>NC_064230.1:5329036-6661295 GCF_023101765.2 Spodoptera frugiperda
GGTTGGCGTTTCTAGTGCTATGGAATAATCAATTAACGAGAAATTGTGCGCCCTATCTCAGTAAAGCGTTGGTGAGTATGATGTTTATGTTCTATTAGCTTCTGCTACCGACTTCGCTCGTGTTCTTGAGGGATAAAAAGTGGCAAGTACAAAACATGTATATAGAAATACCTAGAATTTCCTTTTCTTCTCCTCTAATAATATCTTCTGATTTATTTCGTTGCGGGATCCAAGACAGTCATTCATGTCTCTGGGACGCGCCGGACTTCAGTGTTCCGGTGTTTTCATGGTTATATCTACTGTAGATCCTGGTGTACAGGAGTTGTAGCGGTATTGGAGGTTGTGGCGGGCTTGTCCCATTAAAAAAATACTAGGTATTTATTCCAAACATTGATTACAGGAATGTTATTTCTTACTATATTATATATTTTACTTAATACAGCTGACCTGGACTTCTATTTCTACAAACAATTTAAGGCCAAATTTGCCAAATCGGTCCAGCCGTTCTCGAGTTTTAGCGAACCCCCAGAATCCCCCTCCTGGCTACGCCTATGAGCAGTAGTGTAGTGTAATATAATAATATGATTTCATTAATTCTTCTATATAAAAAACACATACGTTTACATTTCCAGCGCACATCCCAGTCGCTGTGCGTATTAAACGTGGGCCGCAACGCGCTGGGCAGCGACGGGGTCCGCGCGCTGGGCCGCGCCGCCGCGCTCGTGTCGCTCGGCCTGCAGGCGGCGCGCCTCGGGCCCGACGCCGCCAGCCCGCTCGCTGAACTCATACGGGCCGATACTAAGCTGCAGGTAGCTTGTTCATATACTAGGGGCAGGGGGGATACTCGTCCCGCGCTGGGCCGCGCCGCCGCGCTCGTGTCGCTCGGCCTGCAGGCGGCGCGCCTCGGGCCCGACGCCGCCAGCCCGCTCGCTGAACTCATACGGGCCGATACTAAGCTGCAGGTAGCTTGTTCATATACTAGGGGCAGGGGGGATACTCGTCCCGCGCTGGGCCGCGCCGCCGCGCTCGTGTCGCTCGGCCTGCAGGCGGCGCGCCTCGGGCCCGACGCCGCCAGCCCGCTCGCTGAACTCATACGGGCCGATACTAAGCTGCAGGTAGCTTGTTCATATACTAGGGGCAGGGGGGATACTCGTCCCGCGCTGGGCCGCGCCGCCGCGCTCGTGTCGCTCGGCCTGCAGGCGGCGCGCCTCGGGCCCGACGCCGCCAGCCCGCTCGCTGAACTCATACGGGCCGATACTAAGCTGCAGGTAGCTTGTTCATATACTAGGGGCAGGGGGGATACTCGTCCCGCGCTGGGCCGCGCCGCCGCGCTCGTGTCGCTCGGCCTGCAGGCGGCGCGCCTCGGGCCCGACGCCGCCAGCCCGCTCGCTGAACTCATACGGGCCGATACTAAGCTGCAGGTAGCTTGTTCATATACTAGGGGCAGGGGGGATACTCGTCCCGCGCTGGGCCGCGCCGCCGCGCTCGTGTCGCTCGGCCTGCAGGCGGCGCGCCTCGGGCCCGACGCCGCCAGCCCGCTCGCTGAACTCATACGGGCCGATACTAAGCTGCAGGTAGCTTGTTCATATACTAGGGGCAGGGGGGATACTCGTCCCGCGCTGGGCCGCGCCGCCGCGCTCGTGTCGCTCGGCCTGCAGGCGGCGCGCCTCGGGCCCGACGCCGCCAGCCCGCTCGCTGAACTCATACGGGCCGATACTAAGCTGCAGGTAGCTTGTTCATATACTAGGGGCAGGGGGGATACTCGTCCCGCGCTGGGCCGCGCCGCCGCGCTCGTGTCGCTCGGCCTGCAGGCGGCGCGCCTCGGGCCCGACGCCGCCAGCCCGCTCGCTGAACTCATACGGGCCGATACTAAGCTGCAGGTAGCTTGTTCATATACTAGGGGCAGGGGGGATACTCGTCCCGCGCTGGGCCGCGCCGCCGCGCTCGTGTCGCTCGGCCTGCAGGCGGCGCGCCTCGGGCCCGACGCCGCCAGCCCGCTCGCTGAACTCATACGGGCCGATACTAAGCTGCAGGTAGCTTGTTCATATACTAGGGGCAGGGGGGATACTCGTCCCGCGCTGGGCCGCGCCGCCGCGCTCGTGTCGCTCGGCCTGCAGGCGGCGCGCCTCGGGCCCGACGCCGCCAGCCCGCTCGCTGAACTCATACGGGCCGATACTAAGCTGCAGGTAGCTTGTTCATATACTAGGAAACGAGTGAAAAGAGGGTAGGGAAGCCTTTGCCCTGCCATGACTGAAAATAAATAAATAAACAGGGGGAGAGGGGAGCGCATCCCCAAAATCCTCAAATCCTCTCATAAAGGTCGATCCATCATCATCATAATATTAGCCATAAGACGTCCACTGCTGAACGTAGGCCTCCCTCAATGCGCGACGATCTCCCGCCACCGTAAGTGCGGGCCTGCGGACGGCGAGCAAAGGTAGCTCATCGCCCGACCAGAACCAGACCCGTGCGTGCGGGTCAAATAGCTCAAAGAGCCATCAGACCACCACAGATGGGGCCCAGTAGGACTGATGTCTGAACCGGTGCTGCGGATAACGTAAAAGGTTACCGGAGCTCCGGCTCGAAAAGCAGGAGAAGGAACGGGGTGGTTTTTAGTCAGTAAGAGTCTGACACTCCATCTCGCTTCGCTTAAGGCGGGAGAAGTCATTGGATGATTTTCCCGCCTCAAAAAAAGGAACTTTTCAATATACTAGGGGTAGGGGGGGACTAAAATGTACACTACTTGTAACTCCTTTAGTGCGGATCACTTACATCACACATAAACTGCAAATTGTTTTTCGTATTGCATCTTCCCTATTTTATCGTTACTTTGTCTTTTTTACTTTACCTTTTTTGTCGACACTCATTGCTTATTGAGTCTCATATATGATAAGTGTACGGCCTGACTTAAAATTTAACCTAATTCTATTATTTTTTTATGTTGCCCCACGTTTTGATTTACGCCTGTGTCGTATGTGCGTTTACAAACATGTGGATCCAACAAAGAGTTGCTACCGAATCCACTACACGTTGTGCGGCAGCCATTTGTCCAGCTAGTGCAATTATAGTTATAGTCACATTTGAATTGTGGACAGCCTAACTTTAAATTAAATCTATTTAAACTAGAGCTTTCTACCACGGCTTTAATAAGAAGTAGTTTTGTGTTTGAAGATTATATTAAACACTACCTTCAATTAAAGCCGTGGCAGATACTTTTAGAACACTGTATGTATTGTTATTTTTCTAATGCCCACAGCGACTAGATCTCCGTGAGAATAGACTGGGCGCGGCCGGTCTGCAGCTGCTACTGAGCGCCATGAAGGATAACGCCACGCTCACACAGATTGATTTAGACGAGCCGCCTAACCAAGTATGTATAGTTTTCATATTATATACAACCTCTTGCCTGTCTGCCCGTCTCCCATAGGGGTAGGTACAATGGGGTAGGGCGTAAATTTCAAACAAAAATATTTTTTTAATCGCTCCATAAATACTTATACGGAAGATTTTTTCATAACAGCGCCTAAACTATTTTCATATCAAGGTGTAAAAAATTTTAACTATGTCATACTTTTTTTTACACGCACTCACACACAACGTTACGCCTTTTATCCCCGAAGCGGTAGGCAGAGGTGCACATTATGACATGTAATGCTGCTATACAATGTACACTTGTACACTCACTTTTCACTAATTGTGTTATAAGTACCATGTAATAAACCCCTCATCAGTGCGCGAGTCCGTCAGTTAGGTGTTGAAAAAAATATTAGACACGTATTTTTTTATTTTGTCATATAATATAACAACGAATCAAAGTTTAGGCAAATACGTCATTTCTACGTAAAAATGTACCTAAAAGTGACATTACGCGATATTTCAAATCGATATATCTTCGAAAGCATATGTTTCCGTAAGAAAACAAATACGTGTGTAATGTTTTAAAATAATCTACAAGACGGAAATAAACTAAAAATTATTCATCGTCTATTTACCTCTTGTTCAAAATCTTTACTACAAAACTTTTATTATTAACTATATAAAATGTATATTCAAGGAATCATCAACCCTGCTCGCCGAGGACTCGGAGACGGCGTTAATCCGCCGCATCACGCGCGACATCCGCGCCGCCTGCACGCGCAACGTATCGGGCCCCGCCGACGCCGCGACAGACGCCGCGCCGCACGACGCCGCGTTACATCGCAAGATCAGTCTCACCTGCCATACTGCCTGTCTCATACGGGTATGTACTTGTAGTATATATATGTACGCCGCACGACGCCGCGTTACATCGCAAGATCAGTCTCACCTGCCATACTGCCTGTCTCATACGGGTATGTACTTGTAGTATATATATGTACGCCGCACGACGCCGCGTTACATCGCAAGATCAGTCTCACCTGCCATACTGCCTGTCTCATACGGGTATGTACTTGTAGTATATATATGTACGCCGCACGACGCCGCGTTACATCGCAAGATCAGTCTCACCTGCCATACTGCCTGTCTCATACGGGTATGTACTTGTAGTATATATATGTACGCCGCACGACGCCGCGTTACATCGCAAGATCAGTCTCACCTGCCATACTGCCTGTCTCATACGGGTATGTACTTGTAGTATATATATGTACGCCGCACGACGCCGCGTTACATCGCAAGATCAGTCTCACCTGCCATACTGCCTGTCTCATACGGGTATGTACTTGTAGTATATATATGTACGCCGCACGACGCCGCGTTACATCGCAAGATCAGTCTCACCTGCCATACTGCCTGTCTCATACGGGTATGTACTTGTAGTATATATATGTACGCCGCACGACGCCGCGTTACATCGCAAGATCAGTCTCACCTGCCATACTGCCTGTCTCATACGGGTATGTACTTGTAGTATATATATGTACGCCGCACGACGCCGCGCTGCATCGCAAGATCAGTCTCACCTGCCATACTGCCTGTCTCATACGGGTATGTACTTGTAATGTATATATACGCCGCACGACGCCGCGCTGCATCGCAAGATCAGTCTCACCTGCCATACTGCCTGTCTCATACGGGTATGTACTTATTATTGATTTTTTTAACTTCATCACAAATACAGTGAATGGCGGACTTAATGCCTTAAGTCATTCTCTAACAGTCAACCATAGGGTAGTGCAGAGAAATGAAGCGGATTGATGCTAAGTCATAACGCAAGCACAAAAGAATAAATATATCAATACAATATATCTTATACATACATAATATATATATGAAAATACATATTATATACTTATATACAAATAAATACAATATATATCCACTGCTAAACGACTACATATATAACATAAATAGTGAAAATAGTGATATGTAAAAATAAGTATCCTCAATTGTTTTGATTCTTATCTTCTCTTTTATATATACATAGTATGGAGATCACTCATATGATTTTAATGAAACTACAAGTAGTACTCGTCCACAGAAACATAATACAACTAAATATTTCAACTAAAACAGAATATAAAAAAAATTTTTTTGAAGCAAAATAAATAAGTATCAAATTCTGTGTGAATAGCTCCATTTTTGTAGGAATATTATGGACATGCGGCGCGGCTGTTGCAATGCCGGATTTGTAGAGTGTTCAAATTAGCTCAAAGAAATTAATGCACTTTTTGGCTTACGTACTGGGCCTATTTCGCTCATTTTTGTCCATTTTCAGTCAAGATGTCAAGATTATAACAAATATGTGGTTTAATTAAGTCACATGAGGTCTCCCCATACGGTATAAGGTGTTCTAAAACTATCTGCCACGGTTTCAATGGGAGGTAGTGTTGTGTTTGAAAATTACAATAGTGAAGAAATTTCGTACCCCGGACCAGTTAATTCAATTTGAGAACATAAAGAAGTTAAATTAACATTGACTGTACCTATGAGCATGCAACCTACAAATGACGATAGGCGGATTGCAAAAATATGGTTGCTCTCTTTGCAACGTCACGCCTTTTATCTCTGAAGGGGTAGGCAGAGGTGCACATTACGGCACGTAATGCCGTTATACAATGTACACCCACTTTTCATTACTTGTGTTATAAGTCCCATGTAATAGGGGGTGAGCTCCCATGCATGTATTGTAGACAAATGGCGCCTCGTTTTTACTCATAGGTGGTTGGTGAAAAAACCCATAAATTAATCAATAAATCGTTTCCCCCCCGGCAGCAAGGACTTGGTGGTGGCGAGGAGGAGCGTCGCGTGCGACTGCGGTCCCCCGCGCCGTCGCCCGCGCCCTCCCCCGCGCCGTCCCCCGCCGGCAGCCCCGTCCCCGCGCCGCACCCCACCTCGCGGTTTATGGTGAGTATTTGTTGATACATTAAATGCATAATCATTGTCAATGAACTACTACACACTGCGTGCGTGCGTCTGTGTGTCTGTTCGTTAGTGTGTCTGTGCGTGCGTTCGTACAAATAGACGTTTAAATAGTACATATACAGATATCGACAATTATTATAATTTATTTCGTAACTAGATAACCCGGCAAACTTCGTGCCGCCTCAAACGTTTTTCTTACCTTTTAAACCTTCCCTGGACTTCTACAAATAATTCAAGACCAAAATTTGCAAATAATTCAAGACCGTATTATTCATGCAATATCAAAATTCAGCATTAGATAGATATAGATTACAACTATTATTACTTAAAATAAACATTGTTTCTTTATTTATTTTTTAATAATAACGTTTTTTACTATCACCTGTTTGCGGCGTTTGGGAGCGTTCCGCTTACAGCCTGTATATTGTATGTATGTATTTAATTTGAAGGTGACTCGAGTGACTCCGGAGCGCGATTCCTCGACGGACAGCAACGGCTCCTCGTCCTCCACATCGTCCACCCCGACCCGGCTCGCCTACTGTCCCCCGTCGAGGTTCCGAGTCGTACAGGTAACTAGTATATTTCCTACGTCATGCCATTTATGCATACACATAATTATGTATGTATAGTATATATGTTCATGCAGTTGTGTGAGAGTATCTAGTAACTTTATTTATTTTGAATTATGTTTAGTTTGGCCATAACTATTTTTGTATTGTATAGTTTGGCCATAACTGGTATACGGTAGTTATTTAATTTTTAAGTTATTTTTTTTTTTCTTTACTGTTTGTTCTTTTTGTATTCTTTTTATTTGTACTATTTGTCTTTTATGGTTTTATTATTTTTTGTCGAATTTAATTTAGTATAATATAAAAATAAGTCGGGTTTTCCTTCCTGACGCTATAACTCCAGAACACACGAACCGATTTCCACGGTTTTGCATTCGTTGGAAAGGTCTCGGGCTCCGTGAGGTTTATAGCAAAAGAAATTCGGGAAAACTTCAAGAGAAAAGCAAGAAAACGGGGAAACCATTGGTGGCGAAACGGAGTTCGCCAGGTTTGCTAGTTTAGTATAATAATATGAAATGTGTAACGCTTTGGTGTGAAGTCTGTAATGTTATATTATTTTACTTTAAATAAATAAATAATGCTTTTCACCATTTGTGTTATAAGTCCCATGTAAAATAGGAGGTGAGCCTAATCAAGTATTAAATTCTGTATGAACTAAACAGCTCCATGTACCTTGACCACAGTAGAGCTGTAATGTTTTAGGTTGTCTAAGAATGTTACGGACATGCGACGCGGCTGTTGTTTGCTAAAGCCGTGTTTATAAAGAGTGTTCAAATTAGCTCAAAGAGAATAATACACATTTTGGCTCAACTACTGGGCCTATTTTGCTCAGTTTTCGTATATCGTCAGCCAAGATGATAACAAATATGTGGTTTAACACATTGAACGCCGTGGTAGTCACCGGTGACCGACGTTAGCGGAGGATTTGCCTTCAACAGTTTTCTATTGGCAGTCAAAGACTTAAAGAAGTCTCCCCATATGCATTAAATACAGAATATATGAAAAATCTAATATCTCTTGTCCCCAGGTCCTAGAACCGCCGCAAATACAAGTACACCCAGCGTCCAGTCAGCCTAGGAAGTCACCATCACGGTTCTCGGTAACCAGAAACTATGATTCAGTATACAATCCGAATCCAACGCCACCGAATAGTCCAGCGCAGCCAACGTTATACACTCAACTACAGAATGATGTTGTTACGCAACTTAAACACGAAGCTAATGTTCCGGCTCAAGGGAAAAACTTAACGGAAATTGGCACTCAAGCGAAAAATGTAATGGAAATTGGCGCTCAAGTGAAAAATGTAATTGAAATTGGCGCTCAAGAGAAAAATGTAATGGAAATTGGCGCTCAAGCGAAAAATGTAACGGAAATTAGTACTCAAGCGAAAATCTTAACAGAAGTAAGCCCACAAGTGAAAGAGGTTGTCACTCAAGCGAAAAGTTTAACAGATATTGGCGCTCAAGCGAAAATCTTAACAGAAGTTAGCCCACAAGTGAAAGAGGTTGTCACTCAAGCGAAAATTTTAACAGATATTGGCGGTCTAGATAAACACTTAATGGAAACTAGCGCTCTACCGAAAAATTTAACAGACGTTGGCACTCAAGCGATAATCTTGACAGAGGTTGTCACTGAAGCGAAAATTTTATCAGAAGATGTCGTTCAAGCGAAAATCTTAACAGAGGATGTCACTCAAGCGAATATTTTAACAGACGTTAGCACGAAATGTATACCAGTTAGCACTACCGATCAGAAAAGCGAAGTCATTCACCCTACTGAAACGAAAAAAGAAGCCACTGTTACTGCTCAACAGATTAAATTAACAGATGTTATCGCTCAACCCACAATAGAAGTCAGTTTAAGCGATATCAGCGTTAGCGCTCAAGAGAAACATTTAACAGACGTAACCGCTCCACTAATAAGCGAAGCTGTTACAAGCGGTGAATCTAGTGCTCACGACACAAAACTAACTGAAGTTAGCGCTCAGAAAATTGAATGTAGTGAAATGTCGTCAAAAGATAATGCTCAAAGTAAATCTGATACACATAACGAAGTACATACACAAATTAAAAGCGATATAGAAGTTAAACCTAAGAAAATAATCACTACACAAGTACGAAGTGACGCTATGAAACAATCCAAGAAAGATTCTTCAAAAGAAACTATTCCTATAAATGAGAAACATACCTCCGACACGAAAAATCTAGTTACAACGCAAATTAGTCACTATCCCACTCAAAATAAAGCTGAAATTGATGACACGTCTAAATTCGTTGTTCATAAACCTACAGAATTGATAGACACGGCAATTTTCAAAAACATCGTCACGACACAATTACAGCATGAAGCGGTAACGCAGAAAAGTGACGACACGACAATACAGAAGAGTGACGACACGAAAACACAGAAAAGTGACGACACGAAAATACAGAAAGGTGACGACACGAAAATACAGAAAGGTGACGACACGAAAATACAAAAAAGTGACGACACGAAAATACAGAATCTTAACACAGAGACTAAATCTCAAGTCGAAACTGATATCGTTAAAGAATTTAATAATTATTTAACCCGTGATATAAGTATGAGAAATACGAGTGTAGCTGATGATACAAAACCAGTAGAAATTGATAGCAAAGCCGTCAGTCTTAAGAGTATACCACTTGCTAATATTACAGTGTTTAGAACAGATATTGATATAAAACCTGACATTGGTAAACATGAGACTCAAAGGATACCGGTACTTACTCTAGACGACATACAAACAGATTTAAAAACGACAAAACAAGAGATTATTGAGCCGGAAAGTCAAAAACAGGACAATAGAAACAAAACTGAGTTTTCTACAGAATTGGGGAAAGAATTGAAGACTCATAAAGCTGATTCATCTAGAATTAAAGCGTCTGCTTCTCCTTCGCAATCGATTTTACCGAAGACATCGATAGCTACAATAGAAGAATTCCCAGAAAATGACGATTTAGATGTTACCGATTCGATAAAATCTACTCAAACCAGTGACTTAGCAAAGTGTGTGAGTGTAACAAAACCAGATGTGATAACTAGTATTAAACCAATATTAATAAAAAGTGAAATTAGTTATAGTGATGCCCTAAAAAGTGACAAGAAAACCAAAGTGTTTACAGACCAAACGGTTAATATAAATAGTGTATCTAATAAACTTAGTCTAAATGAAAGTTTAGTACCTGTCGATAGTGTTATACTGAAGAAGAATAAAAGTGAATCCAGTCTGGATAGTCCGGACTTAGAAGTGTCAAGATTTATGAACTGTATCGTTGAAACCAGTGTGTTTGATAGCAATTCTTCGCTTGAAATATCAGGGAGTTCGATGGAGAGTTTGAATGAGCAGAAATCTATTCAAGTTTTGGATAGGAGAAAAGGTGGGGTCCTATCTAATGAAGGGAGTCTTGAGTCAGGGAGTGAGGTAGCCCCTGTACATAGCGGTAACTTCCTTAACTTATCCGTTAGCTCAAATGAGAGTGTTTCCCCTACATTTGGCAAGACGAAGATTATTCATGACTCCTTATCAAGCTTAGAAGCAAGTGTCAGTTCTCTGGATTCAAAAGACAGGGTGATGGTGACGTCAGCTGATTCTGGCATCGAATACTCACTGCAACACCCTACAGAGAACAAAGAGGACAATTCCTCTAACGAAGGTACTTTAACAAACAACTCTAGTTTGAAAGAATCGATCAAAAAACCCGAAGCCTTCCATTCGCTAGACAGTACTTCGCCAAAACGCACGTCTAGTCTTTTAGACGTGCCTGCGTTAGAGAATAAGGGTATAAGAGATCGTATAAGAAAGATATCCTGGGTAGCACCCTCATCCAGCTTCCATATACCCCGTCCAGAAGAAAAAGAAACGAAGCCTTCTCATCTAGAGAAGCTGCTAAGCATATTCCAGCACCCAAGCTCAATTTTCTCCAGAAGCTTAACAACGGACGATGATAAAAAGGTTTCGAGCACACCACCAAGAAGAGATTTGTCTCTATCTAGCTCTTTCTGGTCTTGGGGGTCGGCGGTAGAGAAAGAAAGAGAGGAAGATAGTTCAGAAGCGACAGACTCGACATTGTCAGAGAGAGTGCAAGTCTCGTTCGTTGATGAATCGTTCTCTAAAAAACTTGACTCGAAGACGCCGTCTACTGATACGGATAATACACTGAGCGAATTCCATTCCTTCCCCACACATGAAAGCGACGTAGAAGAAAAGGTTACCACCGATGACATTATAGTACAAAACATAGATTTAAGCGTAATTAGTAATACTAGGAAAGATGATAAAGAACAGAGACCGCGCTCGTTCGCGGCCGTTCTCAAGAGTTCTGGATCAGAGAACTCAATAGATAAACAATCCAGTAGCGAAAATGGGCAACCAGTTGATAAGCTACCCAGTAAAGTTATTAGAGGTATTAAAGAGAATATAAGCCCTGAAAACACACTTACATCAAGCATGTCCAATACTGAAGCTTTGGCTGAAGAACTTGAGAAACAAGTTCGAGCCGTCAGCATTTGGGAGCCAAGTAAAATTGAGACCAAACCTGATGAGGTTAAGGTACAAAGTGATTTGGCACCGATAGCGACTATTGAGGAAACTTTGGATGAGGACAATCCTCTACAATTGGCGTTTATAGATGAGAAATTAGATGAATTGAATATTGAGAATAGGGTTTTGGAGGTAGACAAACAATCTAAATCTACGGAGATAGATTTGGGTAAAGATGCTTTATCCTATCTGATATACGAAAATAGAGATTTTGATGCCGGTACCGACAGTATAGTAAAAACGACAGCACAGCAAGGTTCTTTAGCAGAAGAATTGAAAGAGGCAGAAATTAAAGAAATATTAGACCTATCACCAGAATTAGTTATCGACGAAAATTTACAAGAAACCGTATTCACACCGAAAGAGATAATCGGATTGCGGACATCACCGATTATTCCGGAACGGGCGAAGCTTAAGAAATCTAACTCATTAGAGAATTTACCGCAATGTTCGGATGATAAGAGTCCTAAAACTAAAACTATAGCTTTCAAAGTACCTGAGAGTACAACGCCAAGAGACATACCTGAACGAAGATCGCGATTGCGGACAAGAAGCGGTTCAAGCCCAAAATCTTTACCAGAAAACTTAAACAAACCATGTCCTTTAACAAAAATGGAATCAATTCTAAGTAAAAAGAAGAAAAAGGTATCTTCTTTAGGGAAGATAGCTAAAGATTCTCTTCTGGCGTTGAATATGAGTGAGGAAGAGATTGCGGAGTTCAGAAGATCGTATAAACTCACTTCAGTAGAGAGTTTAAAGTCTCTTGAGTCAGTTTCGGAAAGCGGCAATTCTGTGGACTCTAGATGTAGGGCTTGTTTGAGGCAATCACAGGAAAGCTTAATGTCTTTAGATTCTATTAGCGAGGATTGTCGATGTACGGACGATTGCGAACGCCCCGGTATGTCAGGAAGATAAATAATATGAAATTGTGTAATATATAATACATATACAATGTGATAGGGGCGAGACTTCTAACCCGTTAAGGCTGAGTTCTACACCTAATTTTATCGACAAAAGTCGGGGGTCGAAGTGGTCGAATCCCCTCCCCCTAAAAGTTATGGCTATTTTAATATTTTTTTTACTTTTTTTGATATCAAAGGTTGTATGCGTCGTAGAAACAAAAAAAAAACAACAAACGGTAGCTAATAACCTTGGCTAATTAATTCATTACTTTTTTCATATGTTTGATAATGTTTTGGTGAGAAAAAAAATCATTTGTGAATTATTTTTACCGAAAAAATACAAACTATTTTTCAATATTTTCAATTAGGGGTTCAACCCCCCATATTACTTTTTTGTCGATAAAATTAGGTGTAGTACTCAGCCTTAACGGGTTAGAAGTCTCGCCCCTATCACATTGTAGAATGGCATACTCACGTGTTTTGTAATTAAACTTGAATGATACTCAATTTTAAGATGGTTTAAAAATAATTCTGTCTCTATAAATTCTTTGTAAAATGAGAGAGATAGAACGATGTTTAAGTGCAACTTATGATTTCAAGTATGATTAACACATTCAGTGCCACCGACTCGCCTGGAGAGTCCATGTAAATTTTATTCCAGTGCCGTCGACTCGCCCAGCGAGTTCAATGTTTTTGCTCTTTCCAAAATGCATAGTGTATTTTCTGCTTAAAATAATACTGAAGACTAAAGATACCCTAATCTAAAGAATTGCATAGAGGGTGCGACTCTACGGTTCTGGAATTAAATTTACGTGGACTCTCTGGGCCGAAATGTGATAAATAGTTCTGTCTCTACAAGTTCTTTGTAAAATGACAGAGATAGCACGATGTTTAAGTGCTTTCTAAATAGTTCCGTCTCTACAAGTTCTTTGTAAAATGATAGAGATAGAACGATGTTTAAGTGCAACTTAAAATTGAGTAGTTTTTTAGTATTCGGGCGTTATGCGATGTCTTGCGTAAGCGATCTAGACGCGAAAGCGATGCGTCATAATGTATTGACGTGGCCTACGTCACCAACCGTACGTGGGATGCGGTGCGGCGATATAACGCGATCAATACGCATGTTTCCTACTAGTCAAATTCAATACTTTTTTTCGAAACGTCAACAACGATATTTTCTATGAACTTTGTATGAAATACTCTATTATGTAATAGCAGACTTATTTCTAGAAATTTAGCTAGAAAAATTCGAGAATTAAGTACTTAGTTCATCAAAAAAATTTTAGGTATTGAAAAGTTGTAATCATTTATATTTGACCCAGTCCAGTATCCTATTGTCTTGATATTGTCGCGCGAACTGGACGCGGTGCCGTCACGTGTTTGTTTATAATGTCGGAAACAGAAACAAAACGAAACGATTCACACGCACGTAGGACATAGCCGCCGTCACACCGCATCGCGTTGTATTCGCGTGTCACCGCACCGCTTCGCGTTCGCTTCTAGATCGCTCACGTATCGCCGTTGCATGAGAGGTTTTTTAACGCGCGTTCAAAACCATTATACCAGCGTATAACATGTTTATATATGTCACATAATATTAAAGTAAAACATTTTGTGGTTTATTAAAATATGCGTTTTGTAATATTCACTGAACCGTTCGTTGAAGTAAATATGCTGGTAAAAATATTCCCTTTGCCTTATAAAGAAAGGGTTTTAAAATGCAGCGCTTTTTATCGAGTGTGTTGCATTTTTAACCGTGGGAGTTGGACAATAAAGACTATATTGCATTGTATACTTGCCAACTCTAAGTTTTGACGCGTCTTTAGAAAGCCTCTCATGCTTATACTCATGTATAAGATTCCCGTTGTAACTTGTAATCAGTACCCTTAGTACAAGTTTGCTTTACGTTTAAAGTAATCGAAACTAGAGCGCGTTCGGCGCTCTGATTGGTTGGTTTATTCGAGTTGGCCAATCAGTATCCTTAGCATGAGTTTACTTTACGTTGAACGAAAATGAAACGAGAGCGCGATTGGCGTTCTGATTGGTCGGAGCGAATGAACCAACCAATCAGAGCGCCGTACATGTTCTAGTTTCGATTACTTAAAATGTAAAACTAACTTATACTAAGGGTACTGAAGGTTTAGTATGAGTTTGTTTTATATTTAACGAGATTCGGCGTTCTGATTGGCCAACTTGTATAAACCAACCAATTAGAGCTCCGAATCTCGTTAAATATAAAACAAACTCATACTAAACCTTCAGTACTCTTAGTATAAGTTTACTTTTGTTTCGATTATTTTAAACGTAAAGCAAACTCATACTAAGAGTCTATTGAGATTTTCTCAAAAATAACACGTGAATAAGCCAGTTTTTTTGTAAATTAATTTAGTATGTCTCACGATAGTTGTTACAGTAACATATATAATATATTGATTTTGTTAATATATTGGGTATATCAAAGAATAGGTTTCTCCTTTGTAAAGTTCAAGTTGTATCATATAACATATAATATGTTGGTAAAATGGCGACTTAAGGCAAGTCAAAATCCAATTAAACTATATTTAGCTACTTTTGGACGTCAACTAAGAAAGAAATAAACAATAGTCTGTCAGTCTGTCCGTCAATGAAGCTAGGTGTTCGTTCCAAAGTGTAGCTTCGAATGGAGAGGAACGAGCAAGAAATTATTAGTTACTCTTTTAAAAACAAATGTAAGAGTCCACAGGCCCGCATCGTACGCATCGCACGCAACGGATTTTAGTTTGTCTTGTATAGAAACTCATACAACTGCGTCCACTGATCCGCATCGTACGCACCGCATCATCGGCAATGCCTACATGCGATGCGTACTGATGACGTCATACGGAATGCGTGCGATGCGTACGATGCGGGCCTGTGGATGCTTACCTTAAAATTTATTTTAATGTCCATCTGATAGATTATTTTAAAACATTAGACACGTATTTTTTATTTTCTTATGGAAATGAAGAGTTTTGATTAACGATATAATCAATTTAAATTTAGATAATAGCGCGTGACGTCACTTCTACAGAGTTCTAGGTACGTTTCATAATCTCTGGAGCTGGTCTCTTAGAGGACTCGGTGCCTAAAGCAAAGTCGTACTAATGGTTCTGCAAGAAAATAAAAAAATATGTTTTGTGTCGTTCAAATACGAAATTCCTTCATTATTGTAATCTTCAAACACAACACTACCTCCCATTAAAGCCGTGGCAGATACTTTTAGAACACCTTATATTCCTCAGTCAAAAAAGAGAAGTCATAACTGAATTTCCCTTTAACATAATGCGTGACACTTTACGGGGAGCGCGGGACGTTACAAACCGCGCCCCTCTCTATGTCCCATCTAGCGGTCCCATACTACACACACGTTGCCAATTGTCCACATTTTAATGTGACATTTTCTGAGCGCTTATAACCTATCTACACCTTTTTATTTACTCATTGTGCAGGGCTGTATCTTGCCTCAGTGCATAATCACATTATGGCATCTCTTCAAAAACAATACAATATAAAAAGTTTGAAATTATCTGGCGATATATACTTAATTGTTTTTATTTTATGATCTTAAATTAGAGTAGGATCCAAAATTTGTTATAATGTCCGTCTTGTAGAATATTTTAAAACATTATGAACGTATTTTTTGCACCAGTGATGGTCAGAATTTGGTATGGCTTTCCCCAGAAGCGGATTGAACCTAGAAATCGCCTTCGGCAAGAAATTTGCGCTCCCTAGGTGTCGCTACTGTGCCGTAAAGTCCTATTAGTCCAAATCAGCTTAGACTGACTCGAGTTTACCTATTGTTTTACTATGCTGATATGGTAGTATCCTAATTTTTTAATGTCCGTCTGGTAGATTATTTTAAAACATTAGACACGTATTTTTTATTTTCTTACAAAATTAAATGCTTTCGACGATACATTGATTTGAAAGATCGTGTGAAATGTGTGTAAGCTTAACTCCGTTTTATCTAAGTATTGTCATCCTATATGGCGGAATTAAAAAATACGTGTCTGATATTTTTTCATTACCTAACCGCCGGACTAATTATATTTCTTGTAAGATGACAATACTTAGATAAAACCAATCAAAATTTAGGCGTGGGAGTAAATACGTAATTTCTGTGTATAAAATGTGCCTAGAAGTGCATTACAAATCGATATATCTTCGAAAGTATTTCTTTCCGTAAGAAAATAAAAAATACGTGTGTAATGTTTTAAAATAATCTACAAGACGGACATTGAAATAAAAATTAGTCATCTACCCTATTAGATGGTGAAAGATAATCGTAAAATTTTGATGACTATCGACACCATGATTGAAATTGAAAAAAATGTAAATAAAAATGTACAGAGTTAACGTTGAAATATTTTAGATCTATAAGTGATTTGAGATAATAAAGGCTTCGTATACATACAGAAGTCTCCTGTCGCTGCGACTTTTTTAACCTATATTTTGCGATTTGTCGTCAATATACAGTAACTACATAAGTGTCTAAATACCACATTATATGTATCAGATTGATATATTATATAAAAAGAAATTTTCTTAATAGATTTTCGAATTAAAAAATAAAGGAGTTAAGAAAATATTAAATTTTTTCTAATATTATCTGTAATTATTATATTTAAGATCTTGTATAAATAAATAGAGAGGGAGTTTGGAAGGATCGGGACAAGGTTCGATTATGTGTTTATTGAAATTGTGTCGATTAATTATTGGTTCGGCTGGTCTACTGGTCTGTATGTTGTTGCGTTACAATCTACGAAACCGCTTGGTCATTTATGATACGATTACGAACTATTTGTGCCTCGAATAAGACCAAAATTATGTAACATTTGAATTCATAATATATTGTACATATTAAAAGCTTTTATCGTCTTTACTTGCGTTTTTATCCATTTCCTAAAACCTTTCCTTTTCTTTTTTTTAGTATAAGCCGGTAAACGAGCAGACGTATCACCTGATGGTAAGCAATCGCCGCCGCCTATGGACACTTAAAACGCTAAAGGCGAGACAAGTGCGTTACCGGCCTTTTGGGGGTTAGAAATTTGTCAGTATTAGCCATGAAACTAGAAGAAAGATATCGAAACTGGATTTCCCATTAACATAACGCCTTTATGACATTTATTCGTATCCCTGCGCTGGACGAATAGGTAGCAAATGAGCAGCCCTGTCACCTGATGGTAAGCGATCAGCGCCGGCTTATTCCACTTTTCCCCGTTGGATGATCCCCATTGATGGGGATTAGTGAACTTTTTGTTCACTATTCCCCGTTGACCCAAAATTTTTATTTAATGGGGATAAGTGAACTAAAAAGTTCAATAATCCCCATTAGGTAGGTACGTTAAAAAAATAAAATATATGAATCATGTTACATTTATTAATTAAAAATATAACTTTCTTATACCTAATAAAATCACAGATTGTACAATTATTAATTTAAAATAAAAAATGTAACTTTCTTATACCTAGTAAAATCACAGATTGTACAGTTATTAATTTAAAATAAAAAATATAACTTTCTTATACCTAGTAAAATCACAGATTGTACAATTATTAATTTAAAATAAAAAATATAACTTTCTTATACCTAATAAAGTCACAGATTGTTACAATCATTAATTTAAAATAATTGTAGCATGAAAATATTTCTTTCTTATACCTTGTAAAATCACAGTTTGTACAATTATTAATTTAAAATAAAAAATTTAACTTTCTTATACCTAGTAAAATCACAGATTGTTACAATCATTAATTTAAAATTGTAGCATGAAAATATTTCTTTCTTATACCTTGTAAAATCAAAGATTACACTCACTTAAGTTTTTCTAAACAGTGCCCAATCGTAATTTCATTATTAATGAGTTCCATTTGGACCTCCTGTATATAATTATCGCGATTGATGCTTTTTTTGTTTTTTCCGCTATACCTTTATTTTCAGAAACCCCCAATGCAAGAACTTCGTAATACGATGCATCTTCAGCCAACGCTGTGAGGAGCTTCATAATGTTGGGTTTCTTTATTTTCACACGCTTTTTTATTTTATTATTCCATGCTTCGACTAAATTCGTAGTGCGATGAGTCTGTCCAAATACACACCACGTTTTAATAAAATCATCTTGTAGCCATTGTCTGAGCATGTAATTTCTAAACTCCTTGCTATTATCATCATCATCAGGGCTTTGAGAGGCAACATAAAACCAACCCGCAATGATTTTATCTGATGGTAACAAAGCCAAAGCAGTGCTAAGTGCAACTTGTCTTCTGGTTAATTTATCTTTTGTTAGTTTGAGTTGTTTTCCTTTTTTCCATATTGCCTGGGTGAAATGGAAATAACAGCCGCTAATAGATATATTTACAAAAACATTTCGCATTGCGTTCATCGGAGCCACTTCATAGTCACATTTAAATATTTCTGGATTCCAATCAGGTAATGCAGATTTTAGCATACTAAATAAAATTTCATATGTTTGTTGATTTTTATGGCTCATGAGGGCATAAACAAGTGGCACAATGTTTATGTGTTTTTCTGTACTGCCCAAATCCCCATGAATGGTGTAGAGTTGGTAAAAGGGAGATGGACAGATCCAAAACGTTCCATCACCCAAGAACATCTTCAAATTTTTCATTTGATGTCGGGCAAATTCAGAGCAAAAAGCTATTACACGGATACCACTGTCATTGTAGTCTGCTAAAATAAATTCCTGATGAGCTGGAGGTACTTTAACTTCTTCAACATTTTTAACTCAATTTTACTTACTTCAAATGCTGCATTTCTGTGTTTATATAATGTTGTTTTGATAGACTTCAGGGCAGGGAATTCTTTTATTTTGTCAATTCCGGTATCTTTTAGTGAGCTCACAGCCGCGTTGTAAGCAGTGGGAATAGCAGGTGCTTCTGGATCCGCAAGTGTAGTTTTTAGTTTGAATAACCTCAAGGTAACTTCATTTCGCGCAAAATCAGGTTCACAAACATTGTGTCGTTTCTCAGCTACAACTTGATTGTCCTGTAAAATTAAGTAATAATAATTAATTACTTTACATTATTTTTTAAGTAAACAATATTGCACTTACATAGAATACAAAATTAAATAGGCTATTTAACAACCTTTAAAACTTATAACAAATTGTTGTTATCCTATCAGAATAGTTCAACAAAACATATTTCACTTTATGCTTAACTAAAATATGTAATAATAATTAAATATATACAATTCACTTCAGCTACACTCTTTTACACTAGGTGTAATAGACTTGTTTGACAAAAGAATGACGTCACACGTGCCGCCATGACAGAAACAGTGTTTAAACTTTAACGTTGATTTTAAAATTTTGATATTGATAAACGTGATATTGATAACACACATAACCTGAGTTATTATTGACATTATTAATCACAAAATATAATAAGTAACTTACCATGACAGTGATGGATCCGGCACATTTACTTTGTTTTCTTGTGGTACACTCCCACAAAACTCCACCATTTTTATATTTGCATTTTTTACTGTATTGATGGCCGGCCCGGAGAAGTATGGTAGCTTTACCTTTTTTAACGTACTCTTAACAAACGTCAGTTGAACTACCAGCCATTTCCTTTATTTATTCCTATATTAAACTAATAACTGCGAACTGATAAGAACTGCACGCTTGAACTACACTACACACTACTAACCCTTAACGACTACGAAACAAAAACAAAAGATGGGTCGACCAATCACATACGAGCTAACTCGCACCCCGCTCCGCCACCGCCTTGCGCGCGCGCCTCTAGAAAATGAGCATCTTTTACAGTATTGTGTATCTTATTAGATAATTAGATATAAGGTCTTATTCCCAAACATCGTTAGAACAATTTCGTTGGGGCAACAATCTGTTTTTCGTTCTAATAAAATTGTAAAGTAGGTATGTAGGTATTTTAAAATTTTGTTCTTACCTTATAAAAATAAAAGTACATGACTCATATATTTTATTTTTATATTGTTTTTATTTAACGTACCTTATTAGAAAAACTTAAGTGATTGTAATCTTTGATTTTACAAGGTATAAGAAAGTTACATTTTTTATTTTAAATTAATAATTGTACAATCTGTGATTTTATTAGGTATAAGAAAGTTATATTTTTAATTAATAAATGTAACATGATTCATATATTTTATTTTTTTAACGTACCTACCTAATGGGGATTATTGAACTTTTTAGTTCACTTATCCCCATTAAATAAAAATTTTGGGTCAACGGGGAATAGTGAACAAAAAGTTCACTAATCCCCATCAATGGGGATCATCCAACGGGGAAAAGTGGAATAAGCCTCAGCGCCGCCCATGGACATCCAGAGGAGACGCAAACCGCCGTTTTAAAAAGGAGTACACTCTTTTCTTGAAAGTTTGGAGGTCGTATCGGTTCGGAAATACCGCCGGAACACTTATACACGATGTAACAAAAAGGGGGTATATATATCAAGTGCACGATTTCTAGATAACATAACAAACGATACGGGAAGGGTTTTTTAACTCATGTTTTCATGGAACGAAGTTATGAATTTTTCCAATATTTTAATTTTTTTATTTTTCATGCGAATTAAAATTTGGTAGGCAGGTACTAGGCGATCAGATTTACAGAAGAAATGTTCCGTAATTAGCGAGTGACCCTTGTAGTGTTGTGACACGTTTGTATGATTTATAAAATCAAGAACCATGCGGTACCAAGTATTTGGTGCTAATTTTTTTTAAACGTATTTTAAGCTGAAACTTTGTGTAGAGATCCTATCCAACTTGTATTCTTCAGTGCTTCTTGATGTATATGGGTATCTTGTTACACACTGTTTACAGGGTCAAACAGAGAACTTTTTTAAAAGTTTTTTAAAGGTTATAAAAAAATCAATCTAATACGTTCAAATCATTATATTTTGGAACAAAACATAATTCAAACGACTCCTTGTAGCTCCTTGGGTAGGAAATTACTGAGGTTTTTGAAACCAATGTCTGCTATCGGCTTTGGTATATGTATCCCTTCGATGTCCGGATTGAAACCTTGCCATTTTTGCGCCCAGGCCTTATATCTTAGCGATTTCTTATATTCGGCTTCCGCAGTATCACCATTGTGGCGTCCCCAATTAATCTTTCGATTCTCCTTCTTACTTGTAGGATATTTTTTTACTGGTACCTTAAAATTTTGATCAATTATTATCATTGACTGAGAGGCAGTGGTGCACATGCACATTACGGCACGTAATACCGCTATACAATGTACACCCACTTTTCACCATTTGTGTCATAAGTCCCATGTAATAGGGGTAAGCCTATTACCATATCCTGGACACAATTCCAGACTCCGTGCTACAACCGAGAAATTTTCGGAAATTCGAAAAAAAGCCCAGTAATAATTTGCCCGACCCAGGAATCGAACCCGAGACCCCTTGTTTGGCAGTCGCACTTGCGACCAACGAGGCAGTCTTAGAGAATATGAAATTTGTGTGACGTAGTTTATGGATTTCCAAAGCATGGGTCTCTCACACTTCAACAATCAGCTGTAAGTACCTTATTACCCCGTGCGTGCGACGCGTCGCGTTCTGCGCGCACCTCAAAGAGCCATCAGACCACCACAAATGGGACCCTGTAGGGCTGATGCCTAATCCGGAGCTGCGGACTACCTAGCAGGTTTACCGGGGCTCCGGCTCGAAAAGCAGGAGAAGGAACGGGGTGGTTTTTAGTCAATAAGAGTCTGACACTCCCTCTCGCTTCACCCTAGGCGGGAGAAGCAATTGGACGATTTTCCCCCCTCAAAAAAAGGTACCTTATTCTAGAATTGGAACTTAAAACGGGATATTTACTATGTTCTTCAATATTAATGAGTTTCCGATATTTCGGCACTGTTGCAAGCGCCATGATCACGGATAAAAAAAAGGCAGACGTGCTCCATCGTAGGCCGCATCATCACTTACCATCAGGCGAGATAGCGGCCAAACGTCGGCCCATTTAACATAAAAAAGGTACCTTATTATTGATCTTTCGTGTCCCGGTAGTTTGAATCTTCATACTTCTCCGACTTGGTGGTTTTTCTTCATCAGGGAAGTCTTCAGGTTTGATTAACCCCTGGTCTCTTGCATCATGCAGTTGTTTTACCGTCACATTATATTTATGAGCAATTCGCTCCCAGTACTCATCTTGTTTCTCATGTTTCTCTTCATATTTATCTTCCAATCTTACAAACATATTTCGGTCTACTATCAGCTGATTGTAGAAACTTCCTGAAAGATTGGAGTACAATTAGGTACGTAGAATAGAATAGAATTGAATTGAATAGAATTGAATAGAACTGAATAGAATAAAATTGAATTGAATAATACTGAATTGAATAGAATGGAATCTTTATTTGCATAAAATGTAGGTTACATAATGGTAGTAAAACATAGTTGAGGTGCTATATACAATTATACATCTTGCCGTTTGGCGACATGCGAATCTTTATACAGTTATTTATTGCGTATATACGTACCCCACTAGGATTTTCTCCTGTGTCGTGGGTGAGTTTACAAACATACAAGTTCACAGACACGTGACACCCAGACACAGGATACCAAAACAACAATTTGTGGATCACGCACTCCGTGCGGGAATCGAACCCGCTACACGTTGCTCGACAGCCAGTTGCCCAGTCACCGCGCCAACCGTGCAGTCACATAATACTCAAACTCAAACTTTTCCAATCAGATTCACAATACAATTCTTGGTTACATTGTTTCGATTGCTTCAACTATGTGAGAACAATGTAAAACGTTATTATGTTATTAGTCTTTATTTATTTTATTTATTTAATTCAAAAGGTACAACGGTAGTCTTGTGTCTGTGTACTGTGTATTTTTTGACTTTTATTGTAAATTGATTTATTGTATCAAAATTTTTGACTTTAATTATGGATGGATTTAAATTTCTGGACATATATCTTGATTATTTTATTTTATTTATTTTTATTTTTATTTTTCTTTTGACATAATTTATAAACATTGAACATTGTATTTTTATTAACGTATGTATTTTATAAAGCATGCAAGAATTTTGTAAAATTTTTATGGGTCCTGAAACCTGAAATAAATGAATTTATTATTATTATTTATTATTATTATTATAAAACTAATATTCAGTCAAAGTGATTGAAAAAGAAAATAACCTTGAGGACAACAAAATCAATGCAGTCTGGAGCTGACCAGTCCCAGTTGACAGCGCCCGTTCACGAACATGACACAAAAGACATATTTAAGACTTATTTAAGAACTGACACATGCGTACTGCCATCTGAACAGGTCCGCTCATACTGTTGTGGTTCTTTCCTCTAAAGACCACTACAGAACCAACTTGCACGGTTCTCTCACATTATCCTCTATTTCATTGTCTGAACTTTAAAAGAGACTATGACCTCTGAGTTTGTCTCGACATTTCTACTCAGAGTAATCCGATAGGAAATGCCGGCCTCATCTAGTTATTTAAGAGATTGACGTGTAAAAGTGTTATTTTATAACCTACTAGAAAACCCCGGCGAACTCCGTTTCGCCACCAATGATTTTCCTTGTTTTCTTGTTGTTCTCTTATTTTTTTCCTAAATTTTCTTTGCTATAAACCTTACGGAGTCGGAGACCTTTCCAACGAATGCAAAACTGTAGAAATCGGTTCGTGCGTTCTGTAGTTATAGCGTCAGGAAGGAAAACCCGACTTATTTTTATATAATAGATTTACAGAAATAAATATCATTTATTTGACTTATTAGGACAAAAGACTTAAAAAATACTCACGGATCGCTGCATATCCAGTCATGTACTCGGCTTCAGTTAATGATGTATTTTCAAAGTTTACAGGCTTAGAGTAGAACTTGTATATGTTCATCATATGGGTAAATCTGTCCATAATATTGCCAGATACAATGCCCATCTCATACTCAACAGAGCCCTTGTAAACATAATGTATATTTTCAGCAAGACGCATTTTCATTACTACTTCTGTAAATTTTAATGTAACTTTCGTGAGTCGCAACGTCACGCCTTTTATCCCCGGAAGGGTAGGTAGAGGTTCACATTACGGCACTTAATGCTGCTATATAATGTACATCCACTTTTCACCATTTATTTTATATTATAAGTCCCATGTAATAGGTGGTGAGCCTATTGGCATATACTGGACATATTTCCAGACTCCGTGCTAATACTGAGATATTTTCGAAAAGCCGAAAAAAGCCCAGCAATACTTTACCCGACCCGGGAATCGAACCCGAGACCTATTGTTCGACAGTCGCACTTGCGACCACTCGACCAATGAGGCAGTTTTCTTAGTTTCTAGTTGGGGCTCAAACCCTCCTGGAAAATGCATATCTAGACATTGCAGATCGTTATTTTTCTAGTTAGCATAGTACATCCCCTGTTTGGAAAAGGTCTCTATGACCTCTGTATGACCTATGAATATGTTTATATATAAAAATCAATTATTGTTCGTTAGTCTTGCTAACTAAACTCGAGAACGACTGGACCAATTTATTAGTGAAAGTCCAGGGAAGGTTTAAAAGGTGAGAAAAATATGTTTGAAGCGGTACGAAGTTTTTTAGGGTTCCGTAGCCAAATGGCAAAAAACGGAACCCTTATAGATTCGTCATATCTGTCTGTCTGTCTGTCTGTCTGTCTGTCCGTCTGTCTGTCTGTCCGTCCGTCCGTATGTCACAGCCATTTATTTCCGAAACTGTTGGGCCTACATAGAAACTTTGCAGGATGATGTATTTCGGTAACCGCTATCCGAATTTTAAATAAAAATATATAAATTAAAGGGCGGCACTCCATACATGGAACTGATAGAAAAAATATTTTTTTTCTCATGAATGAAAGAAGTTCACGAAGGAAGTTTTGTTCGTTTTACTTTCTTGAACCCCTCCCGAAGCTAAAACCTGGGGCCTTAGTCTGCTATTACAATTGTGTCAGAATGGTCGATCACTGAGCAGTGCGAGAGGGACGGAGCTATACAACCTGCATAGCTCCGTCCCTCTTGCACTGGCTACGCGTATACGCTGTATAAATATAAATGAAATAGGTACATACGCTGAACCAAATGTTCTGTCATCCTGCTGATGAGAGCCTTTTGATTGTGATAATCATAAGGCATAGGATCCAACCGGGCGGGGGACCAGGTGGTTGCCAACCCCAGCGGCAACTTACCTGAAACACGCCAATGCCAAAATTGGGTATTATCCTACTAGTCAAATTCAATACTTTTATCAAAATGTCAAGATATTATCCTACTAGTCAAATTCAATACTTTTATCAAAATGTCAAGGTATTATCCTACTAGTCAAATTCAATACTTTTATCAAAATGTCAAGGTATTATCCTACTAGTCAAATTCAATACTTTTATCAAAATGTCAAAAACGTTACTTTTAGCTATGAATTTTGTATGACATTGCAAATTATGACGTCATAATTTTTTTGCGTCAAATAGCATAGGTACTTATTACGCAAAAAATAGCAAGAAAAATTAAATAAATAAGTATATCGTCAAATGAATGAATGAAAATACGATTATTTTGGGATATTTTATTATATTGAAATAGCAAAATAATTTATTTTTGACCTAGGAAACTACCCAATTGGGTAGTACCCTCGGTCAAAAATAAATTATTATAACTTTTCACACACACACACACACACACAACGTCACGCCTTTTATCCTCGAAGGGGTAGGTAGAGATGCACATTACGGCACGTAATGCCGCTATACAATGTACACCCACTTTTCACCATTTGTGTTATAAGTACCATGTAAAAGGGGGTGAGCCTATTGCTATGTACTGGACACAATTCCAGACTCCGTGCTAGTGGTGCTACTACCAAGAAATACTTTGCTCGACCCGGGAATCGAACCCGAGACCCCTTGTTCGGCAGTTGCACTTGCGACCACTCGACCAACGAGGCAGTCTACTTTTCAATACAATAAAAAATTCTAAAATAATCACAACACACTCTCATTCATTTTGATGAATTAGGTACGTACGGTACTTAATTTTCGATTTTTTTCTAGCTAAATTTCTAGAAATAAGCCTGCTATTTGACGTCAAAAACTTGCTAAGTGCGGGAATCGAACCCACTACGCGTTGCGCGGCAGCCAATTGTCTAGCCACCGCACCAACCGTGCAGTTCGAACAGTTTTTCCCCCTTAACAGTGATTTCCCCCTTTCCCATTTCACCCTTTTCCAAAAACATCGATAAATGATGAATGATATTCAATTCTTTTTTATGAGTCCACATTTGGCCGCTATGGCACCTGATGGTAAGCGATGATGCGGCCTACGATGGAGCACGTCTACCCATAAGCAACCTATTCACTCGGACTTTGAAGACACCCAGGTTATACCCATCAGGAAACACAGACTCCGGCAAGGTGTTCCACTCCCTAGCAGTTCGCACAAGGAAGCTTGAAGCGAAGCGCTTCGTGCGCGTGGGTGGGATATTTATCATGAAGTACCTATTATACCTATTTCCAAAACTATCGATTGATTACTTGGTAAAATAACTTACATAATAAAATAACTGCACAGCATATAATTTTTAACATATTTATGCGTTTGTCTTCGGCCATTATTCCGCAAATAATATTGAAACTATCAAAAACAACCTGTAAAAAACACCAAGTCTTGCATCTCAGTTTTTCTACCGCAAAAAGTTGTGAGATCCATATCGGTTATTTTATTTAGTCCCTACTTAAGGAACCATTTAAATTGTTATGCAAATTGTTATAATATCAATATTACATTTATTTTATGTTTTAAATTAAATAGATCGACTTGGCCATCGCACGTAATTATGAAATAGACTAAACAGAAATGTCTACAAAAGTAGGTATACTTGTGTTTTCATTATCAGGCTGTTGTTTTGTTTTTGAATGGTAATAAATATATTTTGTAGTATGTATGGATGCTATACTACTGCGGGAACAACAGGAACGCCCTCTGTTAGTTAACATACTGTATTACACTAGCAATTACCTGCAACTTCGTCCGCTTACAATAAATCAATCAGAATTTAGGCTTTTGAATTATTTAAATTTTCTTTGCTATAAACCTCACGGAGCCCGAGTCCTTTCCAACGAATGCAAAACCGTGGAAATCGGTTCGTGCGTTCTGGAGTTATAGCGTCAGGAAGGAAAACCCGACTTATTTTTATATTACAGATAACTTCGAGAAAAGGATGGTACGGCCATGCCGCTTTTTTTGCTCGACTTGGCGGAGGCACTACCGTGCCCCCACATATTAAATATTTATGTATGTACTTAATGAACTATTTTATTACAATTTACCAATTAAGTACATCGTATACCTACTTTAATTAATTTCTTTATCACCTATATACTTATATAATGCACTGCCTTGTTGGTCCAGTCGCAAGTGCAACTGCAAGAGGTCTTGGGTTCGATTCCCGAGTCGGGCAGATTTTTTTTTGAAGCGGCGATAATCATCCAATCACTTCTTTCGCCTTGGACGAGGTGAGAGTAAGTGTCAGACTCTTACTGACTAAAAACCACCCCGTTCCTAATCCTGTTTTTCGAGCCAGAGCCCCGGTAAACCCGCTAGGTAGTCCGCAAAGTCTCACTGGCCTTTTTTCTTCGAACAATAAGTGAACCTATTGCCATATACTGGGCACAATTCCAGACTTCGGGCTACTACTGAGAAATTAAGCCCAGTAATCCTTTGCCCGACCCAGAAATTGAACCCGAGACCCCTTTGCTACTCGCACTTGCGACCACTCGACCAACGAGGCAGCCTTAATTTTCTTTAATCGACAATTATAATTAACTATTAAGAAATTTTATTATAAGCGAGAGGATGTAATAAAAATACTAATTATTTTTGTTAATGAATCTTGAAACACTTTATGCGCAATGGCTGCCAACGGGACCCGCGCCATACTGAAAATAATATGCGGCCTAACAATCTTTTTCCTACTCGTCTGTAAGTCTTTTTATAAATATCATATAATAATGCTAGTGTCAGAAGGTCTACTTTTTGTCGAAGCCGAAACCGAAACCGATTAATCGGCAATCGCCACAACTTTCGGCCGAAGCCGTAACCGGTTAATCGGCAATCGCCACAACATTCGGCCTAAGCCGAAACCGATTAATCGGCAATCGCCACAACATTCGGTCGAAGCCGAAACCGATTAATCGGCAATCGCCACAACGTTCGGCCGAAGCCGAAACCGAAACCGATGCCGAAGCAAAAGCCGAAGGTTTATACTCAGTAATTAATTTGTTCAATACTGTCTACAAGCTACATATTAATATTAAAATTATTTCAAAACATTCAATATTGAATATTTATTTTGACTGTCTCATATACAACGTGTAACAAAAAGGGGGTTTCTAGATAACATAAAAAACGATACGGGATGGGTTTTTTAAACGCATGTTTTCATGGTACCAAGTTATTAATTTTTCAAATCGCGCCGCCGCGGGAATCAAAATTGGGTAGACAGGTACTAGGCGATTAGATTGACAGAAGAAATGTTTCGTAATATTAGTGAGTGATCCCTGTAGTGTTGTGACACGTTTGTATGATTTGAAATCAAGAACTATGCGATACCAAGTATTTGGTACAATTTTTTTTAAACGTATTTTAAGCTGAAATTTGTGTAGAGATTCTATTCAACCTGTATTCATCAGGGCTTCTTGATGTATGTGGGTATTTTGTTACACGTTGTAGATATGGTAATAATAGTTTGTGATTTATTTGTAACAAATAATCAAATAATCATTTCATTATTAACAGTTCGATCAATCTCGAAATCGGCGAAATCTTCGGCTTTCGGTTTCACCGAAAGTGGTTGATGCCGAAGCCGTATCTTCGGTCGGTCACTACCTAATGCACATCTCCATCAACAGCCTATAATTGCACACAGCTGACAAAAGGCCTTTTCTCATACGGAGAAGGTTTGAGCATAGTTCATCTCTGGTGCTTTTCCACCAGAGACGTGCTATGCTACGTTGCTGTGGATGCGTTTGGCTTCCACCAATCATATTCATTGGTACACATAGCTTAACACTGGTGGAAACGGACTCAGCTATCTTATGTTTTTTTTTTTTATAATATGGAAAGATGCGTGCTATGGATAGATTCCCTACTGTCGATACATCGCATACTCGAGCTGCGCATCTTTCTAATGCAGCTACTTAGTGGCGGTGCTTTTTTTATATTACGGAAACAAATACTTTCGACGATAATTATATCGATTTGAAATATCGCGTGACGTCACTTCTAGGTACGTTTTATTCATAGAAATGACGTTTTGGCTCCCGAACGTTGATCGTTGATTCGTGTTATCTAAGTATTGTTTTCAAAGACAAAAAAAAAAAAAAATACGTTGAAAAATAACTAACTTATAATATAAATAAATAAACTAACTTACGCTGCCTATAAGGGCAAGGTGTCATACACTCCATACCTATTGATTTGTAAAATTGATTAAAAAATAGCGTAACCTATAGAGTTTCTTGCTCGTTCTTCTCCATAGGAATCTACACTTTGGAACGAGCAAATAGAGCAACTAGAGGACTGACCGACATATGGACACTTTTTATTTTTGTTTTACTTTGAAAAGTACCTAATTTTGTTCTAATTTATAGAAATTAATTGATTTTACATAATAATATAATCACATCAACAGCCTATAGGCTGTTGCAGCAGTGGCCACTTATAAGTGGCCACTGCTAATGAAAGGCTTGAATAGTAAAATGCGTACGATGCGTACGATGCATGCGATGCGTACGATGTGGATCTGTGAACCTTAATATATCGATAACTTTGGAACGAGCAACTCTCTTCACTAGAGGACTGACCGACAGACAGACATTTTCAGACGTTTTCTTTATATTGCAATATTTGCTTCGACGTTCGAAAAGTGCCTTCTCGGTATATTTGAAATAAATAATTTTGACTTTGACTTTGACTTTAGAGGTTGCGTGTTTACACAGATTGGAAAAGCGCATACGCATTTGAGCAAGACAGTCGGCTCAGAAATATGCTCGATGCATGCGTTAAAAGCTCATATCGCATAATGGACTCTGTAGAGTACATTAAACAAGACAATCTCAACACGCCAGGATATGAGGTACGTACCAACAAACAACATTAATATATATATTTTTTTTATAATTATTTAAAATTCTCTACATTTACATTTTTAAATACTATACATAAAAAACAAATCAATATTTAAAAATATATAAATATTTTATATTTATTTATTTATTAAGGCTTACCAACTAAGATACATACAGACAATCTTAAAAATATCGACGGTTAAAAGGAAATATTTGAAACTAGCATAAGTAATAAGTAATATAAGTAATATAAGTAATATAAGTAATATAAGTAATAAGTATATAAGTATTATTATAAGTTTAGATTTCCTTTTAACCGTCGATATGTTAATTATTATGTTATCGGCTTACTCACGTAGCGGTTTGACTCGACTAGTAATAATAAGTGCCCACTTTTCACCATTTGTGTTATAAGTCCCATGTAATAGGGGGTGAGCCTATTGCCATATACAGGGCACAATTCCAGACTCCGTGCTACCACTGAGAACAAATGCGCTCCATCTGTGGTGGTCTGGCTGTTTGTGCAGTGGGATAATCACGACTAAAAATTAAAAAAAAAATCGTGTGGCACTGAGAGACTGCCGCAATAAAGCTATTGCATAGTATTTTTTATCAACTTATGCAATTACAATTATATATTACTAGCTACTTCCGCGCGGTTTCACCCGCTCTGCCTGGTTCCTATTAATCGTAGCGTGATCTTTTATAGCCTATAACCTTCCTCGATAAATGCGCTATCCAACATAAAAAGAATTATTCAAATCGGACCAGTAGTTCCGGAGATTAGCGCGTTCAAACAGTGCCGAAATATCGGAAACTCACCAAAGTGAATAAACATGGTAAATATCCCGTCATAAGTTCTAATAATAATTTAATTATGTTTTCAGATTGGCTACATAAATTTTATAATTATGGAGAAGTATAGGAGAATCGTCGATAAGTACAACATCTCTTCTGTTAATATGAAATTAAATTACCTTGTAGAAAATATGCTGTTTCTGGAAGACATCGAGCGACACTACTTTGAAATCGAACATCTATGTGAGTTTTAAGGTCTCAGCACACATATGGGATCGGAAAGGGAACGTAACCGTAACGCCTTTCGCCTCGCTGTCAACCAGGCGTCAACCTACCGTATGCACGTAACGAAAGCGTATCAGCAGCGCCTGTACGTCAACTCGGCTACGGCTAGGCGACACCGACTAGACTAACACGATAGTAAGTCGGTACGGAGAGACGTAAGCGCGGGGACGGAGAAACGTAAGCGCGGGGACGATGAGCCGTAAGCGCGGGAATTCAAGTTCGGAGTCTGTTCCGAGGCGAGGCGATTACGTTATTATTCCGATTAGTGTGCGTTGTAGTAGGGAGTTTAATACAAACCATTCTGAACGGCTCGAGGCGATACGGTGACGATCCCTTTCCGATCCCATATGTGTCATCATCATCATCATCATCAGCCGAGAGACGTCCACTGCTGAACAAAGGCCTCCCCCTTGGTCCTCCACGTAGAACGACAAGCCGCCACCTGCATCCACTGGCTCCCCGCCACGCCCATATGTGTGCTGAGACCCTTATGTTTTAATTTTTTTTTAAACGTTGGTATTACACGTATTTGTTCTATCTCGGCTATATTGTGTATGTTTTTATATATTTTTTTGCATGATGTGGCCTCCTATATTTTTGAGGAAGCACATATTTAGTTTTAATATTGATTGTATTGTTATTCGTGTTTTCAATGTGTATTCCTTGTTGGAGACCCTTATTAGGGAAATAAATAAATATATACGAAAAATGAGCGAAATAAGCCCAGTAGTTAAGCCTAAAAGTGCATTATTCTCTTTGAGCTAATTTGAACACTCTTTACAAATACGGCATTATAACAGCCGCGCCACATGTCTGTAACATTCCTAGACAACCTACAACGTTACAGCTCTTCTGTGGTCAAGGAACATGGAGCTGTTCACACAGAATTTAATACCTGATGAATTTTTAATTATTTATTCTTGAAAACTTCATATTTAAAATTTTCTGGTTTCTTTGAAAAATATATAGTTGTATTATAATGCTTCTGTGGACGAGTACTGCTTATAGTTTCATTTAAATCATATGACTGCCTCGTTGGTCGAGTGGTCGCAAGTGCGACTGCCGGACAAGGGGTCTCGGGTCCGATTCTCGGGTAGGGCAAAGTATTACTGGGCTATTTTCGGTTTTTCGAAAATTTCTCAGTAGTAGCACGAAGTCTGGAATTGTGTCCAGTATATGGCAATAGGCTCACCCCCTATTATATGGAACTTATAACACAAATGGTAAAAAGCGCTATACAATAAAGCGGCATTACGTACCGTAATGAGCACCTCTGCCCATTGGGGATAAAAGGCGTAACGTTGTGTTTTTTGATCTCCATATATTTGTTTCAGCAAACATGCTACATGAAATTGAAAGAAAATACAATGTAACCACGGACTTAGATACATTGTATTACGAGAAAACTAAAAAGGAATTGGAAGCAGGCGACGACATATACCAATCTTCATCTAAGGACAAGAAAGGAAAGGGTGAGAAAGGTGGGAAAGGTGGGAGTGGGCATGGATCAGGTGACGATGATCGTGATAAAGTTGTCAATGGCACGACAAGAGACCCACGAGAATTAAGACCCCCAACCACTCGCACTCCCCGTTACGACAAGGGCAAAAAGAAGCGATTGAAACTATACAAATATGACATCGACACTTATATCTTTAATAAACTCAACCCTACTACTACGCCTAGACCCACACCGACTTGGCCACTCGAGTATGGTTGGGAAATCGATTACCATTGGTAGACTTTATCGCACGCATCGGACGCATCGCACACAACGGATACATCGCACGCAACGGATTTTAGTTTGTCTTGCTTAGAAACTCATACAACTGCGTCCACTGATCCGCATCGCAAGCAACGGACGCATCGCACGCCACGGATTTTAGTTTGTCTTACTTATGTAAGAATACTCAAACGCTACACAATTTTAAGACGCTCTCAAAACTAGTTCTGTCACTACCAATTCTTTATAAATTGACAGAGATAGCACGGTATTTAAGTACAACTTAAAATTGAGTAGCATTTCCGTATTTGGGCGTTAGAAAGTCATAAAACTGCGTCCACTGATCCGCATCGTAAGGACCGCACATCGGCAATGCCTACATGCGATGCGTACTGATGACGTCATGCGTACGATGCGGGCCTGCGGGCGCTTACATTTAACATCTAAAATGTTCAATAAATTAATTGCAAGACATATATTTGTATTTTATTTTCTGCTTTAAACATTTAGTAGAATTAAGAGATGATATAATGTGATTATGCACTGTGACAAAACAAAAGGGTCCTGTCCAATGATGTTATAAGTAAAAAGGTGTAGATAGGTTATAAGCAGTCAGAAAGTGCCACATTAAAATGTGGACAATTGGCAACGTGTTTGTAGTATGGGACCGCTAGATGGAACATAGAGAGGGGCGCGGTTTGTAACGTCCCGCGCTCCCCGTAAAGTGTCACGCGTTATGTTAAAGGGAAATTCAGTTATGACATCTCCTCTTTGGTATTTGTTTGTACTTTTATTCAGCTCATCCAATGATGTAAGATATAACACACATAGCTATTGTAAGGTGGGAACGAATTTGCATCCTCCTTTCCTTAATTTCTTTTCTAATAATGCCATAAAAATACCTGCTCATTGTTGAATAGGGATGATGACGGATAAATTAAGTCCGTTAGTTAAGAAATGAAAAAAATATTTAGACACTATAAAATAACAATACTTAGATAAAACAAATTAAACCTTAGAAGTGGGAGCAAATACGTCATTCCTAATGAACCAACGCAAGCAAGCAACGTCACGCGATACTTCAAATCAATATAATAATTATTATTATCTTCAAAAGTATGTTTCCGTAAGAAAATAAAAAAATGCGTATCTAATATTTTAAAATAAACTACAAGAAGAAAATCAAAATTAGTCATCTACTCTACCGGAAGCCCAATTCCCCCCTTTCAAAATCTTCCCAATCCCCGATTCCCCAACAACCCTTAAATTCCTAACCCCCAAAAGGCCGGCAACGCACTTGTAACGCCTGTGGTGTTTCAAGTGTCTATGGGCGGTGGCGATTGCTTACCATCAGGTGATACGTCTGCTCGTTTAAGTTGCAAAAAATAAAATAATAAAATCTACCCTATTTGATAACCTCTATTTATACCTAAACCCAAAAACCATTTATTTTCACAGGCCTTTCATCTCAGAACGCAGGCAAGAAAGCAAACGGATCTATATTCAATGAACTTTCCTGGCCTGTCAAACTAATGCTTATGAAAGATAAAATCCGCCCAGGATCTTTCCCAAACGTTCGCCAATCAACAGAACCGATGCCAAAACGGAGAATACCAGAGATCCAGTACTTAGTAGCCAGTAGAAGAGAGGAAGAAGACCAAAGGGATCCAAATGAAGATGACAACAACATGAGACTTAAACTCTTCAGATTAATGTATGAAACTATTAGAGACAGTGACCTAAAATGCAAGAGAGCTGATTTAATCCGCACTCATTATAAAAACTCCTCTGTATTTGAAGTTGGATATCTAATGGGGGATGTGATGGACAAATATAACATAATGTCTGACATATCAATGACTTTGAATCGTCTGTTTCATGAATGGAAACCTATTGAGCATATTAATGCGTATGAGCAGATTTCTAATCAAGCGATTGAAATCAATCATTTGATTGATACGATGAGGACTATTAGTAAACGCAATGAGACCAAGAAAGAAGACAGTTATTAATTTATCACCATCGTCATTTTTGTCACGCCTTTTATCCCCGAAGGGGTAGGCAGAGGTGCACATTATGGCATAAGTTATTAAATTTATTGGCTTTTATTTTACAAAGCGGTAAATACATAATAAAAAAATCTTGATGGGAACATAATATATAAAATTGGAATTATATTGTATTGTATGATAAGAAATAAATGGGTCGCTATATAAACAAGTTAGTTTTATTTAATTTTCATAGCTTAATAAGCCAAGTAATTACTGGCCTAACCTATTTGTTAAATGATATAGCAGTACAATAGGATAGATGACTTATTTATATTTTAATGTCCGTCTTGTAAATTATTTTAAAATATTAGACACGTATTTTTTATTTTCTTTCGAAAACAAATACTTCCGAAGATATATCGATTTGAAATATCGTGTGATGTCTCTTCTAGATGCGTTTTATACGTAAAAATTAAGTAGATGCTTCCATATCTAAACTTTGATTCGGTTTATCTAAGTATTGTTATCTCATATGACAAAAAAAAAATACGTGTCTTATATTTTTTCATTACCTAACTGACGGACTAAATAGATTATTAATTTTCATACCCCGTCATCATCCCTATTCTGGTAGCTAAACAGCAACACCATTTCAAAATTTATCTATTTCGGATCCTAGTTTTAGATTAACTTAACCAGACCATTCATAACTTTTAATAAAAGTCTTTTATACCAATGTCTTTCCCCATGAATAAAACCGACGTAAAACAACGCTTGCGTGGTGTTGCGAGTAAGTGAGTTTACCAGATACCCAATTACCCTCCCGAATCTTCCCAATCCCGATTCCCCAACAACCCTTAAATTCCTAACCCCCAAAAGGCCGGCAACGCACTTGTAACGCCTCTGATGTTTCGGATGTCCATGGGCGGCGGCGATTGCTTACCATCAGGTGATCAGGCTCGTTTACCGGCTTATACCATAAAAAACCATGTAAAATAAAATAGAAACACCACTAAAACATGTTTTTTTTTATGGAAAGCGAAACACCAGAGGCGTTACACGTGCGTTGCTGGCTTTTTGAGGTTAGAAATTTAAGGGTTGTTGGGGAATCGGGGATTGGGAAGATTAGGAAGGGGGTAATTGGGAATCTGGTAACCTCACGCAACGCAAGCGTTGTTTCACGTCGGTTTTCTGTGAGGCCGTGGTATCACTCCAGTCGAGCCGGCCCAGCAGTGCCGAAGCATGGCTCTCCCACACTTATATTATTGATCGGCATTCTCTCAGTAGTTTAACAAACAACAATTAAATTATCGCTAGGTATTATAAACCTATGAAACTAATTAACAATTCAATTTGAAAATAATCATTTCATTATTTTAGTATTTTATTGCTACCAAGAAACAGAGTGAGTGTATTAATCAAATATATACTTTAATATTTCCTACATATTAGGTTGCTTTTCCTACAGAGATGTGCTATACTACGTTGCTGTGGATGCGTTTGGCTTCTACCAATCATATTCATTGGTATACCTAGCTTAGCACTGGTGGAAACGGACTCAGCTAAGCTGTTTTTTATTCGAAAAGATGCGTGCTATGTCTGCGTGCGTTAAAATTTCATTATTTAGGCAAACTAATATTATAAACGTGAAAGTTTGTTTGGATATTTAACCGATAAAATAAAAATCTAATGAGTATACAAAAAAAGTTTCTTTGGGAAAGTTGTTAGTAATCATGAGTACAATCACGTGTTTAAATATCGTTCACTAATTACCAGTCACCCTATATAGGCTATATAGCATCATGTTATGATCAATAGGAGCCGAGCAGACCCGATAAAACCATGCGGGAATAGGCCATTTGTGTTATAAGTCCCAAGTAATAGGGGGTGAGTCTATTATAAGTTTTTAAACTGACATGGTCACTAACACTATTATTACAACTTGAGACGGGATATTTACCAAGGTTATTTATTTCTGGTGGACACCAGATGTCAACAACGCACTCCGTGATCACGGCGCTTGCAACAGTGCCGAAATATCGGAAACTCATAGACATAAATAATCATGGTAAATATCCCGTCTCAAGTTCTAATAATGGTGAGTCTATTGCCATATATAAATATGCGAATTCCAGTCTCCGCGCTACTAGTGAGAACCTTTCGATAAACCGAAACAAGCCCAGCAGTGCTTGACACGACCCTTGAATCGAATCCGAGACCCCTTGTCCGTCAGTCGCACTTGCGAATACTCGACCAACTAGACAGTTAGAAGAGAGGAGGCAGGCAGGCAGAGAGCTATTAATTTCATTAATATGTTTTTCAGCTTTTCCATTATAATGAAGTCTAATTTGATAATTATGTTGTGTTTGTTTATAATAATTGCTTCATGTAAGTATTATTTTCTTTTTATCATCATCATTATTTTTTTGGGTCGACGTTTGGCCGCTATCTCACCTGATGGTAAGTGATGATGCGGCCTACGATGGAGCACGTCTGCCCATAAGTAACCTATTCACTCGGGCTTTGAAGACACCCAGGTTATACCCATCAGGAAACACAGACATCATCATCATCATCAGCCTGTTCTCGTCCACTGCTGGACGTGGGCCTCTCCAATGGCACGCCACTGAGCTCGATCTTCAGCTCTACACATCCAACCTCTACCAGCCACCTTGCACATATCGTCACTCCACCTAGCTGGAGGGCGCCCTACACTACGCTTGCCTACACGCGGTCTTCACTCTAGAACGCGTTTACCCCAATCCGTGCGGGAATCGAACCCGCTACCCGTAGCGCGGCAGCCAGTTGCCCAGCCACAGCACTAACCGTGCAGTCAAAAATTAAAAATCAATTGTATTGCTAATGTAGCATGGATTTCCGCAAAGTAACGCCTGATTTTATTCTATATATACAGGATGTCCCCGAAATCGACGTCCAACAGGCACTAGATGATCGGCAAGGTTCCAACTGTTATCAGAAAAATATTTAAAAAAATCCTAAAAAAATATTAAAAATATAAAAAAAAGTCCTACAGTTTTTAAATTACAGTGACTTATGTGTTATCCACGAAAAAGTACACCCTGTGCCAGTCTTTTGACTCTTGTTGCTACAAATCTTTATTTTTTCGTCTGCAGTCTTCCTTACTTTATCCTGAATAGTGTTTTAGTAATATGGAATCATAAATTCTCAGCCGTTGAAATTTTAGGACGTCGATTTCAGGGACCAAATTCCTGTGTATAAAAAACTGATACTAATAAAAAAATAGTTTTAGTATGTTCCGTGGCCGCTAAAGACGTAACTGACTACCATCTCTATGACGACCATATGGGCACACGGGATAAGCAAAAACTGATACTGTTGGCCGAAGAATTGATGAAGGAAGCTCTGCTACGCATGAGACAGCTTTACGCCATTAAAGATGAACACACACCGTACACTCCGTTTCACATCGGCTTAATTATTGGTAATAACATCATTTATTGTTTTTTCTATCGTATAAGCTGGTAAACGAGCTGACGGATCACCTGCTGGTAAGCAATCGCCGCCGCTCAAGGACACTTGAAACACCAGAGGCGTTACAAGTGCGTTGCCGACCTTTTGGGTTTTTTTTCAGGAGGGAAATCTTCCAATGGAGTGTCAGACTCTTACTGACTAAAAACCACCCCGTTCCTTCTCCTGCTTGTCGAGCCGGAGCCCCGGTAAACCCGCTAGGTAGTCCGCAGCTTGGCTTTTTGGGGTTTAGGAATTTAAGGGTTCTTGGAGAATATAGGAAGAGGGGTTATTGGGCCTCCAGTAACCTCACTCACACAACGAAACACAACGCAAGCGTTGTTTCACGTCGGTTTTCTGTAAAGCCGTGGTATCACTCCGAACGAGCCAGCCCGTTAGTGCCGAAGCATGGCTCTCCCACATTTATTACGTATGATTAAACCCCCTCTAATTAATTTAATAAAGATTAAAAACTTCCCTATTATTTGATAACAGGAAAGGCTCGCGAGAAATACCGCTACATGCTGGATCTCTACCAAGAGCTGCTGAACAAGAGGAACAAACGCCTGGCTCTCTACCCGCCAGGGATGAAACTCCTCAAACCTATTCATTACATCATTACGTTGGAACTGGTACATTACTTGGAACTCGAGATTGAGTCTCTTATGCATGTACTGGAGGAAATCTTACCAGGTGCAGTATTCGTATTCAAGTATTTATTGCATCTATAATGTACACAGGGGCCTTAGTCTGCTATTACAATTGTGTCAGAATGGTCGATCGTTGATCAGTGCAAGAGGGACGGAGCTATACAACCTACATATCTCCATCCCTCTTTTTTTTTTTTTTTTGAGGGGGGAAAATCATCCAATGACTTTTCTCGCCTTGGGCGAGGCGAGAGGGAGTGTCAGACTCTTACTGACTAAAAACCACCCCGTTCCTTCTCCTGCCTTTCGAGCCGGAGCCCCGGTAAACCCGCTAGGTTGTCCGCAGCTCCGGATTAGGCATCAGTCCTATTGGGCCCCATCTGTGGTGGTCTGATGGCTCTTTGAGGCGCGCGCGGAACGCGACGCGCCGCACGCACGGGTCTGGTTCTGGTCGGGCGGCGAACTACCCTTGCTCGCCGTCCGCAGGCCCGCACTTACGGTGGCCGGAGATCGTCACGCGATCCCCGACGCCCGGAGTGTCTCTCGCGACGGCTGGGGCGTGAGGAGGTTCGTTCTCTCACGCGCCCCGCCTCCTCCTTAGCTAGCATGACTGCTTCGCAGAAGGAGGAGACGGCATCCCAGTCCCCCTCGCTCCGCACCATGGCTTGTACCAATGCCGGACGCGAGAGGTCGCCGTCGCCGACTACATCCCTGAGGACACGGCGGTGCTCAGCCCATGCAGGGCACAGCGCCACCGTATGTTCCACTGTGTCCTCAGGACGGTCCTCGCAGTGATGACACCCGGGCGTTTCCTCCCGCCCAATCAGAAACAGGAACCTACCGAAACTTCCATGCCCGGTAAGCACCTGCGTCAGGCGGTAGGTGAGGACGCCGTGGCGTCTCTCAAGCCACTCCTCAAAGAGGGGACTTATCGCTGCAATGACAGCGAGCCCAGCCCTCGGTTGCGACAGTCGTTGCTGCCATTCCGCCATGAGATCGCGCCGGAGCTCGTCCCGCCACGCACTAATCTGGCGATCTCCATCCCTCTTGCACTGATCAATGATCGACCATTCTGACACAATTGTAATAGCAGACTAAGGCCCCAGGGGTTATTATTGGAAGCAAGTATAACAACTCATGCATAGGACCCATTTAGAGCGGCCGTACACGGACTGCTCGAGCGGTCGGCGTCGACTGCTTGAAGCTGTTGACGGCTTGAAGCGGTCGCGACTGCTCGAGCAGTCGTGTGTACGGCAGCGAATGAATGGCTATAGTTCATCGTGCCGTCGCGGCTTCAAGCAGTCGGTTATAACTGCTTGAAGCCGTCCGTGTACGGCCGCCCTTAGTATTTAGTTTTAAGTAAAATTTCCGTGGTGTTTGGCGACTGGGCTTCTCCCAAATTTGCAGTCTCTTTTGTGCCTTAAGGCTTAAGTCATTCTGTCTCCTGCATTAAATTCACCGAGAGAAGTGGAAACTGTCGTTTTCTTTTTCTTCTCCTCTAATAACATCTGATTTGTTTCGTTGCGGGATCCAAGACAGTCATTCATTTCCCCGAGACGCGCCGGACTTCAGTGTTCCGGTGTTTTCATGTTTGTATCTACTGTAGATCCTGGTGCACAGGAGTTGAAGCGGTTTAGGGAGGTTTAGATTAGATGATTTTCCCCCCTTAAAAAAAATCATTACATCCATTTGCGATAAGGAACAAGCATACTGATCACACCAATATTACAAAATCATTTCTTTTGGTATTTTTATTCCAATAAAAACCTTATAGTCAGATTTTGATATTTAACCGCTTTTTACTACATGCATATGAATAATTGAATATACATAAGATACATAATACCAAAATAACGTGTTTTAAAATTGTTGGCTGTCTGTCCATTTGTTCCGGCTAATCTTTAAAATGGCTGGACCAATTTTGACGGGATATACAAAACACATGTTTTATGTTTTACTCGTTCTATGTTTCAGATCTGAAAACTACCAACATCCAAGTTGGAGGACCTCCAGACTACCGTGCGGCTGCAGAAGGTTAGTTACCACCGCTCTTCTTTCCGTGGGTATACTAAGAGTTCAAATGGTCCATCATTGAGCAGTGCAAGAGGGATGGAGCTATACAACATACATAGCTCGGTCTCTTTTGCACTGCTCAGTGATCGACCATTCTGACGCAATTGTAATAGCAGACTAATAAGGCCCCTGCTTTTCGAGCCGGAGCACCGGTAAACCCGCTAGGTAGTCCACAGCTCCGGATCAGGCATCAGCCCTGCTGGGCCCCATCTGTGGTGGTCTGACTGGACTTTCGAACGACCTTCAAACTTTCAAGAAAAGAGCACTCCTTTTTTAAAAGCCGGCAACACACCTGTGATTCATCTGGTGTTGCGGGTGTTCATGGGCGGCGGCGATTGCTTACCATCAGGTGACTCGTCTGCTCGTTTGCCTTCTATTCCATAAAAAAGTATTTCACAATCCATATATTTGTCTGCACGGTTGGTGCGGGGGCTGGGCAACTGGCTGCCGCGCAACGTGTATTAAATTCCTAAGCCCCAAAAAGCCAGCAACGCATTTGTAACACCTCTGGTGTTTCAAGTTCCCATGGGCGGCGGTGATTGCTTACCAACAGGTGTTACGTCTACTCGATTACCGGCGTGTTTCATAAAGGTACAATTCCAAGACGGGCAGCAGACTGCAAACTGCAACCGCGAACTGCAAGCGATAACATTTGTTTCTATGAACATCTATGAAATTTATTGCAACCGCGGCAACACTGCTAGTCTGTCAGTCATTCTGCCTCGCATGAAGCTACTGGAATAACTGAGGCACAGTTCTGTGCATTGTGCATCCACGGCATGCAGCCGCAATTGGAATAGCGATTCAAGCGTTCTCAAGCTTCCTTGTGCGAACTGCTAGGGAGTGGAACTCCTTGCCAGAGTCTGTGTTTCCTGATGGGTATAACCTGTTTATCTTCAAAGCCCGAGTGAATAGGTTGCTTATGGGCAGACGTGCTCCATCGTAGGCCGCATCATCACTTACCATCAGGCGAGATAGCGGCCAAACGTCGGCCCATTTAACATAAAAAAAAAGAAAGCGACCGCAGGCAGCATTGTAACCGCAGCCGGTAGCCAGTGTCGCGTGCGGTTGCAGTCTGCGGCCCGTCTCGGAATTGTACCATAAAAAAGATATATAATGCTAATTTACTGTTCACAGAGGACGCGAAAGAAGAGAGGAAAAAGAGAAAAGAAGAGATGAAAAAGCAGCGCCCGCCACAGAGGTCGCGGAAAGAAGAAAAGCAGAAGAGTATACTCAGACAGAAGTACCTCATGAAGAAGCTGGGGATGCCATCGAATATGACGACGACAGAGAAACGGTTCCTGCACCAGTGGCCCGTGGAAGAAACCTGGAATCTTGAGAAATATAATTACTACTGACCTGTAATTTTATTGTAAATTTTCGTGAGACATACTAAGTTAATTATTATGTTATCGGCTTACTGACGTAACTGTTTGACGAGGAACTCGACTAGTTTCAAGTTATGCATTTTTTTTTTTTGAGGGGAAAATCATCCATGACTTCTCCCGCCTTGGTCGAGGCGAGAGGGAGTGTCAGACTCTTACTGACTAAAAACCACCCCGTTCCTTCTCCTGCTTTTCGAGCCGGAGCCCCGCTAAACCCGCTAGGTAGTCCACAGCTCCGGATCAGGCATCAGCCCTACTGGGCCCCATATGTGGTGGTCTGATGGCTCTTTGAGCTCTTTGACCCGCACGCACGGGTCTGGTTCTGTTCGGGTGGTGAGCCACCCTTGCTCGCCGTCCGCAGGCCCGCACTTCAAGCCATGCTAGAGGTTCATATTCATGAGCAGCATTCCGCGACACACGACGCGGCAATTGTCGCGCTGCAATCGCCGCGTCGTGTGAGCCACTAGCACGGCTTGAAACTAGTCGAGTTCCTCGTCAAACAGTAACGTGAGTAAGCCGATGACATAAAATAATTAACTACTAACCTGTTCTGTTCTTTTATTAAACAACAACATACAACATATCGTTACGCCTTTAATCCCGAAGCGGAAGGCAGAGGTGCACATTACGGCAAGTAATGCCACTGTACAATGTACACCCATTTTTCACCATTTGTGTTATAAGTCCCATGTAATATGTGGTGAGCCTATTGCCATATATACCGGGCAAATTTCCAGACTCCGTACTACTACTGAGAAATTTTCGAAAAACCGAAAAAAGCCCAGCAATACTTCGCCAGACCCGGGAATCGAACCCGTGACCCCTTGTCCGGTAGTCGCAGTTGCGACCACTCGACCAATTAGGCAGTAATAATATACCACTGCCAAATATGGTAAGGTTTGTTGGGGGATTGGGAAGATTGAGGAGAGGGGTAATCGGGCCTCCGGTAACCTCACTCACACATCGAAACAGAACGCAAGCGTTGTTTCAGTTGTCAAAATTTTTTCTGTTCAGTTGTCAAAATTTTTTCTGTGAGTCGGACCGTTAAAAAGTGCTCCCAATAAATAATTAGTTTTTGACGTAAAAATTGAACAAAAGCGCCTTCATTTTGTGCAATTGTGACATTTGTAGTGGGTTTTAGTTTACGGAAATATAGCTTCATCGTATAAGCTAAGTTTTATTAGTAAAAAGTGTAAAAATTAGTAAATTTGTGAATGACAGTTTTTTTTATTCTGAGGCTTACCCTCTGATATTATTTGATACATGGAGAAGCATCGAATTTCTGGAATATATATTGCTATAAAAGTTTGATCAGGCGTTATCAGACTGGAAGATAGAAGTTGCAACTAGTTGCTGTAACTTTTTCGGAAGGAAGGAAGAGGAATCATCGGCAACAAATTTTGCTTTTCTTCTTTACAAGGCGCGAACGTGGGAAAGGAAAAGAAAAATGGAATCTGAAAACGTAACTTGCAGGAAGCCCTATAGATCAGGTTCACTAGACAGTCTCTATTATAATAATTCGTCACTGCTTGATACTACAATGTTGAGCGTACCTAACATGTCACTGAACGAAAGTGATACTATCAAGAACCTCAATGAAACCATTGAAAAACTGTCAGCAGAATTACGGAGCGCACATTTAGAGATTGAAAATCTAAATAGTGAGAATTTTAGATTAAAGATGGATCTAGGCACCTGTCATACAACAATTGATGCACTGAAAAAAATAACTTTATCAGACAGGAAGTGTACGACGCCGAGACGATTCCGTAATACTACACAAAACAAATGTATCTCCACACCAACAAGACCGAGAGATTCTGCTTCTGCTCTGATGGCACCAGTAAATAATACCCTTTTGACGCTGAAGGAAGATGAAAACAAATCAATAATTTGCAATAAAGAATCAGATACGATTGTTTCAACATCACGTCATGACTGTAACACAACACAGAGCAACATTGTTCACACTGATCTGTTACTCGTGTCAACAACGAGACCCAAATCAAGGGAAGAGATTAAAAACAATGAGCCAACTAACAACAAAATCCTACCGCAAGTTACTGCAAACGCTGTAGTAGACATCACGGACAACGTTAAGAGTAAGAATAGAGTCATGATTTTTGCTGATCAGGCAGGTTACGGTGTAAGACAGAAACTTCAGTATTATTTGGGAGACTCCTTTGTCGTTATGTCTATGATAAAACCGCATGCTAAAATAGACGAGGTTCTGAAATCTTGTGCATCTACATGTGTTGATTATACTAAATCAGATTTCGTGTTGGTCCTGGTCGGCTCAAATGATCGGAACCCAATGTTATTCCAAACACGTTTGCACCACACTCTTTGCCAATTAAAGTCCACAAATGTATTAGTAGGAAAAATTTACCGTAATAATTTTTTAAACCCTAATGTATTAAACGACTTGGTAAAACTAGTGTGTGATAATTGTGATAATTCTCTGTACATTTCTCTAGATACAAATTATTGTGACATGCAACTGAAAAAAGTGAATAAAGTATTAGCATGTAGACTAATTCTTAGACAAATATTACAAGTAAATTACAAAACTAACTACCAAAATTATAAGATAGAATTGGCATATCGTGAAAAACAACGTAAAATAAAACTTTTAAAGGATGTATCTATACAAACTGATGACTTATCCTTGGACAACAATGTCTTGACGCTAACACAAGTAAATAATAAAGTAATTTCCTCGTCACAAATTGATGAACACACAGGGCATATACAGTTTTCGGATTTTTTTCGTAAGTAACAGAGATTCAACTGTTACACGTATGAGTAACTTGGTAGAATCAGTAAATCAATTGTGCATATGTCATCAGAATGTGTGTGGAATTAATAATAAGAGTAACGAATTGTCCTTGTATTTAGAAATGATTGGAAAAAGGATAGCCTATGTATGCTTAAGTGAACATTTTTTGAATGATAAAAATGTAAATTTATTAAATATAGATAATTTCAATCTAATATCTTATAACATTAGAAGTAAAAAGACAAGAGGTGGTACCTTAATTTTAGCACACACAGACAGAAAAGCTGAAAGTGTGGATGCAATAAATAAACTTTATAGAGTAGAAAGTTTCGAAATTTGTTGTGTAAAGGATATTGATACAGGATTATATTTGTGTTGTTGCTATCGTAATCCAGATTATAAAAATTTTGACAATTTCATGACAAATTTGGAAAAACTGCTGGAGTATTTTTTTAATAGGAAGTGTGTGATTTGTGGTGATTTTAATATTGACATACTCACGGAAAGCTTCAAAAGAACCGAGTTCTTGGGCTTGTTGAAATGCTATAATTTTAGATATCTCATTGATACACATACTTTTATGCGCAATGACTCTCATTCATGTATAGATAACATTTTAACTAACTTGCCTGACGACTGTGTAGAGGGCTGTATAGTGGATCACAATGGCTTGGCTGATGGACACGGGGCTCTTCTGGGTAATTTCACTTTGGAAAATATTGTAGGTAACCATGATAATGACAATCAGATAACTGTGCGGACAAGAGTTTTTAATAATAAGAACAGTGTTACTTTTAGACAACAAATTAATGATCATAATTGGAGTGATATGGGAATCAACACATTTTTAAAGTCTTTTGATAAGGTATTTCGGTCCAGCTTTAAAAAACGTAATATAAAAATTAAGTCAAGGCGTACCTTTCAATTAAATTGGGTCACTAGAGGGGTGAAAACCTCAAGTAAAATGAAAAGACTCTTATGCTCGAGTGGGGCTAAATTAGATGCTAGTGTCCTGAACTATAAAAATATATACGTCAGAATCTTCAGGAGGGTAATTTCAAGTGCTAAAAAACTGACTGTCAGTGAAAAAATTAAACAATCTAAAAATTCAAGTAAAGAAATTTGGAAAATTATTAACAAAAGTACAAATAGGGTAAAAGTAGCACGGACGCAAATTAAACTAAAAATAAATAACCAAATTATAGATAACCCGGAGGAAGTAGCTAATATTTTGGTACAGCAATTTGATCACAAGCACGTCTTGCCTAGTAATGATGGTCGAGATGCGGTTAAATTACTTCAGCAAAGCACACAAAGGGTGGAATGTGATATGGATGTACACCCTACCACTCCGAGTGAAATCTCTAAAATCGTGCAAAATATGCAAAATAAAAAATCGTGTGGCTATGATGACATTCCAATATCAATAATTAAAGACAATTTACTAGTGTTATCAGAACCTTTGTCAATTTTTTATAACAAGTGTATTTTAGAAGGCATTTTCCCAGAACAACTAAAGATCGCTAAGATTGCTCCCATACATAAAAAGGGCGTAAAAAATGATCCAGCAAACTACAGACCCATTTCTTTGTTGCCCACGTTCGGAAAAATATTTGAAAAAGTTTTAAAAAACCGCTTAAGTAGACATCTTAATTTAAATAAAGTAATTAATCGTAAACAATTTGGGTACCAGAAGAATGTTGGTACTGGTGATGCTATTTATACATTGATAAATGATGTTATTGAAAAAATAAATTGTAAAATGAGGGTAGCTGGTATCTACTTGGATCTGAGCTCAGCTTTTGATACAATTGATCATAACCTTTTAATTATAAAAATGGAGCACTACGGTATTAGAGGCAAAGCCTTACAATTGTTTTCCTCGTACTTAAAAAATAGAAAAATGTTTGTAGAACTTGATTCTACCCAACCTAATGGATATAAAAACAGCTATAGGTCATCAATGTTAAATATTACAGCAGGAGTACCCCAAGGATCAATTTTGGGCCCTTTGTTATATATATTGTTTACGAATGATCTTATAAATTTCATAAATATTTTTTTACCGGATATACAAGTTGTAGTTTACGCGGATGATACTAATGCCGTAGTTGCAGCTAACAACATCAAAGACCTTACCTCTCAGGTTAATGCAGCCTTGCAAACGTTTTATAATTGGTTTAATTCTAACATGATGAAAATAAACACTACAAAAACCAAAATTATGTTATTTAAAACTACTGCGCGCTGCAAAGATAACATGGATATAGAGGTTGATAATGTTAAAATTGAGCTTGTCAGGGAAGTAAAGTTCTTAGGGATCAATATTGATGAATTTTTAAACTGGAAGAAGGAACTAGCAGCTCTGGACTCGTCAATTTCATCTGCTTGTTATGCGCTAAGAACTGTGAGAGATGAAGTTAGCATAAATCACTTGAAGATGGTATATTACGCGCTGATTGAGTCCAAACTTCGGTATAGCATACAGTTCTGGGGAAACAGCTACCATTACAACTGGCATAGGGCATTCGTTCTTCAAAAAAGAGCGATTCGAACTATAGTCCGCATCTCTCAACGTGACACATGTCGACCGTTTTTTAAAGAACTTGGAATCCTTACAGTTCCAAGTCTGTATGTTTTAGTATTATTAACAAATCTAAAAAAATATATATATGACTACGAGACAGGCGACGATAGGCTAGCTAGGGAGAAGTCGCGACGAAAGGACTTGGGTCACAGAATCATCCCTGCCTTTGAAATCGTAAGACATGGCCCACAGTGTCAGGCAGTTAAAATTTTCAATAAATTACCGCTCGACTTGAAAAGTATTTTATACACGAGCTCATTCAGGGCAAGGCTCAAGACATTCCTATTAGAAAAATGCCTCTACTCAATAGACGATTTGTGATTTTAATTAATTATATGTGTGACTATTGCTTTTTTGTGCTGTTGATATTTTTTTATTATTATTTTTTTTTAAAGTGTAATGTTACTAACTATCTTTATTATTATTCGAATTTGTATTATTTTTTCAATGATTATTAAATATTATCCACAATTAATTATATGTAAATGGATAAATTTTATGATAATTTTCTTTTTGACATTTTATGATTTATGACATATTTAAATTGGTGATTGCTTTTTTTTATTACGGTTATGATATTTTTTATGTTAATTGTTTTTTTTTTATGTAACACATTCAGACACAATGTATTTTGTTATTGAATTGAATAAATGAAATGAAAATTTCACGTACACATGACACCCAGACCCGAAACACCAATTTGTGGATCACACAAAGAGTTGCTTCGTGCGGGAATCGAACCCACTACACGTTGTACTGTGCAGTTTTTGTGTTGCCTATCGTGCTGTGTGATTATTTAATTGCGGGCGGGACAAATGAAAATACATTTTTTTTTTTCATTTGATGAGTCGACGATTGGCCGCTATCTCGCCTGATGGTAAGTGATGATGCGGCCTACGATGGAGCACGTCTGCCCATAAGCAACCTATTCACTCGGGCTTTGAAGACACCCAGGTTATACCCATCAGGAAACACAGACTCCGACAAGGAGTTCCACTCCCTAGCAGTTCGCACAAGAAAGCTTGAAGCGAAGCGCTTCGTGCGAGTGGGTGGGATATCTACCATGAAGCGGTGACGCCTCGCCGATTGTCTTGTGGTTCGATGATGGAAAGGACTAGAGAGAATCAAGTTGTGCAATTCTATAAGCGAAATAAAAACTAAAAATGTATTCTATTGTTAGTGTAATTGAGTTCAAAGTCAAGTGTATACATTAAACCATGTAACCAAGAATTGTTTTGTGAATCTGATTGAAAAAGAGTAACCTATGGAGTTTCTTGCTCGTTCTTCTCCATAGGAATCTACACTTTGGAACGAGCAAATAGAGCAACTAGAGGACTGACCGACAGACAGACGTTATTAATATTGTATATATATTTGCTTTGACGTTCAAAAGTGCCTTTCTGGTCTGTTGGAAATAAAACATTTTGACGTTGACTTTCACTTTTGACTTTGACATTGACTTTAACTTTGATTCTGATTCTAATTCTGATTTTGATTCTGATTCTGATTTTGATTCTGATTCTGATTCTGATTTTGATTCTGACTCTGATTCTGATTCTGATTCTGATTCTGATTCTGATTTTGATTCTGATTCTGATTCTGACTCTGATTCTGATTCTGATTCTGATTTTGATTTCGACTTTGATTTTTGACTTTGACAATGCACATCACCATTCATAGTCAATCTCCCATCCGTAATCAATAGGCCATTGTGTGTTATATTTCTTCTCCATATGTTTATAAATTTGCGAGTAATCCATTTTGTCAGTCAAGTTAGCTAGGAACGCCTCCCGTATTTGCTTGTAAATCTTGCGTTTCTTCTTTCTATTTTTCTCTCTCTTTTTGGCCATATTGTCGAGGGTATTCTTCATTCCATCAAGGAATGCTTTCTCTTTTGCTGAAGGTCCACCTTCCTTCTCCTCACCTTTGATTGGAACTCCTGATATTGATGCTGTATCCATGCCTAGAAATCAAGGTTGAATTAAAATATTTACTCTTTTTTTGGACGCCGGTAAACGAGCAGACGTATCACCTGATGGTAAGCAATCACCGCCGCCTATGGACACTTGAAACATAAGAGGCGCTATAAGTGTGTGTGGCTTTTGGGGTTTGAGAATTAAAGGGTTGTTTGGGAATCTGGGATTGGGAAGATTGGGAAGGGGGGAGTTGGGCCTCCGATTACCTCACTCACACAACGCAAGCGTTGTTTCACGACGGTTTTCGGTGAGGCCGTGGTATCACTCCGGTCGAACCGGCCCATTCGTGCCGAAGCATGGCCTATTTCTTCCCTTCCCAATCTTCCAAATCCCCGATTCCCGAACAACAACCCTTAAATTCCTAACCCCCAAAAGGCCGGCAACGCACTTGTAACGCCTCTGGTGTTTCAAGTGTGCCATTGGCGGCGGCGATTGCTTACCATCAGGTGATACTGTCTGCGTCGTGTTTCATGATAATAAAAAATATATACCTTCAGGCCTTATCTGCTCCGTGATGCTGAACTCAGGATGATGTCTCCATTTCTTCGGTACTTCGTGCATCATTCGTACCAGATGGTAGATTTCGAAGTACAATCTTTGAGCCCATTCGACGCGTTTGATTGAATCAAAGAAAGTATCCGAATTAAAAGTGAAGACTCTCTGACTCATTTCCACCAGTTTTCTATACCTGGAAATGCAATTAGCCATTTTTACCCGACTGCGCTAGAAGGAGGGTTATGTTTTTCGAGAGTATGTTTGTATAATTGTTTGGCACGCTCTGCAGCCTAAACGGCTTGATGGATTTTGGCTTGAGAGGTGTCGTTAGATTCGTATTTACTGTGAGAGTGACACTGGATATATCAACATATAAAATAATACAACTAAAAGAAAATAAAATAAAAAGAGGTAATTTAAAAAATAAAAAACCCGACTGCGTTTCTTTATAATATGAAAATGAAAAAAATCCCTAAAACCCATTCTAGAAAAGCTAGTCTTCATATTTAGAATGGATCCCGACTGCTTTAATTTTACACTTTTGAAACGTCAAATTTAATTGTCCGTCGCGCTCGTTCCAAAGTGTTGCTTCGAATGGAGAAGAACGAGAAAGAAACTCCATCGTTACTCTTTTCAAAAAATGTTTTTTACAATATCTCTGATACATTATTTGATCATTTACCTATTGTATATATATGTAGGAACAATGTAACGACAATACAGCATCAAAACTAATGGGACAATAAAACCTACCTTTCCAACAGTTCTGATATTACATAACCCTGCTCGTAGTATGGGCTCTCTTCATACATGAACCGCATGGGGTTCAAAGCAGTAATCCTCGCATGGTTTTCTTCATAGTAAGACCTCATCAGCTGTAGAATCCTGGTAGGAGCTTCATCCGCGTTCTTGGCATCGTGATACTTCTCCAACCAGTAATCTTGTGCAGCCTGCACTGTTCTTGCATCTGTAAACAATATATTTTTAAGTGTGGGAGTGTCTGAGAGAGAATGAACCGGCTCGACCGGAGTGATACCACGGTCGAGCATAAAACCGACGTGAAACAACGCTTTTTTTTTGATGGGGGAAGATCATCCAATGACTTCTCTCGCCTTGGGTGAGGCGAGAAGGAGTGTCAGACTCTTACTGACTAAAAACCACCCCGTTCCTTCTCCTGCTTATCGAACCGGAGCCCCGGTAAACCCGCTAGGTAGTCTGTAGCTCCGGATCAGGCATCAGCCCTGAAATTCGGACCATTTGATATTTCAAACATTTGGTAATTCGGAATATTTTAAGAGCCTCCAGTTTCGAATTATCAAAAGTCTACTATTAGTATAAAATAATTTAAATACAATATGTTTCCTAATGGGTATAACCCGGGTGTCTTCAAAGCCCGAGTGAATAGGTTTCTTATGGGCAGACGTGCTCCATCGTAGGCCGCATCATCACTTACCATCAGGCGAGATAGCGGCCAAACGTAGACCCATCAAATGTAAAACAAAAATTACTTACAGTACAATAATAATACAATGAATTGTAATAGTTTTAACATATTTCTTTTATATTTTACTAATATGCTGCGTAGATGTTTTAAAGGAAAATATTTTCTTCTAAGCCTAACATACTTCTTCTAGTAAAAAACTTGGTAAATATGATAATGCAGTGTAATTAATGGTTAAACGATTAGCCATAATTAACTAATTATAATTACAATTTCATTAATTAAATTCATATTTAAATAACATTTTCTAAACGTGCTATGTTTTATAGCCTTCTCCGATAAATTACTATCAAAATCCAACATGAAACGAATTACCTATTCAATTTTGACTAGTAGATCTGGAGATTAGCGCGTTCAAACAAATACTCTGAAACATGGCTCTCCCACACTAAAAATTACATTTCTTTTATTTATTAATGAACGAGAGTCGACTATAACTCTAGTTAATTCAAGAGACTCTTAAAATATTGTTCCGAAATTTGAAGATGCCTCACAAATTAGGTGTTTACCTCTGCAAATTTTATTGAGTTCATTCTGTTCAGAGGGAAAGTCTCTGCAACTTCGAATTATCAAGAGTTTGACGCCGACGTTCGAATTAAGGAGTCATTTGGTTACGTAGCAATGACTTTTTTTGATCGAACTACCAAATGCTGAATGATTTAGTTCGAAATATACAGAGATTCGAACAGAAAATATTTGTTAAGAAATGAAAACATCGCTAGTGGCTCCGTTTTTTTACTACCGAGTGCGTTTCCGGATTTTAGGGCATTAGAAATTTAGGGGGAATCGGGGATTAGGAAGATTGGGAAGGAGGGTAATTGGGCCTCCGGTAACCTCACTCACACAACAAAACACAAGCGTTGTTTCACGTCGGTTTTCTGTGAGGCCGTGGTAGAGCCGGCCCAGCAGTGCCGAAGCATGGCTCTCCCACACTTATGTATATCCACTTATACAGCGTTGAACAAAATACCCATATAAATCAAGAAGCACTGAAGAATACAGGTTGAATAGAATCTCTACACAAAGTATCAGCTCAAAATACGTTTAAAAAAAAAATTGGTACCAAATACTTAGTATGGCATGGTTCTTGATTTTATAAATCATACAAACGTGTCACAACACTACAGGGGTCACTCGCTAATTACGAAACATTTCTTCTGTAAATCTGATCGCCTAGTACCAGTATCTACCTAATGTTGATGTTCGGTTTCTGGAATTTTATGTATTGGAAAAATTCATAACTTCATTCCATGACAACATGAGTTAAAAAAACCCTTCCCGTATCGTTTGTTATGTTATCTAGAAACCGTACACTTGATATGTATACCCCCTTTTTGTTACACCGTGTATGTATGTATGTAATTAGTATATAGACATAACCTATACTCTGAATAGCAAAGTCATTAATAATGAAACGGACATGTAACTATCAGCTAGCAATTATATATATGAATGTAGCGCCAAGGTCAATTGCAATCGTATACAATTTTACTACATTTTGATCGAAATTACCCAATAAAACATCTAACATTTACATCAATAAGACTTTTCATATACATTTTAATAATAATATCAACAACACCCGCATAAATATATAAAATTATACACTAAATAAAACATTTCTATAATATTGTAACAAATTTTCCTCAACCAATCTACTACTAACGCCATCTCTTGTTCAGTAGACTGAAACTGCGACTGATGAAACATGGGAATTGAGTTATCTCATTATATTCGTAAAAAACATGCCGGACATGTTTCGCCAATAAAAAAAACAGCTTCGCGCCATTATGTGTTATCAAAATTATTATCATGCGGAGCGTATATCTTGGTATATTTATAAATGTGACGTCACAAGTCGAAGATTGACTCGAAATGATCACTCAGTCAGCTTATGTACGTCCGTGCGTTCGTATGTCATTCCGTGTGTTACCCGACCGATTGTAGAATCCGTTGACAACACCGCCGCGTTCGATCGCTAGTGCCTTTCCAATTTACCCGTATTACACTTGAAGTTTTGTTTACAAAATTTTTAAAAGAAACTTTTTTATTATCCGTGAAATTCCTTTTTGTGTTGTGTTGTGATATTTTGGATTTAACTTAACACTTCTTTAGTTGTAAGTATTATTATAAACCATTTAAGTTATATTTTAATACTCAATGCTGTCGCGTTAAAAAGTGAAAGTATATACCTATCATACATAACTACATAAAACATTATAATATATACCTTTATAGAAAAAAAACTACAATATATAACATTAAACAAATGAATATACGAATTAGATATTCTATCCCTTTCTATCTTAATGTATACTAGACATAATCATTTGTCAAATAGTACGTATAAATAGTAGAATTTTGTACATATTGACATGTGTATGATACGTAGAAGCTATATCTATTTTTATGTAATTGTTTGTTCATGGCAAATCACGTGGTGTTAGGATGGCCAATGTGTTAAAAAACTCTTCCGGTAATAGAGACTACACAGCTGTAACTACTAGTAGCATGTAGCGCGCTGTAGAGTGTAGGGGAGTGCTGAGAGAGTGACTGGCTCTACACAGCTGTAAGTACTGCGTGTAGCAAGCTATGTGACATGTCTGCCACACTCTCAGTAACTCTCCTAGCGCGCTACATGTCACACAGCTTGCTACGCGCAGTAGTTACAGCTGTGTAGCGCGTTAGGGGAATGACTGAGAGAGTGACAGACTGTACACACCTATAACTACTGCGCGTAGCAAGCTGTGTGACATGTAGCGCGCTGTAGGAGTATAGGAGAGTGCAGCGCGCTAGGGCACAGCTTGCTACACTCAATAGTTAAGGCTGGTACAGTCATTCACTTTGTTAGTTCACTACACCCCTGTAGCGCGTTACATGTAATAGAGCTTGCTTTGCGCAGTAGCTACAGCTGTGTACCGTCTGTCACACTCTCATTCACTCCTGTAACGCGCTACATGTTACACAATTTGCTACGCGCAGTAGTTAAATAAACGAAACTTTTTTTTTGAAGGGAACCGCCTGCATTTATCATTACCGCCTCCAACATTTTTAAATCCCAATAACCTTCTAAGTCTGAGAAATATGCTGAAAACCACATCAAAATCGGTTCAGACAAATCGCACACAATCATACATACTTACATGCAGACAAGTCAAACTGAGAACCTGCTTTTTTTGAACTGCATATTTTTTTTTATAATAATTATCGTGAGACATACTAAAAAAACATATCGGAAAAGAGAGAGTAAAGAGTCCTTCTAAAACTCAAAACTAGTAGAGCTTTTCTCCATTAATAATACGATTTATTCAAATCGTGATTTTTAGTTAATTTAGAATAAAAAATATGCCAATAAAACCGCGTTGAGAACACAAGTATATGAACGGTAGAGAAGTAAATGGTATGATAACGTTATCAGTATACAAATATGTCTGCTTTTTTTTTAAGATATCTCTAAAAGAAGCGATTATGTAAGCTGTGTGAATATGCGTAGTACCTAATTTGTTATTCTTTATTACTTTTAGTCCACCATTTTGTAGACAGATAGTGGTCATGTAGCAAATCTATAGCTACTGTCTCTGTACTGAATGAAACTTACAAAAAGTTGTATATTTTTTGAACACACACTTGACCACAGGCAGGGAAAGCACGTTTGAACGTCAAATAAAAAAGAATTTACGTGTGGGAGGGCCAAGCTTCCACGGCCTAATAGAAAACTGACGTGAAACAATGCTTGCGTTGTATTTCGTTGTGTGAGTGAGGTTACCAAAAGGTCCAATTTTCCCCTATCCCAGGTTCCCCAATAACCCTTAAATTCCTAATCCCCAAAAGGCCAGCATCGCACTTGTAACGCCTCTGGTGTTTCGAGTGTTCATGGGTGGCAGCGATTGCTTACAATCAAGTGATCCGTATGCTCGTGTACATGTGTTTCATAAATAAAAACTTACTTTAAACGTAAAGCAAATTCGTACTAAGGGTACAGTCCCAGTTGACTGCGCCCGTTCACGATGCACGTCTGTTTTGTTACCTGCATACTAAACAACTCCGATTGTACAAGGAAAACATGTGGTTCGAGTAATATCTTATTTGTGAAAATCCATATACCACACACACACATACACCACATGGCAGTGATTATCTGTATATATACAAACATTGATTATCTTTATATAAAAATAAAGATAGACTTTATCGGTTTCATGGTGGGGCGAGGGGATTTTTTTAGTGAGACTAGCCCGCTACAACCTCCGATACCGCTGCAATTTCTGTGCACCAGGATCTACAGTAGATACAACCATGAAAACACCGGAACACTGAAGGCCAACGTCTCACGGACATGAATGACTGTCTTGGATCCCGCAACGAAATAAATCAGAAGATATTATCCCACAAAAACATTTCATGTTAAATGTTGCCAAGACGAGACCATATAGCTCGCACTGTCAAAAAGTAATCAGATCCCGTGTAGAGCCAAGTTTCTAACCCTATACTTTTGAACTGGCGAGTCGGCCGCACGGACTTTTTGCTATTCGTCATATGGGCTTGAGCTTAAAAATCTATTCAATCTTCTAAACTCTTTCCGTGCGGCCAACTCGCCAGTTCAAAAGTATAGGGTTAGAAACTTGGCTCTACACGGGATCTGATTACTTTTTGACAGTGCGAGCTATATGGTCTCGTCTTGGCAACATTTAACATGAAATGTTTTTGTGGGATTTCATTTCTTTTTGTAGGTTGCTTATGATAGAAAGATAAAATGAGCAACAAATTCACCTACTAAACTACTAAATTTATAAGAAAATTGCAAACGTAATCCTAATACTTTTTATCAATGAAAATTAAAACACTAGTATCTAAACCTTTACCTACTAAACTACTAACAATTAAATATTAGGCAAATGGTTTTTTTCTCCGCGATAGCAAACTTTTAAATCACCGAAATATTCCGAAAACTTTTCATTCAACGAGACAACCGTCAACGACGTCTGCCCTCGCGCGTCTGCCCGCGTTCGGGTGCCGCGCTCGCTGACGGGCCGATTATTTTTAGCTACTGCGCGGGGACGAGGGGGCAGGCGGCGGGCGTTGGCGCATACTATACTTACGATGCTTATGTTCAAAAGTATAGGTTGATTAATAAACACTTACCGAAGTGAAGTGTAGTAATATTATTCATATCTAAGTACTTATGGGTAGGATAATGTTTTGATTTGATGAAAAGTTTGTGTTCTATGTACTTGTGTATAATTTTCAGATCTCAAGCAGGAAATAGGGAATTAAGTTTCCCTATTTCAGATTTTTACCCCTCCGCGGCCGCATTCAGACCTCTAGCGTCAAAAGTTGCGGAAGTCTCGAACAAACTTTCACCCCCTAGTTTAAGGGGTTGGGGGTAAAAGTTCCAAGTTTTAGGATTTTTTTGTTGTTTGGGTACTAATACTAGCTTACATACCAAATTTCAGTTTTCTAGGACTTCAGGAAGTACCTTAAGAATTTTGTTGATCATCAGTGAGTGAGTGAGTGAGTGAGTGAGTGACGAAATCGGGGTATTTTAGATATCAATAAAATCTAAAGTATAAGAGCTATGCAATTGAAACTTTAGAGGTTTATTAAGTCTACCACTGACATTATATCCTGAAAATTTTGTTTATCTGGTATAACCCAAACTCAAGTTATGAAGGTTCAAAAATACGACGAAGCGCTTCGAGAAAAGGTAGGTAGTGCCCTTGCGCTTGCGCTTCGCTTGGCTCGTCTTGGCGGGGGCACTACCGTGCCCCCAGATTAGAGGAGAAGAAAAAAAAACTAATTTTCACTTTCCTCAGCTGCGGATTACCTAGCGGGTTTACCGGGGCTCCGGTTCCAAAAGCAGGAAAGTAGGAATGGCATGGTTTTTAGTCAGTAAGAGACTGACATGAGAAGCGGTCATCTGGAACTTCAAAGCCACCACGATATTACTATCTAAACTATTAATGTGTAGACACAGGCAGTCAAATGAATAATAGTTATATACAGACGGACATATTATAGCGACCAGATTGGCGATATATTAAAGAAGGGCCAAATAAAAAGTACCTTTAACCGACGAGCATGCATGAATAGACTGATGACTGTTGATGAAGCAAAAGAAGTGTGTAAGAACCGTGACAATTGGCGTTCCATTGTCTCTGCCTACCCCCATGGGAGACAGGCGTGAGGTTATGTATATTTAGTTTTTTAGTTTATTTATCCCACGTGGAACGCGGGCGACGTCGTTTGTAGACGCTAGTTTCATTTTAAAACGTAAAATGTACGATACAATTGACGTCACGCAAAATCGGTGTCCAGTATGACACATAATTAGTTACCTACATACATTGCTGTTTACCTCTCAAACTCCATTGAGGAAAATATTAACTCTACCGATGTTAGTGGTTAAAACCAATGGCCCTCAACAATTCTGTGTTTAAATCAAAGTTAATATTTATTCAAACCTTTAGTGGTAAAGGGGAGTTACAGATAAGTATATATTATATTGTTATGTTATTTACTTTGCCGATAGAGGAAATGTCATTTTTCACTACGCGTGCGTATCCACTTTTTTAATAGGAAAAATCATCCAATGATTTCTCCCGTCCGTGGTAAGGCGAGAGGGTGTGTCAGACTCTTACTGACTAAAAACCACCCCGTTCCTACTCCTGCTTTTCGAGTCGGAGTCCCGGTAAACCCGCTAGGTAGTTCGTAGCTCCGGATCAGGCATCAACCCTATTGGGTCCTATCTGTGGTGGTTTGACATGACAATATGCCATATAATGTACTGAACGCACTTGAGTGGCGAAAACCCAACACAATCGAGTATTTTTCAACGGTAAATATATTTTCAGTATCACATGATACACACACATAACCAGTTTATCTTGGTCCCACTTTATATGGTCTTTCCATACATCCGACAGTCAGTTTATACTGGTTATACATAACTTGATTAGATATATGTAGCAGTGTGTACAATATATATTAACAAGTCCTAAATAAAATTGTTGTCTTGGAACGCGAAACAGCTACGTATGTAATTTGCTAACGGTTAAAATCGGAACTAAAATTGTTGCCTAAAAAAATGTATTGGGTTACGCCTTTAATGCGATACTAGCGCCACTCTCAACTGTTGTTTTTTTATAGTAATGTGTTATGTTTTAGAGTTTTTGAGTTCCGTGATCATTAATAGGTTTGGTTTTGTTTCTTTGTGAAAAAAGCTGGAATTTTACCCCCTGTTGATGACAGATCAAGTAGGAACGTGGTGTTGTATAGTCAATAAGAGTCTCACACTCCCTTTCGCTTAACCGAAGACTCCCGTCTTTGGGAGGCATTAAAAAAAAATATAGAAAAAAAATGTTAGGAGAAGAGAAGAGTGGGCCTTCGGTAACCTCACTCACACGGCAAAACAAAACGGAAGCGTTGTTTCACGTCGGTGTACTGTGAGGCCGTGGTATCACTCCGGTCGAGCCGGCACATTTGTGCCGAAGTATGACTCTCCCACATAATTGACAATATCTCTCGCCCAAAGCGGAAGAAAACATTAACATTGAACCCCCCCCCCATTGATCCCCCCCCCCCCCAAAAAAAGGTGCTAAGATGAAGATATTTCATATAGTTAAATATTGTACAGAACGCATTTGAGCGGAGAAAACCCGCTTCATCGAGTATTATTTAACGGTAAATAAAGTAAATATTAAAACCATATTAAAATTAAAATTACGAGACGGAATTCAACGAAACAGATGTGAAATTTTAGGTATTATATACAAAACTGTTAATTTCACTTAGTGTTAAATATTAGCTTATTATATAGACATTAGTACATTTCAGTAATTACCAGATACATAACATAATTCATTGTGCCACAATAACTGTGTAATTTTTTGTGTTTCTAAAAGCGATATGTGGATAATGAATTCGTCTCTACTAATAAAACATGTACTAATATCATAAGCACACAGAACATGAATTTTACTGCCAAAATGAATACCCCCGTCGCTTTCTCTGTCCCTATGTACCACTTCTTTGTACGCTTAATTCTTTAAAACTACGCAACGGATTTTGATGCGGTTTTTTTAAGAGATAGAGTGATTTAAGAGGAAGGTTTATATGTAATTATACATGTATTAACATGCATAATATGCATGCTGGGGCGGGTTGCTAGGTAATAAATAAATAAACAATTTTCGAAGACAGAGAGAAAAAAATCCCTACGAAATGGAGGATCCTCCGACCTGGCGAGGTGATCGTGGCTTTCTACTCAACTGCACGAATGCACGAATGAATCAACGAATCAGAGCGCCGAACGCGCTGTCGTTTCGATTTCGCTAAACGTAAAATAAACTTGTACAGGTGATCCGTATGCTCGTTTACCGGCCTATCCAATACAAAAAAAAAACATCTGGAATTTCTGTGAAAAATCGATGTAATAATAAATTTATTTTTACTAATTTTAGCCGAAAATGTTCAACCGAAACCATACGTTGTAACTAGTGTTGCTTTATAGAAACAGCTGTATATACAAAATATACCTTGATCTACATACTAATACTATCACAACCGCGCGTTTTCACCTGCTATATAAAGTTAAAGATACAAATACCCAGCACAAAAACAATCCGATTCGGACCAGTAGTTCCGGAGATCAGCGCATTCAAACAAATACAATCTTAAGCATTATAAACTAGCGACCCGCCCCAGCTTCGTATGGGTGCAATGGTGATATATGTATTATGCATGTATTATACATATAAACCTTCCTCTTGAATCACTCTATCTATTAAAAAAAATCGTATCAAAATCCGTTGCGTAGTTTTAAAGTCAGCAAGAGTCAGGCCACCACAGATTGGGCCCAGCAAGGCTGATGCATGATCCGGAGCTGCAGACAACGTACCAGGTTACCGGGGCTCCGGCTCAAAGCAGGAGAAGGAACGGGGAGGTTTTTAGTCAGTAAGAGTCTGACACTCCATCTCACCTCGCCCAAGACAGGGGATATCATCGATTGATGATATCCCCAAATCGGGATTGAGGGGGGCCTCAAAAAAAAGCGGATCTCTACGTCATAACATCTACCTGCATGCCAAAACTCAGTATTTCAGTCCGATCCGACCAGTGGTTTGCGCTGTGCGTTAATAGATTACTTTGTCAGTCAGTCAGATTTTAGTTATATATATTTAGATACTGTATATTTACATAAAAACTGCTATTATTTACATTATATTTCAATTAAATAACAGTGTCTGTTCATAATATTAATGAAATATATGTACATCGAATAAAACAGCTGTTTATGTGTAAAGAAAAAAGCACGTGTTATAATACTACACATGTATAGAATACTATAAATGAGCCATGAAAAACCTTTCTTATGATATAAGCCGGTAAACGAGCAGACGGATCACGTGATGGTAAGCAATCGCCGTCGCCCATGGTTACCCGAAACATTTGAGGTTGTTCTCTGTGTTTCGGGTTTCCATAAGTGCGTTGTCGGCCTTTTGGGGGTTAGAAATTTAAGGATTGTTGGGGAATCGAGGGTTGGGACTACTAAACACAACGTAAGTAAGCGTTATTTCACGTCGGTTTTCGGTGAGACAGTGGTATCACTCCGGTCGAGCCGTCCCATTCGTGCCGAAGCATGGCTCTCCCATACTTAAAACTCGGAAAAAGTCACATTGGTACTTGCTGTTGGTAGGTTTCGAGGCTGCACACAGAAGCGGCGCGTCTTAAACCTCCGGGCTACAACATTTTGGAGCCGACACAGCAAAATTATGCTATCATAACATAAAGCTAATAATAATTGTGCTAAGCCCAATGAATAAATAATAATATTAATCAATGAGTTTACGCACACACATGTTAGTATTTTTACTAAAGATATTAATTTAATCATTCGTTATGCCTCGTTAATCGGTTCGATATTTGGGTTGGACATATAATTATTATTGTGATTGACTGTACGATTGGCGCCGTAGTTGAGTGATCGGCTGTTGTGCAACATAAAAAATATGTACTTTCTAAGATTATTTAGAGACCAGGGAAAAATGGTGAAGGAAAACATCGTGAGGATACCTGGGGCCTTCGTCTGCTATTACAATTGTGTCACAATGTTCGATAATTGAGCAGTGCAAGAGGGACGGAGCTATACAACCTACATAGCTCCGTCCCTCTTGCACTGCTCAGTGATCGACCATTCTGACACAATTGTAATAGCAGAATAAGGCCCCTGGGCTTGAGTTTGAAACCGCCAAGAAACATTGAGGAAGCTTGGTGATTAAGGGTGCTTTTCCACCTGAGATGTACCATGTAGCTAAGCTGCGAGGATGTAATAGCTAAATTGTGAAACTATGTGACCGTTTCCACTGATACAAAGCTATGTAGCTGTGCGAGGAAGATGTGCTATGAAGATGCGCCGCCGCAAAATAGCTGCTGTAGGTACTCTGCTCTGCACATAGCTACACCTCTCCATATAAAAGCATATCTTAGTTGAATCCGTTTTCATCAGTGCTAAGCTTTGTGTACCCATGAATATGATTGGTGGAAGCCAAACGCATCCACAGCAACGTAGCATTGCACATCTCTGGTGGAAAACACACTAGAGTGTTAAAATTTTGTAAGTTTATCTTGTACAGAAACTCATACAACTGCGTCCACAGATCCGCATCGTACGCATCGCACGCATCGGACGGATCGCATCAAACAGATTAATTTTTCAGACTGAATTCTCTGTATTGACAGCTATCGGATTGCCGATACGAGTATCAGCAATCGGATTGCCGATCCCACTTTCACTTGGGTTTTTTGCCATCGGCATTCTGTATGACGTCAGCGGTATGGACGTCATATAGGCATTGCCGATGATGCGGTCCGTACGATGCGGCTCAGTGGACGCAGTTGTATGAGTTTCTATGCAAGACAAAATAAAATCCGATGCGTGCGAGGCGGGCCTGTGGACGCTTGCCTTAAAGCTCAAACCTTCCCCGTATGAGAGATGTCTTTGGGACACGATGAAACAATGAAACAACGCGTGCGTTTTGACACCGTGTATTTCTATTATTTTTATTTTATTTAAAAAAAAAACGTTGCCCCACATTAAGATTTTCTCCTGTGTCGTGGGTGCGTTTACAAACATACAAGTTCACATACACATGACACCCAGACCCGAAACAACAATTTGTGGATCACACAAAGAGTTGCTCCGTGCGGGCAGAACCCGCTACACGTTGCGCGGCAGCCAGTTGCCCAGCCACCGCACCAACCGTGCAGTCAAACCGTGTATAACCGCCATTATTCTTCCAATGCTACCATGTGGATCGATCAAATGCCTCTATCATACATAATAAATAAGGCCTTCGCTCAGCAATAAAGAAATCAATAAAATTACTCTAACACTGTTTAAATAAAACACTTTTAAGTCTATTTCAAGACATATCGACACGCCTTCTATGGCCGAAGGGGAGGCAGAGGTGCACATTATGACACGCAATGCCGCTATACAATGTACACCAACTTTTCATAATTTGTGTTATAAGTCCCATGTAATAGGGGGTGAGCCTGTTGCCATATACTGAACACAATTCCAGACTCCGTGCTGCGAGCTGGGCACTGGGCTACTACAGCCGGCTCAAAGCAGGAGTAGGAACGGGATGGTTTTTAGTCAGTAAGAGTCTGACACTCCCTTTCGCTTTGTCCCTGGTGAGAGAAGTCATTGGATGATTTTCCCCCTCATAAAAAAGAGACTCCGTGCTACCACTGAGAAATTGCCGTAAAATCGAAAAATTTATTAATTAAATTAAATTCAAATACATATATGCAAAATGACATATCTTATGTTCCTACTTATATGAATAGAAAATAATTATTGAAATTATATCCTGACTGCACAGTTGACGCGGTGGTCGGGCAGTTGGCTGCCGTGCAACGGGTAGCGGGTTCGATTCTCGCACGGAGCAACTCTTTGTGTGATTCACAAATTGTTGTTTCGGGTCTGGGTGTCATATGTATGTGTAAATGTTTAAAGAAAAGAAAATAATAATAATTAATAACACAGATGTATACATAGGCACCTAGATTACATAATAGAAAAAATCTCGCTGCAAACCGATCCATTAGTATGGGCAAAGATCATCTATTTTGCAAGGTTAAGGCGTCAAGGTTCACGTCTATTTTTAGGATGGGTGGCTCGTGTACCGTACTATTGGCGAACGAATTTTTTTATATAATCTAATTTTTTTACGTCCTAACTAAAAATATAACATGGAGTATCTTTATATAAGAACTATCGTGAGATGTAGTAAATTAACTTAAATACTACAGTTTACTCACGTAAATTAATGGAGAAAATGTCCCTATGTGACTCGAAACTAGTAGAGCTTTTCTCCATTAATGTACGTGAGTAAACCGTGCCTTTTTTGTAAAAAATATGGAAGTCTATCATTTTATTCATTTTATAAATAATAGTCTATGTAGATATTATTTCAGACCATAATCTATCCCTGTTCAAAATTTCATTCCATTCCTTTCAGCCGTTTTGACGTAATTGACTAACAAACAAATTGATTTTCAAAGTTTCGCGTTTATAATATCCGTAATTCCGTAAGATGTGGAGGTTCATTTCCGGGTTTAGTGATTACATTTTAAAGGTCTTTCTATTTTCCGGCCAAAGTAGGTTCCGGTAGGTACTATTTAAGCACTTACTTTTTTATGATCCAAGCCGGTAAATGAACAGACGTGTCACCTGATGGTAAGCAATCGCCGCCGCCCATTTTGGGGGTTAGGAATTTAAGGGTTGTTGGGGAATCCGGGATTGGGAAGATTGGGAAGGGGGGAATTGGGTCTCCAGTTCCCTCACTCACACAACGAAACACAACGCAAGCGTTGTTTCACGTCTGTTGTCTAACAAAGTTCTGTCAAACACAACACAGTCTCTGTCAAATATGTACCCTGTTTAGTCGGGTATGTGACACCCACAAAAGGAGTGGCGACGGTAACAAATGTATTCTATTTTGTTGTTATTTCAAGTAGGTAAATACAGAATACTTATATATCTAGATTTTTATCATAATATTAAACAGACATATACAAAAACATAGTCAACGAAATATTGTTATCGCTACAGGAAGATAAAGACAAGGCCTTGATAGTGCGATAACATGTGATAAGAAATTTTGCACGAACAAACATACATAACTACATATACATATGTACAGTATGGAGATCACTCATATGATTTAAATGAAACTACAAGTAGTACCTACTCGTCCACAGAAACATAATACAACTAAATATTAACATAAGAACCTAAGACGGGATATTTACCATGTTTATCATCACTTGCAACAATGCCGTAATATCGGAAACTCATAGACATAAATAAATATGGTAAATATCCCGTCTCAAGTTCTAATGTTAGTGTGAGTGACCATGTCAGTTTAAAAACTTACAACTAAATATTTGAACGAAAATTGAAAAATAGAAAATTGATGTTTTCAAACAAAATAAATAAGTAATGAAATTCATCAAGTTTTAAATTCTGAACAACTTAATTTTTGACCACAGAAGAGCTGTAATGTTGTAGGTTGTCTAGGAATGTTACGGACATGCGACGCGGCTGTTACAATGTCGTATTTGCAAAGAGTGTCCAAATTGGCTTATAAAGAATAATGCACATTTTGGCTTACCTTTCTTTTACATTTGATGGGTCGACCTACTGGGCCTATTTCGCTTATTTTTCGTGTATTGTCAGCCAAAATGACAACAAATATGTGGTTTAAATTCCAGGTTTCCTCACGATGTTTTCCTTCACTGTTTGTCAGTGGTCTCTTAATAATCTTAGAAAGTACATTTGACTCGGAAAAAGTCCCATTGGTACTTGCCGTTGGTAGGTTTCGAACCCGCACTCTCATGCATGAGAAGCGGGCGTCTCAAACATTAAACAACCACGACATACGACATACATAAAAAAAAAACTTGCCAAACCACAAAATTGAAATCACATCGATCCAAGGACCTTATAGACACATAAATGATTTACAATACTGATTTTTATTACGCAGTTTATAAGAATGATTTTTGCATATCAATTTTATAACCTTGTGTGAATGAGTTAGTTACTGGCTTATAATACAAATAAAAATGACCTTTTGACTAACTTATGAAAAAGTCATATAACACATGCTATTCTCCAAAGAGGTAGCCAGCATATTTGAATGTGGGAGAGCCATGCTTCGGCACTGCTGGGCTGGCTCGACCGGAGTGATACCACGGCTTGCATGAGGTTATCAGAGGCCCAATTACACCCCTTCCCAATCACTGATTCCCCAAAAACCCTTAAATTCCTAACCCCCAAAAGGCCGGCAACGCACTAGTAACGCCTCTAGTATTTCAAGTGTCCATGGGCGGCGGCGATTAATTACCATTAGGTGATCCGTCTGCTCGTTTACCGGCTTATACCATAAAAAATCATATTGTTCGTTTAAGCAGCATTCCGCAACACACGATGCAGCGAATACTACTAAATATAAGCCTCTAGCATGGCTTGAAACTAGTCGAGTTCCTCGTCAAACAGTTACGTGAGTAAGCCGATAACATAATAATTAATTTAGTATGTGTCACGAATATTATAATATACTTACTTATACATTGATAATGTTACTACGTCTTAATTTTGATGTGAAATATTTGACCAAAACAAGATACTTATTGATACTTATTTTAATAATAAAAAATACTGATAAAAAATATAGGTAACTTGTAAATCAAAACTGGTTTAATGTTTTCTTTAGCTTACATCGACTTTAGATTCTTTTGAACTAATTTATTAAAATAAAAAGTATTAGATTTCCAAACAGTATAAGGACAACGTACAAACGGTGAAGGAAAACATCGTTAGGAAACCTTTTTTTTTTGAGGGGAAAATCATCCAATGACTTCTCCAGAGGAGGGAGTGTCAGACTCTTACTGACTAAAAACCTCCCCATTCCTGTGCATTCTTCTTGGCCCGAAGCCCCGGTAAACCTGCTAGGTAGTCCGCAGCTTCGGATCAGATCGTAAGGAAACCTGGGCTTATAATTTCAAATTATAAGTTTAAAATCGCCAACCCAGATTGAGCAAGCGTGGTGATATTGGGCAAATATGCCTTTCAAGCGGTTATAACGTAGAAAATAACACTATATCAACGCGAATGAATCACAGAACACCATTCGCGGTGAATATATCAAGTAATTAACATTAAAATGTGAACTATTGTCCATTTACGTCATCAGTAAACATAACAAAACATATATTATAGTTACCAGACGAATATTAAAAACCCGTTTCACAGGCAACGTAATTGAAAACACTGCCATCTAGCGTCGAATAGTAAAATTAAACGTTTAAAATTTTCCCGCCTTGCAGCTGTCAAATTTGACATTAAAGAGAAAATTAATTTTATGTTTTTTTTCCGAAGACGTAATTTAATGTAACATAACAAAAAACTGAAGTATGTATATTCATATACGTATCGATAATTATTTATATTTAACAACAGTTTTTGCTCTCATTTGTAATAATAAGGATGTTTGTAAGGAACTAATTGTGATATTTGATTACTTCGTAAGACGTTAAGGTTGCTTTTCCACCAGAGATGTGCTATGTAGCTATGTTACGAAGATGTAATAGCTAAGCTGTGGAAATATGTGCCCGTTTATACTTATACTAAGCTATGTAGCTGTGCGAGGAAGATGCACAGTTTGAGTATGTGATGTATCGATTCGATAGCAGGGGAACCATCCATCACCACAGATGGATCCCAGTAGGGCTGATGCTTGATCCGGAGCTGCGGACTACCTAGCGGGTTTACCGGGGCTCCGGCTCGAAAAGCAGGAGTAGGAACGGGGTGGTTTTTAGTCAGTAAGAGTCTGACACTCCCTCTCGCCTCGCTCAAACCGAGAGAAGTCATTGGATGATTTTCCCCCTTTAAAAAAAAAAGCGTTGTTTCACGTCAGATTTCGGTGAGGCCGTGTAGAGGAGGCGCACAGCCCTACTACGGATAGTCACCGGCTAAAATGAAAAAAGTCGCTGCCAAAATTTGCAATATGCCAAAAAAACTAATGTAAAAAAAGCATCAATATAATAATCCATAGCACACATAACTTTTGATTATATGACATATTTATTATCAAAGCACGCATCTTTCCATATATAAATCATATCTTAGCTAAGTACCTACGTTTCCACCAATGCTAAGCTATGTGTACCAATTAATATGATTGGTGGAAGCCAAACGTATTCACAGCAACGTAGCATAGCACATCTCTGGTGGAAAAGCCCAATGCCGAGTAACCTTTAGTTTTTGCGCCTAAATTATTGTTTTTGCTGTAAGAAGTACTTATTACATGTGTTGTATAAGAAATACACAGCCTGTTTTTTTATCATCAGCCAATTTTTTTCTGAGAGTTAGGTATCATTCAAAGAGGTCTATTAAGAGGACTCGGTGCCCCTTACAGGTGTTGAGGGTGGCCACCGGGGTGGTTTTAGTGAGGTAAAAATGCCCACACTCCCTAGTCTTTTATCCCCAAAAAACTAGGCGCGTTTTGAAGGTGGGGGCATGTCATTAAAAAAACCTTCCTCTTGAATCACTCTATCTATTAAAAAAAACCGCATCACAAAATCCGTTGCGTAGTTTTAGAGATTTAAGCATACAAAGGGACATAGGGACAAAGAAAGCGACTTTGTTTTATACTATGTAGTGATGGAATGTTTGAATGATACAGCACCTAACTTCACTGACAGACTATTGTTTATTTCTTTCTTTGTTGACGTCCAAAAGTACCTTTTTTTTTTGAGGGGGGAAAATCATCCAATGACTTCTCTCGCCTTGGGCGAGGCGAGAGGGAGTGTCAGACTCTTACCGACCAAAAACCACCCCGCTCCTACTCCTGCTTTTCGAGCCGGAGCCCCGGTAGAGCCACTAGATAGTCCGCAGCTCCGGATCAGGCATCAGCCCTACTGGGCCCCATCTGTGGTGATCTGATGGTTCTTTGAGGCGCGCGCAGAACGCGACGCTATATGGTATAATTGGAATAAATGATTGACTTTGACTTTGATACGTAACTACCAGAAAAAAGATCAATTATTTTCAGCCATGGTCGTCCCACTGCAGGGCAAAGGCCTCCCTACCCTCCTTCCACTCCTCTCTGTGAAGAGATTCCTAACTATTTGAATGATGCACTGCTTTTAGATATTTTTTCTAATTTAATAGTGAATACTATCTATTTTTAGGACCTATTTAATTTTTGTATAGGTAAAGTATAGGAATAATAAAATAGGTACTTGAAAAATGAAATCCAAGTTGAAAACGCACTTGCATTGCGATATTGAAGACAACAAAGCGTATTAAAAATAGTATTCATCCAATCCACCTTCAAGAGAATCGTCTCTCTCCTTTTTTTGTGATTGAATTTCCATAAAAAAATGGGCTGGTAATAAAAAAATCAGACTGTATGTATAATAACCCACCCAAAACATAAATGTGAAAGGCTGCCAAGTTCGATAATATTGGAATGCTTCGCCTGTAAAAGAAGTGAGATCTAAATAAGTACCAAGTTCCATACACAGACCTCAGTTAAAAATGATATAACAATTTGGCAAGTTTTCACACACTTTGTTATAAACCTACTAAACGCAATGAGTCAAGTATATAATTTTCTATTAAAACTTGCCAAGTTATATCATTTTTAACTGAGGTCTGTGTATGGAACTTGGTACTTATTTAGATCTCACTTCTTTTACAGGCGAAGCATTCCAATATTATCGAACTTGGCAGCCTTTCACATTTATGTTTTGGGTGGGATTTCATTTATTTTTGTAAGGTTTATTTTCTTTTTTTCTTATTTTACTTTATTTTGACTAAATACAAACCTTCGTAAAGAATTTTAGGTCGGTACGACCATTGGAAGATATAGATATTTTTTTGTTTTAGTTCCTTAGGAGTATGAATTTACACCTTCATTATTTTTAAAACCGACTCACACTTGGCCATTTTCAGATTTTTTCCTTTACCTTGACCTAAAGACTTACCTCCATGCCAAATTTCAAGTCAATACGACCATTGAAAGTGGTCTAGGTTTTTGATGAGTGAGTGAGTGAGTCAGTCAGTCAGTCAGTGAGTGTATAGTAAAAATAGCGATTTTCTGACGTCAATATCTCAAGACCTACAGTAGGTACATTAATGAAATTTTGTATTTTAGATAAGTAAGTAGATCTCGACAGATACTAGATATTTCATATGCGTAGATAAAATAGATTTTGAGTTATAGGTGGGTCGAACTTGGCCCGAAATGGTTCGTGTAATATAACCCACGGCCGGTGTGTCGGTTTTTTTGCTCGAACTTGGCGGACACACTGCCGTGTGTCTAGATATGTAAAAAAACATACATCTTGCTAACCAACATCGAGTTTGCGTAATTATACGCCAAGTACTATAAGTATGTATTGGCAAATGTTGTACATAGACGAACTACCATTTGTATGCATACAATAATCAATCTTAACGCTCGGAGATAAGGGTTTATATCACTTGTTATCATATATGTATAAACATGAGGCTTCTATTTACTTTGTGATCTTAGTTCACAGATTTGTACATATGTCGTTGTATAACATGTTATTTTAAAAATGATATTCTACTAATATTATCAACTAGCGACCCGCCCCAGCTTCGCATGGGTGCAATGGTGATATATTATGCAAGCATTATACATATAAACCTTCCTCTTGAATAATTTTATCTATAAAAAAAACCGCATCAAAATCCGTTGCGTAGTTTTCAAGATTTTGGGCCTTTAGGATTCAGTTATTCTGTCTCCTGCATTAAATTCACCGAGGGAAGTGGAAACTATCGCTTTCTTTTTCTTCTCCTCTAATAACATCTTCTGATTCATTTCTTTGCGGGATCCAAGACAGTCATTCAAGTCCCTAAGACGTGCCGGACTTCAGTGTTCCGGTGTTTTCATGTTTGTATCTACTATAGATCCTGGTTTACAGGAGTTGCAGCGGTATGGGAGGTTGTGATGGACTTGTCAAGATAGACGGGTTATTAAAACCACTTGTTTCATGCTAGTAACTTCTAGTAAGTAGTCTGTTGTCTTCAGAATGATTTGCAAATTTAATACTCATACTCAACAGATATGTATTATCATTCTACCTATATAAATATCATCTCTATGTATAGACATTAAGAAACAACGCGCAAAGTATTGACAAAACATTTAGAAAAGTCGCCTTGTCATGTACCAAATCAGAGTTATCGTATATATAATATGACATAATCTTTAATAATAATATAATATTCAAAAGTAGGTGAATACGTCTGTTATATACATAAGTGAATCATTAGTTTAATTAACGACTACCTAGCGGGTTACCAGGGCTCTGGCTCGAAGAGTAGGGGTAGGAACAGGGTGATTTTTAGTCAGTAAGAGTCTGACACTCCCTCTCGCCTCACCCAGGGCGGGGGGAGTCAGTTGACAGTTGATGATTTATTCCATTTATATACCACGTTGTTGATACCACAAGGTATAAAAAAAATCCATATTTTATGTGGCAAGAAAGCACACGGCCCACCTGATTGTAAGTGGTTACCGTGGCTTGCAACACTTGCGGCATTACATCCGCTTTGCAGACTCTTAAGAAACATATTTACTTCCTTCTTGAAGTATGTACCCCATATTGTAGCCTACTGGGAAAACCTCGGCAGAGAGTTCATTCCACAATTGGAGGGTTCGTGGGTGGAAATTGCTCTGAAATCAAACTGTCCATTTGGGCTCCAATGTGTGAGTGTGAACTCCCTGTCGACGGCGAGCGGTGCGATGATAGAAAGTGGCCGTGGGCATCATATCAAACAATTCTGCGGAACACAACTCCTTATACATGTGGATTTGAGGATGTAGACGAACATTCAACGAATAATGAGGTTTCAGGAAAAATAAACGAAAGAGCAACGACCTTAAATAAATCCGGGCAGCCGACTATTTATCAAATATCCTTATCAATACGTACGTCGTATAATATTTTGGCTCCAAGATATAAATTATGTCTTCTCACTAATCTTAGTAACATTATAAATGCGAAAGTTTGTGAGTTTGAATGTTTGAATGTATGTTGTACGTGTTACTTAATCATTACTCAATCATGACTGCACTGTTTGCGCAGTGGCTGTGGCTGCCGTGCAAAGGGTAGCGGGTTCCCTTCCCAGGAGGAAACTAACACTAACACAGGAGAAAATCCTAGAGTGGCATAAGATTTTTAAAAAAATATAAAAAATAAAAGAAATCCTCAAAATTTGGAACAGGGGTAGATTATGGTCTGGAATAACAACATACAGGCTACTTTTTATACCACGAAAACACGGGCGAAGCCGCTGACAGAATCTACTATGTTCATATGACAGTGTATGTACCGAAGGCCTAATTCTATCTTCCGCACTCTCACAATCCTCAAATTTCTAACCTCCAAAATGCCGGCAACATACTTTTAACTCTATCTATGGGCGGCGGCGTTTGCTTTCCATCAGGTGATCCGTCTGCTCGTTTATCGGCTTATACCATAAAAAAACTGTCTAACACAAGATCCTTGTCCGTAGGTGACCTGACATCGGCGAGATCTTGCAGACACCATGCTTCTGGACGAGGTACTGCCCACCATGAGGAGCTTAAGCCCCGACCCTGAAGACATGGCAGCCGTCAAAAGGAAATATAATAATACGCTGGTAAGTTTACACCTTTATAATAAGCCTTTACACCTTAGGATGCTTTGGCACCAGAGATGTGCTATGTAGCTATGCTACGAAAATGTAATAGCTAGGCTGTGAAACTATGTGACCGTTTCCCCTGATACTAAGCTATGTAGCTGTGCGAGGAAGATGTGCAGCTCGAGTATGCGATGTATCGATAGTAGGGAAGCCATCCATAGCACGCGTCTTTCATAAAGCTTAGCTGAGTCTGTTTCCACCAGTGTTAAGCCATGTGTACCAATGATGGTGGAAGCCAAACGCATACACAGCAACGTAGCATAGTACATCTCTGGTGGAAAAGTACCCTAGATAGTAGCAGCATATCTTCAACCGCAAGAAGCAGATATCTTCAACCGATTGAGCTGAACTTTTGTATACACATTTAAAATGTGCATGACAATAATTGCTGAGTAGCATGAAAGTGTATTGTTTTGATAGATTTTAATTTAAAGACATTAAATTAATACTTACTGTTTAAATTTACCAACTGGTAATAGTCACAAAGTCGGTAATCCACGCGAGCGAAGCTGAAGGCATCAGCCTGTGCATCAGCTATTAAAAAAAAAACTAAGTACTTTACAACCTGCTCCACAATATCGACTGTTTTCATGACAAAATCAATAAATATCTACTAGTGTGTAGTCGGTCTTAGATACAAGTACTTGGACATTTTATCAACTTATAATCAGTGTTTCCACTCGACGAGATTGTGCACGTGTTAGGTACTATTATTGTTAATATTGTAAACATAATCACAAGTACCTATCAGAAGTGCTACGAATATTCGCATCCGCACGTGTAAAGGCGGAATATTCGCATTCATTCTATTTGACGGATAAAGTCAAAGTGATAGTTATTGTTATTGCAAACATAAAATCAGAGGTGCTACGAATATTCGCATCCGCACTTGCACAGGCGGAATATTCGCATTCATTCTGACATCTGCAACAATTCAGTGTCGGATAAAGTCAAAGTCATTGGTATTGCAAACATAATCAGAAGTACCTATCAGAAATGCTACGTATATTCGCATCCGCACTTGCAAAGGCGGAATATTCGCCTTAATTCTGACATCTGCTCTCATATGTAAATATTCTAAAGGACTACCGCAAAAACTGCTTCGTTGGTCGAGTGGTCGTAAGTGCGACTGCCGGACAAGGGGACTCGGGTTTGATTCTCGGGTCGGGCAAAATATTACTGGGGTTTTTTTCGAAAATTTGTCAGTAGTAGCATGAAGTCTGAAATTGTGAGCAGTATATGGCAGTAGGCTCACCCCCTATTACATGGGATTTATAACAAAAATGATGAAAAGTAGTTATTATACCTTGTTGTATAGCGGCATTAGGTACGTGTCGTAATATGCACCTCTGCCTACCCCTTCAGGGATAAAAGGCGCTACATTACACACCGCATACAAAAGATTTTTCAAAATCGCACAATCGTACAATATGCGCTGTATGTTAAGTGCGCCATTTTATCATTTTCGCGGGCACACGAGATATGACGTACCAATATAATCTGTGGTTCAAAGATTAAAATGTAATCACGTATCTATGGCGTGATGGGGCAAAGACCGCGAACGGATTTAAAAAAAAAAGTAAACTTTGTGGGAGATATGTTTATGAAACATAAATAAAATCATTATCTAATTATTAAATCATGATTACTTTTAATGGAAACTTAAAAATACCTAAAAAGGAATAAAATTAACTTAAAACTAAAAAAAAAGAAAAAGTTAAATGATTACACACACACAACGTCACGCCCTTTATCCCCAATGGGGTAAGCAGCTAGAGATACACAATATGGCACGTAATGCCGCTATACAATGTACACCAACTTTTCACCAGTTGTGTTATAAGTCCCATATTATATGTGGTGAGCCTACTGTTATACACAATTTCAGACTCCGTGCTACTACTGAGAAACTTTCGAAAATCCGAAAAAAGCCTAATATGTAATACTTTGACCCCTTGACGAATTGCACTTGTTACCACTAGACCAATGAATTAAATAGATTGGTTACAGAAAGGAAAAAATATTACAATAAGTATCTACCAAAATATAATAATGGGAAATTAATATAACTTGATTTTGAAACAGTATTTTGTGAACTACCTAGGTACAATTTAACATTCACAGTAAGTTATAATAATTAGTTCCATCGAGTTGCTATAGGTATTATATATTATTATTATATATATTATATATTTATCTACGCCTCATTCAAATCCTACCTAATTGTTTTTTTATAGAATGCTACGATTTAATCTTTGTTATGTAACACATAGTCAACGACGTTTCAACGATACCCGCGAACAGAGTAAAGGTGGTAGGTACCAATTAATATGAGCTGCGAACAACGTAACAGGTTACAGAGGCTCCGGCTCAAAGCAGGAGAAGGAACGGGGTGATTTTTAGTCAGTAAGAGTCTGACACTCCCTCTCGCCTCGTCCAAGGCGGGAGAAGTCATTGGATTATTTTCCCCCTCATAAAAAAGCCCTTCAATTTCGTCTATAGAAAAATAATAGTTTGTAAACTAGACATAATGTTACCTTACATAAAATATTTGTTCTAAATGTCATAGGTATCTACAACTTAAATCGATAAGATTATTGCATAATAAAAAGGTCATTAAAAATGTAAACGCTCATTTTCTACACACTCAAGCACCTTGGGTGAGGCGAGGGGGAGTGTCAGACTCTTACTGACTAAAAACCACCCCGTTCCTACTCCTGCTTTTCGAGCCGGAGCCCCGGTAAACCGGCTAGGTAGTCCGCGGCCCCGGATTATATTGATAGCTTATAAAAACCTACTTAAGGCTTTTTTTAAAGGGGGAAAATCATCCAATGACTTCTCCCGCCTTGGGCGAGGTAAGAGGGAGTGTCAAACTCTTGCTGACTAAAAACCACCCCGTTCCTACTCCTGCTTTTCGAGCCGGAGCCGCGGTAAACCCGCTAGGTAGTCCGCAGCCCCGGATTAGGTAGATATATTGAAGGCTTATAAAAGTAAGGCTAAAATATAAAAATGTCTCCAGTAAATTATTATCCATACAACACGACACGCATCAAGAATAGTAATAACAATTTGTATGTTATACAAAACAAACAAACTCCATAATTAGGAACTATCTAACAATATCGGAAAACATTGTGCAATATTGCGCCATATTTTTTTCGTTACTAGTTTCGCTATGGAACGATAGATGGCGTTAAAATACCGAAGTTTGTGCTAGAACAAAATAAATATAAAAGTAAATGAAATATCTAGTATGTCTTAGTATGGTTGAGAGATAAACGTGTTTATTTTTGTTTTTTGATATTATGAACAGCAGAAAATTACCTAAATACAGATACTACTTAAAAAAAACTTCATCAGTATTACTAGAATAATTGCACCGGAAACTTTATAAATTAAATACAGAGGATGGAAAAGTAATAACATATAAAAACAGGTACAAAATTACTGTTTACATACCATACTACGTTGTATAATTGTAAGTAATGATTAGGGAAAATTGTATGCGACTGGCGAGTCATCTATCAACGAAAAGTAAGTAATATTTGTTGTCTAAGAAATTCCGCTACTGTTCGGCAGATGGCGCTATTATCAAATTACGAAACTTGCTAATTAGATTTTCCCGCAACAAAATTAAATAATTCATGAGCAAATATACGACTTTAATAGAATATTTCTTTCCTACGATAACAATAGGTGCGTGAAAGGTAACCTTTCGTAATCGGACGGATGTTATCTATAGAGCAATAATACTTCTCTCTCGTTAATATAGCTCTGTCCCTTTCCAGCTGTCTGCATGACGTGTGCTTTTCACGCCGCTGTCGTCGATCGTGGCGAAGTCAGTCACAAACCGATTCCGATATCGTATGATCTTGTATTTGATGTTATTTCATCAAATATTATTACTAATAACCTTTGTATCGTGTTTTAAGTGTTTTACGCGAAACCAACTACGATTTAAGTGCGAACTTGAGCCTATTAACAGTGTATTTCGCGAGTGTTTCATAGTGCAAAGTGTAACTTTAGAAAAACAGTAAATCTCGCTGTTTTCCAAGTGCTTTTACCTGTTTTCGTGGATTATCTTCCGTTATAGGAGTTAACGGAGCGTAACAAACCTTTGGTGCTACAGTCTTTGTGTAAAAATACTTTAATTACATTATTTAACCAACTTTACAATTTAGAGGTTACCTATCTTTCGTAGTTACTTTTTTTTTTTAATATAGGCACGATAAACAACTTCCCTTCATGAGCCTAGTTTGGTCATGAAAAAGTATTTCGCGGTGTCTATGATAAGCAAAATAAACAAAAGTACCTTTTATCTTATCAGAATCTTATTGACAAAACTTTAATTTTTGTTTAATAACTAACTATCTAAGTGCTAATTACGTATACTAATTTACAAAGAACCTTAAAATTATTTTAGTACTCACCACTAATGAAAGAACACCTTTATTATCTTCTTTAAAATCAATACAAGTTTTTAAACTGACATATTCACTTGTAATATCATTAACTAGAACTTAAAACAAACATAAAACTAATAAACATGGTAAATATCCCGTTTTAAGTTCTTATAATATTTAAAATCGATGTTAAGTACTCACTAGGCAGAATAAACATAGTACCTTGGCTTACTCCAATTAGACTACCTACCTTGTATGATTATTTTTTTCTAATGGACATGAAACCAGTTTTAATAATTACATAAATGAATTGACATGTTTCTTACTCTATTTAATAGTTGTTATTTATATTTTTCCTGTATTATATATGTATATTAATGGCTTCTTTGTATATTATGATATTTTGTTTTGAAGTTCCTCAATAAGTTAATTTGAATCATATTCTTAAAACAGTTTTTGTTTTTTTTTATATACAGGAAACTGAATGACTCAGGTTATGTTAGATAAAAAAAGTAATAGAAGATATTTGATATAAATAATAATTATTACTGCTTAATGTTTTAAATATAATACATTTTGCAATTTTTAATGGCGTAATAGACAAGGTATATTTTGTTGAATCAACTTCTACTAAAAACAATGAAGTAATTTTATTTAATTAGGTACATTTATTTTGCTATCTCCATAATCTTAAATAAAATTAAAATCATGCAGTTATTTCATTTATTTTTTAATCTATTAGATAATGTTTTTAATGCAGGAATTTATTTAAAAGTATCTTTTAAAAGTTTCATAACCCAACTATAATCCCCATATCTGCCAAGTGTGGGGATTAGTAACTAATAACTTCTCAATCTCTTAAGAATCAAAGCTATCTCATAATCAGAGGAATTGCCTTCAACATTTTTCTGTTGCTAACCAAAAAGTTCAGACGAGACCTTTGTTCAGCAATGATAGTACCTATTTCTACTGATTATGATGATGACAATGTTTCTTTTAAGATTATTAAAAATATTTTCAATCACTTACAATAATTGTGCAATACAGTATAATTAATTTATTATTACAATAACTATTATTTTATCTATCAAAAAAATAATATTTTTGTTTGATAAGGGGGCGTCCATAAATTACGTGAGGTGTTTTTTCGAATTTTTTGTCCCTCCCTCCCCCCCTGGTGAGATTTCGTGAGATTTTCTTCAACCCCCTCCCCCCGTCCCCAATCTCACGTGAGATTTTTCAAAATGTGGGTTTCTTATGTAAACGAGCTGGATTATTGTAAAAAGAAAAAAATAAATTGCTTTGTGCTTTTATTTACGACTAGTTAAGACTAGTAACTAGTTAAAACAAGAATATCTACTCTAATTCAGTCCATGGCGAATCATGCGCGGTCTTAAGAGAGATTATTGGAATCAACATGTCCATATGATTTTCAGTAAAATCATCTGCTCCTTCAACTTCGTTCTGATCTAGCCACTCTAAGCCGTTGGCGCTTGCGCACAGTAACTCATTAGCTCGTCTTGTGACAATCCGTGAGGGTCGCACTTTGCAAAACATACGTGCCTGCTTAGCTGGTATAATAATTGAGTTATTTGGTATAGAACAAATAATGTAGTTTGACAGTATTACTGTCATTGTTCATTGTTCGTTCACTGTTCATGAAATTATTTTCTTTCGAACGAATTAGTGAATGATCTTGATCGTTTTACAATTACGCTTAAGATTAAATCTTAAGCATGTACAATCTAGATAAGGGGCCAAAATAGTATAATTTTTTTAGTTTCAATAAAAAAAAAATTACGTGATATTTGCCGGGCCCCCCCTCCCTCTCCAACGTGAGATTAGATGAGGTTTGACTCGACCCCCTCCCCCCCTTAAATATCTCACGTAACTAAATAGAAAAATATTATCTACTATCTGTCTACATATAATGCAAAGTAGTTATTAAAGCTATCTTACTCAAAGCTGTCACTTTTTTTAATCAGATGTGCAATTGTTATGACAATACTAGGTATAATATATTTTTTTCTGAATATACTCACTTATGAACAAAGACCTTTAGTCTTAAGACAGATGCGCCATAATCCCCAGACTTGGTAGGAGGCTTGGCGTCATGGTTATTAGACTATCCAACCCTATATCCATTATTCAATTCAAAAATGTAGTTCCAGATATATAACACTCGATAAATCGGACGCTAGAAAATTTAATATATATAACTATTATGAATAATTAGTTAATTAAATAATTAATTCAATTAAAATCTTAATAAGTGTTATGATTAACTTTATTGTAATGGGTTAAGACAAACAAAGAGTTTTATAATATTACCCAGTTAGAAATAGATAGCAAAGCCCTTACCAATCAGGAAATGCAGCAAAACCAGACTCATTGGTTGAATGCATAAGTAATGAACAGCAATCATTATCTATGCATGGTAAGCTTTACCTTGTATTTGAGGCCAAGGACATAGACTGAATGCACCATAGATTATCCAAATCAATAGATAATGTTACTTTTTTTTTGTTTTGTAAAAGGAAAGTGAGTTATAATGCCTTAGACTGAGTACTAGTAGGCACCACCGTAGGCCGCATCATCACTTACCATCAGGTGAGATAGCGGCCAAACGTCGACACATTAAATGTAAAAAAAAAAAAAAACTAACTATAATTAATTAACTATTTAATGTTTCTATAACTAAATAGTATTAAACAAAGTCGCTTTCTCTGTCCCTTTGTATGCTTAAATCTTTAAAACTATGCAATGGATTTTGATGCGGTTTTTTTTATAGATAGAGTGATTCAAGAGGGAGATTTATAATTATGTATAATACATGCATAATAATATATCACTATTGCACCCATGTGAAGCTGGGACTGTTCGCTAATAGAAAATAAATTATTCTTTTTGAGAGCAAGGTTTATATGTATAAAACATGCTTAATATATCATCATTGCACCCATGCGAAGCTGGGCCGGGTCACTAGTAGAAAATAAAAGATTTTTTGATAGGTAATTAACACATTGAACGCCGTGGTGGTCACCGGTGACCGACGTTAGCCTTCAACAGTTTTCTATTTACAATCAAAGACTTAAAAGCAAGGATAATACTTTTAGTTTATTTTATGTTACTTAAATTATGTGTGTTGAAATTCTAACTAGGTATTTACAATGTCAGCTAACCTGCAGTAAAACTATTTTGTTATATACAAGCAAAAATGTAAAGCGGGTCAAGGCAGATGCAGGCAGAATGCCTGAGTTTCATTGCCTATAGTTACTAGGTGCCTATACTTTATTTAAAAAATAATATTACTAACTACCATACTTAAAGACATTTAATGATTTCTTAAACTATTCCTTAGTAACTTTTCTGTACTGAAAACCATTACTAAGGACTGGGTTAAGTAATCATTAAATTTCTCTGAGTGCGGCGTTAGTTAAACTAGGATTTCTATAATTAATTTCTACATTCGAAGTAGGTAAATTACTAGACGTGCCTAATTTATTTTTTATTATCCTTTTATGTAATCAGAAGAAAATAAGGTAGATGTTATTTATTTATTCGTAAAAAACATGCATAATTTTACAGCATAAAGTAATACATTATATGTATAGATAACTAGAATGTGTATGCTTCGGCACCGGAGTGATACCACGGCCTCACAGAAAACAGACGTGAAACAACGCCTGCGTTGTGTGAGTGAGGTTACCGGAGGCCCTATTAGTTACGTTTCCAAGCTTCCCAATCCCCGATTTCCCAACAATCTTTAAATTCTTAACCCCCAAAAGGCCGGCAACGCACTTGTAACGCCTCTGGTGTTTCGAGTGTCTACGTGCGGCGGCGATTGCTTACCATCAGGTGATCTGTTTGCTCGATTACCGGCTTATATCATAAAAAATCTGTTGGTAATTGAGGTGTAAAGGTTATTCGAATTATTGTTGGATGATAAAATATAATCATGATTACTCAGCAGTTGCATAATGATAGATAGATTGAATAAAATATTGTTTTAATTGAAGCATCTATGTATAATTTGAATGTCTAGATATAATTTTAATTGGTGCGGGCCCGAAACCTACTAACGGCAAGTACCAATGTGACATTTTCCGAGTTATATGTTAGTACTTTCTAAGGTTATTTAGACAGGACTGACAATTTTTGGACATTAGGAATTATAATTATAAAATAAGTACGACTGATGCCTGATCTGGAGCTGCAGACTACCTAGTACCTAGCGGGTTACCGGGGCTCCGGTTCGGAAAGCAGGAGTAGGAATGGGGTGGTTTATAGTCAGTAGGAGTCTGACACTCCTTCTCGCCTTGCGAGAGAAGTAATTGGACAATATTCTTCCCTTAAAAAAAAGTTTCCTCATTATAAAAAAAAAACTCGGAAAATGTCACATTAGTACTTGATTTGAATGTGTTTAACTAGGTAATGGTTAAAAGGGGCGAATAGACACAAAAGAGGGGTGATAAGTGTTCTAATAACTATCTATTCACCCCCATTCCTGTATCTATTCACAATTTGAATTCTATTCAGCACGTTTTACGGTATAATTAGTTACCTAGTTACAAGTAGTTTACTTGATGATAGTTAAATGATATTAATTATTTCTTCTTCTTCAATAGGTTACAAAATAACACTTACACTTCAATCTTTGAAATAACTAGATGAGGCCGTAGCCTAGCTAGCCACTTACATAGCGCACCAGTGACTGAAATACATAGTAGAAAGTTTAAATTTATAATTAAAATATAATGGATACATCTAATTAACCCACATACGCTGAATTCTCTGTACTGCTGTTGTACATAGTAAAATATAACTTCTAACTACACAACGGGGCTAGTATTGTGTTTGTTTTACGTTTACTGAGATCGAAACATTAGTGACTTTTTTTTTGAGGGGGGAAAATCATCCAATATCTTCTCCTGCCTTGGGCGAGACGAGAGGGAGTGTCAGACTCTTACTGACTAAAAACCACCCCGTTCCTACTCCTGCTTTTCGATCCGGATCCCCGGTAAACTCGCTAGGTAGTCCGCAGCTCCGGATCAGGCATCAGCCCTACTGGGCCCCGTTCCCATCTGTGAAACGTTAATGACTTGCAATCAACATTTTCCTTCGACCTTTTGAGTGCTTTTCCACCAGAGATGTATGCTTTGTTGCTGTAGATGCGTTTGACTTCCACCAATCATATGCATTGGTATACATAGCTTAGCATTAGTGGAAACGGACTCAGCTGAGATATGTTTTTTTTTTTTTTTATATGAAAAGATGCAATTGATGTGTACTACGGATGGCTTACAATCAATACATCGTATACTAACTACTGCGCATCTTCCTCGCACATAGTTACATAGCTTAGTATTTAATTAGTGGAAACGGTCACATACCTAGTTTCCCAGCTCAGCTAGTTATTACATCTTCGTAGCACAGCAACATAGCACATCTCTGGTGGAAAAGCACCTGTCGATCTAAACACGAAAATAAAACATTAAACAATTTTCCCGCCACCCGCCATTTTACATTTCCCACAGATAATCTATACGCAGCAATGTTATCGTAAAGTTCACGAGTGAATACTCTTTTTTTTTAATAGAACGTCCTTGCGAAGGCGGTCGGTCATCTCAGGTCGTTGTTCTCGCGTTTTTTTTTTAAACTCAAATGTTTGATGTAACATCTAAATGTGTTAGCGCTTCGCGAAAAACGGCGTCAATGTTTACGCCGTATATTAAAATGCGTTTTAATTTTGATTTAGGTGTTGTGTTGTAGTCTTTTTTTATTGATGTAGGTTAGATTAGGTGAATGATAGGTGAATCCGGAGCTGCGGATTGTTTAGCGGGTTACCGGGGCTCCGGATTGGAAAGTATGAGTAAGAATGGTGTGGTTTTTAGTCAGTAAGAGTCTGTTACTCGCTCTCGCCTTCCCAAGGGTAGGAGAAGAAATTAGATTATTTTTCCTCCCTCAAAAAAAAACTAATATTATTATTCCAATCGGACGGTTTTAGAGATTCGCACATACAAACTCTCCAGCTTTATATATTAGTGTATATTTCCTTTTGCAAAAAAACTAGTAAAAGATGTTTCATTTAAATTCCTAACCCCACAGGCCGATAACGCACTCGTAACGCCTCTGGTGTTTCAAGTGTCCATGGGCGGCGGCGATTGTTTACCATCAGGTGATCCGTCTGCTCGTTTACCGGCTTATACAACTTAAAACTATTACAAAGTTATACACTTGAAAACTATAATTCTATTTCATTATTACAACTATTTCTCTAGAATACGAATCTCTCAACCGAAACGTATAATGTTTTTAAAACCGTTCAGAATTTGAATGGAAGCTAGCTGGTTATCACAATTTTAAACTTATGCTTTTTGCCGTAAAGTTTAAAATGGATTAGACTGTTTTTAGTTTTTGGTCTATTACCTATCTCAGTTTGAAAACTTCTTTTTTAATAAATAACGGTATACGTACATATATGGTGTTCTAAAAGTATCTGCCACGGCTTTAATGAGAGGTAGAGTTGTGTTTGAAGATTACCGCCAAAATAGATCAACGAGCTTAGCGGTATATAAGTACATCCAAGAGGTTCTAAACGTCATCAATAATAAACATTATGCAGTAGGAATATTACTGGCTATGACCAAAGCCTACGACAGGGTGCAGTTTGATATACTGTTGCACAAGTTGCACGGAATAGGAGTGCGCGGAAAGGTTCATGACTGGTTCGTGTCTTACTTGAAAAGTAGAGAGCAATTAGTTGAGGTAGAATACTACAATAGTACCACTAGGGAAATACAGCTCATTCGATCAAAAACTAAACCGATACAAGCTTCAATTCCCCAGGGAAGCGTTATAGGATGCCTGCTTTTCCTAATTTATATAAACGACCTCCCTAAAACTATAGAAGGACCATGTGTCCTATTTGCTGACGATGTCTCAATCCTCACCTCATGCCGATCGAACAACCACATCAATGAAAAGCTCAATACCATTTTCGATAACATTACAAACTGGATGACACAACACAATCTCGAAATAAACTTTACAAAGACTAAATTAATAACTTTTCACCCTCGTCAAAAAACCCAAATACACATAAATTTCCAATACAATCAGGTAGAACTAGAAACAGTTAACGAATTCATACTTTTAGGATTAACAATAGACACGAATATAAATTGGAAATCACACATACTTAAACTAAAATCTAAAATTTCCAAGTTTTCGTACGCCCTATATGAAATTAAAAAGACTACTGATTTAAAAACTGCACTAACAATGTATTATGCGTATGCCCACGCTTGGTTCACGTACGGTATCATTCTGTGGGGAAACAGTACGGATGCTCAGTCTCTATTTATTTTACAGAAAAAATTTATTCGTATTATAACAAACATAGAACAAACTGATAGTTGCAAACCTCATTTCACAAGACATAAAATTCTCACTTTAGTAAACATATAATATATTTTAGAATTATGCAAGCTAGTCCGCGAGTATCCAGACTCTTACAAAAAAAGAGGAGACATGCACACAAATCGCTCGCTTCGACACAAAAATAAATTGAATTTGCCACGTTCCAACTTAAAGATGCATGCTTCTAGTCCATATGCTATGTCCATAAAAATTTATAATAATTTACCAGAAGAATTAAGAGAAATAGAAAAAACTAGTGTATTTATAAGAAAATTGAAACAACTCTTAATTAAAAAAAGCTATTACACCATAGATGAATTCCTACAGGATAAATAAATAAGACTACCTACTTGTAACACTAACTTGGCTGGGTAAGCCTAGTCTAACCTAAATAATAAATTACTTATAATATAATAACTAGTCAACACTAAATAAGACTAAATATTAACTACTAAAATACTATACAAAACGAGTTACCATAAAACTAATTATAAAAACATTGTATGATAAATATATTAAAAATAAATACTAAAAATTAACAATAAATATAACATATATACAAATATATAATATATATAAAAATATAATATAGAACATACATAAATAAATACGAATGGAAGCGAACAAGTATAATTATTAATTATAATTAATAAAAATATAATAAAGAAGACCTAATATATATTCTAATATACTACTAAACACATATACACTAGAATATTGAAATTGAAATGACCAAATACTTATTTAATTAATTTTAATATGATATTAAATTAACACTAAAAGCCCTTCCTCTCTCCTACGAATTTTATATTTTATATATTTTGCTGTGCCCGACAGGGTCCATAATTGTGACTAAATACTGTATTTCTAACACCTATGTACATTATGGATGCAATAAATACTTGAATACTTGAATACTATAGTGAATATAAATGATTGATTACGAGTTTTTTTTTTTCATATCTAGGTATAATTTGTCTGACTAGGTACAATTTTAAATGGTGCGGGTTCGAGACCTAGCAACAGCAAGTACCAATGTGACTTTTTCTGGGTTATATGTAACTACTATCTAAGATTAAGACAGTAACTACTGACAAACGTAAAGGAAAACATCGTGAGGAAACCTGGGCTTACAGTTAATTTCCAATTATAAGTTTGAAATCTCTAACCCGAAATGAGCAAGCGTGGTGATTAATGCTCAAACCTTCTCCGTGAGCGAAGAGGCCTTTGGTCAGCAGTGGCCACTTATAGGCTGTTGATGTAATTACTAATTTACTTGGCAGAATATAATAACAAGAAAATACGCATATAGTTAATACACATTATCTGTACCCTTAGTACGAGTATTCTTTACGTTGAACGAAAATGAAACGAGAGCGCGTTCGGTGCTCTGATTGGCCGGTACGAATAAACCAACCAATCAGTGCCCTTAGTTTGAGTTTGCTTTACGCTTGAAGTAATCGGCGCTCTGATTGGTTGTTTCATTCGTAGTAGCCAATCAGAGAGCTCAACGCGCTCTCGTTTCGATTACTTTAAACGTAAAGCAAACTCGTACTAAGGATACTGTGCTAAGTTTTCATCTGACGTAACGTCAATTCAAGGTAAATGACCTTCCGCCATCTTGAGTGAATCATTTTCTTTGTGCTAATCGTATATTTGTACTGGTTTATTATTGTAAGCTGTGTGTTGTTACCTGTTCAGTAACATAAGCATGATTTAATTATATTAGAATTGTTATAATTTTATCTTAATTTTGTCGATGATTGACACAGGACTTACTTGTCGGTATATTTCACCATTGTCTGATTATAAGAGTGCTTTTTCCACCAGAGATGTGCTATGTTACGTTGCTGTGGATGCGTTTGGCTTCCACTAATCATATTCATTGGTACACATAACTAGCTTGATTTGTTCGTCAACTGTCTGTAATTGTGTTATGGTCTAATTAAGTCTAATATAACTGCAAAATTAAAAGAAACCTGCGCTATTGATGAACACGCGAGTTCGACGAACAAGTCCATAGCTTACCATTGGTGGAAACGGACTCAGTAAAGCTATGTTTTTTTATATGGAAAGATGCGTGCTATCGATAGCTTCCCGAACTGCGCATCTTACTCGCGCAGCTACATTCCGGCTACGCATCTTCCACGCACAGCTAACTACATAGCTTAGTATCAGTTGAAACAGTCACATAGTATCACAGCTTAGTTATTACATCTTCGTAGCATATCTACATGGCACATCTCCGATAAGCTAAGCTAATCATTTAATCCTGTGCCTGTGTTATCTATACTAATATTATAAAGCTGAAGAGTTTGTTTGATTGTTTGATTGTTTGTTTGTTTGTTTGAACGCGCTAATCTCCGGAACTACTGGTCCGATTTGAATAATTCTTTTTGTGTTGGATAGTCCATTTATCGAGGAAGGCTATAGGCTATAAAACATCACGCTATAACTATTAGGAGCGAAGAAATAAAGGAATATGTGGACAAAACGGGGGAAATTATTAATTCTTGAGGGCTTCCGTTGCGTGCGCTGCGAAAATGGTTCAAGATACGAAAATTATATGTATGAAAGAATTATTCCTCTTAAAATGATCTAAAAAAGTCCGCGACAGTATATGTCTATCTTTTAGTATTAACTTACTAGAATCGTTTTTATGGTAATCAAACTGGGTCGAAATGAATGCATTATTTGTTAAGAGTTGTATTAACGAAAAAATATTAATCTTTATCGAAATAAATGTGTTATTCATTAAGAGTATTTAATTGTGAACAAAATTGTCTTTGACATCACTAAACTTCAATAAATATCTTAGAAGATATTACAATTTTAAAATAACTCCGATATAAAATTCACCCGCGCCGCATGATGTGCGAAACATGACGCTGCCAGGAGGAGAGGCATTGTTTGCGAACGACGCGGAGCCTGGTGTAACCATACTCAAAAAAATTATAGTCTTACTAACGAAGTAAAACATTTTTTGATCATTGACCATCGAAAGCGTTTGTTTACAGCGTAGAATAGCAAAAAAGCGGTTTACACTTTATTGTGGCTGTCTAACAAAGTACAACCAGATTCTACGTATAGTGCAATAATATCGGCTGAAACATTTGACAAACAAAAAAATCCAATTCTTCAATTTATTGTCATAAAAATATGATAGGGTATAAAATAAAAATATGGTCCTTAAGGATTTCATAACCTTGCGTCACCATGTATGAAAGAAAACATTTGTTCTAGAAAGTACTCTTTCTTTTTTTTTGAGGGGGGAAAATCATCCGTTGGCTACTCCTGCCTTGGGTGAAGCGAGAAGGAGTGTAAAAATCACCGCGTTCTGATTTGAGCCGGGGCCCCGGTAATCTTTTACGTTGTCTGCAGCACCGGATCGGGCATGAGCCCTATTGGGTCCCATCTGTGGCCTGGCTCTTTGAGGCGCGCACAGAACGCGACGCACGGTACGCACGGGTCTGGTTTTGATCGGGCGACGAGCTACTCTTACTCGCCGTCCGCAGACCCGCGCTTACGGTGGCCGGGGATCGTCACGCGATCCTCGGCGCCCGGCGTGTCTTCTGGGGCGTGATGAGGATCGTTCCCTCACGCGCTCCGCCTCCTCCTTAGCTAGGATGACTGCTTCGCAGAAGGGGGAGACGGCGTCCCTTTCCCCCTCGCTCCGCACCTTGGCCTGAACTAGAGCCGGACGTGAGAGGTTACCGTCGCCATTCACATCCCTAAGGACATGGCAATGCTCAGCACATGCAATGCACACCGCCACTGTATGCTCCACCATATTATCTTCCGGGCGGTCCTCGCAATGACGACACCCAGACGAAACGCCCGGGTGTTTCCTCCCGCCGAATTCGAAACAGGTACCAACCGAAACTTCCGTGTCCGGTAAGTACCTGCGTCAGGCGGTAGATGAGGACGCCGTGACGCCTCTCAAGCCACTCTTCAAAGAGGGGACTTACCACTGCTATAACGCGCATGTAGCGAGCCCATCTAAAAAGTACCCTAGGAATTTTATTTCTGAAACACAAACCTGGGTGGCGGTTACCCAACCTATAGGCGCAGGTTTCCGGAAAACAATGGAAACGAGTGTGGATTGTTCCTTATAATCATAATCCAGTGCTATCACGAATTTTTAATGCACAAATTAACCGTGGGTAACAGCTATACATTAATTTATGAAGCTGAGAAAGTTGTTTGCAAAAATAAATATAATGCCTAAAATAACTATTCCACGCGGACGAAGTCGCGGGCACAGCTAGTTTAATATATGTATGACATCAATAAAGCCATTAAAATATGCCCGAGTTAAGCACAGGTCAGAATTCCTGGCAGTGTAATGCAACTCCGAAAATAACTTTAGTTAGTTATTAATAAGGAAAAATGCATAACTACCTACAAACCTAAATATAAACGTAATGTAATGATCCCTTGGAAATGATTAATGTTTTTTTCTCATATTTAAAAATAAAACTCACTTAATTTTGCTGTTAAAAACAAATCATGTGACACCTCGTTCGCAATCTTATGTACATGGCCTAAAATCTTGTTAATAACTATTATAAATGCGAAAGTTTGTGTGTATGTTTGTTACTTAATCACGTTAAAACGGCTGAAGGGATCGGAATAAAATTTGGATAAGGGAGAGATTGTGGTTTAGAATAGCACATAGGGTACTATTTATCCTACGGGAATACGACCGAAGCCGCGGGCAGAAGCTAGTTAGAAATGAAAATAACTTACCTGATGGGAAGCAGTCGCTGCCACTAGAGGCGTTACAAGTGCGTTGCCTTTTAGGTGTTAGGAATTCAAGGGTTGTTGGGGAATCGGGGATTGGGAACATTAAAAAGAGTAATTAGGCTTCCGGTAACATTAAACACACAACGCAAGCGTTGTTTCACGTCGGTTTTCTATGAGGCCGTGGTATAACTCCGGTCGAGTCGGCCCAGCACTGCCGAAGCGTAGCTCTCCCACACTTTGATCTCCATACTAGTAGTACAGTTCATATTATCCCAATTACAGTCACTTTGTTCTCCATACTTGTAACTAGTACAGTTCATATTATCCCAATTACGATCTTGAAAACAGTTTCCAACATATTAGACCTCTACCTAACCCTTTCAACAGTATAATCGGTGTTGTTCCAAAAAATCTGCGCCTTTTGATCCCACGTTCGAATATTTCAATGTCAATGTCTTTCTGTTATTAAAAAGCACGTGGGTGTGATGTTGATGGCCTCAGACAAAGAGATGCATCAACCACGGTGCATTTAGAGCGCTTTATATGGGGATACGGTTCATAGGGTGCGGACGAGAAGACCTGGATGGCAAGTGATCCGTTTCATCTAAGTAACATATTATGATCACGGATTTACAGTTAATCCGTGATCATGGCGCTTGCAACAGTGCCGAAATATCGGAAACTCATCAAAATGAATAAACATGGTAAATATCCCGTCATAAGTTCTAATAATAGTGTTAGTGACTATGTCAGTTTAAAAAAAAAAGTAACATATTGACGATTTTTTGTTTAAACGACTGTTTAAACAACGACGTGGTTGCAAATGCGACGGCCAGGCAAGAAAAGCTAAAAAGTAAAAGAAATTTATAGTAGAATGAAACCTATTGGAAATGAAAGAGAATATGCTAAAACAAGAAAAAAATAAAAATTCCACTCCATCCGAGTTCGGGAAGTGGGGGGGAGGGAGGTTTTAAGAGTAAAAATCGGTTTATCGCAATTTTCAGCGAAACTACAAGTCATATGAAAAAAAGTTAAATGGCAAAGTTGTAGGTAATAAAAAGATCTACAACTTTTGTGTTTACACTTTTTTTATATTACCTCAAAATTTTGTGTAAAATTCAAAAAACTACAATTTTGGTTTTTTATTCTTATCTTTGACAAAAATATTTTTTATTTTACGAAATTTTGTGAAAACGTGCCTTTACATGTACCAAACACACTGTAATTCTTTTGGAATAGGAAAAAATAGTTTTTATCGAGATATTAAATAAATACCGAAAAACTTGCCTAATTTTCAATCGAAAATTCACGCGTCAAAATATCAGTTTTTTTATAAAATTCTGTGGGCTGTTTGTTCGTTGAAATCTCTACTTTTCGATAGTTTAAAAAAAAATTACGTTACCATGGAAAATGTTCTCAAAAAACGCAATAAACTAAAAAAACTCGAATCGAAAACCATTTTTTTCATCATTATGCACAATTTTGAACTATTTATTATAATTAACTCATGTAGCGTAAGATTTAATGGTACATTGACAATTAAAAAATATATATAAATTTAAAAAATCTACTATGATTAACAATCAAGTAAGTTAATAATGTTTATATTTGATAAGACATCTACAATGTTATAAGAAAGTTGTAGAATTTTGTTTTAATTAAATACTTATTTGTTGCTATTTGAAGATAATTTATAAACCTTTTTTATTTATTAAGGTGGCAAAATCATCCAATCCAATCCAATGACCTCTCTCGCCTTAAGTGAGGCGAGAGGGAGTGTCAGACTCTTACTGACTAAAAACCACCCTGTTCTCAGTCCTGTTTTTTGAGCCGGAGTCCCGGTAAACCCGTTAGGTAGTCTGCAGCTCCGGATCAGGCATCAGCCATACTAGACACCATCCGAGGTGGGCTGATGGCTCTTTGAGGCACGCGCGGATCACGATGCGCCGCATGCACGGGTCTAGTTCTGTTCGGATGGCAAGCTACCCTTGCTCGCCGTCTACAGACCCGTACTTACGGAGGCCAGAGTATTTGCGCGATCCCCGATGCCCGGAGTGTCTCTCGCGAAGACTGGGGGGTGAGGAGGTTCGTTATCTCACGTGTCCCGCCTCCTTCTTTGCTAGCATGACTGGTTCGCAGAAGGAGGAGACGTCATCCCAGTGTCGCTCGCTCCTCCAGAGACACTCCGGGCGTCGGGAATCGCGGGACTATCGCCAGCCACCGTTCACTATCATCTGTTTTTTCAGAACATTTTTCATAGTAACGTTTATTTTTTTTTACAGTATCGAAAAATAGAGATTTCAGCGAATAAAAAGCCCACCGAATTTTATAAAAAAGCTGATATTTTGACGTGTGAATTTTCGATTGAAAATTAGGATTTTTTTTCGGTATTTAATCAATATCTGGTAAAAAAAGAAATTTTTCAATTCCAAAAAATTACTGTGTGTTTGGTACATATGAAGGCACGTTTTCACAAAATTTCGTTAAGAAATAAATATTTTTGTCAAAGATAAGAATAAAAAACCGAAATCGTAGTTTTTTTTTAATTTTCCACTAAATTTAGAGGTAATATAAAAATAGTGTAAATACAAAAGTTGTAGATCCTTTTATTACCTACAACTTTGCCATTTAACTTTTTTTCATAGGACTTGTAGTTTCGCCGAAAATTGCGATAAACCGATTTTTACTCTTAAAACCTCCCTCCCCCCCACTTCCCGAACTCGGATGGAGTGGAATTTTTATTTTTTTCTTGTTTTAGCATATTCTCTTCCATTTCCAATAGGTTTCATTCTACTATAAATTTCTTTTGTTTCAAAACCTATCTGCACTGGCCTATAAAGAATTTACATCGCATTGCACTTATTCAACCTTTTTGCAAACAAAAGCAAGCGGTGGCGAAAATATCCTTCCAAAGCGATGCGTGATATATTTAGATTCAGGAAGGGACGGAAAACGTCTGCAAACTTCATGATTTTATAGCGACCTCTATGTTTAATAGACGGAACTATCTGTTGAAATGTGCACTATTATTGTCTGTGCTAATTTTTTGCCGCGTTTCCTTCTGTCATTTCAATTTAGATTTTGTCAAATAAGTAAATTAGATGTGATCTATGTATAACTAACTAAGTATAGTTTGGATATCTGATTTTTGAAAGTATTGGAAAGTTGTAGATTCAAATTGTGTCTGATGTTCCTCAAGTCTAATAGATTCCACGAAAAAAGTATCCCTTCTTTAAAACTTCTTCTGTTAATCATCAGTAAATATTTGAACATTTTTTTACGCCTAAATAAACCATTCGTGAATAAATTCATTCGAGAATATAAAGTATAATAACTATGGGTATTAAGTATCTTTTTTAAGTATATTAAATTATAAATATAACCCATTCAAATCCTAGTGCTTTGATAAACAGAAGTTCGTCATATTAATATGACGAACTTCTGTTAGAGGATACCAGTATACGAAGGAATGTCACGGGATGTTGATGTTGAGTAAATTTCTGTTTTTTTTTGCAAAAGAAAAAAAAACCTTTTAAAACCACTATCTAGCCCTAAACTCTACACTAATAATAATATGGCACCGATTATTTAAACAAACGCGCAGAAATTAACAAATCTTTGACCTCTAAATGAATTTTAAATAGTTGCTTATCTCATTATTATTTATATATTGATACGAACGCGATGGGTCATCGAACGCGAATGTCAGAAACGAACGCGCAAAACTGACTCATTTTTGTATGACGAATTATTAAAGGTAGTAAATGAAGATGTTTGATGATATTTCCGAATATAAGTGGCTGGAGGAGGACATATTGTTTGTTTTGCGACTCTCGTGAGTGCAAGTTGATGTTTGTTTTGTTATTTTAAATGGATTAACTACTGTTTTGTCTTTTTAGTTTTTTAATGCATTTTGTGGTAGATGGTAGAAACATATCCCATAATTATCATAAACATCTGTTTTCCTGTTCTCTGGCTAATATATTTTGTATGACTATCCATTTTTACTGCCTCGTCGAGTGGTCGTAAGTGCGACTGCCGGACAAGGGGTCTCGATTCCTGGATCGAGTAAAGTATTACTGGACTTTCTTCAGTTTTTCGATAATTTCTCAGTAGTAGCACGATGTCTACGAATTATACCCAGTATGTGGCAATGGGCTCACCCCCTATTACATGGGACTTATGACACAAATGGTGAAAGTAGGTGTACCTTGTATAGCGGTATTACGTGCCGTAATGTTCACCTCTGCCTACCCCTTTTGAGATAAAAGGCGTGACGTTGCATTTACTATCCATTTTCTAGCTCCATTAAAGATTTTTCTTTCTCCAATTGCAACCGTGCATCACAGAATTTTCGCGCCATCTTTGACAGTGACACGTTGACAGATATCGTTCTCCATATTTGTTATTTTTTTTCTGCACAACACAAGACATTTCATACATAATGCCAAGCGGAGCGTAAATAAATAAATCGGGAGTATTTCAAAAAAAGACAATCTGTGCTAATTAGCTTTAAAGAAGAAAAGAAAAAAAGGGCAAAAATATGTCCGTTTGCCAAAATATTCATGTTTTTGCTTGTTTGTGCGGACAATTAAGTACTTGTTACGTATGAAAGTGGGTGCCTATTTATAAAGTGTATTCTGAAATTAATTATAATGTCTTGGAAATGGGACGTCGTTGCCTTGGGCGTGACCTCTAATAAATATAAAGAAAGGACATCACGAGAAACGTTTTGATTCACGAGTGTTGGGGTAAACAAAAGGAATGGGGTCTTCTGCCAAATCTTCAGAGATTGCACTTCTTCCTATTATTTGGATAGAATTAGATCTGAGCTATAGTTAATCTCTGACAGTCCCTTTTGTCCTCCCCAGACGACGGGGCTTCATGAGGATTTCCCACTTTGGGGTCGAAAAAAAAATTGTTAATTACTGATAGTCCGGTCAAATTAGACATTTGACCCACGATAAATTCACACCTAGCTGAAAATTGGTACAAATGTTCAAATCAAAATTATTAAGACTGTCAAAAGTCCCAATTGATCCTGTTTAAGGAAAAAAAATAGCGGGGTAGGAAGGTCCAAAAAATGAGTTTTTCGTGATTTTCTTGAAAACGGTTAGTTTTATCGCAAAATTACCTCAGACATAATTTGTAGATCAGAAAATTTCCTACAAAAATGTAACAATATTCCGTGTCTCGGTCGCAAACCACGATAACATTTTTTTTTCAAAATGGCTTTAGTATTTCATATAAAATAGGAGTTGTACTAAAAGAATCCACGAGCGAATCCTAGCTATTTATATAGCATATGGGTTATACTGTTAGTTGCGATAACCTTGTGCCAAATCCAGTTGAGGACAGCGGGTATGAACGTACCCTTGTATGGTGTATCAATGCTGCTCGGTCGCCATGTCACCTATGGCATTACTGCATTTATTCTCTATATTAAGTAATAAAGACTTAGATTTTTCTTTTCGAACGAATTCGAAAACGCTTGCGTTGTGTTTCGTTGTGTGAATGAGGTTACCGGAGGCCCAATTCCCCGTTCCTAATCTTCCCAATCCTCGATTCCAGAACAACAACCCTTAAATTCCTAACCCCCAAAAAGCCGGCAACGCACTTGTAACGCCTTTGGTGTTTTCAAGTGTCTTATGTCCTATACTTATGTCGTTATGTCCATGGGACTTACAACACAAAAAAAAGTGAGTGTACATTGGACAGTGGCATTATGAGCCTTAATAAGCACCTCTTTTTTTTGAGGGGGAAATATCATCCAATGACTTCTCCAGCCTTTCGCGAGGCGGGAGGGAGAGTCAGACTCTGACTGAGTAAAAACCACCCCGTTCCTACTCCTGCTTCGAGCCGGAGACCCGATAACCTTTTACATTGTCCGCAGCTCCGGATCCGGCAGCAGCCCTAATGGCCCCCATCTGTATAATAAGCACCTCTACCTAGCTGAACTATGATAGTTGCTCAAAAGACTTTATACACGTCCTTTTAAACGTAATTATGAATCCTCAATTTAATGTAAAACACTCCAGTGATTTAATAAAACAGAATCGTAAACACTCCGGTCTATTTTTATTCCAAAGTCAATGAAGGAATTGCTTAAGGTCCCACAGAGGTGAGTTTGCCCGGACAAGTCGCTCGGAACAATTTTATTTGCGAAATACATAAAATTGTCTGCTATTTGTTTGATCAACGTCGGTTTTATTGCTGCTAGTGTTTTTAGGTAGATGTTTTAGTCTTTAGAGCGCTGGTAAGGGTGAAGAAAGGTGTTTATGTTTTAAAAAGATCCGCATTACATTTCTAAACCTACAACAGTAGATATTAGGTGAGAATCGTTAGGTATTATCCGCGATATATTTCTAAATCTACTATAGGTATTAGTTGAGAATCGTCTTTGGCAAATTTTGGTGGCGCTAATCTTTTATTTAATGGTAAACTAGCGACCCGCCCCAGCTTCGCATGGGTGCAATGGTGATATATTAGGCATGTTTTATACAAATAAAACTTCCTCTTGAATCACTCTCTATTAAAAAATCCGCATCAAAATCCGTTGCGCAGTTTTAAAGATTTAAGCATAGAAAGGGAGATAGGGACAGGGAAAGTGACTTTGTTTTATACTATGTAGTGAAGTCGGTTAAACTCATAAGAAATTAAAAGTGTAGTTCTATTTCCATGGATTCTACGGGTATATCTCAAGTAGTGTTATCGAAGAAATGCACCGAAATCCCGAGTATCGGATTTTATTCTCGGATCGGGCTTAGCATTAAGTTCTGGTGTTACTATTTATAGAACACACTCCCTTTTAATGCGTAGCTGCGTGGCTTTAGAAGTTTGGAATCAATAAATGTTCGATTTCATTCGAAATGTATGAGCGTGGCCCTTTCTTTACTAAACTACATTGAAGTTAGCCAAGGATTAGAAGATACGACCTTCAAACCTTCAAGAAAAGAGCGGACTCCTTTTTAAAAGGCCGGCAACGCACCTGTAAATCCTCTGGTGTTGCGGGTGTCCATTGTCCACTGATCGCTTACCATCAGGTGACTCGTCTACTCGTTTGCTATCTATTCTATAAAGAAAAAAAAATGACGAAAATATGACTACAATTAAACAAATTACCTTAAAATATACACATCACTACTTAGTAACTACAAAACAACGACGCTATGTATAAATACATGCGTAATATATAAACATTGCACTCATACGAAGCTGGGGCGACTGAAAAAAATATTTAGACAAAAATCTGACTACGACGAAACGAATTACCTTAAAATATACACATTATAACGATATTCTATAAGAAACCATTACAAAATCTCCATCTAAACGCAACGAAGCGAAGAAAATTTGCGCCGAAAAACGCGAACTACCCGCCAAAAGTAACGTCATTGAACGTCAACAGCAACGCGATGTTTTTTTTTCGCGTTCGACCGCCGAAGAGTTCAAGGTTACTCTGCCAAGCCGGTGTTGGCTTAGAGATTTAAATTTATCTATGATTGACTACTAGTTTTCTTTGGATACATTTTATTTTGTGTGTTTTATGTTTTTGTGACTGCCCGGCAAGGGGTTTCGGATTTGATTCCCGGGTCGGGTGAAGTATCGCTGGAGTTTTCTCGGTTTTTCGAAATTTACTCAGTGGTAGTACGGAGTCTGAAATTGTGCCCGGTGTATGGCAATAGGCTCACCCCTTATTACATGGGACTTATAATATGAATTGTGAAATGTGGGTGTACTTTGTAAAGTAGCATTACGTGCCGTAATGTGCACCTCTGCCTACACCTTCGGGGATAAAAGGCGTGATGTTGCGTTGTTTTATGTTTTAGGCAGTTGTCCCACCGGCAACGATGAACGAGTAACGAGTAGAGCTAGAACTAGAAACGAGTGAAAACGAGTGAAAACAAAAACAAACAAGTGAAGCGAGCACTCGCCGGCAGTGTGAACAGTCAGCGATCAACTATTTGTATATGCATCTCTTTTGTTTACACGGAAAGTATATCTATTGTACGTTTCTTGAGCGAGAAAATAGCCGATAGTTAGTCGTTCACTCGCCGTTGGTGGGACAACTGCCTTTAATCTATCACCTCTGAGTTTGTTTCGGCATTTCTTCTCAGAGTAGTCCGTTAGGATTTTAAACTGATATGGTCACTAACACATTTTTTTTAAAGGGAGAATATCATCCAATCGCTTCTCCCGCTTTGGGCGAGGCGAGAGGGAGTGTCAGACTCTTACTGACTAAAAACCACCCCGTTCCTTCTCCTGCTTTTCGAGCCGGCGCCCCGGTAAACCCGCTAGGTAGTCCGCAGCTCACGTAGTATAAATTATTTGTAGTGTTCTGGGAATCAGACCATGTATGTATATACTCGTATCAACTTATTATTAAATCGATTTGGAAGTCGAGTAAAGGTCGCAATCGATTTGCCTTATTAAGTAATGGAGCATTTTCTTTTTTCTTTTGTTTTCCTACGTAAATGATTTATTATGCTCCAGTACTTACATAGTTGCTAAGTGATTTTAACAGAACGGAGTTCAACGCCTTTTTTAATTTATTTCCACTAATTAACATATAAACAATAGGTTAGTAAAATTTCGTATGCGTTTTTCTAGTTATTGTAGGATTTGAAATGGCAGATATTTTTAAATGTGTATTCTTAAGTTTTAATACTCTTTTCTGAAGACTTAGCGAGTTATTGACCTCTAATCCGAAATTGTAGATAATAAAGTCTTTTTACAAAGCAATATATTATGTAATGTCATGTCTTATATCTCCGAAGGTGTAGGCAGAGGTGCACCTGCACATTACATTGCCATTAAGTAACATTATGCTACTATACAATGTACACCCACTTTTCACCATTTGTGTTATAAGTCCCATGTAATTGGGGGTGAGCCTATTGCCATATGGTAGGCACAATTTCATACTCCGTGCTACTATAGAGAAATTTTCGAAAAACCGTAAGAAGCCCAGTTATCCTATACCCGATCTGGGAATCGCACTCGACCAACGAGGCAGTCCTATTACAAAGCTACCAATAATATTAATTCATGGAATGATTCAAGACAACTTTTTAACCAAACAGCAGATGAAAACTAAAGTAAATTGTTAACCTCCTTTTTTTAAGTCAGTTAAAGACACATAATTTTGTTCGATGACGTAATTGTAGGTACGTATGTTCTTAATCTGTGGTTTGATGTGTCAAGTGTTGCAACAAGTTGTGTAATGTCAAATACTTATGGTAGTTACTTAACGTACAACATATACATGTTTATTTTGTGACTCGAGGCAGTCACCTCGTTGGTCGAGTGGTCGCAAGTGCGACTGCCGGACAAAGGAACAAAGGATTCGATTCCCGAGTTGAGCAAAGTATTGCTGGGCTTTCTTCGGTTTTTCGAAAATTTCTCAATAGTAGCACGGAGTCTAGAATTGTGCCCAGTATATGGCAATAGGCTCACTACCTATTACATGGGACTTATAACACAAATGGTGAAAAGTAGGTATACATTGTACAACTTCATTACATGTCGTAATGTGTACCTCTGCCTAAAAAGAAAATGTTTATTTTATATGGGGACGGGTTTTGTTTGCTATGTTCCACTTAATGTCTATCTCCTAAAAATATGACTAGTTAATGCCCGTTTCTTTAATGCCTTTAGGCACAGAATAATAAGTAACTTTAGGCTTAAATCATTCTGTCTCCTGTATTAAATTCACAGAGGAAAGTGGAACCATCGTTTTCTTACTCAATTGCTGTTCGTTAGTCTCGCTAAAACACGAGAACGGCTGAACCGATTCGCCAAAAAATGGTCTTGAATTATTTGTTGTTGAAGGTTTAAAAGGTGAGAAAAGAATTATGAAAACTAACCAAGTCTCCGGGTCAACTAGTAAGCAAATAAATAAATAATATCGCCTTAAAATACGACAAAAGCGCAGTAACCACTTACATTGACAAATCTTCTTTACAAATAACGGTATACTTCTTCAGAAAACTTCACTTGTTTTTGTTTCTTAACTAAATTGCCAAAATGTCGTGCTACGTTGCCGCTACCGGCTACCGTAAAGCATTAGATACTCCGTTACTTGACCAAAATATCTGCCAAATATGGCTGCCTAACGTTACAATACAGCCCTTGGTTTGCAAAAATTAGAAAGTTAGTATTCACTTTCTTTGGAACATGCCGGTAATCGAGCAGACGTATCACCTGATGGTAAACAATTGCCGCCGCCTATGGACACTTGAAACACCAGAGGCGTTACAAGTGCGTTGCTGGCCTTTTGTGGGTTGCTGGGAAATCGGGGATTGGGAATATTGGGAAGAGGGGAATTGGGCCTTCGGTAACCTCACTCACACAACGCAAGCGTTGTTTCACGTCGGTTTTCGGTGAGGTCGTGGTATCGAGCTGGCCCATTCGTGCCGAAGCATGGCTCTCCCACACTTCACTTCATTCACACACACCAAAAATAGCTACCTAACGTTACAATACAGCCCTTGGTCTGCAAAAATTAGAAAGTATTCCACAATTATCTAGTAGAAAGCAGTACGTACGCACAATCGTAGATCCATAGAGAATTGTACTGTGAAAGTGGATTACCTACGCACACGTCAAAATTATTTCGCGCCATTTTTTATGTCACTGTCAAATCATTAGCAGCATTGTTTATGGTGTAATGTCAATTTTGTTGTTAAATAAGTGTGGGAAAGCCATGCTTCGGCACTGCTGAGTCGGCTCGACCGGAGTGATACTACGACCGAGCAGTAAAATGACGTGAAACAACCCTTGCATTGTGTTTCTTTGTGTGAGTGAGATTACCGGAGACCCAATTATCCCCCTTCTCTATCTTCCCAATCCCTGATTCCCCAACAAACCTTAAATTCCTAACCCCCAAAAGGCCGGCAACGTATTTATAACGCCTCTGGTGTTTCAAGTGTCCATGGGCCGCGGTGATTGCTTACCATCAGGTGATCCGTCTGTTCGATTACCGGCTTATACCAAACATGGCGATGATTTTTTTTTAATAATCTAAATGCGTTTTTAAAGATTTATTTATTTAATTGTTTTTAAATGACACCGTTTATAAAGTTATTGTATAAAACTGCACTTTAATCGATGTCGATGTTGCAATCGATTGCCGGACAATAGTGGCTGACTGATGTAATTAAACATATTGTTTATATATTAATTAAACAACCTTTGTTGGTTTGTTACGAAACTGAATATGTGTAGAATGTATGTACATTCATATGTACTGTGACACTTTAAAATGTAGACGTGTACAAAAAAATAAATACAGCGTGCAACAAAATACCCATATACATCAAGAAGCGCTGAAGAATACAGGTTGAATAGAATCTCTACACAAAGTTTCAGCTTAAAATACGTTTAAAAGAAAATTGGTACCAAATACTTGGTGTCGCATGGTTCTTGGTTTTAAATCATCATACAAACGTATCACAACACTACAGGGGTCACTCGCTAATTACGAAACATTTCTTCTGTAAATCTGATCGCTTAGTACCTGTATCTACCTGATTTTGATGTTCGGTTTCTGGAATTTTATGTACCTATTGGAAAAATTCATAACTTCGTTCCATGAAAACATGAGTTTAAAAAACCCTTCCCGTATCGTTTGTTATGTTATCTAGAAACCGTGCATTTGATATGTATACCCCCTTTTTATTACACCGTGTATATTTGTACAATGATAACTAATGTTTTCACCTACTTCCGAAAAAGGAGGAGGTTCTCGATTTGGCCAGTAAAAATAAAAATAAATAACGTCGCGCCTTTTATCGTCGGAATTGTGCCCAGTATATGGCAACAGGCTCACACCCTATTACACGGGACTTATAACACAAATGATAAAAAGTGGGTGTACATTGTATAGCGGCATTACGTGCCGTAATGTGCACCTCTGCCTACACCTTCGGAGATAAAAGGCGTGACGTTACTACTTCTAAGTTCCAACCTCTCTGTCTTTCTATCCCTCTCTCTTTCATTCATCTTCTATCCCACACGACAAAAACAGTTTTAAAAATAGAATCGAAAATCAGAGAAAAGAGGTATGATATCAGCAGATGGTGTGCAACACTGCGCATGCGTGGTCCTTGACCTACACTGGCCACGTGTATCAAACAGCTGTTGACGATTCGAATTTAGAATTCAGTCGCTAAAATGAAAACTGTTCTGACGACGCGTCATTTGGTTTGCAACCTTGTTTGTTTAGAGATTAGGTTGAAAATGTATTGAACATTTCCATTTATAGGGTAGCTTTAAAGCAGGCGACAGCGCATCAAGGTATCCTTCAAAGTGATTTGCAACCTTGTTTGTTTAGGGATTAGGTTGAAAATGTATTAAAGATTTGCGTTTTTAGGGTAGTTTGATTTGCATCAATGATTTTTTTTTGTTTGTTTCTGACTCCAGAACGGCTGAACTGATTTTGATGATTAATGAATATTAACATCATCTATAGGGGATTTTTCCACCAGAGATGTGCTATGTAACTATGCTACGAAGATGTAATAGCTAAGCTTTGAAACTATGTCACCGTTTCCATTGATACTAAGCTATGTAGTGTTACGAAAGATGCGCAGCGAGTGTGCTATGTATCGATTATAGACAAGCTATCCATAGAAATATCATCTATGCGATGTATCGATAGTATAGGAAGCCATCCATAGCACGCATCTTTCCATATAAAAAAATAGAAGCCAAACGCATCCAAAACAACGTAGCGTAGCACATCTCTGGTGGAAATACACCGTATTTTTTGTGCAGAACATGCAATTTTATTGTCCTGTTTACATTCAATATTATTTTGTAACAGAGATATACATTGCGGAAAACGAAACTAATATTTCACTGATTATTCATATTTGTTCTCATATTAGAACCTTATTTCATAAGCTGGTAAACACCTGATAGTAAGCAATCGCCGCCGCCCATAGTCACTTGAAACACCAGAGGTGTTACAAGTGCGATGCTGGCCTTTTGGGGGATAGGAATTTAGGGGTTGGTGGGGAATCAGGGATTGGTAAGATTGAGAAGGCGGGAATTGGGGCTCCGGTAACCACATTTACACAACGCAAGTGTTGTTTCACGTCGGTTTTCTGTGGGGCCGTGGTATCACTCGTAGCAATTGGCGTTCCATTGTCTCTACCTACCTACAAGCGAGAGGTTATGTGTATGTCTTGTGTGAAAAATCCGCCATATTTTACGATAAATTTCAAAAATATATCGAAGCATTCTGCTAAACTAGTAACCTTGACCTCGCTTTCCTTTATGATCGCTCGGGAAACAGGTCTTGTTAAACTGGTTGACAACATTTGGATAGCCGCCATGACAGGCAAACGGCCTTTCTGACGTTTCAATGACGTTTAGAACAAAAGCAAGGCAGAGAGTTCGATGATTACTTTTTTTCACCTATTTTTGGCTCTACGCTTTACGATCGTTGCTTCAATTTGATTTTTTTATAGTTTTGCACGGGTCAAGTTCGTTCTGTGACACTTTTTATTACTTTTTTTATTTATGAATTTTTTCGTTCGTTTGATGCTTTTTTAGTTTTTTTTGGCATATTGCAAATGTAGGTAGGTAATTTTGGCAGCGACATTTTTCGTTTTAGCCCGTGTCTGTCCGTTGTTGGGCTGTCGGCACTGCTGTGCCGGCTCGACCGTTATGATACCATTACGGCCTCACTGAAAACCGACGTGAAACAACATGCGTTCTATTTCGTTGTATAAGTGAGGCTACCAGATTTCCCAATCCCCAACAGCACCTAAATTCCTAACCCCAAAAGGCCGGCAACGCACTTGTAACGCCTCTGGTGTTTCAATTATCCAGGGTGGTGGCGATTACTTACCATCATGTGATACATCTGTTAGTTTACCGGCCATTTCCATAAAAAAAAAATAAGTATAATCAACAAAATCCATATATCAATCGGTAAGTGCAGCTTAACTTCTTAGGTCCGGGTATCTAAGCACGAGTTTACTATATTCGTAACACAGATACTATATTGGAACCAACTCAAAGACAGGTCATTGTAATATCTACACAACTATACCTAGTAGTTGATACACTATCAATTTGTATGCGTAGTAGTCAACACGTGTTGCATATACTGATAGCTATACATAATGCTTATTTACATTAAACATGTGCAATCAGGTACCAGAGAAACAAAATATATTATTAAGTAACAAATTTTTTTATGTTATCAGCAGTTGGATCATTCCTGATGATAAGCAATCGCCGCCACCCTGGACACTTGAAACACCAGAGGCGTTACAAGTGCGTTGCCGGCCTCTTGGAGGTTAAGAATTTAAGGGTGGTTGGGAAATAGGGATTGGGAAGAGGGGAATTGGGCCTCCGGTAACCTCACTCACAACTAAACACAACGCAAGCGTTGTTTCATTTCGGTTTTCGGTGACGTCGTGGTATCACTCCGGTCCTGCTCTGAGGAGGATGCACAGCTCGAGTATGCGATGTATCGATAGTAGGGAAGCCATCCATAGCACGCATTTTCCATATAAAAAAATAGCTTAGCTAACTCCGTTTCCATCAGTACTATGCTTTGTGTACCAATGACTATGATTGGTGGAAGCCAAAGACAACCACAGCAACGTAGCATAACACATCTCTGGTAGAAAAGCACAAAAAAATAGGCCGTATCATTCTTAAAAAAATATGTATAGCAACTAACTATACTATTTTAGTTCGTTTATAAAAATGAAATGGTATAAAAATACATACTCTTCTTTGCTATAAACAATAAAGAAATACATATAAAAACATCTTGCCCTGCCTATCCTCAATCCGCGAAGCATGAAACCGATCACAAAGGCCTTATGATCACTTAGATATAACTGGATTTATCTATATACGGCAACAACACACTGACTCATACGGCCTAACGCATCGCCATTTTGAGAAGCGATCAATTGCAATCAAGTATTGCACTGTAATTGAAACATTGTTAAACAATTATGAACCTTATGAACGTTATTTAGTTCAATAATCTGTTGATTTTGCCTTGTTGATTGGGTGTGGTGGTGTTTTTTGGGTGGGGTATCCCGTATAGACCCAATAATATTGAGGTTTTGATTTCTAAAGTCTTAACACAAAATAATAACATGGAACATAGTAACTACGTTATAAAAGATTTCTTTTTATGGTATAAGCTGGTAAACGAGCAGACGAATCACCTGATAAACACTTGAAACACCAGAGGCTTTACAAGTGCGTTGCCGGCTTTTGGGGGTTAGGAATTTGAATGTTGTTGAAGAATCGGGGTTTGCGAAGATTGGGAAGGAAGGGGTAATTGGGCCTCCAGTAACCTCACTCACACAACGCAAGCGTTGTTTCACGTCGGTTTTCTTTAAGGCCGTGGTATCACTGCGGTCGAGCCGAAGCATAGCTCTCCCACTATTAAAATGTATTAAATAATTCACTCGCAATGCGACATTGACTAAATAATAGAGATTAGATAACTAAATAGTATAGCTTGAAATAAAATATTATTTTCTTATCTATTAAGATACAGTGACTTTGACATTAACAATTATTGTAGTGATTTTTCACGACAGATTAGATTCTGTAGCCTTAGTACGATTAATAAAACGAGAGCGCGTTCGGCGCTCTGATTTGCCGGCGCGAATATATCAACCAATCAGAGGGCTGAACGCGCTCTCGTTTCGATTACTTTTAACATAAAGCAAACTCGTACTAAGAGTACTGATGCCCTTAACGATAAAATAATGTATTACAATACATACATTTCTGTTACTTACTAGGTTCTGCGAGCGGCTTCGTCCGCGATCTTGTGGGATAAAAAGTAGCCTATATGTCATTTCAGAACATAATCTGCCCCTGTATATATACCGATTCCTTCAGCCGATTTTCTGATATTCTCCTCTGGTGACGCGAATGCTCGTTTGACGGGAAGGCTAGTACCTAATATGAATTAGCAAGATTCTTTTAAGGCCAGTAACGCCCTTCTAACTCTTTTGGTGTCCATACTTTGGGCTGATCACTTACCATCAGGTGATCCGTTTGCTCGTTTACCCTAAAAAAATGTATCAATTTTTCTTATAAAATGATCTCATACATCTTCAAAAACATACTAAAAGTATATTGTTTTGCAAAAGATTTACTCGGAATCTGTATTCAGCGTAGTAATTGAGTGAAATAGATCGGACACGTGTTTGTGAAACGTGTCAGTGTGTGAGTGTGTAAGGCGTAATAGTGATGCGATAGTTGGACACAAATGAACGAATGATTTCTTAGATTCTCAGGGTCTTTTTTTAAAGGTGAGAATAATCCAGTAACTTCTCCCGCCTTGGGCGAGGTGAGAGGGAGTGTCAGACTCTTACGGACTAAAAACTACCCCGTTCCTACTTCTGCTTTTCGTACTAGAGCCCCGGTGATCCGCTAGGTAGTCCGCAGCTACAAATATCAGGAAGCTGCTACCATATCTTTGTTTCCTGTCTCCTGCTGTCTAGAGACTGTTGCTACAAAATGTCTACGACTGCTAAGCACGGGATCTCGAGATCTATTCCCGGAACGGGCAAAGTATTTTAGGATTAATCACAGCCCAGAAATAGCGTTTGAAGTCTGAGAATGTTCTCAGTCGCCGTGAAGGACTTCATTTATAACTCAAAAAAGGGTGTACTTAATAAACTTTAGGGTATAAGGGTGATTTTAGACCAGAGATGTTCTATGATATGTTATGATACGAAGATGTAATAGCCAAGCTGTGAAACTATGTGACCGTAGTAGTAGGTCTGAGACTCCCTCTCGCCTCTCGCGGGAGAAGGAATTGGATGATTTTCCTTATCAAAAAAAAGTCAATATCCCTCGTCAAACAGTTACGTGAGTAAGCCGATAAATAACATAATAATTAAGTTTAAATTGATTTAAGAAAGTTATATTTGCTAATATGTATATCTACGCATCATATTCAAATCGTCGATAACACTGAATGTCCTTGGTGGCGTATGGGTCATTGTACGTACGGCAGTAAAATCTATACTTGTATTAGTTAGGTCTGAGTTACTTTTAGCCGTGAAAATACCTTAGAAAAGCGACGTTTTCATGAGTAAAAAATACTATAAAGTAGTATAAGCCATGCTTCGACACGAATGGGTCCGCTCAATTGGAGTTATACCACGGCCTCATAGAAAACCGACGTGAAACAACGCTTGCGTTGTGTGAGTAAGGTTATCGGAGGCCCAATTACCAGTTCCCAATCCCCAATAAATCTTAAATTCCTAACCCCCAAAGGCCGGCAACGCACTTATAACGCCTCTGGTGTTTCAAGTGTCCATGGGCGGCGGCGATTGCTTACCACCAGGTAATACGTCTGCTCGTTTACCGGCTTATACCATAAAAATAAGAATTAATTTCCATAATAACTAGTTATATCAGTTGTTTAGGAATTATTGCTATTTCTTCTTGGTACCGGCGACTAGTATTTTGCTTACTTCCAGAGATTCAGAGTTTAAAAATAGATTTAAAACAATCTACACCTTGAGAAAGGTCATGGTCCAATAAATTTCAACTGAGCGTCTCTTCTACTAATATTTTTATAAATGCGTCAGTTTGCGGATTTGAACAGATGTGTCTTTTTCAAAATACGGTAGTTTCCTACTAGTCAACTTCAATTCTTTTTTCGAAACGTCAAAAACTTTACTTTTTAACCCCCGACGCAAAAAGAGGGGTGTTATAAGTTTGACGTGTCTGTCTGTCTGTCTGTCTGTCTGTCTGTCTGTCTGTCTGTTGCATCATAACTCCCGAACGGATGCAGTGATTTCAATTTAGTTTTTTTCGTATTAAAGGGGACTTATGTGCGAGTGTTCTTAGACATGTTTGATGAAAATCGGTTGAGCCGTTTTAAAGTTATGGGCGGTGAAAGTAACGTAAGCGGGAGATTAACCGAAGGTCTGCAATTTGAAAATGTTTTATTTCTTAAAAACTAATAATGATATCTCGTTCAAACCAATTTTCGTTGTTAGTTTCCATTGAAATCTACAGCATATATTTTTTTCAGTTTTCTCACTCTCTTATTTTAAAAGTTAGAGGGGAGGGATACACATTTTTCCACTTTGGAAGCGTCTAACTTTCAAACGATTGATTTTGACGAAAAGTGGTTATAGGAACCTTAATGTCTTTTTTAAAGACCTATCCATAGACACCCATCACGGATGTGTAAGCTGAAAAAAAATATTTCTTACCTACCTATAAAAAGTATAAAATAAAAAATTTAATTAAAAATTTAAAAAACCCCCAACACAAAAACTTAATTTCCCTTTAAAAAGTAAAAAATAATACAAGAAACCTAATCTTAAAAAATACGTCGCGTTGGGGGACCGGATGAATACGGACCGCACACCGCCGCCCGCGCCGCTATATTTCTATTTTCTGCGTTATAGTTAAGTACTTAAACATCAATTTATGTACTTTAATGTTAGAAGTAAGAAATAATTAGGAGCGGTCCCCCAACGCGACGTATTTTTTAAGATTAGGTTTCTTTTATTATTTTTTTCTATGAATTTTGTAGGAAATCGCAACTTATGACGTCATATTTTTTTGAGTCAAATAGCATACTTACTTCTTTAAAATTACCAAGAAAAATGAAATAAATAAGTATATCGTCAAATTAATGAATGAAAGTACGATTAATTTATTTTTGACGTAGGAAACTACCCAATTACGTCGAAAATAACGAATTGTTTCTACACATAATTACAAAAAACCGCATCAAAATCCGTTGCGTAGTTTTAATGATTTAAGCATACAAAGGTACATAGGGACAGAGAAAGCGACTTTGTTTTATACTAAGTAGTGATAACATATAGGTAAACTAAAATTCTTCAATTTTCAATCAAAACATTTACATACATAATAACAAATAGGTAGACTAGAATTCTGCTCGATTAATACATAATGATATTTAATTTGTAAGAAATACAAGCGAAACCGCGTCCTGTAACCAGTTAATAATAAACAAGGCGAAAATTCCAGGGAAAATTAAAGAAATGTCGTCGTGAATCAGTTGGTCAATGTTCGCTGCCGATTTGAGGCGTCGCGTCTAATGTAGTAATGTTCGCAGTTTGCCACCGAGCGCGGTCGTAAGCGCGCGCGAAACTCGCGACGTTCGCGTCGTGTCGATAAACAAAGGGAATTACGTTCCGTGTCAATATAAGGCGGGAAAATTTGACGTTTAATATTTTTATTTTTTTTAATTAATAGTTTTTTTATGTGCGTTATGTTGGTAGTGTTGTTGTAATTTTTTTTTATTAATAGTTTTTTTTTGTGCGTTATGTTGGTAGTGTTGTTGTAATTTTTTTTTATTATTTTCACTCTTGTTTATTTTTTTTTAATTTATTGTTTTTTTTAAGTGCGTTATGTTGGTAGTGTTGATGTACATTTTTCTTTTATTTTGTTGGTGATTTTTAGTTTTTTTTTTTGCGTTTTGAGCCGTTTTTTGGTTATACACGTTTTGTTATTGTGGTGTTTAAAGTGTTAAGAAAGTTATTTTTAAAGTATGGCGTAGTTTCGCTTTGATACGAAAACAACACTGCGTACTTTGTTTTGAAGTTCAGCTATTGATTGCTGTTTTTGTTTATCTTTTAAACGAACAGAAAACGTTTTACAATATTTTATCTCTAACAGTTTTTTCCAAAGAATTTTAACTCTAAACTCAAAATAACAATGTGTTTTTAGTTATAATTTCAACTAAATCAAATTCTTAATACCCTCATTGTTACTAAAAAGAGAAAAAAAAAATGTGATATCTTTTCATACGCTTTCTAGACGCATATTCTGCATTTCAAAGTTAAAAAAAAACACAAACAGAGGTCGTTTAACTTGAAAATCATTACATATACAGTTTTTACTTGTTTTTCGTAATCTCAATTATTTTTACATTTAAACAGCAAGCGATTATATGACTTGTGTGTAAAAGAATAAAGTGTGTAATCGTATGTTTTGTAACGGGGCGTAAGGTTAATGCAATTCAATAGACAATTTTAATATGGTTTTGTTGTATTTTTCACGGCGTTTGTGAGTGATATTGCGACTTATAAAGCTAAAGTAGTAAGCAGAAATGTTTAAATAAAAACTAATTTTCGCGAAGTTAAAATTTTTTGTGGGTATGAAAAAAATCCCAATAATCCAAATCCCCGATTTCGCAACAACCCTTAAATTCCTAACCCACAAAAGGCCGGCAACGCACTTGTAACGCCTCTAGTGTTTCAAGTGTCCATGGGCGGCGGCGATTGCTTACCATGAGGTGATCCGTCTGCTCGTTTGCCGGCGTGTTCCTTAAAACAAGTAGTTAAACTCAGTATACTAGGTATTCACGCTAAATAACTAAAGAAGATAAGCAGGTTTGATAGTGGTTTCTGAAATGGTAGTGTTCTATGATCTCTGCTCGTACCCTGTAAGGTTAATTGGCGTGACGTTTATATTACGAAAATATATTCCTTGACCTCCAATAAGTATTATCATAATTTTCAAAATATATTTACCTACAATTGCAGTAAAATAACAGTTTTATTCGAAAATAGACTTTATACCCATGTGAAATAGTGACGGAAACAGAACGGTTAATCATTTTTGTATGTCCTTAATTTTGCCGTAAGTACTAATGTAACGACTTTTAACGTCATATCATGAAAGCAGACGTTCGAAATTTGAAATTTAAATTCAGAATGGAATTTTCGAATTCGTAAGCGGATTTTTTTATATTTTGACAGTTAAGTTTAGGGCTGCCAACATTTCTTTTTTTGTCGAAATATAGCTTACTTTTTTCAAATTTGACTTAAAATAGTAGTACGATATTATTATATCGTCACGCCTTTTATCCCTGACGGGGTAGGCAGAGGTGCACATTATGGAACGTAATACCGCTGTACATAAAAATGTAAGCTCACTTTTCACAATTTATGTTAAAAGTCTAATGTGATAAGAAAAAATAGTACGCTTCAAAAATATAGTACTACAGTACAGTAGGGAAGAATAAAAAATAGATAATTGACATTTCTTCACATACAAATAGTTTACGTACATAGTTTACGTACATTTTCACCTAAACTATTTTGATTAAACAAAGGGCACACGGAAATATAGTATTTTTGCGTACTTACTATATTCAACAGTATATACTACGGAGCCCCGAAATATAGTATAATACTTTAATATACATGTGCTACAACACCTTATGGTATTGCACTTAAAATATTTGTTTAGAGACTCTGACCCCACATTCAAACCATTGCAACGGTTTTATGGGGCTTAGTCTATAAGAATCTTACCTGTGTGGAAGTGGAATAAATAAATAATAATAAAAAAACTATATAATATAGTACGATTGGCAACCCTTGTTAAGTTGAATGTCAAATGTCAAAATTTAAATGAGGTTGAATAACTTTTTTCGGTGATGTGAGCGCTATTGTTTAATAGTGCTTTGGTTATTATTTAATACCTTTCAGGGTCATAATTAAACTTGATAAGTTACCTATCTATTAACACATTGAACGCCGTGGTGGTCACCGGTGACCGACGTTCGCGGAGGATTTGCCTTCAACAGTTTTCTATTGGTACTCAAAGACTTAATTGCCTCGTTGGTCGAGTAGTCGCAAGTGCGACTGCCGGACAAGGGGTCTCAGGTCGACCAAAGTATTACTGGCCTTTTTTTTCGGTATTTCAAAAATTTCTCAGTAGCATGGAGTCTGAAATCTTGTCCTATATATGGCAATAGGTTCACCCCCTATTACAAAGGACTTATAACACATATTATGGTGAATAGTCGGTGTACATTGTATAGCGGCCTTACGTGCCGTAATGTGCACCTCTGCCTACCCCTTCGGGGATAAAAGACGTGACGTAGACTATTAATTGCTTGATTCATTGAACAACAAAATCGTTATTAAGTCCTTTCTACGCCATTACATATAATTCTAAGCAATCAATAATACTTACTAACGAACAACTTAGTACGCAATAATTACTACCAACATAACAAAAGTGAAAACAATAGAATGAGGTTTTACTTAGCATTTGATATTAGAGTCTATTTATAGCTATAACAACATATTTATTACCTATCGTTGTAACAATGTGACGGCAATAGTATGGGAGAGCCATGCTTCGGCACTGCTGGGTCGGCTCGACCGGAGTTATACCACGCCCTCACAGTACACCGACGTGAAACAACGCTTTCGTTGTGTGTGTGAGGTTACTGGAGGCCCAATTACCAATCTTCCCAATCTCCGATTCTCTAAATCTTAAATTCCTAACCCACCAAAGGCCGGTAACGCACTTGTAACGCCTCTGGTGTTTCAAGTGTCCATGGGCGGCGGTGATTGCTTACCATCAGCTGATCCGTCTGCTCGTTTACCGGCTTAGTTATTCCATAAAAAAATCCTACCGTTCGTTGTTACAACGTATCGGCAATAAATATGATATATATCTAAAACATTTCTCTCTTACCTCTCTAGTGAATGAAAGTAATTTTACACAAAGACTGATACCAATCTGTAATTCCGATTACAGATAGTAAATAACTGAAAGTGCAGTGGTCTGGCGCACCGCCAGTGTGGACTAAACACGTTTCAAACAAACCCAGTGACAATGTCATCCACAAACATGTATACCAACCTAACGAACGAAAGTGTGCGAAAGTGACACCTGTCAAAATGACGGAGAAAAGAAGAAAGAAGGCGATACATTTTATTAAAACAATAAGGACTATATAGCGATAGTATTTTTCTTTTAATTTTTAATAGACTCCCAATTTTTTTTTTAAAACCAATACTGATCTCATAAAAGTGCTCAATTTAAACAAAAATAATGATTTCGTTGAAGAAATTGTACGGAGACGAGCTGCTACGACTGGCTCTGGTCTTAAGCCTACTTAAGGTGGACCCCAACGATTACTTAGAGAGGGAGACTCAGCAGATGCTGGCTGGACTCCACATTTCAAACGGATCCGATTGGTCTTTAGAACAGGAGGCCAGGACACTAATAAGACCAAGATACGTCCATCCAAAGTCTTTAGACAACATCCTGATAAACTACGAGAGACAATTGTTCGAGGAACTGAACTCTTTAGGCCGATATGGTAATCCAGAAACGGATTATAATGAACGGATTTGGAGTAACAGGGCGCCTATACTTCATACATATTTAGTGAACAATGTAGCGACGGACGCAGTCGCGCCACCGCTCGCCTCGGCGACGGTTAACGAAAATGCTGAGGATTCAGTTTCGGCGGACGATAACGTTGCTCAAGAAGTTAAAGTAGAAGAGACGGGAGAAGAGGAAGTTGAAACAGAAGAAGCAGAACGAAACAATGAAGAAAGACCAGACGCAGTTGTTACTCTGTCAGCAGACTTCCTCCACAATAGGACAGAAGAAGATATATTCGCTGAAATAGCGTCAAGGTCTTTTGACGTCAACGAGCTATTAGTACAACCATCCGAGATGCAGATCAAGAAAGAAGATGAGGACTTTGAAGTCCATGTAAAGAAGGAAGCAGAGGATGATTTGTATAGCGACAACGCTATAGATTTCATGCCATTCTTTAGTTCAAAGACTGAGATGGAGTTTGGTGAAACAAATTCTGTTTTGCAACAAAACATGGCTGATCTGCAAGAGTTTAATGACGTAGATGATGGTAAAGAGTTGAAGCATGATTTGGAGTATTTGGACGTCAAACAACAGCAGGAAAACTTGGAACAGTATTTACTGGAGAATACTCCTTTGGATGCTGAAGTATATGAGCTGGCTCCAATGTTTGAAGAAGAGTTGGTTCTGAATGTGAAGAGAGAAAGAGCCAGTACGAGTTTCACGGCTAGTTCCAGTGGTGTTAGTGATATGGATGCTTCTACTGATGGTGTGGATGTCAAAATGGAGCCTGATGAAGGGCATCATACGGGTGACGAGTTGACGCAAGAGGTGAGTTTAGCTAATGTAGCTTTTATTTACTTTAGTTGTAAGGTTGATTTTGCTGTGTCGTTTTCATGTTTTTGTCTTATAGAGCTGATAGTTACGTTTACAGTCGGGGAAATTTAATTTAAAATGTTTGGGAGTTCAAAAATGTGTTTTAGCTACGTGTAAACAAAGTTTAAATTCACTTATTGCGTTCAAACCATATATATTAAAATGTTTGTGATACAATAAGGTTTGGGACTTAAAAAATGTGTTTTAGCTGCGTATAAACAAAGTTTAAATTCCTTAATCACGTTTCTACTAAGTACTATTAGATTTTACGGTAAAATAACAAGTTCATATTCTACGCAATTGTATTTTTCATAACCATTGCTGCATTTGTTTACGTGGATCATAATTGAGTCTTGTTCCGACACGCAATGTATTACAAATGACGTCACAAGTTCATAGTACACATATAATCAACGAGGTTACTGATTTTAAAATTCAAAATACGTATTCTAAATGCAACAAATATATAGGTACAGTTGACGGTGGCGCTAGTTTCTTCGTGAAAACGTTTTGTTATGACAGTTTTCTTAGGAGTTTTGGTTAGTTCCAATTTTCGCCACCGGAATTTTTAAATTGGTTGTTTTTACGTTGACAGACTTATTGTCGTTGCTTTTCTTTTATAGTTTTGTTTGGAAAGAGTATTCTTTTTTATTGTAATTTTCATGAGACATTAAATTATTGTTCCATATATTTCTTAAAATTCTCTAAGATTTCATTTTTAAATATTACTTATGTTAATCAGTAGCGGTAGCATGGTCCAAGCTACCGGTGGTTAGGGCTCCAGAGACAGAAACCTCCTCACAATACGTGCCGTTTCCGGGAGAACTGCCTTCTGCATCAGGCCCTTGATCCACCCGCCTAACGCCAGCCTCCTAAGATGGATGTCAAGGCTTTTAGGGATTAACCCATTGGCCGACACGACTATCGGCACAATGATTTTAAAATAATAATTTTTTTTTTCGCTTATACACGTGAGTAGGCCAGTAATAAAAAAATATTAAGCATTATTTTTTTAACTGTCAAAATTTTGAGGTTATATTTTATGGAGAGAAAATCAGAATATGTATTTTTTCTTTAATGTGTCATTACCAAACGCTTTTTAGTATTTTGCGAATTGGTTTAAAGGTAGTATTTGTTTATGTAAATAAATTACTTGTATGTTAGAATACCTATATTATTAGGACATCACGGTTATAATATTTTGTTTTCATCATATTTTTTTTCTGTCAAATACAACCCGGGTCTTTTCAAGGCCAGAGTGAATAGGTACTTTCTAAGTCTGTGTGCTCCATCTTCGGCCACATCTTCGCTTCGCCGTCCTGGCAGTAAGCGGGTTGGTGGCCAAACGCAGACTTATCAACGATAAAAAAAACGACAAAAGTTCTACAGAGAGACACTTTGGAAAATGAAGTAAAGACAGGGGCGAAAACTAGTATTAACATAAAATTGAATACTTTAAGTATAATAGTCATTAATTTTAATTGGTAATTAATAATTAGCATACGGCATACGTTTATATTAACGTGTCCATAAACCAATTTTAAAATATAAATAAGTTTCATGATATTTCGCCTTTTAAACATTTAGGGGGAAGGCAGAAGTTTAGGGTAGGAACTTAAGTGCTTATTGAAGTTGTAATTTTTATATGGTACTCAGACCACTATAGATAGGGCCCAGTAGGGCTGATGTCTATTCCGGAGCTGCGGACTACTTAGCGGGTTACCGGAGCTCCGGCTCGAAAAGCAGGAGTAAGAACGGGGTGGTTTTTAGTCAGTAAGAGTCTGACACTCCCTCTCGCCTCGCCCAGGGCGGGTGAAGTCATTGGATGATTTTTCCCCCTAAAAAAATTATACATGTATTTCTAAATTAACACTGCGTGAGAATCGAAGCCTGTATTATACGTAACAATGCGGTTTTGCGATAAAAATGATAAAATTCGTTTATCTCTGCTTATCTATGAGTGGTAACTAGTGCGCATGTTATATATGAGTACTCAAAATATACATACATACTTACACAAAAATTTTAATTTATTCTCGAGAAAAAAATATGGAACAGAGAGTAAAGTTCCCTAAGAAAAGCAGTATCCTCCGACCAGGATAGGTTATTGTGTTTTTCTCATTTTTCAAGTGTGGGAGAGCCATGCTTCGGCACTACTGGGCTCGACCGGAGTGATACCACGGCCTCACAGAAAACCGTTGTGTTTCGTTGTGTGAGTGAGGTTACCGGAGGTCCAATTAGATCCCTCCCCAATCTTCCCAATCCCTGATTTCCCAACAATCCTTAAATTCTTAACCACCAAAAGGCCGGCAACGCCAACGGCCACTTGTAACGCCTCTGGTATTTCATGTTTTTATGTTACAAGTATAACGCTTCTGGTGTTTCGGGTGTTCATGCGCGGCGGCGATTGCTTACCATCAGGTGATCCGTCTGCTCGTTTACCGGCTTATTCCATAAAAAAGTCCATCGTAGTAAAGTTTCAGTGCAAATTCTAATCGTAAGTTCTAAGTAATGCCACCGTAAGTGCGGGTCTGCGGATGGCGAGCAAGGGTAGCTCGCCGCCCGAACAGAACCATAGCCGTGTGTGGGGCGCGTCGCGTTCTGCGCGCGCCACAAAGAGCCATCAGACCACCACAGATGGGGCCCAGTAGGGCTGATGCCTGATCCGGAGATGCGGACTTCCTAGTGGGTCACCGGGGCTCCGGCTCGACAGCAGGAGTAGGAACGGGGTGGTTTTCAGTCAGTAAGAGTCTGATACTCCCTCTCTCCTCACCCTGGCGAGAGAAGTCATTGGATGATATTTCCTCCTTAAAAAAAAGTTCTTTGAAAAAAAAAGTTCTCTTATGACTGCCTCGTTGGTCGAGCCGTCGCAAGTGCGACTGCCGGACAAAAGGTCTCGGGTTCGATTCCCGGGTTCTTCGAAAAGTTCTCAATAGTAGCGCGAAGTCTGGAGTTGTGTCCAGGATATGGCAATAGACTCACTCCCTATTACATGGGACTTATAACACATTGGTAGAAAGTGGGTGTACATTGTATAGAGGCATGCTGTAATGTGAATATCTGCCTACCCCTTCGGGGATAAAAGGTGTGACGTTGTTTTAAAAGTTCTATCTAAGTAATAGTTACGCTTTTTAAACTTAACGCAGTTAGCCACGCGGGTTCAATGACCTGTAATGTCAGTGAACTTGTAAAATTTAACTTGTATTGTTGGTACGTTGAATTCAAGCCCACGTTAAATCAAATTGAGCCTATGTTTTGTATACTATTCTAATAAATTAATGTAAAAACTAGCTGATGAACGCGGCTTCGCTCGCGTTGATTCGCCTAAGGGTCAATCTCTAACTCCGAAACGATATTTGATCGTAATTAGTTATGTATTTCATTGAAACAACAAAAAAATATACTATTTATTTTTTTACCACTAAATAATTACTACTAAATATGTATATCAAAAAATCAGACCGTAGTATATAAGCTACCGGTCAATAAAACTCCCGCCAAAATCGGTCTAGCCATTTCAGAGATTAGCCAGAACAAACAGACAAACAGATAAAAATTATAAAAGATGTGATTTTGGTGCAGTTATGTGTATTCATAAGTTTGTAGTAAAAAGCGGTTAACCCAAGGCGAAAGAAGTCATTGGATGATTTTCTCAACTAAAAAAGGGGAGTTGACTATTACATATTGGGAATCAGCTGTGTACCATGTAATGAATTGTAGGAATGGTGGGGGAATGCTGAGAGAGGATTTCCTAGAAATTCGTTAAAAAAATATTTCAATACCCATTTTAAAGTAAGAATACAGTTTAGCATATTTAACGTTTTTTTCGTTTGAAACGTTTCAAAAAAAGAATACGTTCTAATTCGAATTTTAAAACAGTTTTTATAACGGTTGTCGACGGCATCACGCGATTAGATATTCCATATTCGAATTTCAAACTAGGGATTTGATCTTTGTGTTTGTTTCCTGCTTTTAAATTCTGGATTCTTACCGCCGCGCCGTACTCAGTTTTTTTTTTAATTAACTTTGATCCACACTAGTTTTTATTCCTGTGTCGTGAGTGCGTTTACTAACATACAAATTCACATACACATGACACCCAGACCCGAAACAACAATTTGTGGGTTAAACATAGAGTTGTTACTTGCTTGGGAATCGAACCCGCTACACGTTGCGCGGCAGCCGTTTGCCCAGCCTCCGCATTAACCGTGAAGTCTATCAAAAAGTATTGTAGACAGACGTACTAACAAACTTTACTCTATTATGTATACACCTATACATATAAACACACTGATCAAGTAATTCTATTCTCTCTCCCTTTAAATACATTTTCAATCTAAACCCTTTGATAACAAAGTTGAAAATAGCGTGTAGTAACTCTTATTCTGTCTCTCTTCAATACATTTTCAACTTAAACACTCAGATAACAAAGTTGAAAATAGCATTGTTTATGTCATTTGTTGCTGTTACAATGTTGCATTTACACGTGTTAGCTATTTCTAATCTATTATCTATCATTATTGTACGTAAGTGTGGGAGAGCCATGCTTCGGCACGAATGGGCCGGCTCGACCGGAGTGATACCACGGCCGAGCAGACAACCGACGTGAAACAACGCTTGTGGCTCCGGCTCAAAAAGCAGGAGAATGAACGGGGTGGTTTTTAGTCAGTAAGAGTCTGACACTCCCTCTCGCCTCGCCTAAGGCGGGAGATGTCATTGGATGATTTTCCCCCTTCAAAAAAAAGAGTCTATCAATAAAAAAGGTAATTTAAAAAACTAAAAAACCCGACTGCGTTTCTTAATAATATTTATATGAAAAATCCCTAAAACAAGAAAGTCATCGTAAAATTGAAGCAGTCGGGACCCATTCTAAAAAGCCAGTCGTAAGTATGTGCCCTCACTAAGTTTTCATATTTAGAATGGGTCCCGACTGCTTCAATTTTACGATGACTTTCTTGTTTTAGGGATTTTTCATATAAATATTATTAAGAAACGCAGTCGGGTTTTTTAGTTTTTTAAATTACCTTTTTTATTTTATGGTATTTTAGTTTTATTATTTTTATATTTTGATATATCTAGTGTCACTCTCACAGTAAATACGAATCAAACGACCCCTATCAAGCAGAAATCCATCAAGTCGTTCAGGCTAGAGAGTTAGAAATATTCGAATTTGGCGCCAAAAATCCGCCATTTTGTTTTTTTATTATTTTGATATATCCAGTGTCACTCTCACAGTAAATACGAATCTAACGACACCTCTCAAGTCAAAATCCATCAAGCCGTTTAGGGTAGAGAGTGAGAAATATTCGAATTTGGCGCCAAAAATCCGCCATTTTGATTTTTAAATATTTTGATATATCCAGTGTCACTCTCACAGTAAATACGAATCCAACGACACCTCTCAAGCCAAAATCCATCAAGCCGTTTAGGCTGCAGGGCGTGCCAAACAATTATACATACATACATACATACATACATACATACATATATACATACATACTCTCGAAAAACATAACCCTCCTTCTGGCGCAGTCGGGTAAATATTACTATGCTACAAATGTTTTACTTTCTCCTACTATAATTACAAAGTAATGAGATAAAATATGTAATAAATAATCTATTTATAATATAACACGTGCAAACACAACTCTCGTTTTCTAAACGCACTCATTTTGGCAATAATTCAAAACTATTTATCTCCTATTAACATTGTGTTCGTTCTTCCAATATTTCTGCTTACCCCTTCTTTTTATATAGAAGGTTATAACACCGTAGATAAACTAGAATAAATTATCTATATTTTGGTCAAAGTTTCATCGAAATCGGTTCAGTAGTTGCGGAGTTAGAGCCTAATGAATCGACACACGTGTTTTTATTTTTGTTTTTGTAAATAAATAAAGTTAGGTATAGTGATATTACGCTTCTATTATCAGTAATAGATAATTAATTTTAGTAACTCACACCTGTTTGAATACTTAAATAACCTTTATATCGTTTCGTTACGCCTTTCTATCCAAAGGGGTAGGCAGAGGTGCACATTGCGGCACGTAATGCCGCTATACAATGTACACCTACTTTTCACCATTTAGGTTATAAGTCCCATGTAATAGGGGGTGAGCCTATTGCCATATACTGGACACAATTCCAGGTTCTGTGCTATTATTGAGATTTTTTTCCGAAAAAACCAGTAGTTCTTTGCCCTACCCGGGAATCGAACCCAAAACACCTTGCCCTGCCATCGCATTTGTGACATCTCAATCAACATGGCAGTTTAATAACCTTTATAACTAATGTCACCTCAATCAGTTCATTGACCCCAGGGGTGCAACGCGACCCTTTAGGGCTTCGAACTTGCGGGAGTTTGCCCCCAATAGCCAGACGAGGAAACAAAGGGCTCCGGGCATTGCCTTTCTGGGGTCTAGACGTCTAGGTTTCAGCTAAAATGCACTAGGTCCCAATTTTGAGGGTCATGTGGGTATAAAATTTTGTTGGTCTGTTAATGTGAACAAAGCGTGATTTTGTTCTAAGTATTTATATGTTTGCAGGAGTAAAAATTAATTTAAAGGAGTGTTTGGGTGCTTTTCCACTAGAGATGTGCTATGTAGCCTTGCTGCGAAGATGTAATAGCTAAACTTTGAAACTATGTGACCGTTTCCACTGATACTAAGTTATCGCCACCGCCCATGGACACCCGAAACACTAGAGGCGTTACAAGTGCGTTGCCCCCCCAAAAGCGGTTAGGAATTTAAGGGAAATTTGGGATGGGGGATAATTGGGCCCCGGTAACCTCAATCACAGAACGAAACACAACGCACGTATTGTTTCATGTCGGTTTTCTACTCGGCCGTGGTATCACTCGGTCGAGCCGGCCCATTCGTGTCGAAGCATGGCTCTGCCACACTTGTCTTGAATACCTAGAAACATCTGAATATTGTCTAAAAAAATAGGGAAAACGTATTGAATCAGGTGTTTATAAATACGTTTTAATACTAACGCGAGTGACTCACACAACGACTCTTTGTCTGCGAGTCGCGAAATTACTAAAAATTGAATAATTCTCGCCATTGCCAGCGTGTCGCGTAGATACATTCATCACAGTCTTATGTTCGACGTCACGCCTTTTATCCCCGAAGGGATAGACAGAGGTCCACATTACGCCTAATGCCGCTATAAAATGTACACCGAATTTTCACCATTTGCGGTATACTTCCCATGTAATAGGGGGTGAGCCGGGCACATTTCCAGACATTTCCGTGTTACAACAAATTTTCAAAAATTACAAATTTTCGCCTAAGGTCGGTGAAGTCATTGGATGATTTTCCGTTCTTAAAAAATACCCCCTAGTTATATCTGAAATCTGGATCATACCCTCTAGTTTTGGAGCTGCGGACTACCTAGCGGGTTTATTAGAAACAGGAGTAGAAACGGGGTGGTGTTTAGTCAGTAAGAGTCTGACACTCCCTCTCGCCTCGCCCATGGCGGGAGAAGTTATTCGATGGGTTGCAAAAAAAATACCCTCTAAAATACATAATTATATTGTTACCACACTAGAATGTTTCTCCTGTGTCGTGGGTGCGTTTACAAACATACAAGTTCACATACACATAAGGTCTTGCATCCTCCTTAAAAAAAAAAAATACCCTCTAGCGGTATTAGAAATCTATCCGGAGCTGCGGACTACCTAACGGGTTACCAGGGCTCCGGCTCGACAAGCAGGAGTAGGAACGGGGTGGTTTTTAGTCAGTAAGAGTCTGACACTCTCTCGTCCAAGGCGGGTGAAATCATGGAATGATAATTCCCCCCTCAAAATAAAGTGCTATATTAGAAATCTAGTTCGTCTATTTCTCTTTGTTACGCAGTGCGGGACTCGTTCTATTTCGGCCCAGTCCTAACCTTGTCTTACCTTGACCGCTACTAACCTTGTCCGACGATTTACGAGTTTTTTACTCCAAATCATATGTTTCTAGAAGCTATTTTAGGTAATTGATAATAACGCCATCTATTGAGCTTTCATGCGTATTATAGTTTCTTTGTTTGGTGTCGAGTTGTTTGTTTTTGTTGTAATTATCGTTTTGTAATTAATGTTGTATAATAAAAGTTTTTGGCGTTATTCGTGCGTTTCTATTGCTTATGCTTAATTTATGAACGTTTTTATATTATATTACCTACGTATTTTATTTATTCTGTTACGTTAAGTTACATTTTCGTACTTATTCATTTTCACTAATTATTTCGATATTCTTATTTACCTTGCGAGTTTTTAAGTTTTATATTTCTTTTGCACTGCAAAATGTAAAAGTCATAATAATTAACTATTCTTTGTTACGTATACTCGTATTGTGTCTTAACGTAGCGCCCTCTGCCGTTGAATAGCAGAATCAACTAAATGGAAACTGTAACATCTACTAGATGGTGCTTTTATCAGTACCGAAGTTCAGCGTTTCGAACACAGATGTCGCTACGCCGTTAGTCTTGTATCTCTCCGATAGATGGCAGTAAACGAGAATATACATAGTTTCTAACATTTTATAATAGATGGCGTAGCTGTGTCGTAACTTGTAATTAATTACAAATGATATTTGGGTATAATTGTTTAGATTAGCTATTTCTACATATTCTTTATAGCATTATGTATTCTAGTTATATAGAAGAATTCTTGTTTTTTTGTTTCAAATTAAAAATGTTAAATACTAACTTGTTTGATAATATCTATTAATGCTAAAATATTTCATCATTATGGCGGTAAAGTCGTTGGCGGGCGCTAGTAATACATTATATAAAATATATAAACAGCATATGTACATAAAAAAAGTAATTAAAAACCTTCCAAATGCACTATGGTTGATCAATTTTATTATCCCGCTGCGCAAGACCCCTACCGGCATTATAATTGCATCGAAATTTTTAAACAACAAACAAATTTCAATCTTACACCTTAGAAAACAAAGCTCAAATTCCAATACAATAAAAATGCAGATACGATATTTTCGAATCAATACAAAAAAGAGTTCAATATTTAAATTTGACGCATATTCGAATAGGCGTAACGCGTTCGTAATTGTTTTTGATTTTAGATCTTAATTCTATGTAGGTACAGTTCATTTTTGCTTGATGTTATGAGTAGTTTTTTTTACCGGCATTTGATTCAAGTCTGTTATTAAATTCAAGTGTTTTGAGCCAATTAAAGATGGAGTCTGCTCTATCGTTGATTTTGTTCTTAATTATTTTAATTGTATACTCCATTGGGCTGGGTAACCGGCTGCCGCGCAACGTGTAGCGGGTTCGATTCAAGCAACTCTATGTGTGATCCACAAATTGTATTTTCGGGTCTGAGTGTCATGTGTATGTGAACTTGTATGTTTGTGAACGCACCCACGATACTTAAACTTATAATTAGAAATTATAAGCCTAGGTTTCCTCACGATGTTTTCCTTTACCGTTAGTCAGTGGTATCTAAATTGTCTTAGAAAGTCCATATAAACGTAATAAATATTAGAAAACCACTTTTACTCTCCCCTATACAATATACACCGATGTCCAAAATCAGTAGTAAAAAAAAAAACCTTGTCCTACCCAGCAATCGATTCGCCATCTAACGTCTCATCAGTATACGCGGCAAAACTAAAAAGCTAAAACTAAAACCAACAGAGAAAAAATCAACAAAATAATATTTCTATATTAAAACTTAAAAGCGGCCTCGCAAAAGGATTCCTAAAAGAATTCCTTCGCTATTATTGTATCAAAAGAAAAAAAAAACAGAAATCTTCGCGCCCTTTTATCTGTCACTGTCATCAATGTATGTCAAAATGGCGCCGACTCTTATTCTGTGGCTTTTATCGATTCTATTGATTATTATTGTAATCCTTTTATGTTAGAAAGATTGTTATGATTATTATAAGAGACGAATGGGCCGGTTCGACCGGAGTGATACCACGGCCTCACAGAAAACTGACGTGAAACAACGCTTGCGTTGTGTGTGTGAGGTTACCGGAGGCCCAATTATCCCCCTTTCTAATGCCCGATTCCCCAATAACTCTTTAAATTCCTAATGCGGGCAACGCACTTGTAACGCCTCTGATGTTTCAAATGTCCATGGACGGCAGCGATTGCTTACCATCAGTTGATTCGTATATTAATTTGCCTCTTATTTCATAATAAATCGATGTATGTATTTTTTATGGAATTTATGGAAAAAAGCACCCACACGAAGATCAGGGTTGGTGAAAAATGCTATTTATTTATTTATTAGGACAACCAGTAGTTGTTACATTAGGACTTATATCTAAACACTTACATAATAATAAATTTAAATGCACAACATTTTAAGGTGTCACAACATGCACTGTAGGACATATTTGCTCTACCAATACCACATGTAGTCTAGTCTATCAATTAATATAACTAGTTATGTATATTTTAAGTAAAAATACTTCAATTCAATTAACGTGGCAATGCGGCCAGTCTTCTGGGAACGTTCCCCAGTGACAGCGATGCGGACGAGTAGGTACTTCGACGCCTAAAGAAAGATTTTTTTCTTTATTTTAGTTTTAAGTTAGTTTTTATTCCTTTTTAGGTATTTTTAAGTTGTAAATAATGTGTAATGTTAATAATTTACTTCCAATTAACTAATGTTTCTCTCTTTCTCTTGTTCCCAGGACATGGACCTCATCGAGGTGCTTTGGAAGCAGGATGTGGACATGGGTTTCTCCCTGGAGGATCCTATGCAGCCGGTAAGTTAAGCAATATTCCTAACTTCGTCCATTTAGAAATGCATTAAGCCTCGTACTCATGCATAGTAAACGTTTTGCTTAGCAACAGTTGATCAACGTTGTTGATGAATAGCGAGAATGCTGCTGGAAACTTTGTTTAAACTAATATAAACTGATGTTTTCGCTCGCCGGGCGTCAACTCTGCAGCATGGCGCGATCAACTCCGCAACAAAAGTGTTGCCCGCAACATGTTTATGCAACCATGTTGCTAAGCAAAATGTTTACCATGAATACAAGGCTTTAGATATTTATTTTTCATTGTGACACGTAGTAAAGATTAAAATACATTTATTTGTTTATATGTGTGTATTATGGTGGTCGCTCATTAAAGCCTCTCGGCACCCGACTAGCACCGCCTTACCTTGAGCGGTCAACAGTCTTTACGAACTTCTATGGATTACTAATAAGCTCAACTGACAATCGCTGCTCGCAGGCGCGCGGGACATGCGTGGACCGCGCGCTGCCCGCGATAGATTCACGTAAACGCAAAAGAATAAACAAACGACTATACTCGAAAATTCGTGGACAACGCGTTGACTGCGCGGCGTTTACTAGTTGACCAGTCGGCGTTCGGTTGAGGCGGTTGCTTTTCGGGTACTGAGTGGCTTAATAAGCGACGAGTTTTATACGTACACAATAAAAAACATATAAGAAAATCTTTAAAATATAGTATTATGATATTTTAAAGATTTTACTAGAACTGACTGCACGGTTGGCGCGGTGTCAGGGCTATAGGCTGCCATGCAACGTGTAGCGGGTTCGATTCCCGCACGGAGTAACTCTTTGTGTGATCCACAAATTGTTGTTTCGGGTCTGGTAATCATGTGCATGTGAACTTGTATGTTTGTAAACGCACCCACACAGGAGTAAATCCTAGTGTTAATAAAAAAATAGTTTGTACAATAGGTGTTATAACGTAAAGCAATTTCTATCTAATATTACCACTTCTCTGCTCTCAAATATTATACGTATCTCTTATTTCTCCCTACAGGAAGGTCCTACAGCAACCAAAGTGCTTGGAGATGAGATTGAGAAAGAACTGAAGCTTGCAGAAGAAAAGATCGTGAAGAAGAATGAGGAAAAAGCTGAGATTGAAAAGGTTAAGGCTTCGTTACTGGACTCCGAGATTAAGGAGGTAAGTCAAAATCAAAATTATTATTTGCCTTAAGACTTAAGTCAGTCTGTCTCTTGCCGGAGCTGCGGACTACCTAGCGGGTTACCGGGGCTCCGGCTCGAAAAGCAGGAGTAGGAACGGGGTGGTTTTTAGTCAGTAACAGTCTGACACTCCCTCTCGCCTTGACCAAGGCGGAAGTTTATGTCCCTGAGACGCGCCGAACTTCAGTTGCCTTTAAATTTAAGGCAGTCTGTCTCCTGCCGAAGCTGCGGACTACCTAGCCGGTCTACCGGAGCTCCGGCTCGAAAAGCAGGAGTAGGAACGGGGTGGTTTTTAGTCAGTAAGAGTCTGACACTCCCTCTCGCCTCGCCCAAGGCCGGAGAAGTCATTGGATGATTTTGCTCCCGTTAAAAAAAATCTGTCTGCTGCATTAAATTCACCGAGGGAAGTGGAAGCTGTCGTTTTTTCTCCACTAATAATATCTAGTGTTCCGGTGTTTACATGGTTGTATCTACTATAGATCCTGGTATACAGAAGTTGCATAAAAAGACTCATTCAATGTTCATAAGCTAAAAATATGATCTACGTATTTTTTTGTAACTTTTGATGTTTCAAGTGTCTGACGTCTTCTTGTTATTGACGAAGCGACAGAGACATTGAAAGATATTTTATATGAGAAAAACATACTCATAATCAATGATTTATATACACTATTGTAAACTTCAAACACAACACTACCTCCCATTAAAGCCGCGGCAGATACTTTTAGAACAACTTATACAATTTGTGATAGTTTTTAAATAAATATCTTATTTTCAGGATGACCCTTGGGCCGGACTCTCTTATACCGTCGATACTGAAACAGGTAAGAGCATTTATTAAATCACACTTTTTCACATTTTACAGCATAAAATATAGCCAGAAAACTATTATTTACAAATTTTACAATAATAAATCACCTTTCATTAAGTAAAAATCACGGTTTACTCACGTATATTAATGGAGAAAAGCTCTACTAGTTTCGAGTCACAGAGGGACACTTCATCCGCAGTCGCGCAGCCTACTGACTGCCTCTGTGACTCGAAACTAGTAGAGCTTTTCTCCATTAATGTACCAGTGAGTAAACCGTGATTTTTAGTTCATTTAGTATGTCTCACGATAGTTCTTATAAAAATAAATCACCTTTCAGTTTAGTTATTCATAATCTTCATAAATATTCTAAGCTAAATTTCATCTAAATTGGTTCATCAGTTTTTGAGATAGCAATATGCATTTTAATTTAATTTGGTTTGGAAAGAAAGACATTTTAAAGTTGTGCATAAAAGTTTTGATATCATGAAAACATTACGACGAAATGCAAGAAGCGGAGTTGGCAGAGGACTGACAAGGTAAGTGAAGTGTTGCAAGATCGAATCTCCGATTGTATCATTGTTACCTAGCGGGTTACGGGGACTTGAAACAGGAGTAGGAACGGGGTGGTGTTTAGTCAATAAGAGTCTGAGAGACAGACTGACAAATGTTGTAAAAAAATATTATTGTGTGTATATTCATAAGCATGTAGTAAAAAGCGGTTATTTCAATATTACAAACAGACACTCCAATTTTATTTATGAGTATTACTGCTGTACTCAGAGTCATTTAATGGTTACTTAACCCAATCCTTAGTCATTGTTTTCGGAACAAAATCTTTACCAAGGAATAGTTTAAGTAATCATTAAATATCTCTGAGTACGGCATTTAGTTTAGATGTGATAGTTTGAAAGTTTGTATGTATGTTTGTCCCTCAATCACATCAAAACGGCTAAAGGGATCGGGATGAAATTTGGAACAGGGGTAGATTATGATCTAGAACAACACATAGGCTACTTTTTATTCCACGACAACGCGGACGAAGCCACTGGCGTAACCTAGTACATATATCAATAACAAAATGTAATTAAAATTTTTACAACCATCTTGCATGTGACCATCTGTTCAATACTTTTTTTCCTTTAATTCCAAAAATATATTATTCGACCTTTTTTTTCAAAGCTTCAAGTTATTTCTACCATTGTTTCTAGTCCCTAGGGGTACATACCCTAAGCGGAGTCGGGACAAATCATTAGTCTAATGACTCAGCTTCTTTTACGTTTATAAAGCCGCTCTTTCCGACTCGATACAACGAGCAGTTGCGACCGGATTTCTGATTTCAAATATAAAACTGTTCAATTTTGGTGTCGATTTTTGGTGTGTGTGTTCGGTTGTTGCCACCGCTGTTCTTGGTGTGGGTGTCTAATACCCGAGTGAGGGTGCTTTTCTAGCAGAGATGTGCTATGTAGATATGCTACGAAGATGTAATAGCTAAGCTGTGAAACTATGTGATCCTTTCCAACGATACTAAAATATGCAGCTGTGCGAGGAAGATGCGCAGCTCGAGTATGCAATGTATAAAAAATCACGGTTTACTCACGTACATTAATAGAAAAAAGCTCTACTAGTTTCGAGTCACATAGGGACTCTTCATCATGAGCAGCGTGCGCAAACGCGGCGACGTCACCGCGTATGTCTCAAAACAGTTATTATAAAACAAAATTATTTAATTTGATAGTCCATTTATCGAGGAAGGCTATAAGGTTATTAAACATCACGCTACAATCAATAGGTGTCGTATATCGGGTGAAACCGCGCGGGAGTAGCTAGTATATTTTATTATTAGGGGGATATTTCCCTCCCTATATTGGTTATATCACTTCACCCCTTATGTATAGATGTTATATAAGGGGTCGCGAAGGGTAACGACCCGGTGTCGATTCCCGGTCTAGTTGTTTGGTAAATACTCGTCAATTGAATATGTTTTACTGAAATTATTTCGTTTTTTGTTGTAGTTCTGTGTAGTGTGGCTTCGATTTTAGTTTTCAGAAAAAGTAATTTATCTGTTTTTGGTTTTATAATAAGGTAGTTATCAGATTGTCCGATTTTTGACACCCAGACACGAAGCAACAATTTGTGGATCACACAAAGAGTTGCTACGTGCGGGAATTGAACCTGCGACACGTTGCACGGCAGCCAGTTGCCCAGCCACCGCACCAACCGTGCAATCAAATATTGCCCCATACTATGATTTTTTCCTGTGTGTGCGGTTTTCAGCATACTATTTTTCAGACTTTAGGAGCAGGTTTAGGTATATTACCTGACTTAAAAAATGGGTACGGCAAACTAAACTGACGGCGGTTCCTTCGTTAATAAAAAGTTATATAAAAGATAAATGATACCTTTATTCGCTTCCAAAAAGACAATTTAATATTTTCAAAAACTTTTTCAACTTTGTGTCCAAAAATGTATATTAAAGTATTTCAAAATCAATGAATATTTTATGGGTTAAAAAACTTTTAATAACTTACTGATATTTTTGATAAGAAGGGGATGACGCATTCAAAATCTATAATTTATATCAAACAGGTATTTTTTTATTATCGGTGACTGACTGACTGACAGACAGACATACACAGCTGTCTGCCTAGAGGGTTACCGGGGCTCCGGCTCAAAAAGCAGGAGTAGGAACGGGGTGGTTTTTAGTCAGTAAGAGTCTGACACTCCCTCTTGCCTCGCCCAAGGCGGGAGAAGTCATTGGATGTGCTAAGCTGTGAAACTATGTGACCGTTTCCATTGATACTATTCTATATAACTGTGCGAGAAAGATGCGTAGCTCGAGTTTGCGATGTACCGATAGTTATAGGGTTAGCACGCGCCTTTCTACCTTCAAACCTTCAAGAAAAGGGCATATTCCTTCTTAAAAGGCCGGCAACGCACCTGTGGCTCCTCTGATGCTGCGGGTGACCATCAGCGGCGTTGATCGCTTACCATCAGGTGATCCGTCTAGTCGTTTACCTCTTATTCCATAAAAAAAGACGCTACGGTAGATCTAGTCTAATGGGACGGACTTGCGGACGGCGAGCAAGTATAGCTCGCCGCCGCATCAGTACCAGTCCTGTGCGTATGCCGCGTCGCGTTCCGCGCGCGCTTCAAAGAGCCATCAGACCACCAGATGGGGCCCTGTAGGACTGATGCCGACCCGGAGCTGCGGACTACCTAGCGGGTTACCGGGGCTCCGCCTCGAAAAGCAGAAGTAGGAACGGCGTGGTTTTTAGTCAGTAAGACTCTGACACTCCATTTAGCCTCAAAAATTATGTGGTAAACGATACTGCAACTACGCGACGCAATGCAACGCACTAAACGGGCCTCGCCCTTAGTAGAATTGACGAGGCGATGTACAAACCAACCAGTGTAGTTAGATCCACCCTTTTTCCCTAACGCAAGTTAGCCTCGGCAATTGCCTATATACATTACATACTCGTATACTGCTAGCTTTTACCCATGGCTTTGCCCGTGCCTATGTTTCCGTAAACTATATGTATGCAACAAGAAGATTAGTTGAATACACAAAGCTTAAAGACGTAACAATCAAACAATATTAATTGTTATATTATCGGCTTACTCACGTAACTGTTTGATGAGGAACTCGACTAGTTTGAAGCCATGCTAGAGGCTCATATTCATGAGCAGCATTCTGCGACACGACGATGCGGCCACTGTCGCTGCTACTGACAGAGTAGTAGTGCGATCCGGAGCTGCGGACTACCTAGCGGGTTTACCGGAGCTCCGGCTCGAAAAGCAGGAGAAGGAACAGGGTGGTTTTTAGTCACTAGAGTCTGACACTCCTTCTAACCTCACCCAAGGTGGGAGAAGTCTTTTGATGACTTTCCGCATCGCATAGAATTGAAATCGAGTTCGCTTCTAGATCGCTTATGCAGGACATCGCTCTCGGAGGACACGGTAGAGCATATGGTGGCGGTGTGCCCTGCATGGGCTGAGCACCGCCGTGTCCTCAGGGATGTGGTCGGCGACGGTGACCTCTCGCGTCCGGCTTTGGTTCAGGCCATGGTGCGGAGCGAGGAGGACTGGGATGCCGTCTCCCGTCTCCCAAGGCGGGAGAAGGGGAGAAGTCATTGGATGATTATCCCCCTCAAAAAAAAAAAGGATGTCGCTCTAGCAACATACGGAACCCAACCTAAACCTATTCGTATCGTCCCTAACAACACATTTCAGCCAGTCATCGCACCGGCCTCGCTTTCTGATTAATGTACATTTTTGCTCTCACTTCTTTTATTTGCTCTCTCTTTCACACATTAGCTGCTATTATAGATTGCCCACCCTTATACTGCACACAACCAGTTTATCTTGAACTCGCATTGTATGAGGCTTCTTCACATTCGTGGGTCAGTGTATACTGGTTAGAACAATAAGCATTTATCCAGTTTATGTTGACCTCCCTTCATATGTTACTTCGGTACATTCGGAGATCAATTTATACTGGTGTTACAATAAGCATTAGAGCCAGTTTACTTTGAACTCCCTTTGTATAATCCTTCTGCAGGTGTGAGGGTCATATTATACTGGTTTGTATAACTTGATATGTCGCCATGCATACAATGTTGTATTGTATCCTTTGTATAGAATATGTTTTAATTAAAAGCTCGTACTATTTTTGGGGTAGGCAGAGGTTGTGGTGTAAGTGTTAAGTAGTTTTTGCAATTGATATGTTTATTTAGTTTTTGGTATATTTATGCGATTTTAAAGTAGAGACTGTTAAATCGTTTATTTAAGTTTAAGAGTATTAATCACCACGTTTGCTCAATGCGTGTTGGCGATTTCAAACTTATAATCAGAAATTATAAGCCCAGGTTTCCTCACGATGTTTCCTTCACCGTTAGTCTAAATAAACTTAGAAAGTACATGTAACTCGGAAAAAGTCACATTGGTACTTACCGTTGGTAAGTTTTGAAACCGCACGAATACGTCTGCTCGTTTACCGGCGTTTCATAAAAAAGCCGTCTTTAGATATATTTTTCACATGGATTTGCAGAATATTGTATTAATTGTACTTAATTTTATCCTTTCCTACTTTTAATACTTTCGACTTAACAAAAACTTTTTAAAACCATTTCTCAGTAACAACTTTGACAATCCCTGCTTCTATAAAACTACAATATAATAATATAATTAATGATTCGAAGTGCTCTGGGGAATTAAGATGTCTGCCTACCCTTCGAAACATTAATCATAATGTTACAATAGTACGTTCACATTGTACTATGCACATATAAGATTGAATGGAGTGTATGTATGTCCGTTTTACAATAGTCCTGTATATACGGTGTAACAAAAAGGGGGTTATACATATCAATTTGGTAGTATCCTCGGTCAAAAATAAATTATTACAACTTTTCAATACAATAAAATTTTCGAAAATAATCACACTCTCATTCATAAATTTGATTCGATTTTTTCTAGCTAAAGGTCATTGGGCGGAATCCGACCCGGTCGCGGACACGAATGAAAATGATATCAAATGAAAGAGTATAAATGTACATAACATTAGGTATGATTTTTTTTTTTTAATCCATGGGACAAAAAAGTTAGGACCAAAAATAGACGAAATTAAGTCGCAACCTTGACATACTTCCCAAATCGCTTAATGAAGCTGAAAATTGGCATAGATGTTAACTACATGATTATAAACAAAATGTCAAAAATCCCCATTGATTCGACTTTTCCCAAATGAAATATTCAAGGTCAAAAGGTCAAAACTAAGGTTTTTTCAATTTTTCTCGAAAACCGCTAAGTTTTATCGTACAAATATGTTCAACAGAGTTGTAGATTATACAATTTTCTACAAAAATGGTTCATCACTTTTACCCTTACGACTTTCCATTCGTGAGATATCGCGGTTTTAATATAATAAACCATATTTTATATAATACTCGCGTGGTTTTACTGCTGCTCGGCTCCTATTAATTGTAGGTAGCATGATGTTTTATAGCTTATAGCATAATTCGATAAATGGACTAATTAACAAAAAAAAAAACAATTTGATTCGGACTACTGAAGATCTAGTGTTCTATAAATTCTTCAGCTTAAAATATTAGTACTACTTTTCCGCAGTTTCAATCGATGCTCGCCTTCTATTAAGTATAGTCTAATGTTTCATTAATTATAACCTACCTCAATAAATGGACTATCAAACACAAAAGGCATAATTCGATTCGATGTTGTAGTTCTGGAGGTTTGCGCGTTCAAAAGATACAAACTCTTTAGCTTATATATTAAGTTACTAAGTATTCCGGCGATGTTTCAATCGCTCTGCTCAGTTCTTTTAGACCATTAATATTATTATATTGTGTAGAATAATCCATTTATCCAGGAAGCTCCATCCCCATTCCCGAAAAACAACCCTTAAATTCCTAACTCCCAAAAAGCCGGTAACGCACTTGTAAAGCCTCTGGTGTTTCAAGTGTCCATGGGCGGCGGCTATTGCTTACCATCAGGTAATACGTCTGCTCGATCTGTTTCATAAAAAAAAAGCTTATAGGCTATAAAACATCACGCTATGATGATATACTAGGAGCCGAGCAGCGAGTAAAACCGCGCGGGAGTGGTACTTATATTTAAGACTAATGAGTTAATTTGGATCTCCTAACGCCTAATCTCCTAATCTCAGAACTACTACTGCGTTTTTTTTTGTTTTGAATAGTCTACTTATTGAGGAAGGTTAAGCTATATATAAAGCGACGGGCCACAGGGGCTGAGCAGCGGATGAGACCGAGCAGGATTATTACTATTATTTGAAGCTGAAGAGTTTGTTTGAACGCACTAATGTCTAGAACTACTGGTTCGCACCAACTTATTATTTTTGTGTTGAATAAGTCCATTTATCGAGAAAGGCTATACACTATAAAACATCTCGCTACAATTAATAGAAGTTGAGTAGCAGATAAAACTGTGCGGAAGTGGTACTAATATTTAAAGCAGAAGAAATTGTTTGAACACGCTAATCTCAAGAACTATTGACCTGAATCGAATTATTATTTTTGTGTTAAATAGTCCATTTATTGACTACAATCAATAGGAGCCGCGAAGCAGGTAAAATCGCGCGGGAGATAGCGAGTCAAATTCATTGAGTTATGTAAACTATGATTTATTTATTTAAAACCGTGATATCTCACGAATGAAAAGTCGTAAGAATAAAAATGATACATCATTTTTGTAGGAAATTGTATGATCTACAACTGTGTCCAACATATTTTAACGATAGAACTTACCGTTTTCGAGAAAAATGGAAAAAACCGTAATTTTGACCTTTTAACCTTGAATAATTTTTTTACCAAAAGTGAGACCGATGGAGATTTTTGACATTTTGTTTATAATGAGGTACTTAACGCTTATGCCAATTTTCAGCTCTATGCGAATTATGTTAAGGATATTGATCACGCCGAATAAATAATTATGTAAAAGTTTATTTTTCTCCATTCTCCCACATCCCACAAGAAAGCGACCCTTAGCATGATTAACTAGACACATTTTATTAATCTATCCTGATATTTTCATTTCTGTCCGCTGTGGGTTTTTTTCCCATACAATTTGCCCATTGACCTTTCTAGAAATAAGTCTGCTATTTGATGTAAAAATCTGATGACGTCATAATATATATATTTCATACAAAGTTCATTGAAAATATCGTTTTTGATGTTTCGAAAAAAGTATTGAATTTGACTAGTAGGAAATTAGCTTAAAATTTTAGGAAATTGCACGGTTTATAGATAACATAACAAACGATACGGGAAGGGCTTTTGAAACTCATGTTTTCATGGAACGAAGTTATGAATTTTTACCCGACTGCGCCAGAAGGAGGGTTATGCCAATATTTTTTATTTTTATTTTTCATGCGAATTAAAATTAGGTTGATACAGGTATTAGGCGATCAGATTTATAGAAGAAATGTTTCGTAATACTATCGAATGACCCTGTAGTGTTGTGTTTGTATGATTTATTAAATCAAGAACCATGCGACACGAAATATTTGGTACCAATTTTTTTTAATCGTGTTTCAAGCTGAAACGTTGTGTAGAGATTCTATTCAACCTGTATTCTTCAGTGTTTCTTGATGTATATGGGTATTTTGTTACACGCTGTATATATGGCTCAGTGGTTGCCTGTTAAACTCTCGCGCAAAGGGTCCCGATGTCACGTTTCAAACAAAAATTGCTTATCATCGTGTGTTCAATACAAATAATGCACGAAGCGCTTCACTTCAAGCTTCCTTGTGCGAACTAGGGAGTGGAACTCCTTGCCGGAGTCTGTGTTTCCTGATGGGTATAACCTGGGTGTCTTCAAGGCCCGAGTGAATAGGTTGCTTATGTGTAGTGCTCCATCGTAGGCCGCATCATCACTTACCATCAGGCGAGATAGCGGCCAAACGAACCATCAAACGTAAATAAAATACATTTGTCACCTACTCTAGTCTTGATGTGGGTGTGAAATACCGACTTATGGACGGAGAACAAACAATTGAACTTCAGTTTTAATTGAATCTAATCAAGAATAGTTAAAACTGTACAGTTAAATCGTAAGGTGTATAGGCTGTAAACGAACCGACGGATGGTAAGCAATTACCGTCGCCCATGGACACTTGAAACACCAGAAGCATTACAAATGCGTTGCCGGTTTTTTGGGGGTAGGAATTTAAGGGTGTTGGGGAATCGGGGATTGGGAAGATTGGGAAGGATGGTAATTTGGCCTACGGTAACCTTATTCACACAACGCAAGCATTGTTTCACGTCGGTTTTCGGTGAGGCCGTGGTATCAATCCGGTCGAGACGGCCCATTCGTGCCGAAGCCCGATTCAAGAGTTAATCATTATCAGTTATTAATTGGCTCTTGTGGCACCCACAACAAGACTAAAGGTGGTTACTTTTACTCTATCTTCGTCACAACACTGCTAATATTTGATACACTTTCAGTTTTTCTTTAACTAGACCAGTTTTTTATGTGTTTTCTATGAAAATGCTGCACAACCATGATAAGACAAATTGTATGAACTCATTATAACTACAAGTCATCTACACTGCGTACCTACCTATATATAAATGGGGCAATGAACTTATGAACAGTTTTGATTTGATGGTCAAACGATTTAAACAGTTTCTTAACTTACGTTGCCCCACACTAGGATTTGCTCCTGTGTCGTGGGTGCGTTTACAAATATACAAGTTCACATACACATGACACCCAGACCCGAAACAACAATTTGTGGATCACACAAAAAGTTGCTCCGTGCGGGAATCGGACACGCTACACGTTGCGCGGCAGCCGGTTACCCAGCCACCGCGCCAACTGCAGTCATCATCAACCGCACAGTTTAGTTTAGAACTAAGTGTGGGCTGGCTATGCTTCGGCACTGAGGCGCCGGCTCGACCGGAGTGATAACCACGGCCTCACAGAAAACTGACGTGAAACAACGCTTGCGTTGTGTTTCGTTGTATGAATGAGGTTACCGGAAGCCTAATTACCTCTTCCTAATCTTCCCAATCCTCGATTCTCCAACAATCCTTAACAAAAGGCTGACAACGCACTTGTAACAACGCCTCTAGTGTTTCGGGTGTCCATGACGGCGATTGCTTACCATGAGGTGATCAGTATTCTCGTTTACCGGCTTATATCATAAAACAAATACTAGCTGTCAAGTGCCTAGCGAAGACATATACATCGAAGCATTTATTTCAATTTAACCTAAATTAGGCACTTTTGAAACGTTCTTCAGTCTGTCTGTCAATGAAGCTAGGTGCTCGTTCCAAAGTGTAGCTTCGAATGTAGAAGAACGAGCAAGAAACTTCACCCCAAAATCCAATTTTCCATCGAAAAACTAAAACTAAAATAACGTACAACAACGAAAAGAAATCAATAGTTACCTACCATTATAGGAATACAAGATGGCGCTTGCTTGCGCGGGAAATCATTTTCATTAAAATAAAAACATTAATACCAAGCAAGCAAGATTAATGTTAGCTCGAACAAAGGTTCATAAATTAGAAGTGTAATATCCCAGTGAGGGAGCCTACCCTGCGCCATTTTATAAAATACTCGTCTCTCATTGGTCCGTTCCCTTACTAATCAATAAATTCTCCCGCGTAATGTAACGGCCTATCTCCAAACAAGAATACATTGGAATTTCAACTCTGTTCTTGTATGTATAAGGTTGAGTTTCCTTTAAAGTATGTGTTAAAGACAATAGTGCTATGTGAATGCGGCGTTCTAAATATAAAAAATATAGAGGTTAGGGTATAATTTTGAATTTGGAAGTTTTTTCTCTTTTTAATTTCGTTGTTCGATTGTGTTCTTTTTTTTGCGATGCCACTTTGAGTTGGTGAGTTTTTTTTTTTTTGTTTAAGAGGTTTTTTGGGAAAAATGTTTCGGTTTTTGGTCTAATGAGGGATCGAATATGTTATTAAGTGTTATGTGGTTACATTTAAATGGTCTTAGATACTATACAAGTGTAGATTTCTCGAGAATACACAACTCTATATATAAAAATCAATTGCTGTTGGTTAATCTCACCAAAAGCCGAGAACGGCTCGACTAATTTGGCAAATTTTGGTTTTTAATTATTTGTGGAAGTCCAGGGAAGATTTAAAAGGTGAGAAAATATGTTTGCCGGGTCAGCTAGTAAGAAATATTAACTTTGTATTTCATTTTGGTAAACGTAACTAAATGTAATGCATCTTTTCGATATTTTTTCTTCAATAACAGGAGGTTCTCAGTTTGACCTGTATGTATGTATGTATGTATTTATATTTGTGCGCCATAATGTCGCGTTTAACTCAACAGTATTTAATGCAGTTATCAGCAGCTTGAAACTAGTCGAGTTCCTCGTCAAATAATTACATGAATAACGCCTGAATACTGATATGATACTCAATTTTAAGAGGTACTTAAATATCGTACCATATCTTTCTTTTTGTAAAGTATTTGTAGTGACAGATATATATTTTTAAGAGCGTCTCAAAATTGAGTTTGAGTATTTAACCATGAGTCGAAAAACAACAATTAATTTAGTTTGTCTCACGAAAGTTATAATAATAATAGATTAAGAACAAATATAAACAATTTGTGAAGATCTTTAAACACTAAAATGTCTCAAATAATCTCAAGTCATCTTGTACTCAAAAATCTCTTTATCTCATCGCAAATTATGACCGAAAAACCACTAAAATCACATTTTCTATTGACAACCAATTACTACTGACAAAACCCCTTTTTTCCTTAAAACCACAAATTAGGGGACTACTGCACTAAAACTGTCATATTTTCTTCACAGTGACAGTTTTTTTTGACATTAAACTTTTGTTCGAATGTCGCCAATATGAAGAAAAAAAAACGGGCCAAGTATGAGTTGGATATGAAAGGTTCCGTAGTAATGTTCACTGTATTTACATTCAAACAATAATTTTTGGATTAAAATCAATTTCGTTTTATTGAAATTATTTAGTATTGGCTTCTACAAGCGGTTTCGCTCGCTTTGCTGTGGCATAAAAGTGGCCTATGTGTTATTCCAAACCATAATCTACCCCTGTTCTAAATTTCATACCGATCTCTGTACCCATTTTGACGTGATTGCCTCACAAACATACACACAAGCTTGGGCATTTATAATTTAGTAAGATAAGTTGTTTTAGCGACAGCAAAAATTCATCGTCTATCCAAAATTTAACTGTCTAGCTACCACAGTTATCTGGAGCTGCGGACTACCTAGCGGGTTTACCGGGGCTCCGGCTCGAAAAGCAGGAGTAGGAACGGGATGGTTTTTAGTCAGTAAGAGTTACTCCCTCACGCCTCGCCCAAGATGAGAGAAGACACTGGATGATTTTCTCCTGTCTCAAAAAAGCTATCACGGTTCATGCGATACAAACAAACAGACAGACGGACAGACAACAGAGTCTTAGTAACAGCGTTCCAGTTATTTCCATTTGTATAACGCAACCCTAAAAATTATGTTCGAAAATCCTTTTAGAGATATTTTTTGTCTCATGTCCTTTTGTTTAAAAACCTTTTACAATACGAAGGTGTTAACTGATGTCCTTTTGCGGTTAAAATTTTAACTGAATAGATTAAGTAGTTGGTAGCTATTTAACTGCATTTTGAAAGGGTTACAAATTTAACTATGAAAAGAGTAACGAGTGGACTTTCTTGCTCGTTCTTCTCCATAGGAATCTACATTTTGCAACAAGCAAATAGAACAACTAGAGGACTGACCGACAGACAGGCGTTATTAATATGATTATATTTGCTTTGACGTTCAAAAGTGGCTTCTTGGTCTATTTGAAATAAATAATTTTGACTTTGACTTTGAGGTTGTTGAGATTTGGGGATTGGAGACCTAGATTGGGCCTTGTACGACGAAACACAAAGCAAGCGTTGTTTCACGTCGGTTTTCGGTGAGGCCGTGGTATTACTCCGGTCGAGACGGCCCATTCGTGCCGAAGCATGGCTCTCCCACACTTACAACATTTTTTCTTTTACATTTTATTATCGCAGACGAAGCTACTAGCAAATATTAAAATCTTATTTCATATCTTAAAATAAAATAAACAAAATCCCAATTTAAACTTTTAAACTTTCGATCTCTTAATTTCTTACTCGCATAGAAAGCTCAAAAAATGTAATGCTAACGACCGGAAACTGGCGTGCTAGTCACCGTGACGTCACGTCCGCAGCGTCATAACGTATCAGCGTATTTCAGAGCACAATTTTCACTTATAATTGTTTGTGTGTACTGTAACTAGACAGACGGGCAATAATATATGTATATATATCTACTTCGGCACTGCTGGACCGGCTCGACTGGAGTAATATCACGGCACATGGCACCACAGAAAACCGACGTGAAACAACGCTTGCGTTGTGTGAGTGAGGTTATCGGAGGCCTAATTACTCACCTTCCCAATTTTCCAAATTCCCAATTCCTCAACAACCCTTAAATCCTTTTTTTTATATATATCTCATCACGCCTTTTATCCCCGAAGTGGTAGGTAGAGGTGCACATGTAATGCCACTGTGCAATGTACACCCACTTTTCACAATTTATGTTGTAAGTCCCACGTAATAGGGGGTGCGCCTATTGCCATATACTGGGCACATTTCTAGACTCCATACTACTACTGAGAAATTTTCTGACTGAAAAAATCCTAGCAATACTTTGCCCGACACAGGAATCGAATTCGAGACCCCTTACCAGCCCGTCGCACTAGCGACCACTCGACCAACAAACACAGTCAATTATACACTTCCACTCTACTCTACAAGTATTGAAACCAAAAATATTGACTAAATAAAAAGTGTACACTGTACACTGTAAAATGAGCTGATCGGTGGTGACTAGCCCGTGATATGAAACATCACGGTGACTTGGTACTATGGAGCGACAGAGAAAGTGCTACTGTTGATACAACGGAACAATTTCGAACGTTAAAGTCTAGATAACTAGACTTTATTTGTAATATGTTAGTGTTTAAATTTTGTAGCTATAAATATGACTGCCTCGTTGGTCGAGTGGTCGCAAGTACGACTGCCGGGCAAAAGTCTAGATTTCAAGTTCCGGGTCGTGCAAATTATTATTGGGTTTTTTTCGTTTTTTTTTTTTTTTAATATTCCTCAGGTACGGTAATGAATATGATGACATTATGACTTTTTTGAGACAAACACTAACACTATCATTAGAACTTGAGATGGGATATTTACCATGTTTATTTATGTTTATGAGTATATCCGTGATCATGGCGCTTGCAACAGTGCCGAAATATCGGAAACTCATAGACATAAATATAAGATAATATTAGGATTTGTTTCAAAAATGTCATATTGCAGTATTTTTAATACAATCATTTTGTGCAGTTAACTTATAATAAATGCATATTACAAGTACGTTTCAACGCATACTATAAGAATATAAATTCAAATCGAGACTCCGTACCTTTGGGTCGATTTTAATTAAACTTTTTTTTATGGCGTGCGTGATAGGAATGGCCGTAAAGGTAGTTAGGTTGGATACCTTTATAAAGGGGGAAATCATCCAATGAATTCTCCCGCCTTGGGCGAGCGAGAGGGAGTGTCAGACTCTTACTGACTAAACGCCACCCCGTTCCTTCTCCTGCTTTTCGAGTCGGAGCGTTGGTAAACCCGCTAGGTAGTCCGCAAAAATGTAGGTACTTTTGAACTTTAAAGTATCACTAGGCTTATTTAGGCATTTCGAAAATTTATCAGTAGTAGCACGGAGTCTGAAATTGAGCCCAGTATATGGAAATAAGCTCACCCCCTATTACATGAGACTTATAACACAAATGGTGAAAAGTGTCTATACAATGTACAGTGGCATTACGTGCCGTAATGTGCACCTCTGTCTACCCCTTCGGGGATATAAGCCATGACAATAATGATACTACATTGACTTCCAGCATCAATTTTAATCTAAAACAATTTAACAAGACGGCACTGAATCAATAGTCTGTACCGAGAGTATGAAACTAGTGCAGTATTTAAAGCAATTACAACTTTAAAAACGAAGATATAAGATTGAGTTTCATATAACCACGGTTATCATAGCTTCATGTGCTAGAGACTAAAAACAATTAGAGTTTCGTTTTAAAAAAGAATTGAGGCATTGAAAGGTCGTTGAACTGTGATCTTCAGTCGGTTTGAAGGTGCTACTCTGTTTGGCTTCTTATTGTCCATAGCTTGATATTATATAATATATAACCCTAATTAATAATAGTTTTAAAGTCTAAATTATGTATATCAAAGTTTCGTCAGAGTTAAATATGTATTTACTAAGCTTTCTCTTCCCGAGAATGTTTTTTTTGAGGGGTGAAAATTATCCAATGGCTACTCTCGCCTTGACTTAGGCGAGGCAAAGTGTCAGACGTCTTACTGACTAAAAACCATCCCGTTCCTTCTCCTGCTTTTAGCCTCAGTTACGTTGTCTGCAGCTCCGGAAACCGAAATTGTCCTAAATCGTTTTGAGATAGATTACACAATATTATACATTGCATAGAGACTGGTCAATGACACTCTAATATTTTAATAATATTGTAAATGCGAAACTCATGCTACTGATGAAGATGGTATGTTTCTCTGGTATTCCACTGATCTCTTACGTGACTTGTAAAGAGCCAGATTTTATAACTGCTACTCTAAAACAATTTCTTTATATTGTTATATAGGTTGGATTAAGGGGGAAGCCTTTATTCAGCAGTGGACGTCTCTCGGCTGATGATGATGATGATAATGATAATGTTATATAGTTACATTACAACAGAATGTTAGTCTGTCCTTTTATAGAGTCATTTTCCAAAAAAATATTTCACTGACACTGACATGGTCACATACTTGATTTTATCGATGAGTTTTCGATATTTCGGCACTGTTGCAAGCGCCATCCATGATCATGGATCTGACAGTTAGTCAGTTCAACAGTGCCGATATATCGGAAACTCATAGACATAAATAAACATGGTAAATATCACGTCTCAAGTTCTAATGTGAATGTTTCAAATTGTTAGTTACAGAGATTTCGGGGTTTATGTAGCACGAACAGCTCTCTAACTAATGTTTAATGATGTTTTAGTATCTGCCGAAAGATTTACAATACTGAAAACAACAGTTTATCCAAACCGAAATAAAAATTCTGAAAAAAAAAAATCATTATTTACCCAAATGGAATAAAGGACCTCTTAAACAAAAACCAATAAGGATCTCAGAAAAAATTAGCGAATACTCGCACACAATTCGAATACTCGTCCCAACACAATAAAAATCGATTTTAATCAAACCCCCATCCAACATTACGTACGAAAGGAACTTCAATTTAAAAACATAGCTACAACCATAGCTAACTTAACATCCTGCACGAAAAAAAACACAAACGCAAACATATACCTGTCTCTTTCTAACTTAACCACTATATGTGTGTGTGAGAATGAGATAGGTATAGGTATCGCCGCGCGGCCTCTAGCTCCGCCTACAGGCCTGGTTGGTCGAGACAATGAATTAAAAAAAAAACTGGCTCTGTAAGGGACAAAAAGGTTGGTCGCTCCATTATTCGATGGAGGCTCCAAGGAATCGTATCCTTAGCCCGATTAAAAAGTGAATATCATAGTGGTTTTAATGCTTAATCATCTGTGATTGCAAATTTTTTTTTCTATCGTATATCCAGTGACGATTATTTAGTGTTTTTTGAAACTAAAGTGTGTTCCAGTGATTTTGGTTTTATTTTCGTTGTTCTTAATTGATTGATATTGATTGGACAGTGTTTTCGTATTTTGTGAAAGGACTTATTTAAAGAGGTATGTTGTGTTTTTATATCGTTTGTCTAGAGTTTAATATTTGTGAAGTCGTTGTTTAATTTATTCAAAATGGTTGCTTGAATTGAGTCATCTATCTAGCGTTCGTATTTCTTTTGATGTGTTTCAAAGAGTTTTTAAACTGACACGGTCACTAACACTAACATTAGAACTTAAGGCGGGATATTTACCATGTTTATTTATTTATGTCGAAATGATTTATGTAATATCGGAAACTCGAAGAGATAAAAAACATGGTAAATATCCCGTCTTAAGTTATAAATAAATAAGTTATCTACATTTCTCATATATCAAGTAATAGTTCCAAAGATATTATGTATAATTTATTTAGAAAGGCCAAATTGAAAGTGCCTTTAACAGACGAGCATGCATGAAAAGACTGTTGATGAAGCGAAAGAGGTGTGTAAGATTCGTAGCAATTGGCGTTCCATTGTCTCTGCTAGGAGGTAGTCGTGAGGATTTATATATGTATGATATTATAATATATTTCCTTCTATAAATTAGTCTCTCATTTGTGAGAGCGGTGGTTAGCATCAGAGTAACATTTAGGCAAAATCTCCCTACACCGATACCGATTCTGGAGCTGCGGACTACCTAGCGGGTTTACCGGGGCTCCGATTCGAAAAGCAGGAGTAGGAACGGGGTGGTTTTTAGTCAGTAAGAGTCTGATACTCCCTCTCGTCTCGCCCTGGCGAGAGTAGCAATTGGATGATTTTCCGCTCTTAAAAAAGGTACCTCACTATCATATAGACAAAGGTTTATTTTAATAGTCCAGTATTATTTAACGACTAGCTTCTACCCGCGACTTCGTACGTGCAATCCCGTTTTTTCTGATCCCATATGAGTTTAGAGAATTCTTTCTTCTATAATATAAAAATAAGTCAGGTTTTCCTTCCTGACGCTATAACTCCAGAACGCACGAACCGATTTCCACGGTTTTGCATTCGTTGGTAAGGTCTCGGGCTCCGTGAGGTTTATATCAAAGAAAATTCTGGAGAGAAAAGCAGGAAAACAGGGAAAATCATTGGTGGCAAAACGCAGTTCGCTGGGTTTGCTAGTCCTTGTATAAATAAATGGTTATAGGATAGTAATCTCTTTCGTACCTTTATAGAAATTACTAGTATAATACTAAATATGTTACCAATCATAACTTAAATGTGAAGCTTTCAAATTAACCGAAATAAACCATACAATTTGACTAATCCGTGTATCCCGTCGGAACGGGATAGCGTTCCCTACAAAAGACATCAACGCGCTCCTGAATGTTACTTTACTTTTTCTAGTATTTATTTTAATATAGATTTTATAATAGGTGTTATTGTTATTATTATAATGTGTTATTTAATAAGTAATGGACATAATTATTAAGCTTGTATTGTATTAGTATAGGCACAAAGTACTATAAAGCGCCTGTTTCTCCACTGCAAACTCTTTATGTCTGAAATTATATGCAATACACCTGTTTTAGGATGTTTTTCCAACAGAGATGTGCTATGTAGCTATGCTACGAAGATGTAATAGCTAAGCTGTGAAACTGTATGACCGTTTTCACTTATACTAAGCTATGTGACTGTGCGCGGAAGATGCGCAGCTCGAATATACGATGTGTCGATAGTAGGGAAGCCATCCATAGCACACATCTTTCCATATAAAAAAACATAGCTTATCTAAGTCCGTTTCTATCAATGCTCTTATGTAGAGGACACGCATAGTCTTCGCACAGCAGCTTAGTATCAGTAGAAACGGTCACATAGTTTCACAGCTTAGCTATTATATCTGGACTGTCTCCCACTTTCGTTGATGTTGATGATGATGATTCTAATGATTGATCAGGTTTTTTTAAAGGTATGAAAATCCACTGTATCAGCCCATTATACACAGTAGCCTATACACAATGACCGATCGATCAAACATGCGTATTGATTGTCAAAATATTTTCAAGCGATATGGTAGTTTTGGTTTGGTTCAAGGTAAAATTTTGATATTGGTGTTTGATCCCGTGGGAGGATATTGTATGTGTGTAATCGTGTGATTTGGTCTCATGGGGTAGGTAGGGTTCTTGGGGAATTGCTGTTTGTCATATACTTAAACCGATTCCTGGATTCAAAGCCAGAGTGTGACGTGTTTTTGAGTTGCAGAAGATTATTCTTGTCGGTATGTTTGAAGTTTTGCGAAAGAGATGGATGAATGAACTAATGTTAGGTAATTTTGTTTGATTTTTTCTTTGGAAATATGTACTTACAGCTAAAATTATCTTTGTAACAATGATTAAATGAAGGCCAATTACAAGTTTTAAGACAAGTGTAGGAGAGCCATGCTTCGGCACAGCTGTGCCGGCTCGACCGGGGTGATAAACGGTGATGACGGCCTCACAAAAAACCGACGTGAAACAACGCTTGTGTTATTTTTCGTTGTGTGACTGAGGTTACCGGAGGCCCAATTCCTCCCTTCCCAATCCCCAATTTCCGAACAAGAATTCTTAAATTCCTAACCCCCAAAAGTCCGGCAACGTACTTGTAACGCCTCTGGTGTTACGGATGTCCATGGGCGGCAGCGATTGCTTACCATCAGGTGATCCGTCAGCTCGGTTACCGGCTTATACCATAATAAAAAAAAACATTAAATATCTCTGAATATGGAATACTTGTAAAGTATTCTTAAATTTGATATTTTCTACCAAAAAAAGTATCTTTTAACTCATTCCTTGTAAATTCAAATCGAGAGACACTTGAAATGTAACCGCCACGAACACTTCAGAATCGAATTCTTATTTTAAAATTCGAAATCGATTAAAAAAACACGGACTGGCCGGCACGACGCGGCTTTTTGAAATTCGAACATCCCACACGCTTCTTAAATTGAAAGGACCCAAAGGACGGTGTTCCAAAAAAAAACTTTTATATAAAAGAACGGATTCGTTTAAAGGAGTTTTAACCTTATTCTGTGAGACAATAAAGTTGAAAATTAGAACGGTTTAAAGGGTTGGGCTCTGTTTTTTTTTTCTCAATTGAAAATTAATTCAGAGGCGTGTTTTTGAAAAAGTGGGTTACGGGCTTTTTATCTGCGGTTTGTCAATGTGTATAATTTTGTTTTTTGGAGTTGATTTTTCTCAGTAATATCTTCGATGGTCGTGTAGGATCCTTGTAAAGTAAAGCCTGCACTAACTGTCCGGTTGGCGCGGGTTCGGTTCCTGCACGGAGCAACTCTTTGTGTGATCCACAAATTGTTGTTTCGGGTCTGGGTGTCATGTGTATGTGAACTTGTATGTTTGTAAACGCACTCACGATACAGGAGAAATCTCCTGTGAGTTTAGTGTGGTGCGATGTTTTTGTTTTCTTGAAAAAGTACTTTAAAATAAATTTCCACTGACATTGACATAATATTATATATTGATACCTAGTGATTGTCACAATCAAGGTGTGAAAACTATCTACCCTAAGCATTTGATGTTGGGCCACCAAGATACGATAAAATTAAGGCAAAATTACGCCTTGAATTTAACCTGAGTGTATATAAAACAGACATACATAGGCAGGTATACATAATACATAATGCGCTATAGGGTGTGGACATACGCGCACAGCTGGGGTCCAACATATACCAATACATATTGAAATGGAATAGGAACCCCACTGTGAAGGTATCAGCGAGCGGGCGTTTTTTACCAAAGAGGTTTTTTTATTTACTGCCTCGTTGGCCGAGTGGTTGCAAGTGCGACTGCCTTACCGGGGCTCCGGCTCGAAAAGCAAGAGAAGGAACGGGGTGGTTTTAGTCAGTAAGAGTCTTACACTCCCTCTCGCCTCGCCCAAGGCGGGAGAAGTCATTGGATGATTTTCCCTCCTCAAAAAAAAAAAAAAGGCAAGGGGACGAAGTATTACGGGGCTTTTTTCGATTTTTCGAAAATATCTCAGTAGTAGCACGGAGTCTGGAAATGTGCCCGGTATATGGCAATAGGCTCACCACCTATTACATGGGACTTACAACATAAATTGTGAAATGTTGATGTACATTGTAATAATGTGCAACTCTGTCTACCCCTTCGGGGATTAAAGGCATGACGTTATATATAAAAAAGTGTTTTATTATGCAGTTCTGAAGTGTATCTTGAGTCCTTTTTAAATCGTGTTAAGTGTGTTGTTTTCTGTAAACACTCATTAGTCGTATTGTTTTGTGAATAAGTACGATATTTTCCTACTAGGCAAATTCAATACTTTTATCGAAATGTCAAAAACGTTACTTTTCTATGAATTTTGTAGGAAATCGCTACTCTTGACGTCATATTTTTTTGCTTCAATACTTACTTCTCTAAAATTAGCAAGGAAAATTAAATGAATGAGTATTTCGTCAAATTAATGAACTGATAAAACTACCATGTTCAATAAAGAATAACTGTGAACGGCCTAAGATTTGGAACTTGACGCCATAGTAACTTTTATTCAGCTCAAAATTACCTATCCAATGATGTAACACACATAGCTATTGGAAGTATTTCATAGAAACTCTACCATGTTTAATAAAGAATAAACTCTGAACGGACTAAGATTTGGGACTTGGTGCCGTAGTAACTTTTATTCAGCTCAAAATTACCTATCCAATGATGTAATACACATAGCTATTGGAAGTATTTCATAGAAACTCTGGCTTCCTTATTTACTCGAGCATTGTAGAAACCCACTGGATTTTTAAACGGTTTTATGTGACATTTCCTTCAACCAGTGGAGTAAGGGGGAATCTACAGATCGTTAAAATTGTTACGCGTAATTTTTGTGCTAGTTGTAGAGCTTGTCAGTTATTGATAGTGTACATGTATCTCAGACTAGCTACTTCCGCGCGGTTTCACCCGCTCTGCTCGGTTCCTATTAATTAATCGTAGCGTGATGTTTTATAGCCTATAACCTTCCTCGATAAATGCGCTATCCAACACAAAAAGAATTATTCAAATCAGATCAGTAGTTCCGAAGATTAGCGCGTTCAAACAAACAAACAAATAAACTCTTCAGCTTTATAATATTAGTATAGATAACATGCAAACTATGCGATATATTAAAGAAGGGCAAAATTAAAAGTAGGTACCTTTAACCGACGAACATGCATGGAAAGACTGATGACTGTTGATGAAGCGAAAGAAGTATGTAAGAATCGTAGCAATTGGCGTTCCATTGTCTCTGCCTACCCCCATGGGAGACAGGCGTGAAGTTATGTATTCTTTGTTTTATACTTAAAATAAAGAATAGTTTACATGTCTTATCGGACCACGCCCTTTTTATCTATTATTATATTTATCAAGATGAAACTAAAGTATTTTCTCATGGTTGTAAAAGAATGGAGAAAAGTAACGTTTTTTTACATGAAACTTTTTCGCTATTTTAATGACTTTGTGCCCAAGCGCATTTCGCCCTGACAGTCCACACTACAATCAGTTGACTGGACAATCTCTGCACTACACGAGTCACTGTTTACATGTTACCGTTAGCTCATGACGATACTATTTTTAAAGGGGGGAAAATCATCCAATGACTTCTCTCGCTAGGGCGAGGCGAGAGTGTCAGACTCTTACTGACCAAAAACCACCCCGTTCCTACTCCTGCTTTTCGAGCCGGAGCCCCGGTAAACCCGCTAGGTAGTTCTCAGCGCCGGATTAGGCATCAGCCCTACTGAGCCCCATCTGTGATGGTCTGATGGCTCTTTGAGGCGCGCGCAGAACGCTCATGACGATACTTTTAAGCTAGATGATATTTTAACAATTACGAATCAAGGATTCCACTTAAAATAAGAATCAAATATGCACAGATTTTCTGAAAGATAAAATACATATCGTTTAAATGAACATAAAGGTTTTCAACAACTTTTTTTTTCACACAAATTAATGACACGCCTTTAAAAAGAACTATAGACTATTAATACCTAACTTTTTAAATATAGAATAAGGAAAAAGAAACATACCTACGCAGCCGGTCTTAAACGAAGTGACCGCCACGAGATAAAAGAGTTGTCTCGCTCCCACGCGCTCGAAATGATTTTAAATTAATTCGAAAATTGAAACAAAAAGTTGTGCAAGAAAGGGACAGAGGTATATCAGTTGTTTCGTCTTGAAATTGGAATGTAAAACCGGTTGGTGCAACATGATTCGATTTTTAAATTTGACTCTGTGGTTGGTAAAGAAAGCTATGTTCGAATTTTGAGTTTTTAAATTACTGTTTTGTTCAGCTAGTGTTATACCGTGGATTTGTTCATGTTTTTAGTAAAATTTTACAACAGTAACACATACTTTTGACCTTAAATAGGGATGATGATTTTTTAAATTAAAAATCTATTTAGTCCGTCAGGTAATGAAAAAATATTCGACACTTATTTTTTTTGTTTTGTCGTTTAAGATAACAATACTTGAATAAAACGAATCAAAGTTTAGGAGTGATAGCAGATACGTATTTTTTATGTGTAAAATGTACCTAGAAGTGCGGTTACACGATATTTCAAATCGATATATCATCGAAAGTATTGCTTTCCGTAACAAAATAAAAAACACGTAACTAATATTTTACAATAACCTACAAGACGGACATTAAAACAAAAATTAGTTTTTTACCCTATTGTGTCCGGTCCTAAGATTTGATATTATTTTATTTATAACAATTCTACTTAGCCCCTCACAGAACAAATGTAGTAGCAGTAAGAAATATATACATATAAGTATACATACACGTGTAATGCTAACCTATATAACCCGATGTGTTATTACAATAAGGTCAGTCTTGTATCGACAACCGATCGTTTTACTCAACTCCTGGCACTCGCCTTACATGGCGACCCTGCCAGTGCTGCCGCGCGGGCAGCGCTGAGCACGAGTACATAATAATAATATGTATTTTATAAAATAAAAAGGCTTAAAACGAGAAACTTCAAGACCCTAAAATTTGTGGACTAAAGTGCGTAATAGTGAAAAAGTGAAGATGTTTTGCTGGCTGCCGGGTGTCGATGCAGCCAGATGAGGACCTGCAGGGAGCTGTTGGTGTCCGAGAGGATGGAGCCGGGAGATGTTGGCCACCAGGGAGCGTCTGAGATTATCTCCGCTACCCTGGCCACGCAGAATGGAGTAACCGGACTCAAATAGTGTAGTGTTTTTTTTTATATATAGGTAATAATGTGATAAGTGAGTGAATATGGACACTAATTAGTAAATAAATATAAAAATTTAAATATTATTAGGGGCCTAATATTATATTAATGTAAGGATTATTATTATTAGATAATTTTAGCGCTATGTTTTTTTTAGAATGATACTTAAGTTTTTAGAATAGTGTTTACGCCTGTTGACAATCAGTTTTTTTTTATTTGGTAAATTCTGTAAGTTTTTTTTTTTTGTTTGTCGAAATAATGTAAAATTTTGTAATTATATAGTATGCATAACATGAGTAATAGGGATTGAAGGAATGTTCCCATGTCCATATAGGTAAATGATGTCATACCGAGTGTCAGATTGTATTGGAAGAATCATGTTACTTGACACCGAGTAACAATAACAACTGCACTTTGGTTTTGTCTTATGAAATTAATAAATTAGAAGAATGAAATTTGATATCAGCAAAGCTTTGGAATGTGTTCATTGTTTGTAAAAGTTTGTAAGTTTGGTTTTTAGATAATTTGGAATGACTTGGTACACAAATTTTGGCGTGTGACTGAAGGCTGATCACCTAAGGACAACGTATAATTTTGTCAACCAAGCAATTCAATTAGATTGTGTTATGTTGGTTTGTGATAGTTAAATGATAAGTAATTAATAAATATAATAGGTACACATGGTAAGGTACAGTTTAGTGGTCATTTCCTTAGTTCGATCATGGTGTAGACGAGCTCTCTCTGTGAGAATCTATTGGAGGTTAATAGAAACCTTAAATATTGACACTAAATGATAAAATAAATGAATAAAGTGAGCACAAATATAATGAAATGAAGAATGGTGAATGATATAATGAAATAAATAAAATGAAACGCAGGTACCAGAGAGTCCTGTATAAATGTAATGTGCTCACATGTGTATAATGTAATGTATGTACCTTACGACAATGGTAGTGAAATAAGTTAAATAAAATGTATTAATGTGTACCTAGTTATAAAGGTAATGATGGTTTATGTTAACAGAGAATGATTAAAATATTTTTATGAAAAATTAAAATATGTAAAAGAGATATATAGATAATAGAATTCAATATTTTGTAACAATTGTCAACAGTGCGGTTAATATATTTAGATTTTTTTTCCTGTTAGGTTTAAATTAAAAAAAAAATGTATTAAAATAATTTTTAAAAAAAAAATAAAATAAAATAAAATTTTTTTTTTTTTTCCTGTTAGGTTTAAATTAAAAAAAAAATGTATTAAAATAATTTTTAAAAAAAAATAAAATAAAATAAATTTTTTTTTTTTTTTTTTTTTGAAAGATGCTATACAAGCTGCTCAAGATGAGGAGACTTCATCATCGGCCGCAGGAGAGGTGATGGGTATGTCGAATTATTCTAGAAACTATTATAATAACTCTAGGTACCCACGTGGCAATGGACGTAATCGGCAAACGTTTGCTCAACGAGGACACTACTATGGAAACTCGCAGCGATCGAGTCGAGGACAATACTATGGAAACTCACAGCGATCGAGTTCATGGAGCCAGTCGAACTCGCGTAGCCAAGGACACAGAGGACGTTATAATCGAGGTACGTTTCGTAATAATTATTATCGTGGAAATCAAGGGATAAAAAGAAACACGGTTAATGTAATCAATGAAGATTCGAAATCAAGTTCAGATGAACCCCGACTTGACAAGTTTTTTCGTGAATAAACAAAGTCATTCGATTTTAGCCAGTAGTAATAGCAATTGTTTTATTCATTTATTGGTTTCTTCATGCAATAAAACTTATTCGTTCTTAGTTGACTCGGGCGCTTCAGTATCAGCCGTAACTTATAACCATGCGATCGAATTCAGCATTCCGATACATAAAGACAATGTATTAATAAACGGTTTGGGTGGCCAAGTGCAGACCATCGGATATGTTTATGTTCCATTAAGCATTAATGGATATGTTTTTAATTACAAGTTCTTTGTTTTCAATTCGTTACCAGTTTCGTCGAATGGAATTCTAGGTAGAGACTTCTTGAATAGGTTTGGAGCGTGTTTAGATTTCGAGAAAAATATTTTATCTTTAAACTTAGGGTTGAACCAAACAATTTATTTGCCTTTGACTAATAATAATATTAATGTTTTAGAAATACCGCCACGATGCGAGTCCATACATTACATTCAAACTAAATTTCAATCCGATTGCATAATTTGCTCACAAGAATTACAAGATGGCGTTTATTTAGCTAGCTCGGTAGCGACTCCAAAAAATGGAAAGATACCTATAAAAATTTTGAACGTGACGGAAAAATCCGTAACGTTGTCAGGAATAGAACCTACTATTTATGATCTTAACGATTATAATATTTGTAGTTTCGAGAAAAATGAGAAAAACTCAGACCGAGTAAAAAGATTATTTTCCTTATTGAAATTAAATGATTTAAATGACTTAGAATTTCAGAGTATTCAGAACATTTGTGCAAAATATGCAGATATTTTTTATTTAGAGGGTGACAGATTGACAACCACTGATGTTTACACTCACAATATTTTTTTGAAACCAAATGTTAGTCCAGTATTTTCTAAACCTTATAGGTTACCAGTTAGTCAGAAAGAAGAGGTAAATCGACAAATTAGTAAATTGTTGAAAGAAGGTATAATAGAGCCTAGTAAAAGTGACTGGTCTAGCCCAATTCTATTAGTCCCTAAAAAATCAGATGAATCGGGTAATAAAAAATGGCGACTAGTCGTCGATTATCGGAAACTTAACAACTGTATAGAGGATGATAAGTATCCTCTCCCCGATATAACCGAAATTTTAGAATCTTTGTCTGGAAGTGTATATTTCACGCATTTAGATTTATATCAAGGATACTATAATGTTAATTTGGATAAAAATTGTCGAAAATTCACTGCTTTCAATTCTGGTCAGTACCAGATGACGAGAATGCCCATGGGATTGAAAACAAGTCCCAGTGCATTCTCGCGGATGATGAATTTGGCGATGTCAGGACTTAATAATGAAAAATGCCTAATATATCTTGATGATTTAATTGTATTTGGAAGGACATTAGAGCATCATAATAAAAACTTGCAGGATGTTTTTGAAAGACTCAAATCCGTAAACTTAAAATTGAATCCTTCAAAATGTAATTTTCTTAAAAAACAAATATTATATTTGGGACACTACATATCTAACGAAGGGATATTACCAGATCCCGATAAAGTAAATGCAGTAAAAAATTATCCATGTCCGAAAAATGCCGATGAAGTTAAAAGGTTCGTGGCATTCACAAATTACTACAGAAAATTTATACCTAAGTTTGCTGAAATTGCACAACCTCTGAATCAACTTTGTAGAAAAAATATTGATTTTGTTTGGGATAAAAAATGTCAAAAGTCTTTTGAAACACTCAAAAACTGTATCATGTCACCTCCAGTTTTAGATTACCCAGATTTCTCAAAAGAAAATTATTTTATTTTGCAAACCGATGCATCTAATAAAGCCATTGGAGCAGTTTTATCCAATAAAAATGGCAGACCTGTAGCTTTTACTAGCAGAACTCTGAATAAGGCTGAATCAAACTATCCAGTTATAGAAAAAGAGTTGTTAGCGATAGTTTGGGCTATCAAACATTTTAGAGCTTACTTGTACGGTCAATATTTTAAAATCAGAACTGATCATAAGCCCCTAGTGTACTTGTTTGGCATGAAAGATCCGTCAAGCAGGCTTATGAAGTTTCGTTTGATATTAGAAGAATACAACTTTGATGTAGAATATGTAAGAGGTTCAGATAACGCAGCTGCAGATGCATTATCTAGAATCTGCTTAAGTTCGAAAGAATTAAAAGAATTGAATGAAAACATCGTTGATGTCATGACACGTGCTCAATCGCGAAAAATGAATAAACCTGATTCCTCCTCGTTGGACATGGTACATACTGATTTAAGGTCTGATCAGCCTAAGATCGTAAGTAATCATGTCAAACCGGCAGAATCAGTAGAATTACGTATGATTAATAAGGAAGAATTGAATAAATTGAGGAAACTAAGAGTTATTAGTAAAGAAAATAAAACGTTTTGTTATGTTGAAAAGAAAAAGATAATTTACATTAAATACCTAACCTCTGACTCACGAATGACGCGACGCGACTTTGTGAGAGAGTTAGACGATTTTTGTAAAATAATAAATGTCAATGAAATATGTATAATAAAAAAGGATGATAATAAGCAATTTATTAAAAAACTAGTAGAAGAGATAAAATCTATGAAAGATAGGACCGGTCCACCTATACATATAATAAATAATGTGAAGACAATTTATAATGAGGATGACAGAAAAGTCATATTAAACGACTTCCATCTCCTACCTAGCAGTGGCCATGCAGGTATGAGAAGGATGGTCAATAACATTAAAAGGTACTATTATTGGCCAGGGTTAGATAATGATGTTAAGAATTTTGTTAAGCGTTGTGACAAATGTCAGCGTCAAAAATATTCGTTACCCATAAAAGAGCCATTAAAAATAACAACGACAGCTAACACAGCCTTCGAAAAGATATATTTAGATCTAGTGGGTCCATTTGAAGTTGATAATAATAATTACTCTTATGCCTTAACGCTACAATGCGAACTAACTAAATATATAGAAGCATATCCCTTAATTTCTAAAACAGCGGACGAGGTAGCTAAAAGTTTTGTTGTAAACTTTATTCTTAGGTATGGAGTACCGAAAGTAATAACTACAGACAGAGGGAAAGAGTTCATCGCATCTACGTTCCAAGAGGTATGTAAATTACTTAACATAAATCAGTTAAACTCGACTGCGTACCACCACCAGTCATTAGGTGCGCTAGAAGTGTCACATAAAAATTTAAATGCTTTTCTTCGCATTCAAATTGATAGTCACCCTGAAACTTGGAGTAATTGGTTACCTTTTTGGTCGTTTGCATATAATACAACAGTCCATACAGAGACAAAATTTACTCCGTACGAACTTGTCTTTGGTAAAAAATGTTCACTTCCTAGTAATTTGACTCTTGATTTAGAACCACTCTATAACTACGATCACTATCCATGTGAGCTCAAATACAGGTTGCAACTATCACAAAAAGAGGCAAGAAATAATTTAATACAGTCTAAAGAAAATAGAAAATTTATATGTGATAAATATACTAAGCCTATACACTATAATGTGAATGATTTAGTACTCTTAAAAAATGAGACAGGCAATAAGCTAAGTGATTTGTACTCTGGTCCGTATAAAGTAGTAAAAGATAGACCACCAAATGTAGAAATAATTAAAAATGGAAAGAACGAATTAGTGCATAAGAATCGCACAAAATTATATATCCAATAGTAGGTAAATAAAATGCTATGTTTTGTCTAAGTGTATTTTTTTTATTAACATTTTATTTTATATTCTTTTGAATAACATTGTATCTTATTCATTTTATTCAATCTTTATACTTAAAAGCTTAACCTTATGTAAACATAAATCTTTGTATTAGATTATAATTACTTATACTTACTTATATTGTACTCTAGATACTTAAGTATAACTATAACCTATAAAAAAAAAAAAATGTTTCCTTATATTGTCACATTTTTTTTTTCTTTCGGATGGAAGGTGTAGTAGCAGTAAGAAATATATACATATAAGTATACATACACGTGTAATGCTAACCTATATAACCCGATGTGTTATTACAATAAGGTCAGTCTTGTATCGACAACCGATCGTTTTACTCAACTCCTGGCACTCGCCTTACACAAACACGGCTTGAAATGTCACATCACGAAATGTCAATCATAATAATTTCTACATTGAATTAAAACGGACATCAATTTCTGTGGACCAATAGCGTCGCGTCCCATTTGTTACAATTATAGACAATTGTGAACAATCAGCTGAAACCGCCATCTTGTTTTAAGAAACGTCAAATTTAAGTGACTTGGAATCTATTCCTATCTATATGTACTTACGGAGCTGCGGACTACCTAGCGTTTTTATCGGGGCTCCGGCTCGAAAAGCAGGAGAAGGAACGGGGTGGTTTTTAGTTAGTAAGAGTCTGACACTCCCTCTCGCCTCGCCCAAGGCGGGATAAGTCATAGGATGATTTTCCCCCTCTTAAAAAAAATCTATATGTACTTATACTAGTTTTTGTCAGTGAGTTCACTCGCGATCGTCATCATCATTTTCATCAACAGCCTGTCAATAGCCACTGTTGACCAAAGGGGGGTTAGGGTTATTAAGATTGGGCATTTGGGGGCTATGTGTATAGGATTACAAACAGGGAAGGTTTGATTGTCAGTTTGTTGGTTTGCATTTCGATATTACAACCATAATTACGCATATACATGCTTTTCTATTTCTCACGATTGAAGTGAAACGATTTGGAAACCAACTCAGAATTAATTATAATTTCTACGAAAACAAAGAAATAAGGTTTGTTATCAGTAATGAAAATCTTAGAGAAAGTTTAAAGTTCGGAGTTAAAATTATAATTATTACAAGCCCAGCGTAGGTTTCACAAAGAGCCTATATAACATGTTACTGTCCTACTGTTTAAACGTTTAAACAAAAGTAATAGAGTAGATGACTAATTTTTATTTCAATGTCCGTCTTGTAGATTATTTTAAAACATTACACACGTATTTTTAATTTTCTTACGGAAACAAATACTTTTAAAAATATATTGATTTGAAATATCGCATTTTAAACGTAGAAATGACGTATTTGCCTTTAAACTTTGATTCGTTTTATCTAAGTATTGTTATCTTATATGACGGAATAAATAAAAATAGTATAAATTTTACACTAACTCTTTTGATACTTACTGATTGTACCTTTCTGAATTTGAAACTAACGTGGGACGAGTTGCAGAATGAAAATAGTATTTATTTTGATCTGCAAGTCGTCCCAAATGGGCCGTAGATATGTGGGATGAGTTGATGAATCCCCTTGGTTTTACTGTAAGAATTACTACTTTTGTTTGTATCGTTTTTTTGGTGCATCGTGCCCAGTGCCGAATAAATAGTTTTTCTTTCTTTCTTTCATTCCTAACTGGTAAACAACTAGTATTATATAACTCTTGTAACATAAAATTCGCTCCAATTTCCTCAATCCAAGTAGATACCGATCGAAAAATCCCAAAGTCAGTGTCAAAATAATGAACAATACAAATGATCGACACGCCAATGATCCATGGATCATAGATCTATAGATCAATTCACTTTCGGCGCACGCGGCGTGACAAGTCACTGCCAAGGTTACAACAATAGCTTTTTGTGTTATATTATGCAATTATCTATTTTTATTTATTCTTGTCTCGTTTCGTTTCGACAGTATTTTTAGCTGATTTTATTTTATTTATATAAGTCGATTTAAACACGTGGTTTTACACGATTCTGTGTTCAGGTTTTCTAATGTAAGGTTTTTAGTTTCTATATTTTATCTTGAGACATACTTAATTAACTAAAAACTAGGGTTTACTCACGTATATGAATGGAGAAAAACTCTACTAGTTTCGAGTCACAGAGGGACTCATTTTCGTGATCCTATCGTGAAACTATGTGACAACGGTCATACGGTTCCACTTAAACTAAGCTATGTAGCTGTGCGAGGAAGATGCGCAGATGTATCGATATTAGGGAAGCGATATGTGATGCGTAATGTCACGCATCTTTCCATATAAAGAACATTTTAGCTGAATCTGTTCCCACCAGTGTTAAGCCACCAATGAATATGATTGGTGGAAGCCAAACGCATCCACAGCAACGTAGCATAGCACATCTCTAATAAAAAAACACCCTAAATCTTTTGTCGGTAGGTGCGGACTACCTAGCGGGTTTACCGGGGCTCCGGCTCAAAAAGCAGGAGTAGGAACGGAGTGGTTTTTAGTCAGTAAGAATCTGACACTCCCTCTCGCCTCACCCAAGGCGGGAGAAGACAGGATGATCTTTCCCCCTCAAAAAAAAATCTCTTGTCGATCATTGTGATACCCGCAAGAAGAATAAGTGAGGTGACAAATTCGTCCACTTTGTTATCTAAACTCCATTTGGACGTCAACCTGTGCTGTCAATCTTGTAGCAACATAACGGTGAACCGGTAGCAATTGTCACACAATACGACTTATAATAATCCCTCCTTTGTCCGGTCCGTAAGACCCTAAAGTCATTGGCGACGTACTTTTTTTCACCGTCGCGGGCAACGGGTTACTTTGCCTTGTCGATCACGTAAAAATAGATCGTGTTATACAGGGAATAAGATTGGTTTTTGAGTAGATTTGTTAAAGGATTAGTTGGGATTTAAAATTTTTGTATGTGTGAATGTATAAATGGATTTATTTTAGCTTTTAATTGCTACTGGTGTTTTATAAGGCGCTTATTTTTTTGGTTTGATTGTTCCTTTTGGTTCAGTGGTTGTTAGGGGAACTACAGGATGTGGAGGTCTTGAGTTTTTCTTTGTGCTCTAACAGGGATAAGCAAAAGTTTGCTGTACCTTAGTATGAGTTTGCTTTACGTTTAAAGTAATCGAAACGAGAGCGCATTTGACGCTCTGATTGACTGGCTCGAATAAATCAACCTATCAGAATTCAAACTCGTACTAAGAGTACTGGTAGTCTGCAAGCTTGACACGCGGGCTGGAGATCAGTTCAAAAGCTTAAAGATTATAATTATCAGAGCGGCCTGCTGACCAGTCTCCGTCAAATGTGTAGTTCTGTACTTAACTCCAAGCTCAAAACAAGAAAACTACGTTTATAATAACTATCGTGAGACGTACTAAATTAACAAAAAATCAAGGAAAAGCTCTACTAGTTTGGAGTCACAGAAGGGCTTTCTTCGCAGGCTACACAACGTCGCCGCTCATGATAAAGAGTTCCTCTGAGCCTCGAAACTAGTAGAACTTTACCGTGATTTTTACTTAACAAAAATACCGAAAACACGTTTTCCTTAAACAATTCACCTATTCCCTTAATAACCGTATCACATGCGTAACACTAACGAATACCGGCCCGCGATTGGTCGCCCGTGAAGGTCGCAAGATGGCCGACATCCAAAATGGCGATGGCGATCGGAAAACAATTAAAAATATGTGCTGTTTTTGTCGGAGAACCGGCCGGACGAAATTTGGTACGGTATACAGAGATTGTGTAGGTAGTATGTTTTTTATTGATCATGTTAGTTTGGGTTAGTTGCTGTTGTATTTTGGCTGTTTAGTTATCCAGTAACAAAGTCGAAGTCAAAGTATTTATTTCAATTAATCCTAAATTAGGCACTTTTGTAACGTCATCGAATTGTCCGTCAGTGAAGCTAGGTGTTCGTTCCAAAGTGTTGCTTCGAATGGAGAAGAACGAGCAAGAAACTCCATTAACATTACGCCTATATCCCATGGGGGTAGACAGAGACAAAGAAACGCCAATTGCCACGAATCTTACACACTTACAAAGCACTCAAAATCACAACTAACTTATAATAAACTCCAAAAAAAAAAACTAACCACAATTTTCAAAACTAACCCTAAAACGTTGACCAAAAAAATTTGCAATAATTTTCTTAGAACACCAACTATACAGCTTTTGTCTTTAACCCTTTGGCTACTGCGTGTATAATTAGGCGGTCGGTCTAAAAGACCCCGGTTGACAAAACAACATTATTTGCTACCATTCTCTTTGGTCAATGGTTTTAGACAATAAAGAAATGATTTATGATGCTTTACTTGTTGTAAATTATAGAAATATTACTTTAAAGGAGTATGCGGCAGCGGCGTTGCTTATGGGTTTTTTTTCGCCTCATGGGATTTGCGGAGAAAGAATTTTCGGTTGAAAATTTTGCAGCTTTTTTTTCTTTCTATGGGTGCATTTGTTTTTCTTTAGTTAATTTTTTTTATGGTATAAGTCAGTAAACGCGCATACGGATCGCCTGATGGTAAACAATCATCGCCGCCGCCCATGGACACTTGAAACACCAGAGGCGTTACAATTGCGATGCCGGCTTTTTGGAGGTTAGGAATCTAAGGGTTGTTGGGGAATTAGGGATTCGGAAGGGGAGTAATTGGGCATCCGGTAACCTCCCTCATACCATGTAAGCGTTATTTTACGTTGGTTTCTGTAAGCCGGTCGAGCCAGCCCATTCGTGCTGAAGCATGGCGAGCTCACACTTTTTGCATAGTTATTGTACTATTGTAGTTGGTTTTTATTTTAGGGGCGCTGTGTTCTAGTAGGATTAACTAGGCTATGTTTTGTTGTAACTTTGTTTTTCGATAATTTCGTGGTCAAAAATTTATATTTATAGGCGTTTTACTACTAAAAGAAAGTAATAAAATAATGTGTTGTTTGAGGCATGTGTATAGGTGTTTAACAACTAAGGAAAGTAATAAAATATTTGAGGCGTGTTGTACTTTTTTTTAAATAGTTGATTCGTTGTTCTGCGTCGACTGTGACGGCCGTGTCTTCAGTAGAGTATTGCTGCTGGATGTATTTGTCATGTTTAAGTACAAAATTGTTGAACCTATTTTGATGAAATTTGGCACTAAGGTAGAAACTTCCAATGTACCTGTATCTACCCAAAACACATGTATAATAGGTTAGATGACGGAAACAAATACTTTCGCAGATAATGTTGATTTAAAATATCGTGTGACGTCACTTCTACGTACATTTTATTCGTAGAAATGTCGTGACTTAAATAACAAAATAAAAAATATCTACGTGTCCAATATTTTTCCATCACCCAACTGACGGACTAAATACATGATTAATTTTCATACCCCGTCATCATCCCTATGATACATCTTTTTTACAACCTCTTCTAACCAAACACTCCTCTTGATACAAATTCTTTTACCTTTCTAACCAAAGACTTCTCCTCTCTTCAGGTGAATACGTGATCCAAGGTGATCTTCCTCGTGAGCTGGTGAGCAGTGAGGAGTCCCGTTTCGATCTTCTGGAAGAAGCTCTCGGCCTAGTCGAGCTCGGCGAAGAGCCGGAGACCAAGAATGAACCGCCGGAAGTAAGAACTGAGACCTAGGGCCTTAGTCTGCTATTACAATTTTGAGCAGTGCAAGAGGGAAGGAGCTATACAATCTACATAGCTCCGTCCCTCTCGCACTGCTCAATGATGGACCATTCTGACACAATTGTAATAGCAGACTAAGGCCCCTGGACAAGGAACCTTCAATGGAAGCCTGTTTTCAGCATCAGTGTGATGGTTGTTTGTCCAGGTTGTGGTGATCTGTTTTATTTTTTATTTTATTTTTTGTTTTGTTAATTATTTAATATCAGTGTTGACTGATAACTGTGTAATCGCTCTGGCGCTTTTTAGAAAAAATATATTTGTCATTTTTACTATTTGAACACCATTATTTTCAATGAGATACATAAGTAATTACTATTAAATATCTATATCTAAATAGCGCCTGAGTGATCACACGAATACGACTGTTTTGGAGATTGTGCCTATTGATAGTATTGAAGTTGTCCTCCGGTGCTATACTATTGTCTTATTAAGTATATTCTACAGCTAATGTTATTGCATAACACAAGACTGAACTGTGTAGCCTTACTGAAATCTAGATGAAACCGGCATTTCCTATCGGACTACTCTGAAAAGAAATGCTGAAACAAACTCATATATCATAGTCTCTTTTAAAGTCCAGACAAATCAAATAAAGAATAATCTGAGAGAACTGTGTAATGTGAATCTGTACTGTTCAGCATGTATCACACGGAGCCATGCGCTGGTATTTCACCAGCCCGTTGTTTTTTTTTATTTTCTTAAGTGGCAACCGAGTCTCCAATACAGTGTTGTTGACTATACTGCCAGTGTCAAGTGGTGTGGCCCCTTGTTAAGATAGCCAGTTCCACCTTGAATGTCTGTTTGTAGGCGATAGAGGGCAGCAGCAGCGGGTCTACCACCAGCTCGGAGATGCTGCACCCAGCGATGCGGCACGTGCCGCATCACCCGTTGGCGCACTACCATAATCAGGTCAGTACCACCTCTTTACATCTACATTGTAGCAAGGTACGCGTCCAAAGGCTCGCATCGCACGCAACGGATTTTAGTTTGCCTTGTACACAATGTGATAGGGGTGGGACTTCTAACCCGTTAAGGCTGAGTACTACATCTAATTTTATCGACAAAAAAATAATATGGGGGGTTGAACCCCTAATTGAAAATATTGAAAAATAGTGATTTTTTCGGTAAAAATAACTCACAAATGTTTTTTTTTTTTCTCACCAAAACATTATCAAACATATGAAAAAAGTAATGAATTAGTTAGCCAAGGTTATTAGCTACCGTTTGTCGTTTTTTTACGACGCATACAACCTTTGATATCAAAAAAAGTAAAAAAAATATTAAAATTGCCATAATTTTTAAGGGGAGGGATTCGACCCCTTCGACCCCCGACTTTTGTCGATAAAATTAGATGTAGTACTCAGCCTTAACGGGTTAGAAGTCTCACCCCTATCACATTGTAGAAGCTCATACAACTGCGTCCACTGATCCGCATCGTACGGACCGCATCATCGGCAATGTCTACATGCGATGCGTACTGATGTCGTCATACGGAATGCGTACGATGCCGTCCTGCGGACGCTTACCGTTATATACCCTTTTAAGTTTGTTTCAAATTTGTAGTTTCTATTGAAATATTTTTGAAGGTAGATGGTTTAAGAATTTCGTGAGGTATTTATTAGGCAGATAAATCTATAATGGTCAAAAATTTAATAAAACTTGAAATTAACGTAGTTAAATTAAAAAGCTATATGAGAAAAAACAAAAATATCTAATATATAATGGAAAAACTTAAAAATAAAACTCCTCTAAACCTCCCAAATATTTTCGGTACAACATACAAGAAAAAGACAAAAAAGCCAGTAGATACACAGTGTCGGTGTTCAAGTCAAAGGACGGCTTGTAACCTGTACGTTTAAGGGTGAAATGTTGATGATAAATGAATCGATGTCATTGGGATGTTTGTACCACACACGGCGGCGGCGGGTTAAGGTGTGGCCCAAGTTGTGGGCGATAGCGATTTTTATTTTGGTACATTTTGTTTGGGTATAAGAGTGCTTTTTTACTAGGGTGTGCTATGCTACGTTACTGTGGATGCGTTTGGTATCTACCAATTATATTTACACATAGCTTAGCACTGGTGGTGTAATAAAGTAGTTAAGCAGAAGTTTTATGAATATATTGAAGTCACAAGTATTAATGTACTGAAAGATAAGCAAAAAAAACAGATATAAATAATTGGCATATAAAGTCATTCCGATCCCTTCAGGCATTTTGACGTGCCTTTTCGATAAACACACAAACTTTCGCATTTATAATAACATTAGTAAAACTATTCTATTTTCATATAGTCACAGTCAAAGTCAAAGCATTTATTTCAACTAATACTTAATTAGGCACTTTCGAAACGTCACATTAAAGTAAATGTCCATCAGTCTGTCTATCAGTGAAGCTAGGTGCTAGTCTAATCGTTAGTCTCTTGTCACTTGTTCCACGCGCCATAACCTGTAACCAGCCATTTTAACTTCAAATAAACATTAATCATTTCGTTAAAAAAATAAATTTATCGCGTGTATCTGACAAATTGTTGTGTAGTTTTGTTAAACCAAATTGTTTTTGACTACCGAACAAACAAACAAATAAACAGCAACTCATTAGAGATTGTCCAGTCAACTGATGGTAGCGTGGACTGTCCAGGCGATACGTACTTAGGTATCGTCATGAGCTAATGGTAACATGTAAACAGTGACTCGTGTAGTGCAGAGATTGTCCAGTCAACTGATGGTAGCGTAGACTGTCCAGGCGATACGTACTTAGGTATCGTCATGAGCTAATGGTAACATGTAAACAGTGACTCGTGTAGTGTAGAGATTGTCCAGTTAACTGATGGTAGCGTAGACTGTCCAGGCGATACGTACTTAGATATCGTCATGAGCTAATGGTAACATGTAAACAGCGACTCGTGTAGTGTAGAGATTGTCCAGTCAACTGATGGTAGCGTGGACTGTCCAGGCGATACGCACTTAGGTATATCGTCATATCTACCTGTGGTAAACGGTTTAACTAACAAAGGGATCCACTTCAAAAAATATTTCGAATCGAAGTCACGATCTCAAATCATGCGGACAAAATGACGATTGTATCGATTATAATCTACAATCGATTTACTTACGAACATCGATGTGTTTAGTATCGATTGATCGAGGGTTATACGAGTATTATAATATGGATGTTTATTTTTATTGACTGATCTAATGTTCGATTATTTATTTATTTATTCTTAATTCGATCACTGGATTGGCCAAAGTACATATTAAAATCAACAGCAGATGACTGTCAAATGCTGGACTATGAGCCTCCTCTACATAAGAGGGTTTGCCATAATCTCGCAGGCAGGCGGGTTGGAGATCGCTGTGTAAAAGGTTCAGGTTTATCAGAGAGCGTCGCTGCCCGGTCTCTGTGCTATTACAATTTTAGCCGAAATAAACTAAACAAAATGGCGGTTTACATATGTAAATATACTGAGAAAAGGTCTACTAGTTTCAAGTCACAGAGGGACTCTTCATCATGGGCAGTTTGCGTGGTCACGCCTCGGATTAAATTCGACAAAGTTACATACAAACTTCCCCTATTTTAATGGTGGAATTGATGAAAATCCTTTCTTAGTAGATGCCTCACATCAAAGTCAAAGTCAAAGCATTTGTTTCAATTAATTCTAAATTGGGCACTTTTGAAACGTCAAATTGAATTGTCCGTCAGTCTGTCTGTCAGTGAAGCTAGGTGCTCGTTTCAAAGTGTAGCTTCGAATGGAGAAGAACGAGTAAGAAACTCCATCGTTACTCTTTTTAAAAAAATGTTTTTTTATAGTATCTCTGATACATTATTTTATTATCTTAACAACTACATTGATGGCAAATTTCAGCTTGTGGATTGATAGATCACTATGTCAGTCAGTCAGTCAGTCAGTCGCCTTTGAGTTATGCACGAATATATTTAGATTATTTCGTACCTGTCTCCTTGATGTTGTTTTAAGGGAAGAATTTTAATAATGTGTCAATATTCGAACTGTGACAGGTAATACAGTAGCGGGATTTGAAGATATTTTTACTTTTTTTGGTTTTTGTGTTATGTTTGTTTAGTGATGTGGGTTGTGGAAAGTGTCGATATCGATGTTTTTCTTGATCTGTTTGTGAATTTTAAAATATTGGTCGTAGACTGTGTTCTTTTCATGTAATGCCTAATAAAATAGGTCTGAAATGAAATTAACTAAATAAAACTAAATCTTATTGTACTTTTAACTTGATGGTCGATTGGTTGTAACCGCAACTGTCGAGCGAGCAGTCTAGAGTGCGGAAGATGTGGCAAAGTATTGCATATTCTATTATTTAGTTTTTAGAAAAATCCGAAATTGTATTCTGTATACGGCTATAGGCTCGTCCTCTATTAGATAACATAACTAATGAACAGTTGATGCTACCGTGACATATTTTATAATATGTTTTATCATAAAAGTTGACTGTAACTGGTGAAAAGATTATGCTACCGTAACATTATTCTATAATAAGTTTTATCATTAAAGCAAAATGTGAATAAAAAAAACTGAAAAATCTTTACCAACAAACAAAAACTATCGGTATCGACACTACACATCACTAGTACAAAAATATGTAACACAAAAACCCCACTTCAGATATCGGCATGTCCCATCCCTGTTTATTTAGGTACACCACTTGAAAGTGCATTGTATTGCACTATGGATGCATATCATACTATACCGAAATGACATATCCCTTTATATCATTTTGAACTTTATAATTATGGGGAAAGAGTTGTAAATGTACTAATAGTGAAGTTTACTTTAATGAGCGAGTACAGAATCATATCAAGGTCTACCAATGTTCATTGCATTTTCAACCTAAATTGTCTGGGATAGAGTCGTAAATCCAATAACAGTACAGTATATTTTGATACGCGTTTTAATGTAGTTTTTATAATATCAATCTGCAGATATGAAGATTCGAATCGTGTGACGTCATTTCTTTGGTATTTCGAAAAAGGATGTATGAAGTATGTGTGTGTAGAGGGTGGAATAACTAAAGTCAAAGTTATAATTTATTACAATGTAAATATTTTTATGTATGTGTGCAATAAAGTATAAATAAATAAATAAATAGGTCCCTGTGGCATTCCACAGGGACCTATATGAGTTTTTTTTTTTGTGGCATTCCACAATAGGATTGTTTGTAAGTCAGTCTGAATGCAAATAAAATCAGTTATTCATTTAAGCATGGAAATTCTGTTTAACATAAAACTAGATATTATTATGATATCGGCTTACTCACGTAACTTTTTGATGAGGAACTCGACTAGTGTCAAGCCATGCTAGAGGCTTATATTCATGAGCAGCATTCCGCGACACACGACGCGGCGATTGTCACGCTGCTACAGTCACCGCAGTGCTGCTTATCTCCGGAACTACTAGTTCGATTTGAACAATTATTTTTGTTTTGTAGAGTCCATTAATCGAGGAATCTAAAACATCACGCTTCAATCAATAGCAGCCGAAGCAGAGCGGGTGAAACCACGCGAAAAAAAAATAGCTTGTATCAATAAAAACCACAAAAGATTCATATCTTTTGACTTTATCTTTATACAACATCTTCCAAAGGTTTGCAATTAAGAGTATCCCATACAGTATCTTTCATATAAGTCGCTGGGAGACGCCTATGTTCAGCAGTGGACGTCTTGAGCCCGATATGATCCTTTTGCAACACATTATAAAATATGCTGACTAAGGGACGGACAGACAGACGGACAGACAGACAGATCAAAAGCCCTTTGCAAAAGCCGCAATACAAAGTCATCATTAATTGTGTCGATAAAATTGCAATCCTGTTGCGTTTTGAAATTAAAAAATTTAATATCGATATATTTAATTGAGTGTGTTGTACATCACTATTATTTGACATTGTTAGTTTATGTGTGGATTTCCATATGTTGGTATTTTTTATGGTATAAGCCGGTAAATGAGCAGATGGATAATCTGATGGTAAGCAATCGCTGTAGCCTATGGATACTTTAAACACTAGAGATGTTACAAGTGCGTTGCTGGCTTTTTGGGGGTTAGGAATTTATGGGTTGTTGGGGAAGATTGGGAAGGGTAGTAATTGGGCCTCCGGTAACCTCACTCACACAACGCAAGCGTTGTTTCACGTCGGTATTCTGTGCAGCCGGGGTATCACTCCGGTCGAGTCGCATGGCTCTCACACTTAAATCTATCTGATGTGGGGTAAAATCCCAGTGTTTTTTATAAGTAAAAATAAGAAAAAATATGTTATAACGGGAATATCATTAAACGATAATAATATTACAATTAGAAAGTGTTCCGATTAAAATATGGAGTGAAATTACCAGCCATCGTACTGAAACTATAAAATAATATGAATTGATTGCATTTTAAGTAGACCCAGTCTGCGTCTATTTAGACTGATTTCTGTATAAGGTGTTCTAAAAGTATCTGCCACGGCTTTAATGGGAGGTAGTGTTGTTTGAAGATTACAATAGTAAATATAAATTGTTACAGTAGTAGCACGGAGTCTGGAATTGTGGCCAGTATATGGCAATAAGCTTACCCCTTATTACATGGGACTTGTAACACAAATGGTGAAAAGTGGGTGTACAATGTATAGCGGTATTATGTGTCGTAATGTGCACTTCTGTCTACCCCTTCGGGGATAAAAGGCGTGACTTTGCTTTTTTTTCTATGTAAATTATTGTTTATTCGTATTTTTTGTCATAAAACAAAATCTACTATATCTATATGAGTTTGTTATGAAAGAGCTATGTCTTGACACTTTATGCAGAGTAGAGTCAAAGTTTATTTAACTTCTTTATGTTCTCAAATTGTGCTAACTGGTCCGGGGTACGAAATTTTTTCAGTATTGTAATGTTCAAACACAACACTACCTCCCATTAAAGCCGTGGCATTTACTTTTAGAACAACTTGTATATCCCAATTTTCACTACCTCTGCCTACACTGATTCACAATTAAGCACCAACCGTGATACTATGCCCATATAAGGCAGATAATAAAGGAGATTGACCCAAGAATTTGACCCACAAGTTATGTTCAAAGAATTTATTGACAGATATACAAGTTAAAGAGATCGGGCGGTGAGATGAAAGAGTATAGTTAACTAATGAACCACAGATTATATACAGGGTTACGCACGACTGATGATCACCGCCGTTTGGTTTTGTTTCTGGGTTAAAATAAAGTTATATATTTAGCCGACTTCAAAAAAGAAGGAGGTTATCTATTTGACTTGTATCTATGTATCTACATATGTATACCACAGACGGGGCCCAGTAGGGCTGATACCTGATCCGGAGCTGCGGACTAGCAACTAGCGGGTTCATCGGGGCTCCGGCTCGAAAAGCAGGAGTAGGAACGGGGTGGTTTTTAGTCAGTAAAAGTCTGACACTTTCTCTAGCTCGATTCGAGTTATTGCTGGGTGATTTCGCGTGGCGATTAATGCTCAAACCTTCTCCGTGTGAGAGGCCTTTGGTTAGCAGTGGCCACTTATAGGCTTTTGATGTGTGTTACATCTAGACTTCTTTACGATCAGATCGGCACGTTAGAAGCGTCGTAGCATAGAAAATTTGGCACAAAACCGCTGTATTATTTTTTTTACAAAATGGCGGCGTCCAAACGTCAAATATCATTTTGACAAATGATGCGTTGACAAGTTGTAGTAGATACAGGTAGTGGTTTTTTCTGCTCACCCTATTTTGGTTAGAAAGGGTGATTGTTAGTAGAATTGAGGCTTTTTTTTCTATCTTTTTATCTTAAGAAGTTGTTAATGGATTGTGGTTTTTGATATGAGCGGCGATTGGCGATTTAGGGAGAGGGTATTTTTTTTATTGTGAATTGTGTTCTTAATTTATTGTTTTATTTATTTAGTCAGTTTCTAAATTTATAGTTTGTCATTTTTTACATATAGATTTAAAGATTTGGTTTACGTGACTGTCTCGTTGGCCGGGTGGTTGCTAGTGCGACTGCCGGGCAAGGGGTCTCGGGTTCGATTCCCGGGTCGGGCGAAGTTTTACTGGGCTTTTTTCGGTTTTTCGAAAATTTCTCTTTGGTAGCATGAAGTCTGGAAATGTGCCCGGTATATGGCAATTGGCTCACCACCCATACGGGACTTACAAAATTGTGAAATGTGGGTGTACATTGTATGGTATTTAGAAAAAAAAAAATTAACTTTAAAAAAAAGACTATAACCACATCACAAGGCGCGGTCACTAACTACGTACTAATAAAACAATTTGTCACTGCGCCCGACATACTAGGCAGGTGGTCCGGTGTCACTCGGCCCTTTACGTCAAAACATGAATTAATCATTCTTTCTTTTAAGATAACCGCACGCCGCGTCTTTGGGAACCTGAAAGGATATTTAATTTTATATTAATACTAGCGGACCCGACAGACGACGAAAATTTGTCGAATCCGATGTAAAACATTCCAAAATCAACTAACAAACCTACTAATAAATTAAAAATTAATTAAAAAAACATTGTCCAGCGGACAAATTTGTGAATCTAAACCATTCTCAGATCCCCTTGAACACACAAAAAAATTCATCAAAATCGGTCCAGTCGTTTAAGAGAAGTTCAGTGACATACACACTTACAGAAGAATTATATATATAAAGATTATTCTGTCTATAAGGATTGGCCGCAAAAAGCTTTAAACAGAGAGGAGTGGAAGGAAGGTAGGGAGGCCTTTGCCCTGCAGTGGGACGATCATGGCTGAAATTTAAATTTTAATTATTCTGACTGCCTTGTTGGCCGAGTGGTTGCAAGTGCGACTGCCGGGCAAGGTGATTCGGGCTCGATTTCCGGGTAGGGTAAAGTATTGCTGGGTTTTTTCGGAGTTTTGAAAATTTTAATGTAAAAAAAAATCTCAATAGTAGTACGGAGTCTGGAAATATGCCCGGTATAGCCAATTGCCATCAACTGGAAAAGTGTGTGTACATTGTATAGCGGCATTACGTGCTGTAATGTGCACCTCTGCCTACCCCTTTCGGGATGAAAGGCGTGACGTTGTTTGTATGTTGTTACCTTATTTTAAGATGACCGAACGCCGCATCTTTGGTAACTTGAAAGGATATTTAATTTTATATTAATATTATAAAATGTGAAAGTTAATCTGTATGTTTGTCTGTGAAGCGTAAACGCTTAAACCACTGATTCGATTTTGATGAAATGAGCTCATTACGGAACCATACAGTTGAAAATCTGAATCCAAAAAATCAATACAAAAATGTTGCCGATTTCAAACTTATAATTAGAAATTATAAGCCCAGGTTTCTTCACGATGTTTTCCTTTACCTTTAGTCAGTGGTGTCTAAATAATCTTTGAAAGTACATATAACAAACACAATCTCACAATCATTCGCATTAGTAATAGATATTAGTAGAATTCAAAAAAATAACCTATCCATCGGTAAAAATTACTTCAAATCGGTCCAGTAGAATTCCAGTAGTAGGGCTTTTATAGGTTTTTCGAAAATATCTCAGTAGTAACACGGAGTCTGGAATTGTGTCCAGTATATAGCAATAGGCTCACCCCCTATTACATGGGACTTATAACACAAATGGTGAAAAGTGTGTGTACATTGTATAGAGGCATGCATTAATGTGCACCTTTGCCTACCCCTTCGGGGATAAAAGGCGTGACGATCGGTCCAGTAGTTTCTGAGCCTATTTAACACTAACATACAAAAGTATATGTAATTTAAAACATATCGTACGCTATGACGTCAAACTAAAATAATACTATATTTTAAAATAAGCTAGTTAATTACTTTAATAGAAGTTAATAGTATAGAATTATTATAATAATTATTAATAGTATACAGACACTGTTGTTTTTCTATACTGTTCGTGTTATAATTGTAGTCGTTTCTTTGATGGAGTGGTCACAAGTGGTTTGATTTCTAGATCGGACAAACTGTTATCAGGGCTTTTACATTTATACGAAAAATAATCAGTAATAACAAGTAATATAAAAATGTGTCCTGTATATGGCAATAGACTCACCCCCTATTACATGGGATTCATAAACATAACTGGTGAAACCACAAATAGAGGTAATTCTCTGCTTATGTGTTTTTATGGTATAAGCCGGTAAACGAACAGACGGATCACCTGATGGTAAGCAATCGGCAGCGAGGCGACTCGAAACGCCAGAGGCGTTACAAGTGCGTTGCCGGAATTTTGGAGGTTAGAAATTTAAGGGTTGTTGGGGAATCGGGGATCGAGAAGAACCTTTTAGATATTAAAAGGCCGGCAACGCACCTGTGACTCCTCTGGTGTTACGGGTATCCATGGGCGACGCTGATCGCTTACCATCAGGTGACATTCTTTAAAAGTCGGGAAATGCACCTGTGACTCCTCTGGTATTGCGAGTGTCTACGGACGGCGTTGACCGCTTACCATCAGGTGACCCGACTGCTCGTTTCCATGAAAAAAAGAGTCAAGAAAGGTCTCGAAAAAGGCATACCTGTAACTACTGGTGTTGCGGGTGTCCATGGGCGGCGTAATTATTCTTATTTTATCATCAGGGTGACCCAGCAGCTCGTTAGCCCCCCATTCCACGAAAAAACCTTCTACGAAAAAAGAAGTCTAGAAAGGTCTCGATGTTTTTAATTTAAAGTGACCAGTCTACAATTTGCTAGTTTTAAAGTACACAGTTATAATGACATTAAAGTTTATTCTTATAATACTTATATTCAATAAGAAAGTAATTATTAACAAATATGGCTGCTCGGATGAAAGTTCTCTGGCTGTGGTGTACCGTTCCAAGTTGTAGGTGTATTTTGAATTCGGAGGTTTTGGGTTGTTACTAGGTTTTTTTGTCAAATCAAATCAAATAACTTTGACGTTCAAAAGTGTCTTCCCGGTCTATTTGTAATAAATAATTTTAATATTGGAACTTGACACGGGATATTTACCATGTTTTTCTATTTCTACGAGTTTCCGATATTTCGGCACTGTCGCAAGCAAGAAAAATATTTTAACTTTGACTTTAAAAACATGTATTTGTTTTATATTTATCACTATCGCATCAGTATAAAACAAAGTCGCTTTCTCTGTCACTATGTCCCTTTGTACGCTTAAATCTTTAAAACTACGCAACGGATTTTCTTGCGGTTTTTTTTACATATAAACCATATGTATAATACATACACAATAACGTACTATAGTGCAATACTATTACGAAAATGTAAACAAAAATATTCACAGTTAGTTTTGACTAACCGAGAAATCAAATTTGAAACGTATTCCATAGCCACTTGCACTGTCTACTGTTTAACCTAAAATCTTCTATAATTCTAAAATTTTTCACACACAAATAAAAAAATACTAGACATAACACGAATCTCCCGACTTCCCACTACTGCCAACAACATAATGATCCATAATGCGCTCGCGTCTATATTTCTGAATAGAACTGTAATTGCTGCGCCTGACCCGAAGATCTATCCATGGCGATCTATAGATCATTGATCGATAATAAGTATAGTGCGCGTACGCCGTATGAAAGTAGAAAGGTGAGCAAACTTATATGCGACGCGAATATTTTGTATTGAGTTAAGCGATGGTTACTGAGGTTTGGTTTTGGATGGGTGGCTGTTAGATAAAAATATTCTTCATCAAAAGTGACAGTCCATTGGATTATGAACTAAGTAAGATTGTATTGTGAATCTGATTGAAAAAGCGTAACCTATGAAGTTTCTTGCTCGTTCTTCTACATAGGAATCTAAACTTTGGAACGAGCAAATAGAGCAACTAGAGGACTGACCGACAGACAGACATTTTTAATATAATTATATTTGCTTTGACGTTAAAAATGCCTTCCTGTTCTAATTGAAATAAATAATTTTGACATTGACTTTGATTTGCCTACATAAGAAGGGTTTATCATAATTCTACGCTTAGCCTGAATTGGATACAATGCACTTGTAACGCCTCTGGTGTTGCGGGTGTCCATCGACGGCATCGATCGCTTACCATCAGGCGATCCGTCTGCTCGTTTATCACATAAAAACACATCGATGTCATACACTATTATCATTATACATTTTACAGTTAAAATACGAGGCAAAAAGCCTGCGCTAGCGCATGTAATGATCCATGGATCATTTACTCTGATCTTGTAGATCTGTGATCAATCACTATTAGGTATTGATGTCTTATTCATTGATTTAAAGAAAGTTGGTATTTGTAGCTTTTGTGACTGCTTCCTTACTGGCAAGTTGACGGTCACCCATCCATTTCGCGACCTAGGAAAGCAACATTGATCTTTTGAAAGATGTCAAACTCTGACTGTCGTACTCAGAGACATTTAATGATTACTTAAACAATTGCTATAGACTGGGTTAAGTTTCTCAATCAAAAAATTAAACTTAAGAAAGTGTGAAAACTAATCATAAAAAAGAAGCATTAAGTTTTTTTATAATTTATTCAGAAACTCACATTATATAGACTAATAAATATAATTGGAGTGTCTGTTTGTAATATTGAAATAATTTTCTTCCCTCAAAAAATTTTTCTTTGTTTGTTTATTCTGGCTAATCTCTGAAATGCCTGGTCAGATTTTGACGGGACTTTTATTGGCAGATAGCTGATATACTAAGGAGTAACTTTAAACTTTTATTTTAGATAAAAATATTATACTCTTATCTACCAGTATTTAAATGTATTATGTACTTACATTAAAGATTAAAAAAATAAAAAAGACCCAAATTCTCTCAATAATCGTTATTCTACACAGACGAAGCCGCAGACAACAGCTATAGTATGTTATAAACTTGTAAGTTATAACTTTATAATTACTTTAAGAACAATTAACGCTTGCGGTGTTTGTTAAAAAAAAGGTGTTAATACTCGTACATGGTAGAAATTAAATAGTTTTTGTTATTAGCATATGAATGAGAGAGTCTCAGTCGAGTGAGTCAAGATTTAAGTGTGGGCTCGCCATGCTTCGGCACTGCTGGACCGGCTCGACCGGAGTGATACCACGGCCGAGCAGAAAATCGACGTGAAACAACGCTTTATGTTTCGTTGTGTAAGTGAGGTTACTGGAGGCCCAATTACCCCCTTTTCCATTTTTTCCAATCCAAGATTCCCACGTGATTTCAAACTTTTAATTAGAAATTATAAGCTCAGGTTTCCTCACGATGTTTTCCTTCACCGTTTGTCAGTGGTGTCTAAATAATCTTAGAAAGTACATATAACTCGGAAAAAGTCACATTGATACTTGCCGTTGGTAGGTTTCGAACCCGAACTCTCATGCATGAGAAGCCTATTACATAGGACTTATAATACCTACACGTCAAACAAGCCACTCAATTCGCAACAATTTTGACAATGACATTGGTCAGAATCGAAGGCCAATACCTCAGTTCCGATTCAATTAAACGAGTATCGATTATCGGACTCGATTCGCAATTCTATTGTTTGTGTAATCGAGAAAAAAATTCGTAATTATTTTGGGAGTTGCTGTTTAAATTAGACATTGTTTTATACTTTTTTAAAGTTAATTTAAGATAAATATAGGATTGTAGTCAATTAATTCTTAAAGGATTAGACAGAGGTGCACATTTATACAATTTAACACCCACTTTTAACCAGTTGTAACCAAGAGTAGGGATGATGTAGTGGTATGAAAATTAAATACCTATTTAGTCCATCAGTTAGGTAATGAAAACATAATTAGACACGTATTTTTTTGTTTTGTCACATAAGGTAACAATACTTAGATGGATTAGATGATTTTTCAGGAATGCCTAATTACCCCATTCTCACCTTAAATTCCTACCTCCCAAAAGGCCGGCAACGCACTTGTAACGCATCTAGTGTTTCGGGTGTCCATTAGCAGTGGCGGTAGCTTACCGGTCTCGTTTATACCATACCAAATGCAGAGAAATATTCCAGTTGATGCGAAGCCAGAACACATGTTAACTAAGACGTTCCGAGAAAAACATATATTGCAATTTTAACAGTTTAAAATACACAGTAAATAAATAACATTGTTATATGTAAACCGTTAGAGGGTTAGTGGTTAGTCTAGTCTAGTTTATAAGTAACATAACTGTTGAATACTTTGCCTACATTTTAACTTAACTTTATTACTTATATTCTACTAACTTTCACTCTATACTACATAGTTTGTTTTTAAGATTAACTTGTTATCAACTTCCCCTTTATTACACACGACTCATAATATAATATAGTCAAAAAACTTTTTTATGGAACACGCCGGTAAACGAGCAGACGGATCACCTGATGGTAAGCAATCGCCGTCGCCAATGGACACTTGAAACACCAGAGGCGTTACAAGTGCGTTGCCGGCCTTTTGGGGGTTTGAAATTTAAGATTTGTTGGGGAATCGGGGATTGGGAAGATTGGTAATTGGGCCTCCAGTAACTTCACTCACACAACGTAAGCGTTGTTTCACATCTGTGAGGCTGTAGTATCACTCCGGCCAGCAATACTTTGCTTGACCCGGGAATCGAACCCGAGACCCCTTGCCTGGCAGACGCACTTGCAAACACTCGGCCAACTCGGCAATCTTAATTCAAACATTCAAATAAAGAATAGAATAGAACAGTAAAGTTTTCGAAAATCGAATGATTCGAAAGCCGGCGACCGTTACCGAATTTATTTGAAGTGACACGTTAAATGTTCTTTTTTCAAACAAGTGAGTTATGATTGATCGTTGCGCTAGTAGCCATAGACAGTTAGTTCTATAATTAAAGCCTCTTTTTTTAACTAACTTATAATTTTTATTGACAGAAGCCATTAAAAATGTGTACTCTTGCTGCTTTATAACTGATCTTTCTGTGGATTTATTTATTAGACGCATAATTTTGACATATTTTGTATAGGAGCTTATGACAAAATTCCATACTATCTGTCTAGTAGAAAATGCCAAACAAATTGTGGTCTTTTTTACATAGAAAGGGTACGCATATAGATCTTATTATAAATACGAAAGATTGTGTGTTTATATGCAGGTATGTTTGTTACTCAATCACGTCAAAATGGTGATGAAATTATAGATTATGGTCTGGAATAACACATAGGAAGGGTGGTAATACCCAATTACCCCCTGCCCAATCTTAGCACTCCCCAACAACCTTTAAACTCCTAACCTTCAAAAGCTGGCAACGCACTTATAACGCTAACGATAATCATCCAATCACTTCTCCCGCCTTGGTCGAGACGAGAGGGAGTGTGAGACTCTTACTGACTAAAAACCACCCCGTTCCTACTCCTGCTTTTCAAGCCGGGAGCCCCGGTCACAAGCTAGGTAGTCCGCAGCTCGCATTTATTATTTATACGTCAAAATGGTGATGAAATTTGGATTTGGTGGATTAAGGTCTGGAATAACACGTAGGGTGGGGGGTAATGCCCAATATTCCCAATCCTCGATTCCCCAGAGAAGATAGAAGTAAGACATAACTCTGCTCAATCAAGGAATTAGATAGTTTATTTTTTATGTTAAATGGGCCGACGTTTGGCCGCTATCTCGCCTGATGGTAAGTGATGATGCGGCCTACGGTGGAGCACGTCTGTCCATAAGCAACCTATTCACTCGGGCTTTGAAGACACCCAGGTTATACCCATCAGGAAACACAGACTCCGGCAAGGAGTTCCACTCCCTAGCAGTTCGCACAAGGAAGCTTGAAGCGAAGTAGTTTATGAATAGCTTTAGAATTGACCGTTCGAAACTGGTATAGTGTAGATTGTAAAGTACTTATACTGTGCCAAATATCTAACGAAAGCTCTGGACCGTTAGAAAATCATCGACAGACGCGAGTCGCCGATTTCACACTGCTGTATTAGATGTACGAGTTTTAGGGGTCCGCTGTGTCGAGAGAAAAACCGATGGTTGACTATTCTATGGTTTGACGTTTCTAATACTTAATACCGTGTCCACTTCGGGCCGAATTTTCGATGTACAGAGGGCTTGGGAGTTTACTTTAAATTTAAAGTAATCGAAATGAGAGCTCTGATTGGTTGGCTCGAATAAATGAACCAATTAGGGATGATAATGTGGTATGAAAATTAAAAATCTATTTAATCCGTCAGTTAGGTAATGAAACAATATTAGATACGTATTTTTTATTTTACCATATAAGATAATAATACTTACATAAAATAATAATACATATGACTTGGTTGAATAATGTATAAAACGAACCTATAAGTGACGTCACGCGATATTTCAAATCGTAAAAAAGTAAAAAATACATGTCTTATGTTATAAAATAATCGTCAAGACATCTATGACAAAGATTGGCCGCAAAAAGCTTTAAGCAGAGAGAAGTGGAACCTTTACCCTGCAGGGGGACAATCATGGCTAAAATCTGAATCTACAAGACGTGCATTAAAATAAAAATTAGTCATCTACTCTATTACAAACTTCACCTAAAGATCCCACAAAAAAAAAATACATACGGATCCATCGCAGTTTTAAATAATACGCTTACTTCAAACTCGAAGCGGCATCAACAGTATTGTACGTCCAGTAAGACTCGCGCAGTGCCGCGCAACGCGCGTACCATGCGTCGCCATCTTAAATCAACTGTCAAACTGACATGACATAAATAAGGCAAAGGAATCAACATGTAATTCCTAATACGTACCTGATTATTATTTTTTAAAATAAAACCTCTGTGCAATATTCCACGGTTGTGGACAGTCTGTTTTAAGTGCAATATTTTTTTTAGTTTTTTAGTTTTAATTTAGTTAGTGTTTTAGTTTTTTTGTAAGTTTTAGTTTTTAGTAATTTATTTTATTTGATTATATTTTGTTGTGCTCATAATGGATGTTTACGAATATCAGGTGAGTTTGTTTTTTCGTTGTAAATATGTTTTTTTATTCATGTCCGGGTTTGTTAAATTTATAATTTGTGTAATGAGACGGATAAGTGTAGCTTAGAAGCCTTGAACTTCAGTTTAATATAACTAACTGTAGTTTTTTATCAATATATAATTTACTTATTAAACATCAGCTGGCCGGCAAACGTCGTACCGCCTCGCCTCAAACATATTTTTCTCACCTTTTAAATCTTCCCTGGACTTCCACAAATAATTTAAGACCAAAATTTGCCAAATCGGTCCAGCCGTTCTCGAGTTTTAGCGAGACTAACGAACAGCAATTGATTTTTTATATAGAGAGATAATATTATTACGCCTGTCTCCCGTGGGGGTAGGCAGAGACTATGGAATGCTAATTGCTACGAATCTTACTTACCTCTTTCGCTTCATCAACAGTCATAAGTCTTTTCATACATGCTCGTCGATTAAATTTGCCCCTTCTTTAATACATCGCCAATCTGGTCTCTTTATGTCCTTATAAGTTTTTAAACTGACATGGTCACTAACATTATTATTAGAACTTATGACGGGATATTTACCATGTTTATTAATTTTTATGAGTTTCCGATATTTCGGCACTGTTGACTTTATGTCTTTATGTCCTTAACTTAAAAAACGTCTTGCCCAACGCGAGAATCGAACCCGAGACCAGCGGCCAACGATGCAATCGATCACCGTGTTAGAAATGTTAAGCAGAAAATTATTAATTATTAAAAATAATAATGATTAGAAATCTATTAAAACTTGTCATACATTGTCAAGCAAGACGTCATTGAAACGAACATGTGTCTATTATAATTAATTTATTTTTTATAATTAAAAACTTTCGTTCGACACATTTATAATGAAAGCTTGTTAAACGTTTTCTAATATATAATGTAAGCTGAAGAAACGTCTCATTTCTTCTTATGGTATATTTTTTTTGATGGGGGAAAATCAGCCAATGACTTCTCTCTCGCCTTGGGCGAGGCGAGAGGGAGTGTCAGACTCTTACTGACTAAAAACCACCCGGTTCCTACTCCTGCTTTCCGAACCGGAGCGCCGGTAAACCCGCTAGGTAGTCCGCAGCTCCGGATCAGTTACTTATGGTATAAGCCGGTAAACGAGCAGACGGATCACCTGATGGTAAGCAATCGCATGGACACCTGAAACACCAGAGGCGTTACAAGTGCGTTGCCGGCCTTTTGGGGGTCAGGAATTTAAGGGATGTTGGGGAATCGGGGATTGGGAAGGGGGGTAATTGGGCCTCAGCCACCAACGACACAGGAGAAAATCCTAGTGTGGGGCAACGTCTATTTAAACTACAACGACATATAAATGACTTAATATAATGTCACACAAATACCGGATATATAGTTGACATTGTTTGACCAGAAAACCATAGACGATAGACACCAGTAATTTATTCACGGTCAATCCAAGGTACCAAGTTCGAATCCCGGACGACGCACTATAATTTAACAAATGAGAGGCTATATAATGTTGCCACTTAACGACAAATTAAAGTTTTTGTTTGGATTTTTCCAAAAACCTTTTGTTGTTTTTTGTGATTACCTCTAGTTGTTGTTTAATTTTCTTTTTTATGGTATTAGCTGGTAAACGAGCTGCGGTATCGCCTGGTGGTAAGCAATCGCTGTTGCCAATGGACACCCTAAACACCAGTGGCGTTACAAGTGCGAATGCAACTAGGTTGTTGGGGAATCGGGATTGGGAAGGGAGGTAATTGGGCCAGGCACGGTCGTGCAAAATATTGTTGGGCTTTCTTCGGTGTTTCGAAAATTTCTGACTAGTAGGTGAAAAGTGGGTGTACATTGTATAGCGGCATTACGTGCCGTAATGTGCAGATGCAGTTCTGCCTTCAACTTCGGGGATAAAAGGCGTGACGTTGCATATACAAAACTGTGCAAGTATACCACACACTACCCACCTTCTCTTTTTTTATGAAACACGCCGGTAATCAAGCTGACGTATCACCTGATGGTAAGCAATGGACACTTAAAATACCAGAGGCGTTACTAGTGTTGGCCTTTTCGGGTTAGGAATTTAAAGGTTATTGGGGATAAGGAAGATTGGGAAAGGGGGTAATTGGGCTTCCGGTAACCTAGTAAGCAGTGCCTTAGCATGGGGGACACTTAGCATGAATAAAACGCCGCGATATCCAACCGACCTTGCGCCAAGGTGTCGCAGAATTATACACTCGCCGCACCGCTTCGTACGCGACTCCATCGTATAATTTTCTACACGCGACATGCTACCAACATAATTGGTAGCACGTGGCTCGGACATCTACAAGTATATTACAAATCTTGGAGACTTTTTGAAGGATACAACGTGATGTAGTATAGGTACTTGTATATGTCGTTCGGCACTGCGGGGCTCGACCGGAGTGATACCACGGTTAAGCAGAAAACTGACGTGATACAATGTTTGCGTTGTGTGAGTGAGGGTACTGGAGGCCCAATTTCCCTTTTCTAAAATCTCCGATTTCTCAACCCGTAAATTCCTAAACCCCCAAAAGGCAACGCACTTGTAACGCCTCTGGTGTTTCAAGTGTCCATGAGCGGCGGCGATTGCTTTCCATCAGGTGATCCGTCTGCTCGTTTACCGGCTTATGCCATAAAAAAAAACTTTGATATATACGATATTTTTCTTAATTTCTGGTACTTATTTAGAAACAAAATAAACAATAATGAGTTTTCTAGAACCACTTAAAAAAAAAACAGTGAACTGTCAAATATTCATAATTCGAACGCCGCGCCGGCCATGCTCTCGTTTACATCGTAACCATAAACACTTGACATAGACATATTATACTAGTTTAGTAAAAACAGTTTTTTATGTACTTTCTAGAGTTAGAGTTGTGTTTTAATGTGTTTTGTAGAAGAAACTCAGTTATAACTGTCGTCCTATGACTAACCGTTTTGCGACAGTTAAAGTTAACTTTGTATAATGAAACCTGGTTAAAAATTAACTGGATAATCTAGCTTGTTGGTAGAGTGTTAAACTGTTTTTGACTTTCCGTACTAGCAACTAGAGGGTTAACCGTAGCTCCGGCTCAAAGGGTAGGAGTAGGAACGGGAGGGTAAAAAAACTTTGCGTTCTTTTTGTTGACGGAGGGGAAACTGTCAAAAGGCGCTTAGCTTTTTAGGGAATAAGCTAGGGAGTTTAGGACTTTTATCACATTAAAACCACCCCGGTGGCCACTATCTACAACTAAAGGAGGCACCGGGTCCTATCAGTAGATCAACCCCGAAGCCTCAAAGGTTCAACGCCTGTTATGGCACTTCCCTAAATATCAACATCCTTGAACCTCTCTGTGCAGTGTAGTGCACTTATATATCTTTGCATACATCACCTTCGTCTTTGAATAAGACATTATTCTATCTTTGTGAAAAGACAGTTATAAGTATCACAGTAAAAGTTGCAATTTTAACACAAAAAAATCGACTAAAAACATCTCATTTCATCAAACACACTCGAATCAACAAAAAAATAAATAAAAGAAACTGTAACGATTTCGAAAATTCTAAATTCAAATTCAAATAGTAGATGTTTGATTAAGCTACCGTACACCGTGGCGTGTGCCACAGAGTAAACAAATGATTGCGCAGAATTATACTTAGGTAGGTACCTTAAAAAGCAATGCTTTTGAGTGCTCAACAAATATTGACTCTTAAACTTTTCTCTTTAAAATACATTTTTCAATAAACCTTTTGAACGGTAACTAGAATTCGACCACTTTGGTTCCTGATCTCGTTTTTAAGTGAAATGTTACGGTTTTTTTCTATCCGACTTTCCGAAATGTGGAGGTTCTTAGTTTCTACGTATATAATGTACCTAGAAGTGACGTCCCGCGATATTACAACATATATTAAATCCTACTCCTAAGTTTTGGCGTTTACCGGAGCTGCGGACTACCTAGCGGGTTTACCGGGGCTCCGGCTCGAAAAGCAGGAGAAGGAACGGAGTGGTTTTTAGTCAGTAAGAGTCTGACACTCCCTCTCGCCTCGCCCAAGGCGGGAGAAGTCATTGGATGATTTTCCCCGCTCAAAAAAAAAAAAAAATATTTTATTTTTTTTCATCGTTTTTTTCATCAATCAATCATTTATAAAGGGTAGCAAAGACTTCAGAGAACCACGTTATCAAAATCTAATCAGCCAATAGCAAGATAATCGCAAACCAAATGAGCCTCCTCTACATAAGAGGGTTTGCCATAATCTCAGCAGGCAGAGTTGGAGATCGCTGTATAAACGGTTCAAAGTTAAAGTCAAATCATTTATTCCAATTAAACAATAAATAGTACTTTTAAAATGTAAATAAAAAATAAATAAATGATAGTCTGTAAGTCTGTCCATCAGTGAAGCTAGGTGCTCGTTCTAAAGTGTAGCTTCGAATGGAGAAGAACGAGCAAGAAACTCCATTCGTAACTCTTTTATTATATAGGCTCTGCCCGGCTTCTATTAATCAAAGCGTGATGTTTTTATACCCTATAACCTTCATCAATAAATAGACTATTCAACACACAAAACAATATAGGGATGATGACTGGGTCAAAAATAAATCACACTCTCATAAATATGATGAACTACTTAATTTTTGATTTTTTCTAGTTAATTCTCTAGAAATAAAGTCTGCTATTTGACGTAAAAATCTGATGACGTCAAATACAACGCAATATTTCATACAAAATTCGTAAAGAAAATATCGTTTTTGACGTTTCGATAAAAAAAGGTATTGAATTTGACTAGTAGGAAACTACTCTTTTAAAAATGCATGGTGCAGCATGATGCTCGGGTTGAAATGTATGTTTGTATGTAAAATTGAAGTTAGGTTTTATTTTTAGACTGTAAATAAGACAGACATTCCCCAACAACCCTATAATTTTAATAGCTAAACGATTCGAGTACGGTAGCTAGTTTTTGTAAACATTTTTTGTTAGTTGAGGAAAAATTCTGTCTGGGATTTTAACACTTAGAAAAAAAAAAACATACAGATCTATGTCCGGATGTGAATATAAATGAGTACAATTGTACTCTAAATAGTATAGTATATTTAATTAACACTGTTATTCTTTCCGTGGGTGTGGTACACCTGACTATGAGTCCAAATATTTGCTATTGGTCAGGCAGTATCTTCGAAAGTATTTGCTTTCCATAAGAAAATCAATATAATACGTGTGTAATATTTTAAAATAATCTACAAGAATTAGTCATCTATTGTATTAAACACAGATTACACATTATCCGACCACCTAGTAAGCCCTAATTCAATAAGATCACGGAAAAAATGACGAGATTCCGTTAAAATCGGGTATTTCATCGTTAAAATACACAGCAACCCGTTATAAACCATCAACCATCTTTGTCGAACTAATATTGACATCGAAAGTCGCCATGTTTATTTTGTGATTTCGCGCCAACTACGCCCGTTTACTTGTCTATGGTCTTTATTTTTTTTTCTGTTTGTTTGAACATCTGTGTAGATAGGTAGTTGTGTTTTTGGATTGTCAGATTTGTGGATTTTATTTTAGGTTTATTTATGCTTTTTTTAAGATGACTTTTTTATTATGATGCTTACTGTCGTACTAAGAGATGTGTTTTATGGGCAGACGTGCTCCATCGTAGGCCGCATTATCACTTACCATCAAAATATCGAAATAGCTTGCTAGACAAAAGTTGGTGCGATTGCTTGATTAACTATATGCCGCGCATAAAAATAATTTATAGCATATAGCACTCAGGAATAACTGTAGCTTGTCTGATCCAGTGAAAATTGTTGTTTCGGATCTGGGTGTCATGTGTATGTGAACCAGTATGTTTGTAAACGCACCTACGATCACAGGACTTACAAATTTTACTGAAATAATATTAGTATAGATATAGCGGCCAAACGTCGACCCATTCAAGTTAAAAAAAAAATATGTTTAATGATTACTTAAACTGTTCCTTAGTAACGATTTTGTATTGAAAATAATTGCTAAGGACTGGGCTGGGGCTCGCTGTCATTGCAGCGGTAAGTCTCCTCTTTGAGGAGTGGCTTGAGAGGTGCCACGGCGTCCTCACCTACCGCCTGACGCAGGTGCTTACCGGACATGGGAGCTTCGGTAGGTTCCTGTATCTGATTTGGCGGCGGATGATTTTCCCCCCCTTAAAAAAAGGACTGGGTTAAGTAATCATTAAATGACTGAGTACAGCAGTAAGTGATTTCTACGTAGTATAATATTTTTTTATAAAATATGTTTTATAAAAAGAAAAAGTTTGTTTTAATCACACACATTGTTCACGCGTCAATTCAAATCGATGCATCTTCGAAAGTATTTGTTTCCGTAGGAAAATAAAATATGCGTGATACCTATTTACCATATTTATCTATTTCTACGAATTTCCGATATTTCGGCACTGTTGCAAGCGCCATGATCACGGATGAACTGGAGTATATGCGGGTGGATGTTTATGAGCAGACAAATCGGTCTACCCTCTTTCTCGTTCGTTTTTTGCTGACACCGCTACCACTGTCACTTGTAACTCGATTTAATTCTCGACACACAAAACTCACTGTGTCCGCTCGCGAACTTTCTTCTTTCTTGGCACTTTTGACCACTAGATTCCAAGCTCTAGACAGTTGAAACCCATCCTCCCGGTTGAAGTTTTTGTACTTGGTTATCTCAATCGCTTCTCTTACCAGTCTAGGTATATAGTGGCTACCGTAAATAAATAAACATGGTAAATATCCCGTCTCAAGTTCTAATATTAGTGTTAGTGACCATGTCAGTTTATAAACTTATGAAAAATACGTGTGTAATGTTTTAAAATAATCTACAAGAAGGACGTTGAAATAAAAATTAGTCATCTACCCTATTGCAGAATAGTCTTGCTGCCGTGTAAAATTGAAAGTTGGTTCCGTTCAGTTTTTGAAAGTAGATCTCATCATAATCTTTAGTATAAGTGATATGTAAACGTCTTATTTTGATTAATACGTTCATTTAATTTGACAAATCGATGTACGAGTATGTAATGTGTTTCGAAATGTGTGTAATAAAAACTCAATTTAATATTTGTCTGTATTTAATTCTAATTCGCGAGATGTATTTATTAAAATGTCAATGTTTTATTAAAATAAAAATATATGTTGTAAACAGTACAAGAGTTAATACCTTAACAACGCCATCTACCTTCAGAAAATAACACTAATTTAGTTGACCTCCTAGCGGCGAGTAGCGGAACTATTTTTGTTCCGACGACCTAACTTTGTAGTGACGTCTTTTATTTTAATTTTTATCGTGAAATATTGATTTATATCAAATTAAATGTTTATTATTGTGATATTTTAATATGATTTTAATTTTAAGCCTAAATTATTTCTAGATATTTGTCTATAAACTAAATCTCTAAGTTTTACTAAGTTACCTTCTCAAGTGTTTTCTTATTGATTTTAATAGTTAAGCTAAAATAAACCTTACCACTTCACTAACAATTTATTAATATAACAGCCAAAAACTTGGCTAAACAGGTTGCTCCTATTGAGCAACATTCAAATATTGACATAGCTCAAAATAATTCTATTAGTGTTGACATTCCCCATAATTTAAATTAAAAAATAAGACAAGAGAGTCCACCTCTTGCAAATATAACAGTAATGTTATCAATCTGGTTCACCAAAATATTCAAGGTTTCTTGAGTAAGGAATTAGAAATAGAACTATTTTTAAATTGTAATAGTATTGATATTCTGTGCATTACTGAGCATTGGTTGAAATCTCATCAACTAATGTTCAACTTTGGTAATCATCAGATTGGTAGCTCGTTCAGCAGGGAGAACGCTATACATGGTGGTTCACTAATTTTACTAAACAACAAACTTAAATTTAAAGAACGCAAGGATATAGTTAGTTACTCTGTTGAACGTACTGTTGAAATAGCCTGTGTGGAATTAGAGCGGTTTATTGTTTTAAGTGTGTATAGACCACCTACTGGTTTGTATGACTGTTTTGAAACAGTATTAGATGAAGTACTAAATAAACTCAGTAGTTCAAATAAATTCATCATTACTTGTGGCGATTTTAATGTAAATTTGTTAGAAAATTCTAGTTTAAGTACAAAAATTGTAAGTTTATTTGCCTCATTTAACCTCACGAACCTGTTTCTGGAGCCCACTAGGATAACTCCTACTAGTGCCACTTGCCTAGATAATATTTATACTGACATTGTACCAACTAATAAACAAATAATATCATTGCTTGATTCAGATCATTGTGGACAATTAATTTCAATAACAAATAAAGTAAATAAAGTGTCGAAACCACATATTATTGTTAACCCAAAGACTGAAAGACGCATTGAAACTTTCAAATCTAAACTCACTGATAAAATACCTTTATTATTAAGGAATAAAAATTCTAATAACTTGTGTGATGAATTTTTTAACATTTACCATACCGAGTTTAAGTCCACCTTCACACCTAAAACCATACCAGCTCATGGCAATGCGTCTTTCAATCAATGGGCAACTACTGGCATCTATAAGAGTAGGAAACGCTTATATGAACTTTATAACGAGAGGACATATATTAATACAACTGAATTTAGTGAATATGTAAAGAAATATTCTAAATTATTTAAAAAAGTTTGCTCTATTGCAAAATCGTTATACTTAAGCTCTAAAATAAAAAACAGTGACAATGTAATTAAAGCGACCTGGAGTATTATTAACAGTGAAACAGGGAGGTCTAAAGAGAGGAGTAGTGAATTTAGTCTTAAAATTGATAATAATGTAATTAAATCGGATGCAGAAGTCGCAGCTGCATTTGAAAACTTCTTTTCGGACGTTCCTGTGTCCACTACTAAGTCTTTGAACTCATCTCCCACAGTTGCAGAATCTTTACTAAAAGAAAATGTTGCAGCTTGCAATTTAGGCTTCTCTTTCGAACACATAGATTATACAGATATTGTCAAAACGTTCCATACCTTGAACAAGAAAAAGACTGCAGATCTGTGGGGTAATTCAGTGTACATTACCGGCTCTGTAATAGATATTGTAGCACCCGTATTAGCTCTATTCTTTAATAACTGTGTCGATCGTGGTGTGTTTCCTGATCTCATGAAGAATAGTAAAATAACTCCGTTATTTAAATCGGGTAGTACTTCTGACCCCACTAACTTTAGAGTTATTCAGTGACTACCTACATTCAGTAAAATTTTTGAAAAAATTATCATGTGCAAAGATTCTTTACTAGAAATAAATTATTACATGGAAACCATCACAAGGGGTCGTTAACACTGATGCCATTCTTAATAACATTTACATGCTTGGGAGGACTCGGCCGACGCATTGGGTATTTTTTGTGACTTATCCAAGGCGTTCGATTGTGTCTCTCATGAAACACTGATCAGGAAGCTATCCCATTATGGAATACGGGGCAGCTCTCTGGATCTTCTTATTGCCATACTTGAGTGATAGGATTCAGAGAGTCGACATTAACCAAAGTTTCCTCCGGGTCTATTGTTAGGATGGGTGTTCCGCAGGGGTCAATTCTCGGCCCGTTTCATTTTCTTATTTATATTAATGATTTACCAGTTACCTTGTGAAGGATAACCATGGGAATACTGTTTGCTGATGATACATCTTTATTGTTTAAACTCAAACGTGGACAATAGTCACTAACATGTAAATAGTGCTCTCTCAAAAATAGTACGCTGGTTAGTGCCGATTTATTACTAATACAAAAACTAAATGCATTAAATTCACAACACCAAATGTTAGACATGTGAAAACCAGCGTGCTAATCAAGGGCGAGGACCTACCCTGTAGATTCAATTCTTTTTAGGTATAACTCTGGACGCTAAGCTACAGTGGGCTACCGTAGATAAGTTGTCGAAAAGGCTCAGCTCTGAAGCATATGCCGTTAAAAAAATTAGAAATTTAACCGATCTAATACAGCGCGATTAGTATACTTTAGTTATTTTCATATATCATACATATGCTTCCTCCTATGGGAAATGCTGCAATTCAGTCTAGTCTTTGTATGCAGAAAAGAGCCATTATCAATTTAAAGGTCCGAGGCACTCTCACTATTTAAAGAAATTAATATATTGACCTTCTCAATACATTATGTGTAGTGTATGCTAAAACATTAATTTATTCAAAAAGTATTTACATAATATAAACACTAGAAGTAAAAACAAATATATTGTTCCCACTACTGGCGCTTAAGAAAATAAGTGGTTCGTTCAGATGTTATTGCATACGCTTTTACAATAAAATTCCCAGCGATATTCAAAGTTTGAGCCTGAATAAATAAAAATGTAGCGAAAAACTGTTTAGTTCAGCTTTTTATAAAATTAAAGACTACTTAGGATAGGTAGGCTTGGGAATGCCGCTATAATGTCCACACAGTCATGTTGACATGTTTGTAACCAGTTACATTTTTATACAACTTGACATGATATACATTAATATCATTCCATATTGTTTTTAAAAAGTTAGTTTGAGGACCGTGCGAGAGTCTGCCTAGCCATTTCATTCTAGTTAATTATATTCTGAAAGTGTGAGCATTTGTGTGGCCTACAAATGTTCTTTTGGTTAGTATTGTTCGTCGGATCATTCAGCAAAGCCGTCAGCTGAGCTAATTGTAAACTGACACATGCGCTGAAATCTGAACAGGTCCGCTCAAACTGCTGTGGTTCTTCCTCAGAAGACCACTACAGAATAAACTTGCACGGTTCTCCGACATCTCTAATTATTAGTCTGGTAGAGACTATGACCCTGAGTTTGTTTCGGCATTTCTTCCAGAGAGTCAGATAGGAAATGCAGGCCTCATCTAGCTATTTGAAATATTGACGTTAAAAGTGTATTTTATAATGCTATTTACAGAAATATTCATTTATCATTTATCATATTTATCATTTAACAAAGTACAATTTCCCCCACAGTCGTTGATGCGGTCTATGTCGGTGGAGCAACGCTGGCAAGACCTGGCGTCTCTGCTGACCATCCCCCCTCCCCCTCCGCCGGACCAGTACCAGCACTACCACCACCACCACGCCCACCAGCATCCTCATCCACATAATATTGCGTGAGTATTATATTTTTTTCTATAATAAAAACTGTTTTTTATAAGCCGGTAAACGAGCAACCGATCACCTGGGTCCTTAGTCTGCTATTAAATTGTGTCATGGTCGATATCTGAGCAGTGCAAGAGGGAGAGCTATGTAGATTGTATAGCTCAATCCCTCTGTGCCCCTGCTAGGTAAGCAATATCGCCTATGCACGGTGTCCCGTTTCAATTCCTGATGGGTAGAGCAATCTTTATGTGGTTCACAAAATGTCTTTAAGTCTTTGACTGCCAATAGAAAACTGTTTAACGTCGGTCACCGGTGACCCCCGTGGCGTTTAAAGTGTTAATCTGGGTGTGATGTGTATATGAATTTGTGTGTGTTAACGCACCCACGACACAAAAGAAAAATGTACATCTCTGCCCATCTTAAACGAAATAAAAGCCATGAATATGCGATGACAAAAATATGGTACATTTTATTCTTATCCAGTGATCTACAAAGAAAATCTTATCAAAATCAGTACCCATCTGTTCATTGAGATTCAGATACGTATTACATATCACTAATATCCATACATACTATATTTCATGTTTGGCAGGCAGTGTACGCCCACGGAAACTGATCTTATCAAAATGGTCCAGGGTCTTTTATTGAGATCAAAGACGTACTTACATATGACTTACACTATATTTGTCAATTTCAGTGCCCACGGCGCCGCGGGCGGCTATGGCTCCAACTACCACACCGCTATACCTCCAGTACCTGAGAAACATCCTGAAGCCTATGGTAAGTTGAATTGCTTGAAAATAAAGATTTCAACAATATCTTTATTTATTTTTAGTTCTAATACAACTACTGAACACTGCTTCGTTGGTCGAATCTATTGGTCGCCACACAAGTGACGTCGGACAAGGGTTCGATTCCCGGGTCGGAAAAAGTATTATGGGCATTTTTCGGTTTAACTTGTGTTAAATTTCTCAGGGGTAGCACATAAGCCTGGAATTTGGATTTAAACATGATACTAATAACAATACAAAGTGATAAACTGACAGACACTATATTGTGGTAAATAGCGTTTGCATTCGTACATTTCTGGCAAACCTGATTGTTTTTACCAAATGAGGTACACCTCTGCTTACCCGTTCTGATATATTTATGTGTCTCAGGAGGCGCAGCGGCACCGTTGGACGGTGCTTACAAGGTGGAATCGAACCAGCACCCTCAACAACATGATCCACTCTACTATCAGGTAAATACCGTTTTTATTATCTGTATTTTATACTAGCTTCTAACTCGGCGGTTCATACGTTCCCGTCAGATAAAAGGTCACCTTAAAAATCAACTCATCGTTTACATTTTCTTATTCTCTAATAACATTTACAAACGATGTAAATCTAAATCGAAAACAGTCATTCTTTATTTCAACTGGGACGCGCCGGACTTCAAACGGTGTTTTAATGTTTGTAATCTACTGTATCTCCTGGTGAAACACAGGAGTTCACGGTTCTTAGTTGAAAGGTATGGCGGCCACTTGTAAAAAATACCTAATCTCTTGTTAGACCTTGTTAGACAGACAGACGTTTTAATATTATTATTTTTGCGTAACGGTTCAAAAGTGCCTTCCTAAATATTGGTCTAGAAATAAATTTTTTTGACTTTGACTTTAGCATGTATTATGGCACGTTATTTTACCTAAAATGTTTTCGTCACACAGAACGCGTCAGCCGAAATGGCTGGCCCCACCAACCAGGATGGGTTTCTCCAGTCTATCCTCAACGACGAGGACCTGCAGCTCATGGACATGGCTATGAACGAAGGTATGTACTTATCTATATACTGGAAGTAAGAACCGATGTCAATCCAAAATTTATTGTGAACATACTTGAAAAAGGCTTATGGAGTTCCTTGTCGTTCTTCTCCAGTAGGAACTACACTTTGGAACGTGCAAATAGAGTACGTCTAGAGGTCTTGAAGACCGATGACATTTTTATCTTTGACTGCCAATCGAAAACTGTTCAGCAGGGCCTCAGCTAACGCGGTCACCGGTCGACCATCAAATATTAAAGTGATTAATTTTTTACTTAATTAAAAAAAATGTCGTGCTACCCATTGCATTGTTTCGACCCACACGACAGCACTTCCATCCCCATCATATAGATGGTTGGCAGGCCACAACTGTACGCTTCTCACGAAACGTTCTGCCTCGCACAGCAAAACTGGTCGTCAGGGTTTTTATATCGCACAAAGACGCCACCATGTCACCGAGTTGTCAAACTGTATGGAATATCTGTAAAAAAACATAGTTCAATTTAAACATTTTGGAATGACATTGCTTCTTAATTTCACAATACGTGTGTAACATTTCTTCGAAACGCAACGAACATGTAGCGACATCTATTTGCCACACAATGAAGATATGTAGTTCCACCTGATGATGCACCGCATATTTAGAATGGCGCATGGTGCTAAAATAATTAAAAAATAAAGTTAAACTTCAGATGCCTCTAAATGTTTTGATACTACATAACTGACATAGTATAAAACAATATAGATCTTTGAAACTACGTGACGAATTTCTATGCGGTTTTTTTCATAGGTATAGCTATTCTAGAGGGCGTTGAGATAAAAATATGTATGTAAGGTGACATTTTGGCTACTGCGCATATTATAACATTCTTAGACACAATATAATACATACTATTTATTAAACTAATGACTCAAACCATACTTAAAACTGTCAAGAAGAATGAAAACTTAAAATTCATCAAAAATAATCTTTCATAAACATCTTTTACTAAGAAATAAATACTAAATACAAACACTTAAGACTAAACTCAAATATAAAGAAACGTCCTTTAATGAATTTTAATCCTTATCTCCTAAGTAAATACATTTAAAACTCGACCTTAAAGTTCTTGTGATAAGGTTGGGAGTCGTTGACACAGTTATCTGACTTTAAGGTTTATTTTTGCGTAAACGGGTAAATTACATTGTCATTCTTTTAGAAATATAGTAGATAGTTGTTTTAGAAATTTGTTTAAAAGTCATATTATTTGTAAACGAGCAGACGGATCACCTGATGGTAAACAATCACAGCCGCCCATGGACATACGAAACACTAGAGGCGTTACAAGTGCGTTACCGACCTTTTGGGGGTTAGGAATTTAAGGGTTGTTAGGAATCGGTGATTGGGAAGATTGGGAAAGAGGCTAATTGGGCCTCCGGTAACCTCACTCACACAACGAAACACAACGCGAGCGTTGTTGAGACAGCCCTGCAGTGCCGATAGCACTGGCGAGCCCACACTTAAACCAAGACTATCACAGTCTTGTAAACAGTATGAATTTTAATTGGTATGACAGTTTATCATAAAATAATATGGAAAATACACAGGTATGATGTTTCTATAACAATATAATACTATGGAAAATACAGCAATAATATAATATTATCCACAAACAACGAAGCAGTATTTAGTTTGTTAAATATGACTAGACATGATAAAACCGATAAATATCTATTTTAATACAAAATTATAATGACTAAACCAAATTATTATTATATGAATCACGCATAACAGTTTAATTTAATCGTAGTAGGTAGTATATAGTGATATCGGCAATTTACAGTCATACAGTATGAAGATCACTCATATGACTTAAATGAAACTACAAGTAGTACTCGTCCACAGAAACATAATACAACTAAATATTTCAACGAAAACCGAAAATTAAAAATTGAAATTTTCAAACAAAGTAAAATATACCTACTACTTAAAAATAAATCAAGTATTAAATTCTGTGTGAACAGCTCCATGTTCCTTGACCACAGAAGAGCTGTAATGTTGTAGGTTGTCTAGGATTGTTACGGACATGCGGCGCGGCTGTTATAATGCCGTATTTGTAAATTGTGTTTAAAAATTAGCTCAAAGAGAATAATGCACTTTTTGGCTTAACTACTGGGCATATTTCGGTCATTTTTAGTATTGTATATCGTCAAATAGTCGTATAGACACATAAAGAAATGTTTTAAAAACATCTTTATCAAGCCACATCATAAATAGATAATATACAACAAATTTCCTCAAAATACATAATATTTGAAAACCGGATTTTTCCAGTACAAACTTGCGAAAAACTAGTTCAAATATGCATTCAAATAATGAACACACAAATCTCTACCCTATCCCTATTAACAAAAGAGTTTACATTACATTGCCACCTATATATTACTTATTAAATAACAAATAACGCGAAATACATACTGAAATAGACTTTAAACTCTTATAAACAAAGTGTAAATTTAATCGTGATAGCTTTTAACACCTGTGTTGGACAAAAATAATGAATTATTTTTTTATCGTAACGTAGCAATAAGATATGATAGTTAATATGTATTATATATTGATATTATGTAGATATATATGAGATATATGTCATATACACGTGCGTTGGATCATGTAAAGGCCTTGTATGTACCTATTATATGTATACTAGTACCCGCCCCAGCTTCGCATGGGTACAATAGTGATATATTATGCATGTATTATACATGTAAACCTTTCTCTTGAATACTATCTATTAAAAAAACGGATCAAAATCCGTATGCGATACGTTTTAAAGATTTAAGCTGTACAAAGGGACCATAGGAATCAGAAGAAAGCGACTTTGTTTTAATACTATGTATTGCATGATAACTATATGCCTACAAATTTTAGAGAATTATTGGTAAAATAACAACCGAAACATCAACAGCCTGAAATTACCCTACTGCTTTGACCAAAACCTTCTCACACGGAGAAGGTTTGACGCATTAATCACCACGCTTGCTCAATGCGGGTTGGCGATTTCAAACTTATAATTAGAAATTATAAGCTCAGATTTCCTCACGATGTTTTCCTTCACCGTTTTCATTGGTGTCTACATAATCTTAGATAGTACATAGTACATATAACTCGGAAAGTGGCGTTAGTCACCATTGCCGTTGGTAGGTTTCGAAACCTCGCCTGAAAAGCGTGTGTGTTAAATCTCCGGGCCACCGTTTTTTTTAGGGATCCCATGAAACTTCTCCCGCCCCGGGCGAGTCGAGAGTGTCAGACTTCGAGAGTGTTTTACTGACTAAAAACCACCCCGTTCCTACTCCTGCTTTTCGAACCGGAGCGCCGGTAAATCCGCTAGCTAAACCACAGTTATCCCAATAGGGCTGATGCCTGATCCGGAGATGCGCTATACGCACTGGTTTGGTTCTGGTCGTCCGCAGACCCACAAATGTCCGGGTCACCATGAAGAGCATATCATCTAAATAATTATAGCGAAAAATCAGACATATTTTCTTCTCAGCCCATTACTAAATATATAACGCAAACGTCATAGTAACAACTAATTAATAAAAAATCATCGGAAACAACAACGAACGCGAGCAATTAATCACCTCTATCAATTGAACAAAATAATACGACAACTCTGACGTAATGATTTCTTAAAAAAAACGTTTAGTCACATCAATAGCTTCGCGCGCTGAACACGAAAATGGCGGCAGATATACACATTTATCAGCATTCTAAAATTAACCTATTTACTAAGTAAATAAGATACAATTTCTGTTTGTTCAACTACTCTTTATAATATCTTACAAATGAAGGAGATATCATTTGATAGTTTGTCTAGTGGCTGTATACGTGGTGCCTTTGCTTTCTAAATAGTGAAATTAAAAGTTCAAAACGTCAGTGGTGTGATTGTGTTCCTATACTCTTTATTACCAAAGATTTTTTGTGTTAAAATCGATTTGTGTTATTGAAGAATATTTCGTGATTAATTTAAATCGTTTTACAAAAGGATATTGACATAAGAATGTGTATATTTGAAAAGCATTGACGCAATTTATAAAACAAACATGGGAATCTACTCATACGTGTATCGTTTATTCGTGATGAAGTGTAATATTGTAAAGTGATTCAGAGAGTGATAAATATAATAAAAAAAAACTATAAGTAACAAACAATCGTATTTTCTAGAAACATTTTTTAATTTATCTTTTCAAGTGAGACAGAGAAAAGAAAAACTGTGAATAATAATTATAATCTGACATTTTTGACGTTTCGTTCTCGCGCCAATTTTCGAATTTGACAGTTTGATTTTTTCCAAGTGTTGCGACCAAGGAGTCCTAATGCCATTCTTCGCTAAACGCGCAGAAAGAGGTGGAAAGGCGCACAGTGAATGTAGTTTCTGCATGTGTAGATTCTGCATGGCTGCGCGTAGACAGAAGACTACTTGCGAAGCGTTGATCAAAGTGTCTACATCAGTGCTGAAAAGATATAACTTTTGCTTATTCTCATTCAAATACAGACTGTTTTTCGATCCTTGAAAGTTATCTAATGTTGGCATTAGATAAAACACAATGCTTCTTGTTTATTATAAGATAATGTGGGCTTAGTAATACCGTTACATTCGCGTCACGGGAAATTCCGTGACTGAAAAAATAAAATGGCGGATTTGTAATCAGCTTTTTGATGATTTGACGGAAATATATGCGAAGATATATTATTAAGTATATGTAGAAGTATATTTTATTAATACTGAAAGATAAATAATAAAGATTGCATAGATATTTTGCGATGAAAATGGATTTGACGGTTGCCAATTACACGGTTGCATTCGCGCAGCCATTTTATGCGGTCCCTCCATATTTGCGGACTGCATTAATATATCCGGATCCTCTGGAGTATTTTAACAGTTATTACAAATACTATGATGGTGAGATATGAATATCAATTATGATAATTATGTTTTTAATGAAAATTTTCCTTTACTCTGTATAATATGTCATAGCTGATAAGTTTGTTTGTCAAAATGCGCAAATCTCTAGAAGTAGCGCTACGATTCAGATAGCTATTTTTGCAAATGACGTTTTTTTATATAACAAAGGAAATAAACAAGACTGCAATGTTTGTTTTGGAGCTGCAAGAGCGACTGACGACCAAGTGGTCTCGGGTTCGATTCCCTTATCGGATAAGCCCAAATTGTATGTATTACACATTATGGTACTCCCTATTACATGAGACTTATAACAGACCACCATAAGTGTTATATTGCCTCACTTCCATCATTATCAGCCTGTCCACTGCTGGACATAGGCCTCTCCAATAAACTAAGTATGCAACGTCACGCCTTTTATCCCTGAAGGGGTAGGCAGAGATGCTCTTTACGGCACGTAATGCCGCTATACAATATTCACCCACTTATCATCATTTGTGTTATAAGACAATAGTAATAGGGGGTGAGAAGAAGTTAAACTAAGTATGCTAATAAATCCGAAGCTGCGGACTACCCAGCGGGTTTACCGGAGCTCCGGTTCGAAAAGCAGGAGTAGGAACGGGGTGGTTTTTAGTCAGTAAGAGACTGACACTCCTTCCCGCCTCGCCCAAGGCGGGAGAAGTAATTGGATGATTTTGCCACTCAAAAAAAAAAAAAAAATCAAAAAATGCTAATAAAAAATTAAAAAAGGCAATGTAACTATTAACACTTTATTTAAGTTTAAAATGCGCAAATGCGCTCACGAGATACGCTATTGTGACGCGAAAATTCTTACTTATAAGACGTTGCCTATTCAAAATTTGAGAGTAGACTAACAGAAATCTCACTCTGTATTCCCTTTTATATATTTCAAATTCTAGTTTGTCATTCTCCATTAAGTATTTCGGTTCTGATAACGAATGTGACTCAGCTAATTCTTAACACAATGACTTGTTATATTCTTGAAGGTAAAGTCCACATTTTTGATATCAAGTCATACGTATTGGTTTAGTTACTGGTACAAAGTCCATTTGTATATTTACTAGCTTACAGAAATCCGACATGAAACAATGCTTGCGTTGTGTGAGTGAGATTATCGGAGGCACAATTACCCCCCTTCCCAATCTTCTCAATCCCGGTTCCCCAACAACCCTTAAATTCCTAACCCGTTTACCTGGTGTTTCGGGTGTCCAAGGGCGGCCTATGTATCTACCACTTTTCCAAAATTCATCTCGATCCCTTTAGCGGATTTGATGTTATTGTGTAACAAACATACACACAAACTTTCGCATTTATAACATTTTCCTGTAAGATTACATTTACTCGGAATTAAAAAATATCCTATTTTGAGCGTATAATATAAGTTAAGGTGGGCCCATAAGCTAAACAGATTCCCGATAGCAATATCAAAAACATAACCCTCCTTCTGGCGCAGTCGGGTCAAAAACCACGCATTTTGCACATGACTTCCAAATCTTATCACAATTGTTTTTTAAAGACTGAAGTCCAAATTCTTGCACTCAATCTTTGAAGATGTACTTAGTACTTTAGACTATATAAAAAATACCTGTGTCATCATTACATATACATACAATACATGGTGGTCCGGGTTTAGCATACCCGCTTCTCATGCATGAGGGTGCGAATTCTAAACCTACCAACGACAAGTACCAATGTGACTTTTTCCGAGTTATATGTATTTTCTAAGATTGTTTAGACACCACTGACAAACGATGAAGGAAAACATCGTGAGGAAACCTGAGCTTATAATGTCAAATTTTATGTTTGGAATCGTCAACCCGCATTGAACAAGCCTAATGATTAATGCTCAAGCCTACTACGAGTGAGAAGAAGCCTTTGGTCTGCTTGTCAACAGATGGGGCTAGTAACCTCTTGTTCTTCGTCCAATAAGGAATAAGCTAGTGTCACCCTGTTTGACGTTCAAACCTATAAATGGGTCATATAAATCGGAAAACTTGAGTTTGAGCTTAATCACGCTTGCTCAATGCGGATTGTCGATTTCAAAAATATATTTAGAAATTATAAGCCCAGGCTTACACATGGGACTTTAACACAAAATGGTGAAAAGTGGGTGTACATTGCATACAGAATTACGTGCCGTAATGTGCACCTCTGCCTACGCTTCGGGAATAAAAAGGCGTGAAGTTTGTGTGTGTGATTTCTCACGATGTTTTCCTTCACCGTTTCTCAGTGGTTTCAGTCTTCGGGGATAAAGGAAGTAGGATTTTGCAACTCTGCCTACCTCTTAGCCTTCAAAACTGTGATATTATGAATAAATGAAAATACCTGATATCGAGATTAGATAATTTGGTAGCACAGTTTTCAGTGGTAGCACTTAGTCTGGAAATGTGCCCGGTATATGGCAATAGGCTCACTCCCTATTACATGGGACTTTTAACATAAATTGTGAAATGTGGGCGTACACAGTGGCATACGTGCCATAAGGTGCACCTCTGCCTACCCCTTCGGGGATTAAAGACGTGACGATGATATGATATATGAATATGTATGAAAATACCTGATATCGAGATTAGATAATAATATTAAATATGCTTTACTCACGATGATGTTGAAGGATTTGTCATTGCGAGTAGATTATCGTGTCACAGTACTAGTAGAAAGTCCGTGTTTTTTTAATAATCACTATTGTTTACATTTTTTTTGTCGAAATGTAGATCTTTTTGTTCGGATAAGTAAATTTTGGTGTTTTTTTTATGGGGGATAATCATACTATGACTTCTTCTCGTCTTTGGTAAGGCGAGAGGTTTGATTTTTGATTGATTAAAACCATCCCGTTTCTACTCCTGCTTTGAGTATGAGCCCCCGTAACCCGCTAGGTAGTCCGCATCTCCAAGTAATTTTGGTGTGGGTGCAAAGTTTAGAATGCTTGAAATGATGTATAATGACGTGATGTAGATTTTATAAAGCGATATGTTAATAAGTTAAAAATATTTGTCACTTCTTTGTACCCTTGTAACTGAAACGCATGCATGAAAAAACTGATGACTGTTATTGCAGTGAAATAAGTATGTAAGATTCGTAGCAATAAAAAACATAGCTAAGCTGATTTTGTTTCCACCATTACTGAGCTATGTGTACCAATAAATATGATTAAAAAATTGAGTGGAAGCCAAACGCATCCACAGTAACGTAGCATACCACATCACTGTAGGGCTACTCCGGTTCTCGAATGCGAAGTTTCGTTTAATCTTCGGTCGTAGGTTTTATTGATTTACTAATAGAATTACTATAACGTTTTATTTTTAATTTCAAATCTAAACTTATTTATTTATCTTCATTTCATTCGTTCACTTTGTTTTATTCACGAAAGTTCGCAATAAATGGAATTGTAATATAAGTTTTTAAACTGACATGGTCACTAACACTATTATTAGAACTTATGACGGGATATTTACCATGTTTATAATTAGTTAATCCGTGATCATGGCGCTTGCAACAGTGCCGAAATATCGGAAACTCATCGAAGTGAATAAACATGGTAAATATCCCGTCTTAAGTTCTAATAAAAATGGAATTGTAGTACGGAACTTCGTTTTTCGTTGAATTAAAGTAAGCCTCCTGGTTCTAATCATCCTTATAACCGGCATATTTACTACCTAACAATATTACGTGACATTTTGCCAAATTTGGCAGCTACAATAACAATGCAAAATAGCCAATCATCGTTCGTCGGCATTATTTTTTACGTAACGTTTAGATATTCCGTGATAATTTCAAGTGTATAGATAAGATAATAGTCTTATGTTGTGTTTCTCTTTGCGATCGGCCATTTTTCCCGCGTCATCGTGAGTATTTAAATTTGCTATTTTTTTCTTTTATTTCTTTTTTTTTATTATGTTATGTATGTTGTTTATAGATCTGTTTTTAGGTTTTTTTTAACAAGATAGGTGTTTAGTTTTCGCCTCTTGTGTTTTTAGTGTTTTTTTTTATTGATTTTTTTTACGAAATGGTGGACTTTTTCAACGATTTGCGGTTTGGTATGTATGATTGAGTTGGTGTTAGGTTCGATTCCCGCGTTGAGTTTATTTTGTAGAGGGTATTTGATTTTGAATTTGTCTGTTAATAGTAGGGTTTTGTTGGATTGTTTTCTTTTTAAAGGGACTTAGTCGAATCATAAGCATGACGTAGCTAGGTTCCGGGTTCGATTTCTGATTTCAATATCAAGCCGCATTGTCGTAACGTTAAGTTTTTTTTTTACTCTAAAACATGATTTATTTTATATTGTCTTCAAATGTCCAATATTGTTCTTTTTTATCATTTTCATTGTTTCAATTTCAATGAGTATATTTCATGCTAAAATTGCATCATATTAAAAAATATCTGAACTTATTGATTTGTGCGTAAAAGATCAGCCTATATGATGATGCAATTTCTTTTACATACTAAGTTTAAACTTATACATACTAACGCAAATTTGCGTAAGCTTCGTTTGTTGAGTGAGTGCGACTGGGCAAAGCATTGCTTTGTTCTTTTTGGCTTTTCAATAATTTTCAGTAGTAGCACGGAGTCTGGAATTGTGCCCAGTATATGGCAATAGGCTCACCGCCTATTACATAGGACTTATAACACAAAAGTTTGAAATCGCCAACCCGCATTGAGCAAGCGTGGTGATTAATGCTCAAACCTTCTCCGTGTGAGAAGAGGCCTTTGGTCAGTAGTGGCCACTTATAGGCTGTTGATGATGATGATTTCAAAAACCACTTTCATGTTTCTTTTTTTCTCATTTTAATTATTTATGTTTATTATTTTCTTAATCAGTGCAAATAAACTTCTTTTCTTTCTTTCTTCTTTTCTATTGACATTCATGGAAGGTGCCTTAGATAAAATTTCTGCATTGAATGACTCCTCTCATATGATTCATCAATCATATACATATAATCAGATTATGACTATAAACGTTGTACAAGATAAAATCGATCTTAATTCTACAGTGTTTAAGTTGAATTTAGGTTAGCACGCGTTCGTGTTGTGTCTTTTTTGTTCAAGGGAAATTCAACTCTGTTGTTATAGTTTTTAAGAACTACTATGGATCGTCTTGTGGTCGGAAATTGATATCTTCTTTAGAATTTTTTGAAAAACTGAAAAAATCCTAGTATTACTTTGCCCGATCTGGGAATTAAACCAGGAATAGTTTCGCTCGCGATATAATCATTAAGTTGCTCTAAGTACGACAGTAAAGTAAATACTGTTATATTAGTAAATAAAAAAATACGGTCAAGTTCACTACCATTTCATAACCATACGATATGAAATGTTTTTACACAGCAATTCCAACTCTATTTAAAAGAACAGTAGGTATAAAATCGCAACAACCTCTTATATAAATAGTTCAACGTCTTATGTACTTATCACACAATGACATAACAATTCTGAAATCTTCACATAGTAACAATAATTGAACGCATAGCTTAGTACCCGGTACTAAGCTATGTAAGCTTTCCACCGGGAAACGGATTCAGCTTAGCTATTTTTTTTTATATGGAAAGATGCATGCTATTGATGTTTGCTATGGATACGTGCTATGGATGTGTGCTATGGATAGCTTCCCTACTATCGATACATTGCATGTTCTACAAAGCATAGTATCAATGGAAACGGTCACATAGTTTCATAGCACATCTCTGGTGGAAAACCACCGTAACTCTAATATGAAGACAACAATATTCATATGTAAATACCACGAAAATTTCTCAGTAGTAGCACGGAGCCTGGAATTGTGTCCAGTTTATTGCAAGAAAAGCCCCTATTACATGGGACTTATAACACAATTGTGAAAAGTTAGTATACATTGTATATGTATAGCGGCCATACGTGCCATAATGTGCACCTCTGCCTACCCCTTCGAGGATAAAAAGCGTAACAATGTAAACACCAATTTTATGACACTTTGCACAGATACAAAAACATGACAATTACAACATAAAAAATGTCCAATGACACTCAAAACATGATACAACAAAATGATGAAGCTATTTTTTTCATTTCATTCATTATTCTGCTGATACGCGCTATCATTGGTGCGTCTTATCATGAATCTTTTAATGTAGGCGTGGTATACAGATAATAGTATATATATAAAATGCTTTGTAACATTCATATTAGTATTATTTTCATATTGAGAGTGTAACAAACGGGCTAAAGATCGCATTGACGACACGGCGTCTAGTCCGGTGGTTGCTCTCTCTACTCCTGTTTGGATTTTCAACCTTATTACCAACGGGTTAACTGTTATATTTGAGTACTATGTATCCTTTGTGTGATGGACCTGTGATGATGGGTGATCTATGGGCGTATTACCCTCCGGTGTTGAGCGCGCAATATAATACAGGCATGTTTTATTTTTTTCTTGTAAATTTTCTGTAATAAAAATATGTTGCTTCACCCTAGGATTTCCTCTTGTGTCGTGGGTGCGTTTACAAACATACAAGTTCACATACACTTAAGCCCGGAACAACAATTTGTGGATCATGCTACGTAGGGGAATCGATCATAATATGTTCAGCCGTTCTTGAGATTTGCGCTTAACAAACATACTTAGGGCGTGTTTTTTAGAAAATTGTCCTATATATTTTCTGTTTTGAACTTTAGGTTATTATTGATGTCAAATGTTCCTTCCATAAAAACTTTATCCTAACTACAACAGACACAACCACTAACTAACTATTTTACATATTATACAACAGCAGTCGTTGCGCGTTGAAGTCTTTTGTTCAGTACTAAAATTATGTATAAAAAAATTAATAAAATTGTCTGTTTGTTCCAGGAATGTACACGATGCGTATGCTGGACGGCGCTGGACCGCACCATGCTCCTCATCACACACACTCACATATGATGATAACAGGTTAGTTATTATGCACGATTGATCATGTTTGTAGCTTTCTGCTTCGATTCGTGCGTTCGCAAAAATGTGAATATGTGTGTGTGTATTGTATTTCTCTATCCTTGTCCTTTCCCTACCTAACTGACTGCAGTAGTTATAGTTGACTACAGTGTACAGTCATGAGTCAAACTGGCTTTTATGACTCCGATTCTTCATGATAAAATAACTCTACCAGTGGTTTCGTGGGATAAAAAGTAGTCTATATAATATTCCAGACTATAATCTACCCCAGTTCCAAATTTTATCCCGTTCCCTTCAGCCGATTTCACATGATCGAGTAACAACCATGCACACAAACTTTCGCATTAATAATTTTAAATAAGATACCGTTCTCTCAGATGAAAAATTAATTTATTATTTTGAGCGGTTAAAATATTTTTTTATGAAAAGTGGTATGACCATTTTTGATTAAACAATAGACAACCATGGTTACTTAAACTGTCTTTGTACTGCTTCCATATTTCATTGCCAGTTACCAGTATTCTAAATAACTAGGTTGATTAAATAGAAGTTATAAAACATTATTCTCTTGTTCCAGAGAGAGACTCCGCCTCGGACAGCGCCGTGTCGTCGATGGGATCCGAGCGTGTTCCGTCTCTGTCTGACGGAGAGTGGTGCGATGGAAGCGACTCTGCCCAGGAGTTCCACAGGTGAGCGAAACATTATTTTGTCTATACTTTAAAGGGCAGGGTGTAATGTACTAGAGCTGCGGACTACCTAGCGGGTTTACCAGGGCTCTGACTCGAAAAGCGGGTCATTTAATGGTTATGGTTACCTAACCTAATTCCTAGCAATTATTTTCGATGCAAAATCGTTACTAAATATTAGATTCAAGTAATTATTAAATGTCTCTGAGTACTGCAAAAATGCCTGAATACTCAAACGCTACTCAATTTTAAGACGCTCTCAAATGTAGTTGTGTCACTATCAATTCTTTATAAAATGACAGAGATAGCACGATATTTAAGTACAATCTAAAATTGAGTAGCGAGGTATTCCTCGAAGCGCAACTGTTTTGAAGCGCACCTCTCCAAGCGCACCTATTTTATTCCTCGAAGCGCACCCGTTAGTTGCGCTTCAAGGAACTATTAAAAATATTAATTTTTATTTCCTCGAAGCGCACCTATGTTTTATTTTCGACTAGAGAGGGGATGCTAACTGAAACTATCGATAATAAGATATCGATAATCTGATACACGTAGCGCTATCTATGAGCAAATAAGGTTAAACCTTTAAAAATAGTTTCTTGTCGATGTATGACATCGCAAAATGAAATGTTCCGCTTGAAACCGCCAATCAACGACTTTCATTAGTTATTTTATACAATATTCAAGAACTCTGTACTCGTCGACCGTAGATTGTTATTTTTTTTAATAATGATCCTTTACTTATACTTTCGGTTGAGGTCTTTGTTCACTCATTAGGATCATTACTAAATTAAAAACCTAAAAAACCCGACTGCGTTTCTTTATAATATAAAAATGCAGTCGGGACCCATTCTATATCTGAAAACTTAGTGAGGGCACATACTGCTGGCTTTCTAGAATGGGTCCCGACAGCTTCAGTTTTACAATGACTTTCTTGTTTTAGGATTTTTTCATTTTCATATTATAAAGAAACGCAGTCGGGTTTTTTAGTTTTTTAAATTACCTTTTTTATTTTATTTTCTTTTTGTTTTATTTTTTTTTTATTTTGATATATCTAGTGTCACTCTCACAGTAATACAAATCAAACGACTCCTAACAAGCTGAAATCCATCGAGTCATTCAGGCTATAAAGTGAACATTATTCGAATTTGGCGCCAAAAATCCGCCACTTTGTATTTTTTTTTTTGTATTTGGATATATCTAGTGTCACTTTCACAGTAAATACGAATCAAACGACTCCTATCAAGCTGAAATCCATCGAGTCGTTCAGGCTAGAGAGTGAGCAATATTCGAATTTGGCGCTAAAAATCCACCATTTTGTTTTTTTTATTATTTTGAAATATCCAGTGTCACTCTCACAGTAAATACAAATCTAAACAGACCTCTTAGGCCAAAATCCATCAAGCCGTTTAGGCTGCAGAGCGTGCCAAACAATTATACATACATACATACTCTTGAAAAACATAACCCTCCTTCTGGCGCTGTCGGGTAAAAAAATTACAATCTACGGTCGACGAGTACAGAGTTCTTGAATATTGTATAAAATAACTAATAAAAGTCGTTGATTGGCGGTTTCAAGCGGAACATTTCATTTTGCGATGTCATACATCGACAAGAAACTATTTTTAAAGGTTTAACCTTATTTGCTCATAGATAGCGCTACGTGTATCAGATTATCGATATCTTATTATCGATAGTTTCAGTTAGTATCCCCTCTCTAGTCGAAAATAAAACATAGGTGCGCTTCGAGGAAATAAAAATTAATATTTTTAATAATTCCTTGAAGCGCAACTAACGGGTGCGCTTCGAGGAATAAAATAGGTGCGCTTGGAGAGGTGCGCTTCAAAACAGTTGCGCTTCGAGGAATACCTCTGAGTAGCGTTTGAGTATTCGGGCGTTAGACTTGTGGCGACACATGACAAGTGACACGTAGACGATCGATGAACAAATCAACGGATGACGTCATAAACTATACATCGCACATGTGAAGTGTACATGGGAATAAACATGGATAGAAAATCCCAACGACCAACTGTCAATGTGTCACAGTGCACTATCACATTATTGCATCTCCTCTTTATACTACCATACATAATGCAATTAATTCATATAAAACATAGATAGATCTCAAAAAAAAAATCAAATACTTACAACAACAAAACATAAAAGTGTATTATCATTCATATTACAAACTACTATTACTACCTACAACTTGGGATATCCCGAAACTTATCATACAATATTATCTCGAATATGAACGTGATGACTCGATCATTTTCGAGGTCGACCGTTATCGGAAAGGAAACTGTTGAAAAAAAAACGTATTAAATTACAAACTACTATTACTACCGTTATCGGAGGGGTGTGGGGGGGGGACTGTAAAAAAAAAAGTGTCGACTCATTAGTATCATCTTTGATATGACTGTGTGTTAGTTTAAAAATTATCTTTTATAAGATATAAGATAATAAATAGTGTTTGTAGATGACTTTTAAATATGATTTTTTTTCTGTTTTGTCATCTAGTTCAAAATTCCGACCGTACGATAATACGTTTGGACGGGATCGGTCTGCTCCACATCAGCCCCAGAAGAAACACCATATGTTCGGCAAGAGGTGCTTCCAGGTAAGAATTAGTGATAAATTTTAGAGTGGGAGAGTCATGCTTCGGCTCGACCGGAGTGATACCATGGCCAAGCAGAAAACTGACGTGAAATAATCCTTGCGTTGTGTGAGTGAGGTTACCGGAGGCCCAATTACCAATTCCCAAAGGCGATTGCTTACCATCAGGTGAACCGTTTGCACGTTTACCGGCTTATGCCGCCGCCTCTGGACACTCGAAACACCAGATGCGTTACAAGTGCTTTGCCAGCCTTTTTGGAATTCAAGGGTTGGTTCGGATACGGGGATTGGGAAGAAGGGTAAATGGGCCTCCGGTAACCTCACTCAAACAACGCAAGCGTTTGTTCCACGTCGGTTTTCTGCGCGGCCGTGGTATCACTCCGGTCGAGCCGGCCCAGCAGTGCCCGATCCGTGCAATAAGCTATGCATAACCAATATAAACTGACCTCTAAATATACAGAACGATCATATAAAGCGAGACCATGATAAACTGGTTGTATATAACTCTATATGTTGCCTTATATACGTAATATGACCGTCATTATTTACATTATAACTTTTCCACAATTTACTTTACATACATAGATAATGTGTTATCTCTTTGATAAATATGAAAATCCTTTAAAATTATTTGGTCGTGTGCAATTCCGGAACATTAATTTACTTTTTGTTTTATTTAAATACCTATTTAATATTTATTAGTACTGGTTTATAGTGACGGTAGTTAGATTGAAGTTATGGGTTCGATTCCCGGGTCGGGTAAATTGCTTTCTGACTTATTCAGTAGTGTGGAGTTCGTTTTTAAACTTATTGCCGTATTCTAGTAATGATTACTCATTTAATAGTTACTTTACCTAGTCCATAGCAATTGTTTTCTATGCAAAATCATTACGAAGGAATAGTTTAAACATCTATATTAACACATTGAACGCCGTAGCGGTCACCGGTGACCGACGTTAGCGGAAGATTTGCCTTCAACAGTTTTCTATTGGCAGTCAAAGACTTAATTTCTCTTTCTCCTGCAGGAGCAACCAGCTCCGACCCTGGATCCAGTCGGTAGACCTGGAGTTGTGAAGTACGAGTGCCCAGAGCAGACTTATCACCATGAGAACATGCATATGCATAATGGTAAGTTGTCAGGATATTTTTTTTGGGTGTCGTATTGCGTGTTGCTGACGAGCGGCAGATAAAGAAACTTGAGTCCGTAGCAGCGATTCGTACCGCCGGTTTGCGTTTGGAAAAGCCAAAAGGTCGTAGGCCGCGTATCCTTGTCAAGGACATCCCGGGTTCTATGGAGGACGCCGCGTTTTTGACCTCACTGTATCGTCAAAATATTAGTGGGGAAATCGAAGTAAAGGAGCAAGATTTTATTAAATCTTGTAAAATTACCCGCCGGCGTACTTTGCAAAACGGTCGTAAGTGGGTTGGCATTGAACTAGACGCTAATATACGTAAACATCTTGTTACGACAAAAGATAAACTTTTTATAGATTGGGCAACTTGCCGATTCATAGACGATGTAGAATTAGTTAAATGCCACTTGTGTCAGCAGTTCGGCCACGTTAGGAAACATTGCACGGTTAAAACACCCACCTGCGGTAATTGTGCTGAGGCGCATGAATCACACGACTGCCCTCATATAAATAATAAAAATTTTATTCCAACATGCGTGGCGTGCAAACGTTTCAAAAAACCTCACGACCACCGTTGTGGTTCGCCCGAGTGTGGCACCTACAAAGCTAAACTCGAACAACTCATATTAAACACCACCTATTAAATAATAATATCGACGCTGGAAAGGCAAAATGTATTAACCGCCATTATGTGAATTGTTCAGTAGAGCGATTTGAAGTTTCAAATTTTGCAAAAAAAATCATAACTAATTAATTACTGGAGCTTTTTCATTGAAACTCAAAATAGTTATTACGAATAACGTTTACTATGAAATGTAATAATAGAAAATAATGTAAGTGTCTTCGTGTCCAAGATTTTGGAGTTAATACAATGCAGGCCATAATCTTGGTTAGGTAAAATTGACTTAAGTCAGTTGATCGTACTCACCGTGTCCAGGTAAAACATGTTTTAACGAACAAAAAGCTGCATAAATGAGCTAGATAAAATGTGTTATATTCTGTACAGCATACTAACACGTCTAAGTAAAATGTTTTATCAGGCCCGGTCAAGTCAGACCATGAAAACTAAAATGTCTTATCTTGCATTAAGCTAAAGTTTTCGCTGGGCTTTAAGTATTATCTCACAATATTAATGAATTATGGAAGTTACGGGTAAAACTAAATAACGCAAAAAAAATTTTTAAAAGGACTTTTCATCGCAAAATGAAGAACAAATATAAACCTGATATAAAACTTCTGAGATCAATCAGTCTTAAAAAAAACCGGCCAAGTGCGAGTCAGACTCGCCCATGAGGGGTTCCGTAGCAGCAAGTAGATGGCATAATATAAAAGTTATAAAATAACTTCGTTATACATAGTGTTTGTATGAACGACAAAGTTGTATTTGCGTTTTTTGAAAATGCACTTTTTTATTACGTTTGATGGGTCGACGTTTAGCCGCTATCTTGCCTGGTGGTAAGTGATGACGCGGCCTACGATGGAGCACGTCTGCCCATAACCAACCTATTCACTCGGGCCTTGAAAACACCCAGGTTATACCCATCAGGAAACACAGACTCCGGCAAAGAATCCCACTCTCTAACAGTTCGCACATGGAAGCTTGGAGTTCTAGCGCTTTGATCTGGCATTTAGCCGAGCCGTCCCAAAGGTGAGAACAGTACTCCATACATGACCGAACCTGCGCTTGGTACAGGCTCAGCAGTTGTTTCGGTGTGAAGTACCGTCTCACCCACCAGAGGATACCCAACTTTCTACCAGCCAGATGCGCCTTCAACTCTATATAAGAGCCGAAGTTTAGTGTAAGCGATAAAGTTACGCCCAGAAGTTCAAGATGATCCGATCCGCACGCACGGGTCTGGTTCTGGTCGGGCGGCGAGCTACCCTTGCTCGCCGTCCGCAGACCCGCACTTACGGTGGCCGGAGATCGTCCCGCGATCCCCGACGCCGATCGCCGACGGCTGGGTCCCAGCCGTCGCGTGAGACACTCCGGGCTGGACGGGAGGAGGTTTGTTCTCTCACGCGGCTCGCCTTCTCCGTAGCTAGCATGACTGCTTCGCAAAAGGTGGAGACGGCATCCCAGTCCCCCTCGCTCCACACCATGGCCTGAACCAGTGACGGGCGCGAGAGGTCACCGTCGCCGACCACATCCCTGAGGACTTGGCGGTGCTCAGCCCATACAGGACACACCGCCACCGTTCACGGACGAGTTCTATTAATATTATTTCTGAAAAAGTAATAATGATATCTCGTTCAAACCAATTTTCTTTGAAAGTTTCAAATGAAATTTACAGCATATATTTTTTTTTTTAGTTTTGTCTCTCCATATTTTAAATGTTAGAGAGGGGGACACTCATTTTTCTACTTTGGAAACGTCTATCTTTCAAACAATTGATTTTAACGAAAAATGGTTTTAGGAACCTTAATGTCTTTTTTTTAAAGTATTATCGATAGACACCCATCACGAATAGGTTAAAACTTTTTGAATCAGTTCCATGTATGGGGTGCCCCTTTTAATTTATTAATTGTTATTACCCGACTGCGCCAGAAGGAGGCTGCTTAAATTTTTCTTGTATTCTTGTTTTAGGGTTTTTTTTTTTCATTTTCATGGTATAAAGAAACGCAGTCGGGTTTTTTAGTTTTTTAAATTACTTATTTTTTCGAAATCCAAATAGCGGTTACCAGAATACATCAACCTACAAAGTTTCAACTATGTAGGCCCAACAGTTTTGCCATTTTGGTACGGAACATGGAAAGGCAATACTTTTAAGTATACCTAGTAGAGATCAGATATCACAAGTTAATAGGTACACTTGTACTTAGACTTATACTAATCAAATACAAAATGAAAAACAATCAGACTTTGGAAACATATTCAAGACATAGATAACATGAAACTTCATCAACATCTTTTGTATCAGTATTAATCTTATAAGTGTAAAATATAATCTCACTTAATCTTATATTGAAATAATGACTGCCTCCTTGGCCGAGTGGTTGCAAGTGCGATTACTGGGCAAGGGCAATACCCGGGTTGGGCGAATTATTGCTGGGCTTTTTTCGGTTTTTCGAAAATTTCTCAGTAATAGCATGGAATCTAGAAATGTGTCCGATGTATGGCAATAGGCTCACCTATTACATGGGACTTACAACATAAATTGTAAAAAGTGGGTGTACATTATACAGTGGCGTTACGTGGCATAATGTGCACCGCTGCCTATCCCTTCGGGGATAAAGAGCGTGACGATATAATAATAAAAAATAATCACATTTTGGAAAATTAAAAATCTTCTTCTATATCAACATCTTCTATATCAGTATCTGGTAAATTCTTTTTGGCATTACACGTTTGCAAACTAAGGTACTCCTCATATTTAAGAACAGTGTATTGCGACAGCGAGCGTGAACTCCCTCGTCGACAGCGCATGGGTGACTGAAGCGCCCGCGCAGCGCTCTCGGCCCTGATTAACAGCCGCGGTCTCGGTGAATGACAGTCTTGAACTACCGTCTAACCACCATAGTTTGGTATTTATCAATCTTTTTTGGGAGGGTTAACTCACAAATGCAATTAATTTTACATTAGGTAAATTAATTTAAGTGCTACAAACACATTAGAATAGCTTCAGGTAAAATTGTATTATCAACCATTTTAGTAATAAAATGTTTTGGATAAAATTGTTTTAACGTCCAAATAATTGTAACATGCAGAAAAGTAAAATGTTTTAAACGCAAAAAACATATATTTTATTTACAAGTAAATTGACTTATGTTTAGATTTTATAATAATTGCCAATCTGTAAAATGTTTTATTGCGTTACTTTTTAGAAAAATGGAAAGGTAAAGAGATTTAAAACCAATTTAGTTGTAAACTTAAGCAGGTATAAATGACTTATCAATAGTTTGTTACTATCATGTACGCTTTATGAGCCAAAGTAAAAAAATGAATGGATTTAAAACATAAAAATATACGAAAAAGTCTAAAATCACCGGTGTATTAACCGCCATCAAAGTGCTCAAATTAAGGCGAGACATAGACCATTCGAAAGAGAAAAATCAGGCGATTCCAACGGTATATATAACTCATTTTCGACCAAAGTGGCGCTTAATACATTTTGCCTTTCCAGCGTCGATATGGATAGGTTGACTATAGGGCAACTAAATCTACATAACGACAGGGTTGCGACGTCCGAGTTAGACAAACTAATAGTCGACTATCAGCTTGACATTGTACTTGTTCAAGAACAGTATCAAAATGCCCACTTAAGGCACAGGGTAGTGCAGCTGAACAGTAGGTCACGAGCTGGAATTTACGTCACGAGATCATCTAATTTCACAGTAACATCTATAACTAATTTAATGACGTCACACTGTGCCGTGGCGGAGATTGCCTCAGAAAACTTTAAACTTTACGCTGTGAGCTGTTACTTTCAATATTCTGACTCAGTTACTCCTCACATTCATCACCTCCGTCACGTCTTGCAGTCGCTTGCGGGCTCCAAAATTATAATTGGCGCCGACGTTAATGCGTCTTCATCCTTATGGTATGGCAAAGTTAGGGCTACTGACATGGAGCGGCGTTGTGCCGTTGAAGAATTCATTGCCGAAATGAATCTCTCCATACATAACACCCCTGATGCACCACCTACTTTTTGCAGCCAAATGGGCGAATCTTGTATTGACGTCACACTTTCTAGTTCGGACGTTAGCTTGGATAGGTGGCGTGTCCTACCGGATGCGTCATGTAGTGACCATCGCCTGATCGTGTACGAATTTGTCTCGGGATTACCCCGGGGTCCAACGCTTTGCAGTAGTGGCTTTAGATATAAAACTAAGGGCGCGGACTGGAACTTCTTTAGCTTATTATTTGCATCTCAGGCCACAGACTTCACTCGCAGAGACCTTTCGGCAGAAGAAGGTGCTGAAATCATGTCGGATACTTTTACTTACTGTGCCGACATTGCGTTTGGTCGGGGATCCTTGACCAGTACGCGCAGATGTGACTGGTGGAATAATTATCTAGTCGAACAACGTAAATGTTTTCGTAAAGCGCGCAAACAATTAAATAGACTAAAAAAACGTAAAGTTACTGGTTTTGCATTTGATGAAGCATTGATTGCGTTTAGAGTTGCCAGGTCACGTTATAGGGCTTCAGTGGAGAAAGCTAAGGGTAACCTGTTGCGGAGAGTAGTGCAGAGGCTGGAAAGCGAGGGTCCGTGGTCGCCTCTGTACCATGAGTTCAAAGCCAATAGATCCGTCGATCTGGCGTTCGTACAGAACATAAAAGTCAACAATGTTCACACCACTGGTATTGAGGAGACAACGGAAGTTCTACTCGATGAACTCATCCCTGACGATGTATCCGAGACAGATAGCGATTATCATCAACAGATTAGGTCGTGGGCGGCTATACCACCCAATTCACCGGTGTCTGATCTACCTTCCATCAATGAGCTCGTAACTGTTATTAAAACGTTGCCTATGAATAAATCGTCTGGTGAGGATAAAGTTTCAAATAAAATGATAATAGAAGCGTGCAAATCTGCGGCTGACGCGATCCTGTCTGTCTTTAATCGTTGTATAGCGGAGGGCGTCTTTCCTCGTATATGGCGACGTGGATTCATTCGCATAATACCTAAGAATGGAAATAAACCACCCGATGACCCTAAGTCATACCGGCCTATTACGCTTTTACCATCATTAGGAAAACTTCTTGAGCGGCTTATCGTTCCTCGTTTGCTGCCCGGTGGACCGAAATTTCACAATAATCAATTTGGTTTTACTGTGGGTAAATCTACTGTAGACGCAGCTCTCTCTGTCCGAACCATAGTGACTTCGTCTGAGCACAAATATGTAGTAGGCATTTTTCTAGACATTTCCGGTGCCTTTGATAACGCGTGGTGGCCAATGCTACTCCTTAAACTGAAGGGTCGTGGTTGCTTTAGTAACATATACAAACTATTATACACTTATTTTCTTCATGGTTCTGTAAAACTGAAACTTGGTAATTTTTCTCGGTCGAAGTCGTTGTCAATGGGATGTCCTCAGGGCTCGGTTATTGGCCCGTATCTGTGGAATTTAGGGTTTGATGACTTGCTCGCGACCCCCCTTCCTTCTGGTTGTACGTTGACTGGATATGCGGATGATGGCCTTTTGTTAATACAATCAAATACTCGAGCCGGACTAGAGAATTTAGCTAAGGACTGCCTCAGTAGGATCTCGCGATGGGGCGAACGTAATCGATTAACTTTTGCACCCCATAAAACCTATCAATTATTGCTTAAAGGAAATTTGAAATCATGGCCGTCTATTAAATTCAATAACGTTCCCGTCAAACGTAAGGAGTCGGTTTGCTATCTCGGTCTAGTCCTAGAAAAAAACTTTTCTTTTATTGAACATATTAAGACTATTAGTGAGAAAGCCAAAAACAATTTCTATGCGCTCACGCGAATTTCGAAGGCTACCTGGGGTCTCTCTTTTCTTACGCTCAGAACCATCTACGGAGCAACCTACCTGGGATGCGTGTGCTACGGGGCACCAGTGTGGGCTGATAGGGCCACAATAGGCGCGGTACGGCGAAAGCTTCTCCAAGGTCAGCGTCTAGCCTTGATCTTTCTGTGTAAGGCTTATAGGACGGTTAGCACAGAGGCCCTACCTGTGCTCGCGGGACTACTTCCAGTCGATCTTGAGGTGCAGCGACGTGCTGCCATGTACTATAATGCGAGACCTAACTTTTCCGCAAACTTTCTAGCACAACGTGATCGAAGCAAAATTGATAGATTGCTCAAGCCTTTAACGGACGTCTGGGATGAACTTCTGACTGAGTGGCAGTGTAGATGGGAATCTTCTACCAAGGGCCGCCACCTCTATCAATTCTTTCCATCCGTGCATGAGCGTCTGGAGAGGACATGGTTGGAGGTGGATCACTGTGTTGCCCAATTTCTTACTGGCCATGGCAACTTTAAAAGCAAATTGTTCTCATTTAAACTCGTTGATTCACCATGGTGCCAATGTTCGACAGCGGAGTTACAACATGAGCAATCCGCCCATCACATACTCTGGGAGTGTGGTCTCTGGCAATCTGAGCGTGACACTATGTTGGATAATTTAATTGTTTCATCAGGTGTGGTTTATTACACGGACCTTGTGGAGTCTCGAGCAAATTTCCGTGCGTTTAGGCGTTTTTGCCATACCTATTATTGGAAGCAAGTATAACAGCTCACGCATAGGACCCATTTAGTATTAGCATTTAATATTTTAGTTTTAAGTAAAATTTCCGTGGTGCTTGGCGACTGGGCTTCTCCCAGTTGTGCAGTCTCTTTTGTGCCTTAAGGCTTAAGTCATCCTGTCTCCTGCATTAAATTCACCGAGGGAAGTGGAAACTATCGTTTTCTTTTCTTCTCCTCTAATAACATCTTCTGATTTGTTTCGTTGCGGGATCCAAGACAGTCATTCATTTCCCTGGGACGCGCCGGACTTCAGTGTTCCGGTGTTTTCATGTTTGTATCTACTGTAGATCCTGGCTTACAGGAGTTGCAGCGGTATGGGAGGTTGTGGCGGGCTTGTCCCTTTAAAAAAAAAAAAAAAAATATTTTTTATGGAATAGGTGGTAAACTAGCTGCCTAGTCACCTGATGGTAAGCGATCAGCACCCCCCATGAACACCCACAACACCAGAGGAGTCACACGTGAATTTCTGGCCTTTTAAAAAGGAGTATGCTCTTTTCTTGAAGGTTTGATGGTCGTATCGGTTCGGAAATACCGCCGACGATAGCTCATTCCACAGTTTTGCTGTGCGTGGCAGAAAGTTTCAGAAAGGCAGGATGCATTATATTGATTTTAGTTGAACTTGTATGTTTGTAAACGCACCCACGACACAGGAGGTTTCCTAAACTATACATAATGTACAAGTAATTTAACATTGTACTTGAATGTTCCAGTCCCCGACTTCACCCCCCGGCCGCAGCTGGCTCCCCCCCACGTGACCAATCTCCACGCCCCCGCCCTGGACCTCAACACCGCACACTCCAGCCATGCTCTGCTACAGGTAATTTTTAAACCATTTGATTTATTTTATTATTTTACACTTTATGTACAATGATACAAAGGTGGACTTAATGCCAATTTGGCATTCTCTACTAGTCAACTTTTATATGATACAAAAACCTATTAACTCAAAATTATTAGATTAATTCTTAAATTAATCAAAGGTGGCAGTGCCACTTAATAAATTGTAGATTTACATAAAGAACCAAAAAACAATTATGTGTCAATCTGTCGGTCAGCCCTTTAGTTGCTTTATTTGTAGACCTCGTTCCAAAGTGTAGATTCCTATGGAGATTATTGAGCAAGAAACTCCATAGGTAAGGTAACTGCATAAAAAAATCCCAAACCTTCTCCGTGTGCCTAGCTTTACTAACATACAGACTGACGTACATTACAATCTAATGTTTCAAAAGTGCCTAATTTAAGATAAATTGATATAAATACTTTGTTTTTTTTATGAGTGGGGAAAAGCTTCCAATGACTTCTCCCGCCTTGGGCGAGGCGAGAGGGAGTGTCAAACTCTTACTGATTAAAAACTTGACTTTGAATACAAATCTGTCCCCCCTACAGAGTAACATCCCGAGCCCGGCTCCCCCCCGGTTCGCGTACGGCAGTGCGGAGCGCGTGCGCCACAACCACACGTACTCCGCGCCCATCGCCGCCAACGACCAGCGCCCCGCCGCCGTACGGGACAAGAGAGGTAACTATACCATATTATTTTTTTTAAGTCGGTAAACGAGCAGAATGATCACTTGATGGTAAGCAATCGCCACCACCCATGGAACGTGCATTGCTGGCCTTTTGATAGGAATTCAAGGGCGATTGGAAAGGGGGTAAACCATGTTTAGCCACCTCACTCACACAACGCAAGCGTTGTTTCAAGTCGGTATTTTTTTTGACGCCGTGGTATAACTCCGGTCGACCAGGCCCATTCATGCCGAAGTATGGCTCTCCCATTCTTCAAAAGAAATATAAAACTAAATGAAGTTTTATTTCAAACGCTGAAACTCCATACAAATATTTTGTTTGTGTTAACACAATACTCAACTCTCAAACTACATAAGAAATTCGAAAATCATAACACCAATTTATGCTCCATCTACCTATATCCCAAAAATGTCTGCTTCTAAAATTTTGAGTATCAAAACTTTGACCTTCAATATTGACGTTCAAACTACATGAGAAATCTATATCCAAGAATTTCTACTTCCACATTTTTGACTGTCAAAAACTCCCTTTGACATTTAACATTTGACATTTGACCTTCAAAATTGACGTTTTGACTATCAAACCCCCCATTTTGTTTGCAGTCCGGCGTCTAACAGACGGCAGCATGTCGGACGGCGGCTCGTCAGCGACAAGCAGTGGGCAGCATCTGTCTAGAGATGAGAAGAGAGCAAAAGCATTAGGTAAGGACGGATACTAATTGAATTTGTACTTTGTTTCTTAGTATATAGGGTTTGTTTTTGAGTGGGTATTGTAGCAAATATTTTAGGGAACAGAGAGGTAAAGTTTCTTTAGGAAATAAGGTTTGTTTTTGAGTGTAGTGTGTAATTTATAAATACTTTTAGAGAATTTTAAAGAACAGGGAGTAAGGTCGGTTCATATCTGACGTAAAATACGTCGAGCGTATCATCGGTCGTATTGACGTATCATCGGTCGAGCGTGAACGGCCAATTGTGTTTCTATACATTTGTCTGTTCTGGCGCGGAACTCTGATTGGTTGGTTTATTCGAGCCGGCCAATCAGAGCGCCGAACGCGCTTTCGTTTCGATTATTTTAAACGTAAAGCAAACTCATACTGATGCTACTGAAGAACCGCACAAGCCCTCTGGTCAAAGGATCCACCTTTTCTTAAGGAAACTTTACTTTCTGTACCCTTTTTTTTTTGAGGGGGGAAAATCATCCAATGACTTCTCCCACCTTGGGCGAGACGAGAGGGAGTGTCAGACTCTTACTGACTAAAAACCACCCCGTTCCTTCTCCTGCTTTTCGAGTCGGAGCCCCGGTAAACCCGCTAGGTAGTCCGCAGCTCCGGATCAGGGACTTTCTGTACCCTAAAAGGCTTTCTGCTTACCCCCCACCCCTGTCCACACATTAACCTGTCCAAGTGATTGCAGGGATTCCCTTGGAGGTGCAAGACATAATAAATTTACCGATGGACGAGTTCAACGAACGCCTTTCGAAACACGACTTGAGTGAGGCGCAACTGTCTCTCATACGGGATATACGGAGGCGCGGGAAGAATAAGGTAAGGCTAGTCTATTAAAGGTCAAACGTTGAATGTTTGATTGTCAATGTTAAAGTTTTGATGGTCAATGTCAAAAGTTGAATGTTTGATTGTCAATGTTAAAAGTTGAATGTTTGATAGTCAATGTCAAAAGATTTGATTGTCAAGGTCAAAAGTTGAATTTGACATTGGAATTAAAGTTGAAATAAACGGCTGCCGTACAATGTGTAGCGGGTGAGATTCCCGCACGGAGCAACTCTTTGTGTGATCCACAAATTGTAGGTAATATGGGTTTATAAACGCACCCACGACACAGAGGAAAATACTATGTTATATTTATGGTCTATAAGTAGTTTTGAATGAATCAATTACCTGATGGTAAGCAATCGCCGCCGCCTATGGACACTTGAAACACCAGAGGCGTTACAAGTGCGTTGTCCTTTTGGGGGTTAGGAATTTAAGGGATGTAGGGAACTCGGGGATCGGGATAATTGGGAAGGGGTGTAATTGAGCCTCCGGTAACCTCGCTCACACAACGCAAGCGTTGTTGCACGTCGGCGTACTGTGAGTTCGTGATATCACTCCGGTCGAGCCGACACAGCAGTGCCGAAGCATGGCTCTCCCACACTTTGTATGATTTTAAACCCCTTTTTTTTAACTAATGTTAATCTTAATCTCCACTCCCCAGGTTGCAGCCCAGAACTGCAGGAAACGCAAGCTAGACCAGATTACCTCCCTCGCAGATGAGGTCCGCACAGTGAGGGACAGGAAGCAGAGGACCCAGAGGGAACACAGCTCACTCCTCGCTGAGAGGCAACGGGTTAAAGAACGCTTCGCCGCGCTATATAGACATGTTTTCCAGGTCAGTTGCAGTGTTGAATTTTGATGGTTAATGTCAAAAGTTGGTATTAAAAGTCAAAAGTTGTAAGTCAAAGTCAAAAGTTGTAAATTTAAGTTAAAAGCTGTAAATTCAAGTTAAAAGTTGAAAATTGAAGTCTGAGTTAAAAGTTTGAAGTCTGAGTTAAAAGTTGTAATTCAAAGTCTAAGTCAAAGTAGATCAAGGTCAATCAAGGTCTGAATTTGACAGTTAAAGTCAGTATTGAAGGTTAAAGTAGAGGTCAAAATTTAATTACTATATTGTTGTAAATGAATGTCAAAGTCAAAATTCATAACTTAGATACACGGCGAATGGAAATCGGAGAAAACATGACCTAAACCTTTAAACTACATAATTTTATCCAAGTAAAACCACCCTTATCCTCATAAACTTAAAGTCCATTCTAAATAGATATCAGAAAAAAAAAACCTTTAACAACATAATTATTACAAAGTAAAACCACCCTTATATTCATATTAATAAAGTCCATTCTAAATAGATACCTATCTAAAAAAACATAAACCATTTAACTACATATTTATATCAAAGTAAAACCCACCCTTATTCCTAATATACTTAAAGTCTATTCTCCATTCTAAACAGATATCTAAAAAAAACATGCCTTAAACTATCAACTACATTATTATATCAAAGCAAACCCACCCTTATTCCTCATACACTTAAAGTCCATTCTAAATAGATACCTATCTAAAAAAGCAAACCATTTAACTACATAATTATAACAAAGTAAACTCACCCTTATCCCTTATACATTTAAAGTCCCTTCCATAGCTAGAAATTTTGACTATATATAAATCAATGCAAAACCACCCCTATCCCAATATACTTAAAGTCTATTCTCCCATAACAGAACCTCCGCGACCCTGAAGGTAGACCGCTGTCCTCCCAGCAGTACTCGTTGCAACAAGCCGCCGACGGCAACGTCGTACTCGTACCGAAAATGCCGCAGCACCAAGGTAAGGGAAACTGGTCTTTATGTGTTTAGTTGATAGAGGCTGTTTTGGGTTGTATTTTGTGATGATTAAATTTCAAATGAACTTAATGTGAAGTAAAGTAAAAGTAAGTAAAGTAAATGAATTTGATCACTACCTCTCTAGTAATAGAGGTTATTTTGGCAGATTTTCTTCTGAATCGTGTTAAAAGTCATCGTATTTGGAAACTCAATGTGTAAAGGAATTTAATTAGAGGCTCTTCTTTTGAAATAGTACGGATATTGAGATTTTAAAAATTGAGATATATTATTAAACCAAGTATCGAAGTAGTCACATTTTTTATCCATAATGAACTTCTTATTTGATTTCGGAAATCGAACTGAATACCTCGTTTTTTTTATTTGTAATATAAGCCGATAAACGAGCAGACATATCACTGGTGGTAAGCAATCGACACCCGTAACACCAGGGGCTATATAGACGCGTTGCCGGCCTTTTGGGAGTTAAGAATTTAAGGGTTGTTGTCGTGATTTTTAGTTACAAAATCATTAAAGTTGTTTTTTTTTATTCACAGATCACCCAATGAACCGCACCAACGACGACGATATGGACAGAAAAGCCAAAAGCTACGACCAGTAACTCCGCCTAGTTCCCGAGATGGTAACACACAGACGAACACACAAGACTACATACAACGCAATAATTGTTATTAATATACAACTTAGTAGAGAGTGACTTTAAAAGTAAAAACAAAAAAAATACTTTACCTACCTTTTGTTATCTGTGAAAAAAAGATGTCAAACGTCAAAATTGATTTGGATAAGCGATTTTAGACTTTAATGGCTTTGTGATAAAGTACATAATTCAATAATGTATGCATTTTTTCATATATAAGGCCTAGAACATACACGACCTCTTTTAAAAAAAAACTAACAAACAAATTATAAAAAAGAACAACTGTCAAATTCAAATCTCCAAATGTGACAGCTGACATAAATTGATTTTGACGTTTGACGGGAAAATTATTTTAGCTTACCAATTTAATACAAATTAGTATTTTTTAATTCTTACCGATGATAAAATATTGTGTTACCATACCATATTGTTGATAAATTTACGTTTAAATAATAATGACGGTGTCTCAAAACGAATTAGCTATGTTTTAAATATCTGTGCGTGCATTAAACTACTCCTTTTACATTTAAATTCATTTAATATGGATCATTTAGTCCAATTTTCCTTATGAACAAACATAAAATCCGACTTTTTATATGTAATAAGTCAGGGGGCCTACTCCGGTTCTCGAATGCGAAGTTTCGTTTAATCTTCGGCCGTAGGTTTTATTGATTTACTAATAGAATTACTTGAAATAACGTTTACTTTTAATTTCATATCAAAATCTTCATTTAATTCGTTCATTTTTGTTCACGATAGCCTTCGCAATCGATAGAATTGCACTATCCAATCTGCGAAGAATTTTGAATTCGTTCGTTCGTTCCGAGATTAACGCGTTCAAACAAACAGAACAAACTCTTATGATGATTTACTGAACACTTTAAAATATAATTTGTCGTAAAAGGAGCCTCTAGTATATAAGGAAAGTGTTGAAAAAAAAATGAAATAAATAAGAACGAAAAAATTAAAATATACATTTGTGATATCTATGAAAGAATTCCATTTATATTAGTTTACGAAATGATTAGTAACTTTTTTTTTCTTTATTAAAAACTTTCGGTTGATATCGCGTCTAATTTTATTTTAAAACGAAAAAATTAAAATATACATTTGTGATATCCGGAATTCCATTTATATTAGTTTACGAAATGGGATAACTTTTTTGCAGGTGTTATTAAAACTTTCCGTAAATGATATCGCGTACTAATTTTTTTTTAAAAGATTTACATAACAGGGATATGACGTGGTCGAAAACTAACCGAAAATTCAGTCAGTTAGGTAATGAAAAACTACAGAGCGCCACCTACTACGCTCCTTACATACTTTTTAAAAATAATTAATTATTATGTTATCGGCTTACTCACGTAACTGTTTGACGAGGAACTCGACTAGTTTAAAGCCATGCTAGAGGCTCATATTCATGAGCATCATTCCGCGACACACGACGCGGCGATTGTCAAACAGTTACGTGAGTAAGCCGATAACATAATAATTAATTTAGTATGTCTCACGAAAGTTACAATAATATTAATTTTTTTGGTAAAAAATTAGACGCGATTAATTTTTTTTTCTTGTTTTTTTTTTTTGAAAGCAATTGTTTGTCTATAATATGTATGTATGTTCTATATAGAAAATTCTTTGTATTTTTTTCCTATGTACCTATAAGCAACAAAAAATTTGTTCCACATAATTAAAACTAAATAATTATAATTGGGTGAAAGAAATACTTTAAAAAAAAAATGAAACCGACGACAAACGACTGAAAAAAATGTAACTAAAACATATATAAAGTGAAAAAATAGATTTTTTGTAAAGATTAATGAAAAAAAATAAAAATAGGTGTTACATAACGCCTCCTGTTGCAATAATAATAATTTTAAGATATAAGCTTTTGTAAAATATAAAATTTTTGCCCCTAAATATATAAGTTTAGTTATAAGTTTTAATTATAACTTTATTTAATTTAAACATTAAAAAAAATGTTATATCTTGTTTCTTTTTGTAAAAGTTAGTTTGTAAGCCTAGTATTTAATTTAATATCAGCTTAAAATATTGGTTAAAGAAAAAACATTAAATAAATAATTTTTATAACACATAGTTGTAGGTTTTTTTTATTAAACAAACTTCTATTTAACAGGTTTTTTACTGACTGTCAGGTTTGTTGACTGTCAGATTTACCGACTGTCAGATAAAGATATTACATTTATTTGTATTTACTGACTGTCAGGCTTATCATCAGATTTACTGACTGTCAGATTTGTCAGCAAAATGTCAGATTTCTGATAATGTGTTTTACATTATGAAAAATGTCACCAATTTAGAGTAAAAAATATGTTTATATTTTCTTTAACTAAAATTGGTGATTAATTCTTATGATTTTTTCTCTATGCTTATACCTTTTGGTAGTAAAAAGCTTAAAGGCTGTTGAATTTGAAGTTTTTTTTTAACAATACCCAATAATTTTGAGCTGATCGGATCACTAATGTCCAAATACTCAAACGCCACTCAATTTTGAAGAACTAAATAGTTTCTGTCTCTACAAGTTCCTTATAAAAATACAGAGAAAGCACGATACTTAAGTACAACTCAAAATTGAGTAGCGTTTCAGTATTCGGTCGTAAATAAATTATAGTAACTATAATTTTTATTTTTTAAGTTTTAAACCATTGATAGTAACAATTTTAACTACATAAACTAACTATGCAATAAAATTCAATTTTGTATGAAAGCAAAATTGATTCTCAACCTTATAAACATGATGGTGTTATTTGAAAATGAACTTTAATGTTAGAAGTATAAGGTTGGTTTTTCTGTGTATAAGAATGATGTTTTAAATATATTTTTCTCCTATGGATGATAAGTGAAAACCGCTCTTATGGGCATTGTACTTCAAATTGTGACTATCAACGCATTGTATGTATGAAAATAAAAAATATCTAAAAAAAAATAAAAGTATGATATTTGTCGAAAATCTTTGTCTATTTTATTTATTTTTTTGGTTTTTTTACTGACCCTTGTTTAAAAAGTAAACTTAAATAATTGAAATTCATTTCAAATATAAGATTAAAAGTAAAATTATACTGGATTATAAAAAATAAAACGTTATTTTGGCAAATTTTTTACTGCTTTTCTTTGCAAAAAAAAAAGTAATTTCAAACCAAAAAATTGAAATTGTACACAAAATAAATGATGTACAATTTTACGTAAATTTATTGATATACTTAAAAAAAAAACGTCGAATAAAATAGTATTTTTGACAAATATCATATATTTTCTTTTCCTATACTATATCTATATGTTAACTTAATTTCTCATACATCAATATGAGTACAAACACTACTTAAATAAAAAAAAAATACTATGATATGAGTATTTTTGTTAAATTTCTCAGTAGTAGCACGGTGTCTGGAATTGTGGCCAGTATATGGCAATAGGCTCACCCCCTATTACATGGGACTTATAACATAATTTGTGAAAAGTGGCTCACGAGTATGGGGATGACGTCAGGGTGATTAAATTAAAAATCTATTTAGTCCGTCAGTTAGGTAATGAAAAAATATTAGACACGTATTTTTTTATTTTGTCATATAAGATAACAATACTTAAATAAAACTAATCAAAGTTTAGGAGTGGGAGCGAATACGTCATTGCTACGTATAAAACATACCTAGAAGCGACGTCACGCGATATTTCAAATCGATATATCTTCGAAAGTATTTGTTTCCGTAAGAAAATAAAAAATACTTGTGTAATATTTAAAAATAATCTACAAGACGGACATTGAAAAAATAAGTCAACATCCCGGTCATACTACAAACAGTTTTCTGTATTTACTTACATATGTATGTACCTAAGTATATGTTATTTTCTTAAGTTAATAGGCAACGGGTAGAGCATTTTTAACTTAAGTTTTAAAATACTTAAACCAAGCTATACGAATTCTGGCTGTGGGTCTTATTATTTTTTAAATTACGTCGAAAATATTAAAAAAGAACAATGTTTTAATATCTTTTTCTTTATACCACATTTTCTTAACTGTTTTGTTGAAAATTATGAGAATTTTTATGTTAAATATTCTCAGTTTTAAGTTGTTTGTCCACCTGAGATGGGCTATGCTACGTTGCTATGGATGCATTTGGCTTCCACCAATCATATTCGTTGGTACACATAACTTAGCACTGGTAGAAACTGGTTCAAATAAGATATGTTTTTCATATGGAAAGATGCGTGCATACTCGAGCTGCGCATCTTCCTCGCATAGCTACATAGCTTTAAATCAGTGGAAACTGTCACATAGTTTCACATCTTAGTTATTATATCTTCGTAGCATAGCTACATTGCACATCTCTGGTGGAAAAGTACCAATAAACACGGAGTCTTGAAAAATGTGTGATTTTATAAAATAAACATGAATTAATCTATTTTATTATTTATAATGAACAAAGCTAAAGGAAATTGTACATTTTGTTATTGTATAATATTCAATCTGAGGTGGATTTTAACGTATCACACCCTATTACATGGGACTTATAACATAACTTGTGAAAATTCGGTGTTACATTTTATAAGTACACCTCTGCCCCTTCAGGGATTATAAGGCGTAATGAACCTCATATTTAATATTGTACAATTATTTTTTTCATTTATATGCCATTTTTTTCTATTTTTACTATAGTACCAAGAATTAGCAAGAATAACCCTAGAAAGCAAGAATAAATCTAATTAATTTCTTGCTTGAATACAGTTACCGACTTGTAAAAAGAATGAGTTTCTTGCTTATTCTTGTATTTAAAACTGTATATAGCCTATTTCAACGCCAGATTATCTGTTGTATAAAACACTAGGTTAAGTTAATTTAAACTAAACTTTAATTTAAGTGAAATAAGGTAACATTTAGACTGTAAGAAAGTACCTAATAAAAAGTATGAAATTTTAATAATTTGCTGTTTTTATTTAGCATATATCCTTATATTAATTATTATGTTATCGGCTTACTCACATAACTGTTTGACGAGGAATTCGACTAATTTCAAGTCGTGCTATCTAGACGCCTGTGGTCGTTACTGTCCACAAACGTGTTAAATATGTAATTTTAGAGGATTTTAAATCAATATAGGTTATAAAATTATTAATACGTAGAATAATAAAGTCTACATTTATCTGAAGTAAGTAAGTATTTGAAGAACGAATGTAGAAAAGTTGTGCTAGTTTCAAGTCACATCGGGATTCCTTTTCATGTCGAGTCGCGCAACAAATTATAATTGGACTGAAAAGGTAGCTGACCAAAGGCTACTTCTCACACGGAGAAGGTTTGAGCATTAAATGCCACGCTTCCTCAATGCGAGTTGGCGATTTCAAACTTATAATGATAGGAAATGATAAGCAAGGTTAGGTTTGGGTTAGGTTAGGTAAGGTTTGGGTTAGGTTAGGTTTGGGTTTTTTTTTATATAGCAGGAAGGAAAATCCTCATGGAGACTCACACCTCCCCACGAGTAGAGAGGTGTGAGTACTGCCGGACTCTTACCGGCTAAAAACCCTCCTGCTGTTTCCGAAACCCCTGACATGGTCAAGGCCAGTGTTTACATAGATAACATTTTTAACATTTCTTTCTTTACAAAGTGCAGAGTAAGTAACAAAGTAGTGTTATTTGAGTATATTATAATTATTTGTTATCACAATCAGAATCTGTCTTAAGTACATTTTTTGCTATGTTTTGTTTTTTGCAATTACTTGACTGATGACATGTTTACAGAAGTCAAGTACTATATTTCTCGTCTTGGCCTTCTTCATATGCTCGTGAATGTCTTCTGGGCTAAACTTTTCTCCCTCCAGGCGCTGTTCGACCTCATGTCTGGCACGCGCGTACACCGGACACGCGAATATCACGTGCGGGACAGTCTCCTCCACGGCGGGGTCGCAGAGACACGATGGATTCCCCCGAAGCTTGAAACGGTACAAGTATTCGGAGAATCCACCGTGCCCGGTGAACAGCTGGGTGGTGATGCTGCTGGTTTCAATCTTCCTTACAGTGCTATACGCCGCGGCTGCACTGGGGAAGAATATCTTGGTGATTGAGGCGGTGTCACCGGATTTATACCTCGCGTCCCACTCGCTGATCGTGTCCATACGGATTCTCCCTTTGACGAATGAGATGGGGCATCGGTGTAGTCCGGCCTACTCTTCGATCGCAGCGCTGCTTCCTTCGCCAGGTAATCGGCCCTTTCATTTCCCTCCAAACCTGCGTGGGCTTTTATCCAGAACAAGGAAACTCTCTTATTCTGGGAGGCGCAGTGGCGGAGAGCATTTCTTGTTTCCACTGCCAGAGGATGGGGGGAGGTTGGGTTGGCGACAGTTTGCAGCGCCGCCATTGAGTCACTGAATATGCCGAACGTGGTTTTTTCGCTTTTGAGCGCCTCCCCAGCTGCTCTCTGTAGTGCCAACAGTTCCGCCTGGTACACGGTGCAGTAGGACGGCAGTACAAGTTTTTTCGACTTAATTTCGGTGGCACTATCCCACAAAGATAGCGCCGCGCCGACTTTGCCCTCGATTTTGCTGCCGTCCGTGAAGATTCTCACGTCGTAATTAAAGGCGTGGTTGTTATATTGTTCCTCGTCTACCAGGCTACCGAACTCTACAGTTGTCTGTTCGGCTGGGTGGGGGAAGTCCATCGCACTTGTCATTGTTTCTATGTCCCGGTCCCCTAATGCTGAATGGGGCAATCCCCTCTTTGCTTCGTACAGTGAAGCAGCTTCACGCACTCGAAGATCGAGGGGGAGTATCCCCGCCAGCAAGAGGGCCGAGTGCAGGGAGACCGTGCGATGGGCTCTGCAGAGCTTTTGAGCGAAGCCTCTTTGTACCACGTTCAGCTGTTTTCTTATCCCCAGTTTGTTCACGGCTGGCGCCCATGCACTCGCGGCGTACAGCACTATAGGTTCGACAACGGCGGTGTAGATCGAACGCACGACCTCTGGGTGCAGTCCCCAACTCACACGTGCAGATCTGGCAAGGTGCTTGTAAATAGCAATTGCTTTTTTACATGCGCCGGCAACGTGAGAGTTGAAGGTGAGGCCTGCGTCTATCGTCAGTCCCAGTATCTTCACTTCCTTCGACATTCCAATGTCGATCCCGCCCATGGCCAGGCGAGGAGTGTCATACTTTAGCTTGCGTGTAATCACCATGGCACTGGTTTTGTGTGGCGCAAATTTGAGCTTATTTTTGACACCCCACGCGCGCACATGCTCGAGAGCGGCATTGGCCTGTTGCTCTATCTCCAAGGCTGTGCCACCGTCGAATAGCATCACCACATCGTCCGCGAAGGCTTGGCAGTAATCGCCTCTAGCCTCCAGCTGCTTCAAGAGCGGGTCCAGCAGAAGGTTCCACAGGATGGGACCACCAATCGAGCCTTGGACGCACCCTTTCGAGGTTTTGCGTCTATTCTCCGCTCCCGCATACCTGACTATTACCTCCCTGTCACTCAGGTAGCTATCTATTACTCGCCTCAAGTTGATCGGACACTTTTCCTCTGCCAAACGGACTTTGATCGCCGGCCACCATGCGCTGTCGAAGGCTCCCTCTATATCCAACGACACAAGAACGATAATTTTCTTACTCTCCAGCTTGGCGCGGATATTCTTCACTAAGGTGAAGAGGGAGTCCTCAGTGCTTCTTTGGGGCATGAATCCGTATTGGCGAGTACTAATCCTCGGCAATAGGTGGAACTTAAGCCTAGCAACCAGCATCTTTTCGAATACTTTTCCCAAGACAGGTAGGAGCCCAATCGGCCTGTAAGACTTGGGTACGGTATAATTGTCTTTGCCTGGCTTTCTCAGCACAACCACCGTTGCCTCCTTCCAGATTTTCGGGAAGTGGTGGTAGGCCAAGCATCGATTTATGAGTGACAAGAAGTAGCCAGGGTTGCAATTTATGGCCCGAGAGCAAATGTCTGCGGTGAAGCCGTCGGCTCCCGGTGCTTTCTTCGGGTTGAACGACGATATCGACCTCCGGAGCTCGCTTAAGGTAAACGGTGGGTCATGCTGCTCACCATCACCACACGCGTTTACTAATTTTGCCAGTTGTCGAGTTCGGCAATGGTCTGAGTCGTCGTCGTCCTCGCGATCCTCCGGGTAAAATGTTTCGGCCAGTAATTCCACCGAACCCCCGCATTCAGAACTCGATCTTCTTTGTGCAGGAGCACATCTTCTTCTCTTTTTTCTGTCATCCTCATTACCCGGTAGATTCCCTCCCAGACCCCCTCCCTGCTCTGCTTCCCGCAAAACTCCTTCCAGCTCTCCGTCTGTGCATTTTTGACCGCCTTCATATAATTTTCTTTTAGTTCCAGGTACAGGCTGACGACCAACGCTCTCCGCACCGGCGCTGCGTTCCTGATCCTGCCTCTGCTGGTGGCTACGCGCTTCTTCATCTCGGCGAGCTCCTCAGTCCACCACGGAATGGTGAGTCTCTTTTTCGTCTTCTTTATTGGCATGGTTTCCGAACATACTGAAGTGATGGCTTTTGTGTATTTATTTATTTCCTGATCTATTTCCCTAATGCTGTTTAAATTTTTAATATTATCTTCATTTAATTGTTTTTCTATCATCACTTGAGTCAGCTTTTCACGAAATTGGCTCCATTTTGCTTTTCGACTGTTGTAAATCCTGGTGGTTCTTTGTATGTCGGTGCCAGTCGACTTTTTCAGACTGATCTCAAACACCACGCCGTTGTGGTCGGAACTCGTGAGGTTCTCCCGCACGTGCCATCCGTTTACTAGGTTCAGCAGGTCAGTAGAGCAGGCCGTTACGTCCACGTGGCTGCTGTACCTGACTCCTCCCCTGATGGTATCGAAGGTCGGGCAGTCACCCCGGTTGAGGATCTGTAAATCCATCTCGTCCAAGGTACTACTCCACTGCTCACCTCTCTTGTCTTCATTGGGGCTACCCCACCAGGTACTCTTGGCATTGGCATCTCCACCCACGATGAGGTTTCTGAAACTGGCATATTGTGTTACGCATTTTATATGCGCCAGGTATGGCTCCAAAGGCAGGTCGGGCTCGAAGTAGTATGAGACCAGCGTGATCCTCCAGGCTCTCGTATGAATTCCCACCACCACAATATTGTGTGTGGTGAGTTGCGGGTACTGCACTACGTCCAGTGTCTGGTCAAAAACGATGATCGCGGCCTTGACGGTCCCTTCTTCAGTTTGAGATGCCTGGTAGACTCTTACGCCCTGGTAACATTTTACCCTTTTAGTCCCGCCGATGTAGGGTTCCTGCAGTAATGCGACGGCAGCGTTTTCTTTGCCAGCTTCAAGGAGGAGTTCGTGGGTTGCCAGTTGGCTTCGCTGGAGACAACTGGCAACCCACGAGTGTTCTCCGAGGAGCCCTTAGCAATAGGCCGTGGAAGCTCTAGCCAACGCGTCCCATTTCCGGCGGATAGGGCAATCAGTGCTGAAGGCGTTGTGGGCGCAGGAGCTTGCTTTCGCTCTTATGCAATTGATGCAGGAAGGCCCCTCGCCAAGCTGTTTGTCCGGGCATTTCGCGCTGTGATGCAGCCCACCACAATGGCTACAGAGGTCTGCTGGTTCTTTGCAAAACCTCTTGCTATTTCCGTAGCTCAGGCAGCGGGTACACTGCACCAAAGGGGATTGGTCTTCGACCCGTACTATTTGCAGGTCGACTCGGAGCCTTCCCGCCTCTATTGCCCTTCTCCAGACAATCGGCGTGACGCTAAGTACAATGTGTCCGGTGTGTGGATTTCGAGCCTTTCTTCGGTATTTCACGGACATCCTTGCTTCCTCGTCCTTGAGGCCACGGAAGACCTCCCGATTTTGGTTTCGGAGGGCCAAGGGTCCACCCTTCCCGGACCAGGCGGGGAACCATCTGTACTCTGGGACCTCGCCGTCTTGGCGGTTGGGGTCCTGACACTCACAAACATACTGGCTCAGGGGCTTCGTCGTCGCAATAAGATAAAAATCCAATCCCTGTAGAGGGGGGATTGTATTGTCAAAAACAAAAGGTCAATAAATTAAGAAAATAAAAATAAAATTAAAACGTTTAAAATTCTCAGGATCTTGTCAGGTGTCCGGGTGTATAAATCGCAGTAATTTACAAAATAGAGCTTAATTTGCTCGGTCAAGAAAACATAAAACATAAAACCAGGTCAAAGTCAGGAAGCCTGCAGGACCCTAAGTTTGTCAAAATTGTTAAAATGTTTGCATCGAGATTATAAACATTTATCCTACCTTGTCTTTGTCCAATGTATCGGGTTCCACACACTCACTCGCACTAAACAAACAAATTATCAAATACCACTGAAAAGGTTAGGTTAGGTTGGGTTAGGTTAGATTTGGTTTGGGTTAGGTTTGGGTTAGGTTAGGTTTGGGTTAGGTTAGGTTTGGGTTAGGTTATAGGTTAGGTTAGGTTAGGTTTGGGTTAGGTTAGGTTAGGTTTTGGTTAGGTTCGTTTAGGTTAGGTTAGGTTTGGATTAGGTTCAGGTGAAAAAAAACCTAAGTTACTAAACCTATCCTATTCTATCCCAAACCTAACCTAACCCAAACCTAACCTAACCTAACCTAACCTAACCTAACCCAAACCTAACCTAACCTAACCTAACCCAAACCTAACCTAACCTAACCTAACCCAAACCTAACCTAACCCAAACCTAACCTAACCTAAACCTAACCTAACCCAAACCTAACCTAACCCAAACCTAACCTAACCCAAACCTAACCTAACCCAAACCTAACCTAAACCAAACCTAACCCAAACCTAACCTAACCCAAACCTAACCTAACCCAAACCAAACCTAACCTACCCCAAACTTAAGCTAACCCAAATCAAATCAAACCTAACCTAACCCAAACCTAACCCAACCCAAACCTAACCTAACCCAAACCTAACCTAACCCAAACCTAACCTAACCCAACCCAAACCTAACCTAACCTAACACAAACCTAACCTAACCCAAACCTAACCTTGCTTATCATTTCCTATCATTATAAGTTTGAAATCGCCAACTCGCATTGAGGAAGCGAGGCATTTAATGCTCAAATCTTCTCCGTGTGAGAAGTAGCCTTTGGTCAGCTACCTTTTCAGTCCAATTATAATTTGTTGCGCGACTTGACATGAAAAGGAATCCCATGTGACTTGAAACTCACAACTTTTCTACATTCGTTCTTCAAATACTTACTTACTTCAGATAAATAGCGGGACTTTATTATTCTACGTATTAATAATTTTATAACCCATATTGATTTAAAATCCTCTAAAATTACATATTTTACACGTTCGTAGACAGTAACGACCACAGGCGTCTAGATAGCTTAAAGTGATATTTTGTTTTTTTTCAATATATAGAATCGGAACGTGCGCCCTTCAGCCGCGCTGTCGAAACGCGTAGCTATAAAATCAGCCTTACAGCAAAACCGCGCGCCGTCAGTGCAACGGCGCGTCTAACAGCGTAGCTATAAAATCAGCCCTATGGATGGCTTCCCTACTATCGATACATCGTATACTCGAACTGCGCATCTTCCTCGCACAGCTACATAGCTTAGTGTTAGTGGAAACAGTCACATAGTTTCACAGCTCAACTATTACATCTTCATAGCATAGCTAGCATAGCTACATAGCACATCTCTGGCGGAAAAGCACTTACCCGGGAATCGAACGAGGAAATAAAACAAATATTCTCACTTTACTGTCCTTTATTGACTTACTAGCAGATAATACATAATTCTACGTAAAAAATAAACATTACAAAAACACATACATACAATCTTATTTATTAATACATAATAGACCATTTATAACTATAGAATACAAGTCACCACTCTCCTCTTCATGCGGGTGTCAGATACCCGACCGAAATAGTTATAATAGTTGTATTATGTAATTATAAACAATCACAATAAAATTAAGATGTTACCAATTAGTAAAGATTCTACAGCATGAATTTTTTATCACATTCTAAAATTTTTTTGATTGTTAGGTAACATTCAAACATGCCATATTAAATAAAAAAAAAAATATTTTTCCATAATAAAATATAATAACCGACTTCACTGAAGAAAATCGGTTAAAAAGAACACTAAAATGGTTTAAAATTACTTTTATTTAGAAAAAACTACAATGAGAAACACCGACTTTCGAAATCAAAGTCAATTTGATACTTTTAATGTTTTTTTAACCATCTTTCTTCAGTAAAGTCAACCATTTTATTTTGTAAAAAGTTTCAAAAATAAAATGTTTGAATGATATCTATCTCTCAAATTTGTGTTATAAGTCCAATGTGATAGGGGGTGAGTGATCCCTAACTATAAAAAATTTTTGGAAGGTGTTAAAAAAATTAGGCTGTTTGTTGTTTATTATAGGTAACACCTCATTGTGAATTCTAAAGCACTTTAAAATAATAGCGATAGTGCCTTAATGTCTATACATTTTTTAATATAAGCAGCCAAGTCATTCAGTATATTATAGGTAAGAAAATAAAGATAGATTCAGTAGAGAGACTTACATCAGAGAAGTATTGTAACTGTCGTGAGACATACTAAATTAATTATTATGTTATCGGCTTACTCACGTAACTGTTTGAAGAGGAATGAGACTAGTTTCAAGCCATGCTAGAGGCTACTGTACTGTAGCAGTAACAATCGCCGCGTCGTGTGTCGCGGAATGCTGCTCATGAATATGAGCCTCTATCATGGCTTGAAACTAGTCGAGTTCCTCGTCAAACAGTTACGTGAGTAAGCCGATAATATAATAATTATGTCAGAGAAATAGCTATTGTTATACTAAACTAGCAAACCAGGCGAACTCCGTTTCGCCACCAATGATTTTCCCAGTTTTCCTGCTTTTCTCTTGAATTTTTTCCGAAATTTTCTTTGCTATAAACCTCACGGAGCCCGAGACCTTTCCAACGAATGCAAAACCGTGGAAATCGGTTCGTGCGTTCTGGAGTTATAGCGTCAGGAAGGAAACCCGACTTATTTTTATATTATAGATTATATGGTTTGTAACGAAGCTTTATTTTTTATAACTCAATCGGCTCTAGACAACTTAAGGAACAGTGAGTAAAGTTCCCTAAGTACAGCAGTATCCTCCGACCAGGCGGTGATCGTGTCTGGCAGCTTTCTGCCCAACTGTAGTTCGTTGGGATTGTCTATCCATGTTTATTCGCATGTACACTTCACATGTGCGATGTAGGATTGATGATTAAATGATATATTAAATGACTTGGCTGTCTATACATATATACATACTTAAATTTAAACAATTACAATATTGTACTTTTCAATGTGCGACAATTTTAATTTTAATACTTTTTTTTTATTAATAATTAATTTTACTGTATTAGTATATTTTTTTATGGTATAAGCCGGTAAATGAGCAGACGTATCACCTGATGGTAAGCAATCGCCGCCGCTCATGGACACTTGAAACACCAGAGGCGTTACAAGTGCGTTACCGGCCTTTTGGGGGTTAGGAATTTAAGGGTTGTTGTTTGGGAATCGGGGATTGGGAAGAATGGGAAGGGGGGAATTGGGCCTCTGATAACCTCACTCACTCAACAAAAGTCTTTAGGTAAAAGATTTTAAACTAATACAGTAACAAAATTATACATACAAACATACATACATATTAGCATATATTTACACATATTTTTATTGTTTGGAAGCGATACATTATATTCATTGTATACTTTTTATTAACAGAAAATATTTTAAAAGACCAGAGCCTCTGGCTTAGAATACACAAATTCGTTGAGTAAAAGTTTTTTTTAACAGTAAGGGTGTTACCAATCGATCTAGTCGATCGCTAGTCAATCGATGCCATCGATCGACATAGGTCTACTAGACCAATCGATCGATTGCCGATCGATGGCATCGGTCAATCGATTGGTCTAGTAGAAACTATCGATCGACGTCGACTAATCTATTCTACCATCGATCGATGACATCTATCGGCTATCGATTGATTGGTGTGGTAACACCCTAAGACACACCCACTGCTGGTATAAGATTATTCCAAAATTTGATTTTAATATCCGTTTTCTTACAAGAGATTGGAAATCTTCACCTCGACAGACAAAACATGAAATACTGTGGTTTTCAAACCCTAAGCGTGCTTTTCCACCAGAGATGTGTTATGCTACGTTCCTGTGGATGCGTTTGGCTTCCACCTATCATATTCATTGGTACACATAATTAAGGACGCGTGCTATGGATGGCTTCCCTACTATCGATACATCGCTTACTCGAGCTGCGCATCTTCCTCGCACAGCTACATAGCTTAGTATCAATGGAAACGATCACATAGTTTCACAGCTTAGCTATTACATCTTTGTAACATAGCTACATAGCACATCTCTGGTGGAAAAGCACTCTAAATGTAAGGAAGATTTTTTGAATAACTGAAATATTTATTTATTTAATATTTTTATGGATTAATGTCTCCTGATGTACATTCAAAAGCTACTTACACATTTATTAAAAACCAGCAATGGGCATTTCACAATTACATTTTCAATCAAAATACTCTTGTACCTAACTCAAGCATAAAACCATTATACCACAGCACTAGTGCTGTCGTTTATGTGCCTGTAAGGTAGGCGAGTGCTCCCGGCGCCGCTTGCGTCTGGCCGGCGCGGAGTGTACAAGGCCAGCGTGCGCTTGCGCAGCTAGTAACATGCCCAGTTGGCCTTGTGCCTGGAAAATAATAAATAAGGTTATTATCTAAAAATCACGGTTAACACAGACTTCGCAGACGGCGACGTCGTGCAGCCTACTGGAGTTTTCTCCATTAATGTACTTGTATAAACCGTGATTTTTATTAGTATAATAAACTGACTGCCTCGTTGGTCGAGAGGTCGCAAGTGCGACAGGACCGTATCGGGGTCTCGAAATTTTCCTTGCTATAAACCTCACCGAGCCCGAGACTCTTTCCAACGAAGCAAAAGTCGTGGAAATCGGTTCATGCATTCTGGAGTAAAAGCGTCAGGAAGGAAAACCCGAACCCGTCGCAAGTGCGACTACCGTATCGGGGTCTCGGGTACGGTTCCCGCGTTTGACAAAGTATTACTGAGTTTTTATGGAAAATTTCTCTGTAGTAGCACGGAGTCTGGAATTGTACCCGGTATATGGCAACAGGCTCACCCCCTATTACATGGGACTTATAACACAAATGGTGGAAAGTGGGTGTACATTGTATTCGCACCCCTAGATGAAGACACCGGTAACTCAAAAAGTGCCGGTTTTGAGTTAATGGCCTTTCCAAATCCTCGTATCGAGTACCTACACGGACATATAACTAACGTAATAATATCGTCCACCATTTTGAAAAAAATATAGCGCTTAATAGTTAGATTTTTGATAACTTTTCTTAATGTAGAAATATCAGTTTTTCTTTATTTCTGAAAACACCGTTTTTTTTTTAGTTACCGGAGTCTTGATCTATGGGTGCGTATAGTGGCATTACGTGCCGTAATGTGCACCTCTGCCTACCCCTTCGGGGATAAAAGGCGTGACGTTACATCTTTTTATTTATTTATTATTAATATGTTAACACGGTTTAACAAACCAATTACATTAACAATACGCAAAAACTATAACTATAAAAATAAAATTGAAATAAAAGGAAAGGAAAAACATAAAAAAGACATCACAATAAAATTGGTAAAACAAAAACCAAAAACAATCAACAATATACTATTGCACAATACACATTCCTCGACACTAGAGGCTTTCACAAAAGCTTAGGCAGACACTTTTAATAGCTTTAAGCTCATCCACGAATAATTACGATTATAGAAGAATTAGTGACGATATGTATCGACCCCCCCCCACACCCGAAAAGTTAAGATGAAATTGAAGTAGATAGTAACTGGTTATATACGTTGTATACGTTTTACTTTCTTGAACCCCTCCCGATACTAACTCCCGATACTAAAGACGAATACTACTTGTAGTTTAATTTAAATCATATGAGTGATCTATACTAATACTAATATTATAAAGCTAAAGAGTTTGTTTGAACGCGCTAATCTCCGGAACTACTGGTCCGATTTGAATAATTCTTTTTGTGTTGGATAGCGCATTTATCGAGGAAGGCTATAGGCTATAAAACATCGCGCTATGACCAATAGGAGCCGAGCAGAGCGGGTGAAACCGCGCGGAAGTAGCTAGTACTGTATATAAATGAAGAGTTTGTTTATTTATACAAAATACGCAATAATACAATAAATAACTACTAGTCAACGAAAAAACCACTAAGGTTTAGAACCGTGCTTGGATAGCTGCATTAAATGTTACAATATGGAGGCTATACAATACATCGCGCTATGACCAATAGGAGCCGAGCAGAGCGGGTGAATACCGCGTTTACATTTTAGCTAGTAGAATATGATACATTTTTTTACTTCTGCGGGTATACTGTTAATTAGTCTTGGTACAATATAACCAATAGTTCACTCGCCATATGTATTGTTAGCGCGCTGCGTACGGAGCCGATTCTCAGAATTCAGCCCGTTAGACCATATAGGATGTTCAAGCTTGGTTCGTAGCGACTCGTTGAAAAATTAGCTTTTAACAATAATAATGTGTATAGATAGATACCTCAGCGTGCATATCTTTCGCCATAGAGTAGACGCTGTGTTCGCTACTGTTGTACATCAGCGCATTGGACAACATCAGTATCATCAGCATCATCAATACACATTTCTAGACACTAGAGGCTTTCACAAAAGCTTAGGCAGACACTTTTAATAGCTTTAAGCTCATCCACGAATAATTACGATTATAGAAGAATTAGTGACGATATGTATCAACCCCCCCCCTGACACCCGAAAAGTTCCGATGAAATTGAAGTACATTGATAGTAACTGGTTATATACGTTGTATACGTTTTACTTTCTTGAACCCCTTATAGGCTAAAAACTACTTGTAGTTTCATTTATATCAATAGTGAGCTCCATCTATACTAATACTAATATACTAATACTAATATACTAATATACTAATAATATTATAAAGCTGAAGAGTTTGTTTGTTTGTCTGAACGCGCTAATCTCCGGAACTACTGGTCCGATTTGAATAATTATTTTTGTGTTGGATAGCGCATTTATCGAGGAAGGTTATAGGCTATAAAACATCGCGCTATGACCAATAGGAGCCGAGCAGAGCGGGTGAGACCGCGCGGTAGTAGCTAGTACTGTATACTTTTTTTAGCTTTATTTATTATTTACACAAAACCACTAAGGTTTAGAACCGTGCTATGGAATCTGCCTTAAATGTTACAATATGGAGGTAGGTACAATAATCTTGCTTAAATAGTACTTAGGTAATATTCCTTAAGTTTACATTTTATATTTTTAGGTGTGATACATTTTTTTACTTCTGCGGGTATACTGTTAATAAGTCTTGGTACAATATAACCAATAGTTCGCTCGCCATATGCATTGTTAGCGCGCTGCGTACGGAGCCGATTCTCAGAATTAGCCCGAGTATATATAGGATGTTCAATCTTGGTTCGTAGCGACTCGTTAAAAAATTGATCTTTTAACAATAATAATGTGTATAGATAGATACCTCAGCGTGCATATCTTTCGCCATAGAGTAGACGCTGTGTTCACTGCTGTTGTACATCAGCGCGTTGGACAACATCAGTAGCACGTCGCGCTGGAACTGCGCCGTAGTCCTGTAAATAACAATGTCAAATGTCAAAGTCAAAGGTTGAACATCAAAGTCAAAGGTAAAATTAGAATTAGTTTAAATGTGTGTTTCAAGATATCAATGAAGAGTGAGTCATGAGAGAGTGAGTCAAAAGTAAAGTAAAAAAAATTACTTGTTAAATATCAAAGTTAAATATCAGAAAGAAAAATGGCATATATTTTCAAAAATGAAATCAGAAGTCAAAGATCAGAGATCAAAGCACAACATCAAACTTGAGTGTCAAGAACAAAGTCAAGGTCAAGAACAAGTCCAAAGACAAGGCCCAGGTCAATTTTTCAGTATGAAAACAAGATCAAAATCAAAAATATAAATCAAAATTGCTATTGTTTTTCACACATTTTCATAGTATGTCGTACTTTGCAGCCTTTGTCCAGCGATGGGTCTTCAGGCTATTGATGAGGAATCATGATGACGAGGAAATGGTAGATGGTACAGTACCGTATAACGCCGGAGTCGATGTTCTTCCTGATGGTGGTGAGGTCCATGGGCCGTTTGACCACCATGCTGTACCCTGGAGCCTCCTCATCACTGATGGGACGGAGGAACAGGGAGGCGTACTTGTGGGTGCATAGTCTGGGAACAAATAAAATTTAAAAAAATGTTGGGATTTGTGAACGCAACTGACAGATGTTATGACGTGCTTATGTCAAATATTTTATTTTTAATCTCTGGTTGTTTTCCCTTCAAAATGTCCGCTACGTATTTTTATATTTTCATCCTATCGTTGGGCTTTCATTGCAACTACACTGCAACTGAACATTCGAATTTTTGCTATTATACAACTACTTAACTGTCGCAACAGAAAGCATCAATTATTTGCATAGTATTGCATAAATATATCATCTTGCAGAACAGTCAGTAGAGCTAAGTCTCCTTTACCGCGCAGTATGAAACTTTTAAACCGATTCTAGTATCTCTACTATGAATTTGAAGCAATATCTGTAAGTAAGTAGCAAGTATCTGTCGATAGTCATTAGCGACAAAATTATAAGTTTGAAATCACCAACCCACAAGCAAGCGTGGTGATTAATGCTCAAGCCTTCTCCGTGTGAGAAGGGGGCTTTGATCAACAGTGGCCACTTATAGGCTGTTGATGTGAATGGAAGCAGGCGCTAAGAGTACGTAAGTTAAAGTCAAAATTATTTATTTCAAATAGACCAGGAAGGCACTTTTGAACGTCAAAGCAAATATAATAATATTAATAACGTCTGTCTGTCGGTCAGTCCTCTAGTTGCTCTATTTGCTAGTTCCAAATTGTAGATTCCTATGGAGAAGAACGAGCAAGAAACTCCATAGGTTACTCTTTTTCAATCAAATTCACAATACAATTAGGTATTATCCTCGGTCAAAAATAAATTATTACAACTTTTCAATACAATAAAATATTAAAAAATAATCACACTCTCATTCATAAATTTGATGAACTATTTAAGTTTCGATTTTTTCTAACTAAATTTCTAGAAATAAGTCTGCTATTTGACGGAAAATTCTAACGACGTCATAAGGCACTATTTCATACCTAATTTATAAAAAATATAGTTTTTGACGTTTCGAAAAAGTATTGAATTTGACTAGTAGAAAAGTAGCCTATTCTTGGTTACATTGTTTCATTGTAATTCCTGTACCTGCTATAGACCAGCATGACAGACTTCTTCCAGAGCCTGTGTTGCCTGTCCACGTCGCAGCCTCCCGGGGACTCCGCCCCGCTCGCCTCCGCCGCGCTCTCCGACCCGGAGCAAGCTGAGACAAAACATAATATTATATAGGGTGACTGGTAATTAGTGACCGATCATTAAACACGTGATTGTACTCATGATTACAAACAACTTTCCCAAAGAAACTATTTTCGTTTTTTTTTTATTTTTATCACAATAACAAAACAACAATATTTCGCGCGCGCGTACTTTCACATGATCAGCTGTTAGCAGCGAGGCGCCCGCGTTATCGGAAGACTAGTAACTAGGTAGGTATTTTGGAACTTAACGCGCGCGTGCTAATGAAATTTTGTTGTTTTGTTATTGTGATAAAAATAAAAGTATCCTATCACCCAATTCGTGTACCGAATTTCTTCAAAATCCGTTCAGTGGTTTTAACATGATTGACGGCAGTGGCGGCGTAAAGGCCACTGATACCCCAGGCGAAAATATTGTGGCGCCCACTTGAGGGAAGCAATATCAAGTGTTAGTAATAGTTTTTAAATTTTATTGGCGCCCCCAGAATTTGTCGCCCTGGGCCATTGCCCCATCCCGCTCCCCCCAAACGCCGGCACTGATTGACTGACAAACATCCAAAGAAACAAACTTTCACATTTATAATATTAGTGTGATAACAAAAAACATAAAATATATAACTTACTTCTAGAATCCGACTTCTTCTTCCGCGAGTAGTCCCTTTTCTTCTTGCCGTCCTTCTCTTCTTCTCTGCTCAACTGGAAGAAGACAGACTGATTTTTAATCACTTATTTGTTCATTTTCGTTAGTTCAAAGCTAAGGTATGAGACCCGGACTGAGCAAAGTATAATAGGGATGATGACGGGGTATGAAAATTTAAAATCTATTTAGTCCGTCAGTTAGGTAATGAAAAAATATTAGACACGTATTTTTTATTTTGTCATATAAGATAACAATACTTAGATAAAACGAATCAAAGTTTAGGAGTGGGAGCAAATACGTCATTTCTAGTTAGCTCCCACTCCTATACTTGATTTCTATTTGATTTGCTTTAGCCTAACAACTAAGTGTGGGAGAGCCATGCTTCGACACAACTCGACCGGAGTGATACCACGACCTCAAAGAAAACTGACTTAAAACAACGCTTGCGTTGTGTGAGTGAGGTTACCGGAGGCCCAATTACCCCCCTTCCCAATCTTTCCAACTCCCAATCCGCCAACAATTCTCTGTTGTTTCAAGTGTCCATGGGCAGCCGCGATTGCTTACCATCAAGTGATCCATCTACTCGTTTACCGACTTATACCATAAAAAAAACAACAGAGTATCATAAGCTGGACACAATTTAATTTTTTTTATACCATTTTTTTATACGGTCCACCTAATGATAAGTGGTTACCGTGGCCTATGAATAAGGCAGTTGTCCCACCAACGGCGAGTGAACGACTAACTATCGGCTATTTTCTCGCTCAAGAAACGTACAATAGATATACTTTCCGTGTAAACAAAAGAGATGCATATACAAATAGTTGATCGCTGACTGTTCACACTGCCGGCGAGTGCTCGCTTCACTTGTTTGTTTTTGTTTTCACTCGTTTTCACTCGTTTCTAGTTCTAGCTCTACTCGTTACTCGTTCATCGTTGCCGGTGGGACAACTGCCTAATGCTGGTGTATTCGCCAATATTACCTCCATAGGCGTATCGTCATCAGTCTCGGTATGTGTGTCCTCTACGTCAGTCTTCTAATTATTCTATTTTTCACTTCTGCTTCTGTGGGCCACCGGCAGGAACTCGACTAGTTTCAAGCCATGCTAGAGGCTCATATTCATGAGCAGCATTCCGCGACACACGACGCGGCGATTGTCGCGCTGCTACTCTGTAGCACGTCTCATTAAATATGAGCCTCTAGCATGGCTTGAAACTAGTCGGGTTCCTTGTCAAACAGTTACGTGAGTAAGCCGATAACATAATAATTAATTTAGTATGTCTCACGAAAGTTATAATAATATAAACAAAGAATTATTCTGAACAGAAATCGAAGAATAATAATATAAAAAAGAAATGTCTTACGCGGACGAAGTCGCGAGCAAAAGCTAGTTACAACAAATATAAAATAACAGCATACAACTTGGATCGAGCACCTAGCTAGGTGCTATCACTGACGGACAGACTGACAGACTATTGTTTGTTTTTTTATTTAAAAAACGTTACCCAACTATTGTTTGTTTATTTATTTAAAAAACGCTACCCATACTAGAATTTAGTCTCTTGTGGCGTGTGTGCGTTTACAAACATACAAGTTGACATACACATGACACCCAGACCCGAAACTACAATTTGTGGATCACACAAAGAGTTGTTCCGTGTAGGAATCGAACCCGCGACACGTTGCACGGCAGCCACCACGCCAACCGTGCAGTCAAGTTTATTTCTTTATTTATTGACATTTCAAAAGTACCTAAGTATTTATGGTTTAATTGGAATAAATGATTAGACTTTGACTTTGAAAAAAAAATCCAAACATACCTCAGACTCCTCGTCTTTCTTAACGTCTTCTGCTGTCTTCTGTGGTTCTCTTACCACTTCCTCTCCATTCTCCATCATCTCTAGCTCCCTCTCTATATTGTCCGCGTGTATCGGCTCGGGGAGGGACGGGATCTGTGGCTCTTCTGGGGGGGGCGGTGGGGGTTCTGGAAACAAGAGGTTTTTTTTAATATTTGTAATATGTCGTCACGCCTTTTATCCCCGAAGGGGTAGGCAGAGGGGCACGTCATGGCACGTAATGTCGCTGTACATTATACAACCCCATTTCACAATTTATGTTGTAAGTCCCATGTAACAGGGGGTGATAAAAATAAAACAAATGAGTACATATACAAAAAAAGTTTCTTCGGGAAAGTTGTTTGTAATCATGAGTACAATAACGTGTTTAAATATCGTTCACTAATTACCAGTCACCCTATATAACTCAAAGGTGACTGACTGACTGACATAGTGATCTATCAAGTTACAACCCAAACCACTGGACGGATCAGGCTGAAATTTGGCATGCAGGTAGATGTTATGACGTAGGCATCCGCTAAGAAAAGATTTTGATCAACTCTACCCCCAAGTGGATAAAATAGGGGATGAAAGTTTGTATGAATCGTTGTCAATTTTAAACCTATCAGGCTGAGACTTTGCTTTAAAGAAAGGATTTTGATAATAATACTTCTTAACGCGAGAGAAACCGCGGGCCAAAATCTAGTATAATATAAAGAACAAACCCTCAACGACTGGAGCCTCAGTTTCCACGGCCTCCTCAACTTCAGGCTCCGGTGGCAGTGGTATGGTCTCCGGTGGAATCTCCACCGTGGGCTCAACTACCACCGTCTCTTCTGTGGCCTGCTCTACTGCCACAGGAGATTCAGAAGTCTTCTCCTCTTCTGTCGGTGGGGGTGTCGACTCTTCTTGTATTATGCTGGGGAAGAAGGAAAGGGTATAAAATTATATGGTTGTATGTGTATTGTTATATTGGATGCTCGTAGTTTTCTTAGTCAAAAATAAATTATTTCAACTTTTCGGTACAATAAAATTTAAACAAAATAATCACAATTCATACATTTGATGATCTACAAAATTATCCAATTTGTCTGGTGAATGTTCTAGAAATAAATCTGCTATTTGGCGCTAATCTCCGGAACCACTGGTCCGATTCAAATAAATCTTATTGTGTTGGATAGTGCATTTATCAAGGAAGGCTATAGGCTGTATAACATCACGCAACAACCAAAACGAGCCGAGCAGAACTGTTAAAATCACGCGGAAGTAGCTAGTATAGTGATATGACATTACCTCTCTTCTTCAACAACCTGCGGAGTATCATCGACTGTGACTATTTCTTCTTCCACCGTCTCCTCTACTGCGGGCGATACTTCTGCCACCGTCTCTGGTTCTTTCACCTCTTCTTTGATCTGTTTTATAATAAAAATATAATTATTATTACCCAAAGTCATTTTTTATACGGTTCCCCACATTAGGTTTTTCTTCTGTGTCGTGTGTGAGTTTACAAACACAAGTTCACATACACATGACACAAAAAAAAAATTGTGGATCACACAAAGAGTTATTCCGTGCGGGAATCGAACCGGCTACACATTGCACGGCAGCCAATTGCCCAGCCACCGCGCCAACCGTGCAGTCAAAATGCAAAGTACAGTAATTTAATGGTTACTTATGGTACGCATCCACAGGCCCGCATCGTACGCATCGCACGCAACGGATTTTAGTTAGTCTTGTATAGAAACTCATACAACTGCGTCCACTGATCCGCATCGTACGAACCGCATCATCGGCAATACCTACATGCGATGCGTACTGATGACGTCATACGGAATGCGTACGATGCGTGCGATGCGGGCCTGTAGACGCTTACCTTTAACCCAGTCCTTAGCAATTGTTTTACGGAACAAAATCGTTACTAAGGAATAGTTTTAGCAATCAATAAATGTTGATATAATCTTTGAGTCTATAATAATCTTGAGTAATCATTAAATAAAAGTCTCGCTGGTCGAGTGGTTGCAAGTGCGACTGTCGGACAAGGGGTCTCGGGTTCGATTCCCGAGTCGAGTCGAGTCGAAAAGTATTGCTGGGCTTTTTTCAGCTTTTCAAAATTTCTCAGTTGTAGCACGTTATCGGTAATTATGCCCGGGACTTATAACATAAATGGTGAAAAGTGCGTGGAGCCAAACGCGAGATAATCGCGCACAAGCACACATTCACACTTTTTTAAAGTCGGTTAACAAAGACATACCTTCTGATCCTCAGGCTGTATAACTTTAATCTCCGTGGTCGGGAACTTGACTTCAGGGAACGCTATCTTCACCTCGGCCTCAGGCGTGTTCTCCTTCGTGATCCTCGCCGGCTGCACTGGTGGATGTACCGGCTCCTGGGATGATGACGGGGTATGGAAATTAAACATCTATTTAGTCCGTCAGTTAGGTAATGGGAAAATATTACACACGTATTTATTATTTTGTCATACCATAATTTTGTATTGTATTATTGTTGCCTTATATAATTCCTTACCTTATATAAGGTAACAATACTTAAAAAAAACTAATCAAAGTTTAGTTTGAGTAAGACTGCTTTTCCTTTAAAGATGTGCTTCCGTATTCGTTAGTATAGCTTAGCATTCGTGGAAACGCATCTTACCTAGCTAGGCTTATTATATGGAAAGATGCGTGCTATGGATGTATGCTATGGATGTGTGCTATGGATTCGTGCTATGGATGCGTGCTATGGATGCGTGCTATGAATGCATGCTATGGATGTGTGCTATGGATGGCTTCCCTACTATCAATACATCACATACTCGAGCTGCACATCTTCTTCGCACAGCTACATAGCTTATTATCAGTGGAAACGGTCACATAATTTCACAGCTTAGCTATTACATCTTCGCAGCATAACTACATAGCACATCTCTGGTGGAAAAGCACTGTAAAGCAATCAACGGTCACGGACACCCGCGACACTAGAGGAGTTACTACTTTATACTCACAGTGTCAATCTCTTCCTGAAGAATCTCCTCTTCGATTGGTTCCACTGCCATTTGTTCAGGTTCCACCTGAAAAGAATAGAATATAATATTATAAGTAACTCAATTTAAAAGTGTCGGGCAAGGGGTCACGGGTTAGATTCTCGGGTCGGGCAAAGCGTGACTTGGCTTTTTTCGGTTTTTCGAAAGTTTGTCAATAGTAGCACGGAGTCTGGAATAGTGGCCGGTATATGGCAATAGCCTCACCCCCTATTACATGGGACTTATAACACAAATGGTGAAAAGTGTACATTGTATAGCGACACCTCTGCTTACGTCTTCGGGGATAAAAAGCCCAACAAACATTTAAGACGTCGAGTAGACGTTTTGGTAACAACTTAATGTTATTTAGTATAGTCATAATATAAACGTCATAAGGACGTTTACTCGACGGCATTTGGGCCCATTTTATATAACTTAAGGCGCTAAGAGTTTCGTATAACAGTTATATAAACACCTACTTAGTCGCATAGTAGTCATATACGCGTCGGCGATTTGACTACATGTCGTGTAATGGTAGCTGTTGCGGCGTGTATTCGACTTAATGTCACAAATATGATTTTTATATGATGTAATCGGTATGTAATGGTCGTTTAAAGATTATATTAAGAACGAATATTATAAAATATTATTTTAATGGAGTAGTGTTTTTGACAGCTGTGTTTATTTTGTTTTTTTTTTCTTGCTATTTGATAAAACCGTTCCATCAGTTGTAAACCATTGGGCAATCAAGTTTACTGATTATTGTGAGGATAGTTTTTAACAAATTTTTAATGCGCCTTCGAAATTTTAATGTTATCACATATTTTTATGAATAATTTACTATGTGACTGCGTTATATGACAACTATATAACTTCCCGACCAATAAGCTGCGAGTTCATTGTAAATAAATATTATAAATTTGATTTAAAAATGGTGGAAGTGGTATACAAGGTTATTATAAACCTTTAACATGACTAAAAATTATATAGCAGTCGGATTATCATATTTGTGATACTTTAGGACGTATAGAGGTCGTTCTTAAGACTAATATTCGACTTATATGTAATGGTTACTAATACTACGTTTAAACAACAATTGTCCGTATAGCAGTCGTGTAAAAGGTAATTATATGACAAAATTGTCAGTATTACGACGTTTATACTACGAAAACGTTTACACGACGAAACAGTTGTGTATGTAAGTTATAAAGATGTCGTCGTAGACACTATTATACGACGATTGTATAAAAAAGTCGTAATAACGTCTATATGACATTATAATACGACCAAAAATGTATATGACTATTCGGTCAGATAAGGCACCAGTACACGACGAAGAGTTATAAAAACTACTGTAAAATAACTTTAATACGACTCAAAGTCATATAAATGTTTGATTATATGACAAAAATGTTTGCTGGGAGGCGTGACGTTGCATATTTATATAGAATTTATAAGTGTGGGAGAGCCATGCTTCGGCCCTGCTATGTCGGCTCTCGCGGAGTGATACCACGGCTTACAGAAAACCGACGTGAATCAACATTTGCGTTTGTTTCGTTGTGTGAGTGAGGTTACCGGAGGCCTAATTACACCCCTTCCCAATCTTCCCAAACCCCGATATTCCCTAACAACCCTCACTTCTTAACGCACTTGTAACGCCTCTGGTGTTTTAAGTGTCCATGGGCAGCGGCGATTGCTTACCATCAGGTGATCCGTTTCTCGATTACCGGCTTATACCATAAAGAAAGGTAGTTAGGATCATTATTAGATTTCGGAGTTGCGGACAACGTAAAAGGTTACCGGGGCTCCGGCTCAAACCAGGAGAAGGAACGGGGTGGTTTTTAGTAAGTAAGAGTCTGACACTCCCTCTAGCCTCGCAAAAGGGGAGGGGGGAAGATATTTGGTGATTTTCCCCCCTTAAAAAAGGCCTCGCCCAAGGATCATTATTAGGTCAAATGTCTCCATACCTTAATAACTTGTTCATCCACAATGACGGGTCCTTCTGTTGCCACAGCCGGGGACTGAACCTGCTCCTCTTCCTTGCTGGCCGTTCCTGCTGGCTTGTCTGGTGGTCTGGAACTGATAATATTAAATGGTAATTAGTGAACGATATTTAAACACATGATTGTACTCATGATTACAAACGATTTCACAAACTGATTTCAGTAAAACAAACTAATTCGAATTTACTTGCTTGACAATTCGCTTCGTCTCTTTAGTTCTTTGAACAGGTTTCGTGTGATAGAAAGAAAAGAAGAATGAAATTCGTTCTCTCTCATTCCAACTAAGTATTCGTTAGGTAGAGTGATAGAGAACGAATGAATATGAAAACTATCGAAAACGCATAAGTTAGATTTAGTTAGGTTGTTTTGATTGGCTTCAGATTAGATTGTTTGCGTTTCGGTATCGTATAACGTAAGTTTTTGCAATATCGATACGATACGATTTCTGATTTCTGGATTTCAGATTCGTTTTGATATATCGGTCTCATGCCTAAAAAACACAGACTGATACCGCACAGAAAACCGACGTAAAACAACGCTTGCGTTGTATGAGTGAGGTTACCGGAGGCCTAATTTATCACCCTTCCTAATCTTCACGATTTCCGATTCCCCAACAACCCTTAAATTCCTAACCCCCAAAAGGCAACGCACTTGTAACGCCTCTAGTGTTTCAAGTGTCCATGGACGGCGGCGATTGCTTACCATCAGGTGATACGTCTGCTCGTTTACCGACTTTTTTTATGTTAAATCGGTCGACGTTTGGCCGCTATCTCGCCTGATGGTAAGTGATGATGCGGCCTACGATGGAGCACGTCTGCCTATGAGCAACCTATTCACTCGGGCTTTGAAGACACCCAGGTTATACCCATCAGGAAACACAGACTCCAAACGTTTAACACACAAAGTAAGAACATGAGCGTCGGTGTAAAAAAGATTTATTCTGTATCCCCAAATGTAAAACATCCTACTGTTTTTTTTTTTTTTTTTGAGGGGGGAAAATCATCCAATGACTTTTCTCGCCTTGGGCGAGGCGAGAGGGAGTGTCAGACTCTTACTGACTAAAAACCACTCCGTTCCTTCTCCTGCTTTTCGAGCCGGAGCCCCGGTAAACCCGCTAGGTAGTCCGCAGCTCCGGAAAAACATCCCACTGTAAAAACATGTTTATAAGACGTGCACGTAAACTTTATAATGATAGTGACAGTCTGTCTGACATTGATATTTTCTGTTGTACATTAAATTCCATTAAAAAAGCTTTTGACTGATAATTGTAATTAGTCACTTTTACCATGTTATCAACATCTCCAATATTTGTATCATTTTCTCTCGTTCTTGTTATAATTTTAAGCTGTTCATGCTATTAATATATATTGTTAAATTAAGGAAACTATAGGTCTGTTTATGTAATGTTTAGATTTAGAATATGAAAACTGTGTGACCGTTTGTTTTCTTATAAATAGTCCTTTTCATCATCGAACCACAAGACAATCGGCGAGGCGTCACCGCTTCATGGTAGATATCCCACCCACTCGCACGAAGCGCTTCGCTTCAAGCTTCCTTGTGCGAACTGCTAGGGAGTGGAACTCCTTGCCGGAGTATGTGTTTCCTGATGGGTATAACCTGGGTGTCTTCAAAGCCCGAGTGAATAGGTTGCTTATGGGCAGACGTGCTCCATCGTAGGCCGCATCGTCACTTACCATCAGGCGAGATAGCGGCCAAACGTCGGCCCATTTAACATAAAAAAACGGGTATTGGGAAGATTAGGAGGTGGGGTGATTGGGCTACCGGAGGCCCCCAACAACCCATAAATTCCTAACCCCCAAAAGGCCGGCAACGCACTTGTAACGCCTCTGGTGTTTCAAGTGACCATGGGCGGCGGCGATTACTCACCATCTGATGTTTAACTATGAAATTAGGTTCTAATATGAGAACAAATATGAATAATTAGCGAAATATTTTGTTTTGTTTTCCGCAATGTATATCTCTGTTACAATATGTGATACGTCTGCTCGTTTAAGACACAAAGTACCTGTTCCCCGGCTTGTGCATGGCGGTGACGGGCGGTATATGTATGTCGATGTCTCTGAACGCGTACACATCTTCCGCCTTTATCTCTATGTCGTCCAGATCTAGCGGCGGCGGTTGAGACGGCTGAGCTGTAGTTGATAGTACCGGCGGTGTGTTTGCTGTGAACAAATAATATTAATATTAGAGACAAAAAAAGTGTGGTGTTTAGTCAGTAAGAGTCTGACACTCCCTCTCGCCTCGCCCAAGGCGGGAGAAGTCATTGGATGATTTTCCCCGCTCAAAAGAAAAAGAGACAGAAAAGTGTAGTTTCGTGTTGGAGGTCGTTTTTGCGTTGAGTAGGTGGCGCTAGTGAGATTTTAGAGGTGGCAAAAAGTAAAATACATTTCATTAGTCGGAAGTTGTATCAAGTTTACTTTTATTTCACTGCTCAGCTTTTTTTGGTCATAGCGTGATGATTTATAGCCTATAACCTTCTTCGATAAATAAACTATCCAACACAAAAATAATTATTCAAATCGGACCAGTAGTTCCTGAGATTAGCGCGTTCAAACAAACAAATAAACAAACTCAACTTCAACTTTGTATAATAGTATAGATAAAGTTATTTTTATGAAATAGGAGGCAAACAAGCAGTCGGGTCACCTGATGGTAAGCGATCAGCGCCGCCCATATACACCCGCAACACCAGAGGAGGCACCTTTATATAGGTTTACCTTTAAGCTGCTGTTCAATCTGCACCAGTTGGCTCTTGATATGTTCAATAGCGGCGTGCTTGCTCTCATGTTGGCTGGTACCCGACGCTGACTTCTCAAGCAACATGGACAGTATATATATATATAACTAGCTACTTACGCGCGGTTTCACCCGCCCTGCTCGGTTCCTATTGATCGTAGCGTGATGATTTATAGCCTATAACCTTCCTCGATAAATGCGCTATCCAACACAAAAAGAATTATTCAAATCGGACCAGTAGTTCCGGAGATTAGCGCGTTCAAACAAACAAATAAACTCAACTTTAACTTTATAATATAGTACCATAGATAAAGTTTTTTTTTATGAAATAGGGGGCAAACAAGCAGTCGGGTCACCTGATGGTAAGCGATCAGCGCCGCCCATATACACCCGCAACACCAGAGGAGGCACCTTTATATAGATTTACCTTTAAGCTGCTGTTCAATCTGCACCAGTTGGCTCTTGATATGTTCAATAGCGGCGTGCTTGCTCTCATGCTGGCTGGTACCCGACGCTGACTTCTCAAGCAACATGGACAGTATATATATATAACTAGCTACTTACGCGCGGTTTCACCCGCCCTGCTCGGTTCCTATTGATCGTAGCGTGATGATTTATAGCCTATAACCTTCCTCGATAAATGCACTATTCAACACAAAAAGAAGTATCCAAATCGGACCAGTAGTTCCGGAGATTAGCGCGTTCAGACAAACAAACAAACTCAACTTCAACTTTATTCTTATAAAGTAAGAAATTAAGAAATAGGGGGCAAACAAGCAGTCGGGTCACCTGATGGTAAGCGATCAGCGCCGCCCATATACACCCGCAACACCAGAGGAGGCACCTTTATATAGGCTTACCTTTAAGCTGCTGTTCAATCTGCACCAGTTGGCTCTTGATATGTTCAATAGCGGCGTGCTTGCTCTCATGTTGGCTGGTACCCGACGCTGACTTCTCCAGCAACATGGACAGAGTCGGCGCTGTCACTGAGGGGGACACTGTCTCTGTTGGGGGTTGAGAAAACAATGGTTAGTAAATATATTATAGACTTAATTTAATTTTGGATACTCTGTGTATATTTTTATTTATTTATTTATCAATAAAGGTTTACCAACAGCTTCTGTATACATAATATTAAGTACAGTAATAAATACATATCAGTTTTGGTCTTATACAGTCGCCAATTATAGGTGTACAGTCGCCAATTATAGGTATTTTTTTTATACTTAATAGGATAACGTCCCACCATCTCGCCTAGTGGTAAGCGATGATGAAGCCGACAATGCAGCACGCTTACAGATCAACCTGTTCACTCGACTTGAAGACACCCAAGTTATATTTTAAAAGAAACACAAATTCCGGCAAGGAATTCCATTCTGTAGCGGTTCGTACAAGGAAACTAGAATCAAAACGCGAAAGAAAGTATATGAAGGTGGTAATACAAAACAGGCACTTAATCAGCATTATAAAACTTACCAAATGTATAAAATTTCCATGTTAGTTACCGTACTCCTCCGAAACGGCTTTACCGATTTTTACCAAATTTTATATGCGTATTCAGTAGGTCTGAGAATCGGCTACTATCTATTTTTTTAATCTATAAGGCAAAGCTACGTTTGCCGTGTCAACTAGTATTATATAAAAAAATAACTCACCGACACAATTAGCAGGATGCGAGATATGTTGCGGCGTGGTCACGACGGGGGACGACTTGAGTAGTGACGTCAGCAGAGGGGACGCAGGGGGGGCGGGGGACGACGCTGTGAGAGACAGACAGACATACATAAATGATAAGTTTTATATAAGGTGACCGGTAATTAGTGAACGATATTTAAACACGTGATTGTACTCATGATTACAAACAACTTTCCCAAAGAAACTTGTTTTGTATACTCATTAGTTTTATTTTTATCACAATAACAAAACAATAATATACGTGTCTAATTAAATGTCTACAGTAGGCTACGCTACGTCGCTGCTCATGATGAAGAGTCCCTCTGTGACTCGAAACTAGTCGAGCTTTTCTCCATTAATGTATCTGCACCAGTGAGTAAACCATGATTTTTAGTTCATTTAGATTTTTAGTTCACGATAGTTAAAAAAAAATATGTGTCTAATATTTTTTCATTAACTAACGGACTAAATAGATTTTTAATTTTCATATCCTCTAGTAGACACTTTCAAGCATTCTCAAAATAATCTATATGTTACGGTAAATCTGATTAATTGAAAATTATTAATAATTTTTCAAAATTATTAATAATAACCACACGTTTTGGTAAAAGTGAATAATCGATCGAAATTTATTACTTTTAGTAGTGATTATTAATAATTCACGACACATATTGGTTAAAGTAATAAAATAAATATAAACCCTATGTTTTTTGACCAGCAGGTATTTATTTATAATATTAAACACCGTCTTACGATTATATTAATTAGAGATCACACAAACAAGGTTACTTGTACTTGCTTTAAACCGAAAGGACAACAAATTCACATATTCTGAACTAGAATATTAAATAGTGCCCTTCTAGGGCACATTTATCTGACTTACCGCTGCAATGACAGCGAGTCCAGTCGCTGTCATTGCAGCGGTAAGTCCCCTGTTTGAGTAGTGGCTAGAGAGACGCCATGGCGTCCTCACCGCCTGACACAGTTGCTTACCGGACATGGGAGTTTGGGTAGGTTCCTGTTACTGATTGGGCGGGAGGTACGCACGGGTGTCATCACTGCGAGGACCGCCCGGAGGACACGGTGGAGCATACGGTGGCGGTGTGCCGTGCATGGGCTGAAAATCGCCGTGTCCTCAGGGATCTGGTCGATGACGGCGACCTCTCGCGCCCGGCATTGGTTCAGGCCATGGTATGAAGCGTCTCCTCCTTTTGCGAAGCAGTCATGCTAGCTAAGTAGGAGGCGGGGCGCGTGAGAGAACGAACCTCCTCACGCCCCAGCCGTCGCGACAGACACTCCGGGCGTCGGGGATCGCGGGAAGATCTCCGGCCACCGTAAGTGCGGGTCTGTGAACGGCGAGTAGGGGTAGCTTGCCGCCCGACCAGAACCAGACTCGTGCGTGCGGCGCGTCGCGTTCTGCACGCGTAAAATTTTTGTAATAATCTAATCTACCATCAAACTTATGCAAAAAAGTATATCGTGGTACATGAAATTGTAACAAAAATAAAATTAAACAATTATTGTATCATTAACAAAATCAACACGAATCCTAAAAGCAATCATCTATAATCATATTTTGGTTTGCCTGTAAATCTTCTGTAGCACCTATAAAAGCATCAAAGTAAAATTTTAAAAGTATTATCATAGAATTCAACAAATATTTGTTGTGCAAGTACAATATATTGCCTTTTAAATAAAAATAAAAATTAACATCTTGGCTACTTATTACATTTATTAATACTAGGGTAAAATTATTAATAATAAGCGACAAATGTGATTAATTTATCACTTTTACCTCGAGTTTCGGTAATTATTAATAATAGTAGATAATTATTAATAATTTTCAATTATTCACTCTTACCGTAACATATATATTAATACGTGATGCAAAATAATTGGACCCCTTTTTACGAAAAATGCGCGGACGTAGGAGCATAAAATTTGGTACACTTATAGTTTATGTGTAGGAGAAGTGGAGAACGCTAATATTTTTCAAAAATAATGTTTATAAAGTACATTAAATCAATAAATAAAACATTACACACACATGCATAGTATCTGATCGTATTTGACAAAACGTCAAAATCGATAGACATTGCGATGATATTCTCACGTCTCATATGAAAAGAGTTTTATAAAAGAGTTTGAGTTAAATAAAAATTATCCTTCAACGTACGTTAAGTGGTATTGCAAATTAAATCATATATGATCGAATTTCGGCCACTAGGCGACCACTAGTTTATGTAAATAATCAACATATATCTTACCAGTAGGCTGATTCTGCGTAGTATTATTATTCAACATAGGTTTCCACGCGCGGTCGGCTCGGGCCCGTTTTTCGTCTCTCTCTTTCAACCAGGCGGCGCGTCTAGCTTGCTCTCTCTCTCTCGCTCTGTTGCGAGCCTCCATATTGGCGTAGAGTTCCTTTATCCTCTCGTCCGAGGTGGCTGGGTTCCGTAGTTCTAGAACTATGTCCTGCAATAAAGTAGGTGTTTTTTTAACGGGACAAATCCACCACAACCTCCCACACTGGTGGGAGGTTGTGGTGACAAACTCCTGTGCACCAGGATCTACAGTAGATACAAACATGAAAACACCGGAACACTGAAGTCCGGCGCGGCGTTTGAAGTGAAAGTGACATTTTTACCGACTTCAAAAAAGGAGGTTCTCTGTATGTCCTATGTATATGTGTAAAGGGTCTTGGATTCGATTCCAGAGTCGGGCAAAGTATTGCTGGGCTTTTACACTAATAACATTTTCCTGAAATGTGACTGGTGTATGGCAATACGCGCAGTGCCCACCCTCTATTACATGTGACAAATGGTAAAAAGTGTGTATTCAGTGTACAGTGGCATTACGTGCCGTAATGTGCACTTCTACCTACCTCTTCAGGATGTACATTATAAAGCGGGTGTACATTGTATAGCAACCCCATTGCCCGACCCAGGGATCGAACCCGAGAACCCTTGTCTGGTAATCTCACTTGTAACCACTCGACCAACGAGGCAGTTTAACATAATGGTACTTTTGATAATAATAATATTACAAAGCAGTTTACCTTTCCCTGATCATACTGCTGTTGCATCTCGACCAACTGTTTCTGTATCTCCGCAATCCGTTCCTGCATCAACCGTTTCCATATACTCTCCTGTGGAGTCTCCACCGCACCTTCCGAGCTACGCTTCTTGCGTTTCGGTGTCTCCACATGTTCGAGGAGTGCTCCGTATTGGGCTGCACAGCTGTAATAGAGTTAATAGTTATGTAGGGTTTATGGGTAAGAATTGAGCCATGAGAATAGGATATACCAGACCTGAGCCTCTAGCAAAATACCACTTTAGCTCTTATCTAACGAGAGTTTGTTTAAGAGAGAGTAGAAAAGTTTGGAGCATATGAATTGGGACGTCATTAGAAAGCGCCCTAGACAGCCATATAGCGACCAGATTGGCGATATATTAAAGAAGGGCCAAATTAAAGTACCCTTAACCAACGAGCATGCATGAGAAGACTGATGACTGTTGATGAAGAGAAAGAGGTGTGTAAGAATCGTTGCAATTGAATCCGAACAACTCATGGATAACATAAAGAGTTGCTTGATGCAGGAATTGAACCCGCTACACATTGCAGGGCAGCCAGCTGCCCGGACACCGCTCCAACCGTGTAGTCAAAAGTATAACGAGAGAGAGAGTATATTATTATATTTCTATAATTCATTTATACACCGTTCCGATTTGTATATATTCCTAATTGACTAATATTAAAAATAATATATAATCTGACTGTATACTAAGCAGATCCCACATATAAACACAAGATCAAAGGTCTACGAGCATCTAACAATAGATTTAACAAACATTGTCAAATTTCGCTTTTTTAGAGACGATATTAGATACTCCAAGTGCAATACTGACATTTACGACGCAGTAGCAATCATAATATACTTGAGAAAACCTCTAAACAAGGAAAAATACTAATAATATTAAACAAGATATAGGTTATAAAATATATAAACAAAAAAATCATCATAAACAACAAACCTCTTTTGAGAATACCAATCCGGTGGTCTGTTTGGCTCGCCAATAGTTTTCAGAGCGCGGGAAACTGACATCCAGTTCTGGTCACCGCTCCTAACCACCGCAGAAGCAAGGCATAACTGTTCCCTTATATTCCATGTATCTAAAGGTACGCGTTTCAGCTGCAAACGCTCCTGTATAGAGCTCATTTTGTTATTATTATGCACTTAACACTTTATTTAATATATTTGTAAGATCTTTTTGTAAATTAAACAATATTATTTGGTATATTTTGATCGGATTTACACAACAAATCGTCATCGACGCTTGTTTATACAATTTGACAATTGACACTATTGACAGGTGACATTAGCGTGCGTTTGGTCACAGATTATTAAAAATTATAGGTTAACAAAAAAAAATTCAGATTAAAAATTATATTTTTGTAATTTGAATACAAAAACAAATAATAAGTTAATATATAAAATTAAATAAAACAAAAGACATTAATTTACTTATACACAAAATTGTCTACTCTATTTTATCTAAGCCTCTTACGTTTACACCCGTATGCAAGGGGGAAAAAAATCGGTTAAACATAGCTTAATTCAAAGCTTTCTTCCCGACCTTATACAATACATATTTCCTTTAACAAATTACTTGAGGGAAGCGCAGTATATCTAATTTTTTTATAAATATTCAAGAAATATATGCACTCTACTTAGATAAGCAACCAAATAACTACTTTATCACTGTACAATCGTTTTACGGAAGTAATAAAAATGCCATATATACATGAATAAGCTTTGTCGTGACCGTGACGTCGATCTATTACTATAAAATGTCTTTGTAAAGTAAACGGTCATATTGGAAGCTATTTAGATAAGGGAAATAAAAAAAACAATACCAATTTTTATTTTATTGTCCGTCTTATAGATTATTTTAAAATATTAAACACTTAGGTATTTTATATTTTCTTACGGAAACAAATACTTTCGAAGATAAAATGGTTTTTAAATATCGCATGACGTCACTTCTAGATACGTTTTATACGTAGAAATGACGTATATGCTCCCATTCCTAAACTTTGATTCGTTCTATCTAGATATTGTTACCTTACCTACATGACAAAATAAAGAAGTACGTGTCTAATGTGTTGTCATTACCGAACTGACGGACTAAATAGATTTTTAATTTTCATACCCCGTCATCATCCCTATTCATTGAGTGGTATTATAAGTAAGCAATCGCCGCCACCCATGGACATCCGAAACACCAGATGCGTTACAAGTGCATTGCCGGCCTTTTTGGGGAATCGGGGATTAGGAAGGGATGAATTGGGCCTGCGGCAACCTTACCCACACAATGCGATATAACGGAAGCATTGTTTCACGTCGGTTGTCTGTGAGGCCGTGGTATCACTCCGGTCGAGCCGACCCATTCGTGCCGAAGCATGGCGAGCCCTCACTTAAAGGTACTTAAATCAGACACCAAATACGAGATCTCCCAGTCAAAGTCAAAGCATTTATTTCAATTAATCCTAAATTAGGCACTTTTGAAACGTCCGTCAGTCTGTCTGTCAGTGAAGCTAGGTGCTCGTTCCAAAGTGTAGCTTCGAATGGAGAAGAACGAGCAAGAAACTCCACTCCAGTAGTAGCCTTTGCAGTGAGTCAAACTATGAGTCACTCATTAAATTAATCAATAACAATAAAATTAGTTATCACCACGCGATTATTTATATAATTCAATGTTACAACATAATTTATAAAAAGATAATACAATTATAATGCAATTAAATTGCAATTGACAAGATTATAGACGCATGTAAACAATATGACACGGCACGTGGGGCGATTATTATTTATTAAGTACTTACTATCAATTACCGTACGTACTCGAGAGTCATTTAATGGTTACTTAACCCAGTCCTTAGCAAAAGCTATTTGTTTTAAAAATAATTACTAAGGAAGAGTTTCAGTAAAGCCACGGGCCCACTTCGATGCACGGAGAGGTTACGCACGTGTATTAAGCTTCGTTTTGTGAGAAAATGTATGTGGTTGTGTCCACTGCAACCCACGGAGAGGCTACGCATGAATTGACGTCATTGATACACGCGTGGCTTGCTCGAATAGGCGGTTACATAGCTCAACGGTGTCACCGTGGGTTTACATTTCCACTACTATCGTATATCGACTATGTACAGCTTACGTGTAAAAGACGATATATTGACGTGTAAAAGAGTTACATTGTAACCTTTTTGAAAAATAAATATCATCTACAGGGGCGTAGCTAGCGCCGTATCTGCCGTATCAAATATACGGGGCCCAGGGCCATGGGGGCCCCCAAACATGGGCTGCTGGCTGGCTAGTGCCTACTTCTTGACACAGGTGCTTACCAGACACGGTAGTTTCGGCAGATACTTGTTAGTAAGAGTCTGGCACTCTCTCTCGTCTCATCCAAGGGGCGGGAAAAGTTGTTGGATGATTTTACTAAAAAATAAAATGGGCCCTTAACTAATTTTTATACGGGGCCCGCCAAGCCACGCTACGCCACTGATCATCTATCATTTATCACTTATCACAGCGCAGTTTTCAGTCATACAGTCGAGCGTAGTCTTTCCGTACGTAGTGCCACGCTATACTTAGTCATACATAACCTAACGCCTGTCTCCCATGGGGGTAGGCAGAGACAATGAAACGCCAATTGCCACAGTCCTTACACAGTCGTAGGTCATATTCGTGTACACCAGTAGAAACATAGACCCACGTTGTCCAACAAATTAATACACGCAGCTAAAATGCGCCGCGTGCCCGTGTACAGCATGCGCCGCTGTGGGCCCGCGCCTTAATCATTTAAGTACGGACTATACTGGAATGCTACTACGGCCTCGCAGAATACAGAAGTGAAACAATACTTACGTTGTTCGGAGGTTCAATTATCCCCCTTCCAGTCTTCCCAATCCGAATACCAATAACCCTTAAATTCCAGCCGAATTACCCCCTACCCAATCTTACTAAACTCCCAAAAGGCCGGCAACGCACTAGTAACGCCTTTGGTCTTTCGGGTGTCTCGTACAGTCATAAGCAACAACTCACTACCTTCAGAAATTAAAAGGTGAAACGATAAGTTTATACTTCATGTATGTAGTAAAATGATTTATTCATTAGTTACTAATGCAGGGGCAGGATGCAGTGTTGCAAGGCGTGCTACTATAGATCCGTTAACACGGTAGGTAGTTGAATTTTAACATATAAAAAATAGATTCTGCTATCAACATTAGCCGCGTAAATTAAGATTGTTAGATAATAAAGATAGCAGAATCAGACTTATCACGCTAATATTATAGTTTGTTTGTTTAGATGTTTGTCCGTTAATCACGCTGTAACTACTGACAGGATTTTGATAAAATGTGGTATACAGACAGGGTATGAGCTGACTTGGGTGATAGGATACTTTTATATATCACTAGTGGTCGCCTAGTGGTTGAAATTCAACCATATACGATTTAATTTACAATACCACTTAACATACGTTCAAGGATAATTTTTATTTAACTCAAACTCAAACAAACTCTTTTATAAAACTCTATTCATATGAGACGTCAATATCATCGCAATGTCTATAGATTTTGACGTTTTGTCAAATACGATCAGATACTATGCATGTGTGTGTAATGTTTTATTTATTGATTTAATGTACTTTATAAGCATTATTTTTGAAAAATATTAGCGTACTGCACTTCTCCTACACATAAACTATAAGTGTACCAAATTTTATGCTCCTACGTCCGCGCAATTTTCGTAAAAAGCAGTCCAAAGTTTTTGCATCACGTATTAATATATAGATTAATATCATTTATATAAAACATATATCTTTATCCCACGGGAACACGAGCGACTAGCGAGGCCGCTGGCAGAATAACTTGGTTTTACATAATGATTGTATGAACGACAAAGTTGTATAAGCGTTTTTTGAAAATGTATTATTTTTTAAAAACTAATAATCTCGTTCATACAAAATTTCATATAATTTTTAAATATATTAATTTTATATTATTTTATATAAATATATTTTTTTATATTTTAGCGGTTGTCAGAATACATCAACCTACAAAGTTTCAACTATGTAACCCAACAGTTTCGAAAACCAAAGGCTGCGACATACGGACAGACGGACAGAGACATGAAGAATCTGTAAGGGTTCCGTTTTGTTCCAATTGGCTATAGAACCCTAAAAAGGAGGCCTTTGTCCTGCAGCGGACCTACAAAGGCTGATAAAAGCTCAAGATTTGGTTCATGACAAAAATAGAACTTAATAGAATTTAGTGTAACTGAATAATTAAACTAATAATGGTTTAGTTACCTGAATAGAGTTCACTACCGTATACCCTTAGTACGAGTTTGCTTTACGTTGAACGAAAACAAACCGAGAGCGCGTTCGGTGCTCTGATTGGCCGGTTCGAATAAACCAACCAATCATAACACCGAACGCGTTCTCGTTTCTATTATCTAGTACTAGCGACCCGCCCCAGCTTCGCATAGGTACAATAGTGATACATTATGCGTGTAATCTTTATATATATAATTCTTCTGTAAGTATGTATGTTACTGAACTTCTCTTAAACGACTGGACCGATTTTAATGATTTTTTTTTGTGTGTGTTCAAGTGGATCTGAGAATGGTTTAGATTCACAATTTTGTCCGCTGGACAATGTTTTAGTTTATTAGTAGTTGTTGATTTTGGAATGTTTTAGGTTCATTGGATCCGACAAATTTTCAAATTAAAGACGTGTAGACGGGACAACGTCTGTCGGGTCCGCTAGTATACATGTAAATAAGCTCTCTGGTTCGTTATTTAAAATTACCGCGCTTTCTTTGATATATTGTCTGTGGTTAAAGAAAACTGAGAAGATGTCTGAACTGTAATATAAAGAGAAAAGACTATTGATTTATTTAGTGGATTTATTTAAGAAAGTTTAAATAGTTTATAAAAACTGATTGTTAGGAGCAATAGCATTTAATGTTGTTTCTCTTTTCACAGGTTAGTATTTGTTTGAGTTGTATTTTAGATATAAGTTTAAATTGTTAAACATGTATGGTACCTAACCTACCAAATTGTTTAGTATTTTGATTAAAATAAATAACTCTTTTTACAGAGCAACAACTTGGGCTTTTGTTTCAACTAACTTATTACAAAACAACATTAATTATAGCTGTTGTCAACAATGGAGAAGTTGAAATTCGAATTTGTTGTCAAACCGAGTGACGACCCGAAAACAAACATAATATGCTTAACATCAATTATGGATGCCAATAAAAGTACTTACTTAATTCCGGAGCAATTACAACCGGTGAAACTACACGATGTCTTAATAAAGTCTCAAATTTTCCAAAAAGTAAAAACTACATTGCAAAAAAGACATGAAAAACGACAAGTATGGATTTCTATTACACCGGAGTTACATGATATCTACATAGATGGTGATGGAAATATGCAATTTAAAGGTTATTTACTGGAAGAAGTTACATCAATTGCACAAGACCAGACTTCTACGGAAACGCCAATAGAAGCTCTTTCAAAAATTTTGGAAAATTTTGCTGAATCAAGAAAGGAGCCTAGACAGTTTAATTTGAAAAAAGTATCTGAAATGTTTGTTATTGATAAGTTTACACAAAAAACGTCAAATGTCACACAGTGGATGGTTATCTTCGAAACAGAATGTACTCGTTTAGGTATAACTGATGATATTTACAAAATTCAAGTTTTAAGGTTATTTTTAGATGATTCTTGTCAGGATTGGTATAGCTCTATGCTTATAAAGCATACAATGAATTCTGAATGGAGTATTTGGAAAAATAATTTTTGCGAAACATATATGAACAAAGGTTGGACACCGGTAAGGTATGCTATTTTATTTAAGTATAGGCAAGGCTCGTTAATAGAATATGCATTAAAAAAAGAGAGACTTTTATTAGAGACTAACAAGTTTATAGATAAAACTACTTTAATAGATTTAATTGTAACGGGTTTACCTAATTTTATCGCCGATGAAATTGATAGAAATAACTTAAAGGAAACAGAACATTTATTCAATAGTATTCGTGGGTTAGAACATTTGAATAAAAAGTTTGTAGGAAAAAGGAAGTATATTCAGAAAATAGCATTAAAGAAAAGACTTTCAAGGAAAAACCATGCAAAATTTGTGAAAAAGAAAAGAAAGGAATTCGGTATCATTCAGAATCCGTTTGTTGGTTTAAAAATAAGGGAGGTGATCGGTATAAAAAAGAGTCAATTAAAAGTATTAATAATTCTGAATTAGAAATGAGTTTAAATGAAGTAGATCCAAAAAACTAATAATTCCACCATTAATCAAAATTAAAATTTTAATAAATGATTCCTTAGAAACATTTGGGGTTTATGATTCAGGATCAAATGTAAGTTTAATTAATTCCAGATTATTATCCTTAAAAAATTATCACACTTACAATAACAATAATAATCAGGCAAATTTAAAAACGATTAATGGTGTAAAAAAGTCTATAGGAATAATAACATTAAAGATTAAGATCTTTCAAATTGAGAAATACATAAATGTTTTTGTTGTAGATAAACAAAACTTTGACCATGATTTTTTAATTGGCTTAGATTGCATAAAATCTTTTCAACTAATTCAAAATGAAAACTTGGAAATAATACAAAACGTTAACAATGAGGAAAATAAAAGTAATGAAAATATTCCTGGCTTAACAGGTAACAAAATTCAAAACTTGCAATATTTAATTGATGAAAATATTGAAAAAAAGAAAAACACAGGTAAAGATAATTTTATAACTGAAGATAAATGTGAGATCAATTTTAATGAACACATAGATATTTCAAATTTCAACATTTCAGTTGATCATTTAGACGTTCAACAGCAGTCAAAAATAGATGAGTTGATAAACAAATATAAGTCACTATTCGCGAAAGATAAATATGATGTAGGTTCAGTTAAGGGCTATGAGGCACATATAGATTTACTTGTAGATACATATTGTAGCAAAAGACCATATCGATGTAATTTTGAGGATAAAAAAGAAATAGAACAACAAGTTTCAAAATTATTAAAAAATAAACTTATTGAAGAATCTTATAGTCCCTTTGCAGCTCCTGTAACACTAGCCTATAAAAAAGAAGAAGGGCGAAAATCTAGGCTATGCATAGATTTTCGGGATTTGAATAAAATAGTGGTTCCGCAATCACAACCGTTTCCACTTATAGAGGACTTAATGGTAAAAACAAGGAACTGTAAATTTTTCTCAACATTAGATATTAATTCGGCATTTTGGTCTATTCCATTAAAAGTAGAAGATAGGAAAAAAACTGCATTTGTTACTCAAGAAAATCATTTTCAATGGACCTGTTTACCGTTTGGTTTGAAAACTTCTCCTGCAATCTTTCAAAGAATATTAAGTAGTATTATTAGGAAACATAAATTATCTAATTTTACAGTAAATTTCATCGATGACATTTTAATATTTTCCCGGACATTCACGGAACACATTGAACACTTAACCCTGCTATTAGAAGCAATCTCAAAAGAGGGCTTTAGATTAAAATTCTCGAAATGCAATTTTGCACAGGATTCTGTAAAATACTTAGGTCACATAATTAAAAATAATGCAATCAGTCCACTTAAGGACAATCTAATAGCCATAAAAGATTTTCCAACTCCAATAACAAAAAAAAATGTTCGACAATTTTTAGGTAAAATTAACTTCTATGGAAAATACATACCAAATATATCAATCATATTAGAACCATTACACAATTTGTTAAGAAAAGACCAAAAATTTATTTGGACAGAAAAATGTCAAGAATCTTTTGATACAATTAAGAATATGCTTTGCTCAAGACCTATATTAGAGATCTTTGATCCAGATTTGCCTATACATATTTATACAGACGCTAGCATACAAGGTATAGGGGCTATATTGAAACAACCACAAAAAAATGGAGAAGAGAAGCCATGTGCATATTTTTCGAGAAAATTAAATGATAGTCAAAAACGAAAAAAAGCTGTCTACTTAGAATGCTTAGCAATAAAAGAAGCAGTAAAATACTGGCAACATTGACTCATAGGAAAAAAATTTAAAGTGTTTTCAGACCATAAACCTCTAGAAAAACTAAATATTAAGGCAAGAACCGATGAAGAGCTAGGAGATCTCACTTATTACTTATCACAATTTAATTTTGAAGTGATATATTCACCAGGAAAGGACAATTTCGAAGCAGACAGCTTAAGTAGAAACCCTGTATTAGAACCACACGTGAACCAGGATGAAGTCTTAAAAATCGTAAATTTTATTAAACTAGAAGATATACAAAAAGATCAAGAGAAAAATGAAATTATAAAACTTCATAAAACTAAACTATTATTAAGAGATAAAGTATACACAAAAAGAATAGGAAAAAAAGAAAAAATTATACTCACGGAAGAATTTAGTAAAGAAATAATAAAAAATATACATTATACATATTGTCATATAGGGGTGAAACAATTAGAAAATAAAATCAAACCATTCTTTACAGCAAAAAACTTAATAAACAATATTAAAAATATTTGCGATAATTGTGAAGTATGCTTAAAAAATAAAACTAGAACTAAATTTAAATATGGATTGATGTCTCACTTGGGTCCTGCCACTTACCCTTTTGAAATAGTGTCTATAGATACTATTGGTGGATTTGGTGGCTCCCGCTCTACAAAAACCTATTTACACATTTTAGTAGACCATTTCACCAGATATGCCTACATTTTAACATCAAAAACACAAAATTCAAATGACTTTATAAAACTAGTAAAAAAAGTTATCCCTGATAATAAAATTGAAATGATCCTATGTGATCAATACCCAGGCATAAACTCCAAAGAATTCAAAAGTTTTTTAAAAAACGAGAATATAACCATTATCTTTACCGCAGTGAATGCACCTTTTTCAAACGGTTTAAATGAACGTTTAAACCAAACTATAGTTAACAAAATCAGATGTAAAATTAATGAAAGGAAAGATAAAATGGCTTGGACGACTATAGCTCATGAATGTATCCAAAAATATAATGAAACTGAACACACTGTTACAGGATTCTCCCCAGTATATTTATTAGAAGGAAAAGTTATTAATATCTTACCAGATGAATTAAAAACACAAAAATCAAAAAACGATTTACTACAAGATAGAAAGATAGCTTTAGAAAAAACTATAAAATCACACAATTACAATAAAAAAAAAATTGACAAAAACAGGATATATTGTCAGTTAAAAGTGGGTGATCTAGTATATGTGGAAAATGGGAACAAGTTAAATAGGAAAAAACTAGATGAGATAAAAATAGGCCCTTATAAAATATTAGAAAAATTATCTAACTCAATTTATAAGATAGATACAGGGTGCAAGAAAATTGAATCAAATTATTTTCACATTACTAAAATTATACCGGTGGTAAATAATTCTCAGTAGTTTAAGGGGAGGGGGAGATGTAAATAAGCTCTCTGGTTCGTTATTTAAAATTACCGCGCTTTCTTTGAATATTGTCTGTGGTAAAAGAAAACTGAGAATATGTCTGAAATGTAATATAAAGAGAAAAGACTATTGATTTATTTAGTGGATTTATTTAAGAAAGTGTGAATAGTTTATAAAAACTGATTGTTAGGAGCAATAGCATTTAATGTTGTTTCTCTTTTTACAGGTTAGTATTTGTTTGAGTTGTATTTTAGATATAAGTTTAATTTGTTAAACATGTATGGTACCTAACCTACCAAATTGTTAAGTATTTTGATCAAAATAAATAACTCTTTTCACAGAGCAACAACTTGGGCTTTTGGTTCAACTAACATATTACATACATATAAACCTTCCTCTTCTATCCATTAAAAAAAAACCACATCAAAATCCGTAGCGTAGTTTTACAGATACAAACAAAGGGACATAGGGACAGAGAAAGTGACTTTGTTTTATACTATGTAGTGATAAACGTAAAGTAAACTCATACTAAGGGTACAGATTCCCCAATGTAAACTATGGTTAACGGTGTTAACCTCGTTCGATTTGAGGTCATTAACTTCTAGTTCACCGGCCATAACAATGAACTTTAATAGGTAAAATACTGAAATTTAAGTGTGGGCTCGCCATGCTTCCGCACGAATAAGCCGGCTCGACCGGAGTGATACCACGATCGAGCAGAAAACCGACGTGAAACAACTTGCGTTGTGTTTCATTGAGGGTACTGGAGGTCCAATTGCCCCCCCCCCTTCCCAATCCCCGATTCCCAACAACCCTTAAATTCCTAAACCCAAATAAATACAAGCTACCTACAAATAAATACTAGCGTAAGGGTACTTTTCCACCAGAGATGTGCTGTGCTACGTTGCCGTGGATGCAAACGCATCCACAGCAACGTAGCATAGCACATCCGCTTCCACCAATCATATTCATTGGTGCACATAGCTTAGCACTGCTAGAAACGGGCTCAGCTAACCAAGTTGCGTGCTATGAATGGCTTCCCTACTATCGATAAGTCGCATACTCGAGCTGCGCTTCTTCCTCGCACAGCTACATAGCTTAGTATCAGTGGAAACGATCACATATATATGTAGTTTCTTTTCTTCTGGTAACGTTCCCCAGTGACAGCGTTGTGATTTTTTTTATTTATTTATTTTTAAGCTGTAAACGTTTTAGTCAAAGTTATTATTATTTAGTTTCACAGCTTAACTATTAGGTACATCTTCGTAGCATAGCTACATAGCACATCTCTGGTAGAAGACCCTAATACACGGAGTTTATCAATTACAGTACAATTGTAATATAAATGTCGGTCAAAGGTTATGAATCACACAGCTGTTTATATTCGCTACTGTAGTGAATAGGCATCGAGGTTGTATGTATGTATACAGCGTGTAACAAAATACCCATATACATACAAGAAGCACTGAAGAATACAGGTTGAATAGAATCTTTACACAAAGTTTCAGCTTAAAATACGTTTAAAAAAATTGGTACCATATACTTGGTGTCGCGTGGTCCTCTTAAATCATACAAACGTGTCACTACACTACAGGGGTCACTCACTAATTACGAAACATTTCTTCTGTAAATCTGATCGCCTAGTACCTGTCTACCTAAATTTGATTCGCATGAAAAATAAAAAAATATTGGAAAAATTCATAACTTCGTTCCATGAAAACATGAGTTTAAAAAACCCTTCCCGTATCGTTTGTTATGTTATCTAGAAACCGTGCACTTGATATGTATACCCTCTTTTTGTTACACCGTGTATAAGTATGTTTTGCAAATGTATGTTGTGAACAGCTTATATTGGTATGATATTTCATATTAGTCATCTAGTAGTAGTAGTAAGCACCTAAGTGATGTTATTTTCTTTGTTTGTTTATAAATTAATTAATAGATCTACTGTTTTTTTTTTAATGGGGGAAAATCATCCAATGACTTCTCTCGTCGGCAAGTTGAAAGGGAGTGTCAGACTCTTACTGACTAAAAACCACCCCGTTCCTTCTCCTGCTTTGAGTCGGAGCCCCGGTAACCTTTTACGTTGTCCGCTACTCCGGATCGACTATTAGGTACCTTTAAGTGTTCTCATTTTCTTTGTATGTTTATATACCTTAATTAATAGATCCATGAGTAATATACCTATATCTCGGTATGTCGCGTTCCGCGCGCGCCTCAATGAGCCATCAGACCACCACAGATGGGGCCCAGTAGGGCTAATGCCTGATCCGGAGCTGCGGACTACCTAGTGGATTTACCGGGGCTCCGGTTCAAAAAGTAGGAGTAGGAACGGGGTGGTTTTTAGTCAGTAAGGGTCTGACAACCCCTTTAGCCTCACCCAAGGAGGGAGAAGCTATTGGACGATTTTTCCCCACTTAAAAAAACCACTAGAAGAGTTAAAAGTAAGCAATTGCTTGCTGATTGATTGAAATGATTTATTAATTATTAATTTCGGTTGGACGACGACATTTATATCATCAATCAACATTTTAGCATATCAATACCAACTAATTAAGCAAGACAAGTAAGTACCTACATAGACATCAAACAATAGGTATATCAACATCCGCAAAAATCATACGATCGCTATGTTTTGATAATAAAATTGTTTGTAAACTACACTATCTGCGGAGAATTCTGCTAATCACCTCACTAGGTAGGTAGCAACAAGAAGGTTATATAAGTTCGTAGGTATGTGTTGGTAGTTATCTTTGTAACTAGTTATTGGCTGCGACTTCGCCCGCGTTGAATAAAGACTTCTAAGTTCTAAGAGATGTTGCTTTTGATTTCTTTCTGTTATGAAAAAATCCCACACTCCTGAGTCTTCTATTCCCAAAAACCTAGGCGCCTTTTGAAGGTTTCTCCCCGAATGAAAGGTATCACTACGGTCGGCTCCAGTATGCTGAAGTATGGCTCTCCCATGTACAAAATCATACAACAATATATAAAATATCACGACAATTATCCGCGAAGGGGTAGGCAGAGGTGCACATTAGGGCACGTAATGCCGCTATACAATGTGCACCCACTATTCACCATTTGTGACATATTATATCCCATGTAATGGGGGCAATTCCAGAATCCGTGCTACTACTGAGAAACTTTCAAAAAACTGAAAAATGTCCAGTAATATTAATAGTACAAAATCACACTTTGAAATTAATCCGTTACAATTTACAAACAAACGCACAGACACACTCGAATCTCCTCTCTTTATCTAATACCTACATGTTTAGACATTTATTGTGTAGGCAATTTAATATCGTCTGAGGTTGTTATCTACCATACCTACAACGCATTATTATATTTTGTATTTTGGCATAGATACTCCTACATTATCGCTGCTATCAGTCAAATGTTTGTTGCCTGTCTGTTTAGCATCACATTACGACTGTAACTCTTATAGTGGTAAGCAGACTACGGTAGATCAAAGGACATGGTTAATCAAGTAGAAGAGTCAATGTAATTTATAAATTTCATAAAATATCGCATAGGGTATTTAGGTCCAGCCCACCAGAGCCAGTGCCGGCGTTAAGGGGAGGGGGGGGGCGTGATGGGCCGATGGCTCAGGGCGACAAATTCTGGGGGGCGCCGATGCCGCCGCCGATGGGATCCGCAAAAAACTAACACTTGATATTGCTTCCCTCAAGTGGGCGCCACAATATTTTCGCCCGGGGTACCAGTGGCCCTTACGCCGGCACTGACCAGAGCCTCCCAAACCAACCTTGAAAACACCGGAACACTGAAATTTGTCGCGTCTCAGGGACACGAACTACTGTCTTGGATCCCGCAACAGTCGTAACTAAATAAATCAGAAGATAGGAGCCCCGGTAAACCCGCTAGGTAGTCCGCAGCTCCGGATCAGGCGGTCTGATAGCTCTTTGAGGCGCGCGGAGCGTCATAATATTATGTAGCTATTTATTATTCATTTATTGAAAAAAAATATAAACTAAGTAGTGTGCAGTCCAGTCCGGAGCTACGGAGTACCTGCTGGACAAGCAGGAGTAGGAACGGAATGGTTTTAGTCAGTAAGAGTCTGACACTCCGCGACTCCCTCTCGCCTCGCCCAGAGCGGGAGAAGTCATTGGATGACTTTTCCCCCTCAAAAAAAGTGTACAGTCACGTACAGTCCAACAAAATTATATATCTAGTTTGTCTGTCGGATCAATATGTTTTAGTAGGTAATATTGTAATGAGGTACGGATCTATTGTTTTTAACTAGAATTCAACCTGTTACGAAATTGAATAGTTTCAATAACCTTGAGATTTGTAAGTCCGTAAATAGTTAGGTAGGTACGTACTTATGTAAAGTAGTTTGTACATAACATAACAAAGGAGTCGACAATAAGGATGATGACGGGGTATGCAAATTAATAATCTATTTAGTCCGTCAATTAGGTAATGAAAAAATATTAGACACGTATTTTTTTATTTTGTCATATAAGATAACAATACTTAGTTAAAACGAATCAAAGTTTAGGAGTGGGAGCAAATACGTCATTTCTACGTATAAAACGTACCTAGAAATGACGTCTCGCGATATTTCAAATCCACTTATCTTTGACAGTATTTGTTTCCGCAAGAAAATAAAAAATACGTGTCTTACGTTTTAAAATAATCTACAAGACGGACTTTAAAACAAAAAAATTAGTCATCTAACCTATTACTAGCTTCTGCCAAGGACATCGCGCGCGTTCCTGTGGGATAAAAAGTAGCCTATGTGTTATTCCAAACCATAATCTACCCCTATTCCAAATTTCATCCCGATCCCTTCAACTGGTTTGACGTAATTGAATAACAAATAAACACACAAACTCACAAAGAAAGATTGGGTGAACGATCACACTCACACTTGATTCTCGGGTTAGACAATTAATAGCTCAGGTTTCCCTTAGAAACAAAAATGCGTAGGAAGTATATATCTTCTAACTAGTTAGGTATGTCGCAAATCTCGGATTCTCACATTAATACTGTCACAGCTATTTAAAATTTCAAACCAGTTTACAAAATCACGTACCTACTTAGTAACAAAACCACCTGTTTTGTCTAAAATCATCCAATGACTTCTCCCGCTTTGGGCGAAGCGAGAGGGAGTGTCAGTCTCTTACTGACTAAAAACCACCCCGTTCCTACTCCTACTTTTCGAGCCGGAGCCCCGGTAAACCTGCTAGGTAGCAGTTCACAAAATCACGTAGTAACAAAACAGGTGTATAAGCTTAACGTAGTTAAAAATAGTTTTTTTATATACAGACATAATTATGTACATACATAATATGTATGTATAGGAGTATATGGTCAAGTTCATTGACTTCTTTTATCAAACAATTTAACATGCCACCTGTTATATCTTTATACTTTATGTGTTATCTTTTTGTCTCTGTTGTGTAGATCTTTTTATGGTATAAGCCGGTAAACTAGCAGACGGATCACCTGATGGTAAGCCTTTGCTGCCGCCCTTGGACACTTGAAACACCAGAAGCGTTACAAGGGTGTTCATGGTCTTATGAGGGTTAGGAATTTAAAAGCTGTTGCGAGAATCGGGGATTAGGAAGATTGGGAACAGGGTAATTGGGCCTCCGGCTCGAAAATCAGGACGACTAGGAATGTGGGTGGTTTTTAGTCAGTAAGAATCTGATACTCCCTCTCGCCTCGCCCAAGGCGGGAGATGTCATTGTATGATTCCCCCTCAGCTCAATAAAAAGAGCATTTTTTTGTAACAGGGAATACCTTCCAGAGTCGGAGGTAAGCTTTTGAGAAGAATGTATGTTATATGTTCGTAAACCCACCCACGACACAGGAGAAAGCCCTAGTGTTTTCCAAAAAAAAACATTGATCATTCCTTCCAGTGTCTACATACGTAAGCCAATATTGATTCATTTCATGTAAATTACAAGTACTTATCTACTGAAACCTGCCTGATAAGGGATATCAGTTTTATTATGTATTATGCGTCATTTATCACTACTCGGAAGAACGGATTTTACTGAGTCTGGCTCATGAAATGGATTTTTCCTTTATCTATCATCCAATTTAGTGTTGTGAGTGTCCATGGGTGATGCGGATGGTTTTCCATCAGTCATTATGCGTCATTTTTATGGTATAAGCCGGTAAACGAGCAGACGGATCACCTGATGGTAAGCAATCATCGCCGCCAAAGGACACTTGAAACACTAGAGGCGTTGCCGGCCTTTTGGGAGTTAGGAATTTAAGGGTTGTTGGGGAATCGGGGATCCAGAAGATTGGGAAGGGGGGTAATTGGGCCTCCGGTAACCTCACTCACTCAAGCTAAAAATTAAAATGAAAATAATAAAACCCAAAATACAATTTTTATAATTTATTTCACATTTTGTTTTACACTTAAAAATCAAAATAGCACAATCGTTGATCGAGCATAATTTCATTTACAACATATAAAATACAGTATCACTATATTTCTTCGCATAACTAACATAGTATATTTAACATACATGTTATGTATGATTCGCTTTACATAATATATAAAATATATGCTTCATATGCGCATAATATACATATTTCACATGAGCATCAACAAGCATTCTATAGGGTGACTGGTAATTAGTGAACGATATTTAAACACGTGATTGTACTCATGATTACAAACAACTTTGGCGAAGAAACATTTTTTTTGTATACTCATTAGTTTTATTTTTATCACTATAATAAAGAAAAGTAAAGTTCCAAAAAACCTACTAGTCTGCCGACAACGCAGGCGTGGGCCTCGCTGCTAACAGCTGATCATGGCAAAGCACACGCGTGCGATATTTTATTACTGTGATAAAAATAAAACTAATGAGTATACAAAAAAGTTTCTTCGGGAAAGTTGTTTGTAATCATGAGTACAATCACGTGTTTAAATATCGTTCACTAATTACCTGTTGCCCTATATACATACTTCACATGAGCAACAACAAGCATTTTATACATAAGTATATAACGACCGAAATAAATAATCGACCTCAAATCCAAAATCTGTGGAAGAGTGAGGTCCCAATAGGGATGATGATGGGGTATGAAAATTAAAAATCTATTTAGTCCGTCAGTTAGGTAATGACAAAATATTAGACACGTATTTTTTATTTTGTCATATAAGATAACAATACTTAGATAAAACGAATCAAAGTTAAGAAGTGGGAGCAAATACGTCATTTCTACGTATAAAACGTACCTAGAAGTGACGTCACGCGATATTTCAAATTGATATATCTTCGAAAGTATTTGTTTCCGTAAGAAAAAAAAATACGTGTCTAATGTTTTAAAATATTCTACAAGACGGTCATTAAAATAAAAATTAGTCATCTACCCTATTGTGCGTTGCGCTGTATTGCTAGTCGTCGCGGACGCAACGCAGGGCAACTAACCAATGAGACCAAGGCCTTAGATAGATTTTTGACACTAGTTCTAATATAGAGTTAATGTCAAAAACTTGAATCGATCATTTCGGTTTTGGATTAGAGATCGGTTACTAATTTCGTTCGTTAATAAAAATAACAATAATACATTTTCATAAATATACAATACACATGATCAGAAAAAAATAATACACCATTTGTTTTAGGAAATACCTTACAAAAACTTAGTTTTAAGCTACGCGTCCACAGGCTCGCATCGCACGCAACGGATTTTAGTTTGTCTTGTATAGAAATTACTCATACAACTGCGTCCACTGATCCGCATCGTACCGACCGCGTCATCGGCAATGCCTACATGCGATGCGTACTGATGACGTCATACGGAATGCGTACTATGCGTGCGATGCGAGCCTGTGGACGCTTACCTTTAGTGGTAAGCGTACCTACACATGGATAACGTTAGTATCTCTCATCGCAGATTTGTGATCTACGGTTATAAATAAAGCTGAAGAGTTTGTTTGATCTCCAGAACTACCTTCAGTCGGTAACGGTCAATTTTGAAAAATTCTTTCTGTGTTGGACAGTCAATTAATCGAGGTAGGTTATAGGCTTTAAAACATCACGTTACTATCAATAGGAGCCGAGCAGAGTGAATGAAACCGCGCTGAAGTAGCTGCATATACAATGTGATAGGGGTGAGACTTCTAACCCGTTAAGGCTGAGTTCTACACCTAATTTTATCGACAAAAGTCGGGGGTCGAAGTGGTCGAATCCCCTCCCCTAAAAGTTATGGCTATTTTAATATTTTTTTTACTTTTTTTAATATCAAAGGTTGTATGCGTCGTAGAAACAAAAAAAAAACGACTAACGGTACCTAATAACCTTGGCTAACTAATTCATTACTTTTTTCATATGTTTGATAATGTTTTGGTGAGAAAAAAAATCATTTGTGAATTATTTTTACCGAAAAAATCACTATTTTTCAATATTTTCAATTAGGGGTTCAACCCCCATATTATTATTTTTGTCGATAAAATTAGATGTAGTACTCAGCCTTAACGGGTTAGAAGACCCACGCCTATCACATTGTATAGGAATAATCCTAAAGATCGATTTCCATAATTTTTGTACTAGTAGTAATAAGAATGTACTTATGAAACTAATCACTGGGTACAAATAACAAAATCAAATCATTGAATATCCAACAGTTTGACTCAATAAACCTATCAGTAGATTCGGCAACTACAGTCAGTATTTTGATTTAGAAGACTCAGTGAAAATTTAAATAAGTTTCTATACAAGACGAATTAAAATCCGTTGCGTGCGATGCGTACGATGTGGGCCTGTGGACGCTTACCTTGAGTGACCATTAAATGGCTCTCAATACGATGGTAAGCCTTATTAGAGCAGAACTAATGAGTAAAAAATCCAAAAATCCGGATTGGCATATTACTTTTTTCCAATAAACTACCCATAAACCTTTATTTATTTGTCATATATACGATTTCACATTCTAACTTCGAAATATAAATTTCATATTGTACTTTTACGACTTTATAAACTACCAAAAATTAGGGGACTTCCGAATCCGAATACAGCAATTTGCATTTTGCGGCAGATTTTACAAATCTATTATAATAATTTCTATATAATATCTCTGTTTTACATAATTATATACAAAAAACATTTCATAATACAAATAGGTACTTTCAATTTGATTAATATCTTTTTATAACCTATAATTTAGCGTTATCACCAATGACGATTTAGTATAATTATATAGATTCTGACATTGAGGCTTAGGAATTCAAGTATTGTATCATATCGTCACGCCTTTTATCTCAGAAGGGGTAGGCAAAGGTGCACATTAGGGCACGCATCAAAATCCGTTTCGTAGTTTTAAAGATTTTTAAGCATACAAAGGGAAATAGGGACAGAGAAAGCGACTTTGTTTTATACTATGTAGTGAAGTCCCATGTAATAGGGGATATGACTGGACACAATTCCAGTCTCCGTGCTACTACTGAAAAATTTTCGAAAAACCACAGAAAAAAGTCATTAATTTCGACAGTGAGAGAGTAAATTGAAAAGTTAAGCGCGTCCAAACCAAAAATACGGGTCGTATTTAAAAGTATGCTGTTTATAAGATAAAAATTGCAGGTATCACTTGCCCTATATTTTAATCTTTTACCGATAAAAGTCAGGTGCGGTTTGCACATATGTCAATATTATGAATGATAGACTAACACGCCTTGATATGACATAGGTGCAATTCCTCTTTATCAAGAGTTTCCTACTTTTTTTCTGGTCAAGGACAACTTTTGTATTTCTTGTTAATACCCCGTCATTATCACTATTAAAACCCGATGTAGATACATAGCAAGTAAGTAACTTTTTAGGCAAGTTAAATTACCGAACCATTTGATATTTCTAACCTCGGTAAATCAAGACATTTTAGGAGTCTTATAGTAACTTTCGTGAGACATACTAAATTAATTATGTGTGTAATTATGTTATCGGCTTATTCACGTAACGTTTTGACGAGGAACTCGACTAGTTTCAAGCCATGCTAGAGGCTCATATTCATGAGCAGCATTCCGCGTCACACGAGCCTCTAGCATGGCTTGAAACTAGTCGAGTTCCTCGTCAAAACGTTACGTGAATAAGCCGATAACATAATATGTAATTAATTTTAGGAGTCCCTTGAATTTCGAACTAACGACAATCGACTGTAATAAATTTTTGAAAAACAAACGCCGATTCTTTTTTTCAGCCGTTGAAACTGTAATATAAGACAATTAATGAGATCAAAGTTTCTATCAATTGGACACTTCACATCGCTTGGCAGTACCCTTGAACCTTAATTATAGAGATCAAAGAATAACGTTTTTTAACGACATGTTTGCTTACTATATACGATCAGTTTCATAAAATAGTTACATGAATGACACATAAGCGACACCAGGACAGGCTCTACTAGTAGTAAAAAATCAAAAGCTGGAATTTGTTTATTTATTTGTTTGAACGCGCTAATCTCCGGTACGGGTGTTTCGGATTGAATAACTATCGTGAGACATACAATTAACTAAAAATCACGGTTTACTCACGTACATTAATGGAGAAAAGCTCTACTAGTTTCGAGTCACAGAGGGACTTCTACAGCGTCAGTAGGCTGCGCGACGTCGCCGCGTCTGCGCACGCTGCTCATGATGAAGAGTCCCTCTGTGACTCGAAACTAGTAGAGCTTTTCTCCATTAATGTACGTGAGTAAACCGTGATTTTTAGTTAATTCTTAGCTGAGGAAGGCTTTATGCTATAAAACATCACGGTACAATCAATGGGAGCTGAGCTGCGGATGAAAGCGCGGGAGTCATCATAAGCCCTCAATGTCAGAATCGTATGTTATTATTTAGAATATTCACATTAGAAAATTCAACAAATAATACTTTGTCCAATCTAAGGATAATCCTATAGGGTAGATGACTAATTTTTATTTTAATGTCCGTCTTGTAGATTATTTTAAAACATTACACACGTATTTTTAATTTTCTTATGGAAACAAATACTTTCGAAGATATATCGATTTGAAATATCGCGTAACGTCACTTCTACGTACATTTTATACGTAGAAATGACGTATTCGCTCCCACTCCTAAACTTTGATTCGTTTTATCTAAATATTGTTATCTTAAATGACAAAATAAAAAAATACGTGTCTAATATTTTATCATTACCTAACTGACGGACTAAATAGATTTTTAATTTTCATACCCCGTCATCATCCCTATTGCAATAGGAACGTGTCTAAAACTGTACACAGGCCAAATAGTATATTTTCGTACATTTTATCCCCTAAGAGGAATATACAATGTGATAGGCGTGGGACTTCTAACCCGTTAAGGCTGAGTACTACATCTAATTTTATCGACAAAAAAATAATATGGGGGTTGAACCCCTAATTGAAAATATAGGAAAATAGTGATTTTTTCGGTAAGAATTATTCACAAATTATTTTTTTCTCACCAAAACATTGTCAAACATATGAAAAAAGTAATGAATTAGTTAGCCAAGGTTATTAGCTACCGTTTGTCGTCTTTTTTTGTTTCTACGACGCATACAACCTTTGATATAAAAAAAGTAAAAAAAATATTAAAATGGCCATAATTTTTAGGGGAGGTGATTCGACCCCTTCGACCCAGGACTTTTGTCGTTAAAATTAGATGTAGTATTCAGCCTTAACGGGTTAGAAGTCTCGCCCCTATCACATTGTATAGACTTTAACCAACAACAATACATACATAAGCATTTTACAAACACCCATATACATATATCTATACATATACATATCTTTATATACACACTTGTAAATATAAAAAAACATTTGAACCATCGCGAATTGCACTTTAATTCCAACGACATAAAGTCGACTTTGTCACACAGAACAGGCGAAGACATATAAAAATGGGTTTTGTTCGCTAAATTTTCAAAAAAAATATCTAGACTAGATTCTATTAATAGCGGCGTAAGAGTCGGTTCATATCTGACGTAAAACACGTCGAGCGTATCATCGGTCGTACTGACGTATCATCGGTTGAGTGTGAACGGTCAATTGTTTTCTAAAAGGGTCGATTTATACTAGCGCAGAATCGAAGCGCATCGAAGCGTCTATCCAAAAATGCACATAGCAAACTCAACCTTAACTGCACAGCGTATGGGACAATAATTTATACTAGCGCCGCGTAAGCGTTGTTCGCGCGCAGACGCGCGAATACAGACTAAAGCGCGCGCGCCTTTTTAAAATCTCCGAAGTAATGTGTGCGTTACGCTGTGGGGTTAAGGTTGAATTTGTTATGTTCAGTTTTGGATAGACGCTTCGACTCTGCGTTAGTATAAATTGACCCTAATACATTTGTCTGTTCTGGCGTTACGCGACCGATGATACGCGACGCATGTTCCGGCAGATATGAACCGACCCTAAATCAAATCTCGTTTTGCATACTACCTGACTTTAATAAAAAAAAATGAAATGGCGACTTCAAAAAACGCTATTTTTTATCATTAAGTACCCACATGAATAATGTAAAACTACCCGCATTGAAATGGTTTTAAAAGTACCATTTACGACTATAAATAAATACTTCGAGAAAAGCGAGGGTACTCGATTAGAAAATAGTGAAGTACCTTCACTTAGTTGACTATATAGGCTGACTGGTAATTAGTGAACGATATTTAAACACGTGATTGTACTCATGATTACAAACAACTTTCCCAAAGAAACGTTTTTTTTTTGTATGAACTTGTATTTTTTTTTATGGAATAGGTGGCAAACAAGCAAACGAGTCACCTGATGGTAAGCAATCAGCGCCGCCCATGGACACCCGCAACACCAGAGGAGTCACACAGGTGCGTCACCGGCCGTTTTATATTTCTAAACGCACCCATGATACAGGAGAAAATCATAATGGGTCGCTTTTCAAAGAAAAAAAAGTTTCTTTGGGAAAGTTGTTTGTAATCATGAGTACAATCACGTGTTTAAATATCTTTCACTAATTACCAGTCACCCTACATAAATAGTGTTGCACTTACAAAAATGTCAGGTAGTCAAGTTTATCGATAAAAAATGTCGAGATCGATATAAGAACATTTCTAACGACTAAAATGAATAACCAAATTCTCTGGATCGAATTTGACATGACATGTATCTCTAATGTCAAAAATCGATTTAGTGATCGAGATTGGTCATTAATTTTGGCCATAATCGATTTGCAAGTCGATATTAAAAGAGACACTGTAACTTCACACTTGAATTATCTGTAATCACATTAGGGGATCGGCAGAGGAGACCATAAAACAGAACAAAAACTACGTATCGTCACGCCTTTTATCCCCGGAGGGGTAGGCAGAGGTGCACATTAGGGCACTTATGTGGAGATTATGACAAAATCTTTAAGTCTTTGACTGCCAATAGAAAACTGTTGAAGGCAAATCCTCCGCTAACGTCGGTCACCTGTGACCACCTCGCGCTTCGGCGTTCAATGTGTTAAGAGGGAAACTTTCGATTGAAGTTACAATGTCTCTTTTAAAACATTTAACACAATACATTACTTTTAAAAAAAGCATTAAATTTCTTAAAATTAATTCCTTAAAAAACGACTATAGCTATAGCTAAGATTAAAATTCAGGAGAACATCTACAATATTCTTTATTTTTTAACTGACAACCATCACATTTGAATGTATAAAGTCTGCAATTTTCTTTAGTTTCAGTCCAAAAAGCATGGTTCGGTAGTTATGATATATATCAAGTTTGATTTACACCTGATATCTCATATAATTATATCAAGTTTGATATACATACACTCGGCGTCACAAAAATCGCACCTCTTAAATTCCCTTCAAAGTCATTTTAATCATCAGGATATCAGGTTTGATACATATCCATTTTGCAAGAACATCATGTTAATTATTATGGTATTATCTAGATAGATACATATTTTTACCTTTTATCAAAATGTCGAGAATTTAATGTAGTTATTAAATATAGACTAGACTGCCTTGCTGATAATATGATTGTAATTCCCAGGTCAGGAAAATGAAAGTAAAAGAAGTGTATAAGTATGTTGCATTCCATAGTTACTGCATTGAAGATAACAGCATAGGTTTGTATATGAATTTAATGAAATACTATAAATTATGTTTTAATATTAATTAAGACAATCAAAAGACCACAAGGAGACGCTTTATCACAGTTTGCAAACAATATTAATAGGGTCAATGTTAAATAAACTATAGTAATATAATCTGTAACCATTTTTTCAATAAAATTCCTTATCATTTCTTGTTATTCGCAAACCGGAAGAATTATTATTTGATACCTAATAGCCTGAAAGTCAGTTGACTGGACAATCTCTGCACTACATGAGTCACTGTTTACATGTTACCATTAGCTCATGACGATACCTAAGTACGTATCGCCTGGACAGTCCACGCTACCATCAGTTGACTGGACAATCTCTACACTACACGAGTCACTGTTTACATGTTACCATTAGCTCATGACGATACCTAAGTACGTATCGCCTGGACAGTCTACGCTACCATCAGTTGACTGGACAATCTCTACACTACACAATTGTCACTGTTTACCATTAGCTCATGACAATACCTAAGTACCTTTAGCTCATGACAATACCTAAGTATATGTCGCCTGGACAGTCCACGCTATATGATAATATGAACAAGACCCAATAGGAATAATAAATTTTAAAAAATGTAACGAAATCCAGTGAGTATTATCAGATTAAGTGAAGAGAGGTCCCTAGTGCTCTAGAACGCTCTACTAAATCCTAATTTAGCATTCTAGACTGCCCTACTATTGTGAAAATATGATGGTTGCCAGTTCAAAAAAACTCTAATTTACAAATACTAATAACAAAATCATAGCAACACCGACAACATGTAGAAAACCATAGCCACTTGGGCTAAATGAACTAAATCGTAACGAACAGGTCATCTTGCCTGTTCCTTCGCTGCTGCGGACAACGCTTGCCCAACGAGGACCTTATCACCCGAAGCCATATCAAATTTAAAGTCTTTCGGAGCCTCGAAAAGTAAAATAATCGTACTCCCCATATTAAATTGTCCGAATAACTCACCCTTCTTCAAATCGACACGTAAGTCAACCTCGTTGATCCTGTTTCGTTTGCCTTTCGTATTTGTCCTTAACTCTGGATCATTGTATATCTCTATCGAGCCAACATTCGTAGCTCCTACTGCGGTCATGCTGAAGAAGCCATGCTTCCATTCTCCTACGTAAACAGCTCGCTCGTTGATTGTGAATAATCCAGGTATTAATCTCGCTAACCATGGGTTCACAGATAGCAGTTTACCAGAGAAATGCCTTCGGAACGTAGCTGTCCAGTCGCACGGAGAGTGAAACCGATGATAGTCTCCGGGAGCCAGATAAATGATGCACTGGTGCAGCACATTGTCCTTGTTATTCAATAAAGAGCTGTAGTAATTATCATCTTTTCTTTTATTCCATTTATTTTCACCAAGGAATTCTTCCAGGCTGTATGTGACTCCTTTGACTTGCTCTATTTTATCTGTGTCTGCTGGCCCACAGTTTAAAACTACACCATCGCAGGGCGACACACAATGGCTAGGAGATATGTACCTCGCGCCTTCTTTCAGAGGCCTCGTAAAAAACTCAGATAAACTTTTATAATACTTCAGATCAGTATATTCCGCTTCATTCAAGTTCACATTAAACATTTTAATGTACGTACCGTAAACAAAGCTTCGTAAAGAAGTCGGGAGCTCACAAGCAGCTAGTTTACCCCAAATTCTACTCGTAATACGGAAGGGAAACATTTCGTAAAATAAAATCTCGACTTTCGACACTTCGTAGTTGATACTCGCACGTATATAACACCATCCGACGTAAATAGCACTTCCTAAAGGAACCCATCTTGTAATAATAGATCGGAAACTCATCCATTTATTCCGCTGTACTGTCTTTGTTTGACTACCATGCACCGTAGCAGTCTGACGAAACGGCCTATGAGGCCGTAGTTTTTGTCTAAACATTGGATTAATAACTGGAAGACAACTTCTTATTCGAGTCGGCGGAAACATTTTGACTGTTTAACGATCGCGGTTGCCGCTTAAAAATAAATTGTTTACGTAAAATCTTTACGATTGATTATTTTCCGGAGTGAGCGATGTACTTCAAGTACGTACTTACAACGGATAAGAAAAATCAAATTAGATAAACAGTTGGGGTAAAAATTATGTAATAAGGATTTTTGTTTGATGGAATTATAGCCCTTATTTGGTGTGACATAATGCTTAGAATAGGATAATGTAACTTGATAAAACATAACCAATAAAACTGGAGGTATTGTATGAGCACGTTCGGAACTATTAACAATAAACAAATTTGCTGAGAAGTTTTTATATTAATTAATTAAAACATTTACTATTTACACATCTAAAATTTTAAACATAAATATATAGGTGAAATTATGTTATAGAAAATATTTGTTCTGTTACTTTAAACCAAAAGCATATTTATAAATTTCATCCTTTGACATTTGTTACAATAGTTCCTCTCAAATGTTGGTATCAGAACGCACCATCGAATGGGATCCACAGATATACAAAAACATTTTATAAGGGTTTACGGTTTTTCTTTGGATATTTAATTTTGGATATAAAAGAAACAAAATATAATTATTATCTCATGCTATTATAATAAAAAGGTAATTTGCTAAATTCCTATCAAAAAGAAAGTCTGTCAGGTAAACAGTAAAAATATCCACAACAAAGTTAACAAATACCGGTTTTGTTTCTAAAAAAAGCGACGCCCACCTCTCACCTCAGAATTTATTTCTCGTAGCATGACATATAGAGCTGTTGTTGACGTTTTTAGCAATTTCCTTAGTTTTTTCTTTTTATTTTATTTTCCCGCGTCTATTTTGCCCTCTGATGTCCATAAGAAATGGAGATAATCAAGAAAAAGAGGAGATACACAGTGATATTGGAGAGGTGGTTGATAAAACTATCATTCCTGACGGATATCAAGATATCTCGCCACAAATCGCTTTTCGTGGCTTCGAGAAGTTACCTCGAGTCGTTGTGGCGCGCTACGACATAGCTCCTTACCTACAGAAGCTAAAACAAGAAGAATCTGGCAAGAAACCTTGCCTGAAACGGAAGCTTCGCGGTCCAATGTCAAGACACCGGTTTTTAGACAAATGTTCTATACAATTGGTGAGACAGGACCTCTTTAAGCTTAAGGAGGACCTTCAGAAGAGTCAGACGTCAGACTACAAGTCTGACTCAGGTTCTGAAAGCGAACTAGACCCAACAATGTTGACTATGAAGTGTAAAATTTGTGATAAAAGGTACTCGAGTAAGCGGAAACTCTTAAAACATGAGGTAAATAAGCATATGATCATCTGTAAGCCACAAAAACGAGTCTCCTTCTCTGACAAAGTAACAATTCATGAAGTCAAAGAGTACCACAAGTGTCGGAAGTGTCCGAAGATCTTCGAAGCGTACCAGCTACTGCGGTCGCACATGAAACTTCACCATAAGAAGCGTAAATGCTATATATGCAACTACTGTAGCAAGAACTTCGTTGACCGAACATTCTTTAAAGTCCATATCAGATTGCACTGCGATGTATGCGGTGAATTTTTACCGAATAAACTTAAATTTAATGATCATAGACGCAATGTGTGCAGAGTTTTGAAACGTCACACTTGTAAGATTTGTGACGAGATTTACTTTAGATTTATGGATTTAAAAGATCATAGTTACGATCATTCCTCCATTAGCTACGTATGTGACGTTTGCAAAGATCAGTGTAGAAGTAAATGTGCGCTAGCGCATCATATTGCATTCCTACACTCAAATGACAGACCAACCTGTTTATACGCAATGCGTAACTTGGGTAATGAGAGACTGTACTTATGTAACTTCTGCGAAGAGAGCTCCGTTGAACGAGATGCTTTGGAACTTCATGTACAATTATTACCGGACTTAACGAATAAGGCTATGACCGGATACAAAGATTATTACTTCTGCGACCAATGTTTTAAGAAGTTTGATACCGAATCAGACATGTTACAACACAAATGGACACATTTTCTAATAACCAGTGATAACTCACAAGAACGGAAAAAGGTAAAAAAGGATTTAAAAATGACGTACAAGTGCGATGAACCGCTACCACTCTTTCTACAACCGAAACTAGTTTTGGAGAAGATTAAAGTCGGTGGTAAAGTACTTAAGGACACCGTTGCTTACGTTGATGTTAAAAAGTTTGATATTAATAATGGAAATATTAAGAAGCCCATCGTTGATCCGAAGAGCAAGAAGACTATTATTTCCAAGTATCAATGTCAGGTTAGTATCATAGATTTAGATTTTAGATTTCAGCCATGATGGTCCCGCTGCAGGGCAAAGGCCTCCCCACCCTCCTTCCACTCCTCTCTGTTTAAAGCTGAGTGGAGCCCGCTCAACGTCCACAGACGTCGCGGCAGGCCTAAAAGGAGATGGCGGGACGAACTCGACATTTATGACAAGGATTGGCCGCACAAAGCTTTAATTTCATAATTAGTTTGGTCGAATTCGAAATCTATGACAAGGATTGGCCAATAAAAGTTTTAGTATCATAATTAGTTTTTAATGTTTTATTCTTAAGTAACTATGTATTTTATTTTATTTTATATAAAGTAACTGGAACGGATGGATGAAAACAGATTTAGTTACGAAAGAAGTAATTATACAGTGCTCTTAGGACTAGTTTGCTTTACGTCGAAGGAAATCTAAACGAGAGCTCGTTTGGCGTTCTGACTGGCCGGTGCGAATGAACCAACTAATCAGAGCGACGAACGCGCTCTCGTGCCGTTACACGATATTTCAAATCAACGCGTACCTACCATTGAAAGTATTTAATTTTGTAAGAAAAAAGAATATGAGTCTAACGTTTTAAAATAATGTACTTGACATCCGTCCATCTCGTAGATTATGTTTTTAGGTCTATAATTAGGTTAAAAAAAATTTTTTTTTTTTTTTCGTTTTTATACCTCTTTATCATTTTAAATAATATTCAAACATTACCTTTCCAGACCTGCTCCAAATACTACTCATCAAACCACAGCCTGAACCGTCACATCGACACTCAACACTCCAATTATGAAACACTGCAATGCAATGTCTGCGAAGAAACCTTCGTTTGGCCCTCACTCCTCCGGTCCCACAAATGCATCCGTTTAAACCACCCAGAAATGCCATTCCAGGATGCTAGACCAGAAATCCATTTTGATAATGTGAACGAGATAACCCAGAATGGGTTTGATGATCTGAATATTGAAGAGAGTGAAGATTATATGCAGTCAGTTGACTTTGAAATACCAGCCCCAATAGTGGAGTTGACAGAATTTGCTTCATTGAATCCTGTTGTTGAGAAATTTGCTCCATTGCAGAATCTTGGCTATAAACTTGTCATGCAAGAGGTGCCGATTGAGTTTTAATTGTGTCTGTGTGTGTATATATATAAAATAGTGTGTCTAGTGATACGTGTTGTCAATACTCTGGATTTTACTAAGGTAAGGTACTTTTTTAATTTAACCAGTGCTGTTGTAATCAAACTTCAATTACGTTGTAATTTGAAAATGCATGTTATTGAGTACAATTACAGTTATACAACGTGTAACAAAATACCCATATACATCAAGAAGGGCTGATGAATACAGGTTGAATAGAGTCTCTACACGAAGTTTCAGCTTAAAATACGATTAAAAAAAAAATTGTACCAAATACTTGGTATCGCATGGTTCTTGATTTTAAATCATACAAACATGTCACAACACTACAGGGGTCACTCGCTAATATTACGAAACATTTCTTCTGTCAATCTGATCGCCTAGTACCTGTCTACCTAATTTTGAATCACGCGGTGGCCCGATTTGAAAAATTCAGAACTTGGTACCATGAAAACATGAGTTTAAAAAACCCTTCCCGTATCGTTTGTTATGTTATCTAGAAGCCGTACAATTGATATGTATACCCCCTTTTTGTTACACGTTGTATAGGTAGCAAAACTTCTTTATTTTTATGTTATATAGTCAACAAATTACTCAATAGGTACTAACTAAATTAACTAAACACAGCGGATTACTCACGAAAATTTATTGAGGAGAAACTCCGTGACGTAGTTGCGTTTGCTTCGCTGCTTATGATGAGAAGAGTCCCTCTGTGACTCGAAACTAATACAGTAGCTTTAGTACGAATTTGTTTTACGTTTAAAGTAATCCAAATGAAAGCCTATTCGGCACTGTAATTGGTTGGTTTATTCGAACCGGCCAATCAGAGCGCCGAACGCGGTTTCGTTTCATTTTCGTTCAACGTAAAGCAAATAATTTATACTAAGGGTACTGCTTTTCTTAATATATTTACGTGAATAAACCGTTGTTTTTAGTTAATTTAGTATCCTCTCACTATAGTTATTATATCAATACATACTGTTTTTATTTAAATAGTTTTATAAAGTACAGATTTTTGTTTTTAAATATATAGTAAAGAGTTACATATGTACTTCGTTATTAATAACAAAATCTGTAAAAGAGATTATGTATATTTTTTATTGGGGCATATTCATGAAACAAATACAAAGAGGAGATGTCATAACTAGATTTCCCTTTAACATAACGCGTGACACTTTACGGGGAGCGCGGGACGTTACAAACCGCGCCCCTCTCTATGTTCCATCTAGCGGTCCCATAACTACTACAAACACGTTGCCCATTGTCCACATTTTAATGTGACATTAAATTTGTAAGTCTTATAACCTATCTACACCTTTTTACTTATACAGTCGACTTACATTAGTTAATTCGAAATTCAAGGGACTCTTATAATATTTCGAATTACCGAATTTCGAAATATCAAATGGTCTGAAATTTGATCTTCAGCATCTCCTCTTTGTACTTGCTTCATGTGCAAAAGGGTACTTTCCGCCAGAGATGTGCTATGTAGTTATGCTACGAAGATGTAATAGCTAAGCTGTGAAACTATGTGACCGTTTCCACTGATACTAAGCTATGTAGCTGTGCGAGGAAGATACGCAACTCGATATAGCAGGGAAACCATCCATAGCACACATCTTTCCATATAAAAAACATAGCTTAACTGAGTCCGTTTACACTGCTAAGCTATGTGTACCAATGAATATGATTGGTGGAAGCCAAACACATCCACAGCAACGTAGCATAGCACATCTTTGGTGGAAAAGCACCCTAAAACTCCTTCCGCAGCTTTAAAGACTCTATATAAATAGCCCCTCTAAAGACACAATTTTTTCTATTTCTAAACATAATATTACATTATATATGTCCTAGTGTATCACTGTAGTGTATATCATACATATATGTATACTAATAACTTTTAAAAATATGTGTATAATTGTACATGACTTGAAAATTTAGCTTTTAAATTAAAAGCTGATTTGGTAAGCTTAGTTTTGGTTGGGTTGACTTGGTTTTGAAGAATTAGTCCGTCAGTTAGTTAATGAAAAAATATTAGATACGTATTTGTTTATTTTGTCGTATAAGATAACAATAACGATTCAAAGTTTAAACAGTGTGAGAGCAAATACGTCATTTCTACGTATAAAATGTACCTAGAAGTGACTTCACGCGATATTTCAACTGCATATATCTTCAAAATTATTTGTTTCTGTCAGAAAATAAAAAAAAAACGTGTCTAATTTTTTAAAATAATCTATAAGACGGACATTGAAATAAAAATTAGTCATCTACCCTATTGATTGTCTTGAGATGGCGGAAAAAGCCACATTTATTTTATAGGGATCTGAAACTGGCTCATAAATTAATATTTAGTTTGTTTATTTATCTAAGTCAGGCAGAGATATTATTGTTGTTAAAGATGTACATATATTATAATAAGTATGTAAAATATAACCTATTTACTGTACCGCTGTCCGATTCGTGATGCCTGTGGAAGCTTGAAGCGAGCGACATGGGTCCCCAGAGACATCGGGAGATGTCGGGCGACGTCGTACGACATCAATACAAGGAGTTCTAAAAGTATCTGCCACGGCAATGGGAGGTGTTGTGTTTGAAGATTACAATATATACAAATAATCTACGTATTAATTTGTTATGATATTAAAGAGTTATCTCTTTCACTGTCTCTGTCGCCTCGTCAATAAAAGCAATTGTTGACGAGGCGACGCATCATGCGTATCTGTGAACCACTTTATGCAGAGTAGAGTCAATGTATATTTAACTTCTTTATGTACTCAAATTGAATTAACTGCATTACCTCCCATTAAAGCCCTGGCAGATGCTTTTAGTACACCTTATTTATATAAACCCATGCATTCACACCTTTTCCCGGAATCGGATCGGACAGCGATGCCCAAAACTCATCGTATTATTTACTAGACAATTTTAGATATATACAATTAGAATAATGGACAACCAAGTCGTTAATTTTAAACTGTAAGTACATGTATATTACGAAGCATTATTGTATAACACTAGTAGTTATAATAATCATCATATTAGCTAAATTTATGGCGTTATCTTTAAAACCTTAAAGAACTTTTTAAGTGTATGAGAGCCATGCTTCGGCACTGCTGGGCCGGCTCGACCGGAGTGATACCACGGCCTCACAGAAAACCGACGTGAAACAGCGCTTGCGTTGTGTGATTGAGGTTACCGAAGGCCCAATTACCCCCTTCCCAATCTTCCCAATTCCCAAACAACCCTTAAATTTCTAACCCCCAAAAGGCCGGCAACGCACTTGTAACGCCTCTAGTGTTTCGGATGTCCATGGGCGGCGGCGATTGCTTACTATCGATGATCAGTCTGCCAATTTACCGGGTTATACCAAAGATATTTTGATATAAACCAGTGAATAGTTTGCTCTGTAGTAAGGCGCCTCCGGTAACCTCACTCATACATCGCAAGTTGTTTCACGTTGGCTTTTCTGCTTGCCCGTGGTATCATTCCGGTCAAGCCGGCCCATTCGTACCGAAGCATGGCTCTTCCACACATAGAAAGAGACAGCAATAATTTTAGTTTAGAAAAATGTTGTAGAAAATTATGTCAAGTCTGATTTTGTCTGTATAATTGTTTAATTATGATTAAAAACCTTTTTTTGGTCTTGTTGAGCAAGTTTTTTCTGATATATGTATATTAAGGGTTATTGATTGTCTATACTTTTGTTGGTTAATGAAGGGTAATAAGTTTGCCGTTTATAACTTAACTAGCTACTTCTGCGCGGTTTGCCTGGCTCCTTTTGATCATAGCGTGATGTTTTATAGCCTATAGCCCTCCTCGACAAATACAGTATCCAATACAAAAATATTGTTTCAAATCGGTCCAGTAGTTCTGGAGAACGCATTCATACAAACACAGATTCCGTTCGTGGCCGTAGAAATGTCCAGGAAATGATCAGGCTTTTTTTTGAGGGGGAAAAATCATCCCATGACTTCTCCCGCCTTGGGCGAGGCGAGAGGGAGTGTCAGACTCTTACTGACTAAAAACGTTCCTACTCCTGCTTTTCGAGCCGGAGCCCCGGTAAACCCACTAGGTAGTCCGCAGCTCCGGATCAGGCATCAGCCCTACTGGGCCCCATCTGTGGTGGTCTGAAAATGATCAGGCTGGATCTGGCAAGTCTAACGGTAGCCCTGGCGATTGCGTATTAAATCGGAAAAGCCGTCCCATGCGGTTGCACAACCGCATGGGACGGCTAACCGCGCGGTGGAACGCTAGTCCGTAATATGACTTAATAATCTTAATATTGGTCACCTTGGTCTGTGCTAAGCAATAAGATATGATTATTTTATTCTTTTTAGTTTAGAAAATTATGAGTAAAAGACTTATTTTAAACATCTAAGTACATACAAAGGCCCTTTTGATCATCTTTTAAGGCGTGATATTATTTTTCAAGCCATATAAACTGATTATCTACTTGTATACACTTGTTTAAGTTAAATTGAGTAAATAACTCATTATATTTTGTAAATCAGCTTAAGTGACTATTGCTATCTCTTTTCCACTATTAAAATATGAAAGAGACAAATAGCTATTAGCTATTTAAGAATATTTGAAACTGGCTTCTTCCAGTGGATTTGCTAGCGTTCCTGTGGATAAAAAGAAGTCTTATGTGTTATTCCACGCCATAATCTATCCCTGTTCCAAATATCTTTGCATTACCTTCAGCTGTTTTGACGTAATTGTGTCGTCGGCGGTATTTCCGAAACGATACGACCTTCAAATCTTCAAGAAAAGAGCATACTCTTTTTAAAAGCCCGGCAACGCACTTGTGTCTCCTTTAGTGTTGCGGGTGTCCATGGGCGGCGCTGATCGCTTACCATCAGGTAACTCGTTTGCTCGTTTGCCACCTATTCCATAAAAAAGATTAAGTAACAAACATTCACATTTTAATAGCTAAACTATCACATTTTGTTATAAATAAGTACAGATGTATCGTTGTCCTTTTCATTTGTTGTGGGTTAGTAAGAGATAGCAATAGTTAAAGTTTAAGTCGATTATTTCACTGTTGTAAATATCATTGCATATTTACTTTAGATTACGATTAATATTACAAAAGTAATTATTACTACTGTAACTACATAGATATTGTTTCGAAGGTACAACTATTTATTTTTTTGCGCTGAATATGTGAATTCAGTATAAGGATACAGAGTACGTACGAGTTTGCTTTACGTTTAAAGTAATCAAGTAGTAGGGTGATTTTTCAAAAAACTTTAACTTTTATTTAACGAATCATTAATCTCCTGCGTTATTAAGCATCGCGGTAGCTTATTATCATCCTAATTTTTATTGGATTGGTTGAGAGCAGTGTCACAGCTTAATTTATTGAAACCAAATTTTTTGTTCTAATCTGCAGAATTGTTTGGTTGAGGATAATGACGCCGTTAACATTTTTTTCGGAAAATCACCCAGTAGTTGGATAATTCAAGGCGGCCAATCAGAGCACCGAACGCGCTCAATAATCACCGGTTCCCCGACAACCTTTAAATTCCTAACCACCAAAAGCTCGGCAACGCACTTGTAACGGTTCTGGTGTTTCGGGTGTCCATGGGCGGCGATTGCTTACCATCAGGCGATCCATCAGCTCGTTTACTGGCTTATACCATAAAAAAAACTAACCAATCAGAGCGCCAGTTAAACTTAAAACAAACTCGTACTAAAGGTACTGAACGGTCTACATATTTTGTAACTACCTGTTAATTTGTGAGATTTAACTTGTTTTCGGCTCAACTGATGGCACTAATCTAATCTCCTTTAAGGTAAGCGTCCACAGGCCCGCATCGTACGTATCCCACGCATTCCGAATGACGTCATCAGTACGCATCGCATGTAGGCATTGCCGATGATGCGGTCCGTACGATGCGGATCAGTGGACGCAGTTGTATGAGTTTCTATACAAGACTAACTAAAATCCGTTGCGTGCGATACGTACGATGCGGGCCTGTGGACGCGTATCTATAGACAGTGATTGGACAATTAGGATCTCATTGTAGAATAGTGCCATCTAGTGACCGATAAACGTTATTATAAGTAGTCCTTATTTTATTCTAAATGCCATGAGTTGCCTTTACTATGTTAGTAGCTATTTACGTTGTATGTTTATATAATAAGGTGATCTAAAACTATCTGACACGGCTTTAACGGGAGGTAGTGTTATGTACGAAGATTACAATAGTGAAGAAGCTTTGTACCCCGAACCAGTTAATTCAATTTGAGAACATAAAGAAGTTAAATAAACATTGACTCTTCTCTGCATAAAGTGGTTCACAAATACGCACGATGCGTCGTTTCGTCAATGAAATGAATAGCAATTGTTTTCATTGACGAAGCGACAGAGACAGTGAAAGAGATAGCTCTTTCATAACAAACTAATATGTAGATTAGTTTTGTATGAAAAAAAAACTCATAATCAATAATTTATATTTACTATTGTAATCTTCAAACATAACGCTACCTTCCATTAAAGGTAAGCGTCTACAGGCCCGCATCGTACGCATCGCACGCAACGGATTTTAGTTTGTCTTGTATAGAAATGGACAGACGCAGACTTATCAACGTTAAAAAAATTGAAACTCATACAACAGCGTTCACTGATCCGCATCGTATGGACGCAGTCAATCCGTTTGATGCGATCCGTCCGATGCGTACAATGCGGGCCTGGACGCTTACCATTACGCCGTGGCAGATAAATTTAGAACACCTTATAATATGTTTATATGCCTTGGTTGTTATATATATGTAGTTATAATGGAAGGTAAATCCACACAGGTAATTAGGGAGGCTTTTAACAAAGTACATGAATATAATGTTGTACATATTTATTTTTGTGTTTCATTTTCTATCCTCTACTAACTCGAAACAACAATTTATGGATCACTGCGAAGAGTTGCTCCGTGCGAGAATCAAACTAGTTACCAGTTGCACGGCAGCTAGTTGCTCAGCCCCCTTGCCAACAGTGCAGTCTAAGTATGTATGTATGTCGTATTCAGCAAAAGAGGTGGGTATCTTATGCAAATAATAATAACTAAACATTTCGCTACCCGACACCATCCGGTAGGTAAAATTTAGGTAATGTGACACCAAATGTAATTGCTTAATATATTTGCAACTTTTGCAAGCTAGCATAAGGCGATTGGCGTGAAGTGTTGCAAATGTTGGATATTTTTATTTACATATGCATAAAACTAGCTGACTCAACAAACTTCGTACCGCCTCAATAATTTTATTTTCTCCCCTTTTAAACCCTACCTTGGACTCAAGACCAAAATTAGCTAAATCGGTCCAGCCGTTTTCGAGTTTTATCAAGGCTAACGTACAGAAATCCGTTTTTGTATAACTATAAGATATAAGAAAGAAGAAGATATAAATAAACTAGCGTTTTTGTTTTGGGTTTAGGTAGGTACAATGTATAGAAACTACTGAACTAGCCTATGCCTAGTGGTAAGTAGGTACTATCCTGACATACAGCTTCCATGACATTCATCCTTGCGGGCTTGCGGCTTGCCTTATCCTAGTTAAATAGTCCCAAGTGCAACTTCAGACCTAGGGTCTCGCTCTCGGGTTTCGATACCCGAGTCAGGAATGAGTGTTTTAAAAAAATATGTAACTTTTTAAAAGTAGATACTACATTCAAAGTAAGCACCTCTGCCTACCCCTTCTTCATAAAAAGGCTTGTCGTAATGATCGTTATGTTATGTTAAAATCAACAGGAGTGATTTGTTAGATAAGTTTTTGTTAACGTTTTATTCAGATGTTAAGATTATTTTCGGTTACAAAATGCTGAGAAAGCGCGACAATCTGTCTATCCGCCCAGTCCATTGGGTGTGACGTCACAAATAATTGAACGCCTATTTCCCAATCGAGTAGCCGTTGCGCATGGGCGCTACAAAAGGCGAAATAACAAAAAAAACCGTAACACAAAACCGGTAACGGTAACCTTTAATATCTGTGGTCGTTTGTGCAAAGTGGGTAGCACCACTACTACTAATATTTAGCTGTCAAAGTATCGCCATTACTCATTTTGTTAGAAAACTTAATTAAACTTAAAAATCTAATGAATTAGAACATAAATATAGACTTTGACTATCACAAAACGTGAATTAAGTTTTGTTTTATCACTTCAGTGACAATTAACATAAACTTATGTGTTTGTAAAGCGTAATTATTCACATCCTGTGTGTTACACTTCCTTTCGGTATTTCCTTGTTTTGAAACGAAATAATCATGTCTGTGAGTGAAAAAGTGTCGTTATCAGATGCGCTGAGTAATGTGGATGTGCTGGATGAGCTTACTTTGCCTGGTAAGTACTTATTTCACGTCCTGTTACTGATTAATCGCGTCAGTTATTAAATCTAGGTGGGGTCGATTCTCACGTCTTTAGACGATGTTGTTATTTGACCTAAGTCGTTGATAAGTAATTATTATTTGTCAATATTAATGTTAAAACCAATATAAGACACGTTTAAGGCGCGTCGCGTTCCGTGCGCGTCTTCAAGAGCTATTAGACCACCACAGATGGGGCCCAGTAGGACTGATGCCTGATCCGGAGCTGTGGACTGCCTAGCGGGTTTACTAGGGCTCTAGTTTGAAAAGCAGGAGTAGGAACGGGGTGGTTTTTAGTCAATAAAAGTCTGACATTCCCTCTCGCCTCATCCAAGGCGGGAGAACTGAAAAAAGGCACATTTGAAAGTTCCCTTATAATGCTGTTTACTCATTCCAAAGTGTAGGTGATAAACTGATAAGAAAGACCAATAAACTACATGGTTACTCTTTTTCAACCAGTTTCACAATCAAAACAGTCCATTTTATAATTATTCTAGCTTTTGCCACCGGCTACACCTGCATTCTTGTTGGATAAAAAGTATCCTATCACCCAAGTCAGCCCATACCCTGTCTGTATACCAAATTTCATTAATATCCATACAGTAGTTTCTGTGTGATTGATTAACAAACATCTAAACAAACAAACTTTCAATATTATAATATCAGTGTGATATTAAATATAACTTAAGTAGCATAATTCATTCTAAGTGTTGTTTGTTACATTAATAGTTTGTGATTTCATTCAATAAAATATAAATTTTATAATGATCAGAGTTCTTCCTGACAATAAACTGATACAGGAAAACATAATTTAACAAGTAGATACATACATTGTTTGTATTATTATTAACGATAAATCAATAAATTACACTACATTTATACAACCAGAGCTTACATTTTGTATATTCGTAACTATTACCAGTACTCATAATACTTTCAACATAAAGTAAACCCTTACTAAGGGCACAGATCATGCCCCAAGTGTTCTTTTAAAAGAAATATACAATATATAAGTTTAGAATTTTTGATGATTTCATTAAACAAAGTGTAAACTGAATTCTTCTGAATGAAAATGCTACAATCATTTTTTGGTTTTATCATTTTAGTGTTTGTGTTATTCCCCTTCAGGAATAAAAGGTGTGACGATACGATTTTACAATACTTTCTAAATCTTCCAGATGAACAACCATGCATCGAGGCGGCTCCCTGCTCCATCCTCTACCAGGCCAACTTCGACACCAACTTCGAAGACCGCAATGGGTTCGTCACCGGCATTGCTAAATACATTGAGGAGGCTACAGTACATGCCAACTTGGTGAGTGTATAGTAGTATAGGGTAGTTGACAGGGTAATTATTTTATTTTCATTCTTATTGATTGTCCCACTGCTAGGCAAAAGCCTTACCATCCTTCCACTCCTTCCTGTGTAAAGATTTTCTCTCTCTCCTCCTTGATTTTTAAAGGGTATAAAAACAGCATAATTATATATTACATTTTTTTACCCCCTTTCTGTGAACTGTCTTGTCGACATAATGTTGGTTTATGTAATGTATGTGGAGAAATATGTCATGCATGGCATATTTCTGTGACATGTCCATCTATTGTCTTTCCCAAGTATTTGTTCGAGATGATCTTTGGGAGCAAGTCACTTTAGCCTTTTAAATGTATTTCTGAGTTAGTTTTCCATTAAACTTCTTGCCAATTGGTTTGGCTGGTTATTTAGTGTCTTGGAATAGGTAAGGAAGAACTCTTTAATTGCTTCCATAACGGTATTAATTTTTAGGTCTCGGTGTAAGTGAGTATTTTTCATGTACCATGGTGTGCCAGTTGTCATACAAGTCTAATTAGTCCGTAAGTTAGATAATTAAATAATATTAGACACGTATTTTTTTTGTTATATAAGGTTACAATACTTAAATAAAACGGAGTTAAATTAACGTATCGTCGAAAGTATTAAATTGTATATGCATTAAATATTAAATTGTTCTTCCATCCCCCCCCCAGAACGAGCTGCTAGAAGAAGGCAACGACCACGCCGTAATGCTGTACACGTGGCGCTGCTGCAGCCGTGCCATACCGCAGCCGCGGTCCAACGAGCAGCCTGACCGGGTCCATATATACGAGCGGACCGTGCAAGTGTTGGCGCCCGAAGTCGATAAACTGTTGCAGTTTATGTATTTTCAGGTTTGTATTTGTCGTTCGTACGTCCATACAGCCTACACACCTTACGATTTAACAGTTTTAGGGTCCTTTTACACAGACCGGATCGGAGAGCATCGGTGTGCATTTTTCTTTTCACATAGACCGGATCGTATACGCTTGGAGTCAGTCGCAGCGGAGTCGCCAACTATTTCACATACACCGGCTGGAAGGGGATGCGTTCGGAGCCGATCGGCTGCGCGAGCGAGAAAAAGCACAGAATCGGAGCCGATCGGGTGCGCGAGCGAGAAAGAGCACGCAATCGGAGCCGGTCAGCAGCTCCTGTTATAATTTCACACCAAGCGCCTTCAAGCATTCTTGAAGACAAAAGCAGTAAAAAAAAAAATACAAATACTAAAAATTCTGTTTTCAACGTGACAAAAATCTGCTCTCCTCTCCAAGCCTGTTTGTGTGACCGGACACTTAAGTATACTTTTCTATTCTTGAATCGATTTAGTTAAAACTTTACAGTTCTACTGTTTGTTAAGCAAGAAACACCTACTGTTCTGTAAAAGTTAAAACTGCACAGTTAAATCGTAGGTCCATGCAGCCCTTACGATTTAACTGTATATTCGGACTGTACAGTTAAATCTGTACAGTTCAATTGTAAGTCTATATAGGTCTTACAGCCTTTGGTTTATTTTGGCAACCTACTGCCACATAAACGTAGGTAACGTGTAGCGGGTTTGATCCCCACACGAAGCAACTCTTTGTGTAATCCACAAATTATTGTTCCGGGCAACGTATTATTAAGGAAAAAATAAAATATCTAATCTATCACTATCTACAATACCTATGTCCGATTTACTTAGGGTCAATTTATACTAGCGCAGAGTCGAAGCGCATCGAAGTGTCAAATTCTTTACAACCAAAGCGAATTCCAGCGAATTTTGTTCGCGCGCAGACGCGCGAATTCCGACAAATGCGCGCGCCTTTTTAAAATCTCAGAAGTAATGTGTGCGTTACGCTGTGGAGTTAAGGTTGAATTTGTTATGTTCAGTTTTAAAAAGACGCTTATACTCTGCGCTAGTATAAATCGACCTTTCTCAGTGTATTTTTTTATTATATATATATATATATATATTTTTAATTCACAGCGTAAAGCAATAGAGCGCTTCTGCGGCGAAGTCCGCAGACTGTGTCACGCGGAGAAGCGGCGAGACTTCGTGTCGGAGGCGTATCTGCTGACGCTCGGCAAGTTCGTCAACATGTTCGCCGTACTGGACGAACTCAAGAACATGAAGAGTTCCGTCAAGAACGACTATTCTACTTATAGAAGGTTGGTGTTGAAATACTTTCATTTTAAGAGGTGGTCAAATATTACCTAACGCAATTTTTAAAGACGTTTTATGCCCGCGATGGTCATTTCATTTATCAAAACGAACCCCGAGCAATACTAATTGGTGATCCCTGATATAGGGTGACCGGTAATTAGTGAACGATATTTAAACACGTGATTGTACTCATGATTACAAACAACTTTCCCGAAGATACTTGTTTTGTATACTCATTAGTTTTATTTTTATCACAATAACAAAACAACAAAAGTATATAAGCACGCGCGCGTGATGTTCCAAAATACCTACCTAGTTACTAGTGTTAAGAACATGAAGAGTTCCGTCAAGAACGACTATTCTACTTATAGAAGGTTAGTGTTGAATGAGAATTCACCTGATGGTAAGCAATCGCCGCCGCCCATGGACACGTGCACCTGAGGCGTTATAAGTGCGTTGCCGGCCTTTTGGGGAATTTAAGGGTCATTTAAGGGCCTGGGTGATTCTTCAAAAAAAATAACAAAAAGTTAACGGCGTCATTATTCTCAACCAAAAGTTGACAACTCTGCTGATTGAAACACAAAATTGGGTTTCAATAAATTAAGCTGTGACACTGCTCTCAACCAATCCAATAAAAATATAAATAAGGATGACAATAAGCTACCATGATGCTTAATAACGCGGGAGAATAATGATTTGTTAAATAAAAGTTAAAGTTTTTTGAAGAAACACCCGCCTCCGATAACCTTACTCAAACAACGCAAGCGTTGTTTCACGTCCGTTTTCGGTGAGGCCGTGGTATCACTCCAGTCGAGCCGGCCCAGTAGTGCCCAAACATGGCTCTCCCATACTTAACTATGTTTGGTAAACTCACGTAACTTAAGTGTGGGAGAGCCATGCTTCGCCATTGCACGGTAAGAACTTCATCCGTGATCATGGCGCTTGTAACAGTGCCGAAATATCGAAAACTCATAGACATAAATAATAATGGTAAATATCCCGTCTTAAGTTCTAATAAAAGTGTTAATGACCATGTCAGTTTAAAAACTTATATCACCTTTCTATGTATTGCCCATATTTGCAAATAAATAATATTCTATTCTATTCTTAAAGAAACGGATTTTTCTAGAATATTTCATGCGTTTCCAGGGCCGCACAGTTCCTGAAGGTGATGTCGGACAGCCAGAGCCTGCAGGAGTCGCAGAACCTGTCCATGTTCCTCGCCACGCAGAACAAGATCCGAGACACCGTGAAAGATGCCCTGGAGAAGATTAACGGTGGGTTTCCATTTATGTCATACTGGCTTCTGCTAGCGGTTTCGTCTGTGATCCCGGTACAAAAATTAACTCAAGTGTTATTCCAGACTATAATCAATCTGTGTACCCTGTACACATTCATCCCAAACCGTACAAAATTCCATCAGAAATCGTTCTTCGTGAATAACAAACATATATAAATCGTAATTTACTTATTTAAAAAAATCGATCTTCTCTGAAAGTGCTCATCCGAAATTATTTGAGTTCACCCGAAACTGTTTGAGCTCAGCCGAAAGTGTTTGAGCTAACCCGAAAGTGTTTGAGCTCGCTCGAAAGTTTTTAAACTCATCCGAAAGTCTTCTAGGTCCTCCCGAAACTGTTCAAGCTCCACCGAAAGTTTTCAAAGTCAAACTTGATATTAGTCGTATTATAACATTTATAACTATTAATTGTATTTACTCCAGGTTACGAAGAGCTACTGGCGGACGTGGTAAACATCTGCGTCCATATGTTCGAGACGAAGATGTACCTCACGCCGTCTGAGAAACATATGCTTGTCAAGGTAACTTACCATAGTACATTAAATTAACTATGTATTTATGGTATAACTCACATAATTTAAGTGTGGGAGAGCCATGCTTCGGCTATACTGGGCCGGCTTGACGGAGTGATACCACGGTCTCATAGAAAACCAACGTTAAACAACACTCGCGTTGTTTGAGTGAGGTTACCGGAGACCAATCACCCCCCCCTCCCAATATTCCTAATACCCCATTACTCAACAATCCATAAATTCCTAATCCCCAAAAGGCATCGCACTTCTAACGCCTCTGGTGTTTCGGTCGTCTATGAGCGGCGGCGATTGCTTACCATCAGGTGCTCCGTCTACTCGTTTACTGCCGTATACCATAAAAAATACCTTAAAGAGCAATTTTTCACGTCAAATTAGTAATTATTAGATAAATAAAAATCTAGATGAGCTCGGCATTTTATATCGGACTACTCTGAGAAGAAATGCCGAAACAAACTCAGAAATCATAACAACCAAACAAACAATGAAATATTTTATCTTTATAATATTTTACTCATTTTTTTATATATTTTCATCCAGGTAATGGGTTTTGGCCTCTTCCTAATGGACTCCGAAGTCTGCAACATCAACCGACTGGATCAGAAAAAGAAGATTCGACTAGACCGCATCGACAGAATATTTAAGGTAAATACATAAGATTTATTTTATTCTATAACATTTTCATGCGCTGCTCGGCTGCTATTGGTCATAGCGTGATGTTATATAGTCTATAGCTTTGCGCGATAAATGCACTATCCAATACAGAAAGAATTATTCAAATCGGTTTAGAGGTTTAGGCGTAAAGAAAAGGCAGAAACGTGTGTTACTTTCGTATTTATATAATTTATTACTCATTGCTCAGTTCCTATTGGTCATAGTGATGTGATGTTATATGACCAATAGGTTTCCTCGATAAATGTACTACCCAATACAGAAAGAATTATTCGAATCGGATCAGTAGTTCCAGAGATTAGGGCGTTAAAACAAATAAATTCTACAGCTTTATATCTACGGTTGAGGGGCTGATTTAAGTTTTTTTTTTGCGATATTGAGTTATATACGCCATTCGATGGAGAAAGATTCGGTGATTCTGAATATTATGTATATAAAATAATATCGCAAAAAATGTCGCTTACATCAATTAGCCTTTCAACCGTCGATATTTATAATACAAAAATAAGTCGTGTTCTCCTTCCTGCACGAAACGATTTCCACAGTTTTGCATTCGTTGGAAAGGTCTCGGGCTCCGTGAGCAAAGAAAATTTAGGAAAAATTCAAGGGAAAATCATTGATGGTGAAACGGTTTGCTAGTTTTATACATATTTTAATAGAAATATCTTCAAACACAACACTACCTCCCATTAAAGCCGTGGCAGATAGTTTTAGAACACCTTACATGTAATTGACATTTGTTTCAGAACTTGGAAGTGGTGCCATTGTTCGGCGACATGCAGATCGCTCCGTTCAACTACATCAAGCGGTCTAAGCACTACGACAGTAGCAAGTAAGTGGTTTTTTTTATGGAACAAGCCGGTAAACGAGCAGACGGATCACCTGATGGTAAGCAATCGCCGCCACCCATGGACACTTGAAACACCAGAGGCGTTACAAGTGCGTTGCTGGCCTTTTGGGGGTTAGGAATTTAAGGGTTCGGAAATTGGGGATTGGGAAGGGAGGAATTGGGCCTCCGGTAACCTCACTCACACAACGAAACACAACGCAAGCGTTGTTTCACGTCGGTTTTCTGCTCGGCCGTGGTATCACGCCGGTCGAACCGCCCAATAGTGCCGAAGCATAGCTCTCCCACACTTGGTTCTACCTTTACTGTGTGAACGATCTAGAAACGAACGCGAAGCGGTGCGGCGGTGACACGCGAATCCAACGCGATGCGGTGTGACGGCGGCTATGTCCTACGTGCATGTGAATCGTTTCGTTTTGTTTCTGTTTCCGACATTATAAACAAACACGTGACGGCACCGCGTCCAGTTCGCGCGACAATATCAAGACAATTGATCGCGTTATATCGCTGCACCGCATCCCACGTGCGGTTGGTGACGTAGATTACGTCGCCTTCGCGTCTAGATCGCTCACGCAGGACGTCGCTTTAGAAACATATATTATTTAGACTAATAAATAAAATTGGAGTGTCTGTTTGTAATATTGAAATAACCGATTTTTACTACATGCATATGCCGTTTAAAGTGCATTCCTTTAGTCGGGTATAAGGCACCCGCGGGAAGAGTAGGGGTGATAGTAAATATCCCACCCAAAACATAAATGTGAAAGGCTGCCAAGTTCGATAATATTGGAATGTTTCGCCTATAAAAGAAGTGAGATCTAAATAAGTACCAAGTTCCATACACAGACCTCAGTTAAAAATGATATAACAAGTTGGCAAGTTTTCACACACTTTGTTATAAACCTACTAAACGCAATGAGTCAAGTATATAATTTTCTATTAAAACTTGCCAAGTTATATCATTTTTAACTGAGGTCTGTGTATGGAACTTGGTACTTATTTAGATCTCACTTCTTTTATAGGCGAAGCATTCCAATATTATCGAACTTGGCAGCCTTTCACATTTATGTTTTGGGTGGGATTTCATTTATTTTTGTAAGGTTTATTTTCTTTTTTTCTTATTTTACTTTACTTTGACTAAATACAAACCTTCGTAACGAATTTTAGGTCGGTACGACCATTGGAAGATATAGATAATTTTTTTGTTTTAGTTCCTTAGGGGTATGAATTTACACCTTCATTATTTTTAAAACCGACTCACACTTGGCCATTTTCAGATTTTTTCCTTTACCTTGACCTAAAGACCTACCTCCATGCCAAATTTCAAGTCAATACGACCATTGGAAGTGGTCTAGGTTTTTGATGAGTGAGTGAGTGAGTGAGTGAGTGAGTCAGTCAGTGAGTGTATAGTAAAAATAGCGATTTTCTGACGTCAATATCTCAAGACCTACAATAGGTACATTAATGAAATTTTGTATTTTAGATAAGTAAGTAGATCTCGACAGATACTAGAAATTTCATATGCGTAGATAAAATAGATTTTGAGTTATAGGTGGGTCGAACTTGGCCCGAAATGGTTCGTGTAATATAACCCACGGCAAGTGTGTCGGTTTTTTTGCTCGAACTTGGCGGACACACTGCCGTGTGTCTAGATATATTACTTTGTTGTCACCACTGACCATGTTTCTGCTTTGTCCATAGATGGCCACTATCTTCAAGCCCCAACCCGCCGTCTCCACAAGCGGACCTGATGGTCCACCTGCCTCAGATACGCGAGGAGCATCAGAACTACATCTCCGAACTAGCCAGATACAGCAACGAGGTGAGTGAGGATCTCTCCCCCATGACTTTTAAAGTCTACCCCTCTTCTCTACCATAGTTTCTCTCCCTCTCTCCCCTTATAACTACAATAGTCCCCCTCTCCCCAGATGACTTTCTCCTTGTAACTACTTATAGTGTCTATCCCTCTCCCCATATAATTACTATAGTTTCCCATCTCAAACGCCTTATAACTACTATACTTTCGCCCTTCTCCTCTTATAGCTGCTATAGTTTCCACCACTCCCCTTATAACTACTATAGTCTTCCTCTTCCCTTATAACTGCTATAACTCCCTCCTCTCCGATTAAAACTACAACTACTATGTGTCCAAATACTCAAACGCTACTTAAATTTAAGACGCTCTCAAGACTAGTTCTATTTTTACCAATTCAAATCTAAGTATAACTTTAAATTGAGTAGCATTTCAGTATTCGGGCGATAATCTCCACCTCTCCCCTTATAACTACTAAAGTCTCCCCCGTCTTCTCTTACAACTATTACAGTCTTCCCTCTCCCCTTTTAACTACTATAGTCATCCCCTCTCCCCTTATATAACCACTATAGTCTCCCTCTCTCCCCTTATAACTACTACAGTCTCCTCCTCTCCCCTTTATAACTACCATAGTCTCCCCCTCTCCCCTTATAACTACTATAGCCTCCGCCTCTCCTTATAACTACTAGTGTCTCCCTCTCTCCTTATAACTACTACAGTCTGCCTCTCTCCCCTAATAATTACTATAGTCTTCCCCTCTCCCCTTATAACTCCAATAGCCTCTCCCCACTCCCCTTATAACTACTACAATCTCCACTCATCCCCTTACAACACCTACTATACTCCCCCATTCCCGCAGGTAACAACAACATTCAAAGAAGCGGGTTCGGACGCGGAGAACAAGGCGGTCACAGAGCTATGCTTGCGCGGGCTGCAGCTGCTATCCTCGTGGTGTTCCGTGCTCACTGAGCTGTGCTCGTGGAAGCTACTGCATCCTACTGATCATGCCAGCAATCCCCGCTGCCCCCCTGATGCGGAGGAGTATGAGAGGGTGAGCTTTTCAATAATTACAGTAAAACGGGGTGAATAGGGATCGAGAGTTGAATAGGGACAAGAGGGGTGAATAGATAGTATGAAGAATTCACAGAGCTGTGCTCGTGGAAGCTACTCCATCCTACTGATCATGCCAGCAATCCCCGCTGCCCCCCTGATGCGGAGGAGTATGAGAGGGTGAGCTTTTCAATAATTACAGTAAAACGGGGTGAATAGGGATCAAGAGGTGAATAGGGACAGAAGAGGGTTGAATAGATAGTATGAAGAATTCACCGAGCTGTGCTCGTGGAAGCTACTCCATCCCACTGATCATGCCAGCAATCCCCGCTGCCCCCCTGATGCGGAGGAGTATGAGAGGGTGAGGTTTTTCAATAATTACAGTAAAACGGGGTGAATAGGGATCGAGAGGTGAATAGGGACAGAAGAGGGTTGAATAGATAGTATGAAGAACTCACCGAGCTGTGCTCGTGGAAGCTACTCCATCCCACTGATCATGCCAGCAATCCCCGCTGTCCCCCTGATGCGGAGGAGTATGAGAGGGTGAGCTTTTTCACATAATTACAGTAAAACGGGGTGAATAGGGAATTTTAGTTGAATAGGGACCGAGGGGTGAATAGGGACAGTAGAGGGTTGAATAGATAGTATGAAGAATTCACAGAGCTGTGCTCGTGGAAGCTACTCCATCCCACTGATCATGCCAGCAATCCCCGCTGCCCCCCTGATGCGGAGGAGTATGAGAGGGTGAGGTTTTTCAATAATTATATTATACTACTGCATCGTTTAGCCTTTTATCCTCGAAGGTCAAATACTTTCAAGATTATCGATTTCAATTAGACCAGGAAGGCACTTTTGAACGTCAAAGTAAATATAATAATATTAATAACGTCAGTCTGTCGGTCAGTCCTCTAGTGAAGCTATTTGCTGGTTCCAAAGTGTAGATTCCTATGGAGAAGAACGAAGGGGTAGGCATAAGTGCACATTGTGCCACGTAATGCCGCTATACAATGTACACGAAAATTATAAAATACTAATGTTATTAATACGAAAGATTGGCTGTTTGTTTGTTTAAAAAAATCTGTTCAAATTCTTTTTAACTGACTTCATTTTAGCGAAAAAATAAATCGATACAAGCGTGATTTTAACTTGCCCAAATGTTCGTCAAAGCATTTTTTTATGGGGGAAAATAAATACTTAGGAATTTAAGGGATGTTGGGGAATCGGGGATTGGGAAGATTGGGAAGGGGGGTAATTGGGCCTCCTGTAACCTCACCGGTATCACTGTGGTCGAGCTGGCCCATTCGTGCGGAAGCATGGCTCTCCCCCATAAATTAATATTATAATATTTCTACCCAGGCGACACGCTACAACTACACGTCAGAAGAGAAATTCGCGATGATAGAAGTCATAGCGATGATCAAAGGCTTACAAGTGTTGATGGCACGTATGGAGACACTTGAAACAGCAGACGCTTTTACAAGTGCACTGCCGGCATTTTGGGGGTTAGGAATATACGCCCCCCTAAATTAGGAATTTAGGGGGGGGTTAAGGGAATCGGGAATTGGGTGTAATTGGGTCTCCGGTAACCTCACTCACACAACGAAACACACGTCGGTTTTGCGAAACGGCACGTATTGTGAGGAGGTTTCTGTCTCTGGAGCCCTAACAACCGGTAGCTTGGACCATGCTCCCGCTACTGGTCGGCTCCTATTTATATATTTTTAAATATTATTTTATTATGTATTTAAATGAATGTAATTTTAGAGAATAAATATATAAAAATCTTAAATTATTACAATATTTCTACCCAGGCGACACGCTACAACTACACGTCAGAAGAGAAATTCGCGATGATAGAAGTCATAGCGATGATAAAAGGCCTCCAAGTCCTGATGGCCCGTATGGAAACAGTGTTCGCGGACGCGGCGCGGCGCTCCATATACGCCGAGCTACAGGACTTTGTTCAGCTCAAACTGCGCGAGCCGCTGCGGAAAGCTATCAAGAATAAGAAGGACTTGATTCGCAGGTATTTATGGGTCTATGTCTAGTTTCGTGAAGGTATTTTTGACCTGACATTTTTGTTATGTTATAAGCCCTGATGGTAAGCAACGCCGCCGCCCATAAATACTTGAAACACCAGAGGCGTTACAAGTGCGTTGCCGGCCTTTTGGTTTTTTTTTTAATGGAAATATCATGCAATGATTTCTCTGGTTTGGGTGAAGCGAGAGAGTGTCAGACTTACTGATTAAACACCACCCCGTTCCTACTCCTGCTTTTCGAGCCATATATATGGTATAAGCCGGTAAACGAGCAGACGCATCACATGACGGTAAGCAATCGCCACCGTCCATGGACTCTTGAAACACTAGAGGCGTTACAAGTTTGTTGCCGGTATTTTCGTTTTTTTAAACCCAAAGCAATCTGACGCAGCTAAGTCTGTATTTAACATTGTCATTCAGTGTCGTTGGCAAGATGTTACATAGATCTAACGGGTTGGCGATTTCAAACTTATTATTTAGAAATTATAAGCCCAGGTTTCCTCACGATGTTTTCCTTCACCGTTTGCCAGTGGTGTCTAAATAATCTTAGAAAGTACATATAACTCGGAAGAAGTCATATTGGTACTTGCCTTTTTTAGATACCAGACTCGACCCGTATCATGCATGAGAAGCGGCCGTCTTAAACCTCCGGGCCACCACGACATTTATAAGTTTTTAAACTGACATGGTCACTAACACTAGAATTGAACCTTGAAATGGGATATTTACCATTTTTTCAATTTTTTTTATGAATTTCCGATATTTCGACACTTTTGCAAGCGCCAAGATCACGGATAAACTGGAGTAAAAGTGGGTGGATGTTTACGAGCAGACAAATCGGTCTACCGTCTTTCTCGTTCGTTTTTTGCTGTTACCTAACCTACCTGATTGAAAAACATGGTAAATATCCCGTTTTAAGTTCCAATTCTACCACGATATTTGTAAATAATATTGTTTACCCCTATTCCAGTATAATAGTATCAGTGCGCGAGACGTGCGGCGACTGGGCGCGCGGCTGCGAGCCGCAGCAGGACCCGGCGCTGCGAGGCAAGAAGGATGCAGAGGCTAGCTTCACCATCAAAGTGCCACGGAGGAATGTTGGTGAGTACAACTGCAAAATGTTTATAATTATGAGGCCCGGTATAGTTCGAAATTTGTTGAGGTTCCTTGTATGTGGTTTAGGCTCGTGAACTCTAAATATTATTGGATGATCGTAATCATAATAGTATATGCATGCATAATCCTGCATGTTTTATGACACGCAAATCAAATACACAGTCATGAGAGTGCTTTTCCACCAGAGATGCGCTATGTAGCTATGCTACGAAGATGTAATAGCTGAGCTGTGAAACTATGTGACCGTTTCCACTGATACTAAGCTATGTAGCTGTGTGAGGGAGATGCGCAGCTCGAGTATGCGATGTATCGATAGTCCCTACTATGCATCCATAGCACGCATGCATGAAAAACGTAGCTTAGATAAGTCCGTTTTCACCAGTGCTATCGGAACACGGCTAAGGGTAGGATGTAAGGATGTAATTTGGAACTGGGGTAGATTGTGACTTTGAATAAATCATAGGCTACTTTTTATGCCACTGCAACGCGGATGAAACCGCTGGCAGAAGCTTTATTTATGATATAAGCCGTAAACGAGCAGACGTATCACCTGATGGTAAGCAATCGCCGCCGCCCATGGACACTTGAAACACCAGAGGCGTTACAAGTGCGTTACAAGCCTTTTGGGGGTTAGGAATTTAAGGGTTTTTCTGTTCTGGAAGGGGGTAATTGGGCCTCCGGTAACCTCACTCACACAATGCAAGCGTTGTTTCACGTCGGTTTTCTGTGAGGCCGTGGTATCACTCCGGTCGAGCCGGCCCATCAGCCCACACTTTATTATTCCAATTTGTCCCCAGGCCCCTCATCGACCCAGCTGTACATGGTGCGCACCCAGCTTGAAGCCCTGATCTCCGACAAGTCTGGTGGTAGACGCACTCTCCGCAAGGACCTGGACGCCGGTACCCTCACACAGATCGAGACCTTCCACCGGCTCAGCTTCTATTGGGGATATCTGCTGAATCTATCTGGTGAGTGGATTTTTTTAATCCCCATGCTGTTTGTTAAGTGTGGGGATTATGGTAAACAGTGTTAAGAGGTTGACTGCCTCGTTGGTCGAGTGGTTGCAAAGTGCGACTGCCGGGCAAGGGGTCTCGGGTTTGATCCCCGGGTCAGGTAAAGTACTGCAGAGCTTTTTTCGGTTTTTTCGTAAATTTGTCAGTAGTAGCACGGAGTCTGAAATTGTGTCCAGTATATGGCAATAGGCTCACCCCCTATTACATGGGACTTATAACACATATAGTGAAAAGTGGGTGTACATTGTATAGCGGCATTACGTGCCGTAATGTGCACCTCTGCCTATCCCTTCGGGGATAAAAGGCGTGACGTTGATAAGTCTTTGACTAACGTCAACGCTAACGTCGGTCACCGGTGACCACCACGGCGTTCAATGTGTTAATGTAATAATAAATGGTATTTCTGTTATTTTCAGATTCTCTCCAAAAGTGTTGCGATCTATCCCAGCTGTGGTACAGAGAGTTTTATTTAGAGATGACAATGGGACGCAAAGTTAATGTAAGTTAAACTCAAATATTATTGTTTTTAATTTCCATAGCAATAACTCCTTCTGGCCCTATTCACTACATAGTATAAAACAAAGTCGCTTTCTCTGTCTCTATTTCCCTTTGTACGCTTAAATCTTTAAAAGTACGCAACGGATTTTGATGCGGATTTTTTAAATAGGTAGAGTGATTCGAGAGGAAGGTTTACATGTATAATGCCTGCTTAATATATCACCATTGGACTCATGTGAAGCTTGGGCGGGTCGCTAGTTAATAAAAAAGTCAAAGCATTTATTTCAATTAATCCTTTATGAAGAAGCTAGTTCCGAAGTGTAGCTTTGAATGGAGAAGAACGGGCAAGAAACTCAATTCGTTACTCTTGATACCTAATCTATTATATAAAAACCTTTTCCTTCCTGACCATATAACTGCAAAAGTCACGAACCGATTTCTACAGTTTTGCATTCGTCGGAAAGGTTCCGGGCTCCGTGAGGTTTATAGCAAAGAAAATTCAAGAGAAAAGCAAGAAAACAGGGAAAATCATTGGTTGCAAAACAGTTCGCTGGGTTTTTTTATTGAATAGGTGGCAAACGAGTCACCTGATGGTAAGCGATCAGCGCCGCCAATGGACTCCCGCAACACAAGCGAAGTCACAGGTTTGCTAATTGCACAGAGTGGTTTAAGGATGACATATAGGTCTCCATAGGGAAGTGCCATAACAGGCGTTGCACCACGGGGGCTCCGGGGTTGGTCTACTAAGAGGGCCCGGTGCCTCCTTTAGGTGCAGATGGTGACCACCGGGGAGGTTTTAGTGAGGTAAAAATCCCACACTCCCTAGTTTTTTCCCCAAAAAGCTAGGCGCCTTTTGATGGTTTCCCTCCGTCATCAAAAAAAAAAGGTTTGCTAGTTATCAATAATTATAATTTCTTCACATAATAATGTTTGTCCCCAGAAATGCACGGTGCACCACCAGCACAACGAGGAATGCAACGACCTGATCACGATGGAGAAGCGCATCCAGTTCCCCATCGAGATGTCCATGCCCTGGATCCTCACCGACCACATCCTGAGGACCAAGGAGCCTGCTATGATGGAGTAAGTGTTACATTTTAGGGAACAGAGAGTGAACAGAACTCAGACGGTCGGCTTCAGAGGGATATCATAACAAACACAAACACCACTATTACTGCACTTCACTTTATTATTATTATCACTTATTCCCGCTTTTTTTTTTTTTTTAGACCGGGGGCAAATCATCCAATGACTTCTCCCGCCTTGGGCGAGGCGGGAGGGTGTGTCAGACTCTTACTGACTAAAAACCACCCTGTTCCTACTCCTGCTTTTCGGACCGGAGCCCCGGTAACCCGCTAGGTAGCCAGTGATAGTCCACTTTTGGACTACATAGTATCTACAGTATGGAGATCACTCATATGATTTAAATGAAACTACAAGTAGTACTCGTCGACACTACGTGTTTAAAGTTCACAAATACAACTATGACGCAAAAATAGCATTATTTGGCTACTGATAAAACTACCATGTTTAATAAAGAATAACTCTGAACGGACTAAGATAGTTGCATGCATAGTAACTTTTACTCTACTCAGCACAAAATTACCTATCCAATGATGTAACACTCATAGCTATTGGAAGATGGTACCAGTTTCATACAAACTCTGGCATCCTCCTTTAAAAATTGAAAATTTTCAAACATAATAAATAATAAAATAAATCCAGTATTAAATTCTGTGTGAACAGCTCCATGTTTCTTGACCAAAAAAGAGCTGTAATGTTGTAGGTTGTTGAAGAATGTTATGGACATAAAGCGTGGCTGTTATAATGCCGTATTTGTAAATAGTACCGTAAGTGCGGGTCTGCGGACGGCGAGCAAGGGTAGCTCGCTGCCCGACCAGAACCAGACCCGTGCGTACTCAAAGAGCCATCAGACCACTACAGATGGGGCCCAGTAGGGCTGATGCCTGATCCGGAGCTGCGGACTACCTAGCGGGTTTACCGGGGCTCCGGCTTGAAAAGCAGGAGAAGGAACGGAGTGGTTTTTAGTCTGTAAGAGTCTGACACTCCCTCTCACCCAAGACGAATAACCCATGTCAAACAAAAATAACCCCTACCCCCATTAACATAACCCTTAATTTCCAGATACGTGCTCTACCCATTAGACCTGTACAACGACTCGGCCCAGTACGCGCTGACGGTGTTTCGCAAACAGTTTCTGTATGACGAAGTGGAGGCCGAGGTGAATCTGTGCTTCGACCAGTTTGTTTATAAACTGTCGGAGCAGGTCTATGCGCATTACAAGCAGTTGGCTAGCAGGTTTGTGGAATAACCTTTTAAACTGACATGGTTACTAAAATTATAGGCGTAGCCTTTAGTTTCGGGAGGGTTCCAGAAACAATTTATGAATATGTAGTCATAGAGACCTTTGCCAAACAGGGGTTGTACTATGCTAACTAGAAAAGTAACGCCATGTAATGAACTAGGTACGCATTTTTCGAGGGGGGGGTTTGATTCAAACCCCCTGGCTACGCCTATGGAAATAATAAAAGATTAAGACTCTAAACTATAGAAAATTAGTTATGTATAGCATAGCATTAATTAACATTGACATTGCACTGTTATCAAATTGAAACGTATAAGGATAAATTTACAATTGTCATTAGACATGTCTGAGTTCTTTCTAACTACAACAGATAGTTTGTGCGTGTGTTTTTTATGCTATTGCGCCGTTTCAAGCGATGCCGCCGACGTAGACACTTGTGTTTAAGTGTACCTTAAGCATGGTATTAGTGTGTTGCCGGCGTGTTCAAGATTAGGTTGTTGTGGAATCGGGGATTGGGAAGAAATGGAAGGGAGGTAATTGGGCCATAGTGTTTGCTACGCAATAATAAATGTTGAAAGTATTCATGGGACGTTTGTTACAATTTAGAACAGGAGTAGATTATGATAGGAATAAGACATATGCTACATTAATGTCATGGAAATGACAAAGACGTGGCAGAAATTAGCCTAAATTATGTTTTTTTAGGTTTTTATCCCACAGAAACGCGACCAAAGCTGGTAGAAGCCATTAGCTGCATAAAACTTAAGATATTTTTTATAACGCTTAAATTTGTTTTTTTAAGGTTTTTATCCCATGTAACGCGGGCAAAGCCACTGGCAGAAATTAGCTTGTTCCTTTTAAGATTTTTAATATAACTGTATCGTCCTAGCATGCTGCTGGACAAGCGGTACCGCGCGGAGTGCGCGGCGCGCGGCGCCAGTACGGGCGCGGCGCCCGGACGGTACGCCTCGCTGCTGCGCCAGCGACACGTCGCGTTGCTGGGGCGACATGTCGACCTCTGCGCACTCGTGAGTATATATATACAGTAGAACCGGTTATAACGACTACCAAGGGACCGGTGACATTACGTCGTACTAACGGAAGTCGTATTAAACGTGAAAAACGTTTTTTTATATAACAGATATTACGTTAAATCCCGTTTAGTGATTTCAGATAAAAAACTCATAATCAAAATAGTTATTTATGAATTTTCAAATTATGTAGGATGTGTAATGTACGTACATAATGTACCGCTTTCTTATACTATAGTGTAAATCTATTATAACAACTTTACATTTAATGCATAATGGTCTGTAATTTTTTGTTTATTTCTGGTTTTATTCGCGTTTTATCGGTATGGATTTACCTACAAATACGTACTGCCATAAAATACAGTCAATTTCCAATCAGAGCGTCGCGCGGGGCGGTAGTTGAGATAGCTAATCATTTATTTCATTATTTTCTATGAGTTATTTGTAAACACGGCAACGCTCGTCGTTTTGTCGTTGTAACCGGACAATTATGTGTGAAATTCGGTCGTTAAAAGCGGTTGGTAATGTAAGCGGAGTCGTAATAAACTAATGTCTACATAATTAGTTTTTACTAAAACCAAACAAATGCCTAAACTTTCATATAAAAACGGTTGGTCGCTATATGCGAAGTCGTACTAAAGGGACAACACTGTATATATATAATACATTTTTCTTTAAAAAACGTTGCCCCACATTAGGAATCTCCTGTATCGCGGATGCGTTTATAAACATACAAGTTCACATGCACATGACACCCAGACCCATAACAAACAATTTGTGGATCACACAAAGAGTTGTTCCGTAAATCGAACCCGCTACACGTTGCCCGGCAGTAAATTGCCCAGCCACCGCACCAACCGACAACAACAACAATATACAACAGCTTCGTGCGGTGGCTTTTTTGATGACGGGGGAAATCTTCAAATGGCGCCTAGCTTTCTGGGGATAAAAGACTAGGGAGTGTGGGATTTTTACCTCACTAAAACCACCCCGATGGCCACCCTCAACACCTGTAAGGGGCACCGGGTCCTCTAATAGACCTGCTCCGGAGCCCCAAGGTTCAACGCCTGTTACGGCACTTTCCTAAGGAGACGTTACATTACGATGTCACATTACACAAACACTCTAGTGAGTATAGAAAAAACACTCGTGTTTTTGCACTCGTGAGTATATACACAGCTTTGCGGGTCTGCGGACGGCGAGTAGGGGTAGCTCGCCGCCCGACCAGGGGGCCTACTCTAATTCAACGAAAAACGAAATTTCGTACGAAACTTCACAAATTTCGTTCTACAATTCCCGAACCTTTGTGAACAATAATGAACGAATGAAATGAAAATAAATAAATAAATAAGTTTTGATTATAAATTAAAAATAAAACGGTAATTTAAGTAATTTCATTAGTAAATCAATAAAACCTACGGCCGAAGATTAAACGAAACTTCGGATTCGAGAACCGGAGTAGGCCCCCAGATCCAGACCCGTGCGTGCGGCGCGTCGCTTTCCGCGCGCGCCTCAAAGAGCCATCAGACCACCACAGATGGGGCCCAGTAGGGTTGATGCCAGATCCGGAGCTGCGGACTACCTAGCGGGTTTACCGGGGCTCCGGCTCGAAAAGCAGGAGTAGGAACGGGGAGCTTTTTAGTCAGTAAGAGTCTGACACTCCCTCTCGTCTCGCCCAAGGCGGGAGAAGTCATTGGATGATTTTTCCCCCTCAAAAAAGAGGGGAATAAGAGTATTGAATTTGACTAGTAGAAAACTAACCTATTATTTATTCTTTGTCACAGGTGGCTCAGCGAATCAATGCGGATATGCATCGGGCTTTGGACGCAGCGGTAGCGAAGTTCGAAGCCGGAGACATCACTGGTGTCGTGGTAAGTTTCATCAATATTAATTAAGTTTGGGTTCGCCATACTTCGGCGCTGCTTAACATAATATATTTGCAAACTGTACATTCATACATACATATTGGGGTGGCAAGGACATTACGACACGTAATGCCGCTGTACAATGTGCACCTACTGTTCACCATTTGTGTTACAAGTCCCATGTAATAGGGGGTGAGCCTATTGCCATATACTGGGCACACTGAGTTTTTTTTTTATGGTATAAGCCGGTACACGATCAGACGGATCACTTGATAGTAAGCAATCGCCGCTGCCTATGAACACTAGAAAGGCGTTACAAATGCGTTGCCGGCCTTTTGGGGGTTAGGAATTTAAGGGTTTTTGGGAATCGGGGATTGGGAAGACTGTGAAGGAGGGGAATTGGGCCTCCGGAAATTAACAACAGAGGGATTCTTCCCTCTGTGTTTCGAAACTAGTGGAGCATTTCTCCATTAATGTACCAGTTTAAACCGTTTTAGACAACAGAGGGTGAAAGTTCCCTAAGAAAAGGAGGATTTGTCTTCGACCAGGCTAGGTGATCGTGACTGGCAGCTACTCAAACCCAACTCAATTCGTTGGGATTGTCTATCCGTGTTAATTCGCAATGTAAATTCGTATAAAATACAGAGATATTTATAACGTCATCCGTTAAATTTGCTCGTCGATTGTCTATGTGCGACTTCTGCCATCTGTCACTTGTTACTTGTCAGAGAGTCGCCACACCGTATCATTTTTAATTAATTTACACTTTTTATTTACAGGAACTAGAAGGCCTGATATCAGTGAACCGCCTCTGCCACAAGCTGCTGTCTCGATACCTGACCCTGGACGATTTCGATGCGATCCTCCGCGAGAGTGACCACGGAGTGCTCGCGCCCTACGGGAGGATCACATTGCACGTCTTCTGGGAACTAAACTTCGATTTCCTCCCGAATTACTGCTATAATGCCGCTACGGACCGGTAAGTTGTTAAAGAAGAGATTTAAAAAATAATGATTTATGTTTTCGAGGATGGTCAACTGGTTTCGAGCCATAACAGAGCCTATAACCATTTACAGTTTACCGCTAAGTCAAAATATTGTTCTTATTATAGCTTTGAGTGTTTAGTAGTATTGTTTTCAAGAATGACCGACTAATTTCGGCCGATACTAGAGCTCGTAACAACGTCAACTTTAGGCTGCTGTGTCACGTTATCAAGATTATTTCCTTCTTTTTCCTGTTAAACTGTGATGTCCAACTAAACTGAGAAACGAAGAGATTATGACAAATGTGGAAAAAGAGGCTTATAGTCTACCAGTAAATTAAGTATCATTATTATAATAATTCATTAGTAATCAGATATTTTTTTTTATGTTATGACTAGCTAATATATATAATGTGTTTTATATTATAGTTATCTCGATAATATATGTGGTGACCAGTAAAACAACAACTAGAACTGCGTTGCTCTGAAAAAAGATTTATTATATAAAACATTGTTTACAATATTACAAACAACTATCAGTATAACTAAACAATAACAAACTTACCTGAAAAAAGAAACAACATTTAAAGCTAATGCTTTACTAGTTCACATTAAGTTTCATGAAATATTTAAAACAGTTATTATTGTAACGCTTTTATAATATGACGCGGCATAAAGACAATTTGACAGCCAGCACCATAGACTAGACTAATAACTAGACCATAGACTTACAGATTATACAAATAAGTAATTATTTGGTAAATACAAATTTAATACTAAATGAAGTTCGACTGCACGGTTGATGCGGTGGCTGGGCAACTGGCTGCCGTGCAACGGGTAGCGGGTTCGATTCCCGCACGGAGCAACTCTTTGTGTGATCCATAGATTGTTGTTTCGGGTCTGTGTGTCATGTGTATGTGAACTTGTATGTTTGTAAACGCACACACAACACAGGAGAAAATCCTTATGTGGGGCAACGTTTTATTTAAGAAAAAGAAGTGCCACACACTTTATTGTCTGTCTGTTTGTCACGAAAGTCGTAACAATATTCGTTTGTGATTGTCGCCAGTTTCGTGAAGTGCCGCGGCATCCAGTTCGCGGCGGGCGTGACGCGCGAGAAGCCGCAGCAGTACGGCCATGCTCTGCTGTGGGGCTCCAAGCAACTCTCTCTCGCCTACTCCGCGCAGTACGCGCAGTACGTCGGTATGTATACATTGTATACGTTGACACGCGCTGCTGTGGGGCTCCAAGCAACTCTCTCTCGCCTACTCCGCGCAGTACGCGCAGTACGTCGGTATGTATACATTGTATACGTTGACACGCGCTGCTGTGGGGCTCCAAGCAACTCTCTCTCGCCTACTCCGCGCAGTACGCGCAGTACGTCGGTATGTATACATTGTATACGTTGACACGCGCTGCTGTGGGGCTCCAAGCAACTCTCTCTCGCCTACTCCGCGCAGTACGCGCAGTACGTCGGTATGTATACATTGTATACGTTGACACGCGCTGCTGTGGGGCTCCAAGCAACTCTCTCTCGCCTACTCCGCGCAGTACGCGCAGTACGTCGGTATGTATACTAGCGACCCGCCCCAGATATATCCATGTATTATACATTAACGCCATTCTCTTAAATTACTCTATCTTTTATTAGTTACGTTAGTTATGAAAATGTCCTAATCTTTAAAGAAATCGGAAAGAAAATGTAGTCAAATTTACTTTTTCATGAATAGCCTTTTTTAATTAAGACAATATATGCCCGAATACTCAAACGCTACTCAATTTTAAGACGCTCTCAAAACTAGTTCTGTCACTATCAATTCTTTATAAAATGACAGAGATAGCTTGATATTTAAGTACAACTTAAAATTGAGTAGCATGTCAGTATTCGAGCGATAGTTATACAAATAGTAACGTAACAGTAGTGTCCTACAGTCTACTACATTTTTCCCACAGGAACGCGGCCAAACCCGCTGACAGGCGCTAGTAATCTATACATCTTCTTCCCCCCCAGGTTTCGTAGGCGCCCAGCACCTGCACGCGCTAGTCCGCCTACTGGGCTACCAGGGGGTGGCTGTAGTAGTATCAGAGCTGCTGGACGTGGCCCGCGGCCTGCTGCACGGCACCATCGCGCAGTTCACGCGGGCACTCGCCGCCGCCATGCCCAGGCATTGCAAGTTGCCCAGATATGACTACGGGTCTAATGGTGAGTCCTTAACTTTTTTTGTGGACGTATCACCTGATGGTAAGCAATCGCCGCCGCCATGCCCAGGCATTGCAAGTTGCCCAGATATGACTATGGGTCTAATGGTGAGTCCTTAACTTCTTTTTATGGATGTATCACCTGATGGTAAGCAATCGCCGCCGCCATGCCCAGGCATTGCAAGTTGCCCAGATATGACTATGGGTCTAATGGTGAGTCCTTAACAGACGAGCATGCATGAAAAGACTGATGACTGATGAGGAAGCGAAAGAATACAATATTTTTTTAAGGAAAGGAAAGGAGTGAAATTTTTCCGCTTGTAGATGTATTCGTAGGCGCCCAGCGGTGTGCACGCGCTAGTCCGCCTACGCAATTTAATGGCTGTACGTAGTATCAGAGCTGCTGGACGTAAAACCGCGGCACACGACATGCAACAAAACACTCATCGCGCAGTTCACGCGGGCACTCGCCGCCGCCATGCCCAGGCATTGCAAACTGCCCAGATATGACTACGGATCTAATGGTGAGTCCTTAACCGACAAGCTTTTTTTTAAAGGAACAAGCCCCCCACTACACCCTTACCGCTGCAACTCCTGTAAGCCAGGTGCTTGGAGACTGGGCTCTAAAAGAAAGAAATAATGTGTTAATTACTAGTAAACCCGGCGAACTTCGTTTCGTCGCCAATGATTTGCCCTGTTTTCCTGAATTTTCTTTGCTATAAACCTCACGAAGCCCGAGACCTTTCTAACGAATGTAAAACCGTGGAAATCGGTTCGTGCGTTCTGGAGTTATAGCGTCAGGAAGATAAACCCGACTTATTTTTATATAATAGATTACCTATTACCTATAATTTTATTGTAACTTTCGTGAGACATACTAAATTACACTGCTACAGTAGCAGCGCGTCGTGTGTCGCGGAATGCTGCTCATGAATATGAGCCTCTAGCATGGCTTGAAACTAGTCGAGTTCCTCGTCAAATAAATACGTGAGTAAGCCGATAACATAATAATGAATATAGTTTACCTATGCGTCTATTTCTAGGTGTGCTAGGCTACTACCACGCTCAGCTGACGGACATCGTGCAGTACCCGGACGCTAGGACGGAGCTGTTCCACGCGTTTAGAGAGCTCGGGAATATTATACTCTTCTGTATGCTTATTGAACAGGTATGTACACTGTATTTTATATGTTTTAAACTGACATTTATTTATTTATTTGGTCTACCAACAATTATTTATACTAAAATGTTATTTAGAAACATAAAACAGTATAACAATTACTTAAAGGTAAACACCACTTGACAAAAAAAATTATCACACTATTAGCTACAGCTACTTACCAGTAAAATATACAAGAAAACTTATCTCTATATTTTAGTAGCAACGTCACGCCTTTTATCCCCGAAGCTACCCCTTACCCCTTACCCCCCTAAAAGCCCGGTAATGCCACTGTACAATGTACACCCACTTTTCACCGTTTGTGTTATAAGTCCCATGTAATAGGGGGTGAGCCTATTGCCATATACTGGGCGTAATTTCAGACTCCGTGCTACTACTGAAAATTTTTCGATAAACCGAAAAAAGCCCAGTAATACTTTGTCCGACCCGGGAATCGAACCCGAGACCCCTTGTACGACAGTCGCAATTGCGACCACTCGACCAAACGAGGCAGTTTATTTACTATACTTTATAAGTTAGACTATATTTTACAAGTTTTTAAACTGACATGGTCACTAACACTATCATTAGAACTTGAGACGGGATATTTACCATGTTTATACAGTTCATCCGTGATCATGGCGCTTGCAACAGTGCCGAAATATCAGAAACTCATAGAAATAGATAAACATGGTAAATACCCCGTCTCAAGTTCTATTAAGCAACGTGACGGGTACGGGTAGTCAGAGGTACACATTACGGCACGTAATGCCGTTATACGTACGTACACTTACTTTTCACCTTTTGTGTTACAAGTCCCATGTAATAGGGCGTGAGCCTATTGCCATATACTGGGCACATTTCCAGACTCCGTGTTACTGCTGAGAAATATTCGAAAAACTGAAAAAAGCCCAGTAATACTTTGCTCGACCTGGGAATCGAACCCGAGACCCCTTGTCCGGCAGTCGCACTTGCGACTACTCGACCAACGAGGCAGTTTACTATACTTTATAAGTTAGACTATATTTTACAAGTTTTTAAACTGACATGGTCACTAACACTATCATTAGAACTTGAGACGACATATTTACCATGTCTATTTACGTCATTTCTACGTATAAAATGTACCTAGAAATGACATCATGCGATATTTCAAATCGATATATCTTCGAAAGTATTTGTTTCCGTAAGAAAATAAAATATACGTGTCTAATGTTTTAAAATAATCTACAAGACAGACATTGAAATAAAGAATTACGGCCTTACTTATAAACGATCACTAAAGTTAAGACACAGTTAAACTACGTATTAAAAAATATTTTAACTCATAAACGATGATTAACGCTAATTAATGTCTTAGCGACTGCTTAAATAGCTGTCAACTTAATCAGTGACGAACCCTTGTTTAAAGACCTTAATTACCAAAATGGCGTCCGAAATTCGTATAAGTCACAGCTGTGGTATATTTCAACAATAACACCACATGCAAACTTCGCATTGAATTGTGTTCTGTTTGCTGGGCTTTGTTCCGCTACTTAGGAAAGTGAAGTGGATAAATATTAAAAAATGGATATATTTGACGACGATAATGAATTACGCACATACCGTGACGAGATAGAAGAAATAAGAAATTTCAGGAATATTGGTTCAAGAAGGAGAGTAAAAATATATAATTCAAGATCGAACCCAATGGAGGAATTGAGTGAAAGCGACTTCAAGCATCGCTACAGATTCAGTAAAGAAAATATGGAAAAAATTATAAATATCTTAAGAAACGACTTATCCATGGATAGCCGGGGCGGCAGTATACCTGTGGAGTTGCAAGTAATGGCAGCTATAAGATACTGGGGCCGCCATGAGATTCAAGAAGACTGTGCGGAAATTCATGGCATGAGCCAACAGACTTTATCAAGAACTGCTAAAAGAGTTGCTATTGCATTGGCTTCGAAAAGTTCCATTTATATTAAAATGTCTTCAAATTTAAGAGAAGAGACTGAAACTATCCGGAAAAATTTCAATTGAAACAATTTGTGGGTTTCCCCATATTACCGGTGCAATAGATTGCACCCATATTAAAATAAGAAAAGTTGGAGGAGATGTTGGTCAGTACTATATAAACCGTAAAGGACACTATTCTATTAATACTCAAATGGTGTGTAATGCAGATTTGAAGATCTGTGATATAGTTTGCCACTGGAGGGGTAGTACTCATGATGCAAGAATATGGCGTGAGAGTTCCATTAAAAGGAGATTTGAAGAACGAGAATTTAAAGGAAAACTTATAGGCGATGGTGGATACCCTTGTACCCCATATTTACTGACTCCAGTACTGAGACCCCGCAACGAAGCAGAACGGCGGTACAACTATAGCCACATTCGCACCAGGAACGTAATTGAGAGATGTTTTGGTGTACTTAAGGCAAGGTTTCGGATACTTTTGGAAATAATGAGAGGGTCTTTCAATACGATTAAAACGACAATCGTTGCATGTGCAGTATTGCACAATTTAGCAATTGAATGACACTTTAAGTTATGAAACTCCTTACATAGACAGTGATGAAGACACTGAGGCCATTGAACAGGACTCTAATAATTTGACACACATAACCAGAAACATTTTTATTGAGAATTTCTTTTAAAATACAAATATATAGTTTTATTTAAACATTTTTTAATTTTTTTTCCCAATATTTTTGTTCTAGATCCAAAATTGCCATTCTCTTCTTATGCAATTCATCCTCCCGTTTTTCTTTATTTTCTTTGCACTTTTTTGTGAGTAGGAACAATTGTTCCTCATAATTATCAGCAATCTGAAAAAGAAACAATAAGATGTATACAGGGTGTCCCTGAAGTCGACGTCCAAGGGGCACCAGATGATCGGCAAGGTTCCAACTGTTATCAGAAAAATATAAAAAAAAATCTAAGTCCTACAGTTTTTAAATTACAGTGACTTATGTGTTATCCACGAAAAAGTACACCTGTGCCAGTCTTTTGACTCTTGTTGCTATAAATCTTAATTTTTTCGTCTGCAGTCTTCCTTACATTAACCTGAATAGTGCTCCAGTAATATGGAATCATAAATTCTTAGCTAACTGCTTTAGATTGGAAAACATTGTTAGTTTTAGAGGAACCAAAGACTCTGAATAAAATTTTCACCTTACTTTAAGTGACTGTACTGAATAAATTATGTATGGCGCTAGTAATGGCAAATTTCTCCAAAGTTGGCGCATTTAATAAGGATTATAAAATGGTATAGCACTTTGCAAATTATTTCTTAAATTCGACACAACAAAACACCGTTTCGATGAATTTATTTGAACTTACTAATATTTCTTCTAGTGTACTCAAATCATACGTTACAATATATTGCCGACGAAAGCTGTAAGCGAAATCACGGGTAAACAGACAATGTTGTTTGACAAGAGATCCTCGCTGATTTTCAACATAATAATAATAATAATAATAAGCCTTTTATTTCATTCCCAGTAGGTAAAATAATAACAATACATTTCATTTCATTTCATACAACTAGTTATATACTCACAATTTTAGATGTTTATATAATGATTAATTTAACAAAACAATGCATTTAATTTATTTATAAATGTTATTCTATTAAATACAATTTGAATCAAATAAAAATGTTTAATGTAATTAATCTAAATCATAATAATATACTTGAATTATCATTCAATTAGAGGGAACCCCTGTGCGGGTAAAGGCCTCCTCCAGACTAGACCATTTCTCTCTATCTAGAGCTTCCTTCATCCAGCTCTCCCCAGCGACAGCTCGGATGTCATCCGCCCAGCGCTTGAGCGGGCGGCCCACACGTCGCTTGCCCGTGCTGGGGCCTCTCCACTTGGTTACTCTGTTTGTCCATCTTCCATCCTCATAACGAGCCAGGTGACCCGCCCATTTCCATTTCAACTTTCTAGTATGGATTACTGCGTCTGTGACCTGTGTTCGTTTGCGGATTTCAGTGTTCTTTACTTTGTCCGAAAGCTTAAGGTTCAGTACACTTCTTTCCATCGCTCTTTGACATACTGAAATTTTGTTAGCCGTTTTTTCTGTTAGGCACCATGTTTGGCAGCCATATGTGAGGCAGGGCAGTACACAAAAATCTAATACTTTCTTTTTTAGTTTGATGGACAATTTTGATTTCAGTATGTGTTTCAAGGACCAGTAACGTTTCCATGCTGAGCCGATCCTTCTCTCCACCTCTTCCTTGTCTATCTCTCTAAAGGATAGTTGTTTACCCAGGTATATGTAGTCATTGACGTACTCTACATTTTCGCCGTTTATTTGGATAGATGTTAGGATATGGTTAGTCATTACTTTTGTTTTATCAAAATTTATTTTCTAGTCCGACTTTAATGCTTTGTAAATGTAGAGTTCTTAGCATGTCATTTAGTTCTTCCGCGGTGCTAGCTAGTAATGCAATATCGTCCGCAAATCGCAGATGGCTCAAGTACTTGCCGTCGATTTTTATACCTTTGTTTTCCCAGCCTGAATCTCTAAGAATGAGTTCTAGAACGGCTATAAAAATTTTTGGTGACAAGGGATCTCCCTGGCGGACGCCACGTTCTATTTTGAAAGTTGGTCCAGTTCTCTCCAGTTTGACTTTACTTTTACAGTTCTCGTATATGTCACTAATTATGTCTATATACGTTGTCTCTACTTCGTGGTACTGTAGAGCTTCTTTGATGGACGCGTGTGAAATAGAGTCAAAGGCTTTTCGGTAGTCCACGAACGCTATGTAGAGTGGGGAATTAAATTCTTTATATTTTTCGATCACTTGGCTGAGAACGTGAATGTGGTCTATAGTAGAGTATTTAGACCTGAACCCGGCCTGCTCTATGGGTTGCTTCGCGTCAATCTTTGATCCTATTCTTTCCAGCAGACATTGAGAGAACAATTTATATAAACTAGCCATAAGACTAATCGGTCTGTAATTTGAGACATCTGATGGATCTCCTTTCTTATAAATAAGAATAATTTCAGATACCGTCCATTGCTCTGGCACTTTCCGTTCTTTCAGGATTTTCAACATGATGATAACAAATAGCGTGCAAAGTGCTGTCTAGTGCACACGAGGTTATAACGTATAATTTGAGTACACTAGAAGAATTTTTAGTAAGTTCAAATAAATTCATCGAAATGGAGTTTCGTTGAAAAATCTTTTTTTGTGTCGAATTTAAGAAATATTGTGCAAAGTGCTATACCATTTTATAATCCTTATTAAATGCGGCAACTTTGGTGAAATTTGCCACTACTAGCGCCATACATAATTTATTCAGTACAGTCAGTTTTGTAATTTATGAAAAAAATCATGCAACCATCAGGCATAACCATAAGTACTGTGATTATGATGTTACCTTGTTATTTTGTTTAGGTTTGTGTTTAGGCTTATATAATTCCCTTTTTATTGTGTGTTTCTCTACTTTTGTTGCTGCTAGTGGTGTTGATAAAATTGGATTTTCTTCCACATCAGGAGTATTAGATAACTGAAAAAGGAGAGCATATTAATGAATATTTTATTATAATGATTTCATTCAGTTGATAGTTGGATTACAGTACCTGAGTTGATTTCTCAGAATCTACAATAATTGCTATTTCTGTGGGGGCTAACCCAGATTCTGACATCATCTTTTCAGTTGCTGTTGACTGTGACTGCAATAGACAATTATTATAATGTATAAATAAATAAATCATACTATGCGACAATATGAAATCAAACTATACATGCATACCTGTTTTATTGTTTCAATAAATATGCTATCACTATCAAAAACATTACTGTCAATCACAAACTCATTAGGCAATGACTGAATTAGTTCGAGATCTTCTTGTGGCGGATTTGGTGGTGGAGGTCCTCCACCAGTCATCTGCCTGGCCCGCCGATACTCCGACTCTCTAGTTTTAACTAGGCCTTTTGTATTACGCCACTGGGTGACAATTTGTGTCATATCCCTGGGCTTTTTATTAAGGCTATTAAAACTGAAAAAGGTTAACATTTATAAACATGAGTGCTTTCCACTTTGGTAGTAGAGATAATGAAAGAAATGAAAGAATTAAAATAAAACAATGCTACCTAGACAATATTTCTTGCCAAGCAGCTTTTTTCTTTGCATTGGTATTTGTAGTAGTGTCTTTTTTTTCTATAATATCAATTTTCTCCATTATAAGTTGTCTTAAGATTCTCTGCAAGAAAATAACAAAGTTCAGAGCTAGTACAATTTGGACAGGTATTTTGGTGCAACAAGATAGATACAATACAAGTAACAATAAATTTAATATGACAATAACCTTTTCTTCTTCATCCCAGTTTGAAGATCGGGCCCTTTTCTTAGCGGATTTCAATTCCATTATATCACTAACACGACAAAAACACCACACCGCTGTATATTTATACAACACCAAAAAATTTGAAATTACCACTCTTTTGACAATATTTGACACAATTTAGAATTTTGACGTTATGATTTTTTAATTTCTCTTTGGATAACAGGAATTTTACCATCACAATGTAGCTTTACGTTTGGTATTGGCAGCGTATAAAATAAAAACGTTATTTAACCATTGCTTAGTTAAGTGACGTGTAAACAGTGTTTATAAGTAACAAATATTTAATTGATAATTAAGGAGTTAATGAGTTATTAGTTAATTAGTTGCTTAGCTGTTGATTAGTGGATTTTTATAAGTAAGGCCGTTAGTCATTTACCATATTATACTCTCAGGGTTGCCAGGCAAATCTAAAAACTGGACATGCCAGCAAGCTTGGCCGGACATGTGAGTAAAAAGGCCGGTCACCCTACAAGATTGAGGATTTCGCGACTTATTATTAATAGGATAGAAAAACTAAACGTTTTTATGTTTACCATAAACCCAACAAAAGTCAGACACCATCCGAATACTATTAATTTTGCCGGACACGCAATCAAATAGCCTGACCATGTTCGGCTTTATCCGGACGCCTGGCAACGCTATACAGGGTGACTTTGAATTCGACGTATTCCTCTCGGGAGGTGATAATACAACTAATTTCCTACAAAATTAGCCCTGAGGTCCTTGGGCGGAAAGTGGCTAGTTTCTGAGATATTCAACATTTTTGGTTTTGGTAAAAAAATCCCGAATTAATTACAAAATCATCAATAAATAAAAAAATACTGGTTGGATTTTAGTAGTTTTAGTTTTAATCAGTTGCCAATACATCAGTTATCATTTATAAATACTAATAATAGCAGAAATATCATTCGTTTTAAAATAGCAAGTAATTTCCTATGAAATTTTGTTTTGTGTCACTAATTTGGTCGATAGAAAACTGGATTTATTTCAAAAAAAATATATGACACTAAGCGTACAAACTATTAGAAAAACTTCCTTGGTTTATTAGCTACCCAGAAACATAAAATTATTTACAACATTCTCAAAAATAAATGAATTAATAGATGATAAGTAGTGTGTAAAGAGAAAAGGGCAATTTCAAAAACATCTTAATTTGCAAAATTTTGTTCAAAGTGACTTCCCTTATGACAAATACACGCTTCCTTATCTCTATGACGGCCACTCTTGGACTGAATATGCGTCTTATTTAGTCATTATCTTCAAATATGTTTCGGAGAAGAATATCGATACACGGCCAAATCCGTTTGTATAACAAAGGACTTCATGTAAAAACAACCGGCGTTAGGTTCTGGTCATTGTGCATGCCATGTAGTCATGTAGTGGGATAGAATATAACACGTGGAAACCGAGACATCCTACCATTACCGCACAATAATTTGATACTACGCTGGACAAACTATCACAATATCCATTATTAGCCCCAAAAATTCAACGAAATCTAAAAAAACAAAACCAACAGGCCCAAGGTGACGGTTTTAATTTAAATGTTTGGATGGGTATCATAAATAATTACTTGATTGGGTTCTACTTTTTACCCAACAATTTAAATGGTGAGAAATAAGATTAATTTTTAGGGAATGAGCTAGGATCATTGTTTTAAATTTGAATTTAGAAACAAGTTCTAAATTCAAATTTAAAACAATGATCCTAGCTCATCATATTATGAGTTTATTCGAACACGACGATTGTTTAGTGCAGTATCGAACTACTGTGCGGCAGTGGTTGGATACATCGGTTTTCAGGCGTTGGATTGACAGGGCGGTCCCACTACATGACTACATGGCATGCACAATGACCAGAACCTAACGCCGGTTGATTTTTACATGAACTCCCTTGTTTATACAAACGGAATAGGCCGTGTATCGAAATTCTTCTCCGAAACATATTTGAAGATAATGACTAAATAAGACGCATATTCAGTCCAAGAGTGACCGTCATAGAGATAAGGAAGCGTGTTCGGGCATGTATTTGTCATAGGGGAAGTCACTTTGAACAAAATTTTGCAAATTAAGATGTTTTTGAAATTGCCCTTTTCTCTTTACACACTACTTATCATCTATTAATTCATTTATTTTTAAGAATGTTGTGAATAATTTTATGTTTCTGGATAGCTAATAAACCAAGGAAGTTTTTCTAATAGTTTGTACGCTTAGTGTCATATATTTTTTTTTGAAATAAATCCAGTTTTCTATCGACCAAATTAGTGACACAAAACAAAATTTCATAGGAAATTACTTGCTATTTTAAAACGAATGATATTTCTGCCATTATTACTATTTATAAATGATAACTGATGTATTGGCAACTGATTAAAACTAAAACCACTAAAATCCAACCAGTATTTTTTTATTTATTGATGATTTTGTAATTAATTCGGGATTTTTGACCAAAACCAAAAATGTTGAATATCTCAGAAACTAGCCACTTTCCGCCCAAGGACCTCAGGGCTAATTTTGTAGGAAATTAGTTGTATTATCACCTCCCGAGAGGAATACGTCGAATTCAAAGTCACCCTGTATATACTCTGTATCCTTCTGTGAGAATAATTGTCTCTTTCTTTGTTTGTAGGCTCTCAGTCAAGAAGAGGTGACGGACTTGCTCCACGCGGCTCCATTCCAGAATATTCTGCCGAGACCGTTCGCTGCAGGTGGGTTTAAATACATTGTTTAAGGAACAGAGGGTAAAGTTCCCTAAGTAAAGCAGTATCCTCCGACCAGGCGGTGATCGTGTCTGGCAGCTTTCTGTCCAACTGTAGTTCGTTGGGATTGTCTATCCATGTTTATTCGCATGTAAACTTCATATGTGCGATGTAGGATTTATGACGTCATCCGTTGATTTGCTCGTCGATAGTCTATGTGCGACTTCTGTCATCTGTCACTTGTCATGTGTCGCCGCAATACTGTAAATGGGCTAGTTTCCTACTAGTCAAATTCAATACTTTTTTCGAAACGTCAAAAACGATATTTTCTATGAACTTTGTATGAAATAGTGCGTTATGACGTCATAAGTTTTTGACGTCAAATAGCAGACTTAATTGTAAAAATTTAGCTAGAAAAAATCGAAAATTAAATAGTTCATCAAATTTATGAATGAGAGTGTGATTATTTTTTAATATTTTATTGTATTGAAAAGTTGTAATAATTTATTTTTGACCGAGGATACTACCCAATTGACTCGAGCAATTTAAGATCTTGTTCTTAGCACGTACTTGACTTTGAAATAGTATTTTTCAATAAACTACGTTGAAAAAAGCGCTAAAACCTCTCGTGATTAAAGGTAAGCGTCCATAGGCCCGCATCGTAAGCATCGTACGCATTCCGTATGACGTCATCAGTACGCATCGCATGTAGACATTGCCGATGATGCGGTCCGTACGATGCGGATCAGTGGACGCAGTTGTATGAGTTTCTATACAAGACAAACTAAAATCCGTTGCGTGCGATGCGTACGATGCGGGCCTGTGGACGCTTACCTTAAAGGGCTATCCATACATTACGTCACACGAATTTCATGATTTTTGACCCCCTCCCCCGTCCTTGTCACAATTGGTCACATTTGTGAGACCGCCTAGTGTGACGTCACATTTTATAATTTTACATTTAGTTCCGAAATTTGTTGTATAAAATTAAGTCAGTTATCAAATGAATTTAGTAAATCGCGACCAAACAGAGAACCTTCTTTTTTTTTATTTTTAAATCATTTATAAATGAAACGATTAAATTATGTAAAAATATTGCATAATATTAAAAATGATATTTTGCAATATTTTATTTTTCAGAGGGCGAGAAGCCTGAGACGAAACAGAAGCGTCTCGAAGCGAAGTACGCGGCGCTACAGATTGTGCAGAATGTCGACAAATATGGCACTGCCAAGGTAAGTTCTGTGACCATAGTCATTTATTAATAATAATTGTGTTTTTATGGTAAACGAGCAGACGTATCGCCTGCTTACATTCGGTGAGGGGGTGTTCAAGTACATATTATGTAATGCAATTTCCGGGGGGAGGGTGTCACGTTACGATGCGATACTATGGTGGGGGGCGGTTTCTTACAACATTTTTTTTTCTTTCTTACGCGTTACGTAATATAAAACAATATATAAAAAAGCTAAAATGGGAGGGGGTAGAAAAACGTTACGTTGTGTTACAGGAGGGAAATCTTTAAAAAAATGTGTTACGTAATGCTTAATCAGGGGATCCATCTGCTCTTTTACCGGCTTATACCATCAAAAAAGTTTTGCGGGCTCAAAGTAAAATCATTTATTCCAATTAAACTATATACACCGCCACTCGGCCGTACCTACAGCGATATATGCCTACAAATTCGGATGGCGTCGACTACCATGTCGACGGCCGGGGTGTCGATGCGCAGTGCTCACGCGTAGAGGTCGGACGTCGGACGTTTGGTGGAACTTAATTATTATCATTTATTACTTTATTACCTTACAAAATTAGTTTAAAATATGAGTGGCTTAAAGCATTGCTCATTTGATGGATGTATGTCAAGACAAAAGGACATGGGATTGTCATTTTTTACATTACCTGCAGATGAGAAAATGTAAGTTCAAATTTATTTTAAAACTGTGAAACTACCTTCACATTCTTCATATTACTAACATTAATTAGTTACTTTGTTGATACTTACTAATAATATGGACTCATGTCTGAATTTAAGGAATTTGTTTTTTATAATTACGAGAGCAACTTGAAAATGTGATTTTTTGTTTGTTGAGATTTTTTAACGATTATGGTGTCAAATGAAAGGCCTAGGTCTATAACTATTTTATCCGTTTGAATCATATAAATGGGTCAACGCGTTACGAAATTAGAAGAAATTAAGAATCGTAAAAATGTAAACAAACCAGAATTTTTGATGTTTTTGTTCCACAACTTTTTAATTAATGCAAAATGTAAAATATTGTTATTGTAACTAAATGAGAATTGTTTACCCATGTAAAAAGCCAAATTTTATAGGAATTAAATGATATAAGAATTTAGTTAGGTTCTCTTTACACAAAGTTCAATTCAATCATACGCATCAAACGTAAGATAGAATAGGTGGTCAAATAGGTAGATAGATAGACGATGAATATTATAGTAGTAGTAGTAGTACCACGTAGTACTACACTACAGTACAGTACCACAGAATAATAAGTAATGTAACGCAACGCATCGGCGAACCCACAACCCTTTTTTTTTTTTTGAGGGGGGAAAATCATCCAATGACTTCTCCCGCCTTGGGCAAGGCGAAAGGGAGTGTCAGACTCTTACTGACTAAAAACCACCCCGTTCCTTCTCCTGCTTTTCGACCCGAAGCCCCGGTAAACCCGCTAGGTAGTCCGCAGCTCCGGATCAGAACCCACAACCCTAGCGAAACGAGTACGAATACGTATTACGTCACTCAGCGCCAGACAGCGACAGAGCTACGTGTTTGAAGAGAGCGGCAAACTGCGGCAATACTACTATAGTAGGGGAGACACAGAAGCACAGACAGAAGGGATTTCGGTAGTTACTCGAGCACGTCAGATTAGTAAATGGGGAATAGCTAGTGTCATGTTGAAGATACCCACCACATTCGCACTTTCATTAAATGGGGGGATTAAAAAAATTAAAAAAAAATCTAACTTACTCCAGTCAGTTTCGTCAGATTAGGAGAAGAGAAGTCGACAGCATACAAAAGAATGCGCATTTAAAAAAATCTTCCCATTTGAGCGTGATTTCTAACCACTCAAACGTCCGGCCCGCGCGACCGTTTATCTCTCTAACGTCCAGCCGCGCACGGCATCCGAACCGCGCGCGACTCGCAAGTTCGTCGTAACAAAAAACCTATATAGCTACTGAACCGTAATGCCTAGAATAAAGAAAAGAATACCAAAAAAAGATTGAAGAATACTGATCAATCTTAATGATTTTTTTAAATCTTTAGTTGATCTTTAAAATACAATAAAACGGTTAACCCGTTTAACATGAAACACAGAAAAAAAAACAGAATTATTTCTATCTTTTTAGAATATACGGCACAACTAATGCATATTTTATCAATAAAATATTTTTACAACAAACTAGACTCATTGTCCTTTCTTTTGATGTATATATGATTATATTCGGTTAACTCTAAGTATTGTAATTAAATCGAAAGAAAACACTACTCGTAATTTTACACATCAAAAAACCTGAGGAACACATTGACATTATTATGGAATCTTCAATGAATTTAGTATATTTCTCTAAAATGTATTATTTTGCTTATTACGAAATGTATTTCGATATTTTATATACCATTGTAATGCAAAGTATGTAAAATATGTATAAACAAAACTAAAAGTGGCCAACACCATGCTATGGCCAGACCGGCCATTTTTTTCGAAACAACAATCGTTTGAAGTTAAAATTAGAATAGATTTATCAGCTAAAACTGTGATATTTATACATCATCGTAAAGCACAAATCTTCTAGTTTATTTTGATGTATAACACTTGCAAGATAAATTAAACAAAACTGTAGTATTTACGACATAATTGTTGGAACTCACAAAAACACTTCACAACACGGGCGTAAAACGAGTCAACTAACTTTAAAAATTTATATTTTGTTTGTCAAAGCATATTACAACGCCATGTCTTATTTTTTCGTCGAACAATTTATTCAGCTGTATAGATAATCAGTCAAAACTCACCAAACAAGACCGTATTTTAAACTAGAGGGAGTTAAACACCCAAGTAGCACAGAAGAGCTGAATAGTAGCTGAATCACTGTTCACAATGAAATCTTCTGCTGAATAAACCTGCTGAATAAAAACGTTAGAGGCGCCTACTCAGCTGATATAACTCTGATTTGGGCACAAATTAATCAGCTGTTAGCTGAATAATGTAGCTGGTTGCACTATATCAGCGTTATTTGAGCATTATTGAAGGTAACAGTCGCCCCAAGAGCTGAATAATGACCGATTATCAGGGTATGTGTTACCTTTTATACACCACAAGGGCTGAATAATAGAGTACTTGTTCCCTGTTTAACACCACAAAATACACTCCAGGATATTAGCAACTCTTATATGAAGCTGACAATTCACAAGTGGCAAAATTATGAATAATTTTCACCCTACTTCTTATTATTTTGATATGTTTTGTATGAACCATTTTGTAAAGTGTTTGTGGGGAACAGGCAAATATTTATCGGGAAGTAAAACTTTGTTTTTCCTCATGTGCATGAAATTCGAATGGGAAAGAAAGTTTATTGTCAAATACTATATAATTATAGACGAATATTTTCACGCGCTCTCAAAATATCACTGCTTTCCTGAAAATTATAGTATTAAAAACGTTGATGATATTATTATAAAAAATTAAGTCTTTTTATTTTTCCTTTGTAATTTGAGAATAAGCTGTAAAATGAAATCATTACACTTTCTATTCAAATTCTTTTGAAATTTTCGTTAACTAAACAAAAACCAATTGTTATTTATTATTTATACATAGGTTAGAAACTAAAAAATGGCAGACAAGCAATGTGTACCGTATTAATTAAAATTAAACGGCATGAGCTGTTGAAGTGTTCACTCGTGGTACATGAATCAGTGACGAGCTGTTACGAGTGGTTCTTGTGTTACACAAGTCAGCTACAGATTCATGTTAAGCTTGCAAAAGGCATTATATCTTTGTTATTTGAAGCCACAGAATAACTGATTACATCATAATAGCTCACTTGATCTTTCTTAAAATGCAAGTCGTCTAAGAGTTCAGTTGTGGTCTTCAATTCAGAATATAGCTTAGTTAAAGTCCACAAAAATACTTAAAATTGCTTAAAACTATATAATACTGAACTTGTTACCTATATTAACGCTGCAAGCGTTGCAGCGTGGTCTCCGTGACGCGTAATAACGTTCTTATTCAGGTGGAAGCTCACTTTTCACCTATTGCAGGTCGAGTGTACTGTAATAACTCTTTATAAGTGCTAAAGTTACCAAAGTTACCTCGTGTGACATCTTATAATGCAGTTTTGTGCTACTTGGGCAGAACTCGTCGCTTTGGATACTATATAGTATCCATGGACGTATGACGCTCCTTTTTTTGGATACCGTGCTATCCATGGACGTTAGAGTGGCTAAGAGTGAGAGGGTTTAAAAGCGTTCTCGTTAGTACCGTCCGAAACATTCAGTCCCATCATGCAAACTGGCAGATTAAGGGTTTCTCATTATCAGAGACACATGTAGCATATACATTATCAATATCTGACACGCTCCACCTCTAGAACAAAAGTTACACGTAACAATTTTAAAGATCTGTGGATTCCCCCTTTCTCCACCGATGGAAGAAAATGTCACTTAACCATTTTTTCTTTCTATCACCATATATTTAAAATCCAGTAGGTCCCTACGACGCTCGAGTAAATCCAAATTTAGCATCGTGGGCTCCCCTACTATTACTACAATAGGTGAATATCTCGGTAGGTAAAAAGCGCTTATGCGAGCTGAATTGAACTTTATTGCTCAGAACCAAGAGTCTCTTATAAGTTTGAATTGTTACGGGGAGTGGTGCGTTTACTTATTATTCTGTGGTAAGGGTCTGACACTCCCTCTCGGCTCGTCCAAGGCGGGAGAAGGCGTTGGATGATTTTCGCCCCTCAAAAATAGATACTTAGGTACTTTAGAACCGTCAACTTATTTATCTTTGAATTATTCTTTAAATCTTTAGGGAACAGAGAGTAAAGTTCCCTAAGAAAAGCAGTATCCTCCGACCAGGCGAGGTGATTATGCCTGGCGGGCTTTCTGCCCAACTGTTGTTCGTTGGGATTTTCTATCCGTGTTTATTCGCATGTAAACTTCGTATGTGCGATGTAGGATTTTGTGATGTCATCCGTTGATTTGCTCGTCGATAGTCTATGTGCGACTTCTGTCATCTGTCAATGTGTCGCCACAAATCTAATAATATATTGCAGCAAGGCCAGCTGTCCCGCGAGGGCGACCTGCTGACCCGCGAGCGGCTGTGCTGCGGGCTGTCCCTGTTCTCCGTGGTGCTGCGCAGACTGCGCGCCTGCCTGGCCGCGCCGCAGTGGCCCGCGCCCCCCGCGCCCCACCACCACGCGCCCGCGCACACTGACGACACCAACGAGTTCCACAGGTCAACTTCTACTCTACTATATTGAATAAAATAAAAATGTTAGATACACTGGACTCAGTCAAACCATTTATTCTATTTCAGGTATAAATAACTACTTTCGAAATGTTCATAAATAATTTAGTTTCGAATGGAGAAGAACAAGCAACTTCATTAGTTACTCTTTTATTTAGGCTCTGTCTAGTTCCTATTGATCATAGCGTCATGTTTTGATATTTTATACCCTTCCTCAATAAATGAACTATCCAATACAAAAAATCCAGAGATTTACTATTAAATGAACTAACAAAAACAGTTGTAATAAGATTTTTTTTTGTGAAATTTTGTGTAACGGTGCAAATTAACTGTTTTTTTTTCTTTCATTTATTATATAATGTAAACGAAACCGCTGGAAGAACCTAGTTATTAAAGAAATTATAAATAATAATGTGTGTTTATATTCCAGACTGTGGTCGGCCCTGCAGTTCCTGTATTGTATACCCGTTGGTGACACGCAGTTTACTGTCGAGTGAGTATACACAGCGTGGTCTTAAAGTTTAATTCTAACACACACGCACACACACACACACACACACACACACACACACACACACACACACACACACACACACACACACACACACACACACACACACACACACACACACACACACACACACACACACACACACACACACACACACACACACACACACACACACGCGCGCGCGCGCACGCGCGCACGCACATACACACACATGTTTAAATTGTCATGACTATTTCGCTCACACACAAAGTCAAAGTGAAAGTTATTTATTTCAAATTGACCAAAAAGGCACTTTTGAACGTCAAAGCAAATATAATAATATTAAAAATATCAGTCTGTCGGTCAATCCTCTAGTTGCTCTATTTGCTCGTTCCAAAGTGTAGATTCCTATGGAGAAGAACGAGCAAGAAACTCCATAGGTTACTCTTGTCCAATCAGGTTCACAATACAATACTTGGTTACATTGTTTCAATACTCATTGTTTTACCTTCCAGGGAGCTATTCGGCGAAGGTCTCCACTGGGCTGGGTGTACGATTATAGCGTTGCTGGGTCAGCAGAGAAGGTTCGAAGCTCTGGACTTCTGCTACCACATCCTGAGAGTGCAGCGAGTCGACGGGAAGGACGAGTCGGTTAAAGGGATTGTAAGTATTATTGCGTGTTTTATACCCTTGTTTAAACACTAGGATTGTCTCCTGTGTCGTGGGTGCGTTTACAAACATACAAGTTCACAAACACATGACAGCTCAGACCTGAAACGACGATTTGTGGAGCTCACAAAGAGTTGGTCTGTGCGGGAATTGAACCCGCTGCACGTTGCGTGGTAGCTAGTTGCCCAGCCACTGCACCAACTGTGCAGTCAAAATTATTGAGTCAGTCAGTCAGAAATTATTTAAAATACTGAATTATTTTGTCTCAAATGCAGGAATCGAACGCGATATATCTTTTAATTATTAATATTGGCACCTCCAATCTCGCAATTGACTGAACTGTGGGCGTGGAAGCTGGGCACCTAGCCACCGCGCAACGTGTAGCTGGTTCGATTCCGCACAGAACAACTCTTTGTGTGATCCACAAATTGTTGTTCCGGGTCTGTGTGTGATGTGTATGTGAACTTGTATGTTTGTAAACGCACCCACGACACAGGAGACAATCCTAGCGTGCAACATGGTTTAAAAAAATATATAAAAGTACACATATCATTTTTTTAGTTAGATAGATCAATTTATTTATCATAACATGAGTTACATGACAATACAACATGCAGGCACAGAGAAATGTGGTAAAGCACAGCCATTTTTGGCCTCTCAGCGTATAAATATAAAGATGGGTTTAAATTACAATATGAAATGTTACAATGTTACATTATACATATTTATAAATGTCCGCAGCCCCTAAAACGCATGGTGGACCGCATCCGGCGCTTCCAAGTGCTGAACTCGCAAATATTCGGCGTCCTCGCGCGCCACCTGGCGGCCGACGAGGAGAGGGCCGGCGTCGAGCACGTGCGCTGCTTCCCTCCGCCCTCCGCGCCCATACATCAGATCAATTAGACTGGAGGACCCTTTGTGGAAGGTTGTGTTGTTAACACACCCTGTTTGTGAAGGTGTAGGTGTATTAAAACATCCTGTATTATGACTTGAACAATGTGCTGTTACATAAAACACACCCTGTATAACTGCTTGTACAACAGCTTATCATTCTGTGTGTAGTTTGTTTATGTTGTTAAAACACCCTGTTTATAAGGTTAGCGGTGTTTAGAAACACCCTGTATTATGACTTGAGCAACACCCTGTGTTACATAATCTTGTATTTAGACACACCCTCTATAATAATTTGTACAACAGCTTAACACCCTGTTTGTAAGGTTAGAGTGTTTGAGAAACATCCTGTTTTATGACTTAAACATAACATTCTGTATTCTAGTTTTATCTAGAATCACTGTATAATGACTTGAACAACCCTTAGTATGAGTTTTCTTTATTTATATTTTAACAATCTTTAGTATGATTGGTTAATTCGAACCGGCCAATCAGAGTGCCGAACGCGCTCTCGTTTCGATTACTTTAAACGTAAAACAAACTCGTACTAAGGGTACTGTATACTTTTGAAGACAACTGAAAATGTATTCCAATAATATAAGTACCTATGTAGACATATAGCTTAATATATAAGGAATATTAAAACTTTCCATAAGTAAGTAGATAAACTTAAAAATCACTGTTCACTCACTTACATTAATGGAGAAAAGCTCTACTAGTTTCGAGTCACAGAGGGACTCTTCATCATGAGCAGCGTGCGCAGACGGCGACGTCGCGCAGCCTACTGAGAGTAGAGTAAAAAAGAGAGAGAGTGAGAAAGAGAGTATGAAAAGTCCCTCTGTGACTCGAAACTAGTAGAGCTTTTCTCCATTAATGTACGTGAGTAAACCGTGATATTTAGTTAATTTAGTATGTCTCACGATAGTTATTATAAAGATATTTTCCAAGAATTCTTTAATAAGTTATTATGAATTCGCATTTTTGAATAATCTAAAGACTTTATATTATCAGATTAAGTCCTAATTTTTAGTATAATACTAACTGATGCCCGTGGCTTCACTCGCTTGGATTCGTGGACTTTGTGACTAATAAAAGTAGCCCAAGTTACTCCTTAGTACATCAGCTACCTGCCAATAAAAGTCCCGTCAAAATCGGTCCAGCCATTTCAGAGATTAGTCAGAACAAACAAACAGATAAAAAATGTAAAAATAATATTTATTTATGTATTTAATTCAAAAGTTACAACAGTAGACAACCAATTAAAGCAACTTACATACATAACTAAAACATAATTAAACAGGAATTAACAGCATTCATAAGTTCGCCTCGCAGTACTTCAGGCATTCCGACATAATATTTTGGTGATTGTATATTCATATGCATGTAGTAAAATAAATAGTTCAACAAACAGACACTTCAATTTTATTTATTAGTCTATTACTTTACTAATATTATAAATGCGAAAGTTTGTGTGTATGTTACTCAATCATGTCAAAACAGCTGAAGTGATCGGGATGAAATTTGGAACAGGGGTAGATTATGGTCTGGAATAACACTTAGGATACGTTTTAACCCACGAGAACGCAGACGAAGCCGCTGGTAGAAGCTAGTAATCGATATTATTTAAGATTTGTCTCTCATTAAAATATTTTTGGTTAAAAATCTATTTAGAATTAATTCTCACATAAGTATTAGAAATATATTATTTGGCTATGTATAATGTAATTTATTGAAATCATGAATTTTGTATCGACGTGAGCTAATGGTAACATGTAAACAGTGACTCGTGTAGTGTAGAGATTGTCCAGTCAACTGATGGTAGCGTGGACTGTCCAGGGGATGTATGCAAGAATATCATAAGAATTATGTAATCTTTTTTATTATAATTATGAAATAAAGTATACAAACCTTAAAAATGTGTATTTTTTAAGTTATACCCCACGGGTCTCAATCGATGTGAAATATTTATGAACAAACCGTAAAGACTACAGTTTTTCGCTGCGAATAACAGTGCAGTGTGCTTCTATATCCTGCGTGAGCGATCTATCAAAATGTATTGACGTGTCCTACGTCACCAACCGCACGTGGGATACAGTAAGGCGATATAACGCGATCAATTGGCTTGATATTGTCGCGCGAACTGGACGCGGTGCCGTCACGTGTTTGTTTATAATGTCGGAAACAGAAACAAAACGAAACGATTCACATGCACGTAGGACATAGCCGCCGTCACACCGCATCCGTTATCACTTAGAACTGTCAGGAAACTTTAGGCCGCATCATCACTTACCATCAGGCGAGATAGCGGCCAAACGTCGGCACATTTAACATAAAAAAAAAGTTTTCTTTTTTTAGGGCAGGAGTATGACAATTGCTAGCTACACGTTTTACAGGAAACGTTCGAAAGCATTTTTATTCTAGCAATGCTGTGCCCAACCCGGGAATTGAACCCGAGACACTTTTTTCTGGCAGTCGCACTTGCGACCTCTCGACAGCTGAGTATCCACTTGCGAAGCCTCATGGCTAGCTGGCTCATTCTGAGCGTGTCGCGGACTGAGGAAAGTACATGCGTCTTCAGTTGAGCTCACATAATACCGTATCGAGCGGCAAGCCTCAACCCGAGTCAAGCCACCTCTGAGTTTGTTTCGGCATTTCTTCTCAGAGTAGTCGGATAGGAAATGCCGGCTGTTTGAGAAATATATTTATTGTACGTTTTACATTAGTTAGCTTGAGTTGTTTAGTTTGAGATTGTTGAAGTGGCGTTTTGAAGTTTTGTTCTGCTGCGGGTGGCTACGACACGCAGCTGCTCGCAGCTCGGACTCGTGGTGTACACTGGCGGGCGGCGGGCGGTCTCGGAACGCCGGCTCGCTGACATGGCGGATTCATGTAGAAACTTGTTGCTTGGACACCGGCCTCGTCTAGTTATGTAAATGCAGTAATATATCGCCCCCCAGCAGCGGGCGAGCGCTGTGCTGCGGGCTGTCCCTGTTCTCCGTGGTGCTGCGCAGACTGCGCGCCTGCCTGGCCGCGCCGCAGTGGCCCGCGCCCCCGCGCCCCACCACCACGCGCCCGCGCACACTGACGACACCAACGAGTTCCACAGGTCAACTTCTACTCTACTATATTGAATAAAATAAAAATGTTAGATACACTGGACTCAGTCAAACCATTTATTCTATTTCAGGTATAAATAACTACTTTCGAAATGTTCATAAATAATTTAGTTTCGAATGGAGAAGAACAAGCAACTTCATTAGTTACTCTTTTATTTAGGCTCTGTCTAGTTCCTATTGATCATAGCGTCATGTTTTGATATTTTATACCCTTCCTCAATAAATGAACTATCCAATACAAAAATTCCAGAGATTTACAAATGAACTAACAAAAACAGTTGTAACAGTTTTTTTTTGTGAAATTTTGTGTAACGGTGCAAATGAATTGTTTTTCTTTCTTTCATTTATTATATAATGTAAGCGAAACCGCTGGAAAAACCTAGTTATTAAAGAAATTATAAATAATAATGTGTGTTTATATTCCAGACTGTGGTCGGCCCTGCAGTTCCTGTATTGTATACCCGTTGGTGACACGCAGTTTACTGTCGAGTGAGTATACACAGCGTGGTTTTAAAGTTTAATTCTAATACACACACACACACACACACACACACACACACACACACACACACACACACACACACACACACACACACACACACACACACACACACACACACACACACACACACACACACACACACACACACACACACACACACACACACACACACACACACACACACACACGATTAAATTGTCATGACTATTTCGCTCATACACTCAAAGTCAAAGTCAAAATTATTTATTTCAAATAGACCGATAAGGCACTTTTGAACGTCAAAGCAAATATAACAATATTAAAAAAAAACGTCTGTCTGTCGGTCAGTCCTCTAGTTGCTCTATTTGCTCGTTCCAAAGTGTAGATTCCTATGTAGAAGAACGAGCAAGAAACTCCATAGGTTACTCTTGTCCAATCAGGTTCACAATACAATACTTGGTTACATTGTTTCAATACTCATTGTTTTACCTTCCAGGGAGCTATTCGGCGAAGGTCTCCACTGGGCTGGGTGTACGATTATAGCGTTGCTGGGTCAGCAGAGAAGGTTCGAAGCTCTGGACTTCTGCTACCACATCCTGAGAGTGCAGCGAGTCGACGGGAAAGACGAGTCGGTTAAAGGGATTGTAAGTATTATTGTGTGTTTTATACCCTTTTTTTTAAACACTAGGATTTTCTCCTGTGTCGTGGGTGCGTTTACAAACATACAAGTTCACATACACATGACACTCAGACCCGAAACGACGATTTGTGGATCTCACAAAGAGTTGTTCCGTGCGGGAATTGAACCCGCTACACGTTGCGTGGTAGCTGGTTGCCCAGCCACTGCACCAACTGTGCAGTCAAAATTATTGAGTCAGTCAGTCAGAAATTATAGAAAATACTGAATGTTTTTTGTCTCAAATACGGGAATCGAACGCGATATCTCTTAATTATTAACATTGGCACCTCTAATCTCGCAACTGACTGAACTGTGGGCGTGGAAGCTGGGCACCTAGCCACCGCGCAACGTGTAGCTGGTTCGATTCCCGCACAGAACAACTCTTTGTGTGATCCACAAATTGTTGTTCCGGGTCTGTGTGTGATGTGTATGTGAACTTGTATGTTTGTAAACGCACCCACGACACAGGAGACAATCCTAGCGTGCGACATGGTTTAAAAATATATATAAAAGTACACATATCATTTTTTTAGTTAGATAGATCAATTTATTTATCATAACATGAGTTACATGACAATACAACATGCAGGCACAGAGAAATGTGGTAAAGCACAGTCATGTTTGGCCTCTCAGCGTATAAATATAAAGATGGGTTTAAATTACAATATGAAATGTTACAATGTTACATTATACATATTTATAAATGTCCGCAGCCCCTAAAACGCATGGTGGACCGCATCCGGCGCTTCCAAGTGCTGAACTCGCAAATATTCGGCGTCCTCGCGCGCCACCTGGCGGCCGACGAGGAGAGGGCCGGCGTCGAGCACGTGCGCTGCTTCCCTCCGCCCTCCGCGCCCATACATCAGATCAATTAGACTGGAGGACCGTTTGTGTGAGGTTGTGTTGTTAACACACCCTGTTTGTGAAGGTGTAGGTGTATTAAAACATCCTGTATTATGACTTGAACAATGTGCTGTTACATAAGACACACCCTGTATAATGACTTGTACAACAGCTTAACATCCTGTGTGTATTTTGGTTATGTTGTTAAAACATCCTGTTTATGAAGTTATAGGTGTGTTGAAACATCCTGTATTACGACTTGAGCAACACCCTGTGTTACATAATCTTGTATTTAGACACACCCTCTATAATAATTTGTACAACAGCTTAACACCCTGTTTGTAAGGTTAGAGTGTTTGAGAAACATCCTGTTTTATGACTTAAACATAACATTCTGTATTCTAGTTTTATCTAGAATCACTGTATAATGACTTGAACAACCCTTAGTATGAGTTTTCTTTATTTATATTTTAACAATCTTTAGTATGATTGGTTTATTCGAACCGGCCAATCAGAGTGCCGAACGCGCTCTCGTTTCGATTACTTTAAACGTAAAACAAACTCGTACTAAGGGTACTGTATACTTTTGAAGACAACTGAAAATGTATTCCAATAATATAAGTACCTATGTAGACATATAGCTTAATATATAAGGAATATTAAAACTTTCCATAAGTAAGTAAATAAACTAAAAATCACTGTTCACTCACTGGTACATTAATGGAGAAAAGCTCTACTAGTTTCGAGTCACAGAGGGACTCTTCATCATGAGCAGCGTGCGCAGACGGCGACGTCGCGCAGCCTACTGAGAGTAGAGTAAAAAGAAGAGAGAGTGAGAAAGAGAGTATGAAAAGTCCCTCTGTGACTCGAAACTAGTAGAGCTTTTCTCCATTAATGTACGTGAGTAAACCGTGATATTTAGTTAATTTAGTATGTCTCACGATAGTTATTATAAAGATATTTTCCAAGAATTCTTAAATAAGTTATTATGAATTCGCATTTTTGAATAATCTAAAGACTTTATATTATTAGATTAAGCATAATTTTTAGTATAATACTAACTGATGCCCGTGGCTTCACTCGCTTGGATTTGTGGACTTTGTGACTAATAAAAGTAGCCCAAGTTACTCCTTAGTACATCAGCTACCTGCCAATAAAAGTCCCGTCAAAATCGGTTTTGCCATTTCAGAGATTCGCCAGAACAAATAAACAGATAAAAAATGTAAAAATAATATTTATTTATTTAATTAATTCAAAAGTTACAACAGTAGACAACCAATTACAGCAACTTACATACATAACTAAAATATAATTAAACAGGAATTAACAGCATTCATAAGTTCGCCTCGCAGTACTTCAGGCATTCCGACAAAATATTTTGGTGATTGTATATTCATATGCATGTAGTAAAATAAATAGTTCAACAAACAGACACTTCAATTTTATTTATTAGTCTATTACTTAACTAATATTATAAATGCGAAAGTTTGTGTGTATATTTGTTACTCAATCACGTCAAAACGGCTGAAGTGATGGGGATGAAATTTGGAACAGGGGTAGATTATGGTCTGGAATAACACATAGGATTTTTATCCCACGAGAACGCAAACGAAGCCACTGGCAGAAGCTAGTACTCGATATTATTTAAGATTTGTCTCTCATTAAAATATTTTTGGTTAAAAATCTATTTAGAATTAATTCTCACATAAGTATTAGAAATATATTATTTGGCTATGTATAATGTAATTTATTGAAATCATGAATTTTGTATCGACGTGAGCTAATGGTAACATGTAAACAGTGACTCGTGTAGTGTAGAGATTGTCCAGTCAACTGATGGTAGCGTGGACTGTCCAGGGGATGTATGCAAGAATATCATAAGAATTATGTAATCTTTTTTATTATAATTATGAAATAAAGTATACAAACCTTAAAAATGTGTATTTTTTAAGTTATACCCCACGGGTCTCAATCGATGTGAAATATTTATGAACAAACCGTAAAGACTACATTTTTTCGCTGCGAATAACAGTGCAGTGTGCTTCTATATCCTGCGTGAGCGATCTATCAAAATGTATTGACGTGTCCTACGTCACCAACCGCACGTGGGATACAGTAAGGCGATATAACGCGATCAATTGGCTCGATATTGTCGCGCGAACTGGACGCGGTGCCGTCACGTGTTTGTTTATAATGTCGGAAACAGAAACAAAACGAAACGATTCACATGCACGTAGGACATAGCCGCCGTCACACCGCATCCATTATCACTTAGAACTGTCAGGAAACTTTAGGCCGCATCATCACTTACCATCAGGCGAGATAGCGGCCAAACGTCGGATCATTTAACATAAAAAAGTTTTCTTTTTTAGGGCAGGAGTATGACAATTGCTAGCTACACGTTTTACAGGAAACGTTCGAAAGCATTTTTATTCTAGCAATGCTGTGCCCAACCCGGGAATTGAACCCGAGACACTTTTTTCTGGCAGTCGCACTTGCGAGCATTCGACAGGTCCGCCTCATTCTGAGCGTGTCGCGGACTGAGGAAAGTACATGCGTCTTCAGTTGAGCTCACATAATACCGTATCGAGCGGCAAGCCTCAACCCGAGTCAAGCCACCTCTGAGTTTGTTTCGGCATTTCTTCTCAGAGTAGTCGGATAGGAAATGCCGGCTGTTTGAGAAATATATTTATTGTACGTTTTACATTAGTTAGCTTGAGTTGTTTAGTTTGAGATTGTTGAAGTGGCGTTTTGAAGTTTTGTTCTGCTGCGGGTGGCTACGACACGCAGCTGCTCGCAGCTCGGACTCGTGGTGTACACTGGCGGGCGGCGGGCGGTCTCGGAACGCCGGCTCGCTGACATGGCGGATTCATGTAGAAACTTGTTGCTTGGACACCGGCCTCGTCTAGTTATGTAAATGCAGTAATATATCGCCCCCCAGCAGCGGGCGAGCGCTGTGCTGCGGGCTGTCCCTGTTCTCCGTGGTGCTGCGCAGACTGCGCGCCTGCCTGGCCGCGCCGCAGTGGCCCGCGCCCCCGCGCCCCACCACCACGCGCCCGCGCACACTGACGACACCAACGAGTTCCACAGGTCAACTTCTACTCTACTATATTGAATAAAATAAAAATGTTAGATACACTGGACTCAGTCAAACCATTTATTCTATTTCAGGTATAAATAACTACTTTCGAAATGTTAATAAATAATTGTCCGTCAATGAAGCTAGGTGCTTGTTCCAAAGTGTATTTAGACTCTGTCTAGTTCCTATTGATCATAGCGTCATGTTTTGATATTTTATACCCTTCCACAATAAATTAACTACCCAATACAAAAATTTCAGAGATTTACAAATGAATTAACAAAAACAGTTGTAATAAGATTTTTTTTTTGTAAAATTTCGTGTAACGGTGCAAATGAATTGTTTTTCTTTCTTTCATTTATTATATAATTTAAGCGAAACCGCTGGAAGAACCTAGTTATTAAAGAAATTATAAATAATCATTTGTATTATATTCCAGACTGTGGTCGGCCCTGCAGTTCCTGTATTGTATACCCGTTGGTGACACGCAGTTTACTGTCGAGTGAGTATACACGTTGTGGTCTTAAAGTTCAATTCTAACACACACACACACACACGCACACACACACACACACACACACACACACACACACACACACACACACACACACACACACACACACACACACACACACACACACACACACACACACACACACACACACACACACACACACGCACGCACGCACGCACGCACACACGCACGCACACACGCACACACCCGATTAAATTGACATGACTATTTCGCTCACCCACTCAAAGTCAAAATTATTTATTTCAAATAGACCGATAAGGCACTTTTGAACGTCAAAGCAAATATTATAATATTAATAACGTCTGTCTGTCGGTCAGTCCTCTAGTTGCTCTATTTGCTCGTTCCAAAGTGTAGATTCCTATGTAGAAGAACGAGCAAGAAACTCCATAGGTTACTCTTGTCCAATCAGGTTCACAATACAATACTCGGTTACATTGTTTCAATACTCATTGTTTTACCTTCCAGGGAGCTATTCGGCGAAGGTCTCCACTGGGCTGGGTGTACGATTATAGCGTTGCTGGGTCAGCAGAGAAGGTTCGAAGCTCTGGACTTCTGCTACCACATCCTGAGAGTGCAGCGAGTCGACGGGAAGGACGAGTCGGTTAAAGGGATTGTAAGTATTATTGTGTGTTTTATACCCTTTTTTTAAACACTAGGATTGTCTCCTGTGTCGTGGGTGCGTTTACAAACATACAAGTTCACATACACATGACACTCAGACTCGAAACAACAATTTGTGGATCACACAAAGAGTTGCTCCGTGCGGGAATCGAATCCGCTACACGTTGCGTGGTAGCTGGTTACCTAGCCACTGCACCGACTCTGCAGTCAAAATTATTAAGTCAGTAAGTCAGAAATTATTGAAAATACTGAATGTTTTTGTCTCAAATGCGATATCTCTTAATTATTAACATTGGCACCTCCAATCTCGCAACTGACTGACAGAGGCTGGGCAATTGGCTGCAGTGCAACATGTAGCGGGTTAGATTCCCGCACGGAGCAACTCTTTGTGTGATCCACAGATTGTTGTTTCGGGTCTGGGTGTCATGTGTATATGAACTTGTATGTTTGTAAACGCACCCACGACACAGGACAAAATACTCGTGTGAGACATGGTTTAAAAAAATATATAAAAGTACACATATCACTTTTTTAGTTAGATAGATCATTTATTTGTCATAACATGAGTTACATGACAATACAACATGCAGGCACAGAGAAATGTGGTAAAACACAATCATTGTTTGGCCTCTCAGCGTACAAATATAAAGATGGGTTTAAATTACAATATGAAATGTTACAATGTCACATTATACATATTTATAAATGTCCGCAGCCCCTAAAACGCATGGTGGACCGCATCCGGCGCTTCCAAGTGCTGAACTCGCAAATATTCGGCGTCCTCGCGCGCCACCTGGCGGCCGACGAGGAGAGGGCCGGCGTCGAGCACGTGCGCTGCTTCCCTCCGCCCTCCGCGCCCATACATCAGATCAATTAGACGGGAGGACCGTTTGTGGAAGGTTGTGTTGTTAACACACCCTGTTTGTGAAGGTAGAGGTGTATTGAGGCATCCTGTATTTTGTGACTTGAATAACATAAGTTTATGTTTAGACACACCCTGTATAATGACGTCTACAATAGCTTAACATCCTGTGTGTAGTTCGGTTATGGGCTTAAAACACCCTGTTTATAAGGTTAGCGGTGTTTGGAAACATCCTGTAATATGACTTGAGCAACACCCTGTGTTACGTAAGCTTATGTTTAGACACACCCTGTATAACTACTTGTACAACAACTTAACACCCTGTTTGTAAGGTTAGAGTGTTTTAGAATCATCCTGTTTTATGACTTAAACATAACATTATGTATTGTAGTTTTATCTAGAATCACTGTATAATGACTTGAACAAACCTTAGTATGAGTTTTCTTTATTTATATTTTAAGGCGCGGTGAATAGACAACTTTTATGTATTTGAGGGGTGAAGCAGGTGAAGTGGGTCTCGTGTACTGAGGGGTGCACCGTGCAAATGTCATTGATACGCGTATTCCATTTTATTTAGGAGCGTAATTTCGCTACTATAGTTTCATGGACGAGTGGCCCAGTGCGTTGCTGTCTAGATTCGCGTTCCGTGATCCTTAAGATCGAATCTCATTACTCGTATTAGTTTTTGTTTTTTTATTTTTTCAATATTATGTTGTATACATTTTTATTTTATTTTTATTTTATTTTTTTATTAGTTTTTTTATGACTAAAACCGAAATCGAACAATAATTTACACAAACTTACTACTACTATAGTTTTTGCGCTAGTGACAGTTGCCTGTATGACGTTGACGTCTCTCAGTACCACATGATTAGGGATGGACATTAGAAAGGTCTTTTTTTATCGCTATCGATACTCGCAGCATACATTGAATTCTCTTTAATTTTGTTATTAAAGTGTGTTGTTTAGTTGTGCAGTGTATCTGCGTGTATATAATGTCAATATACAGATACAGATTCAGATGATCCTGACTCAGATAATAATATGAGTTTGGACGAATAATAAGTAAATAATTTTGGTTTTAAGCAAGGAGCGTGTGTGACGTGTCGAAGATCTGACACGTTTGGCTCTCCAGTGCCCCGAACAGTCGCTACAGTCGAAGACAAGTTTTTACATTCAATATTCTGTACTTAGGGCCTATGCACACCACGTTTTATAAACGGCCGGCGACGCGCGTTTTGGAAACGCGCGTCGCCGGACGTTTTTCTCCTACAGTGCAGTTTGTTGTCGTTTGTATCGATACAAACGCGCGGCACCAGCGCGTGTGTATCGATAACACGCGCGTTTGCATCGCTTCCGCATTGCTACACACGCGTGTCTGTATCGCTACACACGCGCGTCAGGTGTGCAAAGGTCTACAGGCCGCGTCTAACTATCGCGTCTGTAGCGATACAGACGCGATACGCACGCAAGTATCGCGTCAGTATCGCTAAAAACGCGCGTCGACGGCGCGTTTAAAAAACGTGGTGCAAACATAGGCACTTAGAAGCAGTAGGCACTAATCTTTTAAAAACTAAAAAACGGACAGGAGGATATATAAATAAAACACCAATTATGTATAAAATATGTATTATTCATCTTCAATAATTAGGAGAATGTCATCTAAGAATTGTGTAGGGGGCGGGGTACGTATATTTTCTTGGTATCTTTCCCAACTGAGATACCATATTATACAGGCTGAAATGCACGCCACTGACGAATAACTGATAAAATCGCCTCATCTTCCAAGACTCTTCTGCCAATAGAGTTACTGCGACCATTCGCAATCGTACAATCTACACAGCGATCCATGTCGTCAATATCCAATTGATAGGCTTAAACAGTTGTCCAAAATAGAGAGTAAGGTAATTTAGAGATGCAAGATCCGTCAAAAGTCCTTTATAAAGCCGAGGTCGTGGGGTTTAACAATAAAACATGGAAAATACGTGCGCATTTAGAACGAAACACAACAAACAAGTGTCATCTGTCAATCGATGACTGACTGATATCAGACAGAAGTGTTGTAAGAAGTTTAAATCACAGAGTACTTATACGCATAAATGATTAAATAATCATTAATGTTTTATAACTTAATTTAAGTTTTCTCGTTTCCCAGATAGAAACAAGGTACCATATTTTGTGATTTCCTTTAGAAAAATATGACGGTTTTTTTAATATACATTTCAACTAGTTAACTGCTGGGCCCAAAAGTCCCCTTCTCCTTTCAAGAATGGTACGGAACGTTACTGAATGTGTCATCTGCACCATGCTACGCGGTAATAGTATATGAAAAAAATAATTGTATTTACATAACTTTAAATCGATTTCGTACAAAAAAATATACTGACAACCCAACTTAGAAAAAGCTAATTACAAAATAAAATATTACAAACAGCAAAAAGATATGTTAGTGAATGATTATTTTCTGAGCGGTGATTGACACAAACTGACATAGGTCCACCAAGCAGCGCGCCTCAGCGGTCACTGCCGGTCCGCGTAGGAATGAAAGAGAAACGAATAGATGTCATGATCGGACGACGTTTTGTTCGATTCGTTCTGAGTTATTTATCATGAATTATATTAATTCTTACAAATATCTCATTTCAATCGACAAATAAATAAGGCAGATCCCTTTATTATTTTAAATTACGTCACTGTTATTAATTTTATTAAGATATGTTCATAAATAATATAGTTACAATGGCTAGAATTTCAATTTAAATGGTTAGTTTATGATTTTTTTTTATCGGGAAAATTTATAGAAATCGTGTTTTGAAGAAGGTGGTCCATTCATAAAAATGATCAAGATTAACATATATTTTTTTTGTTGCTCTAACATGTAAACATTGGGCAAAAAAATCTGTTGAATCAATCCTATTTTGACTATGCACAGCGCCTTAACAATCTTTAGTATGGTTGGTTAATTCGAGCCGGCCAATCAGAGCACCGAACGCGCTCTCGTTTCGATTACTTTAAACGTAAAGCAAACTTGTACTAAGGGTACTGTATACTATTTGAAGACAACAGCAAATGTATTCCAATAATATAAGTACCTATGTAGACATATAGTTTAATATATAAGGAATATTAAATCTTTCCATAAATAAGTAAATTAACTAAAAATCACGGTTTACTCTCGTACATTAATGGAGAAAAGCTCTACTAGTTTCGAGTAACAGAGGGACTCTTCATCATGAGCAGCGTACGCAGACGTGGCGACGTCGCGCAGCCTACTGTGAATAGAGTGAAAAAGAAAAGAGAGAGAGTGAGAAAGAGAGTATGATAAAGAGTCCCTCTGGGACTCGAAACTAGTAGAGCTTTTCTCCATTAATGTACGTGAGTAAACCGTGAATTTTTAGTTAATTTAGTATGTCTCACGATAATTATTATAAAGATATTTTCCAAGAATTCTTTAATAATAAGTTATTATGAATTAGCATTTTTGAATAATCTAAAGAAAGACTTTATATTATTAGATTAAGCATAATTTTTAATATAATACTAACTGATGCCCGCGGCTTCCCTCGCTTGGATTTGCGGACTTTGTGACTAATAAAAGTAACCTAAGTTACTCCTTAGTACACCAACTACCTGCCAATAAAAGTCCCGTCAAAATCAGTTCAGCCATTTCAGAGATTAGCCGGAACAAACAGACAGACAGACAGACAAAAATTGTAAAAAAATATTATTTTGGTGTATGTATCATATGTATATTCATATACATGTAGTCAAAAAGCGGTTGTATCTATATTACAAACAAACAGTCCAATTTTATTTATTAGTCTATTACTTTACTAATATTATAAATGCGAAAGTTTGTGTGTATATATTTGTTACTCAATCACGTAAAAACGGCTGAAGGAATTGGGACGAAATTTGGAACAGGAGTAGATTATGGTCTGGAATAACACATAGGATACTTTTTATCTCACGGAAACGCATAGGAACCTGCTGGCAGAAGCTAGTATTCGATATTATTTGAGATTTGCCTCTCAGCAAAATATTTTTGGTTAAAATTCTATTTAGAATTAATTCTCACATAAGTATTAGAAATATATGATTTGGCTATGTATAATGTAATTTATTAAAATCATGAATTTTGTATCGTCATGAGCTAATGGTAACATGCAAACAGTGACTCGTGTAGTGTAGAGATTGTCCAGTCAACTGATGGTAGCGTGGACTGTCCAGGCGATGTATGCAAGAATATTATAAGAATTATGTAATATTTTTATTATAATTATTAAATAAAGTATACAAACCTTGAAAATGTGTTTTTTATATTATATCCGCCCGGGGCCTCAATCGATGTGAAATATTTATGAACAAACCGTAAAGACTACATTTTTTCGCTGCGAATAACAGTGCAGTGTGCTTCTATAGCGCCCGTCGCGTAAAGCGACATTCTGAGCGATCTGTCAAAATGTATTGACGTGGCCTACGTCACCAACCGCACGTGGGATACAGTGAGGCGATATAACGCGATCAATTGTCTTGATATTGTCGCGCGAACTGGACGCGGTGCCGTCACGTGTTTGTTTATAATGTCGGAAACAGAAACAAAACGAAACGATTCACATGCACGTAGGACATAGCCGCCGTCACACCGCATCCATTATCACTTAGAACTGTCAGGAAACTTTAGGCCGCATCATCACTTACCATCAGGCGAGATAGCGGTCAAACGTCGGTCCATTTGAGATAAAAAAAAAAAAATGGGACGACAGAGAGAGGGCAGGTTTTCGTTTTTTAGGGCAGGAGTATGACAATTGCTAGCTTCACGTTTTACAGGAAACGTTCGAAAGCATTTTTATTCTAGCAATGCTGTGCCCGACCCGGGAATTGAACCCGAGACCCCCTTTGCCCAGCAGTCGCACTTTCGAGCATTCGACAGCTGAGTATCCACTTGCGAAGCCTCATGGCAAGCTGCCTCATTTTGAGCGTGTCGCGGACTGAGGAAAGTACATGCGTCTTCAGTTGAGCTCACATAATACCGTATCGAGCGGCAAGCCTCAAGCCACCTCTGAGTTTGTTTCGGCATTTCTTCTCAGAGTAGTCGGATAGGAAATGCCGGCTGTTTGAGAAATATATTTATTGTACGTTTTACATTAGTTAGCTTGAGTTGTTTAGTTTGAGATTGTTGAAGTGGCGTTTTGAAGTTTTGTTCTGCTGCGGGTGGCTACGACACGCAGCTGCTCGCAGCTCGGACTCGTGGTGTACACTGGCGGGCGGCGGGCGGTCTCGGAACGCCGGCTCGCTGACATGGCGGATTCATGTAGAAACTTGTTGCTTGGACACCGGCCTCGTCTAGTTATGTAAATGCAGTAATATATCGCCCCCCAGCAGCGGGCGAGCGCTGTGCTGCGGGCTGTCCCTGTTCTCCGTGGTGCTGCGCAGACTGCGCGCCTGCCTGGCCGCGCCGCAGTGGCCCGCGCCCCCGCGCCCCACCACCACGCGCCCGCGCACACTGACGACACCAACGAGTTCCACAGGTCAACTTCTACTCTACTATATTAAATAAAATAAAAATGTTAGATACACTGGACTCAGCTATTATGTCAAAGTCAAACCATTTATTCTATATAAGTACTTTCGAAATGTTAATAAATAATAGTCCGTCAGTGAAGCTAGGTGCTTGTTCCAAAGTGTATTTAGACTCTGTCTAGTTCCTATTGATCATAGCGTCATGTTTTGATATTTTATACCCTTCCTCAATAAATGAACTATCCAATACAAAAATTCCAGAGATTTACAAATGAACTAACAAAAACAGTTGTAATAAATTTTTTTTTTTGTGAAATTTTGTGTAACCGTGCAAATGAATTGTTTTTTTCTTTCTCTATTTATATAATGAAAGCGAAACCGCTGGAAGAACCTAGTTATTAAAGAAATTATAAATAATAATGTGTGTTTATATTCCAGACTGTGGTCGGCCCTGCAGTTCCTGTATTGTATACCCGTTGGTGACACGCAGTTTACTGTCGAGTGAGTATACACAGCGTGGTCTTAAAGTTCAATTCTAATACACACACACACACACACACACACACACACACACACACGCACACACATGATTAAATTGTCATGACTATTTCGCTCACACACTCACAAGTCAAAGTCAAAATTATTTATTTCAAATGTTACCAGGAAGGCATTTTCGAATGTCCAAATATAATAATATTAACAATGTCTGTGGGTCGGTCCTCTAGTTACTCTATTTGCTCGTTCCAAAGTGTGGATTCCTATGGAGAAGAACGAGCAAGAAACTCCATAGGTTACTCTTGTCCAATCAGGTTCACAATACAATACTCGGTTACATTGTTTCAATACTCATTGTTTTACCTTCCAGGGAGCTATTCGGCGAAGGTCTCCACTGGGCTGGGTGTACGATTATAGCGTTGCTGGGTCAGCAGAGAAGGTTCGAAGCTCTGGACTTCTGCTACCACATCCTGAGAGTGCAGCGAGTCGACGGGAAAGACGAGTCGGTTAAAGGGATTGTAAGTATTATTGCGTGTTTTATACCCTTTTTTAAACACTAGGATTTTCTCCTATGTCGTGGGTGTGTTTACAAACATACAAGTTCATATATACACATGACACCCAGACCCGAACCAACAATTTGTAGATCACTCAAATAGTTGCTCTGTGCGGAAATTCAACCCGCTAGTCGTTGCGTGGTAGCTGGTTGCCCAGCCACTGCACCAACTGTGCAATCAAAATTAATGAGTCAGTCAGTCAGAACAGAAAGTATTGAAAATATTGATTGTTTTTCTCAACACGAGAATCAAACGCGCTGAACAGTTGTGGCAGCAGCTGGGTAACCGGCTGTCGTGCAACGTGTAGCGAGTTCAATTCCCGCCGGAGCAACTCTTTGTGTGATCCACAAATTGTTGTTCCGTGTCTGGGTGTCATGTGTATGTGAACTTGTATGTTTGTAAACGCACCCACGACACAGGAGACAATACTAATGTGGAACAATGTTTAAAAAAAATATAAAAGTAGATATATCATTTTTTTTAGTTAGATAGATCATTTATTTGTCATAACATGAGTTACATGACAATACAACATGCAGGTGGTACAGAGAAATGTGGTAAAGCACAGTCATGTTTGGCCTCTCAGCGTACAAATATAAAGATGGGTTTAAATTACAATATGAAATGTTACAATGTTACATTATACATATTTATAAATGTCCGCAGCCCCTAAAACGCATGGTGGACCGCATCCGGCGCTTCCAAGTGCTGAACTCGCAAATATTCGGCGTCCTCGCGCGCCACCTGGCGGCCGACGAGGAGAGGGCCGGCGTCGAGCACGTGCGCTGCTTCCCTCCGCCCTCCGCGCCCATACATCAGATCAATTAGACGGGAGGACCGTTTGTGGAAGGTTGTGTTGTTAACACACCCTGTTTGTGAAGGTAGAGGTATATTGAAACAACCTGTATTATGACATGAATAACGTAAGTTTATGTTTAGACACACCCTGTATAACGACTTGTACAACAGCTGAACATACTGTGTGTAGTTTGTTTATGTTGTTAAAACACCCTGTTTATAAGGTTAGCGGTGTTTAGAAACACCCTGTATTATGACTTGAGCAACACCCTGTGTTACGTAAGCTTATGTTTAGACACACCCTGTATAATGACTTGTACAACAGCTTAACACCCTGTTTGTAAGGTTAGAGTGTTTTAGAATCATCCTGTTTTATGACTTAAACATAACATTGTGTATTCTAGTTTTATCTAGAATCACTGTATAATGACTTGAACAACCCTTAGTATGAGTTTTCTTTATTTATATTTTAACAATCTTTAGTATGGTTGGTAATTCGAGCCGGCCAATCAGAGCGCCGAACGCGCTCTCGTTTCGATTACTTTAAACGTAAAACAAACTCATACTAAGGGTACTGTATACTTTTGAAGACAACTACAAATGTATTCCAATAATATAAGTACCTATGTAGACATATAGTTTAATATATAAGGAATATTAAAACTTTCCATAAATAAGTAAATTAACTAAAAATCACGGTTTACTCACGTACATTAATGGAGAAAAGCTCTACTAGTTTCGAGTCACAGAGGGACTCTTCATCATGAGCAGCGTGCGCAGACGCGGCGACGTCGTACAGACTACTGAGATTAGAGTGAAAAAGAAGAGAGAGTGAGAAAGAGAGTATGATTGTGACTTGAAACTAGTAGAGCTTTTCTCCATTAATGTACCAGTGAGTAAACCGTGATTTTTAGTTAATTTAGTATGTCTCACGATAGTTATTATAAAGATATTTTCCAAGAATTCTTTAATAAGTTATTATTAATTCGCATTTTTGAATAATCTAAAGACTTTTATATTATTAGATTAAGCATAATTTTTAATATAATACTAACTGATGCCCGCGGCTTCCCTCGCTTGGATTTGCGGACTTTGTGACAAATAAAAGTAGCCTACGTTACTCCTCCCACTTCAGAAATTAGCCAGAACAAACAGATAGACAGACAAAAAATGTAAAAATTAAATTTATTTATGTATTTAATTCAAAAGTTACAACGGTAGACAACCAATTAAAGCAACTTACATACATAACTAAAACATAATTAAACAGGAATTAACAGCATTCATAAGTTCGCCTCGCAGTACTTCAGGCATTCCGACAAAATATTTTGGTGATTGTATATTCATATGCATGTAGTAAAAAAAGCGATTGTTAATATTACAAACAAACAGACAATTTTATTTATTAGTCTATTACTTTACTAATATTATAAATGCGAAAGTTTGTGTGTATATTTGTTACTCAATCACGTCAAAACGGCTGATAGGATCGGGATGAAATTTGGAACAGGGGTAGATTATGGTCTGGAATAACACATAGGATACTTTTTATCCACGGAAACGCAGAAGAAGCCACTGGCAGAAGTTAGTATTCGATATTATTTGAGATTTGTTTCTCAGCTAAACATTTTTGGTTAAAAATCTATTTAGAATTAATTCTCACATAAGTATTAGAAATATATTATTTGGCTATGTATAATGTAATTTATTGAAATCATGAATTTTGTATCGTCATGAGCTAATGGTAACATGTAAACAGTGACTCGTGTAGTGTAGAGATTGTCCAGTCAACTGATGGTAGCGTGGACTGTCCAGGCGATGTATGCAAGAATATTATAAGAATTATGTAATCTTTTTATTATAATTATTAAATAAAGTATACAAACCTTACAAATGTGTATTTTTTATATTATACCCCACGGGGCATAATCGATACGACGTATTTATAAGCTAACCACAAAAGGTAAAGGTTCACAGGCCCGCATCGCACGCAACGGATTTTAGTTTGTCTTGTATAGAAACTCATACAACTGCGTCCACTGATCCGCATCGTACGGACCGCATCATCGGCAATGTCTACATGCGATGCGTACTGATGACGTCATACGGAATGCGTGCGATGCCGGCCTATGGGCACTTACCTAAAGACTACACGACTGTGTCCGGAGGAAATAACAGTGCAATGTGCTTGCATAGTTTAGTCATCACTACGAACTATCAGTAAATAGAGTAAGGATGCTTTTCCACCAGAGATGTGTTATGCTACGTTGCTGTGGATGCGTTTGGCTTCCACCAATCATATTCATTGGTATAAATAGCTTAGCACTGGTGGAAACGGACTCAGCTAAGCTGTTTCTTATATGGAAAGATGCGTGCTATGGATGGCTTCCCTACTATCGACACATTACGTACTCGAGCTGCGCATCTTCCTCGCACAGTTATATTGCATATCTCCGGTAGAAAAACACACTGAGAGAGAGGGCAGGAGTATGACAATTCGTACCTTCACGTTTTACAGTAAACATTCTAAAGCATTTTTATTCTGGCAATGCTGTGCCCGACCCAGGAATCAAAGCTGAGACCCTTTTTCTCGGCAGTCGCACTTGCGAGCATTCGACAGCTGGGTATCTACTTGCGAAGCCTCATGGCTAGCTGGCTCATTCTGAGCGTGTCGCGGACTGAGGAAAGTACATGCGTCTTCAGTTGAGCTCACATAATACCGTATCGAGCGGCAAGCCTCAACCCAAGCCACCTCTGAGTTTGTTTCGGCATTTCTTCTCAGAGTAGTCGGATAGGAAATGCCGGCTGTTTGAGAAATATATTTATTGTACGTTTTACATTAGTTAGCTTGAGTTGTTTAGTTTGAGATTGTTGAAGTGGCGTTTTGAAGTTTTGTTCTGCTGCGGGTGGCTACGACACGCAGCTGCTCGCAGCTCGGACTCGTGGTGTACACTGGCGGGCGGCGGGCGGTCTCGGAACGCCGGCTCGCTGACATGGCGGATTCATGTAGAAACTTGTTGCTTGGACACCGGCCTCGTCTAGTTATGTAAATGCAGTAATATATCGCCCCCCAGCAGCGGGCGAGCGCTGTGCTGCGGGCTGTCCCTGTTCTCCGTGGTGCTGCGCAGACTGCGCGCCTGCCTGGCCGCGCCGCAGTGGCCCGCGCCCCCGCGCCCCACCACCACGCGCCCGCGCACACTGACGACACCAACGAGTTCCACAGGTCAACTTCTACTCTACTATATTGAATAAAATAAAAATGTTAGATACACTGGACTCAGTCAAACCATTTATTCTATTTCAGGTATAAATAAGTACTTTCGAAATGTTCATAAATAATTTAGTTTCGAATGGAGAAGAACAAGCAACTTCATTAGTTACTCTTTTATTTATGCTCTGCCCAGTTCCTACTTATCATAGCGTGATGTTTTGATATTTTATACCCTTCCTCAATAAATGCACTATCCAATACAAAAATTCCAGAGATTTACAAATGAACTAACAAAAACAGTTGTAATAAGATTTCTTTTTGTGAAATTTTGTGTAACGGTGCAAATGAATTGTTTTTCTTTCTTTCATTTATTATATAATGTAAGCGAAACCGCTGGAAGAACCTAGTTATTAAAGAAATTATAAATAATAATGTGTGTTTATATTCCAGACTGTGGTCGGCCCTGCAGTTCCTGTATTGTATACCCGTTGGTGACACGCAGTTTACTGTCGAGTGAGTATACACAGCGTGGTTTTAAAGTTCAATTCTACACACACACACACACACACACACACACACACACACACACACACACACACACACACACACACACACACACACACACACACACACACACACACACACACACACACACACACACACACACACACACACACACACACACACACACACACACACACACACACACACACACACACACACACGCACGCACGCACGCACATACACACACATGATTAAATTGTCATGACTATTTCGCTCATACACTCAAAGTCAAAATTATTTATTTCAAATAGACCAGAAAGGCATTTTTGAACGTCAAAATAAATGTAATAATATTAAAAATGTCTGTCTGTCGGTCAGTCCTCTAGTTGCTCTATTTGCTCGTTCCAAAGTGTAGATTCCTATGTAGAAGAACGAGCAAGAAACTCCATAGGTTACTCTTGTCCAATCAGGTTCACAATACAATACTTGGTTACATTGTTTCAATACTCATTGTTTTACCTTCCAGGGAGCTATTCGGCGAAGGTCTCCACTGGGCTGGGTGTACGATTATAGCGTTGCTGGGTCAGCAGAGAAGGTTCGAAGCTCTGGACTTCTGCTACCACATCCTGAGAGTGCAGCGAGTCGACGGGAAAGACGAGTCGGTTAAAGGGATTGTAAGTATTATTGTGTGTTTTATACCCTTTTTTTAAACACTAGAATTGTCTCCTGTGTCGTGGGTGCGTTTACAAACATACAAGTTCACATACACATGACACCCAGACTTGAAACGACAATTTGTGGATCACACAAAGAGTTGCTTCGTGCGGGAATCGAACCCGCTACACGTTGCGTGGTAGCCGGTTGCCCAGCCACTGCACCAACTGTGCAGTCAAAATTATTGAGTCAGTCAGTCAGAAATTATTGAAAATACTGAATTATTTTGTCTCAAATGCGGGAATCGAACGCGATATATCTTTTAATTATTAACATTGGCACCTCCAATCTCGCAACTGACTGAACAGTGGGCGTGGGCAGCAAGCTACTGCGCAACGTGTAGCGGGTTCAATTCCCGCACGGAGCAACTCTTTGTGTGATCCACAAATTGTTGTTTCGGGTCTGGGTGTCATGTGTATGTGAACTTGTATGTTTGTAAACGCACCCACGACACAGGAGACAATACTAGTGTGAGGCAAGATTTAAAAAATATATAAAAGTAGATATATCAATTTTTTTAGATAGATAGATCATTTATTTGTCATAACATGAGTTACATGACAATACAACATGCAGGCACAGAGAAATGTGGTAAAGCACAGTCACGTTTGGCCTCTCAGCGTACAAATATAAAGATGGGTTTAAATTACAATATGAAATGTTACAATGTTACATTATACATATTTATAAATGTCCGCAGCCCCTAAAACGCATGGTGGACCGCATCCGGCGCTTCCAAGTGCTGAACTCGCAAATATTCGGCGTCCTCGCGCGCCACCTGGCGGCCGACGAGGAGAGGGCCGGCGTCGAGCACGTGCGCTGCTTCCCTCCGCCCTCCGCGCCCATACATCAGATCAATTAGACTGGAGGACCGTTTGTGTGAGGTTGTGTTGTTAACACACCCTGTTTGTGAAGGTAGAGGTGTATTGAAACATCCTGTATTATGACTTGAATAACATAAGTTTATGTTTAGACACACCTGTATAACTACTTGTACAACAGCTTAACATCCTGTGTGTAGTTTGTTTATGTTAAAACACCCTGTTTATAAGGTTAGCGATGTTTAGAAACACCCTGTATTATGACTTGAACAACATCCTGTGTTACATAACCTTGTATTTAGACACACCTTCTATAATAATTTGTACAACAGCTTAACACCCTGTTTGTAAGGTTAGAGTGTTTTAGAAACATCCTGTTTTATGAATTAAACATAACATTCTGTATTCTAGTTTTATCTAGAATCACTGTATAATGACTTGAACAACCCTTAGTATGAGTTTTCTTTATTTATATTTTAACAATCTTTAGTATGGTTGGTTAATTCGAGCCGGCCAATCAGAGCACCGAACGCGCTCTCGTTTCGATTACTTTAAACGTAAAACAAACTCGTACTAAGGTACTGTATACTTTTGAAGACAACTACAAATGTATTCCAATAATATAAGTACCTATGTAGACATATAGTTTAATATATAAGGAATATTAAAACTTTCCATTAATAAGTAAATTAACTAAAAATCACGGTTTACTCACGTACATTAATGGAGAAAAGCTCTACTAGTTTCGAGTCACAGAGGGACTCTTCATCATGAGCAGCGTGCGCAGACGCGGCGACGTCGCGTAATCTACTGAGAGTAGAGTGAAAAAGAAGAGAGAGTGAGAAAGAGAGTATGATAAAGAGTCCCTCTGTGACTCGAAACTAGTAGAGCTTTTCTCCATTAATGTAGTGAGTAAACCGTGATTTTAGTTAATTTAGTATGTCTCACGATAGTTATTATAAAATATTTTCCAAGAATTCTTTAATAAGTTATTATTAATTCGCATTTTTGAATAATCTAAAGACTTTATATTATTAGATTAAGCATAATTTTTAATATAATACTAACTGATGCCCGCGGCTTCCATCGCTTGGATTTGCGGACTTTGTGACTAATAAAAGTAACCTAAGTTACTCCTTAGTACATCAGCTACCTGCCAATAAAAGTCCCGTCAAAATCGGTCCAGCCATTTCAGAGATTAGCCAGAACAAACAAACAGACAAAAATTTAAAAATTAAATTTATTTATGTATTTAATTCAAAAGTTACAACGGTAGACAACCAATTAAAGCAACTTACATACATAACTAAAACATAATTAAACAGGAATTAACAGCATTCATAAGTTCGCCTCGCAGTACTTCAGGCATTCCGACAAAATATTTTGGTGATTGTATATTCATATGCATGTAATAAAATAAAGAGTTGTTAATTTTATATAACAAACAGACAATTTTATTTATTAGTCTATTACTTTACTAATATTATAAATGCGAAAGTTTGTGTGTATATTTGTTACTCAATCACGTCAAAACGGCTGAAGGGATCGGGATGAAATTTGGAACAGGGGTAGATTATGGTCTGGAATAACACTTAGGATACTTTTTATCCCACGGGAACGCGGACGAAGCCACTGGCAGAAGCTAGTATTCGATATTATTTGAGATTTGTCTCTCAGCAAAATATTTTTGGTTAAAATTCTATTTAGAATTAATTCTCACATAAGTATTAGAAATATATTATTTGGCTATGTATAATGTAATTTATTAAAATCATGAATTTTGTATCGTCATGAGCTAATGGTAACATGTAAACAGTGACTCGTGTAGTGTAGAGATTGTCCAGTCAACTGATGGTAGCGTGGACTGTCCAGGCGATGTATGCAAGAATATTATAAGAATTATGTAATCTTTTTATTATAATTATAAATAAAGTATACAAACCTTGAAAATGTGTATTTTTTATATTATACCCCACGGGGCATAATCGATACGACGTATTTATGAACAAACCATAAAGACTACATTTTTCGCTGCGAATAACAGTGCAGTGTGCTTCTATATCCTGCGTGAGCGATCTATCAAAATGTATTGACGTGTCCTACGTCACCAACCGCACGTGGGATACAGTAAGGCGATATAACGCGATCAATTGGCTTGATATTGTCGCGCGAACTGGACGCGGTGCCGTCACGTGTTTGTTTATAATGTCGGAAACAGAAACAAAACGAAACGATTCACATGCACGTAGGACATAGCCGCCGTCACACCGCATCCGTTATCACTTAGAACTGTCAGGAAACTTTAGGCCGCATCATCACTTACCATCAGGCGAGATAGCGGCCAAACGTCGGATCATTTAACATGCAAAAAAAAGAAAAGCACACTTTTTTAGGGCAGGAGTATGACAATTGCTAGCTTCACGTTATACAGGAAATATTCGAAAGCATTTTTATTCTAGCAATGCTGTGCCCGATCCGGGAATCGAAGCTGAGACCCTTTTTCCCGGCAGTCGCACTAGTGATCACTCGACAGCTGGATATCCACTTGCGAAGCCTCATGGCAGGCCGCCTCATTCTGAGCGTGTCGCGGGCTGAGGAAAGTACATGCGTCTTCGGTTGAGCTCACATAATACCGTATCGAGCGGCAAGCCTCAAGCCACCTCTGAGTTTGTTTCGGCATTTCTTCTCAGAGTAGTCGGATAGGAAATGCCGGCTGTTTGAGAAATATATTTATTGTACGTTTTACATTAGTTAGCTTGAGTTGTTTAGTTTGAGATTGTTGAAGTGGCGTTTTGAAGTTTTGTTCTGCTGCGGGTGGCTACGACACGCAGCTGCTCGCAGCTCGGACTCGTGGTGTACACTGGCGGGCGGCGGGCGGTCTCGGAACGCCGGCTCGCTGACATGGCGGATTCATGTAGAAACTTGTTGCTTGGACACCGGCCTCGTCTAGTTATGTAAATGCAGTAATATATCGCCCCCCAGCAGCGGGCGAGCGCTGTGCTGCGGGCTGTCCCTGTTCTCCGTGGTGCTGCGCAGACTGCGCGCCTGCCTGGCCGCGCCGCAGTGGCCCGCGCCCCCGCGCCCCACCACCACGCGCCCGCGCACACTGACGACACCAACGAGTTCCACAGGTCAACTTCTACTCTACTATATTGAATAAAATAAAAATGTTAGATACACTGGACTCAGTCAAACCATTTATTCTATTTCAGGTATAAATAACTACTTTCGAAATGTTAATAAATAATTGTCCGTCAATGAAACTAGGTGCTCGTTCCAAAGTGTAGTTTCGAATGGAGAAGAACAAGCAACTTCATTAGTTACTCTTTTATTTAGGCTCTGTCTAGTTCCTATTGATCATAGCGTCATGTTTTGATATTTTATACCCTTCCACAATAAATTAACTACCCAATACAAAAATTTCAGAGATTTACAAATGAATTAACAAAAACAGTTGTAATAAGGTTTTTTTATATACTGTTTTTTTTTCTTTTTTTTTATATAATGTAAGCGAAACCGCTGGAAAAACCTAGTTATTAAAGAAAATAATAATTTGTGTTTATATTCCAGACTGTGGTCGGCCCTGCAGTTCCTGTATTGTATACCCGTTGGTGACACGCAGTTTACTGTCGAGTGAGTATACACAGCGTGGTCTTAAAGTTCAATTCTAATACACACACACACACACACACACACACACACACACACACACACACACACACACACACACACACACACACACACACACACACACACACACACACACACGCACACACGCACGCACACACACACACACACACACACACACACACACACACACACACACACACACACACACACACACACACACACACACATGATTAAATTGTCATGACTATTTCGCTCATACACTCAAAGTCAAAATTATTTATTTCAAATAGACCAAAAAGGCATTTTTGAATGTCAAAATAAATATAATAATATTAATAACGTCTGTCTGTCGGTCAGTCCTCTAGTTGCTCTATTTGCTCGTTCCAAAGTGTAGATTCCTATGTAGAAGAACGAGCAAGAAACTCCATAGGTTACTCTTGTCCAATCAGGTTCACAATACAATACTTGGTTACATTGTTTCAATACTCATTGTTTTACCTTCCAGGGAGCTATTCGGCGAAGGTCTCCACTGGGCTGGGTGTACGATTATAGCGTTGCTGGGTCAGCAGAGAAGGTTCGAAGCTCTGGACTTCTGCTACCACATCCTGAGAGTGCAGCGAGTCGACGGGAAAGACGAGTCGGTTAAAGGGATTGTAAGTATTATTGTGTGTTTTATACCCTTTTTTAAACAGTAGGAGTTGTCTCCTGTGTCGTGTGTGCGTTTACAAACATACAAGTTCACATACACATGACACACAGACCTGAAACGACGATTTGTGGATCACACAAAGAGTTGCTCCGTGCGGGAATCGAACCCGCTACACGTTGCGTGGTAGCCGGTTGCCCAGCCACCGCGCCAACTGTGCAGTCAAAATTATTGAGTCAGTCAGTCAGAAATGATTGAAAATACTAAATTATTTTGTCTCAAATGCGGGAATCGAACGCGATATATCTTTTAATTATTAACATTGGCACCTCCAATCTCGCAACTGACTGAACAGTGGGCGTGGAAGCTGGGCAGCAAGCTACTGCGTAACGAGTATCGGGTTCAATTCCCGCACGAATAACTCTCTGTGTGATTTTATTATAAGACAACTCTTTGTGTGATCTACAAATAGTTGTTTCAAGTCTGGGTGTCATGTGTATGTGAACTTGTATGTTTGTAAACGCACCCACGACACAGGAGAAAATGCTAGCGTGCGACATGGTTTAAAAAATATATAAAAGTAGACATCAATTTTTTTAGATAGATAGATAATTTATTTGTCATAACATGAGTTACATGACAATACAACATGCAGGTACAGAGAAATGTGGTAAAACACAATCATTGTTTGGCCTCTCAGCGTACAAATATAAAGATGGGTTTAAATTACAATATGAAATGTTACAATGTTACATTATACATATTTATAAATGTCCGCAGCCCCTAAAACGCATGGTGGACCGCATCCGGCGCTTCCAAGTGCTGAACTCGCAAATATTCGGCGTCCTCGCGCGCCACCTGGCGGCCGACGAGGAGAGGGCCGGCGTCGAGCACGTGCGCTGCTTCCCTCCGCCCTCCGCGCCCATACATCAGATCAATTAGACTGGAGGACCTTTGTGGAAGGTTGTGTTGTTAACACACCCTGTTTGTGAAGCTGAAGGTGTATTGAAACATCCTGTATTATGACTTGAATAATGTAAGTTTATATTTAGACACACCCTGTATAATGACTTGTACAACAGCTTAACATCCTGTGTGTAGTTTGGTTATGTTGTTAAAACACCCTGTTTATAAGGTTAGAGATGTTTAGGAACATCCTGTATTATGACAAGTGCAACACCCTGTGTCACATAAGCTTATGTTTAGACACATTCTGTATAAGTACTTGTACAACAGCTTAACACCCTGTTTGTAAGGTTAGAGTGTTTTAGAAACATCCTGTTTTATGAATTAAACATAACATTCTGTATTCTAGTTTTATCTAGAATCACTGTATAATGACTTGAACAACCCTTAGTATGAGTTTTCTTTATTTATATTTTAACAATCTTTAGTATGGTTGGTTAATTCGAGCCGGCCAATCAGAGCGCCGAACGCGCTCTCGTTTCGATTACTTTAAACGTAAAACAAACTCGTACTAAGGGTACTGTATATTTTTGAAGACAACTACAAATGTATTCCAATAATATAAGTACCTTATGTAGACATATAGTTTAATATATAAGGAATATTAAAACTTTCCATAAATAAGTAAATTAACTAAAAATCACGGTTTACTCACGTACATTAATGGAGAAAAGCTCTACTAGTTTCGAGTCACAGAGGGACTCTTCATCATGAGCAGCGTGCGCAGACGCGGCGACGTCGCGTAATCTACTGAGAGTAGAGTGAAAAAGAAGAGAGAGAGTGAGAAAGAGAGTATGATAAAGAGTCCCTCTGTGACTCGAAACTAGTAGAGCTTTTCTCCATTAATGTACCAGTGAGTAAACCGTGATTTTTAGTTAATTTAGTATGTCTCACGATAGTTATTATAAAATATTTTCCAAGAATTCTTTAATAAGTTATTATCAATTCGCATTTTTGAATAATCTAAAGACTTTATATTATTAGATTAAGCCATCATTTTTAATATAATACATACTGATGCCCGCGGCTTCTCTCGCTTGGATTTGCGGACTTTGTGACTAATAAAAGTAACCTAAGTTACTCCTTAGTACATCAGCTACCTGCCAATAAAAGTCCCGTCAAAATCGGCCCAGCCATTTCAGAGATTAGCCAGAACAAACAGACTGACAGATAAAAATTGTAAAAATGAAATTTATTTATGTATTTAATTCAAAAGTTACAACGGTAGACAACCAATTAAAGCAACTTACATACATAACTAAAACATAATTAAACAGGAATTAACAGCATTCATAAGTTCGCCTCGCAGTACTTCAGGCATTCCGACAAAATATTTTGGTGATTGTATATTCATATGCATGTAATAAAATAAAGAGTTTTATATAACAAACAGACACTCCAATTTTATTTATTAGTCTATTACTTTACTAATATTATAAATGCGAAAGTTTGTGTGTATGCTCATTACTCAATCACGTCAAAACGGCTGAAGGGATCGGGATGAAATTTGGAACAGGGGTAGATTATGGTCTGGAATAACACATAGGATACTTTTTATCCCACGGAAACGCAGAAGAAGCCACTGGCAGAAGCTAGTATTCGATATTATTTGAGATTTGTCTCTCAGCAAAATATTTTTGGTTAAAATTCTATTTAGAATTAATTCTCACATAAGTATTAGAAATATATTATTTGGCTATGTATAATGTAATTTATTAAAATCATGAATTTTGTATCGTCATGAGCTAATGGTAACATGTAAACAGTGACTCGTGTAGTGTGGAGATTGTCCAGTCAACTGATAGTAGCGTGGACAGTCCAGGCGATGTTTGCAAGAAGAATATTATAAGAATTATGTAATCTTTTTATTATAATTATTAAATAAAGTATACAAACCTTAAAAATGTGTATTTTTTTATATTATACCCCACGGGTCATAATCGATACGACGTATTTATAAGCTAACCACAAAAGGTAAAGGTTCACAGGCCCGCATCGCACGCAACGGATTTTAGTTTGTCTTGTATAGAAACTCATACAACTGCGTCCACTGATCCGCATCGTACGGACCGCATCATCGGCAATGACTACATGCGATGCGTACTGATGACGTTATACGGAATGCATACTGATGACGTCACTTACCTAAAGACTACACGACTGTGTCCGGAGGAAATAACAGTGCAATGTGCTTGCATAGTTTAGTCATCACTACGAACTATCAGTAAATAGAGTAAGGATGCTTTTCCACCAGAGATGTGTTATGCCACGTTGCTGTGGATGCGTTTGGCTTCCACCAATCATATTCATTGGTACAAATAGCTTAGCACTGGTGGAAACGGACTCAGCTAAGCTGTTTTTTATATGGAAAGATGCGTGCTATGGATGGCTTCCCTACTATCGATACATTACATACTCGAGCTGCGCATCTTCCTCGCACAGTTACATTGCATATCTCTGGTAGAAAAGCACCCTGAGAGAGAGGGCAGGAGTATGACAATTGCTAGCTTCACGTTTTACAGGAAACGTTCGAAAGCATTTTTATTCTAGCAATGCTGTGCCCGACCCGGGAATCGAAGCTGAGACCCTTTTTCCCGGCAGTCGCACTACAGCTGGATATCCACTTGCGAAGCCTCATGGCAAGCTGTCTCATTCTGGGCGTGTCGCGGACTGAGGAAAGTACGTGCGTCTTCAGTTGAGCTCACATAATACCGTATCGAGCGGCAAGCCTCAAGCCACCTCTGAGTTTGTTTCGGCATTTCTTCTCAGAGTAGTCGGATAGGAAATGCCGGCTGTTTGAGAAATATATTTATTGTACGTTTTACATTAGTTAGCTTGAGTTGTTTAGTTTGAGATTGTTGAAGTGGCGTTTTGAAGTTTTGTTCTGCTGCGGGTGGCTACGACACGCAGCTGCTCGCAGCTCGGACTCGTGGTGTACACTGGCGGGCGGCGGGCGGTCTCGGAACGCCGGCTCGCTGACATGGCGGATTCATGTAGAAACTTGTTGCTTGGACACCGGCCTCGTCTAGTTATGTAAATGCAGTAATATATCGCCCCCCAGCAGCGGGCGAGCGCTGTGCTGCGGGCTGTCCCTGTTCTCCGTGGTGCTGCGCAGACTGCGCGCCTGCCTGGCCGCGCCGCAGTGGCCCGCGCCCCCCGCGCCCCACCACCACGCGCCCGCGCACACTGACGACACCAACGAGTTCCACAGGTCAACTTCTACTCTAGTATATTGAATCAAATAAAAATGTTAGATACACTGGACTCAGTCAAACCATTTATTCTATTTCAGGTATAAATAACTACTTTCGAAATGTTAATAAATAATTGTCCGTCAGTGAAGCTAGGTGCTTGTTCCAAATTGTAGCTTCCTCAATAAATGAACTATCCAATTCAAAAATTTCAGAGATTTACAAAAAACTAACAAAAACAGTTGTAATAAGTTTTTTTTTTGTGAAATTTTGTATAACGGTTGCACCGTTAACTGTTTTTCTTTCTTTCATTTATTTATATAATGTAAGCGAAACCGCTGGAAAAACCTAGTTATTAAAGAAATTATAAATAATAATGTGTGTTTATATTCCAGACTGTGGTCGGCCCTGCAGTTCCTGTATTGTATACCCGTTGGTGACACGCAGTTTACTGTCGAGTGAGTATACACAGCGTGGTCTTAAAGTTCAATTCTAACACACACACACACACACACACACACACACACACACACACACACACACACACACACACACACACACACACTATTTCGCTCACACACTCACAAGTCAAAGTCAAAATTATTTATTTCAAATGTTACCAGGAAGGCATTTTTTAACGTCAAAATAAATGTAATAATATTAAAAATGTCTGTCTGTCGGTCAGTCCTCTAGTTGCTCTATTTGCTCGTTCCAAAGTGTAGATTCCTATGTAGAAGAACGAGCAAGAAACTCCATAGGTTACTCTTGTCCAATCAGGTTCACAATACAATACTTGGTTACATTGTTTCAATACTCATTGTTTTACCTTCCAGGGAGCTATTCGGCGAAGGTCTCCACTGGGCTGGGTGTACGATTATAGCGTTGCTGGGTCAGCAGAGAAGGTTCGAAGCTCTGGACTTCTGCTACCACATCCTGAGAGTGCAGCGAGTCGACGGGAAAGACGAGTCGGTTAAAGGGATTGTAAGTAGTATTGTGTGTTTTATACCCTTTTTTTAAATACTAGAGTTGTCTCCTGTGTCGTGGGTGCGTTTACAAACATACAAGTTCACATACACATGACACACAGACCCGAAACAACAATTTGTGGATCACACAAAGAGTTGCTCCGTGCGGGAATTAAACCCGCTACACGTTGCGTGGTAGCCGGTTGCCCAGCCACAATGTCAACTGTTCAGTTAGTTGCATGATTGGAAGTGCTAATGTTAATAATTAAGAGATATCGCGTTTTATTCTCGTGTTGAAAAGAATAATTCAGTATTCTCAATCATTTCTGACTGACTGACTCAATAATTATGATTGCACAGTTGATGCAGTGACTGGGCAACTAGCTACCGCGCAACGTGTAGCGGGTTCGATTCCCGCACGGAGCAACTCTTTGTGTGATCCACAAATTGTTGTTTCGGGTCTGGGTGTCATGTGTATGTGAACTTGTATGTTTGTAAACGCACCCACGACACAGGAGACAATCCTAGTGTGCGACATGGTTTAAAAATATATATAAAAGTAGACATATAATTTTTTTAGATAGATAGATCATTTATTTGTCATAACATGAGTTACATGACAATACAACATGCAGGCACAGAGAAATGTGGTAAAACACAGTTATGTTTGGTCTCTCAGCGTACAAATATAAATATGGGTTTAAATTACAATATGAAATGTTACATTATACATATTTATAAATGTCCGCAGCCCCTAAAACGCATGGTGGACCGCATCCGGCGCTTCCAAGTGCTGAACTCGCAAATATTCGGCGTCCTCGCGCGCCACCTGGCGGCCGACGAGGAGAGGGCCGGCGTCGAGCACGTGCGCTGCTTCCCTCCGCCCTCCGCGCCCATACATCAGATCAATTAGACTGGAGGACCGTTTGTGTGAGGTTGTGTTGTTAACACACCCTGTTTGTGAAGGTAGAGGTGTATTGAAACATCCTGTATTATGACTTGAGCAACACCCTATGTTACATAAGCTTATGTTTAGACACACCCTGTATAACGACTTGTACAATAGCTGAACATCCTGTGTGTAGTTTGGTTATGTTGTTAAAACACCCTGTTTACAAGGTTAGAGATGTTTAGAAACATCCTGTATTATGACTTGAACAACACCCTGTGCTACGTAAGCTATGTTTAGACACACCCTGTATAATAACTTGTACAACAGCTTAACACCCTGTTTGTAAGGTTAGAGTGTTTTAGAAACATCCTGTTTTATGACTTAAACATAACATTATGTATTCTAGTTTTATCTAGAATCACTGTATAATGACTTGAACAACCCTTAGTATGAGTTTTCTTTATTTATATTTTAACAATCTTTAGTATGGTTGGTTAATTCGAGCCGGCCAATCAGAGCGCCGAACGCGCTCTCGTTTCGATTACTTTAAACGTAAAACAAACTCGTACTAAGGGTACTGTATACTTTTGAAGACAACTACAAATGTATTCCAATAATATAAGTACCTATGTAGACATATAGTTTAATATATAAGGAATATTAAAACTTTCCATTAATAAGTAAATTAACTAAAAATCACGGTTTACTCACTGGTACATTAATGGAGAAAAGCTCTACTAGTTTCGAGTCACAGAGGGACTCTTCATCATGAGCAGCGTGCGCAGACGCGGCGACGTCGCGTAATCTACTGAGAGTAGAGTGAAAAAGAAGAGAGAGTGAGAAAGAGAGTATGATAAAGAGTCCCTCTGTGACTCGAAACTAGTAGAGCTTTTCTCCATTAATGTACCAGTGAGTAAACCGTGATTTCTAGTTAATTTAGTATGTCTCACGATAGTTATTATAAAATATTTTCCAAGAATTCTTAAATAATAAGTTATTATTAATTCGCATTTTTGAATAATCTAAAGACTTTATATTATTAGATTAAGCATAATTTTTAATATAATACTAACTGATGCCCGCGGCTTCCCTCGCTTGGATTTGCGGACTTTGTGACTAATAAAAGTAGCCTAAGTTACTCCTTAGTACATCAGCTACCTGCCAATAAAAGTCCCGTCAAAATCGGTTCAGCCATTTCAGAGATTAGCCAGAACAAACAAACAGATAAAAAATGTAAAAATGAAATTTATTTATGTATTTAATTCATAAGTTACAACGGTAGACAACCAATTAAAGCAACTTACATACATAACTAAAACATAATTAAACAGGAATTAACAGCATTCATAAGTTCGCCTCGCAGTACTTCAGGCATTCCGACAAAATATTTTGGTGTATGTATATTCATATGCATGTAGTAAAAAGCGATTATTTCAATATTACAAACAGACACTCCAATTTTATTTATTAGTCTATTACTTTACTAATATTATAAATGCACGTGAGTTTGTGTATGTTTATTACTCAATCACGTCAAAACGGCTGAAGGGATCAGGATGAAATTTGGAACAGGGGTAGATTATGGTCTGGAATAACACATAGGATACTTTTTATCCCACGGAAACGCAGGCGAAGCCACTGGCAGAAGCTAGTATTCGATATTGTTTGAGATTTGTCTCTCAGCAAAATATTTTTGGTTAAAATTCTATTTAGAATTAATAAAACTCTCCCATAAGTATTAGGAATATATTATTTGGCTATGTATAATGTAATTTATTAAAATCATGAAGTTTTGTATCGTCATGAGCTAATGGTAACATGTAAACAGTGACTCGTGTAGTGTGGAGATTGTCCAGTCAACTGATGGTAGCGTGGACTGTCCAGGCGATGTATGCAAGAATATTATAAGAATTATGTAATCTTTTTATTATAATTATTAAATAAAGTATACAAACCTTGAAAACGTGTATTTTTTAATAGTATAACCCACGGGTCATAATCGATGTGAAATATTTATAAACAAACCTTAAAGACTACATTTTTTCGCTGCGAATAACAGTGCAGTGTGCTTCTATAGACATTCTGAGCGATCTGTCAAAATGTATTGACGTGGCCTACGTCACCAACCGCACGTGGGATGCGGTGAGGCGATATAACGCGATCAATTGGCTTGATATTGTCGCGCGAACTGGACGCGGTGCCGTCACGTGTTTGTTTATAATGTCGGAAACAGAAACAAAACGAAACGATTCACATGCACGTAGGACATAGCCGCCGTCACACCGCATCCGTTATCACTTAGAACTGTCAGGAAACTTTAGGCCGCATCATCACTTACCATCAGGCGAGATAGCGGCCAAACGTCGGCCCATTTAACATAAAAAAAAAAATAGGACGACAGAGAGAGGGCAGGTTTTCTTTTTTTAGGGCAGGAGTATGACAATTGCTAGCTACACGTTTTACAGGAAACGTTCGAAAGCATTTTTATTCTAGCAATGCTGTGCCCGACCCGGAAATTTAACCCGAGACCTCCTTTGCCCGGCAGTCGCACTTGCGAGCATTCGGCAGCTGAGTATCCACTTGCGAAGCCTCATGGCAAGCTGCCTCATTCTGAGCGTGTCGCGGACTGAGGAAAGTACATGCGTCTTCAGTTGAGCTCACATAATACCGTATCGAGCGGCAAGCCTCAACCCGAGTCAAGCCACCTCTGAGTTTGTTTCGGTATTTCTTCTCAGAGTAGTCGGATAGGAAATGCCGGCTGTTTGAGAAATATATTTATTGTACGTTTTACATTAGTTAGCTTGAGTTGTTTAGTTTGAGATTGTTGAAGTGGCGTTTTGAAGTTTTGTTCTGCTGCGGGTGGCTACGACACGCAGCTGCTCGCAGCTCGGACTCGTGGTGTACACTGGCGGGCGGCGGGCGGTCTCGGAACGCCGGCTCGCTGACATGGCGGATTCATGTAGAAACTTGTTGCTTGGACACCGGCCTCGTCTAGTTATGTAAATGCAGTAATATATCGCCCCCCAGCAGCGGGCGAGCGCTGTGCTGCGGGCTGTCCCTGTTCTCCGTGGTGCTGCGCAGACTGCGCGCCTGCCTGGCCGCGCCGCAGTGGCCCGCGCCCCCCGCGCCCCACCACCACGCGCCCGCGCACACTGACGACACCAACGAGTTCCACAGGTCAACTTCTACTCTACTATATTGAATAAAATAAAAATGTTAGATACACTGGACTCAGTCAAACCATTTATTCTATTTCAGGTATAAATAAGTACTTTCGAAATGTTCATAAATAATTGTCCGTCAGTCCAAAGTGTACTTTCGAATGGAGAAGAACGAGCAACTTCATTGGTTACTCTTTTATTTAGGCTCTGTCTAGTTCCTATTGATCATAGCGTCATGTTTTGATATTTTATACCCTTCCTCAATAAATGAACTATCCAATTCAAAAATTTCAGAGATTTACAAAAAACTAACAAAAACAGTTGTAATAAGTTTTTTTTTTGTGAAATTTTGTATAACGGTGCAAATGAATTGTTATTCTTTCTTTAATTTATTATATAATGTAAGCGAAACCGCTGGAAGGACCTAGTTATTAAAGAAATTATAAATAATAATGTGTGTTTATATTCCAGACTGTGGTCGGCCCTGCAGTTCCTGTATTGTATACCCGTTGGTGACACGCAGTTTACTGTCGAGTGAGTATACACAGCGTGGTTTTAAAGTTTAATTCTAATACACACACACACACACACACACACACACACACACACACACACACACACACACACACACACACACACACACACACACACACACACACACACACACACACACACACACACACACACACACACACACACACACACACACATGATTAAATTGTCATGACTATTTCGCTCATACACTCACAAGTCAAAGTCAAAATTATTTATTTCAAATAGACCAGGAAGGCATTTTTGAATGTCAAAGCAAATATTACAATATAAAGAAAACAAAATGTCTGTCTGTCGGTCAGTCCTCTAGTTGCTCTATTTGCTCGTTCCAAAGTGTAGATTCCTATGTAGAAGAACGAGCAAGAAACTCCATAGGTTACTCTTGTCCAATCAGGTTCACAATACAATACTTGGTTACATTGTTTCAATACTCATTGTTTTACCTTCCAGGGAGCTATTCGGCGAAGGTCTCCACTGGGCTGGGTGTACGATTATAGCGTTGCTGGGTCAGCAGAGAAGGTTCGAAGCTCTGGACTTCTGCTACCACATCCTGAGAGTGCAGCGAGTCGACGGGAAAGACGAGTCGGTTAAAGGGATTGTAAGTATTATTGTGTGTTTTATACCCTTTTTTTAAACACTAGGATTGTCTTCTGTGTCGTGTGTGCGTTTATAAACATACAAGTTCATATACACATGACACACAGACCGGAAACGACGATTTGTGGATCACACAAAGAGTTGCTCCGTGCGGGAATCGAATCCGCTATACGTTGCGTGGTAGCCGGTTGCCCAGCCACCACACCAACCGTGCAGTCAAAAGTATTTTCAACCTTTACTGACTGACTGACTCAATAATTATGATTGCACAGTTGATGCAGTGGCTGGGCAACCAGCTGCTGTGCAACGTGTAATGGGTTCAATTCCCGCACGGAGCAACTCTTTGTGAGATCCACAAATTGTTGTTTCGGGTCTGTGTGTATGTGAACTTGTATGTTTGTAAACGCACCCACGACACAGGAGAAAACACTAGTGTAAGGCATGGTTTAAAAAAAATATATAAAAGAAGACATATCATTTTTTTTAGATAGATTTATTTGTCATTTATTTATCATAACATGAGTTACATGACAATACAACATGCAGGCACAGAGAAATGTGGTAAAACACAGTTATGTTTGGTCTCTCAGCGTACAAATATAAAGATGGGTTTAAATTACAATATGAAATGTTACAATGTTACATTATACATATTTATAAATGTCCGCAGCCCCTAAAACGCATGGTGGACCGCATCCGGCGCTTCCAAGTGCTGAACTCGCAAATATTCGGCGTCCTCGCGCGCCACCTGGCGGCCGACGAGGAGAGGGCCGGCGTCGAGCACGTGCGCTGCTTCCCTCCGCCCTCCGCGCCCATACATCAGATCAATTAGACGGGAGGACCGTTTGTGGAAGGTTGTGTTGTTAACACACCCTGTTTGTGAAAGTAGAGGTGTATTGAGACATTCTGTATTATGACTTGAACAACACCCTGTGTTACGTAAGCTTATGTTTAGACACACCCTGTATAATGACTTGTACAACAGTATAACATCCTGTGTGTAATTTGGTTATGTTGTTAAAACACCCTGTTTATAAGGTAAGAGGAGTTTTGGAACAGCCTGTATTATGACTTGAATAACACCCTGTGTTACGTAAGCTTATGTTTAGACACACCCTGTATAATAACTTGTACAACAGCTTAACACCCTGTTTGTAAGGTTAGAGTGTTTTAGAAACATCCTGTTTTATGAATTAAACATAACATTATGTATTCTAGTTTTATCTAGAATCACTGTATAATGACTTGAACAATCCTTAGTATGAGTTTTCTTTATTTATATTTTAACAATCTTTAGTATGGTTGGTTTATTCGAGCCGGCCAATCAGCGCTGAACGCGCTCTCGTTTCGATTACTTTAAACGTAAAGCAAACTCATACTAAGGGTTCTGTATACTTTTGAAGACAACTACAAATGTATTCCAATAATATAAGTACCTATGTAGACATAATTATAGATTAATATATAAGGAATATTAAAGCTTTCCATAAATAAGTAAATTAACTAATAAATCACGGTTTACTCACGTACATTAATGGAGAAAAGCTCTACTAGTTTCGAGTCACAGAGGGACTCTTCATCATGAGCAGCGTGCGCAGACGCGGCGACGTCGCGTAATCTACTGAGAATAGAGTGAAAAAGAAGAGAGAGTGAGAAAGAGAGTATGAAAAGTCCCTCTGTGTCTCGAAACTAGTAGACCTTTTCTCCATTAATGTAAGTAAGTAAACCGTAATTTTTTAGTTAATTTAGTATGTCTCACGATAGTTATTATAAAGATATTTTCCAAGAATTCTTTAATAAGTTATTATTGATTCGCATTTTTGAATAATCTAAAGACTTTATATTAGTAGATTAAGCATAATTTTTAATATAATACTAACTGATGCCCGCGACTTCCGTCAAAGTCAAAGTAGCCTATGTCACTCCTTAGTACATCAGCTACCTGCCAATAAAAGTCCCGTCAAAATCGGTCCAGCTATTTCAGAGATTAGCCAGAACAAACAGACAGGCAGACAAAAATTAAATTAATTTATTTTAATTCAAAAGTTACAACGGTAGACAACCAATTAAAGCAACTTACATACATAACTAAAACATAATTAAACAGGAATTAACAGCATTCATAAGTTCGCCTCGCAGTACTTCAGGCATTCTGACAAAATATTTTGGTGATCGTATATTCATATGCATGTAGTAAAATAAATAGTTCAACAAACAGACACTTCAATTTTATTTATTAGTCTATTACTTTACTAATATTATAAATGCGAAAGTTTGTATGTATCTTTGTAACTCAATCACGTCAAAACGGCTGAAGGGATCGGGATGATATTTGGAACAGGGGTAGATTATGGTCTGGAATAACACATAGGATACTTTTTATCTAACGGAAACGCAGAAGAAGCCACTGGCAAAAGCTAGTATTTGATATTATTTGAGATTTGTCTCAGCAAAATATTTTTGGTTAAAAATCTATTTAGAATTAATTCTCACATAAGTATTAGAAATATATTATTTGGCTATGTATAATGTAATTTATTAAAATCATGAATTTTGTATCGTCATGAGCTAATGGTAACATGTAAACAGTGACTCGTGTAGTGTAGAGAGATTGTCCAGTCAACTGATGGTAGCGTGGACTGTCCAGGCGATGTATGCAAGGATATTATAAGAATTATGTAATCTTTTTTATTATAATTAAATAAAGTATACAAACCTTAAAAATGCGTATTTTTTATATTATACCCCACGGGTCATAATCGATACAACGTATTTATAAGCTAACCACAAAAGGTAAGGGTTCACATACCCGCATCCCACGCAACGGATTTTAGTTTGTCTTGTATAGAAACTCATACAACTGCGTCCACTGATCCGCATCGTACGGACCGCATCATCGGCAATGTCTACATGCGATGCATTTTAAGTTTCCATCTTAGCACAAATATCATAGCATCAAAAGCTATCTTAGCACTCGTGGAAACAGACTCAGCTAAGCTGTTTCTTATACGGAAAAATGCGTGCTATGGATGGCTTCCCTACTATCGATACAACGCATACTCGAGCTGCGCATCTTCCTCGCACAGTTACATTGTATATCTCTGGTAGAAAAGCACCCTGAGAGAGAGGGCAGGAGTATGACAATTGCTAGCTACACGTTTTACAGGAAACGTTCGAAAGCATTTTTATTCTAGCTATGCTGTGCCCGACCCGGGAATTGAACCCGAAACCCTTTTTTCTGGCAGTCGCACTTGCGAGCATTCGACAGCTTAGTATCCACTTGCGAAGCCTCATGGCAAGCCTCATTCTGAGCGTGTCGCGGACTGAGGAAAGTACATGCGTCTTCAGTTGAGCTCACATAATACCGTATCGAGCGGCAAGCCTCAAGCCACCTCTGAGTTTGTTTCGGCATTTCTTCTCAGAGTAGTCCGATAGGAAATGCCGGCCTCATCTAGTTATTTAAGAAATTGACGTGTAAAAGAGTTACATTGTAATCTATTCGCAAAAATAAATATCATATATCATTTTAAATTTTGACAATTTTTCATTAACCACCATGGTTGATATACTGAGCACATTTATGTCCGTCTCCAATGAACGCACGCCTCACACTGAGGCGTCTTTGAGCATGGCCATTTGCTGACACGATTTGGCTCGCTGCGAGGCCGTATTTTGGTTCAAGTCGCGGCAAACCTCGACTCGATGCTCGGTATTCACAGATCTCTGAGTATAAGTGTGGGAAAGTCATGCTTCGGCATTGCTGGGCCGGCTCGACCGGAGTGACACCACAACTTCACACAGAAAACCGACATGAAGAAACGCTTGCGTTGTGTTTCGTTCTGTGAGATTACCGGGGGCCCAATGACTCCCCCATTCCAATCTTCCCAATCCCCGATTCCCCGACAACCCTTAAATTCCTATCCCCAAAAGGCCGGCAACGCACTTGTAACGCCTATGGTGTTTCGAGTGTCCATGGACGACGGCGATTGCTTACCATCAGGTGATCCGTCTGCTCGTTTACCGGCTTATACCATAAAAAAAAGATATCTTTCTCGGGTCAAGACAGCCGCTCGGCTTTGCCTCAAATGTACCAACAAAGAAGACTGGATAATTTTGCTTTTTCAAAATTATATTTTATGTGTGTGTGTTTTATTTATGTTGCACCTCTCCTGCATGAGCATATAATTGCGGGCGGGAGGGAGGTGCTACACGCCGCATGTTAAAAAATACATGTATAAGCGGAATTAAAACGAAATAATCTTACTGTATTGTTAGTGTAGCATGGATTTCCGCAAAGTAACGCCTGATTCTATCCTATATAATACTAATATAATATATATACATATTATATAATATTATAAAGCTGAAGAGTTTGTTTGTTTGAACGCGCTAATCTCCGGAACTACTCCACCGATTTGAATATTTTTTTTTGTGCAGGATAGTGCATTTATCAAGAAAGGCTATAGGCTATAAAATATCACGCTATGACCAAAAGGAACCAAGCAGAGTGGGTGAAACCGCGCGGACGTAGCTAGTATAATATATTCTATGTAAGTATAGGTAAAATAAAACACAGCATTCATCTATGATAATGTATTTTCTCTTATGTTATACATCATACAACCGAATGGGCCACTCAGGGGACTAATTAGGGAGTGGCACATTTATAATCACTCCGCACTTACAATATATGTCAACTCCAGGTTTAACTCTCAATATAAACACTTTAAACATTAATATAATGCCTGTAGTACTAACCGCTGTCATTTAATGGTTACTTAACCCAGTCCTTAGCTATTGTTTTATGGAATAAAGTCGTTACTAAGGAATAGTTTAAGTAAACATTAAATGTCTACCGTACTCAGAGTGATTTAATGGTTACTTAACCCAGTCCTTAGCAATTTTCGGAACAAAATCGTTACTAAGGAATAGTTTAAGTAATCATTAAAAGTTATCAAGACATACAATGTAACAACGACATTTCACCAATTATGTTATAAAGTCCCATGTAAGAACATTTCTAGACTCCGTGCGATTACTAGACATTGTCTAATATAAAAAAATACATAAGTGAAGTCATATTATTGTACCTATCTCCCATCGGGGATAGGCAGAGGCAATAGAACGTCAAATACAGTAAATACATAAGCTGTGAATTCGAGTAAATTTTCGTCAAAATTGATAATGTCTTAATAACCATTTAGAAATTAAATTGTAATACATGTCAACGCTTTTCTCTCGATGTATAATAAATTTTCGAAATACCGACTAATGCAAGTAATGTTTCAACATCATCTTTAAATATCGCTCGTCACACGAATTGGGTTAGAAAACATATATTGCATTTTATCTGAGTACTGGAAACCCCTCAGTAATACTTTGCCCGACCCGGGAATCAAACCCAAGACCCCTTGTCTGGCAGTCGCACTTGCGAGCACTCGACCAACGAGGCAGTATTATTTTAGCATTACAGGCATTATAATAATTTAAAAGCGTTTATAAGACAAAGAATTACGAAGTAAATCTTCAATCTATCTATCTATAATAGGTCTACTAGTGAGATGGACAAACAAATCCATCTTTTTATTATTAGTACCTATTTCTTATATTATCGGGTACTTGAAATCACTAAAACAATTCTATTTTTATGTATTATTATATTTTAACTTTAATACCTTTATTATTTATTATAATATAAAAAACTGTCACATAAGAATGTTTCTACTTATTTTATAATAATTAGCTTAAAATTCTTTTTTTTTTTTGGTAATCTACTTCATAATTCTTTTATTATAACTTTCGTGAGACATACTAAATTAATTATTATGTTATCGGCTTACTCGCGTAACTGTTTGACGAGGAACTCGACTGGTTTCAAGCCATGCTTGAGGCTCATATTCATGAGCAGCATTCCGCGACACACGACGCGGCGACGGTGCTAATATGAGCCTCTAGCATGGTTTGAAACTAGTCGAGTTCCTCGGGAAACAAATACGTGATTAAGCCGATAACATAATAATTAATTCATAATTCTTTTTGTCGATATCAAATCCAATTATAATTGGATGTTTTGACATAGAGTAATAAATACCCCATATATGTTCTCGGTCGGTAATCGAACTGGCGACTACTGGACCATACATAGATTAAAAATCTTCGTCATTTTATTACATAGATACAACTAAATTAATTAGACACTACAGCTTACTCTCGTAACTTTTCAAACAAGCTCGACTAATTTCGAGCTGCACCAGGGACTTATAAAAAATAAGCAGGACTTTTAGAACTGCATTGATCGTCTAACGAGCAAGTCATATTGTCTAATCAATTCAATACTCATTAGTTTACAAAAATTCTTTTGTCAATATTGAAAGAGACATTATGTTCAAATCTTTCATTAATTTTAACATCATAGCATGTCTTTAATTACAGTTTTTATCTATTCATCTATCTATAGATTTACTTGACACATTTTCTATAGAGCTAATGTCATAATAGGCTAGTTTCCTACTAGTCAAATTCAATACTTTTTATCGAAATATCATTTTCTATGAATTCTGTATGAAATACTGCTACTATAACGTCATCAGATTTTTACGTCAAATAGCAGACTTACTGCCGCATTTAGAGACATTTAATGATTACTTAAACTATTCCTTAGTAACAATTTTGTTCCGAAAACAATTGCTAAGGACTGGATTAAGTAACCATTAAATGACTCTGAGTACGGCAGTTATTTCTAGAAAAATTCAAATATTAAGTAGATCATCAAATTTATGAATGAAAGTGTGATTTAATTTGATTATTTTATCACGCACCATCACGCCTTTTATCCCCGAAGGGGTAGACTGAGGTGCACATTACGGCACGTAATGCCACTGTACAATGTACACACACTTTTCACCATTTGTGTTATAAGTCCCATGTAATAGTTGAAATATTTTATTGTATTGTAAAGTTGAAATAATTTATTTTTGACTGAGGAAACTGCCCAATTGCATCTATAGTAAGCAAATCTACAGATACATAAATAAAACTGTCAGTTGAACACACATATTAAAGTATATATTTCACAATACATACTTTATATAATAAGTTGTCAAAACTATATCTGTTTTGAAAGCATAGCTATATATTTATAATAACTATCGTGAGACATACTAAATTAACTAATAAATCACGGTTTACTCACGTACATTAATGGAGAAAAGCTCTACTAGTTTCGAGTCACAGAGGGACTTTTACAGGTTTACTAGACTGTGCGACGTGACTGCGTCAGTGCACGCTACTCATGATGAAGAGTCCGTCCTCTGTGACTCGAAATTAGTAGAGCTTTTCTCCATTAATGTACGTGAGTGAACCGTGATGTTTAGTTCGCTAAAATTTTTATTTTTGTCATAAAATTTAACTCAATTATTTGTGCGAATTCCCTTATAATTTTAAGGTAGACAGAGGTAACGCTTTCAAAACAGATATATTTTTTTAAACATATTATTAATATTCAGTCCAATTATTTATTTAGTCATGTCCTATACTTATTATTCTCATGTCGAAATTACATATTAAACGATTTAAACATCGCTTTGTCAATTTTATATCACACGTTAAACTTTAGTCTGTCAGTATATGAGACACAATTTTGAACCTTAACTCCAAAGCGTAAGGGTCAATTTATACTACCGCCGCGTAAGCATTATTTTCGCGCAGACGCGAGAATTCGGACGAAAGCGCGCGCCTTTTTAAAATCTCCGAAGTAATGTGTGCGTTACGCTGTGGAATTAAGGTTGAATTTGTTATGTTCAGTTTGGGAAAGACGCTTCGATGTGCTTCGACTCTACGCTAGTATAAATCGGCCTTTAGACTTTTGTCCGTCAATCACGCTGAAACTAGTGAACGGATTTTGACGAAATTCGGTATACAGACAGGGTATGAACTGACTTGAGTGATAGGATACTTTTTATCCCATGGGAACGCGAGCGAAACCATTGACAGAGGCTAGTATATATAAATCATATGACTTAATCGAAAGACTGACAAGGAAACCGTTATTTATGAAATGTCCTTTTAAGAAAACGGGATTAAATAGTGTAGTCGAAATGTCTTCACTATTGTAATGTTCAAACACAACACTACCTCCCATTAAAGCCGTGGCAGATACTTTTAGAACACCTTACATATGTTCTAGACTTTCAAAGAGACTGTGACCACATGAGTTAGTTCCTATATATCTTGTCAAAGTAAATGTCAATTATTTTGGCAAAATATTGACATTGATAAGTGATATTTTGTCTTATTCAGGACATAAGTAGCTAATAAACTTAAAATCACAAGCAAACACAGGTTGTTTAGTATTACAAAACACTAATATACAGTCGTACTCAGAGTCATTTAATGGTTACTTAACCCAGTCCTTTGCAATTGTTTTCGAAACAAAATCGTTACTAAGGAATAGTTTAAGTAATCATTAAATGTGACTAAGTGCGGCATTTAGCTATGAAACTTAAAACTGTCAGTTTTAAAATATACTATTTCTTTATTTTCTAGGGCATAAAGTTGCAAATGGCTTATTTTTTTATTTGTATTTTTTTAAATATGTTTCGTCAAATATACTTTTAATTTGTAAACATTGGAGTATATAATACGAGAACTATAATTAAATAATATTTATTAAAATAAAGTCCTTGGATATATTTATGGTATAAGCCGGTAAACGAGCAGACGGATCACCTGATGGTAAGCAATCACCACCGCCCATGGACACTTGAAACACCAGAGGCGTTACAAGTGCGTTACCGGCCTTTTGGGGGTTAGGAATTTAAGAGTTGTTGGGGAATGGGGGATTGGGAAGGGGGTCATTGGGTCTTCGGTGACCTCCATCAGTCAACGTAAGCGTTGTTTCATTATAAGTGATTGATTTGAAGAGAATATGACCGGCGCTAGCATAGGGTTTGCCTTCAACAGATTTTTGTTGGCATCTAAAATATTAATTTCGTATGTCTTACGCCCGAATACACAAACGCTACTCAATTTAGTCGTACTTAAACATCGTGCTATTTCTGTCATTTTATAAAGAATTGACAGTGACAGAACTACATTTGAGAGCGTCTTAAAATTGTGCAGCGTTTGAGTATTCGGGCATCAGAGTCATTTAATGGTTACAAAATCGTTACTAAGGAACAGTTTAAGTGATCATTAAATGTCTCTGAGTGAGACGGTTAAATTAAATCAATATAAAGTTCTCAATACACTCCAATGTCCACATTTTAACCAAGTTATATTTGTTTACATTTTCCAAAAGGGGCGTGGCTAATTACTTGTGATTTTGTCGTAAAGCTGCAGCGATGTCTCTCACGTCCAGTTGAACTTTCGGTTTATGCTGCGGCGGCTCAAAATAGAAGTCAAAGCGCTTGAAGGATTCGATTTCCCGTTCGGACACTTCCAGTGAAGATAGATTCGTTATGCTGGAGTCGGGGAGGAATACGCTCGATTCTGGAATAATGGGAAATAATGGTTGTTGTATTAATAAAAAAACAGCATCGTCATGCCTTTTATCCCCGAAGGGGTAGGCAGAGATAAGGCACGTAATGCCGCTATACAATGTACACACACTTTCGGCCATATGTGTTATAAGTCCCATGTAATAAGGGGTGAGCCTATTGCCATATACAGGACAATGGCAGACTCCGTGCTATTAATGAGAAATTTTTTAAAAACCGAAACCAGCCCAGCAATACTTCTCTTTATGTAACTATTAAAAATGCGTGTTACATTGTATGTATGTAACATTGTATGAACGGTACTCTTCAGCCTATACTGTACTGTAATACGCAACTCTACCTACTCCATGGGGGATAAGGCGAGATGTTGCATCGCATAAAATATGAGCGAAATGTGAGTCGACTCCTACCATTTACATAAGCCATATAAGTACATATCAGTATATATGCTATATTAGGCTACGTACCTGGATGCGGATGTCTAGCCCCTATGGGGCCGAACCGCCGGTCGTCTGCGGGCGGGGTGGCCGGGGCGGCGCCGGGGGGCAGCTGGCCGACCCCACCGACCCCACCGACCCCGCCACCACTGCTGGTCGACTGGACCGACGACCCCGTAGGCGAACTTCGGGCTGATTGCGCACCTGTAACAATGTATCATCTATAATGCAAAAAAAATAATAGTATGTGATAAGTTTCTGTTTTATACAAAAAAAGTATTAAAGTAGATAAGTACATAATAATATAAAGGATATAAGAATAAGAATTGTAAATTAAAGAGCGCCATTATCGCCAACAAACTGGCTCACAGTTTGGCGATTTTTGTATGTATTTTTATATGTATGTAAAAAAGAAAAAATAAGTCGTATTTCCTTCCCGACGCTATAACTCCAGAACGCACGAACCGATTTCCACGGTTTTGCATTCGTTGGAAATGTCTCGGGCTCCGTGAGGTTTAGAGCAAAGGAAAATCAAGATAAGTGCAGGAAAACAGGGAAAATCCTTGGTGGCGAAACGGAGTTCCCGGGGTTTGCTAGTACATTTAAAAATGTTTTTTGAAAGAAAACATGGTGATGCTGGGCTTATAATTTCTAATTATAAGTTTGAAATCCCCAATAAGTATTGAACAAGATTAATGGTTATTCCTTTGAGAAGCGGCATTTTCTTAGCAGTGGACACTTATATTAGAACACATTACAATATCATAGTACCATCGAGTGAGTTGATCTGACGATGGAATTAGAAGGTCACTGATGGAAACTTGGACTGCCTTCCCAAAGATATATCAAGTTTAGACTTATTAAATATATAGGTAAATCCCATGAACCTATGAATGCTTTCCACCAGAGATGTGCTATGCTACATTGCTGTGGATGCGTTTGGCTTCCACCAATCATATTCATTGGTACACATAGCTTAGCACTGGTGGAAACAGACTCAGCTAAACTATGCTTTTATATGGAAAGATGCGTGTTATGATCCGTATGCTCGTTTACCGGCTTATACTATAAAGAAATATTATTGTAAGAACACAATGTATAGTATACATACCAGGTTTATGTGTAGAGTAGAGCTGGTCCGGCCAGGCGTGTGCCGGCCTGCTGAACAGCGACTCCTCACCCACTCCACACTCTAGGGGGTGGCCCGGCTCCTGCAGGGGGGACATAGTATTATAATTTATTTAATTTATACTTTACTAGCTACTTCCGCGCGGTTTCACCCGCTCTGCTTGGCTGCTATTGGTCATAGCGTGATGTTTTATAGCCTATAGCCTTCCTCGATAAATGGACTATCCAACACAAAAATAATTATTTAAATCGGACCTGTGGTTTCGGAGATTAGCGCGTTTAAACAAACAAACAAACAAACAAACAAACAAACTCTTCAACTTTATAATATTAGTACAGATAGTATAGATTGCACACATACGTAAAACACATTTACATTGCAATAGTGATTAGAGTACATTGAGCGGTCTTATCTCACACGGCGATTTCTTCCAGACAACCTTTGGATGGAATTTATCAAATGATCTGGGAATGGGAATGTAATACTGTTTTAAAGAGACATAATATTTCTGTTTATCACAGATATATCCTGTCTATTCAATAGGAACTATAAATAAATAAATAATAATATAAATAACGGAATAGTCCGTATTTATTTATATACAAATGTTTTAATGGGGATAATAGGGATGATGACGGGGTATGAAAATTAAAAATCTAATTAGTCCGTCAGTTAGGCAATGGAAAAATATTAGACACGTATTTTTTTATTTTGTCATATAAGATAACAATACTTAGACAAAACGAATCAAAGTTTAGGAGTGGGAGCAAATACGTTACTTCTACGTATAAAATGTACCTAAAAGTGACGTCACGCGATATTTTAAATCTGTATATCTTCTTTGAAAGTATTTGTGTCCGTAAGTAAATAAAAAATACGTGTCTAAAATTTAAAAAAAAACTACAAGACGGACATTAAAATAAATTAGTCACGATTTCAACTTCACCATCCGGTACGGGAATCGAACCCATGACACCACAATCTCAACTTTAACATGAAACTAGAAATCATCACACCCATCTCCCACTGGCATAAACACAGACTTCAAAACCCCCAAAACTATGTCCGAGCGGGAATCGAACCCACACCTACTATAAAACACCAAAAGTCAAAGTCATTCATTATTTCAATTAATCCTAGATAAAGCACTTTTAAAACGTGAAATTGAATTGTCCGTCAGTCTGTCAGTCAGTGAAGCTAGTAAAAAACTGGACTTACCTGCGTCTTATAGAATTTCGACTCAGTAACATGATGTATAGACACTTCATTATTTAACTTCGATCCAACCCTTAAACGCTGAAAATAGGGCAACGTATCACCGTTAGCCACATTTTTCAACCCTAAATCATCACTTTTATCACTGAAAAGGGCATTTCTGAAGACATTACGGTCTTCTTGACCAAAGGGGGTGTATAAACCAGTATATTGCTGATCTTCCTGCTTCATAGGCGTTCCTATAGGTTCAGGCCTTTGAATCGGATTGGCAAAGAGAGAAATGTCTGAGTCAAATGCTCTATTCGGTTCCGGTCGAGTTCCTATAGGGTTTGGGGACACCACGGACTTAGGGCTTTGGTTTTCAAAGTACTCCGGTGTTAGGAAATTCCTTTGTTGCTGATCATCCGGTGTCTTAAACAGGGAGTAGCCTTCATCATTCTTCTGTGTAAAGGAAGCTAAGTTCATTATTCGAGTTTGGAAATCATCTGACTTCGGTGAAGCTCGGGGCGGGTCAATGTATTGGGAGTTGTTGTTTTGTATTGGATTGTACGTGTTGGGGTTCACATAATTGTATTGTTGGGGGTAAATGGGGTGTTGGGGGCTCGGAGCCCTGACTCCCATTAAGCTTTGTTGATGCATCATTGTCATTAAAGGATTCCTTATGGTAAACATCCCGTTTGATGTAGGAGTGATGGTGGCTTGGCAGGCATTCGGTGGCATCGGTATTGGGTCTGGTACTCTAATCTGTTCCTGTTTCTTCGCTGGTTGATTGGTGATTTGAACTGGTGGTAAGTTCGGGTGGAACATTGGGTTCCTAAGGGTGACAATCTTGGTCCCATCTTGCTTTTCTTCAGCGGCCGCGGCTGCTTTCTTTGCTTTTTTCTTTGCCTTCTTCGATTTACCCGGTACGGGAGGCGGGTCGGCTATTATAACTGGCTTTGGCGGTTCTGTGGACAAGATTTGTAAATTAGTTATTTTATGTGGACATTAAGGGCCTATGCACACCACGTTTTTTCAACGCGCGGCTCCGGCGCGTTTTTCTCCTACAGAGCAGTTTGTTGTCGTTTGTATCGAAATAAACGCGCGGCACCGGCGCGTGTTTTACACGCGCGTCGACACCGACGGCGCGTTTAAAAAACGTGGTGTGTATATGGTTACATTTTTAAACAAAAAATGTATGTTTATCTATTACACACACATCATTATCTTCTTATGAGATATATTGTATTTTTTGGCAACCAAATGACGCTATTCGTAAAAATCTCAATTTCCATCCAATAGGGAATTAGCTAATGTCACACCATTAGACATTCAATATTTGCAAGCGGTTGTGATTGGACAAATAAGTCTCTTCTTACATTTGCACTGTACAGTTGTAAAATGTAAACAACGTGTAGCGCAATCGAATCCCGCACGAAGCAACTCTTTGTGTGATCCACAAATTGTTGTTTCGGTTCTGGGTGTCATGTGTATGTGAACTTGTATGTTTGTAAACGCACCCACGACACAGGAGAAAATACTAGTGAAGAGGCAATATCTTTTAAAAAATATAATCTTGCCCCTTCTTGTGACTAAGAATACAATAGCCCCCATTCCTAAGTATAAATACCATTTTTTTGTTTTTTTTTTTTGAGGGGGGAAAATCATCCTATGACTTCTCCCGCCTTGGGTGTGGCGGGAGGGAGTGTCAGACTCTTACTAACTAAAAACCACCCCGTTCCTTCTCCTACTTTGAGCCGGAGCCCCGGTAACCTATAGTATAAGTATAAATAACATGACGACGGCTACAACAGACCTGGGTGAGCAGTGCTGAACATGACATTGGCAGGGTCCGCGTTGATGATGGGCGCCGGCCGGGCCACGGGCGTCGGCGCTGCCGGCAACTGGCCCGCTTTCCATAGAGGCTGGAAAGGAAAACAGTTTTAAACAACAAATCATAGGCGAAGCCAGGTTTTAGTTTCGGTAGGGGTTCAAGAAAGTCGACCCACTAAATGTGTGACCAAAACTTCCTTCATACATGACAAACAAAAAAAGACAATTTATGTTATACGTAATAAACAGATTCATAGGTACTCATAGAAACCTTTGCCAAACAGGGGATGTAAGTAGGTACTATGCTAACTAGAAAAATAACGCTCTGTAATGTCTAGGTACGCGAACCCCCAAAGCCCCCCTGGCTACGCCTATGCAACAAAAAGTTAAACCATTATGAAATAAGAGGTAATAAATTGGGAATGCTATGGGTATGGGTGAGATTCGCGAGATCGAAATTGCATTTGCCATAAAACTCAAATAATAGGTAAATGGTAAATGATTATTTTTTTATTTAAATACAAAAATTAATTACCTCAAAACTCAAATAAATGACAATAATAAGGTAAATGACAACTTTTTATTAACACGCTTTTATTTTTAACTAGTGGTCGCCTAGTGGTCGAAATTCGACCATATACGATTTAATTTACAATACCACTTTCCATACGTTCAAGGATAATTTTTATTTAACAAATTGCTATTAGTTTTGTGAAATTCAAATTAATATATTCCGGCGGATCATGAATAACCAAACCTCCTTCAATGAGAAACCTCTTTTCATTTCATATGAGACGTGAGAATATCATCGCAATGTCTATCAACTTTGACGTTTTGTCAAATACGATACTATGCATGGTAGTGTGTGTAATGTTTTATTTATTGATTTAATGTACTTTATAAGCATTATTTTTGAAAAATATTAGCATTTTTCACTTCTCCTACACATAAACTATAAGTGTACCAAATTTTATGCTCCTACGTCCGCGCAATTTTCGTAAAAAGGTTCCGAAAGTTTTTGCATCACGTATTAATATATAGATGTCCGTCTTGTAGATAATTTTAAACATTACAAACGTATTTTTTATTTTCTTACGGAAACAAATACTTTCGAAGATATATCGACTTAAAATATCGCGTGACGTCACTTCTAAATACGTTTTATACGTAGAAATGACATATTTGCTCGCACTCCTAAACTTTAATTCGTTTCATCTAAGTATTTGTTATCTTATATGACAAAATAAAAAAAACGTGTCTAATATTTTTTCATTACCTAACTGACGGACTGAATAGATTTTTAATTTTCATACCCCGTCATCATCCCTATTCGGTTGAACTTACCACAGACTTGATAGGCGGTGGTTCCTTCTTGTCGGAAGGCTGGACTCTGGTCAGGGTTATTCCCGGAGGCAGCTTCAAGTCTGCCACCTGGATACAAACATAGTAGATTAGATTTAGATTAGATATCAGCCATGATCGTCCCACTGCAGGGCAAAGGCCTCCCTACCTTCCTTCCACTCCTCTCTGTTAAATAAACATAGTAACGTGATTTTAATGGGACAAGCCCGCCACAACCTCCCATACCGCTGCAACTCCTGTGCACCAGGATCTACAGTAGATACTACCATGAAAACACCGGAACACTGAAGTCCGTGTGACGTGATATTGTTACATATAACGTAAAATCTGTCTGTGTCTCAAAGAATAGTAAGCGTTGGTTCGCCATGCTTCGGCACTGCTGTGCCGGCTCGACAGGAGTGATACCACGGCCTCACAGAAAACCGACGTGAAACAACGCTTGCTGTGAGAGATTACCGGAGACCCAATTACCCCCTTCGAAATCTACGCAATTCCCGACTCCCCAACAACCCTTAAATACCTAATCCCCAAAAGGTCGGCAAAGGACTTGTAACGGTTCTAGTATTTCAAGTGTCCATGAGCGGCGGCGATTACTTACCATCAGGTGATCCGTCTGCTCGTTTACCAAGTTACAAATACACATATGACCTACCTGTACTCCACAGCTGAGCTGTTCCATGATGCTGCATGACGCTGGCTTTTCCAACTCGTTGCTGCACTGGTTCTGGAAGTAATATAATATTCAATGTAAGTACTAGTCTGATAGTGTAATTGGGTGTTAGATCCAAAGTGTAGATTCGACGTATGTAAGATTCGTAGCAATTGTCGTCCCATTGTTATACCACGGGTAGAAATATAGGCTACATTTTATCCTGATATTGTATCAGCTTTTTTTTCTTTGAAACTTAAATTAGAAATGATATGTATAGAGGGCGCCCTAGACGGACATATATCACTAGTAGAAAGGGACTCAGCTAAGCTGTTTTAATATGGAAAGGTGCGTGCTATGGATGGCTTTCCTACTATCGATACTCGAGCCGCGCATATTGCTCGCACAGCTACATAGCTTAGCATTATTTGCTTTGACGTTCAAAAGTTCGTTCTCGGTCTTTTAGAAATAAATAATTTTCACTTTGACTTTAGTATCAGTGGACACAGTTTCACATCTTAGCTATTACATCTTCGTAGCATAGCTACATAGCACATCTCTGGTGGCACAGCATACCAAAGCTTTAATAATAAAAAAATCTTACCTTCTTACTAACAACTTCAATAGTAGTATCGGGCGTTATGTTAATAACTTGTGTCTTCTGTTGCTGCAATTGCTGCAACTGTTGCTGTTGCTGCTGCTGTTGTTGTTGTTGTTGCTGCTGCTTCTTGTTCTCTTTCTTTGTTGCCGCTTGTTGTTGCTGTTGTTGCGCTGGTTGCTTCGTCTTAGGTTGGGGTTGAGGCGCTGTAAAAAAAATAATTGTTTCAAGTTACAAGTCGAATCTTATGAATTTAGATGAATAGCATAATTATGCTACTACTGCCTCGTTGATAAACGGGTCGCAAATGCGACTGCCGAGCTAGGTGTCTCGGGGTCAATCCCCGGGTCGAGGATAGAAATGCTGGGCGTTTTTCGGGTTTTTCGAAAATTTCTCAGTAGTAGCACGGAGTCTGGAATTATGCCCAGTATATGGCAATAGGCTCACCCCCTATTACATGGGACTTATGGGCCATAAAGTGTACCTCTGTCTACCCCATCGGGGAAAAAAGACGTGAGGTTATAGTCCCTTATAGCCGGGTCTAAGACACCCACGACAAAAGACGTGAGGCTATAGTCCCTTATAGCCGGGTCTAAGACACCCACGACAAAATAAGACTACAAAAATAATACTACTAACCTTTCTCCTGTTTATTCTCCTTTCCTTTCTTCTCATTCTTCTCAGCTTTCTCTTTTTCTTCTCTTCTTTCTTCTCCTTCTTAGTCTCCGCCTTTTTCTCGGCTTTAGTCTTAGCCGGTTCGGGTTTCGGTGGGTCGGGTTTTTTCACTTCTGCCGTCTTCTTTGCTTTGGGTTCTTGCTGTTGCTGTTTCTTCTTTTCTTCTTCTTCCGCCTAAGAAGAGAAGAGATGGTTATTAAAACTTAGTAATTCTTTCTATACTTACTTAATATTGTACAGATGAAGAGTTTGTTTGTTTGAACGCGCTAATCTAAGGAACTATTGGTCCGAATTAAATAATATGTTTTGTGTTGTATAGCGCATTTATCTAGGAAGGCTATAGGCTATAAACATCACGCTATAATCAAAAGGAGCCAAGCAGTCGGCGAAAACTAGTGAAACAACTACTATTGCGCGGTATTACAATACACTTTGATTTTTTTATACCGTGTCGTTTGTCATGGAATGTTGCTCATTATTTAGCGCTAGAGCCACATTATGCCTCTAGCATGGCTTGAAACTAGTCTCATTCCTCGTCAAATAGTTACGTGAGTAAGGCGATAACATAATCATTAATTTAGTATGTCTCACGATAGTTATAATAAAATTCATAGGCGTCGCCGGGGGGGGGGTTGGGGGTTCAAACCCTCCCCGAAATGCGCACTTAGACATTACAGAGCGTTATTTTTCTAGTTAGCATAGTACCTACAACCCCTGTTTGGCAAAGGACTTTATGACTACCTATGAATCTGTTTATTACGTAAATTAATACATATTACATAATTATTGTTTTTTTCTCATGTATGAAGGTTTTTTTTCACACATTTAATGGGTCGACTTTCTTGAACCCCTCCCGAAACTAAAACCTGGCTACGCCTATGATAAAATTAGATTAGAATACCTGTTGTTTGGCCAATAGCTTCCTCTGTTTCTTGGACAGCGGCTGCTCGGGTACCGCGGCGTTGGGTTTAGCTGGCTCCTTGACATCCTTGGTCGACTTCTCTTGTTGTTTCGTCTGATCCTTGTTTTCTTTGTGCTTCTTCTGTGAATAATATGGAGAAAATTTTAATATGGGAAAGTGTGTGTGTGTTTGTGCGTATATTATTAATCAATCACGTCAAAAACGTTGAAAAGAGGGTTGGAAGGGGGTAGCTACTATCAATATGAGTTACTTTTCTTGAGCAAACTTCAAATGAAATTGCCTGAAATATTTTTATAATAACTACAATTTTGTTCTGGAGGCGAGCTATCCTTGCTCGCCGTCCGCAGACCCACAAACTTGAAATACATCTGGTTTTGCTTATCAATGTCTGCTCGTTTGATGATTTATACCATAAACAGGACCCTTAATACGAGTTAGCTTTACGTTCGGCGCTCTGATTGGTTAGTTTATTCGAGCCGGCCAATCAGAGCGCCGAACGCTCTCTCGTTTCAATTACTTTAAACGTAAAACAAACTCATACTAAGGGTACTATATAAATTATTCATGTATTACCTTTTCCTTATCCTTGCCCTTAGCTAGTTGGTTGATGTGAGCTAGTGCTTGTTCCCAGGTCTGCTTGCGACCACTTTCAGCCGCCTTCGCCGCGGCAGACGGCTCTTCGGCAGGTACTGTTAGCACTGGAAAATAAAACATATATTTAATAATAAAATATTAAATAGAATATAATATAGAATAGTAATTTCTATTGCTTGTGAAAACTAGAAATAGTGTAGAAGAGTAATTTTTATTTTTATTGTCCATCTTGTAGATTATTTTAGAATATAGACACGTATTTTTTATTTTATTACAGAAATAATTATTACTTTCAACGATCAATATACGACGAATTTCTGTATATAGTTTTAATATTTCGCGCGCGCGTGCTTTCGCATGATCAGCTGTTAGCAGCGAGGCGCCCGCGTTATCGGAAGACTAGTAACTAGGTAGGTATTTTAACTTTACTTACTTTACTTTATTATTGTGATAAAAATAAAACTAATGAGTATACAAAAAAAAATCTTCGGGAAAGTTGTTTGTAATCATGAGTACAATCACGTGTTTAAATATCGTTCACTAATTATTACAAGAATATAATACCGACCAGTATGCTTGGGCATGGCAGTGGCTCCATCTGGCGGCGCGCGACGTACACACACCATACCGCCGCCCGCCTCGCCTGGGGACAAACACATTCAATATTAAAACAATGTACGTATTTGAATGGCCCCATGTATGTCAGTCTGTTGAGTTATAGGTTTTGTAAAGTGAAGATTATAATGAAAATATGGGGGCGTTCAAGTATAACGTAAGCACTATGGGGAGGGGGGGTGACAAACAAACAAAGACGCCCATCTTTGTGTGATTGTTTTTGATGACATCGCATCGGCAGTAGGGGAGTTTAGATGATGAATTATAAGGTTTTAAACTGACATGGTCACTAACACTATTATTAGAACTTATGACGTTAATCCGTGATCATGGCGCTTGCAACAGTGCCGAAATATCGGAAACTCACCAAAGTGAATTAACATGGTAAATATCCCGTCATAAGTTCTAATAATAGATGATGATTACGTCATCACTACTTTTTTACACTAATCTACACTTACACTTTTTAAATAAAAAATGTTTACGTAAGCTTGGGGGAGGGGGTAAGAGTTATGCTTACATTTGTTGACATGGGAGTGGAGAGGGTAAATAATTGTATTAAATCTATACAATGTTAGGTCATAAAAAACATATTAACCCTTTAACCGCCGCAGTTGTATATAAGCAACTATAAAATATTAAGTTGCTTATATACAACTGCGGCGGTTAAAGGGTTAAAGTAATAAAACTCACTAATAAACGTAGCAGTAGCAGCCTGCTTCTGCTTCTCTAGCTTTTGCTTCTCTAGCTCGATGAGTTGCAAGTGTTGCTGGTGTTGCAACTGTTGCTGCAGCTGTTGTTGTTGTTGCAGCTGTTGTTGCTTCGCTTGCAACGCTGCTTGCTCAAGCTGTAAAAGGATAATGTTTGTTGAATTTTTTTTCAAAGCTTTTTTCAGCTATGTGAATAATATGTAATGGGAATATTTGACATTGGATACTTGTTATTGATATAATCAGTTAGACTTCATCGATTTTTTAAGGGGGGAAAATCATCCAATGCCTTCTCTCGCCAGGGCGAGGAGAGAGGAAGTGTCAGACTCTTACTGACTAAACACCTATTTTTCTAGCCGGAGCCCCGGTAAACCCGCTAGGTAGTCCGCAGCTCTGGAGTTGAGATCCCTCTGTGGTGACTTTATCGGTGGTTAAGCACCTAGCGTCACTAACAGACAGACTGACGGAAAATTCAATTTGACGATTCAAAAGTGCCTAATTAAGGATTATTTTGTGAGTTTAGCTTCGAGAAAGTTCGCAAATGCGAGTAACTACCAATCGAACGATAATTTTCATCTGGAACTATGCCCGATATGGCAACATGCTTATTCTAATTAAGGAGTTTATCTAATTGGTTGGTTTATTCGAGCCGGCCAATCAGAGCGTCGAACGCGCTTACGTTTCGATTACTTTAAACGTAAAGCAAACTCATACTAAGGGTGGTGTCACCAATCCAATCAAGCGACGATGTTGTAACCATATTTAATCTAAATAATTTATCAAATATTCAATATCATCATACCTGAGATTGCGTAGGCCTCTCAGGTTTCCCCTGCACGGCCCTCGACTCCGCTAGTTGTCGCTCGCAGTTCTGCAGTCGCCGGGTGAAGTCCAACACTTGCTTCTCGGCCGCTTGCATTTCCTGTAAAATCATACATACATATTACATATATAGTATAAAACAAAGTCGCTTTCTCTGTCCCTATGTCCCATTGTACGCTTAAATCTTTAAAACTACGCAACGGATTTTGATGCGGTTTTTTTAATAGATAGAGTGATTCAAGAGGAAGGTTTATATGTATAATACATGCGTATATAATACATGCATAGCTGCAATGCGAAGCTGGGGCGGGTCGTTAGTAACATTATAAATGTGAAAGTGAATTTGTTTGGATGTTTGTCTGTTAATTACGCTGAAACTACTGAACGGATTTTGATGAAATTTTATATACAGACAGGGTATGAGTTGACTTGGGTGACAGCATACCATCAAAGATATATCGAAATACTTTTGAAGATATATTGATTTGAAATATCGCATGACGTAACTTCTACGTACATTTTAAACGTAGAAATTACGCACCTTCTCGTTCAATTTTCCTCGATTTTTATTTGCGTTAAATTTTTTTGTGTTTCTTTTTTTGGAGCATCGTGCTCGGTGCTAAATAAAAAAACACTATCTTTCTTTCTTCCTTTACTTTATCGCACTCCCAAACTTTGATTATGATTATGACAAATATATTTTTAATTTGTAATTCATTTAAATATTCGTCCACTATACATAGACATCTTTATCCCTACTAAGTATAAACATACCTTAGAAGTAGTATTCATGAGTGTGGTCAGTTCTCCGAGTTGTTCAGCAACGAGCTGCACCTTCGCTTGCTGCGCCGGGTTTAATTTCTGCTTTTTACCTGTACAATATAAATAATTATATTTAGATAGGCGACAAAGGAGCCCTAAATAGTTTGATCGGAAATTACGAAGGAACTAAGATCATTTTATATGCTTTAGGGTGTTTTTACACCGGATATGTACTATTTATTTATGTAGCTATGCTACAAAGATGTAGTATAACTATGTGACCGTTTCTATTGATACTAAGCTATGTAGCTGTGCGAGGAAGATACGCAGCTCGAGTATGTGATGTATCGATAGTAGGGAAGTCATCCATAGCACGCATCTATAGCACGTATCCATAGTATGTATTTTTCTATATAAAAAACATTGTTTAGTTGAACCGGTTTTTACCATTGTTAATTCTATGTGAACAGCTCCATGTTTCTTGACCACAGAATAGTTGTAATATTGTAGGTTGTCTAGGAATGTTACGGACACGTGCCGCGGTTATTGCGATGCCATATTTGCAAAGAGTGCTCAAATTAGTTCATAGAGTATAATGCACTTTTTGTCTTACTTACTGGGCCTAATTCGTGCATTTTTCGTATATCGTCATCCAAGATGATAATCAATACATGGTTTAAATGAAGTCATGAGAGGTCTCCTCACACGGTACGCATTACCTTTCTGTATTTTAAGCTGAATTTTTGTGTATAGACTCTGTTCAACCTGTATTCATCAGGGCTTCTTGATGTATATGGGTATTTTGTTACACGTTGTATATGAATGCAATAAATGATTAGAGTTTATGTGGTACACCCGCGTGAAGAGTGCTAGTGGTAATTAATTGTGTTGTACCTTTCTTCCCCGGCTTGTTGTGTTGCTGCAGCGTGGCGCGGGTGGCGTCGAGGCGTCGCTTGGCGGCGTTCCGCGCCACAAGATTAGTAGAAACAGCGAGTTACCTTTCTTCCCCGGCTTGTTGTGTTGCTGCAGCGTGGCGCGGGTGGCGTCGAGGCGTCGCTTGGCGGCGTTCCGCGCCACAAGATTAGTAGAAACAGCGAGTTACCTTTCTTCCCCGGCTTGTTGTGTTGCTGCAGCGTGGCGCGGGTGGCGTCGAGGCGTCGCTTGGCGGCGTTCCGCGCCACAAGATTAGTAGAAACAGCGAGTTACCTTTCTTCCCCGGCTTGTTGTGTTGCTGCAGCGTGGCGCGGGTGGCGTCGAGGCGTCGCTTGGCGGCGTTCCGCGCCACAAGATTAGTAGAAACAGCGAGTTACCTTTCTTCCCCGGCTTGTTGTGTTGCTGCAGCGTGGCGCGGGTGGCGTCGAGGCGTCGCTTGGCGGCGTTCCGCGCCACAAGATTAGTAGAAACAGCGAGTTACCTTTCTTCCCCGGCTTGTTGTGTTGCTGCAGCGTGGCGCGGGTGGCGTCGAGGCGTCGCTTGGCGGCGTTCCGCGCCACAAGATTAGTAGAAACAGCGAGTTACCTTTCTTCCCCGGCTTGTTGTGTTGCTGCAGCGTGGCGCGGGTGGCGTCGAGGCGTCGCTTGGCGGCGTTCCGCGCCACAAGATTAGTAGAAACAGCGAGTTACCTTTCTTCCCCGGCTTGTTGTGTTGCTGCAGCGTGGCGCGGGTGGCGTCGAGGCGTCGCTTGGCGGCGTTCCGCGCCACAAGATTAGTAGAAACAGCGAGTTACCTTTCTTCCCCGGCTTGTTGTGTTGCTGCAGCGTGGCGCGGGTGGCGTCGAGGCGTCGCTTGGCGGCGTTCCGCGCCACAAGATTAGTAGAAACAGCGAGTTACCTTTCTTCCCCGGCTTGTTGTGTTGCTGCAGCGTGGCGCGGGTGGCGTCGAGGCGTCGCTTGGCGGCGTTCCGCGCCACAAGATTAGTAGAAACAGCGAGTTACCTTTCTTCCCCGGCTTGTTGTGTTGCTGCAGCGTGGCGCGGGTGGCGTCGAGGCGTCGCTTGGCGGCGTTCCGCGCCACAAGATTAGTAGAAACAGCGAGTTACCTTTCTTCCCCGGCTTGTTGTGTTGCTGCAGCGTGGCGCGGGTGGCGTCGAGGCGTCGCTTGGCGGCGTTCCGCGCCACAAGATTAGTAGAAACAGCGAGTTACCTTTCTTCCCCGGCTTGTTGTGTTGCTGCAGCGTGGCGCGGGTGGCGTCGAGGCGTCGCTTGGCGGCGTTCCGCGCCACAAGATTAGTAGAAACAGCGAGTTACCTTTCTTCCCCGGCTTGTTGTGTTGCTGCAGCGTGGCGCGGGTGGCGTCGAGGCGTCGCTTGGCGGCGTTCCGCGCCACAAGATTAGTAGAAACAGCGAGTTACCTTTCTTCCCCGGCTTGTTGTGTTGCTGCAGCGTGGCGCGGGTGGCGTCGAGGCGTCGCTTGGCGGCGTTCCGCGCCACAAGATTAGTAGAAACAGCGAGTTACCTTTCTTCCCCGGCTTGTTGTGTTGCTGCAGCGTGGCGCGGGTGGCGTCGAGGCGTCGCTTGGCGGCGTTCCGCGCCACAAGATTAGTAGAAACAGCGAGTTACCTTTCTTCCCCGGCTTGTTGTGTTGCTGCAGCGTGGCGCGGGTGGCGTCGAGGCGTCGCTTGGCGGCGTTCCGCGCCACAAGATTAGTAGAAACAGCGAGTTACCTTTCTTCCCCGGCTTGTTGTGTTGCTGCAGCGTGGCGCGGGTGGCGTCGAGGCGTCGCTTGGCGGCGTTCCGCGCCACAAGATTAGTAGAAACAGCGAGTTACCTTTCTTCCCCGGCTTGTTGTGTTGCTGCAGCGTGGCGCGGGTGGCGTCGAGGCGTCGCTTGGCGGCGTTCCGCGCCACAAGATTAGTAGAAACAGCGAGTTACCTTTCTTCCCCGGCTTGTTGTGTTGCTGCAGCGTGGCGCGGGTGGCGTCGAGGCGTCGCTTGGCGGCGTTCCGCGCCACAAGATTAGTAGAAACAGCGAGTTACCTTTCTTCCCCGGCTTGTTGTGTTGCTGCAGCGTGGCGCGGGTGGCGTCGAGGCGTCGCTTGGCGGCGTTCCGCGCCACAAGATTAGTAGAAACAGCGAGTTACCTTTCTTCCCCGGCTTGTTGTGTTGCTGCAGCGTGGCGCGGGTGGCGTCGAGGCGTCGCTTGGCGGCGTTCCGCGCCACAAGATTAGTAGAAACAGCGAGTTACCTTTCTTCCCCGGCTTGTTGTGTTGCTGCAGCGTGGCGCGGGTGGCGTCGAGGCGTCGCTTGGCGGCGTTCCGCGCCACAAGATTAGTAGAAACAGCGAGTTACCTTTCTTCCCCGGCTTGTTGTGTTGCTGCAGCGTGGCGCGGGTGGCGTCGAGGCGTCGCTTGGCGGCGTTCCGCGCCACAAGATTAGTAGAAACAGCGAGTTACCTTTCTTCCCCGGCTTGTTGTGTTGCTGCAGCGTGGCGCGGGTGGCGTCGAGGCGTCGCTTGGCGGCGTTCCGCGCCACAAGATTAGTAGAAACAGCGAGTTACCTTTCTTCCCCGGCTTGTTGTGTTGCTGCAGCGTGGCGCGGGTGGCGTCGAGGCGTCGCTTGGCGGCGTTCCGCGCCACAAGATTAGTAGAAACAGCGAGTTACCTTTCTTCCCCGGCTTGTTGTGTTGCTGCAGCGTGGCGCGGGTGGCGTCGAGGCGTCGCTTGGCGGCGTTCCGCGCCACAAGATTAGTAGAAACAGCGAGTTACCTTTCTTCCCCGGCTTGTTGTGTTGCTGCAGCGTGGCGCGGGTGGCGTCGAGGCGTCGCTTGGCGGCGTTCCGCGCCACAAGATTAGTAGAAACAGCGAGTTACCTTTCTTCCCCGGCTTGTTGTGTTGCTGCAGCGTGGCGCGGGTGGCGTCGAGGCGTCGCTTGGCGGCGTTCCGCGCCACAAGATTAGTAGAAACAGCGAGTTACCTTTCTTCCCCGGCTTGTTGTGTTGCTGCAGCGTGGCGCGGGTGGCGTCGAGGCGTCGCTTGGCGGCGTTCCGCGCCACAAGATTAGTAGAAACAGCGAGTTACCTTTCTTCCCCGGCTTGTTGTGTTGCTGCAGCGTGGCGCGGGTGGCGTCGAGGCGTCGCTTGGCGGCGTTCCGCGCCACAAGATTAGTAGAAACAGCGAGTTACCTTTCTTCCCCGGCTTGTTGTGTTGCTGCAGCGTGGCCCTGGTGGCGTCGAGGCGTCGCTTGGCGGCGTTCCGCGCCACAAGATTAGTAGAAACAGCGAGTTACCTTTCTTCCCCGGCTTGTTGTGTTGCTGCAGCGTGGCGCGGGTGGCGTCGAGGCGTCGCTTGGCGGCGTTCCGCGCCACAAGATTAGTAGAAACAGCGAGTTACCTTTCTTCCCCGGCTTGTTGTGTTGCTGCAGCGTGGCGCGGGTGGCGTCGAGGCGTCGCTTGGCGGCGTTCCGCGCCACAAGATTAGTAGAAACAGCGAGTTACCTTTCTTCCCCGGCTTGTTGTGTTGCTGCAGCGTGGCGCGGGTGGCGTCGAGGCGTCGCTTGGCGGCGTTCCGCGCCACAAGATTAGTAGAAACAGCGAGTTACCTTTCTTCCCCGGCTTGTTGTGTTGCTGCAGCGTGGCGCGGGTGGCGTCGAGGCGTCGCTTGGCGGCGTTCCGCGCCACAAGATTAGTAGAAACAGCGAGTTACCTTTCTTCCCCGGCTTGTTGTGTTGCTGCAGCGTGGCGCGGGTGGCGTCGAGGCGTCGCTTGGCGGCGTTCCGCGCCACAAGATTAGTAGAAACAGCGAGTTACCTTTCTTCCCCGGCTTGTTGTGTTGCTGCAGCGTGGCGCGGGTGGCGTCGAGGCGTCGCTTGGCGGCGTTCCGCGCCACAAGATTAGTAGAAACAGCGAGTTACCTTTCTTCCCCGGCTTGTTGTGTTGCTGCAGCGTGGCGCGGGTGGCGTCGAGGCGTCGCTTGGCGGCGTTCCGCGCCACAAGATTAGTAGAAACAGCGAGTTACCTTTCTTCCCCGGCTTGTTGTGTTGCTGCAGCGTGGCGCGGGTGGCGTCGAGGCGTCGCTTGGCGGCGTTCCGCGCCACAAGATTAGTAGAAACAGCGAGTTACCTTTCTTCCCCGGCTTGTTGTGTTGCTGCAGCGTGGCGCGGGTGGCGTCGAGGCGTCGCTTGGCGGCGTTCCGCGCGACGTGCAGCGCGTCCAGCTCGCGACGCGCGCGGGCTAACTCCGCCGCCACCGCCGCGCGCTCCTCCAGGAGACGAGACTCCAGCTGAGGAAGTAAGGGTTAGTTCAGACATGCGGGAACAGCGCGGTTATGTCTAAACAATTACATAATCTATAATATAAAAATAGGTAAGGTTTTCCTTCCTGTCGCTATAACTCCAGTACGCACGAACTGATTTCCACGGTTATGCATTCGTTGGAAAGGTCGGGCTCCGTGAGGTTTATAGCAACAAGGTTTATAGAAAATTCAGAAAAAATTCAAGGAAGGAAAAGCAGGAAAACAGGGAAAATCATTGATGGCGAAACGGAGTTCGCCGAGTTTGCTAGTAACTCATACAAATAAGACCCGCGCGATTTCCATGCGATTCTGAAATCGCATCGTGTTTGAACTAGCTCTAACGGCCAATCAGTTCATCTTTGATTAGACTATTCTATAGAGCTGAAGAATGCGTTTGGTCGGAGGATACTCCTTTTCTTGAGGGCACTAGACTACTCTCCAAAAATGTAGTAATCTCCAGAAACAATGATCGGAATTGAATAATTATTTTTGTGTTAATCCATTTATCGAATAAGACTGTAAAACATTACCACGATAAATAGGAGCCAGCCAGAGCGGGTGAAACCGCAAGAAAGTAGCAAGTTTTCGTTAAAATTTTAAAATATTCAGTTACAAAGAGAGGGTGATATATTACAAAAGTAATACAATAACTCCCTTTTACAGTCTTATGTGAGGTAAGATAAAGTATCAAACTCCTACATATAACCAGAGCCCCGGTTTAAAAATCTCCGAAAAATATGATCATATATTTAAACACCCTTTTATAACCCGTATTCACAAAAACAAATTATTTGAATTTCCTTTATTTTTATAATAAATTAAACTACATTTGGCGCTCTAATTGACCGCGAATAAACCAAGCAAATAGAATCCTTAGTACGAGAACTCCAAACGCGCTTTCAATTTTTTTACTTTAAACATGAAGCTAACTCATTCTAAGACTTATTTCATTCTAAGACATTCTAAGACTACTGCTTACCTTCTTAGCCTTCTGCCGTTGCTTCTTGGCCCGCTTCTTGCCCCGGTCGACATGTCGCGCGGGACCCTCAATGTACTGCAGCAGCGCGTCCAGGTCCCGCGTGTCCTCCGGCCGGGAACCGCGCCAGCATGACCCACTGCAAGAGACACGTTATCTATATATTAATAAGTGATGCAAAAACTTTTGACCCCTTTTTACGACGGACGTAGGAGCATAAAATTTGGTACACTTATAGTTTATGTGTAGGAGAAGTGCAGAACGCTAATATTTTTCAAAAATAATGCTTATAAAGAACATTAAATCAATAAATAAGTGTGGGAGAGCCATGCTTCGGCTCGGATGAGCCGGCTCGACCGGAGTGATACCACGGCCTCACAGTACACCGACGTGAAACAACGCTTGCGTTGTGTAAGTAAGGTTACCGGAGGCCCAATTACCCCTCTTCCCAATCTTCCCAATCCCCGATTCCCGAACAACCCTTAAATACCTAACCCTCAAAAGGCCGGCAACGCGCTTGTAACACCTCTGGTGTTTCGGGTGTCCATGGGCAGTGATGACGTCACTTCTCCTATCCACTCCTAAACATTGATTCGTTTTATCTAAGTATTGTTATCTTATACGACAAAATAAAAATTACGTGTCTAATATTTTTCATTACCTAACTGACGGACTAAATAGATTTTTAATTTTCATACACCGTCATCATACGTATACTGAGGCAAGCTCAAATTTCGGACCTTTCGATAATTCGAAATATTTTAGAAACAACTTGTCGCAAAGAAGTTTATAAGAAAAATGTGTATAATATATGTCTATTAATTTATGACATACATAATTTATGACTACAGGGTGATCTATTCAAAAAGGAACTAACAGAATGGCTACTAATATTGTAATTATATAATTTATAACGGTGACATTGAAATGAAATTATGAAATGCTATTTATTTTCTGTAAGTAGGTTATAAAATAACACTTTTACACATCAATATCTTAAAAAACTAGGCGAGGCCGGCATTTCCTATCGGACTACTCTGAGAAGAAATGCCGAAACAAACTCACAGGTCTTTTAAGGTCCTCTTAAGGTCCAGACAATGAAATAGAAGATAATGTGAGACATTAATTTGCTTGCTTGCAGGCAGAATATAATGACTTTAGGCTGTAAGATCTTCCTTTGTAAAATATGTATTTCTTGCGAATAAATTAAATTTGAATTTGAACCCACTCACCCAGAACATCCACTGGAAGTAGAGAAGACACTAGTATCCCTGCTAGACAGGGACACAGTGCTCCTCTGCTGCCCCGCCCTGCTCTGTCTGGCCTGTTGCTGCTGTTGCTGTTGCTGCTGCAACCGCTGTTGTTGCTGTTGTTGCTGCTGCGCCTGTTGCTGTTGTTGCTGTTGCGCCTGTTGCTGTTGTTGTTGTTGCTGTTGCTGGAGTTTTTGTTGTAAGAGCTGTAAGAGAAGAGAATTTGTCAGCAACAAATTATTTAGAGGCTCGGTGCTATTTAAGGTAAGCGTCCACAGGCCCGCATCGTACGCATCGCATGCATTGTACTCATCGCACGCATCGGTCGGATCGTATGCATCGGACGGATCGCACGCATCGGTCAGATCGTACGCATCGGTCGGATCGTACGCATCGGTCGGATCGGTCGGATCGCAGGAATCGGTCGGATCGCACGTATCGCACGCATCGGACGGATCGCACGGATCGGTCGGATCGCACGGATCGGACGGATCGCACGTATCGCACGGATCGGTCGGATCGCACGGATCGGTCGGATCGCACGTATCGGTCGGATCGCACGTATCGGTCGGATCGCACGCATCGGTCGGATCGGTCGGATCGCACGTATCGGTCGGATCGCACGTATCGGTCGGATCGCACGTATCGGTCGGATCGCACGGATCGGTCGGATCGCACGTATCGGTCGGATCGCACGTATCGGTCGGATCGCTCGTATCGCACGTATCGGTCGGATCGCACGTATCGGACGGATCGCACGTATCGGACGGATCGCACGTATCGGTCGGATCGGTCGGATCGCACGCATCGGTTGGATCGCACGTATCGGTCGGATCGCATCATCGGCAATGTCTACATGCGACGTCATACGTCGTCAGTATGCATCGCATAGGAATACCGATGTCAAATCCGAGTGTAAGTAACATCGGCAATCTGATTGTTAATGTTCGCGTCGGCAATCCGATCCCCGTCAATACAGAGAACGCAGTCTGAAAAATGTATCCGTTTGATGCGATGCGTACGACGCGTACGATGCGGACCTGTGAACGCTTACTTGTAGATTAGTTATATGGATAACTAACCTGTTGCTGCTGTTGCCGTATCTGTTGCTGTTGTTGCGGTGTGAGCGTGGGCTTGTTGTGTATGGGCAGGTCGTATATCGGCTCCGGCTTCTTCTGTTGCTGCTGTTGCTGCAACTGCTGTTGTTGCAGTTGCTGTTGCTGCAGCTGCTGTTGCTGGAATTGCACTTGGGCTTGTTGCTGTTGTTGTTGTTTTAGTTGCTGTAACAATAAAATGTGTTTGATGTGTTATTCCAGATCATAATCTACCTCTGTTCCAAATTTCATCCCGATCCCTTCAGTAATTTTGACGTGATTGAGTAACAAACATACATACAAACTCACAAACATTTGCATTTATAATATTAGTAAGATAATCAAATTGAATTATATTTTTTCGAAATGTCACCATATTTCTGAATGGCTTTTGAAGATTTATAAAGAGTGACCGGTAATTAGTGAACGATATTTAAACAGGTGGTTGTACTCATGATTACAAACAACTTTCCCAAAGAAACCATCTCTGTATACTAATTAGTTTTATACAATGTGATAGGCGTGGGACTTCTAACCCGTTAAGGCTGAGTACTACATCTAATTTTATCGACAAAAAAATAATATGGGGGGTTGAACCCCTAATTGAAAATATAGGAAAATAGTGATTTTTTCGGTAAGAATAATTCACAAATTATTTTTTTTCTCACCAAAACATTATCAAACATATGAAAAAAGTAATGAATTAGTTAGCCAAGGTTATTAGCTACCGTTTGTCGTCTTTTTTTTGTTTCTACGACGCATACAACCTTTTGATATCAAAAAAAGTAAAAAAAATATTAAAATGGCCATAATTTTCAGGGGGAGGGGATTCGACCCCTTCGACCCAGGACTTTTGTCGTTAAAATTAGATGTAGTATTCAGCCTTAACGGGTTAGAAGTCTCGCCCCTATCATATTGTATTTATCACAATAACAAAGTAAAGTTTCAAAATACCTACCTAGTTATTAGTCTTCCGATAACGCGGGCGCCTCGCTGCTAACAGCTGATCATGCGAAAGCACGCGCGAGCGAAATTTGTTGTTTTGTTATTGTGATAAAAATAAAACTAATGAGTATACAATAGGGATTGCAATCCGGTATCATTTTCAATCCGGACGGATTTCACCGGATTGATGCTAATCCCGGATTTTAAAGTTACTTAGGGCCTAGTATTTAGTAGTTTTTAGTTTTGATAATAAATGTATAAAAAGAAAATAAAATACGTATTTATGGAAAATAAAATCACTTTTAATTATATGTTTTGGTATTAATTGTAATTTTTGGCACTATTTGTACTAAATCAAATTATGAAACTATTTTTAATAATAAAGTAATCAGTCTGACTCTCACTTATTGCTGTACCTATTTATGTACCTAAGTATCTGAAAGTACTTAAGTATTAAACTCTTATTAATAATCTACACAGTTAGGTTATAACAAAACAGTCTTTTAAATTTGTACTTATAAAATCAACAACTTCAGTTCATAATCCTATGAAACAAAACAAGAAGCATTTATTTTTTGCAATGCAAAATTCAAATGAAAATCATTTCTGTGCCTGAAAAAACGATCTTAGAAAACAAATAGTGTTTATAGTACTGTCTCCTAGTCTGCTTCTGATGGCACTACAAATATAACCTGCGGCAGAAAAGGCCATTTCTGCCTCAACACTGATTGACATAATCGCCATCAAGTAACTGTAGATCAGCGAAATGTGTTTTCCTTTTACTCCTACTACTTCATACACAGTCATTTCTTTTTTAAGTATTTTCTCATAATCTGTTTCTTTTTTAGCATTAACTTTCCCCCTATACCCTTTTTTTCTTGCAGAATTTGATTTTCTAGTTCCTCTTTTAATGTAATGTTCTTTACCGGATCCGCCACCGGATCCGGCGCCGACTCACCGGATCCGGTAGGTCCAAAAACACACCGGATCCGCCGGACCGGATTGCAATCCCTAGTATACAAAAAAGTTTCTTTGGGAAAGTTGATTGTAATCATGAGTCAACCAGTCAGCATATATAAAACTATTATTTTGAATTTATCTCAGACATACGCTACATATTGTTGCACCTATCTCCCATTGAGGGTAGGCAGAGACACTAGATTTCTACTTTATAAGTTATAACATACCTGTAATCGTATCTGCTCCATGGCGTTGGGATTGACCTTGCCCTCAGCCTTCAGTCCGGGCGGCACGTCGATTTGTACCGGGGCGGAGCGCTGTAGCATCTGAACATATTATAATAGGTTCATAAAGGGGTGTTTTACACTAGCTGATGTCTAAGGGTTCAAGGTACATTTCACATTAGATGATGCCTATGGGTTCAGTCGCGTGGATTAAGAACTTTGTGATAAGAAATTAATTCCAGATTAAATAAAAAAAATGCAATTTCTGACGAATAAACAAGTCGTATCTTTCATAAAAAAAGAGTCAATTAACTATAGAAAACTAGCCCATTTTAGTACAAAATCTGTGGATCGATCATGATTTTTGACAGTAATGCAAAAAAATATTACAGTTAAACTCTCTAGATTGAGCCTAGTCTAGTCTTTATTTGAAAATTTTATACGTTCCTTTGAACGCAACGCAATTTTATATAATTGTTCAATAGTGACGTAGTTAGCTCCCACTCCTAAACTTTGACACGTTTTATGTTAGCATTGTTATCTTATACGACAAAATAAAAAATGCGTGTCTAATATTTTCTTCATTACCTAACTGACGGACTCATCGTCACGTCACGTCATCATCCCTATTCATCAATTTATAGAGGAAGGCTATAAAACTCACGCTACGTTCAATAACAACCAGGAAGCAGGAAAAACCGCGTGGGAGTAGTGAGTATGTTATATTACCTTGGCCTTCTGTGCCTTCTTGAGTTTTAGCGAGACCGACGAACATAGATCCTGTTCGTTGGTCTGGTATAGTTTTTTATATATAGAGACTAGCAAACCCAGCGAACTCCGTTTCGCCACCAATGATTTTCCCTGTTTTTCTGCTTTACTCTTGAATTTTTCCTGAATTTTCTTTGCTATAAACCTCACGGAGCCCGAGACCTTTCCAACGAATGCAAAACCGTGGAAATCGGTTCGTGCGTTCTGGAGTTATAGCGTCAGGAAGGAAAACCCGACTTATTTTTATATAATAGATTGGAATAAATGATTTGACTTCAACTTAACCCTTACCTTAGCCTTCTCCCCCGCGGCTCCTGCGGTGGGTTTGTCGGACACGGCCATGCGCGCCATCTTGTCGGCCAGCTGCCGCTGCTGCAGGTCCAGGGACTGCCGCTTCTGCTGCACCTGCGCCGCAGTCAGCGTCGGCGGCTGCGACTTCGGGAGAGCCTGGGAATTGATTTAGGTTATGGGTGATTTAGGTTATTTGCTTATGGGCAGACGTGCTCCACCGTAGGCCGCATCATCACTTACCATCAGGTGAGATAGCGGCCAAACGTCGACCCATTAAATGTAAGAAATAAGGTGTTAAAATCATCATTAAATCGGCTTCAAGATGTAATTACTACTACTTCTAGATTGGTTAATTGTATGAGGGTCGGGAACAGGCTCCTGGGGAAAGCCTAGAAAATCAAAGTCATAATCAAAGCATTTATTTCAATTAATCCTAAATAAGGCACTTTTGAAACGTCAAATTGAATTGTCCGTCAGTCTGTCTGTCAGTGAAGCTAGCTGTAAGGAAACCATCCATCTTCATAAGCTTGCAATTCCCACGGCCGACACGGAGAAGATTTGTGCATAGGCGATTAATGATTAAAGACTTGCTCAATGCGGGTTGGCGATTGCAAACTTAGGTGTCCTCACGATGTTTTCCTTTTCCCTTATGTTAGCTGTGGTGTCCAAATACCTATTAACATGTAAAACTCACCATGCTTCGACACTGCCGGGTCGGCTCGACCGGAGTAATACCACGGCCGAGCAAAAAACCGACGTGAACCAACGCTTGCTTTTGTGTGAGTGAGGTTACCAAAGGCCCAATTACCCCCTCTTCCTAATCTCCGATTCCCCAACAACCCTTAAATTCCTAACCCCCCAAAGACCGGCAAAGCACTTGTAACGCCTCTGGTGTTTCAAGTATCCATGGGCGGCGGGGATTGCTTACCATCAGGTGATACGTCTGCTCGTTTACCGGTTTATACCATAAAAATATATATTTACCGGTGGTTTGGGCGCGACGGGCGGTGGTTTGGTCGTGGGCTTGGGTTGCGCCGGGGTCTCGGTGGCGGCCGGCGGGGTTTGCACCCCGGTCGGCTTGATAGCGGCCGGCTCTTGTTCCCCCTGCAAAATATAATATAGGTGGAAGATATAGTTACATTTATGGCGATATTTAACTCGATAGTAAACTCGTACTAAGCCCTCTGTAGTTACCAAAATGCCGTCACGAGATGAAACAAAGACTAACAAATATTTTTATATTAGGGTCAATAATTTATAGGTACTAGCGCAGAGTCGAAGCGCATCGAAGCGTCAAATTCTTTATAACCAAAACGAATTCCAGCGAATAAGCGCGCATTCGCTAGAATACGCGCGATAGTCCATCTTATCAACACCGACGCAGGCCAATTTCCAACTGATATACAATGTGATAGGGGTGAGACTTCTAACCCGTTAAGGCTGAGTACTACATCTAATTTTATCAAAAAAAATAATATGGGGGGTTAAACCTCAATTGAAAATATTGAAAAATAGCGATTTCTTCGGTATAAATAATTCAGAAATGTTTTTTTTCTCACCAAAACATTATCAAACATATGAAAAAAGTAATGAATTAGTTAGCCAAGGTTACATAGGCATACAACCTTTGATATCACATAAAGTACAAAAAATATTAAAATAGCCATAATTTTTAGGGGGAGGGGGTTCAACCCCCCATATTATTTTTTTCGTCGATAAAATTAGATGTAGTACTCAGCCTTAACGGGTTAGAAGTCTCGCCCCTATCACATTGTATATACGCGTAAGTTCGCTAGTGGGCGCATGGATACGCGCGTACCAACCGGCGTTCTTCACACGCAGATGCGCAAAATCCGAAGAATGCGCGTGCCTTTTTAAAATCTCCGAAATAATGTGTGCGTTACGCTGTGGAGTTAAGGTTGAATTTGTCATGTTCAGTTTTGGAAAGACCCTTCTCTGCGCTAGTATAAACCGACCCTTAGTAACAAAGTATATATTATGGACTTACATTAGAACTAGCAGTCTTGCACTGTTGTTTCTTCTTGTTCAGTATAGACCGCAGTCGCTCGCGCGTCTCATTGAAATTCCTAGGCACAGGTGTCGTTAGAGGCGGCTGAAACAGATTGTAAGGGATTACAAATCAAATCAAATCAAATCAGCTTTATTGTGGACCATAGGTATGCATTATAAATACAGATCTTAAATAATTAAAATTAGTTCAGCTACGTACATATATTAATTACCTCGTTGGTCGAGTGGTCTTAAGCGCGACTGCCGGACAAGAGGTCTAGGGTTCGATTCCCGGATCGGGCAAAGTATTACAGGGCTTTTTTTTTCGGTTTTTCGACCGTTACAAAAAGAGATATTGACATAAATAGAGATATAGATAAACGGAAATTTGAATCAAAAGTAAATGGATCCTACGTATTAAACTTGCTTCCAGTAATAGGTATGGCAAAAACGCTTAATGGCACGAAAGTTTGTTCTAGAGTCTACAAACAAATTCATTTCCTATTATTAGAACTTATTACGGGATATTTAGCATGTTTATTAATTTTAAAACCCGCAAAAGTGCCAAGAAAGAAGAAAGTTCGGGAGCGGACACCGAGTTTTGTGTGTCGAAAATTAAATCGAGGTACAAGTGACAGTGGTAGCGGTGTCCGTGTCAGCAAACGAACGAGAAAGCGGGTAGACCGAATTGTCTGCTCGTAAACATCCACCCGCATATACTCCAGTTCATCCGTGATCATGGCGCTTGCAACAGTGACGAAATATCGGAAACTCGTCAAAATTAATAAACATGGTAAATATCCCGTCTTGAGTTCTAATGATAGTGTTAGTGACCATGTCAGTTTCAAAACTTAAATTAATTTCCAATGAAAAAGAATAGTAGTCAGTATACTCACGGCGTGTCCGAAGACGGTGCAGTAGCAGCACGTGCAGGGCTGGTCCGTGCCCTCCCCCGCACACGACACGCCGCCGTGACCCACTGCGAATTATATACATACTTGTCACTCACTTTCATTGGTATACTACATATGTTCAATTAAATAAATTAATAAATTAAGTACTATATAAAGATCGCGTCTTTATATTTTTTTAAGGTGTGAAAATTATCCAATGTCTCCTCCCGCCTTGAAGCAAGAAGGGAGTGTCAGACTCTTACTGACACTCCCTTCTTGCTTACTAGTCAGTAAGAGTCTGACACTCCCTCTCGCTTCGCCACTATCCAGTGATCCGTCTCCTCTTTTGGCCCCTAGTCCACAAAATAGAGAGAAACCAACTCACCTTTACAAACATGCTGTTGATGATTGACATTCTCACACGCTTTCGCAACAGGCTTCGGTTTAGCGACGGGCTTCTTAATCTCCTTCTTTTTCTCTATTTTCTTATCATCATAGCAGTTCTTCACTGCATCTCCCACGCAGACGGAGTCAGTATCTTTACAGGAGTTGCACATACAATCATTTGTCCACTTACAATCACTTTTCGGAGTATCACAGACGTCACTCTCAGATTTACTCTGTCCATTCCTATTAATATTCTTAAAAGCAACTGCATTCAAAGTCTGTTTAGCATTACGGAGCGCTTGAGCGGAATATTTCGCCAAATTCTCATGATTTTGGGGCGATAGAGGCGGTTTTTCCTTGCTATCTTCTGTCGTATCCGATTTCAATTCTTCTACATCTTCGTCTAATAGCTTCGCGTCAATTGAAGAGCAGATTGATATGACATGTTTCTTATAAGTCTCAGGGACTGGTAAGCCCTGTGTGATATATGATTTGATCGTGTAAAAGCTGTCTAATAAAGACTTTTCCCCTTTAGAAGTTAATATAGCTTCGCATTTAGCTAATAAAGCGTCATTTTTACATTTCTTCTCGTCAGTCTCATTAGTCTTTACTGGTTCTTCTTTCTTCTTTGGTGGTTGCTCGGTTTTTTTAACCACACGTATGCTAGCTTTACCTATGATCTTGCTTAGACCTTTAGCTGCCAAGATTTCCGCCTCGCTTGCGTTCTGAGTCGTCTTAACCGGTTGAGGTGTCGCTTTATTGAAGTTCTCTTTTAATTTCTCTTCATACTGTTCTAATTTGTATAACATGACTAGCCATTCGTCTCCTGACAGATTTTTCTTAGGTAACGTCTCAAGATATTGCTTGTTAACGTCCCGCAATCGCTCTATAAAGTAATCCCTCTTTTTATCACTGGACATATTAGAAAAATCTGGAACATTCTCCGGCTTTTTAACTTGAAATTCCATTAGCTCTTGTATCACATTAATAGCTGTTTCTGGGTCAGTTAAAATCCAGTTAGCAAGCGGTTGAGACTCGCAGCAACGCCGTAAAACGCTCATATATTTAAAATTTAAACCTTTCACTAGCTCTTTCTTCTCATGGTTTAATTTTGGGAATTTCATCATGAGGATATCGATAGTATTACCTACTGATGTCGTTAGAAGAATCTGTTTGACCGTCTCTCTGGAGTCAGAGTCAGAATCTCTGTGTGTTTCATGGTGTTTCCTCAATTCTTCAAATTTAGCAGCCATTCTATCAAAGTCTGGAGCATAATTCTTACCAGCTAAGTCTTGAATGTAACTGTAAAACTTATCTAGCATAGCTTCTATCTCATTCTCTAGTATTTCAACTGGTATTCCCTTGAATTTGGAGGAAACGTAATGTTTCCACGAATTAAACCTTGATTTGACTAAGTCCCTCAACTCTTCCATACTCAAGGCATCTTTGACAGAATTATCGAATAACGTAGACGCTTTAGAATACATTTCTGAGTTCAAACTGCTTTTGGGTAAAGAGAATAAGTCTTTTTCTTCATCCATGCATTTTTCTAACATCGGACTCTTATTTTGTTTTAGATATTCAAAAACTTTGTTAATGACAACTTGAGCGGAGATTGAGAAGAGTAAATCTTTGAAATCATCCTTATTTTTATTCTTCATTAGAGCTTGAAGATCTTTTTCGTCTTTTAAGAGCTCTACTATGTCTCTATTGTCTAACTCGAAAGTCATAGTACCAATAACATCATTAGATTCGAAATTACTCTTAATTCTACGCTGTGTTTTCCTTTTTGCTGTATTCTTAGTAACTTTAACATAATCCCTAGATTTATTTAGCTTTAACTCACGTATTTGTTTCAACGTCTCTGGTGTTAACTGGGCTTCGTTATTAACTTCGGGTAAATTGCTCATTATAGACGCAAATTCCGGTAACTCAAAGGATGCGTTCGCAAACTCCGATAGTTTGGAAGCTATCTCCGGCATGTTAGCTAGAATCTGAGGCATATTTTCAACAAGCTCTACGAGCTTAGTGTTAGCTGAATTCAAGTCTATAGATTCTTCAGTGTCAATTTTGTCTAGGAATTCAGCTGAATTCTTGTCTAGTGTCATCATAACTTCGCATATCTGTTCTAGAGAAAGCTGATTGTCATCTTCTTTGCGTCCGTCTTTGATACTGTTATAAGAATTGATAATATTCTGACATTCTTCCATTGCTTTCTTAATTTCCAGCCCGAACGAGACATATTTGTAAACATTAGGATCCTTATCATTGTCTAACGGCTCTGTCAGAGATTCTTTCTCATCTTTCACTAAGATCGGAGTCCTACGAGCATTGAGTGGTATATTTAACACTTCAGTTGAAATCGGTTGATTGAAATCTGCCTTCTCATCCTTTTTCAAGAACTTATTGACTGATAGTAACCGCTGATTCGGTTTAGAAGAATACACAGGCATCGGTTCAGGAGTAGTCGGTGACATTTCTTGCAACGGTGGACTAACAGACTCCGGATACTTATTCTCAACTTGCACTTGAAACTCCTCACCACCATCATTCGTTAAACCGAAATTAGAGAACTTCGCAAGGCATTCTTTCATCTCCTTACACATATCTACTGTCTCTTTCTCGCCAACGATAGTTTCCGTATCACTTATATTGTCTTCTCTTTCTAGGGGGAACGCTTCTGGTGGGTCTACTTCTATTTTCTGATCAGTTTTGATGTCTGTTAGTAGATGAGTGGTTTGCGCTGGTGCCTTATGTTTAAGCATTTGTAGGATTTTGTGAGGCTTGCTAATGGATGGTGAGACTGGCTTTAGTTTCCTCTTTGAGCCTGTGGTGAGGCGCGGGACTTTTGGGCTCGCTGTTCTCCTTTTACGGCGGGGCAGGTCTTCGATTAGGGTGACATTCGATTCTGGGAGGCTGTTGGAGTAAAATATATAACATGTAAATTGTTTTATCACAACTTTCGTGAGACATACTAAATTAATTATTATGTTATAGACTTATGCCCGAATACTCAATCGCTACTCAATTTTAAGACGCTCTCAAATGTAGTTCTGTCGCTATCAATTCTTTATAAAATGACAGAGATAGCACGATATTTAAGTACAACTTAAAATTGAGTAGCGTTTGAGTATTCGGGCGTTACTCACGTAACTGTTTGACGAGGAACTCGACTAGTTTCAAGCTACGATGTATATGTAACACCGTTTTTGCGTCGACCCGGGAATCGAACCCAGCACCTACGCAGCCGCCGGCAACGAGTCTAACGTGCCAACATCGTCGCATGAGTCAGAAAGTGCGTGTCATTACATGCAGAGGGCGCCTAACTCCGGTCGCCGGTAGCAACGCGACAATCGCTGCTGCTCATGAATATGAGCCTCTAGCATGGCTTGAAACTAGTCGAGTTCCTCGTCAAACAGTTACGTGAGTAAGCCGATAACATAATAATTAATATAAATCGTTTCTATCAAGTTAAAACTGGTGAGAAGTGGATAAACGATCATGGAAATGTAATTACGAAGGCTAAATGTGCTTTTCCATGGGACAATGTGCGGTGGCTATTGCTTACCATCAGGTGATCCGTCTGTTCATTTTTTTTTAAACGTTATCCCACACTTTTATTTTCTCCTGTGTCGTGGGTGCGTTTACAAACATACAAGTTCACATACACATGATACCCAGACACGAAACAACAATCTGTGGATCACACAAAGAGTTGCTCCGTGCGGGAATCGAACCCGCTACCCGTTGCGCGGCAACCAGTTGCCCAGCCACCGCACCAATCGTATTGTCATTCGTTGACCGGCTTATACCATAAAAACCATATAATGTAGGTAGGTAGGTACACTGACCTCTCCCTCTTATGCCCATCTAATCTAAGGTAAGGTTACTGACCTCTCCCTCTCCTGCCTGAGCTGATCCTCAAGCCACATCCGTAGCCTGTGGTAGTAGAGTTGTTGGTCGCGCATGTGCATTACTTTACGACGGACCTGCAAACAAACAAACAACGTTACAAACATTATTTTCATATACATACAACGTCACGCCATTTTATCCCCTTTTTATCCAGTCCGCAGCTCCGGATTGCCACATTACTTTTATAATGTGATTCTAACAAACTAAACACAAGTATCCGAAGGGATAGGCAGAGGTGCACATTACGGCACGTAATGCCGCTATACAATGTACACCCACTTTTACCATTTGTAATGTGTTATAAGTCCCATGCAATAAGGGGTGAGCCTATTGCCATATATTGGGACATTACCGTACATTAAATATTATTTGGACTCACTCTCTGTTCATATCATCATCATCTTAAATCTTTTTCAACCAATCTGGTGTCATTACGTCCTATTTTGGGCTAAAATTGCTCATTGGAATTGAATAATTTTTTAGTTCCGTTGTCGAAGAAGACTATAGGTTATAAAACATCACGCTGCAATCATTAGGAGCCGAGCAGCGAGCGTCACTAGTTTGGTATGATACATAATATACATAATAATACAATGTGATAGGGGTGAGACTTCTAACCCGTTAAGGCTGAGTACTACATCTAATTTTATCGACAAAAGTCGAGAGTCGAAGGGGTCGAATCCCCTCCCCCTAAAAGTTATGGCTATTTTCATATTTTTTTTACTTTTTTTGATATCAAAGGTTGCGTTGTGTATGCGTCGTAGAAACAAAAAAAAACGACAAACGGTAGCTAATAACCTTGGCTAACTAATTCATTACTATTTTCATATGTTTGATAATGTTTTGGTGAGAAAAAAAAATCATTTGTGAATTATTTTTAACGAAAAAATCACTATTTTCCAATATTTTCAATTAGGGGTTCAAACCCCATATTTTTTTTTTTGTCGATAAAATTAGATGTAGTACTCAGCCTTAACGGGTTAGATGTCCCACGCCTATCACATTGTATATTTTTGTTACTACGTTTGAGCAGTATGGTGGTATACTGACCTCCTTGAACCTCTGCAGATGGTACTCGGGACAGAGCGCGCGACACGCCTGCGGGGGGGCCGCGGGCGGCGGGGACCCGGGCGGAGGGGGCGCCGGCGCCAGGCCCCCCACTAGCTGCATGCATACCTAGGGGGGAGGGGGGATCTTTAGTGATTCGTCTACAAACATACAAACTCCAAAGCTGTGGATAGCCTGTCAAGTTTAAGTCAGTAAGTGTGTCATGATTAAATCAAGGCGGGAGACGCCATTGGATGATTTTTTAATGGACTGTATTTCACGAAATGATCGCGGAAAAAATTAAGCCTTCTATTTAAGGTACATTAACCCGTTGTCTGTCGGAACACAGATCTACGCGAGACACAATGAGTTTTTTATTGTGTCTACCGACAGACAAGTGGTTAATCATAAGCATCATCATCAGACAAAAGATCCCCTTTCAGTCCGCTGAAGGCATCCCCCTTTATAGGGGGAGAAGGAATACCAATACTTTATGTTATAAAACGCGGCCCTACTAGAACTGCAGAGTTTTAAATTATAATAATATTGTTGTGCCGGGTGTTCAATACCCACGTTTAGAGTAGGGATAGTGAATTAAACTTCTTCATAACCAACCTATAAGTGTTCACTGCTGACTAAAGGCCTTTTTCTCACATGGAGAAAGTTTGAGCACAAGTTTGAAATCGCCAACCCGCATTGAGCAAGCCTGTTGATTAATGCTCAAACCTTCACCGTATGAGAAGAGGGCTTTGGTCAGCAGTGGCCACTTATAGGCTCATGACGATGAAGAGTCACTCTGTGACTCGAAACTAGTAGAGCTTTTCTCCATTAATTTACGTGAGTAAACCGTGATTCTTTAGTTAATTTAGTATGTCTACCGATAGTTATTATTAAAGAGAGAAGAGGCCTGTGCTCATGATGAAATGGCACAATACTTACGGTGGACAATTTCTTTTGTTTCCTATAGACCTGCAGCTGCCTGCGATGCACTTCGGGAGTTATAGTCTGACTTGTATTATAGATAATGTATGATGAAATGATACAATACTTACGGTGGACAATTTCTTTTGTTTCCTATAGACCTGCAGCTGCCTGCGATGCACTTCGGGCAGCCGGCGGTACATCGCCATCAGCTTGCGGTCCACCTCCGATAGACCCATGTCCACGCGTTTCCTGGAAAGAGTAAAACATTAAGGGTCGATTTATTCGGAGCTGCGTACTACGTACGTAGCGGGATTACCGGGGCTCCGGCTCGAAAAGCAGGTGTAGTAACGGAGTGGTTTTTAGTTAATAAGAATCTGACACTTCCTCTCGCCAAGTCGGGAGAAGTCATTGGATGATTTTCCACCCCAAAAAAAGATACATTCATAAAAAAATATATACCGACCGAATAGGGATGATGACGGGGTATGAAAATTAAAAATTTATTTAGTCCGTCAGTTAGGTAATTAAAAAATATTAGACACGTATTTTTTTAGATAACAATACTTAGATATAACGAATCAAAGTTTAGGAGTGGGAGCAAATACGTCATTCCTACGTATAAAAACGTACCTAGAAGTGTCGTCACGCGATATGTCAAATCGATATATCTTCGAAAGTATTTATTACCGTAAAAAAATAAAAAATACGTGTCTAATGTTTTAAAATAAAAATTAGTCATCTAGAGTCCCTTGGTGATTCGAAACTAGTAAAACTTTTCTCCATTAATGTACGTGAGTAAACCGTGATTATTTAGTTAATTTAGTATGTCTCACGATAGTTATTATCAAAAATACTGGATCTATTTTAATAATTTTTCAGAGAGTGACATAGACTATATGTTATACCCGTGCGAAGCCAGAGCGGGCCGCTATGTTTTTATATACAACGTTCACAGTTTTTCTATAGTGTATTTAGCATATTATATAGTGTATTATCGTTAGTGTATATTATATAATATTATATAGTGTATTTAGTATCAGCATTACACCCATGCGAAGACGCCCCGACCCTCTAGTAAAAGTATAAAAAAAAAACATAGCATACCTGGCCTCATGATCATTCCTCGTAGGCGGGGCGGGCCAATCGTCGCAGTGCTTCAAAACGCGATCCATTAACCTTTCAATAGACGCTATGGACCTCATCAAGTGTCTCACGGTCCTACACAGCTGCGCCGGGGCCGCATCGCCACCGGACCCGGATCCTGATCCGGATCCCGAGCCCGACCGGGACCGGGATTCGACTGCGGCTGCTGCAGCCAGCAGGAGTTCTGATGCTGAGTCTAATGATGATGATGTTGATAGGCCTAGGGAGTTCGCGTCCGATTCTGATACTGGAATTAAGAAGAGGATTTGTTACGTATGATGTATATGTGTAATATACAATGTGATAGGGGCGAGACTTCTAACCCGTTAAGGCTGAATACTACATCTAATTTTAACGACAAAAGTCCTGGGTCGAAGGGGTCGAATCCCCTCCCCTAAAAGTTATGGCCATTTTAATTTCACGCCTATCACATTGTATAGGGTGGCTGGTAATTAGTGAACGATATTTAAACATGTGATTGTACGCATGATTACAAACAACTTTTCCAAACGCGCGTTAAGGGGGCCTGCTCCTGTTCTCAAATGCGAAGTTTCGTTTAATCTTCGGCCGTAGGTTTTATTGAGTTACTAATAGAATAACTTGAAATAACGTTTTATTTTTAATTTCACATCAAAACCTATTTGTTTATCTTAATTTTCATTCGTTCATTTATGTTCACGAAAGTTCGTAATAAATAGAATTGTAGTATGCAATTTATTTTTATTTTATTTTATTTATTTATTTAGATTTACCAACATTTGTTTACACCAGTACAATATAATAAATACATGCAAGTTCTTAAGGTAAGTGTAACAAATACTTATAGGTAAATACAGCATTATCGGTTATACCTTACTGTTATATAATGTAAATTCTAAGTAAAACAGTTGTTGTATGTCACATTAACACAAAAAAAGACTTTTAAGAAAAAAATAATAATAACTAAAACAATGAAAAATAAAGAGAGACAGTAACCCACATTTATGCGTTTTTTAGTTTCTCTTGGACAGATGTCTTAGCAGCGTAGATCGGAACCGACCAAATGACGTCGCGTGAATGTCCACCAAATCGCCACAGTTGTTTAGCAACCTACATAGTCTCGGCAATGGGGAGTTTGCTCCTAGTACAGTCCTGCGAGGAGGCGGATACAGAAGGGTGATGCGATTGCGCGGGTATCCAGCAGGCACTCGGTATTTCACTTTGTTTAATAGCACTGGGCAGTCTACAATATTGTTAATCAATTTATACATGAATAAGCAATCGGACAATTCTCTACGACTATTTAAAGATATCATTCGATATTGTGAAAGTTTGTTTTTATACGATGCTTTTCTTATTGCCTTATTACTGCCTTTTACTAGATGCCACATGAATCGCTTCAGCGAAGTTTCGAAGGAAACTTCGTTTTTCGTTGAATTATAGTAGGCCCCCTGTTCACTCGGGACTTGAAGAAGGTAATGTAGAGAGTGGTGTATCAGAGATGGGGCCCAGTAGGGCTGATGCCAAATCCGGAACTGCGGACTACCTAGCGGGTTTACCGGGGCTCCGGCTTGAAAAGCAGGAGTAGGAACGGGGTGGTTTTTAGTCAGTAAGAGTCTGACACTCCCTCTCGCCTCGCCCAAGGCGGGAGAAGTCATTGGATGATATTCCCCCCTCAAAAAAAGGGGGTGGTATACTCACAGTCGTCCAGGTCGCAGGTGGGGTTGGAGTCGGAGTCCTTGTCGGCGGGGTCCGCGGCGCCCAGCTCGCCCGCCGCGCACTCGCCGCCCTCGCACACACTCGACGCTGCTCACGTAAGGAGGGATAAGTTGACCCTCTTACGCCCGAATACTCAAACACTACTCAATTTTAACTTGTACTTAAATATCGTGCTATCTCTGAATTGATAGGGACAGAACTACATTTGAGAGCGTCTTAAAATTGAGTAGCGTTTGAGTATTTGGACATTATTGACCAATTTCTTTAACTCCATACTACATAGTTTTGTTTCATTGTGACGAATTAAACAACAATTATAATCTTATTAGAACTTTATCCGACCAAAATGGAAGTTCAAATGTGGGCTCGCCATACTTCGGCACTGTTGCGCCGGCTCGACCGGAGTGATACCACGGCCGAACAGAAAAGCGACGTGAAACAACGCTTGCGTTGTATGCGTGAGGTTACCGGAGGCCCAATTACTAATTACCCCTTCCCAATCTTCGTTTCCCATCATCATCATCATCATCATCAGCCGAGAGACGTCCACTCCTGAACAAAGGCCTCCCCCTTGGTCCTCCACGTAGAACAACAGCCCTGAAAATCTTAAACTCCAAAAGGCCGGCCTCTAGTGTTTCGGGTATCCACGGGCAGCGGCGTTTGCTTACCATCAGGTGATCCGTCTGCTCGTTTACCGGCTTAACGATCTCGATACGTAAAGTAAAGACAACTCATACTAGGGGTACAGTTAAGATAAAGACAGCTACATACCCCCATCTCCAGTATCAGCCTCGTCCCCCGTATCGTGCGAGGCGTGGCTCTCCGCGCTGCCCATACTCTCGATGTCGTCGGGGCCTTCCTCCGGAGGCCTGGGACAAATAAGTCAAAGTATAAGTGAACGTCAGAGCAAGAGACGAGTGCTAGATTCCTATGGAGAAGAACGAGCAAGAAACTCCATAGGTTATTTTCAATCAGATTCACAATACAATTCTTGTGAGAACAATGTACACCAATATTCAGTCAAAGGGATAGAAAAAGAAAATAAACTTAAGGACAACATAACGAAATAACATTTGCAGTCTCAAAGTAAAAATCTAAATTATGTGCTTTAAATAGACCGGGAACATACTTTTGGACGTCAAATCAATATAAAAAAAATCTGTTTTTCGGTCAGTGTTGCTCTATTTGCTCGTCCCAAAGTGTCCTATGGACAAGAACGAGCACTTTTCTAAAAGCCCCCCCCCCCCCATTTTTAATTTGTATAAAAGATACCGCAATTTCCAAGACAGAAAGCTAAAACTTGGTACCTATGTGGACTATTTGTAAAACAAAAAATCGTGTCCTCCCCCCCTCCCATTTAAAAAAGCGCGCACGAAGCCGTGAGCGGAGTACTAGTATAACAGTATACTCACTTGGCACCCGTTCCATCTCCCTGCTGTAGCTCTCTACTCGTCGTCTCGGATTCTTGCTCGTTCGGAGGCTGCAGGAAATTAATTCATACTCAAATTAATACGAAACTCTTCAGTATGCCTGGGGACCTACTCCAGTTCTCGAATCCGAAGTTTCGTAATCTTCGGCCGTAGGTTTTATTGATCTACTAATAGAATTAGTTGAAACAACGTTTTATATTTGATTTCATATCAAAACCTATTTATTTATCTTCTTTTCATTCGTTCATTCTTGTTTACGAAAGTTCGCAATAAATGGAATTGTAGTATGAAATCTGCGAAGTTTCGGACGAAACTTTGTTTTTAGTTGAATTAGAGTAGACCCCCTGATCTTATGATAAACTTTTACACAATTTGAATTGAACAATGTTTATGTTCACACAAACTAAGACTTTTTTGAGGGGTGAAAATTATCAAATGACTTCTCCCGCCTTGGGCGAGGCGAGAGGGAGTGTCAGACTCTTACTGAATAAAAACCACCCCGTTCCTACTCCCATCTGTTGTGGTCTGATGGCTCTTTGAGTACGCAGTGGTCTGGTTCTGTTCGGGCGGTGAGCTACCCTTGTTCGCCTTACAGACCCGCACTTACGGTGGCCGGAGATCGTATTATATAAGGCTAGGCCATAATAAACTTTTGGTTTTAGGATATAATAATATGTTTGTCACTCTTTGCCACATATAAATGATTTAAATCGAATTTTAGGTCTTTGAACCATACACTTTTGGATATTTTCCTTTAGTTACAAAATTAGCTTAAAATAATAAAACTGAAGTTACCTTATCACCGTCGGCTCGCGTTTCGATTTCCGTCCCGTTGAATTCGATCGCACCCTCGATCGTACCGAAAAATGAGATTCTGGAAAATAAATACATTTTTTTTTAATGCCTAGCTCGCCACAACCTCCCTTACCGCTGCAACTCCTGTATACACCAGGATCTACAGTAGATACAACCATGTAAACACCGGAACACTGAAGTCCAACGTCCCAGGGACATGAATGACTGTCTTGGATCCCGCAACGAAATAAATCAGAAAATATTATTAGCCCCGATTCCCCAACAACCCTTAAATTCTTCACCCAAAAGGCAACGCACTTGTAACGCCTCTGATGTTTCAAGTGTCCATGGGCGGCTGCGATTGCTTATCTGATGATCATCTGTCTGCACATTTACCGTCTTATACCATAAAAGTATATAGTTTTTACTTACATGGTAGTACAGAATCTAGGTCGACCCCATAGACCGCTGTAACAAAAGACATACAATTAATTTTGTTATAACTTTCGTGAGACGTACTAAATTAATTTATTATGTTATCGGGTGTCTCACAGTCGTCGCGTCGTGTGTCGCGGAAACTAGTCGAGTTCCTTGTCAAACAGTTACGTGAGTAAGCCAATATGTACGATGTTAAGTATATTAATGATTATGATATGTAAGTACACAATATCTATACTAATATTATAAAGCTGAAGAGTTTGTTTGATTGTTTGTTTGTTTGAACGCGCTAATCTCCGGAACTACTGGTCCGATTTGAAATATTCTTTTTGTGTTGAATAGTGCATTTATCGAGGAAGGCTATAGGCTATAAAACATCACGCTATGACCAATAGGAGCCAAGCAGAGCGGGTGAAACAGCGCGGAAGTAGCTAGTAATGTATATATGTTTTTATGTCATAATAGACGCAATTAACTACCCAAGTCTGCTATTACACCACAAAATCGAAAAAAGATGTAATATTAAAACTCGGTTTTACAAAACAGTTTTTAGTATGAGTTTGCTTTACGTTCAAAGTAATCGAAACGAGAGCCAACCAATAAGAGCGCCAATCGCGCTCTCATTTTATTTTCGTTCAATGTAAAGCAAACTCGTACTAAGGGTACAGTAATTCTACGAAGGTATACCCCCACATACCTGAGCAACTGTTTCCTCTGCTGGGCACAGAGCGTCCGCGGCGTGAGGCAGTCGCAGCTGTGCTTGTACCCCGCCCACGCCGACACTGGAACAACACAACGTAATACTCACATTACTTTACTGACGCCCGAATACTACTCAATTTTAAGTTGTACTTAAATATTGTGCTGTCTCTGTCATTTTATAAAGAATTGATAGTGACAGAACTACATTTGAGAGCGTCTTAAAATTGAGTAGCGTTTGAGTATTAGGACATGAGCTTCATGAGTAAACAATCGTCATTGAAATAGGGGTAGTTTTTCTTTAAGGGGGAAAATCATCCAATGACTTCTCACGCCTTGGACGAGACGAGAGGGAGTGTCAGACTCTTACTGACTAAAAACCGATATTAAAAGTCCATTGAGGTATATGAGAAAACGGTCGTCAATGGAAATTGGAGTAGCTTTTATCGATATTATTATAAAAAATAGCAACATCACGTCTTTTATCCCCGAAAGGGTAGGCAGGGGCACGTAATGTTACTGTACAATGTACATCAACATTTCACAATTTGTGTTATAAGTCCCATGTAATAGGGGGTGAGCCTATTGCCATATACTGAGCACAATTCCAGACTCTGTGCTACTACTGAGAAATTTTCGGAAAACCGAAAAAAAATCCAGCACCTCCCGGGTCGAATGAGTTTCATCAGAGAGATCGAAAGCGTGCTAAAGGAAGTGCATTAAAAAAAACTGCCCAATTGATTATGATTTCTAAGAGTGGGAGGGATTGAATCTATGGATTCTTCTGTTTCTGTTCTACCCTCCTTCCACAATGCAATGTTTATTTAAAATAGAAATGTGTATACGTACGGTCGGCGGGCGTGGTCCGGTCTCGTACGTGTCGCAGTCGGCCGGCCGTGTCGGCGCGGTGCTGCGGCCGCAGGGAGCGCGCCAGCCGAGCCCGCGCCGCGCGGACCCACGCCGCGCCACCACCGCCACCACCGCCCGACCACATCTCCACCTGCACAGCGAAATACACAATTATATATACCAATTATATTGGAAACAATTCAACAACCTGTTAAGTACAGAATCTTGACTAAACCACATAATTTAATATCATATATAAACTCAGTGTTCGAGAAAAGTAGAACCTGTATAAATTGAGAAATACCCTATATAATAAATGTTAACACTGTATAACACAGGCAGCCAACAGCCCTGTATAATAAAGTATCAGTACATAAACAACCATATAACTATAAATGTAAAGTGACTTATAACTAACTTCTGTCGGCGGATTTGCCCGCGTTTCTGTAGGATAAAAAGTAAATAAACTATAAGTACATAAACAAGCATACGAATATAGAGCGACAAGAACTATTTATAACACCTTTTTAGCGAATCGACCTAAAAACAACAACACATAATATGTCTTTTTATGTCTATATCTGTCCTTTACAGCAAAACAAAGCAACGAATTTACGTGATTTCTTTAGACGAAGATAGCTAAAGGTGTAAACGGAGCCATAGATTACTTTTTGTCAGTATGCCTTTGGTCAGCAGTGGCCACTTATGGGCTGATGATGAAGAGACTGAACATTCCGTATAAACGTACCTTGAACGTGATAGTAGAAGCTGCCTTGAAGTTCTCCAATATCTTGTAAAACCTCTCGCCAGCGTTCCTGAAACAATACATTATTCATTTAGTTTCTATAATCCGGTAAACGAGTCATGGGCGGCGGCGATTGCTTACGATCACCTGATGGCAAGCAATCGCCGCCGCCCATGGATATTTGAAACACCATAAGGGTATCAAGAGTGTTGTTGGTCTTTTGGGGATTAGGAATTTAAGGGTTGTTGGGAAATCGGGGATTGGGAAGGGGAGTACAGTAGAGTCCGTTTATAATGACATCGAAAGGAATTGACAAACACGTCATAATAAGCGGACGTCATACAAAGCGTTATGTATAAATGAAAATCTTTTTTATGTAAATATGTATGTATTAAGTATTTTAATACAGAAACATAGTATATTTGCATATATGTGTAAGACCATATTAAATCAAAATCAAAATTGCACGTAATCAGCAGATTATTATAATAACACATACAAGTGTATTTTTTATTGTAAGTAATCTGTAATTTTTGTCTGCTTTTGTTTCTTCATTTTATTGTAAAAACAGACTCTCACACTATTGTGTATAGAAGACATAGCTATGGTCAAATTATCATTTTCAATATTGCTGTGGACAAATCGTGATAATAATTCGTCGGGAATTAACGAACATTATTGAAGGTAAAGAATCGTGCCGGTCATTATAACCGGACATAATTTATTAAAAATGGGTCATATAAAGCGGCATGTCACTGTAAGGGAAGTCATTATATCCGACTTTTTTATAAAGAATTTTATATGAAAACCAAACTTCGTCATGCAATTACGTTATAATAACCGGTTGGTCAATATAGGCGGAGTCATAATAAACGGATTCTTCTGTAATTGGGAGTAACCCTTACTGACTAAAAACCACCCCGTTCCTACTCCTGCTTTTCGAGCCGAGGCCCCGGTAACCCTCTAGGCAGTCCACAGCCCCGAATCAGGCATTAACCATACTGGGCCTCATCTGTGGCGGTCTGATGGCACTTTGAGTGTGTTCGTTGTTTGAATTTGTATCGTTATAAGTTTACTTTGTTAGAATAACATTATAATAGTAATATGGTACTAAAACTAGTATTAGATGAACAGTTCATCCGTGATCACGGCGCTTGCAACAGTGCCGAAATATCGGAAACTCACAGACATAAATAAACATGGTAAATATCCCGTCTCAAGTTCTAATGTTAGTGTTAGTGACCATGTCAGTTTAAAAACTTGAACTTCGCTTCAAGCTTCCTTGTGCGAACGGCTAGGGAGTGGAACTCCTTGCCGGAGTCTGTGTTTCCTGATGGGTATAACCTGGGTGTCTTCAAAGCCCGAGTGAATAGGTTGCTTATGGGCAGACGTGCTCCATCGTAGGCCGCATCATCACTTACCATCAGGCGAGATAGCGGCCAAACGTCGGCCAATTTAACATAAAAAAAACTTATAACGTGGTACTAACTCCTTGTCGAGCGGCTTGTCGTAGGGGCGACAGAGACATATGTTGTGCACGATGTCGCGCGTCACGTCGCTGTGCGCCGCCAGCTTCGACAACTGCTCGTGGATTATCGCTGACCCTGCAATACATACGTTAATGGTAACTTGACTAGTTTCGAGGCATGCTTGGAGCTTATATTCATGAATAGCAGTGAGTGTGTGAATGAGTGTACGTGTGAAGAAATGATTGAGTGTGATTGAGTGAGTGAGTAAGTGGATGAGTGAGTGTAAGTGTATGTATATATGTATGAGGAAATGAGTGGTTGAGTAAGTGAAGAGAGTGAGAAAGGGAATGGGTGAGTGAGTGTGTGCGTAAGTGAAAGTAACAGTGTGTGATGGAGTGAAGGAGTGAGGAAATGATTGAGTATGTTTGAATGAGTGAGTCAGTGAGTAGTTGAGTGAGTGTGATTGTTTGTATGAGGAAGTGAGTGGTTAAGTAAGGGATAAGTGAGTGAGTGAGTGAGTGAGTGAGTTAGTGAGTGAGTGAGTGAGTGAGTCAGTGAGTGAGTGACTGAGTGACTGAGTGACTGAGTGAGTGACGGACTGAGTGAGTGAGAGTGTGAATAAGTGTAGACATGAAAATGTTTATACGAATGTAGTGTAGACAGCGAGTATATAGACATAGCGGTACCTTGCGGCGCGGTGAGCGCGCGGTGCAGCGTGTGCATGTCCCAGAGCTGCGCGGGGTGCGGCGGGTGTGTGGCACCCGGCGGCGGGCGCGGCGGGGGACTGTGCCCGCCCGCCAACCCACGTACCACTCGCGCTGCCACGCCCACTGTGCTACCGCCTGGGGGGAGGGGGGACAATCATTTATTTTATTAATCTTTGTGTACATTACACAATACAATAGAATAGTAGTACATAAGGCAAACTTAACCACTTGTCTGTCGGTATATAAGACACAATAGAAAACGCATTGTGTCTCACGTAGATCTGCGTTCCGACAGACAACGGGTTAATGCCGTATGGTATTCTCTACTAGAGAACCTTAGGGTTTAAAGAGAAAGTCTGCGAAAATAAGGTACGGAGAATAAAGAATAAACAGCAAAGACAAAATATATACATAAACTTTACTTGAATAAACAAGGATTTTTAATAAGGCCTATTTGCAAAAATAAATTCCTTGTTTCATTAACTTTTCGTAAATATAAGACAACAACAGACAATATGTTGTGTTTCGCGTGTATCTGCATTATCTTAGTACTAGTGCACTGATGCAATAGTGCCGAAATATTACCGGAAATTCATAAAAACTAATAAACATGGTTAATATCCAATTTTAAGTTCTAATGATATTACAAGTGACCATGTTAGTTTAAAAACTTAACACTAGGATTGTCTCCTGTGTCGTGTGTGCGTTTACAAATATACATGTTTACATACGACATTCACGAAACAAAAATTTGTGGATCACATAAAGAGTTAGTACGTGCAGGAATCGAACCCGCTACACATTGCGTGGCCGCCGGTTGCTCAGCCACCGCGCCAAAAGTGTAGTCAAACGTATATGTAATGTAGAGTATACGTACAGTGCGCGAGTGCCCAGACTACGTCCCGTATGACGGCGAAGACGGCGTCGGCGTTGTTGGCCAGGCACAGGCAGAGCCGGCAGTGGCAGCCGAACCGGGACCGGTACACCCACTCCTCCGTCATCATCTCCATGCTCCTGGACAGACAGTATAAATAATCTCTTTCTCTCTTCTCTCTTTTAAAAAAAACGTTGCCCCACATTAGGATTTTCTCCTGTGTCGTGGGTGCGTTTACAAACATACAATTTCACATGCACATGACACCCAGACCCGAAACAACAATTTGTGGATCACACAAAGAGTTGCTCCGTGCGGGAATCGAACCCGCTACCCGTTGCACGGCAGCCAGTTGCCCAGCCACCGCGCCAACCGTGCAGTCAAATTACCTGTTTAAAATTAAAATTAATTGTTTTAGATATAAAGATATATATTATGTAATCGTAAATAGTAGTAATAAGTAATAACATTGTATAAGTATAAGAGCGCCACTATCGCCAACAAACTGTAATACAGTTTGGAGATTTTTGATGTAAAAGTTAAATACGTAAACTTTAATGAATAAATGATTTAAAAAAAAGCCGTCCATTAATCACGTGAGGTTTATTTAACGATTTTTTGACCTAGTCAAAGTATTTTTTTAATCAATCTTTAATAGTATAGGATCCCGCCATACAACGACCTTCACCGAGCTGGTTAATGGATGAAAGATATTCTTTATCAAATAAAATAAGTCAATAAATATATTAATGGGTTGTCTAAAAAATTTCAGTCCAGAATATGATTACATATTTAACAAGAAAAAAAATTTTTTTTAAATTACACTGGCTTGGTTAATGAACAAATTCCATTCCAATCGAAGATATGAAACTTATAGATTATACAAACATTAGGTTGACTATTTATTTCCCGTCACAAGTCTTGGGTATAAACAGGTAAATCATACTAGTAACTTGCACCGGTCTGATTAATGAATGAAACTAAAATAAAAATACATAAAGATAATTTTATTACGAACACGGTGGTATAGGGTTGTCTGCAAAAAATCAGTCCTGAATTGCGGTTGTTGAATTTTAAAAAGTGAAATATTGCTGCGAGTGAATACGTGCGACAACGAGGTCCCAGCAAACCATCCTGATACGTCTGCTTGTTTTGCCCCCTATTACATTAAAAAAAAAGTAATCTTCAAGTATATACTGACATGTTAGTTCCGATGAGCGTGAACATGAGCGCGGAGATCTCGCACCACGAGTGGAACACGCCCATCAGCCACTCCGCCACCGGGGACCACTCCGCGCTCGACTCGCTGCGCTCCGCGTCTGCGGACAACACACAAACACAAGATTATTTTATTTCATATACATATAGATAGCGTAGGCACTGTTGAACGTTATAGTAAAGAATATTAAAAAAAGGATGTAAAAGACGGCCGTAGGACTGTCTAGTTGCTTAAAAAAACTATTCTATTCTAAAACATTAGACATGTATTTTTTTTCTTACGGAAACAAATAATTTCGGATTATATCGATTTGAAATATCGCGTGACGTCACTTCTAGGTACGTTTTTTACGTAGAAATGACGTATTTGCTCCCACTCCTAAACTTTGATTCATTTTATCTAAATATTGTTATCTCTTTATATTAGCTTGATGCGTTGTACCGTCACCCATCCCTGAACTTATTAGCATCAAACTCTCGACAGTCCAAAGTTACAGAGAGAAAAAGACAGAAAGATCTCAAACCTTGCAGTGACCCCTGCACTAACATCTTGAGTTAATTTCGGAGCCACGTCTTCACTTTGTATTAGCTATTTTTTTTAGGGGGAAAATCAAGTAATAACTTCTCCCTTCTTGGGTGAGGCGGGAGTGAGTGTCAGACTTTTACTGACTAAAAAACACCCCATTCCTTTTCCTACTTTGATCCGGAGCCCCGGTAACATATTACGTTGTCCGGAGCTCCGTGCTATGAATTATCTAGTTGCGCGGTACTCACCCATCCCGCAGACGTAGTGCAGTAGGGCGGCCTCCTCCTCGGCCGTCACCGATGTGTCGTCAAACTCTAGCACCTCGCTGCCAGATAGCCTGCGGGGAAAGATATAAAAAAAAAGATGTAGATACTACCTACGCTCATGTGGATAAATAGTGAATTGATTAAGTTAAGATACTACCTACTGTCTTTTAATTATGTAATCAATTTAATTCAACAGTTACAACGGTACACAACCAACTAAAGTAACTGACATTGTACATAACTAAAATATATATATAAAAGTGAATTTAATAAGTAAAGACAATTTAATGTATGTTAGAAAGTGCTGTGCCGGCTCGACCTGAATGATACCACGGTCTCACAGAAAACCGACGTGAAACAACACTTGCGATGTGTAAGTGACGTTACTGGAAGCCCATTCCCCAACAACCCTTTAATTCCTAATTTCTAACCCCCAAAAGGCCGGGACCGCACTTATAACGCCTCTGGTGTTTCAAATGTGTCTGCGGCGGTGATTGTTTACCATCAGGTGAAACGTCTGCTCGTTTGCCAGCTAATACCATAACAAAAGTCCCATGTAATAGGGAGTCAGACTATTGCCATATACCGGTCACAATTCCAGAGTCCGTGCTACTACTGAGAAACACATCCTCTTCTCTAGTAAAAGTGCTTACTAATAGAAATAAATATTTATTTATGGGAACTTACATGTCAGTCTGTGGTTCAAGAGGGAGTGCAGATCCTCCTCGGCGGGTATCTCTTCGTGAACTCCCTCCTCCGTCGACGCGAGAAGCTAGAATACGAAGGCAATGTTATATTATCACATTATAATAAATTATATCTTATTTCGTGGCTTCGTTCGTATTCCCGAAGGATAAAAAGTCACAATCTATCCTTGTTCCAAATTTCAACCCGATTAATTCCATCGTTTTGACGTGATTGAGTAACAAACAAACAAACATGCAAACGACAATAAAACAACAAAATTTCGCGCGCGCATGCTTCCACATGATCAGCTGTTAGCAGCGAGACGCCCGCGTTATCAGAAGACTAGTAACTGACTGACTAGAAAAGAAATTTAGTTGTTTCATTATTGTGATAAAAAAATAACTAATGAGTATACAAAAAGCTTTCTTTAGGAAAGTTGTTTGTAATCATGAGTACGATCACGTGTTTGAATATCGTTCACTAATTACCAGTCACCATATATTAAGATGTATGTCTGTGTATATGTATGTACCTTCCACAATCGACATACCTGCAGTATGTCCTCGTGTCGGATGAAGGAGTGTTCAGGGTCCGGAGCCGGAGCCTCAGCGCTCAGCAGCGGCAGGAGAAACTGGCCCATTGCTGGGGCCTCCGCCTGTGGAGAAACATTGGAATATTTATCATCTACGGCATTTATTAGCAGTCTGTGATAGTCCACTACTGGACAATAAGCTGACACAGGCTTGAAGATCTCAGTTTTTAAGCTAAGTTGGTCACAAGTAATATCATTAGAACTAAGAACAGGATATTTACCATGTGTATTAGTTTTTATATAAGTGATAATTTATGATGAACTGAGCAGCAGTTCATCCGTGATCATGGCGCTTGCAACAGTGCCGAAATATCGGAAACTCATAGACATAAATGAACATGGTAAATATCCCGTTCTAAGTTTAATAGGACCAGGTTTATAAGAAGAGTATCAGAGAGTTGCCTACCTAGTCTCTGTTATGTAAGTAGTCCCTTAGTCGGGTATACGATACCCGTAGGAAGAGTAACGATGGAGGAGTAACACAAAGTAACAGTTTTAAGTGTGGGAGAGCATCCTTCGTCTCGACCAGAGTGTTACCACGGCCTCACAGAAATCCGACGTGAAACCACGCTTGTTTTGTTGTGCGAGTGATGTTTTGCCGGAGACCCAATTACCCCCCTCCCCAATCTTCCCAATCAATTTCCCAACAACCTCTTCAATTCCTAACTCCCAAAAGGCCGGCAACGCACTTATAACACCTCTGGTGACCAAGGGAGGCGGCGATTGCTTACCATCAAATGATCTGTCTGCTCGATTACCAACTTATCTATACTAGTATTATAAAGCTGAAGAGTTTGTTTTATTGTTTGTTTGTTTGAACGCGCTAATCTCCGGAATTACTGGTCCGAATTGAATAATTCTTTTTGTGTTGAATAGTGCATTTATCTTTATAATATTAGTATAGATTTAGGATATGTACTGGAGTACTGACCGAAGCTTTGTGCTGGTATCCGTTGCAGTCCACGTCAACGGCTGCAGGCTTCATGGATGGAGCGTCGGACGAACCTGGAGCAACAAACATGTGTTAGTGAAACAGTGGACTGCTCAGCTCAGTTGGCGCGGTGGCTGGGCAATTGGCTGCCGATTCCCGCACGGAGCAACTATGTGTGAACATGTGTCAGTGAACAGTGGACTGCACAGTTGGCGCGGTGGCTGGGCATTGGGCAACTATCTACCGATTCCCGCACAGAACAACTCTTTGTATGATCCACAAATTATTGTTTCGGGTCTGGGTGTCATGTGTATGTGAACTTGTATGTTTGTAAACGCACCCACGACACAGGAGAAAATACTAGTGCGGGGTAAAGTTTAAAAAAACCAATATATTTACTCAATAGTTTCTCTATTTAGTCAAATTCTTTTACTTTTCTGTGAATTTTGTACGACTTTTTGCGTCAAAAAGCATATTTATTCGTTTAAAGTTTGCTAGAAAAATAACGTATAATTATAGTCAAAATCAATAGTTTTTTAAAATATTATATTGTGTTTTAATTTCGAAGCAATTTGTTAAATAGGTAAATCTAGCCAATTGGCTAGTTTCCTACTAGTCAATCAATACTTCTTTTTCGAAACGTCAAATACGATATTTTCTATGAATTTTGTATGAAATTGTGCGTTATGACGTCATTAGATTTTTACGTCAAATAGCAGACTTATTTCTAGAAAATTAGCTAGAATAATTCGAAAATTAAGTAGATCATCAAATCTATGAATGAAAGTATGATTATTTTTGAATATTGTATAAATTGTAAAGTCGAAATAATATATTTTTGACTAAAGAAACTACCTAATTCTGTGTAGCCATTTAGTAGTTATGAGCTAATATAGCAACTTCCAAACATTAACACATTGTACGCCGTGGTGGTCACCGGTGACCGACGTTAGCGGAGGATTTGCCTTCAACAGTATTTCTATTGGCAGGCAAAGACTTAAACACAATTGGGTAGTTTCCTAGGTCAAAAATAAATTATTTTGATATTTCAATATAATAAAATATCCCAAAATAATCGTACTTTCATTCATTTGACGATATACTTATTTATTTAATTTTTCTTGCTATTTTTTGCGTAATAAGTATGCTATTTGACGCAAAAAATTATGACGTCATAATTTGCAATGTCATACAAAATTCATAGAAAAGTAACGTTTTTGACATTTCGATAAAAGTATTGAATTTGACTAGTAGGATAATACCCTATTGTCGACTTACATGGATCGTCCAGCTCGGTCCACTGGTCGTCTGAGTCGGAGTCGGCGCCTACGTCCGACGCGTCCGACACGACCTCGACCCGGCGCACGCGCATACACACTGCGCGCCGAGCCGCTGCGCTGCGTCGACGTGACATCTGGTGACAAGAGGATGAATTAAAGTTTTTTTATCTTTATGGGACAAGCCAGCCACAACCTCCCTCACTGCGGCAGCAACTCCTGTAAGCTAGGATCTACAGTAGATACAACCATGAAAACACCGGAACACTGAAGTCCGGCGCGTCCCAGGGACATGAATGACTGTCTTGGATCCCGCGACGAAATAAATCAGAAGATATTATTAGAGAAGAAGAAAAAGAAAACGATAGTTTCCACTTCCCTCGGTGAATTTAATGCAGGAGACAGGATGACTTAAGCCTAAAGGCACTAAAGAGACTGTGACACCACTGGGAGTAGTTCAGTCGTCAAGCACCACGCTAATTTGATTTAAAACTAAGTGGGTCCTATGCGTGAGCTGTTATACTTGCTTTCAGTAATAGGTAGGTATAGTAATAAGTATGAATTAAAGTTAGTGAAGCTGAGAACAGCGAGGCGGGAGGGAGTTTTAGACTCTTACTGACTAAAAACCACCCTGTTCCTACTCCTGCTTTTTGAGCCGAAGCCCCGGTAAGGTAGTCCGCAGCACCGGAAAAATAGGGGGCTTACTCTTAAATCAAATTCCGATTGATCGACATTGATTTTTTTTATGAGACACGCCGGTAATCGAGCAGACGTATCACCTGATGGTAAACAATCGCCGCCGCCCATGGACACTTGAAACACCAGAGGCGTTACAAGTGCGTTGCCGGCTTTTTGGGGGTTAGGAATTTAAGGGTTGTTGTTCGAGAATCGGGGATTGGGAAGATTGGGAAAGGGGGAATTGGGCCTTTAGTCAGCAGTGGCCACTTACAGGCTGTTGATGATGATGAAGCTGCGAAGAACAGGGGGCTTACTCTTGAATCCAATTCCGATCGATCAACATTGACATTGTGAAATTTCGTACTCTTGAGTTGCAACACTAGCACCCATTGCATCCGTATTGCGTGGATATTGAATTAACTAAATGGTATTGAGTTTGGCTTTATATTCCGTACTCTTAATGCTATTTTAATAGCTACGATTGGGGTTGTATAGTTTTGACATTGAATAATTATTGAGATTTTATTGGATTGAAATTGGTTTCAAGATCAAGAGTAAGAGCCTTGATCTCATAATCATCAGGTAGTTTCCGTTTACTCCTGGATAAATATAGACCTCAACAGTAGAATTCCCCTCTGGTATTGCGGTGCAGATGGTCCATGGGCAGCCCTGATTGCTTACCATCAGGTGATCATTCTGCTCATTCGCTCCCCTAAACTTTGCGGCGCAGCTCTAGTATGCGATGTATCAATAGTAAGGAAGCATCCATTGCATCTTTCCATACAAAAAACTTAGCTGAGTCCGTTTCCACCAGTGCTAAGCTATGTGCACCAAAGAATACGATTGGTGGAAGCCAAATGCATCCACAGCAACGTAGCATAGCACATCTTTGATGGAAAAGCACCCTCACTCTATTTTTACAGTTTATAGTAAGGACTGAACTATACAAGCACACTGCACTGTTACATTCTCCAGACACATGTAGTCTAGGTAAGCGTCCACAGACCCGCATCGCACGCATTCCGTATGACGTCATCAGTACAGTAGGATAGTCGGGTAGTAAAGCACCCTGAAGATAAGACACTCTCAGAGGTCTCTAGATGAGCTTCAAAACTTTAAGTTCACATTACAAAGTATGGGACCCCTACCTCCTTCCCCTTAGCGATGGGCCGCCGCCTGGGTGCCCTCAGCGGTCTCGAGTTGCGCCTCGGGCGACCTCCGCGGCCCCCCGACCACGACGACGACGATGACCCACTGCGAGAACCACGGTGGCCCATCTGTGAACAAGAACATCATTATTTATTACAACTACATACATATTACTATGACTATACTATGACAAGGATTGGCCGCAAAAAGCTTCAAACAGAGAGGAGTGGAAGGAAGGTAGGGAGGCCTTTGTCCTGCAGTGGGACGATCATGGCTGAAATCTAAATCTAACTACATACATACATAACCTCACGCCTGTGTCCCATGGGAGTAGGCAGAGACAATGGAACGCCAATTGCTACGATTCTTAGACACCTCTTTCGCTTCATCACACAATATTTATTACTAGACTAGAGGACTGACCGACAGACAGACGTTATTAATATTATTATATTTGCTTTGAAGTTCAAAAATGGCTGGCTGGTCTATTTGAAATAAATGATTTTGACTTTGACTTACAACTATACAATTTATAAACAACTAGCTACTTCCGCGCGGTTTCACCCGATCTGCTTGGCTCCTATTGGTCATAGCGTGATGTTTTATAGCCTATAGCCTTCCTTGATAAATGCACTACCCAACACAAAAATAATTATTCAAATCGGACCAGTAGTTCCGGAGATTAGCGCGTTCAAACAAACAAACAAACCAACTTTTCGGCTTACAATATTAGTATAGATATGTAGTACATTTTTAAGTGTGAAAAAGCCTTGCTTCGGCACTGCTCCGGAGTGATACCACGGCCTCACAGAAAACCGACGTGAAACACCGCTTGCGTTGTGTGAGTGATGTAAGTGAGGTAACGCGGGAGAATAATGATTTTGTTAAATTAATGTTTAAGGTTTTTTGGAAGAAACAGCTAAAGGATATGAGTAAACCATAAAAAACGTGTTTTCTTCGACATTCAAAGTCAAAGTCAAAGCATTTATTTCAATTAATCCTAAATTAGGCACTTTTGAAACGTCAAATTGAATTGCCCGTCAGTCTGTCTTTCAGTGAAGCAAGGTGCTCGTTCCAAAGTGTAGCTTCGAATGGAGAAGAACGAGCAAGAAACCCTATCGTTACTCTTTTAAAAAAATGTTTTTCAAAAGAGCATTGAAACCCAATTCGCGTTACAAAATTATAACTAGGCAGAGTGTGTGAGAGCCATGCTTCGGCACAAATGGGCCAGCTCGACCGGATTGATACCACGGCCTCACAGAAAACCGACGTGAAACAACGATTGAATTGTGTTAGTGAGGTTACCGGAAGCTCAATTCCCCCTCCCAATCTTCCCAATCTTCGATTCCCGAACAACAACCCTTAAATTCCTAACCCCCAAAAAGCCGGCAACGCACTTGTAACGCCTCTGGTGTTTCAAGTGTCCATGGGCGGCGGCGATTGCTTACCATCAGGTGATACGTCTGCTCGTTAACCTTGAAAAAAGTGTTTCATAAAAAAAGGTGCTCATGTAGAACACCCACAAACACTATACTTATATACTTCTGCTTTACCTCTCAACAACTACCAGTCGTCATAATATAAACACAAAAATACAACATTGAAAATAAGCAGATGCCGTATTAGAACCGACCTTCCATAGTCACCTCAAAATGCATAATGCATTGTATGAGTCAATAGACAAGCTAAAAATATCTTTCAAATGAAGAAATGAAAATATTTGTTGGAAAAAACATAAAGGTAAGTAGGAAAAAACGCGTGAAAGATCTGTGTTAGAATTACGCCATTCGGCATTCTAATTACCTATTATAGGGTGCTTTTCGACGAGAGATGTGATATGTAGCTATGCTACGAAGATGTAATAGCTAAGCTGTGAAACTATGTGACCGTTTCCACCGATACTAAGCTATGTAGCTGTGCGAGGAAGATGTGCTATAAAGAGGTGCCGCTGTAAAATAGCTGCACGAGGAAGATACGCAGCTCGAGTATGCAATGTATCGATAGTATGGAAATCATACATAGTATGTTTCGACTACACGGTGGCTGGGCAACTGGACGCTGTGCAACGTGTAGCGGGTTCGATTCCCGCACGGAGCAACTCTTTGTGTGATCCACAAATTGTTGTTTCTGGTCTGGGTGTCATGTGTATGTGAACTTGTATGTTTGTAAACGCACACACGACACAGAAGAAAATCCTAATATGGGGCATCGTTTTTAAAAAAATAAATAGCTGCACGAGGAAGATATGCAGCTCGAGTATGCAATGTGTCTATAGTAGGGAAATCATACGTAGTATCCATCCATACCGCAATCATAGCTCACACCTTGCCATATAAAAAACATAGTATCTTCGTCCAACCCATTTCTACAAGTGCTAAGCTACTAGTGACGATGATTGGTGGTAACCAAACACATCTACAGCAACATATAGGCTCACCACCTATTACATGGGACTTACAACATAAATTATGAAAAGTGGGTGTACATTGTACAGTGGCATTACATGCCATGATGTGCACCTCTGCCTACCCCTTAGGGGTTTAAGGCGTGACGATATGTATGTATGTCTACAGCAACGTAATATAGCACATCTCTGATAGAAAGCACCCTTAGCCTATTTTTTGAACATAGCCACACTGTAGTGTTGTGTACTGTAATGTTGTATAACCACACCTAGTTGTATTTTCCACCTAGCTGTTAGTAACTACCTTTCTGTCTACCTCTTTTAGGATAATGTTATGTTAAGCACAGTACAACCTTTTACAAAAGGTTACTGAACTACAAATCCTTAAATACTTATCTATACTAAGTAATTCACTAAAGATAAACATGTGTTTGTTTATTTATTTCACTAATCTGTGAAAACATCTGATAGTCATATTCTTGAAAAAGGTTATATAAGGCTGTCAAATAAAAAAAAAAAGATACTATGGGACAAACTTGGGACAGACAGCAGACTGCCTCGTTGGTCGAGTGGTCGCAATTGCGACTGCCTGGCAAGGGGTCTCGGGTTAGATTCCCCTGTTGGGCCAAGTATTACTGGACATTTGCGCTTTTTCGAAAATTTCTCAGTGGTAGCATGAAGTCTAGAAATGTGTCCAGTATATGGCCATAGACTCAGCTCCTATTACATAGGACTTATAACACAAGTGATGAAAAGTGGGTGTACCTTGTACAACGGCATTATGTGCCGTAATGTGCACTTGTGCCAACCTTTTCGAGGATAAAAGGCGTGATGTTGCAATTGGGACCATTATTCAAATACTCAAAAGTTATTTATTCGTTTTAAATCTCTAATTCCCACACAATGTAAATTGTTATTGAAAATAAATTTAATAAGTTTGAAAACACAAGTTTAATTATAACATTATCGGCATGTTACAAGAATCCAACAAGAATTTATAATAATTATAATTTCTATTCTTTTTTTATTATTTTCCCACACTAGGATTTTCTTCTGTGTTTGTTTACAAACATGAAAGTTCATATGCACATGACACCTAGATCCAAAACAACAATTTGTGAATCACACAAAGAGTAGCTCCATGCAGGAAGGCAGCCAGTCAAATTGTAAGTAATAGCATTTTTAACTTTATTAGAAAATCTTAAGGGTTCTGCTTTTACCCTGAGAAGAAACACCAGAACAAAATTTGAGGCCACAGTCTAGTTTAAGTTCAGATATACTGAATAAAATGAAAGAAATATAAGTTCAAAAAAACTAAATATAATTCAAGAAAAATATGTATTCTATAATGGTCTTTTAAGGTAAGAACCATAAAAGTTTGAGAGAACCTGCCCTGATTACTACAATTTTTTCGAAAAGAAATTTTCGAAAAACCGAAAAAAGCCAAGCAATGCTTTGCTCAACATAAGAATCAAAACTGATACCCCTTGCTTGGCAGTCACACCTGCAACCACTCGACCAACAATGCATAATTAATTTAATACTGATCATAACCATATCTATAGGGCTTATCAGAAAAATCTAATAAGAACCTAAGAATCTGCAAACTTGAGATGTGGGAATCGAAATCTAAGACCTCTTGCCTGGCAGACACACTTGGCCAATGAGGCAGTCAGTTTTGGTGGTTGTATTAGGTAAACTTGATAATATAAAAGGTGTAAACAGAACACTCCCAAAAAACACAAACATATTTTGTTTAACTATATAATTTTATTAGTTTTAGTTTTCGTGTTATTCATGCAACATCACTAAAATAAACATTAAATTCCTTATTTTATTAAAAATTATACTTGTTTTTCACCATCATCTATTTACTACATTTGGGAGTGTTCCTAATGATGTATATTATATCTATGTATAACTTGCAGTTTGTGAGAATTCAGATATAAATAAGATGCAATCATTTATTTTCTCTTGTGTCTCGTACAGTAGTGGCAAAGTGGTTAATAAAGGATGTTCAAATTGTCTACTAAGATGAGTTTTAAAAGAGTAACTAATGGAGTTTTTTGCTCATTCTTCTCCATTCAAAACTACACTTTGGAATGTGCACCTAGCTTCACTGGCGGACAGACTGACAGACTATTATTTATTTCTTAATTTGATGACATAAAGATTTTAAACTGACATGGTCACTAACAATATCATTAGATATTTATTAATATTAATTTGTTGACGTTTCAAAAGTACCTATTTATAGTTTAATTGAAATAAATGATTTGACTTTGACTTTACATGGGATATATAGAATAGAATCAGGTGTTACTTTACGGAAATCCATGCTACACTAACAATACTAATTTATGTTGCACCTCTGCTGCATGAGCATTTAATTGCGGGCAGAAGGGAGGTATTGCATGTTAAAAAATACATTTATAAGTGGAATTAAAACTAAAAAATCTATTGTATTGTTAGTTTACATGGGATGGTCAGTATTTCTAGTAGAATACACCTCTATCTGTACCTTTGGAGCACAACAAGGGTGATGATGTGAATATTGATTTATGTGTATAAGGGAAAGTGATATAAATAGTAAATAAATATGTTTATCTGACTAACTAACATTTGTTTACATACTAATTTCTAATTAGAATCCAATGTTTCACATTCTATTCTACTTTATAATATGTTAGTTATCAAAAATAAATAAATATGAATTGTAAGAGAAGATACAGACTTTACTACAAAACCTACCAAACCCTACCATTGCTGCATTTAACTGACCATTTCTTCCAAATTAATATTTCATGAAGATTAACTCTAATCATTATGCAAAGTGTGGACATTTCACAAATAAGAATTTTACTGCAATAAGAATAACTGAAATTTTGAGTTAAACTAATAACCAGGTACCAGGCAAACAGGTTTTCGAGGAGTTGGCACAACCCAATCAATAGAGGTAACACTCTCAATGTGGGATTGTCACAAAATATACACAAACAGACTATATGTATTGGCGAAACGAAGTTCATTGACACTTAGGCCCAGACAGTGGATTTGTCAAGACCGAGCGAGTAGATCAAAGCAGCCATATTGGTACTCACGGCTATTTCGAAGAGTGACGGGAAGTCCTGCTGCGGCTCCCCATCAGCTAGACCCGCCAGCAGACCGAGCTCCGCGCTCAAATCCGCAAGCTCCGCTCCGATGCGATCCGCGCGATCAGCGTCACCCAGCTCATCCTTCAGGATGTCTCCGATCTCGTCCGAGACCGCGGCCACGGCTGAAGCGACCTCATCAGAAGGCACTCCCTCTTTACCCAAACCCTCGCCACCGCCGGCGAATAAATCGGCACCCTCACTACCACCTTTCCCACTACGGCCTAAACATTTCTCCATTGAAAACATCATTTAAGAACCGAATAACACAACTCATACGACAAACGTAACATCTAAAGTCACCGCAGGTTCTTTTAGATCACTCGAAAACAGATAACTCGGTAATTAAAAGACTTGAAACCATTTTTTCATCGGCACCGATATATCCCGAAGTTTTTGACAATACCAATATGGCGGCGATATTTTTAGCTATTTTGTGACCAGTTGCAAGCGGATAACGTGACAATATTTCGTATGGCAATTTTGAGTTTAGGCTAAAATTGCGTTTTGCATTCTCATTTGATACGAAAATGTTTATGATAATTTTACAATCGTATTTTTCTTTTCTTAATTATTTTCATTGTATATCAATGTCTCCCTGTCATATAACAATTAAATCTCACAATAATCCTTTCCAAACCCAATCTAATCGTAATTGTTCAAATAAATAGCAGTTATGCTATTGTTATTATCTACCAGAAGTCGAAACTAATAAGATTTCAATTATTTTTAATGTTGCACAAAAGTAACTTAGGTAACAAAGGGAGTACGTCTACGTAAGAGGAAGATAAATTAAATACAAAACATCCTTTCTCTACCAAATACCAGTCTGTGCAAAGATCAAGGTTATGCGCAGCGCGTGGTGCTGCGATCGTAATACAATAATGGATTGTCATATATCTACATAGTCAAACTGATTTGAATTTAAATTGCAGATGTATTAAGGTGCAGTGCACATGCTTGTCACTTGAGTATTTGCTTAGTAAATAGTACTCAGAAAGTTGATAAAGTGTCAACGAATTTCTTGTAGGTATTGCGCATTGGATAATAATTTTATTCAGTTAGTTAATATAGATTAAGAGTAACTTGTGTTCGGAGCTTTATTATTCGTAGAATAGTTTTGCTTTTTATACAAAGTACTTATAAACTACTTGCGGTTTATTCCCGTTTAATTAAGAGTTGTCAGAATATAAAAATATTGATGATGTTGTAATGTCTAATGTCTCGGAAATCAAGACTTTATCACATATTTTGTGATCAACTTACAGCTATAACAGTTCGTTTTAAAAATGAAACATGAACGAGTTGAGTATTTTTGACAAACATAGGTAAATAAACAAACTGTAAACAAATATGCGATATATAAAAGTCATAATTAGAAATTAAACGAACTGATTAATGATTTACAATTTCGTTCATTTTCGTACAAAACTATTTGCCCTAGGTGCAGCTTATTTTTATTTATTTAACAGTCGTAACAATCAGGTAAAATGATTTCATGCAATACTTTATCATATTCTGAAGCAAACATAACATATTAGCATCATAATAACATACATATTTATAAGATAACAACGTTTTTAACAAATCACAGATTTTCTAAATTAAGGAGAAGCGTAGATATATAAAAAGACTTGATATCCAATAGGAAGCGAAATTAAAAAGTGTAAAAATTTTGACACTTCAACAAGTTTGACTTTGACAGAATAAGGCAAATAAGTTATTTGACACAAGCCGATTCTGCGCGAAACGTTAGCGAAGTTATTTTCGAACCTATATTTATAAATTGTATATGAAAAATTACATTGCAGGTAAAATGCCGCATTGCGATGCACGCTGTAATAGACACGCGATTTTTCTACAATAAACAACACGGTTTATTAATTAAATTAAACTAATGTACAGCTGAGCGAAGATTTCCATTTTCAATTATTTTTTTAAATTCTATAATTAGTCTATTAAATAGGTCGTAAGTGATAACCGGAAGTAGTTTGTGTTCTAAATAGTTTTAAAATTAAAAATGGCGGTTCAAAATAAAGTTTTGTATGCATTCCGTGGTTGGATCGCGTTTGTTGCATTTATGGATCTTGGAACAACGGGACGGTCTTATATCGAAAGGAGGTCGTTTCTAAGCAACGCCGGCGATGAACATTTAGACGGTAAATTATTTACATACTTACTTATTTATTTTATAACTTTACTTGCTTTTATATAACTTTCGTGAGACATACTAAATTAATAATTTTGTTAATAGCTCACCACCTATTACATGGTACTTACAACATGATTTGTGATAAGTGGGTATACATTGTACAGTGGCATTACGTGCCATAATGTGCACCTCTGCCTACCCCTTTTGGGGATAAAAGGCGTAAAGATATAATAATAAAAAAAGTTATCAGCTAACTCACGTAACTGTTTGACTAGGTACTCCTTTGAGTCCAGTGTACTCCTTGTCTAACAGTCACGTGTGTAATCCGATAACATAATAATTAATTTATTTAATAATAATAATTACTTGGTTTCTGTCTAACCACCGGTAGCTCGGACCATGCTCCCGCTACTGGTCGGCTCCTATTTTTATATTTTTAAATGTTATTTTGTTTTTTATTTTTATAGGTAATGTTTAAAAATATAATTTTAGAGTGTTTTAAATAAATATATGGAGATAATTACTTGCTTCTTAGTTTGGTAATAAAAATTTTGATTTCTACTTTAGTATGCATTGGTTTATCAATCTCGGTTCTACATAGATTGAAGAATACACTGGCCTTTTTATATCGAAACTCCCAGTCAGTATGGTTTAGAATCATTGAGGTGCAGAACTGAGTCCAAGACTTGGGCAGAGCATTTGGTGTTTCGAGTTATAGTAAAGACACATTGGAAGTCTAATAGGATTTCTCTATTATGACTGTATGGTTGGTGCGGTGGCTGGGTAACTGGCTGCCCTGCTACGGGCAGCGGGTTCGATTCCTGTATGGAGCAAGTATCGTACTGTCTCAAACATGTTGTTCTAAGCCTTCTCTGGACTTCCACAAATAATTTAAGACAAAAATTTGCCCAATTGGTCCAGCTGTTCTCGAGCTTTTGCGAGACTAACAAACAGGAATTGATTTTTATATAATAGAGATTATTATCAAATATTGTATTTCTTTTATTCCAGGAGATTTCACGATATCAAGGATGCTGGGCATGTATTCACTGCTCAAGGCTCTAGCGCTTATACATTGTACATTATACATACATTATAGACCGTAAGTATTAACTACTATCTATACAGGGTGTAAGCGGAACGCTCCCAAACGTCGCAAACAGGTGATGGTAAAAAACGTGTATTATTTAAAAAAATAAAGAATTCAATGTTTATTTTAAGTAATAATAGTTGTAATCTAATGCTGAATGTTAATATAGCATGAATAATACAAACACAAAAACGATTAAAATTATAAAAACATAAACAATTTGTGGCGTTTTTCGGGAGCGTTCCGCTTACACCCTGTATAGGGTGACTGGTAATTAGTGAACGATATTTAAACACGTGATTGTACTCATGATTATAAACAACTTTCCCGAAGATACTTTTTTTGTATACTCATTAGTTTTATTTTTATCATAAAAACAAGATTACGCATTTTTTGTTTTTCTAAAATTTCTCAATAGTATCATGGAGTCTGGAATTGTGTTTGCTATATAACAATACGCTCATATATTGCCAATCTGGTTAACATAGGCGTAGCCAGATTTTAGTTTCGGGAGGGGTTCAAGAAAGTCAACCATGAAATGTGTGACTAAAAAAAAAAAAACATCAACAAACAAAACTTCATATTTATGTAATATGAATTTAATATAAAATGTTATATGCAACATGAATTTATGTATTTATTTATTTATTTAAAGTGAAATAAACAGATATACAGACCTTCGCCAAACAGGGGATGTACTATGCTAACTAAAATAACGCTCTGTAATGTCTAGGTACGCATTTCGGGGGGGGGTTTGAACCCCCAAAACCTGGCTACGCCTATGCTGGTTACTATATGTCCTGTAAATATTGACTATCAATTGTATTTTCCAGAGTGGTGTCCATGGGCTACTGGTCTTTGACTCTGACCATCATTTTATACTTCTCCGAGGCGTTCTACTTCCATTCTACAGACCTCAACTTCTATGTGGTGTTCCCTTGTGTTTTGAACAGTAAGTACCTAATCATGATTATGTTTTTAGTTTTACTAGTTTTCTTCTGGGTGCTTTTCCACAAGAGATGTGCTATTTAGCTATGCTGCGAAGGGCTGATGCCTGATCCGGAGCAGGTCTGAAGCCTGAAGATGCCGAAGATGTAATAGCTAAGCTGTGAAACTATGTCATCGTTTTCACTGATACTAAGCAATGTAGCTGTGCGAGGAAGATGCACAGCTCGAGTATGTATCGATAGTAGGGAAGCCATCCATAGTATGTATGCATCTTCCCATACAAAAAACATATGTTAGTTGCGTCCGTTTCCACCAGTGCTAAGATAGATGTACCAATGGATATGATTGGTGGAAGCCAAACGCATCTATAACATGCATCCATAGCACATATCCACGCCACTTATATATCTTTTCATAGAAAAAATATATCTTAGTTCAATCTGTTTCCACCAGTACTAAACTATCGCCCAACGCATCTCGTAGCATAGCACATCCCTGGTGTAAAAGCACTCCAACTCGTAATATTATCAAATAAATTCATACTAAGACTACATATATACCTAACTACCACTATCTTCTCTTTACAGTAATAACCCTAATAGGTTTAATATACCTACCAACAAAATTGAAGCTTTTCGGCCAAATACCTGGCACATCAGGCATGGACCGAGAGGTAGACGACGAAAACACACAGATACTGCGCAGTATGGGCAACTTTAGACGACGGAAACCTGGCAACACTGTTAAGAATAAACACGTTTGATAGGGCAACACTGGTTTTTTGAAGATTTGACTTGAAGAGCACCGCTTTAGCCTTTAGTTTTTTTTTTGGAGATTTAGAGGTAAGAGCAGTATACATATTGTAGTCAGGGCCCTTAGTACGAGTTAGTTTTACGTGTAACCAGAGCGCGTTCGACGCTCTGATTGGTTGGTTTACTTGACCCGGCCAATCAAAACGACGAACGCGCTGTCGTTTCGATCACTTTAAACGCAAAGTAAATTCATACTTCATACAGTGTAATGTAGCCAGGGCCATCCAACCAATCAGGGGCCTTAAAACGAGTTTACTTTATGTTGAAGAAAACGAAACGAGAATGCGTTTGGTGGTCTGTTTGGCCAGTGCGAATGAACTAACCAATGAAAGCGTCGAATGCGCTCTCATTTGGTTGGTTTATTTGAGCCGACCAATCAGAGCACCGAACGGGTACTAAGGGTACAGAGCGCAAAACATTCTCGTTACGATCTCGTTCAACGTAAAACTAGCTCGTACTAAGCCCTCTGACTTACCAGTCATGAATTTCTTTAAGAGATTTTAAAACAAAAAGCCTTTTTGAGGGGAGAAAATCATCTAATGACTTCTCCCACCTTGGGCGAGGCGAAAGGGAGTGTCAGACTCTTACTGACTAAACACCACCCCGTTCCTACTCAAGGTTGAAATCTGTTAATATAATTCACGACTATGCAACCAATTTGTTAATATTATTTTTATTTTTAGCCTTTCACAGCATCTGTAATTATTTACTTATTTAATTCTAGAATCGTCGCGTTTGGGATATACCTACGGTTCTAAGCGTGATGATATCTTAGTAAAAGCAATATAACAGTGGCTTTCAAATACTCAAAGCTTTAAATATTACATATACAAGTACATACAATGTTTACCTGACTACCCAAAGAAGGGTAATGCTTTATCAAGCTGATTAATTATGTAGACAGCCAAGTTATTCAAGTATGCAGGCAAGAAAATGAAACTAGATTGAGTACAGAACCATTTTTTTTATATGACAACGTTGCCGCACTCTCTAGGAACAGACTTTGACTTTGAAATGCATAATTAGAATTACTCTTTTAAGAACTTTTAGGGGGTTTTAACATATTTAGAGGTAGGAAGTGAAAAAACCCACACTACACTTCGTTTTAAAGATAAAAAATGCCGCGTTTGACGAAAAAATAAATACACGTGATATTTTATAAAGCACCCCGTCCCCCCCTCGTGATTTTTTGTTGAACCCCCCTCCCCTAATTGAATCTCACGTGATTAATGGACGTCCCCCTTATCTGTAAACTAAATAACTTGGCTTATGGTACCTTTTGGAGATAAAAGGCGTGATGTTAAGTTGAATAGTCGTTAATGAAAGAATATTGTTAAGTTTTAGAATATAACTTAAATGAGGATTTCCTAACACTTGCCTTTAAAATATGAGAAACTATTTTTATTAGAGAAAGGACTACTAAGGTACGCGTCCACAGGCCCGCATCGTACGCATCGCACGCAACGGATTTTAGTTTGTCTTGTATAGAAACTCATACAACTGCGTCCACTGATCCGCAACGTACGGACCGCAACATCGGCAATGCCTACATGCGATGCGTACTGACGACGCAAACGGAAACCGATGCCAAAAATCCGAGTAAAAGTGGCATCGGCAATCCGATTGCTAACACTCGCATGCCGATACAGTGGACGCAGTCTGAAAAAATTATCCGTTTCATGTGTTCCGTCCGATGCGTGCCATGCGTACGATGCGGGCCTGTGGACGCTTACCTCTAAAAGCCATAACATATTTAACAAGCACCGTTCCAAGTTTCCAACCCAGCAATGAAATTGTCATAGAAATTTGATCTTTAAATCGCATGTCGTATGATATATTTCATAACGTCATGAAAAAAGGTGGTAAGTGAGCTGCCAGCGCGCTTGCATCCATTTTGAAGATCTCAGTATAAAAGGTTCAGGTTTATCAGAGAGTGCTGCTGCACAGTCTTTGTCTATTAGAGAATGCTCTGTTAAATGTCAATGGGTACGGTATAACCGCGGGAAGAGTAGGGGTTAACAAACATCTATTACTTTATTAAAATAATGTCCTTTCACTAATATTATAGTTTCTTACACGACGTTTTGCGTGAGCGATCTAGGCGCGAACAGGACGCGGTGCCGTCACGTGTTTGTTTATAATGTCGGAAACAGAAACAAAACGAAACGGTTCACATGCACGTAGGACAGTCATTCATGTCCCTGGGACGTTGGACTTCAATGTTCCGGTGTTTTGATGGTTGTATTTACTGTAGATCCTGGCTTACAGGAGGTGCAGCGGTATGCGAGGTTGAGGGGGGCTTGTCCCAATAAAAAAAAAATGCACGTAGGACGTATCTGCCACGTCACACCGCATCGCGTTGGATTCGCGTGTCGCCGCACCGCTTCGCGTTCGCTTCTAGATCGCTCACGCAAGACGGCACGTTAAACCACTTGCACGAATGCTTCAAATTTAAAAAGATCTGACTTAAAAGTAAAGCTATTTAGATATAAGCACAGCCTGTCTTCTATATAAGTAGATTTTGTACTAAAATAAAAAAAAAAATATCTAGTCTTATTTCAATAGGGATGATGACGGGGTATGAAAATTAAAAATCTATTTAGTCCGTCTGTTAGGTAATGCAAAAATATTAGACACGTATGCACAGACGTATGTTTCTATTTTGTCGTATAAGATAACAATACTTAGATAAAACGAACCAAAGTTTAGGAGTGGGAGCGAATACGTCATTTCTACGTATAAAATGTACCTAGGAGTGATGTCACGCGATATTTTAAATCGATATATCTTCGAAAGTATTTGTTTCCGTAAGAAAATATAAAATACGTGTGTAATGTTGTTTCATCACCTAACTGACGGACTAAATAGATTTTTAATTTTCATAGTTACCCTGTCTACTATCCTTTGACCGTTTGGGGCGTTTGGTACAACAGCAACTAATTAGTCACGGATTTAATTCCCAGATCGGACAGTTACATTAGAACAATGGCATTGTATAGCAATAGTTGTTGCTAGCGACGATACCTCTTGTATAGTGCCAATAGATCAGAGAATAGAGGTAAGGAGTACACATTCTGTTAGTTTCTAATCTATGCAGCCAGGGAATTTAACAATCTGCCGGCTTCTATCTTTCTTGAAAATTACAACCCGGGTCTTTTCAAGGTCAGAGTGAAAAGGTACTTTCTAAGTCTGTGTGTTCCATCTTCGGCCACATCTTCGCTTCGCCGTCCTGGCAGTTTCGCATGATCAGCTGTTAGCAGCGAGGCGCCCGCGTTATCGGAAGTCTAGCCGCTTATATGTCGGTATATAAGACAAAATAAAAAATACAATTTGTTTCGCGTAGATCTGCGTTCCGACATATCATGGTCTATAGTAAGTACTTTGGAATTTTACGCACGCGTGCTAACGAAATTTTGTTGTTTTGTTATTGTAATAAAAATAATGAGTATACAAAAACAGTTTCTTCGAGAAAATTGTTTGTAATCATGAGTACAATCACGTGTTTAAATATCGTTCACTAATTACCCGTCACCTTATATGTATAACGCGGTTGAATTCGCTGGCAGAAGCTAAGTACCATATAAAGGTAAGCGTCCACTGGCCCGCAACGTATACATCGCACGCAACGGATTTTAGTTAGTCTTGTATAAAAACTCATACAACTGCGTCCACTGATCCACATCGTACGAACCGCCTCATCGGCAATGTCTACATGCGATGCGTACTGATGACGTCATACGGAATGCGTGCGATGCGTACGATGCGGGCCTGTGGACGCTTTCCTTTAAACGCTACTCCTAACCTCTATACTACATAGCCAATACATACCCTACCTATATAAAAATAAAGCATATAATATATAATTTTATATACTAGCTTTACAAGACACGTTTTATACTGTATAGCTTACAGAAATGTTATATAGTTTAGCTGAAGCATCTGTGTGGTATGTTTTCTATATTATGTCCCGAGTTTGGTTCAAATTCATTACCGATTTTAATATAAAATCTGTAAATCCAAAGTCAAGCTATGCTAGAGCCATGCTTATCATCAGCTGCATTTATATAGTAGCAGCGCGACAGTCGCTGCGTCATGCTACTGTTTAACATGAGCCTCTAGCATGTCTTGAAATTAGTCCAGTTCCTCGTCCAACTGACTGTTACGTGAGTAAGCCGTAAAACATAATAATTATTTTTATTATAACTATCGTGAGACATACAAACTAAATTATCTAAAAATCACGGTTTACTCTCGTATATTAATTTAGAAAAGCTCTACTAGTTTCGAGTCATTTGGGGACTCTGTCATGAGCAGCGTGCGCAGACGCGGCGTGTGACTCGAAACTAGTAAAGCTTTTCTCAATTAATTTACTTGAGTAAACCGTGATTTTTAGTTAACATAATAATTATTTTAGTATGTCTCACGTAAGTTATAATATAGTATATCTATAGTTTCCTACCACTGTTTGCTCCCAAGGTGTTTGGAAAGCGTGATGTTACTTTAATATAAGTTTTTTTTATAAGCTAAGTATCCACACGATAATGTGCTTTGTAGGCAATAGATTTTTAATTATGTACCTAATAATTATATTTTTTGAGAATGTATATTTTGGAAATACATCCTATACAATAACTGGTGAACAATATGGTAAGACCTCTGTCTACACCTTAGGGTAACAACATTCGTGATATTTTTTTTTACAAGGACGACATTTTTTTTTTATCTCTCTTGACTCTTGACGAGAGATGCAAGTTGTACTGTGATTCTTTATTTATTTTTATGTAACTTCTATTCAAAATTTTACTTATTTATTAATTGATTTAAACACATAAAAAACTAACATCTGTGCAATTTCAATAAATAATGTGACAAAAAGCCATTTATAGGTTTTGCGAATAGCAGTATAAAATATAAAAACACTTGCGACCCGACTGAATTTTCTTTGCTATAACCCTCACGGAGCCCGAGACCTTTCCAACGAATGCAAAACCGTGGAAATCGGTTCGTGCGTTCTGTAGTTATAGCGTCAGGAAGGAAAACCCGACTTACTTTTATATTATAGATTAAAGTTACTAATGTATGTATTTCCAAAATATATAAAACTACTACTACCTATACAAACTTAGAAGGACCACATCAACCAGTGCCATATCATTATATAGATTGTTACATTAAATTATAATACACGGTTTGAAAAATTAATGCTGAATTGTCGTTTCATTTCATAGAATTTAATACCTTATTTGTTGGCCCTGGGATATGTATATTATGTATCGTCCTCCCGCCAGGAGATGGTAGGGATATATGGGACTCTCCGGTAGAAGCCCGGCTATAAGCCCACTAAGAAACCCAGGAGCACACCTGTATCGCAATTGAGGGGGTCTGGGTGACCGGCTGAACCTTTACTACCAGTACCCCCTTAGCGGATTCCACCTGTGGTGGTAGATCAGGCCTGGCCACACGATGTAGGCGTCCCCACGCCTAGCACCCGCTATTCACCTCCGGGAGGAAAAGACGGTTGTATAGAATTTAATACTTAACCTAACCTAACGTAACATCTTGGTAGCCCATAGGTTTAAGACGCCCGCTTCTCATGCATGAGGGTGCGGGCTCGAAACCTACCTATATCAAGTGTCAATGTGACTTTTTTCCGAGTTATATGTACTTTCTAAGATTATTAAGATACCACTGACAAACGGTGAAGGAAAATATCGTGAGGAAACCAGGACTTATAATTTCTAATTATAAGTTTGAGTATCTATTCACTCCATTCCTGTATTTATACTGACTCCACGGCTAACGCGCAACTTGCAGCGGGTTCGCACGGAGCAAATCTGGGTGATCCACAAATTGTTGTTTCGGGTCTGGGTGTCATGTGTATATGAACTTGTATATTTGTAAATGTACCCAAAACACAGGTGAGAATACTAGTGTGGGGCAACGATTAAAAAAAGAAATAATGTACATATGTACCTACATTTCTTTAGTATTGACGGTTTTGATAACAGAGGGTAAAGGATAAAGAAAAAAAGATATAAAAATATATTATCTTTATTTCAAATCACTCTTAATAAATAATACAATAATGATAAATATATTATGTAAATAAAAAACTGGACGGCTTACAACACACATTTTATAAATGGTTAATATAAAAAAATATGGAATGTTTGTATTAATGTATTGTACTCATGATTACAAACAACTTTCCCAAAGAAACATTTTTTGTATACTCATTAGTTTTATTTTTATTACAATAACAAAACAACAAAATTTCATTAGCACACGCGCGTAAAGTTCCAAAATACCTACCTAGTTACTAGTCTTCCGATAACGCGGGCGCCTCGCTGCTAACAGCTGATCATGCGAAAGCACGCGTGCGCGAAATTTTGTTGTTTTGTTATTGCGATAAAAATAAAACTAACGAGTATACAAAAAAAGTTTCTTCGGGAAAGTTGTTTGTAATCACGAGTACAATCACGTGTTTAAATATCGTTCACTAATTACCGGTCACCCTATTTAACAAATTAATAATAATCTGGGACAGGTGCGCATGCGATCTTCACAAAGTCTTCATAACGAACAGTTCCACTGTTAGTCACATTGGCTTCCCTGAATATATTGTCCACCTGAAGAAAGGAAAAAAATAAAGCTTATCAATAATATAAAAATAAGCATATTTTCCCTAAATAAGCATATTTAGGGAACAGAGAGTAAAGTCCCTAAGTAAAGCAGTATCCTCCGACCAGGCGGTGATCGTGTCTGGCAGCTTTCTGCCCAACTGTTGTTCGTTGGGATTTTCTATCCGTGTTTATTCGCATGTAAACTTCACATGTGTGATGTAGGATTTATGACGTCATCCGTTGATTTACTCGTCGATAGTCTTTGTGTGACTTCTGTTGTCTGTTACTTTTCATGTGTCGCTACAACATCAATAGTCTGTGGCAGTCCAATGTTGGACTATGAAACAAGTGAGGGCTTGCCATGCTTCGGCACTGCTGGACCGGCTCGACCGAAGTGATACCACAGCCGAGCAGAAACAAGATAACAATACTTAGATAAAACGAATCAATGTTTAGGAGTGGGAGCAAATACGTCATTTCTATGTATAAAACATACCTAGAAGTGACGTCACGCGATATTTGTAATCAATTTGTTTCCGTAAAAATATAAAAAAATACGTGTCTAACTAATGTTTTAAAATAATCTACAAGACGGACATTACAATAAAAAAAATAGTCATCTACCTTATTAGGCCCTCACGCTGCTTTTAAACGCACCCACGACACAAGAGAAAATCCTAATGCACATTAGGATTTAAAAAAATGCAACATTTAAAAAAAAATGGAAAAACTGATATGGTTTAACTATATATATAATCTCACCTCTCTAGCAGATAGGCCTTCGCCCCAGTTCTGCAGCAGGTTACGCAGCTGCTTGGCTGGTATCACACCTGACTTGTCTGTGTCACCGGCTTTGAAGGCATTCACCACCTGGGGAAAAATATTGACATGTAAGAAAAAAAAATGGAATAAAGTCCACTGATTTCATTGGTCAAGCGTTTGTCAGTTTTTTTAGCGTTGATAAGTCTGCGTTTTGCCACCAACCCGCTTACTGCCAGGACGGCGAAGCGAAGATGTGGCCGAGGATGGAGCACACAGGCTTAGAAAGTACCTATTCACTCTGACCTTGTAAAGACCCGGGTTTTTTTTCTCAGGAAAGATAGAAGCCGCAGATTCAGTGCACCACTCTTATCGCAAAATGCGATTTCTTACAGACCTATGGATGGAGTCGGGGAAAAATGGGGTCGTTAAGTGCACAATAATATAATAATACGTTTTACGCACCTATAACTAAATAATACATACACTAATATGTGCGTATGCGCTTGCGCACGAGTGTGCGTGTGTGCGTGCGGACATGTATGGTGCGGGCGTGCGTGGTTGCGTGCGTGTGTGTGTGTGTACGTGCGTGCGTGTGCGTGTACGTGCGTGTGTTTTTGCCACGCTACAATAATTACCTCATTAGGTAGATTTTCAGCACGGGAATGTATGTGCATCACCTCCAAAAAATCAGCAAACGACATCTTGCCTCCTTTACCTTTCAGGTAACCTGAAAAAATTGGTATTTTAAAGAACATTCATCATCAACAGCTTATAAAGTGGCCACTGCTAAACAAAGGCGTCTCCTCACATGGAGAAGGTTTTAATCACCATGCTTTTAGAGACAACATTTAGAGAACATTAAAACTCAGTTATAAATGCTTAATACTTTTTTATGTTGTTTTTTTTTTAAATCATTGCCCCACACTAGGATTTTCTCCTGTGTCGTAGTTGCGTTTACAAACATACAAATTCACATACACATGACACCCAGACACGGAAAAACTATTTATGGATCACACAAAGAGGAATGCAGAAATCGAACCTGCTACCCCTTGTGCGACAGCCAGTTGCCCAGTCACCGCACCAACCGTGCAGTCTACAATATTATTACAGACTACCTAATCAAACATTTTTTTCCTACACAATGTATAACAAGTTGTTATAATTAATGTTATGTAGTAACCAGCCAACTCCTGTATAGTAGGGCTCATTCCCAAGGACCTCATGACTACTGTCAGCTCGTCCAGCGATGTGATCTGCCCCGACCGGGCAAACAGGTAGAAACATTCACGGAATTCTGGAAATATTTTAAATAGTTATGATTTTTATGTTATGTTCATGAATTGAATTAATATACAATATTAATTTAGACAGAGTAATAGTTTAAGTATTGATTATAACATTTAATCATTATTTTAGCCTGTGCTTTAAAATAAATAGATTAAATTTTGGATATTGCATTAAATTTAGTTTCAGCAGAGTAAAATTTTTTTATGTTTTTTTTTTAAGATTCATGTCCGCCACAGTTGTATATAAGCAACTATAAAATATTAAGTTGATTTAAGAAAGATGAATTTTTCACTTATTTCCAAGAAAAAAATAGTAATATCATTTTTTTTTATAGAATTTATTTTGTTCTCCATGGGCGTGTCATGTTACTAGACACAATAGTACTTTAACTTTACACATGAACGCAAGCGACGAAAGTTTACGCATAACAAATAAAGTTACTTTAAAACTTTCTAAACTTTTATGATACCGTTAGTTACGATAAAAACAAACATAAGTTTACCATGATATTACCGAAATTCTAATAGGAAATATCTTATAACAATGTTTATTTCTTATTCTTTTGTGTCAAAAATATACACATTCTTTGTTAAAATTGCAAAATTATCGTAAAATCTTATCTAGAGATAAGTGGAGCGTACCATCAATATCCTGTTCCTTGAAATAACGGGCCTGGAACAAACAAATTGAGTATTATTACAAGAGATTATTTAATATAGATTCCAAATAAAGACATTTACTTACCATTTTAATTAGTTTTTTTGGAATTAAAAGCGAAAAAACGAAATGAAAACAAATTGGGACACACAAAATTCCCCTTTTGACAGATTTGTTACTTTACGTCAATGTCAAAAAAAGAAGTGCTGTGTTTCACACCTCAATGTCAGTAAAATTCATATATTTAACATTAAAGCTTGTGAAATACTTTCAGTGGTTCATGTTAGCACGTCTTTTCAATTTATTAGAAATGCAAGTCGAAAAGTAGAAGTATAAAATATTAGAGCATAAATCTTATTTACCTTTCATTTATTTATAATAAATATACCTTGAAAATACTAATTAATTTGACAGAGGCAAAAAGACCTATACCCAAACTACCCAATATTTTTACCTAATCTGTGATCCAACATGGGTGACCAATCAGCTGACATTTCTGAAGGCATATTTTTCCATGGTGTAATTATCTAAATTGGGTAAATTATTACATAAAACCTGCTCCGAGACAGTTTTCAGTGATAAACTCGTTATTCAAGTGAATAATTAATCATCATCTGTTATGGATATCGAAATCAGAGTTGCGTGAGTACTTATATGATAATCTTGAGAATTTGATTTTAATTTCCGCATTTCTTACGATCTTACCTTGTACTTGATTTAGATAAGACTACTATATGTGTCCTTTGACCGCCACTGAGGTTTTACACACTATTTATGAGAGAAAATGAGCTTGAAGTGTAAAATTATCGATTTATTTTAATACATACATTTTCAATGCCATTCCATGCTTGTATTACGTATACGGGCTAAATAGGCGGAAATTGTAAATCACGACCTTAATATTTTCTATTTGTTCCCCTTTTTATTACTTAAATTAGCTATTTTTAACATAATTCTGTAAAATTTGTAACTATTTTACTTCTTTAGTAAAGTAGGTACGTTTTGAAATTCTACAGTTTTATTCTTTAAAAAAAAAGTTTACGCTAACACCTTGGCATTGAATTATTGTACCATAAATTATTTAAAAAAGTTGTTATTTTTGTTTAAAAATATTGCATGTGTGTTGCATTATTTTAATAAGCTTATTGGAAACATTCTAACCATTTAGTATTATTCTGATGTAATTATTACATTTCATTACTTACATTAAAAACAATAATTTAACTCTGTTTCTATTTTATCTAATTTCTAACTAAGCTCTTAGATTTTTAAATATTCTTTAAATAACATAAATAGAAAAAACATGTCTTATAATATTTTTTGTTTATTTTTTCCGACAATTGCATAATCATAGCTAAACATAAAATAAATATAAACTGTATTCCTACTTAGAATAATTAACAATACAATGATAAATATCCTACAAGTTAATATGTTATTAATTTATGTTAATAAATAAATATGTAATCTTTGTTATGTTATTATAATGTTGTAACCACAATCAATAAATAAATAATCTATTGGTAGACTGTTGACTGGCCATAAGAGAATTATAATATTTATGTACCGGTAAAACAGGGTGCTACCACACAGCATTTAGCTGGTTCAATTCCCCCACAGAGCAACACTTTGTGTGTTCCACAAATTGTTTCGGGTCTGGGTGTCATGTGTATGTGAACTTGTATGTTTGTAAACAAACCCAAGACCAAGGAAAAAAACCTGTGTGCGGGGTAACTTCTTTTTAAAGAAAAGCAAAAAATGTTTAACATAATTTTTCCCAACATTTATTCACCACATTCCTGTATCTATTCACTCCTTGATCTGGGGGCACGGTAGTGCCCGCCAAGACGAGCCAAGCGAAGCGCAAGCGCAAGGGCACTACCTACCTTTTCTCGAAGCGCTTCGTCGTATTTTTGAACCTTCATAACTTGAGTTTGGGTTATACCAGATAAACAAAATTTTCAGGATATAGTGTCAGTGGTAGACTTAATAAACCTCTAAAGTTTCAATTGCATAGCTCTTATACTTTAGATTTTATTGATATCAACAAAATTCTTAAGGTACTTCCTGAAGTCCTAGAAAACTGAAATTTGGTATGTAAGCTAGTATTAGTACCCAAACAACAAAAAAATCCTAAAACTTGGAACTTTTACCCCCAACCCCTTAAACTAGGGGGTGAAAGTTTGTTCGAGACTTCCGCAACTTTTGACGCTAGAGGTCTGAATGCGGCCGCGGAAGGGTAAAAATCTGAAATAGGGAAACTTAATTCCCTATTTCCTGCTTGAGATCTGAAAATTATACACAAGTACATAGAACACAAACTTTTCATCAAATCAAAACATTATCCTACCCATAAGTACTTAGATATGAATAATATTACTACACTTCACTTCGGTAAGTGTTTATTAATCAACCTATACTTTTGAACATAAGCATCGTAAGTATAGTATGCGCCAACGCCCGCCGCCTGCCCCCTCGTCCCCGCGCAGTAGCTAAAAAGCACGGAAAGAGTTTAGGAGATTGAATAGATTTTTAAGCTCAAGCCCATATGACGAATAGCAAAAAGTCCGTGCGGCCGACTCGCCGTTACGTCCAAGGTTTGCACGCCTACGAGATTTTAATGTAAAAACTCTGCTACGCGCTACGAACTACGCAGTACGAGCTATGGCTGTAGAATTTCCCCGTAACTTGAGTGTGAAATTAGGGCTTATCGATTTAGGTCTGGGCATGTAGGGTTAGAAACTTGGCTCTACACGGGATCTGATTACTTTTTGACAGTGCGAGCTATATGGTCTCGTCTTGGCAACATTTAACATGAAATGTTTTTGTGGGATTTCTTTTATACATATTCACTCCGTATTGCAGTATATTGCATGAGAATAACAATGTTATCTATGACTAATTGATAACAATAGGTGATGTAAGGGGTGAGTTATTTGTAACACCTCTGCTTATAACCTAAACAAAACCAAAACATATTGTTTGTTTTGTAATAGTCAGATACTAGATTTAGAAATTCTAGAAAAAAAGTAGCTTATGAGTAATATTTTGTATGTATATTATACATTGTATAATTTGGTGCCTAACTTTTTTATTAACTAAAAATCACGAGAAAAGCTCTACTAGTTTCGAGTCACAGTGGCGACGTCGCGCAGCCAACAGTACCCATAGTACGAGTTTATTTTACATTTAAAGTAATTGGAACGAGAACATGTTAGGCCCCTGATTGGCCGGTGCGAATGAACCAATCAATGAATCAGAGCGCTGAATGCCCTCTCGTTGTAAAGAGTGAGGTACTTGTAACACCTCTGCTTATGTACTAAACAAAGAACAAAATATACTGTTTGTTTCGTAAAGTAATAAAAGGTGTATTTTTATTCGAGCCGGCCAATCAGAGCGCTGAACGCGCTCTCGTTTCGATTCCTTTAAACGTAAAGCAAACTTTTACTGAGGGTACATATCATTTTAGTGATAACTCTATATTATGTTGATAACTACAACAGGAGGGCTGCGCTTGATGCAATCAATATTGACAATACATAATGAAGCAATAATAAGTTTATTTATAAACGTGAACGATATTTTGTAAACAACTTTACTCTTGCATTCTAACAACAAGATCTTTCTAAATTAATTATTATGTTATCGGCTTACTCACGCAGTTATCTACCTATTTAGGACCCACTCGTTCCGTGAAAGGAAAAGAACTAACAATAATTTTAAATATGTCAATGGGCTGATTTCTAAAAGCATCGACACCCATCTTAGGACGCTAGCGTTTTCCGGAGCTGCGGTCTAAAAACGGGCTCCGACTCGAAAAGCAGGAGTAGGAACGAGGTGGATTTTAGTCATAGTGACCTCTCGCCTCCTCAAAGCGAGAGAAACCATTGGATGATTCCTCCCCCCTTAAAAATAATAAGCTGGCGGTAGAAGTAAGTGGCGGTGGATCAAGGGCTTGATGCAGAAGGCAGTACTCCTCGAAACAGCACGTATTGTGAGCAGGTTTCTGTCTCTGGAGCCATAACCACCGGTAGTTTGGACCATGCTCCCGCTACTGTTTGGAAATATTATTTTATTAACTTGCGTTACGTAATACCTAAACGCCCCCACAAAGAGAAAGAAGTCATTGGATGATTTTCCCCTCTTAAAAAAATAAATAATTACATACTTATATATCTAAATGTTTTTTTTTATTTGTTTCAGATCCTGCATGCAGTCCAGACAATCAGAATAAACAAACCATGGAAGAACCTATAAGTGAAACCATAGAAAACCATTTGGACGCAAACAAAATCACTTAGTAACAAACTAAACTAAACATTAACAAAACTAAAAACTAAAATATAGCAAAATTTAACACAACGGAGATCTAGTCTCTATAGAGAAATAGAAATATAAAAATTAATAGTGCAATTAAATATATAAAAATAGAGAAAGATTTAAATTATAAAAAAAGATTATATTTATTAACTTTTTTATTTTGTTAGTATTTTTTTTTCGCCGTTCATAAGTCAATGTTGTTGTTGTAAAAAATAAAAGTATAAATAGTTGCTAGTTGTGAAAATTGACAAGTAGTTGGCACATAATTCCATTCTATTTTTAAATAATTTAAAAAAATAATAGTTTGACTATTACAAATGGTTACCAAAGAGTTTATATATATAGAGATTAAATAAGTTTTATGAGTTGGGGGTGTTAAAGGGGTGAATGAACTTTGGGCATAGAGAATTTAAAATGGCCGCCACAATGGTTGAGACGCCCCCTCCTCAGCTGATTACTACGATAGAATGGAGTATGATGGACAAAACTAAGTTTTTTCCATTGTATACTTTAAGCAGTTTTACAGGTACGTAAAAAATATGAATAAATATCTATTAATTTTATATAATACTGTCTCGTTAGCCGAGTGGTTGCAAGTGCAACTGCGTGGCAAGATGTCTCGGGTTCGATTCACGGGTCGGGCGAAGTATTACTGGGCTTTTTTCGGATTTTTCGAAAATTTCTCCGTGGTAGCACGGAACCTGAAATTGTGCCCGTTATGGTAATAGGCTCACCACCTATTACATGGGACTTACAACATAAATTGTAAAATGTGAGTGTACATTGGCATTGTGTGCCGTAATATGCTGATGTTTTATATCCTATAACCTGCCTAGATTAATGCCAACACAAAAATAAACCCAACACAAAAATAATTATTCAAATCGGACCAGTAGTTCCGGAGGTTAGAGCGTTGAGTGATTTCCCCCCTCAACAAAATTAAAAAAGGATACAGTAGGGGACAAAATGTCATGCAACATGTGTCCCTAGCAACGAAATCGCATTTTTATTCAATTAATTCCACCTAGGGGGCAAAATGTTAACTACTTCTGATGCTTTTTATCTTACGCCCGAATACTGAAATGCTACTTAATTTTTAATTATACTTAAATATCGTGCTATCTCTGTCATTTTATAAAGAATTGATAGAGACAGAACTAGTCTTGAGAGCGTCTTAAAATTGAGTAGCGTTTGAGTATTTGGACATTAATGCGTTAATGCTCTACGCAGTCTCAGGCTACTTGGTAGTTAAATTAATCTACAAGACGGACATTAAAATAAAGAATTAGTCATCTACCCTATTCTTATGCTTATATGCCACAGTGATTTATAGATAGTAGGCAGCCATGTCTAGACCAGTGGTTCCCAAAGTTGTTTGGCTTACGACTTATCTAAATCATGTTACAAAACTCAGGACCCACCTTTAGGTAATTAAACCATACCAATATGAAAAAAAAATACAGAACGGTTCTTTAGGGTGACTTTCTCCGGAGCTGCGGACTACCTAGCGGGTTTACCGGGGCTCCGGCTCGAAAAGCAGGAGTAGGAACGGGGTGGTTTTTAGTCAGTAAGAATCTGACACTGCCTCTCGCTTCGCCCAAGGCGGGAGAAGTCATTGGATGATTTTCTCCCTTAAAAAGAGGCTAAAAATTCACTTACGACCCACTAATTGATCGCGATCCATAGATTGGGAAGCACTGGCTTAGATTAAAAATAATGTATTACTTATCAGCCCACTTTATACCGATTATTCAACCTTTATCTTATCGTTAATGGAAGATAAAATAAAATTAGACATGTCTAGTATACATAGCTGGCGTTAGAAACAAATATTTTTTACTAAAAAGATGCAAAGATCATAAGCCCCGAATACTCAAACGCTACTCAATTTAAGTTGTACTTAAATATCTTGCTATCTCTGTCTTTTATAAAGCGTTTATAGTGACAGAACTAGTTTTGAGAGCGACTTAAAATGTAGTATCGTTTGAGTATTTGGGCACTAAAGGAATGACAATGACTGCCTCATTGGTCGAGTGGTCGCAAGTACGACTGCCGGGCAAGAGGTCTCGGGTTCGATTCCCGGGTTGGGCAAAGTATTGCTGGGCCTTTTTCGGTTTTTCAAAAATTTCTCAGTAGTAGCACGGAGTCTGGAATTGTGTCCAGTACCACCCTCCTACCAGGCCCATCCTCTATTACATGAGACTTGTATCATAAATGTTAAAAAGTGGGTGTATAGTCGCATTACATGTCGTAATGTACACCTCTGCCTACCCCTCAAGGACAAAAGGCGTGACGATATCTATCTAATTATGTTTATCTATCTTTCCAGTAAGATGCGCGCTATACCCACTAACTTTAATAAAAACACAAATCCAAGTGCAGAGAAAGAAAGAGGCATACAGTGGTGTAGCTGACGCTATATCTAAGATATATAAGAATGAAGGCGTGCCCGGACTTTATCGAGGGTTCTGGCTCTCCAGTGTAAGTATTTTTTATGGTATAAGCCGGTAAACGAGCAGACGGATCTCCTGATTGTAAGCAATTGTCGCCGCCCATGGACACTTGATACCAGAGGTGTTACAAGTGCGTTGCCGGCCTTTTGGGGGTTAGGAATTTAAGGGTTGTTGGGGAATCGGAGACTGGGAAGGGGTGTAATTGGACCATTTACCATATACACAGCATGCCATCACCATGATGATCTATAATATAAAAATAAGTCGGGTTTGCCTTCCTGACGCTATAACTCCAGAACGCACGAACCGATTTCCACGGTTTTGCATTCGTTGGAAAGGTCTCGGGCTCCGTGAGGTTTATAGCAAAGAAAATTCAGGTCAAATTTCAAGAGAAAAGCAGGAAAGTGCCATCTCTAATACAAAAATAAGCGAAGTCATCTGGTAGAATAGAGTCAGGCGTTATTTTGCGGAAGTCCATGCTACATGCTATTTGATTTTTATCACAATAACAAAACAACAAAATTTCGCACGCGTGTGCTTTCTTATGATCAGCTGTTAGCAGCGAGGTGACGGGCCCGCGTTATCGGAAGACTAGTAACTAGGTAGGTATTTTGGAAATATACGCGTGCGTGCTAATGAAATTTTGTTATTATTGTGATAAAAATAAAACTAATGAGTATACAAAAAAAGTTTCTTCGGGAAAGTTGTTTGTAATCATGAGTACAATCACGTGTTTAAATATCGTTCACTAATTATGAGTCACCCTATATATTTATGATACTTACTGCCGCACTCAGAGTCATTTAATGGTTACTTAACCCAGTCCTTAGCAATTGATTTCAATACAAAATCGTTACTAAGGAATAGCTTAAGTAATCATTAAATGTCTCTGAGTGCGGCAGTGAGTATTTTCCTAAGTTTCAAGTAAGATGTTACGTATCTTACACTATTTTCTCTCCAGTTTCAGATAATATCAGGAATTTTCTACATAACTACGTATGAAGGTGTACGATATGAGCTCGGGAAGTATGATGTCAGTCCCAAAGTGAAGGTATGTACCTAATTCTATTATAATATGTGTATAGCTTCTACCAGCGGCTTCACCCGCAATCCCGTGTTGTAAAAAGCTTATATCCTGTCTGTATACCAAATTTCTTCGAAATTAGAAATATTGATTGTCCAATGGTGTGACACTAGCTAATTCCCTATTGGACGAAAAATAAGAGGACGGGATATTTACAATGTTTATTCGTTTTTGTGAGTTTCTGGTATTACGCCAATGTTGCCAGAGCATTATGATCACGGATATAAAAAGTAATATTTTATATTGCCTTAAAAATCACGGTTTACCCACGTCCAATAATTTAGAAAAGCTCTACTAGTTTCGAGTCAGAGTCACAGACGGACTCTTAATCTTGAGCAGCGTGCGCAAACGCGGCGACGTCGCGCAGCCTACGAAACTAGTAGAGCTTTTCTCCATTAATTTACGTGAGTAAACCGTGATTTTTTACTTAATTTAGTATGTCTCACTATGTGATAATTATTATAATTAATATTGTATTTATTTCCAGTCGTTTATAGGCGGTGGCTGTGCGTCGATAGTGGGTCAGACGATCATAGTACCATTTGATGTACTAAGCCAACATCTTATGGTCTTAGGCCTCGTCAAAGGAAGAGGCAATGCTAGGAATCCAGTGAGTATTTCTTAACCTTTTTTGTTATGGTATAAGCCGGTAAACGAGCTGACGGATCACCTGATGGTAAGCAATCGCCGCTGCCCATGGACACCCAAGGAGTTATAAGTCTGTTACCGGCCTTCTAGTGTGCTTTTGCACCAGGGGCCTTAGTCTGCTATTACAATTGTGTCAGAATGGTCGATCATTGAGCAGTGCGAGAAGGACGGAGCTACGTAGGTTGTATAGCTCCATCCCTCTCGCACTGCTCAGTGATCGACCATTGTGAGACAATTGTAATAGCAGACTAAGGCCCCAGGAATGTGTTATGTAGCTATGCTACGAAGATGTAATTGCAAAGATGTAAAACTATGTGACCGGTTCCACTGGTAAAACAAACTCGTACTAAGCCCTCAGATACATCGTACTTGGGTATTTTATTCTGCCTTATTGGCGAGTGGTCGCAAGTGCGACTACCGGGCAATGCGTCTCAGGTTCAATACCTGGGCCGGCAAATTACTGTTAGGCCTTTTTGGATTTGCCAGAATTTCTCGGTAATATTTTGGAATTGTGGCCGGTATATGGCAATAGGCTGTTACATCCCTATTACATGGAACTTACAACATACATTGTGAAATGTGGGTGTACATTGTACAGTGCCATAATGTACACCTCTGTTTACCTCTTCGGGGATAGAAAGCGTGACGAAATTTATAATATAAAAAAAGTCGGATTTTCCTTCCTGACGCTATAACTTCAGAACGCACGAACCGTTCCATTCTTTGAAAAGGTCTCGAGCTCCGTGAGGTTTTTTATAGCATACTAGCTACTTCCGCGCGGTTTTTGGCTCCTATTGGTCATAGCGTGATGTTTTATAGCCTATAGCCTTCCTCGATAAATGCACTATTCAACACAAAAATAATTATTCAAATCGGACCAGTAGTTCTGGAGATTAGCGCGTTCAAACAAACAAACTCTTCAGCTTTATAATATTAAGTATAGATTAAAAATTCCGTTCGCCGGGTTTGCTAGTATTATATAATGTTTTTTTTCTATTCTATTTCAGCAAATGAACCCTCTCGGCTTAGATCTAGAGAAGCGCATGTCCAAGGCGGCGTTGGCCAAAGAGGTGGCAGTACGCGTGTATCAGCTGCACGGGCCGCTCGGCTACTACCGCGGATACACGGCCTCGTTGGCCGCGTATGTACCAAACTCGGCGCTATGGTGGGCGCTGTATACTGCTTATCAAGGTAAGGAAAAAATTTCGAGACCATATACGGTGATTGATAGGTAATTAGCAGTGTTAGGAATAGGTAGTGCTTATAAGCCAAAACTTTGAAGAAGAACAGGGAAAAGAAACGGTGACTTCCTTAGTACTATATTTTTTTCCGGACATCTGCCTGGACAATACCTAATACATAAAAAAATATGCTATGAATTTTACATCATTGGATAGGTAATTTTGAGCTGAATAAAAGTTACTATGGCGCCAAGTTCCAAATCTTAGTCCGTTTAGAGTTATCCTTTATTAAACATGGTAGTTTTGGTAGTTTTATCAGTAGCCAAGTAATGCTATTTTTACGTCATAATTGCATTTGTGCTTTATACACGTAGCGTGGGTACTAACCACGAATCAATTGAAAAAATCATTATCAATCGAAAAGCACTTCAAAAATCTTCAATACAAGCAGAATGTCAATTATAAACAGATACCAAAAAACCCAAGTGATAACTGGGGTCAAGTAGAAACTTTTGGTCATAAGCTTTACTTCTTATCTTATGACAAAAAGTTTCCTAGTATCCACATACTATTGTAAGGTGGGACTAGGATTTCCATCTTCCTTCATGAGGTCTGGATAAGTGTCATGAAACTGTAATGTGTACTTCTATTTTCAACTAAACTATTATTATTATTTTAATTACAGATGAGCTCCTAAAAATAGCTCCGTCGTGGGTATCGACGCTGTTGATCCAGTGCGCGGCCGGCACACTAGGCGGGTTCACCACGACCTTCCTAACCAATCCATTGGACATAGTACGCGCTAGGTTACAGGTAAATACACTTTCATTATAGGCTCTAAATAAGGATAAATGATACTAGCTTTTTTGGGAGGAGAGGAATGATCCAAAGACTTCTCCCGCCCTGGGCGAGGCGAGAGACAGTGTCAGACTTTTACTGACTAAAAACCACCCACTTCTGCTTTTCGAGCCAGAGCCCCGCAAGTCCGCAGCTCCGGATCAGGCATCAGTCATACTGGGCCCCATCTGTGGTGGTCTGATGGCTCTTTGACGCGACGCATGCCGTACAAGGGAGCTCTGAATAGTTTGTTCGGAATTCACGAAGAAACTAAGATCATTTAATATGCTATGGACCAATGGTTTCTAACCGGTGATCCGCAGAATGCGAAATATTATGGTCCACGAAACGATTGCTCAATGCGGGTTGGCTATTTCGAACTTTAGAAAAGGTCTTTGGTTAGCAGTGGCCACTTATTGGCTAATGATGTGGTGTGGTAGATGTGATGTGTTTGTGCTAACGACAAACCTATATCTTCACAGGTCGAAGGAGTAGGCACGATGAAGCAAATATTCAAGACGCTATGGGCAGAGGAGGGTCTAGTAGGCCTGTACTTCAAGGGTCTGTCAGCGCGGCTGCTGCAGTCAGCCTGCTTCTCATTCAGCATCATCCTCGGGTACGAGAGCATCAAGAGAGTCGCGCTCAGCGACGAGTTCAAGCCGAGAGTGCGTTGGTGACGATAATAAATACCTTACGTATATGGTTTGGGTTTTATTTCGGTTTTACAGATTGATTTGATTATTACAGACTGATTTTTAAGCGATTACAGACTGACTTGTATGTGATTACAGATCATCAAAGATAATTACAGAATGACATACTACATCATTGAGCAGTGCAAGTAGGAAAGAGCTATACAACCTACATAGCTCCGTCCCTCTTGCACTACTCAATGATCGAACATTCTTGTATTATAGAATGTCTGTTTTATTAAGAACTGCATGACAATTCTAGACTGGATTAATGACCATTACCGAATATCTTAACAGCACGGTTGGCGCTGTGGTTGGACAACTGGCTGCCACGCGACGTCTAACGGGTTCGATTCCCGCATGGAGCAACTCTTTGTGTGATCCACAAATGGTTGTTTCGGGTCTGGGTGATTCTTATAGGTCGAAGGAGTAGAAATAATGAAGCAAATATTCAAGACGCTATGGGCAGAGGAGGGTCTAGTAGGACTGTACTTCAAGGGTCTGTCAGCGCGGCTGCTGCAGTCAGCCTGCTTCTCATTCAGCATCATCCTCGGGTACGAGAGCATCAAGAGAGTCGCGCTCAGCGACGAGTTCAAGCCGAGAGTGCGTTGGTGACGATAATAAATACCTTACGTATATGTTTTGGGTTTTATTTCGGTTTTACAGATTGTCGTCATTTTTACAGACTGTCAAAGACGATTACATACTGTCAAAGACATTTACAGATTGACATACGTACTATTACAGGTTGTCTGCCTTATTTTACTAAACACTGCATGGACATTAAAGACTGTATGAATGATCATCACAGAATATGCGACCATTATAGAATTTTTGGTTGCATTACATATATTATGTACAAATGTAATGACTCAGCTTGGAGTTTCATGCTCACTCAAAGGTCTTATGGTAGTGGCACGGGCATTGGGTCACTCGATTCCCTGGAATATGGTGAGTTGGGCAGAGGAGGGTCTAGTAGGCCTGTACTTCAAGGGTCTGTCAGCGCGGCTGCTGCAGTCAGCCTGCTTCTCATTCAGCATCATCCTCGGGTACGAGAGCATCAAGAGAGTCGCGCTCAGCGACGAGTTCAAGCCCAGAGTGCGTTGGTGACGATAATAAATACCTTACGTATATGTCTTGGGTTTTATTTCGGTTTTACAGATTGATATGATTATTACAGACCGTCAAAGACATTTACAGAATGGCATGCTTACTATTTACAAATTGTCGTACTATTACAGGCTGTCTACTTAATTTTACTAAACACTGCATGGACATTAAAGACTGTATGAATGATCATCACAGAATATGCGACCATTATAGAATTTTTGGTTGCATTGCATATAAAATATAATGATTCAGCTTGGAGTTTCATGCTCACTCAAAGGTCTTATAGTAGTGGCACGGGCATTGGGTCACTCGATTCCTTGGAATATGGTTGAGTTGGGCAGAGGAGGGTCTAGTAGGCCTGTACTTCAAGGGTCTGTCAGCGCGGCTGCTGCAGTCAGCCTGCTTCTCATTCAGCATCATCCTCGGGTACGAGAGCATCAAGAGAGTCGCGCTCAGCGACGAGTTCAAGCCGAGAGTGCGTTGGTGACGATAATAAATACCTTACGTATATGTTTTGGGTTTTATTTCCGTTTTAGAGATTGACATAATCATTACAGAGTGACTTAATTGTGATTACAGACTGTCAAAGATAATTACAGAATGACATACGTACTATTACAGATTGTCTGTTTACTAAGAACTGCATGACAATTCTAGACTGGATGAATGACCATTACCGAATATCTTGACTGCACGGCTGGGCAACTGGCTGCCGTGCAACGTGTAGCGGGTTCGATTCCTGCATGGAACAACTCTTTGTGTGATCCACAAATTGTTGTTTCGGGTCTGGGTGATGCTTATAGGTCGAAGGAGTAGGCACAATGAAACTATCTAAAGCAAAAAAGAAAATATTCAAGACGCTATGGGCAGAGGAGGGTCTAGTAGGCCTGTACTTCAAGGGTCTGTCAGCGCGGCTGCTGCAGTCAGCCTGCTTCTCATTCAGCATCATCCTCGGGTACGAGAGCATCAAGAGAGTCGCGCTCAGCGACGAGTTCAAGCCGAGAGTGCGTTGGTGACGATAATAAATACCTTACGTATATGTTTTGGGTTTTATTTCGGTTTTACAGACTGACTTAGCTGCTATTACAGACTGTCAAAGACATTTACAGAATGATATGCGTACTATTACAGATTGTCTATTTCATTTTACTAAACACTGCATGGGCATGAATGATTATAGAATTTTTGGTTGCATTGCATATATTATGTACAAATATAATGACTCAGCTTGGAGTTTCATGCTCACTCAAAGGTCTTATGGTAGTGGCACGGGCATTGGGTCACTCGATTCCCTGGAATATGGTTGAGTTGGGCAGAGGAGGGTCTAGTAGGACTGTACTTCAAGGGTCTGTCAGCGCGGCTGCTGCAGTCAGCCTGCTTCTCATTCAGCATCATCCTCGGGTACGAGAGCATCAAGAGAGTCGCGCTCAGCGACGAGTTCAAGCCGAGAGTGCGTTGGTGACGATAATAAATACCTTACGTACATGTTTTGGGTTTTATTTCGGTTTTACAGATTGTTGTGATTATTACAGACTGACTTAACTGCGATTACATACTGTCAAAGAAATTTACAGAATGGCGTACGTATTATTTACAGATGGTCTGTTTTATTTTACTAAACACTGCATGGACATTAAAGACTGTATGAATGATCATCACAGAATATGCGAATATTATAGAATTTTTGGTTGCATTGCATATATTTTGTACAAATATAATGAATCAGCTTAGAGTTTCATGCTCACTCAAAGGTCTTATGGTAGTGTAGTAGTTTTACCGTGGGAGAGCCATGCTTCGGCACGAATGGGCCGGCTCGACCGGAGTAATACCACGGCCTCACAGAAAACCGGTGTGAAACAACGTTCACGTTGTGTTTCACCGAGTGAGTGAGGGTACCGGAGGCCCACCATCCCCCCTACGTAATGGCGCAGTTCAACTCAATTCGATTACCCCAGGAGGGTACCAACTACACTGGAGAATCCCTCTCTGGACGTCCATACTCAGAGTTTAACCACCCTGAGCGTGGACGTCTAGGCCGCCCCACATCGTACTCTGGGGGGGGCAAAACTGCGCGCATTACAGCTCGAGGCAAGAGCAAAATAACTTCGGCACCCCCTGCCACGCTGAATGTGGACTTCTGCAACATCAGGGGAATCCATTCCAACCTTAACGCTGTCCACTACCATCTTGAGACAGCAAAGCCCGCCTTGCTCTTTTTAACTGAGACGCAGATATCGTCTCCGTTGGACACATTGTACCTCACCTACCCTGGGTATGGACTGGAGCATTCCTTCTTGCCTAGGGCCGGGGTGTGCGTGTACATTAGAGACGATATCAGCTTTCGTCGCCTCAGAAATCTTGAAGGTAGAGACCTCTCCATCTTATGGCTGCGTGTAGATAACGACGACCACCCCCGTGTCTATGCGTGCCTATACAGGTCCCATAGTGGCGATAGCGAGACTGACCGACTCATGGAACACATCCAGACGGCTGTAGACTCTGTACAAGGGCAGATACCCTCTGCAGAAGTCGTTTTACTTGGCGATTTTAACGCCCACCACGCCGACTGGCTTGGTTCTAGTAGAACTGACCACGCGGGGAGATCTGTCCACGACCTAGCCCTTGCTTCTGGCCTGACACAGCTGGTTACCGCGCCTACGCGCATCCCAGATGTGGAAGACCAGAGGCCTTCACTGTTGGACCTTCTGCTGACCTCTCACCCGGACGGCTACAGTGTGTCCGTTGTTGCTCCCCTAGGCTCATCGGACCATTGTCTCGTCCGGAGCTCTGTATCTTGGACGCGCTCGTCGCGTCTAGAAGATGCACGTCTTCGCCGCGTATGGCACTACAGGTCGGCAGACTGGGATGGGATGCGGTCCTTTTTTGCATCCTATCCTTGGAGACAGGTTTGCTTCTTGCAGGATGATCCCAACGCCGCTGCCGATTCTGTCGCCGATGTGGTGCTACAGGGGATGGAGCTGTTCGTCCCATCCTCTCTGGTCCCTGTCGGTGGCAGGTATCGGCCCTGGTTTGATTCGTCTTCCAGAAAGGCCTCACGCAGGAAGCGTGAAGCCTATCGAGCCTGGGCCGATGCGGTGGTGGCACGGGATGTAAATACCAGCACTCTTAAAAAGGAGTATAACTTTGCTTCCAAGTCCTTCAAAAGAGTTATTGCAGGGGCTAAGTCTCAGTACATCGGTAGAATTGGCGAGAAGCTTGAGCGCCTTCCTTCGGGAACTCGTGCGTTCTGGTCGCTCGCCAAAGCTGTCGAAGGCAATTTCTGCAGGCCGTCATTTCCACCTCTGCACATGGGGGGTTCTATACAAATAAAAAATAATCTTTAATTTAATTTTTCAAATAAAAAATAAATAAATAACTGATTCGTTGGCTCATGGCGCAAGGGATAAAGCCCAACTTTTGGGTAAAATCTTTGCGTCCAACTCGACACTGGATGACGGGGGGCGTGGGCCGCCTGCCGTGCCGTGGTGCGGGTGGCATATGCCAGATATCCGATTCCACCAGCGTTCGGTGCGTTTGGCGCTCCTGTCCCTTGATGTCCAAAAGTCGAGTGGGCCCGACGGGATTCCACCCCTTGTGTTAAAGATGTGCGCTCCGGAGTTGGCACCAGTTTTAACACGTCTTTTTCGGCTCTCTTACTGTTTAGGCGTAGTACCGAAATCCTGGAAGACGGCCTTGGTCCACCCGATCCCTAAAAAAGGCGATCGAACAAATCCGTCCAACTACAGACCGATAGCCATAACTTCCTCTTCTCGAAAATAATGGAGTCCATTATTAACTGCCAGCTCTTGCGGTACCTAGAAGATCACCAACTACTCAATGACCGACAATACGGTTTTCGTAAAGGTCGGTCGGCTGGGGATCTTCTGGTTTACCTGACACACCGTTGGGCACAGGCGATCGAGTCTAAGGGGGAAGCGTTGGCAGTGAGCTTGGACGTGGCGAAAGCCTTCGACCGGGTTTGGCATAAAGCGCTTCTTTCGAAGCTTCCTTCCTATGGGCTTCCCGAGAAATTGTGCGAATGGGTCTCCTGCTTCCTTACAGACAGAAGCATTAAGGTCGTTGTCGACGGGGAATGCTCCGACTCTCTGTCTGTGAACGCAGGTGTCCCTCAAGGCTGCGTGCTATCACCTACCCTGTTCCTCATCCATATCAATGATATGTTGCAAATCAGCGGCATTCATTGTTATGCGGATGACAGTACAGGTGATGCCTATTATACCGGCCGCGCTAACATTTCTCGGGAAAACGTCATCGAAAGCCGAAACAGACTTGTGTCAGAAATCGAGACTTCTTTGCAGAGAATCTCAGATTGGGGTGAACTTAATCTGGTCCAGTTTAACCCTACTAAGACACAGGTCTGCGTGTTTACCGCTAAGAAACTACCGTTGGTCGTCTCACCTCAGTTTCAAAGTACCCCTCTGACTGCCTCAGCCGGTATTGGAATACTTGGCATCAACATTTCGGGCGACGTCCAGTTCCGTGGTCATCTGGAGGATAAGGCTAAATTAGCCTCGAAAAAGCTTGGTGTGCTCAACAGATCGAGGCAGTATTTCACTCCAGCCCATCGCCTGCTTCTATATAAGGCGCAAGTTCGGCCCCATATGGAATACTGCTCTCATCTTTGGGCGGGGGCACCCCAGTACCAGCTTCATCCTCTGGACCGCGTTCAGCGGCGTGCGGTTCGGATTGTTGAGTGTCAGGAAGTTTCAAACCGACTTGACACTTTGGCAATGCGTAGAGATGTAGCTTCGTTGTGCATTTTCTATCGCTTATACCACGGGGAGTGCTCTGAGGAATTGTTTGGTCTTATTCCTGCCGCTTCTTTTCGCCATCGACCCACACGACAGCATTTCCATCCCCACCATATAGATGGTTGGCAGGCCACAACTGTGCGCTTCTCGCGCAACTTTCTGCCTCGCACAGCAAAACTGTGGAATGAGCTGTCGTCGGCGGTATTTCCGAACCGATACGACCTTCAAACCTTCAAGAAAAGAGCATACTCCTTTTTAAAAAAACAAAGGCCGGCAACGCACCTGTGACTCCTCTGGTGTTGCGGGTGTCCATGGGCGGCGCTGATCGCTTACCATCAGGTGACTCGTTTGCTCGTTTGCCTCCTATTCCATAAAAAAAAAAAAAAAAAAAAAAAAGTGGCACGAGCATTGGGTCACTTGATTCCCTGGAATATGGTTGAGTTGGGCAGAGGAGGGTCTAGTAGGCCTGTACTTCAAGGGTCTGTCAGCGCGGCTGCTGCAGTCAGCCTGCTTCTCATTCAGCATCATCCTCGGGTACGAGAGCATCAAGAGAGTCGCGCTCAGCGACGAGTTCAAGCCGAGAGTGCGTTGGTGACGATAATAAATACCTTACGTATATGTTTTGGGTTTTATTTCGGTTTTACAGATTGACATGAATTTTACAGAGCGACTTAGCTTTGATTACAGACTGTCAAAGATAATTACAGAATGGCGTACATACTATTTACAGATTGTCTATTTCATTTTACTAAACACTGCATGGACATTAAAGACTGTATTAATGATCATCACAGAATATGCGACCATTATAGAATTTTTCGTTGCATTGCATATATTATGTACAAATATAATGACTCAGCTTGGAGCTTCATGCTCACTCAAAGGTCTTATGGTACTGGCACGGGCATTTGGTCACTCGATTCCCTGGAATATGGTTGAGTTGGGCAGAGGAGGGTCTAGTAGGACTGTACTTCAAGGGTCTGTCAGCGCGGCTGCTGCAGTCAGCCTGCTTCTCATTCAGCATCATCCTCGGGTACGAGAGCATCAAGAGAGTCGCGCTCAGCGACGAGTTCAAGCCGAGAGTGCGTTGGTGACGATAATAAATACCTTACGTATATGTTTTGGGGTTTTATTTCGGTATCATTCGGAACTGGAGCCATTTGTGGAACTATGAATCTTTTAAAAACAACGTCACGCCTTTTTTTTCCCCCCCGAAGGGGTAGGCAGAGGTGCACATTACGGCACGTAATGCCGCTATACACCCACTTTCCACCATTTTGTGTTATAAGTCCCATGTAATAGGGGTTGAGTCTATTGCCATATACTGAGCACAATTCCAGATGCCGTGCTACTGCTGAGAAATTTTGGAAAAACCGAAAACAACCCAGTAATACTTATCCCGACCCGGGAATCGAACCCGAAACCCCTTGTCCGGCAGTCGCTCAATGACCACTCGACCAATGAGGCAGTGAATCTTTAATGTTATTAATTAATATCTGAAAATAGCGACAGGCATAAGACAGATTTTGTGATCAATGACGTGGCCAAAATATGTGCTATAATGTGCTGCGTGCCAATGGTCTGCATTAGAGCGTCTAGAATTTGAGTGAGGTTTAGGTATTTTAACCATAAGTGACCAATGACAGAATGTGTGATTCTGGGGATTGTATTTTTGTTCTAAAATATAGTTTTAAAATCGCACATGTACAGTTAACGTTGTGCGACACTAACGCCCTCTACTCTTTTCCGTTGACAGGAGAAACTACACATGACATTGGCGGTATAGTCGACAACATATAGTATTGGAGACTCGGTTGCTACCAAGGAAAAAATAAAACTATAGAGTATGACATCAAATGACTTTATTAACAAAATAATTATTTTACAAATAAAAATAAATGATTTACATAATATTATACACTACATATACACGATAAAAATACAGGCTATCTTTATCAACTAGAGAACATAATAGGTAGGTACTAGTGATGTAACGAATATTTGCATTCGTTATCGATATACAGTATGTTAACTAACAGAGGGTCTTCCTGTTAACCCGCAACAGTATAGCATCCATACATGCTAAAAAATATTAGCATTCAAAAACAAAACAATTTTGTTTTTAATATTAAAATATTCAACAAACATTTTAAATCGATACGTAAAAGAAACACTCTGTGCACGTGTAGTTGAAGGAAGGCAACGTTGCAATTCATTGCTTTTTTTCTATGCTGATATTTTTATTTTAATCTATTAATGATATAGATAAACGAGTTTAAGGATAGGATCGCCCTCTGTTAATTAACATACTGTACATAATTATATGCATCACTAGAACCTTCTAATTTACGATAAAAAGCGACATAATTACCAGCGCAATGGAAAAATAATAACATCGTTACACCATTTATAAGAAAAACATTAGAAAGAAATATCTACTGGTATACACAATTTTATACTCTAGTGACTAGAAACTAGTGACTAAATAATAATTTCAAAGTATGTAATGTGTACTCCGTGAATTGAATCCGAGATGGGAAATACTATATCTTCTACTAACTGACTGACTGAGTAATGCCTCTACTACACTTCAAAATACATGTGTGACTTTATACAAGGTGTAAACAGAACGCTACAAAGCTTTTTTGTTTTCATAATTCTAATCGTTTTTGTTTTAGTGTTTCATGCAACATCAGCCCTAAGCAGTTGATTACAACTCTTATTACAAAAAATAAATATTGAATTCCTTATTATTATTTTTTTAAATACAACTAATTTTTTACCATCACCCGTTTTAGGCGTTTCGTTTATAACCTGTATTCATGGCTATTAGGTACAATAATTAGCTTAAACATAATATCTTGGATATTGTAAATTGTTTAAAAATGACTACAGATTAATACATTTGGGAGCAAAGACACGGAACTACAGAATAATACATTTACTTAGGAGCAAAGAAACGGAACTACTAGCGATTCTTCTTTTTCATTTCTTTTATAAATGAAAAATACGGCGACCTCTCGCGTCCGGCTTTCGTTCAGGCCATGGTGCGGGAGCGAGGGGGACTGGGATGCCGTCTCCTACTGCGAAGCAGTCATGTTAGCTATGGAGAAGGCGGGGCGCGTGTGGAAACGAACCTCTTCACGCCACAGCCGACGCGAGGGACACTCCGGGCGTGACGATCTCCGACCACCGTAAGTGCGTGTCTGCGGACGACGAGCAAGGGGTAGCTCGCAGCCCAAACAGAACCTAACCCGTGCGTACGACGCGTCGCCCACGTCTCAAAGAGCCATCAGACCACCACAGATCCGGAGCTGCGGACTACCTAGCGGGTTTACCGGGGCTCCGGCTCGACAAACAGGAGTTATAAATGGATCTTTAAAATGATAAAAATGCTAGTGGCTACGTCTTTTTGCGTTTAAGTTTATCGGTATGGTATGACTAGAATAGACCAGATAAAAACATTCATCTTAAATCTAAAGGACAATGCAAATTCTGGTCCCACTTCCAATAGCTATGTATGTTACATCATTGGATAGGTAATTTGTAGCTGTATAAAAGTTACTATGGCGCCAAGTTCCAAATCTTAGTCCGTTCAGAGTTATTCTTTATTAAATATGGTAGTTTTATCAGTAGACAAGTAATGCTATTTTCCTGTCATAATTGCATTTGTGCTTTATACATGTAGTGTGGATACTAGGAAAACACATAGGTATTGCAAGGTGGGACCAGATTTCATAGAATCTCGTGCATCATGCTTTCTAGTATTATCATCAATTAATTTAAGATCTCTCAGAGATCCATCGTCTAATTCTAATGATTATATTATTTAACATAGGTATAGATATCTATTTAGAGCCATATTTCGAGATACCATAATCGTACGAGTAGACCGCGCTAACAACAATATGTAAACAGTGTTCTAAAATTATCTGCCACGGCTTTAATGGGAGGTAGTGTTGTGTTTGAAGATTACATTAGTGAAGAAATTTCGTGCCCCGGACCAGTTAATTCAATTTGAGAACATAAAGAAGTTAAATAAACATTGACTCTACTCTGCATAAAGTGGTTCACAAACACGCACGATGCGACAGAGACAGTGAAAGAGATAGCTCTTCCATAAAAAAATCATACTTAGATTTTTTTATGACAAAAAATAAATACTCATAATTAAAAATTCACTATAGTAATCTTCGAACACAACACTACCTCCCATTAAGCCAGTGGCAGATACTTTTAGAACACCTTATATTTAAATAAAAGATCACTTATCAAATTATATTTAAACACAATTTTTCATACAACAGTTTGATTTTTTACATAAGTTGCCATACGTCATAAAAAGAGTATAGATGGCGTAACTATCGAGTAATATACTTTAGAAATCGTTATGATTATTCTCTTTTTAAGATGTTTTACGAACTTATTGTACAGCTTTGTTTAGCTTGCCCGGTTTATTTTTTTTGTTCCAATCAATCTAGACGTGATGCGGCGCGGGGCGATAACAATAAACTGTCAAAATGTATTGACGTGGCCTACGTCACCAACCGCACGTGGGATGCGGCGATATAACGCGATCAATTGGCTTGATATTGTCGCGCGAACTGGACGCGGTGCCGTCACGTGTTTGTTTATAATGTCGGAAACAGAAACAAAACGAAACGATTCACATGCACGTAGGACATAGCCGCCGTCACACCGCATCGCGTTGTATTCGCGTGTCACCGCACCGCTTCGCGTTCGCTTCTATATCGCTAACGAGAAACATCGCTTTTATATCATTATTATTTTCAATTATTCATCTCTAAATACGCTTTTTTGTTTATCGCTCGATACATTTTACTCACATCTGTTTCATAATTACTTTTATCCTTTTTAGGTGGTATTTTATAAAGATTAGTAAAATGCTGCCTGCCCAAAATATGGATAATCTCATTAGTCCGATTGAAATACTTATTACACAGTTCACAGTGGTAACTATTGTCATCACATTTAGACACAGAATTGTGTGTTAGAAAATTGTCGTATAGCCTTTCATAAATTAGGACCCTAGGATTGACTTCACGATCATTGTATAAATACCTAAGCATATCATCCCTATTAATTTTATTCTTATTTTGTAACTTAAGTATGTGGTCTTTGCCATAGATGTGTGCTAATACATCAACCATGTGTTCATTGCAGTAGCTACATGAATACCGGCGATCGTATTTTGTAATGCGATGAAAGTCAAATAGTGTTTTTTCATACATCTTGTGTAGTTCACTTTCCATATGATCGATAATTATTTTATTCTTATTTGGTAGTTCTATGGGACATATTTCGCACTTAATTCTTTTACTATCATTACAATATTTTACAAATAAATTGTAGAGCAGCATTTTGTCTAATTCTATATGTCTCTTGCTTGTCATGTGCTTAGTAATTGCTTTTTCTTTCTTCTTTAAATCAATTTTGCATAGCGTGCAAACCGTTTTATTTTTACCTAATACTTTTAAATGAGTTTTATAATCTTGGACCTTTAAACTATCGTCCGAATCATATTCTAAATCAATATCCTTTAAGTTGACATCGTTTTTTTTAATAGTAGTGTCTGTATAAAACTTCCTATACTTACCTTCGAGAGAAGTATCGAATTTTAATCCATATGTTTTACAAAACTCTCTCTCTGAAGACATTTGTTCCATTTTATCAACATGCCCCTTTTCATTCATATGCTGTTTTATAGAATTCGCATCTAATACAACCTCACATAGATTACAAGTGTATAAATCTGTATCTTTCTTGAATATATGGTTTTGAACACGAGTGGTTTTGACATGCCTTCTTGAGTTTAAATGTTGTACGTAATTTGGAAATGGGACATGTACATTACAAGATAGACATAGAACATTGGTTGGGGATAAGTTCTTTGGTGTTTCTATGATAGCTTTGTTAGTAGTGTATTTGTGTCTTGCACTAGTAATGTGGTATTGAGAGTCGAGTAATACTGCTTCGTTGCATACGATGCAGTGGCCCGGCTGTCGCTCGTGGCTTGGGTTTAGAGATGTGAGCTGAAATTGAGATGGTAAAGTTAACTAAAAAACTACAGACAAACTTTCACATTTATAATGATATTAGTGTGTTTGTCCATGGGCGGCGGCGATTGCTTAGCATCAGGTGATCCGTATGCTCGTTTACCGGCTTATACCTACCATAAAAAATATTATTTTTTTTAATGTTTCCCCACACTAGAATTTTCTTCTACGTCTTGGGTGCGTTTACAAACATACAAGTTCATATATACGTGACACCTAGAGTCCCAGACCTGATAAACTTTCCTATACATATAAATATAGCAGCGACCTCTATCTAATAAGAACATTAAAATGGGAAAAATCCTATTAGGTTTTTTTTAACTTGACACAAGAGAAAACTCTAGTATGAGAACTCGACTAGTTTCAAGCCATGCTAGAGGCTCATATTCATGAGCGACATTCGCGACACGACGCGGTTATTGTTGCGAAATGCTGCTCATGAATATAAGCCTCGAGCATGGCTTGAAGCTAATCAAGCTCCTTGTCAAACAGTTACGTGAGTAAACCGATAACATAATAATAAAAATCTTACCTCTCTAAAAAAATTCTCATTCGCGGGCAAGAGTACCAATTTGACATGCCTCTCAGACATTTCATGCGAATTGAGATCCGTTGCAAAATCCTGGATCCAAAACTTGCAAAGTTGGCAATAGATCTTACTACAAATCACTTTGTAGCTATGAAAATTTTGCTGTAAAACTTTGAATTTGACATTTTTAATGTTTTCCAATACCACATAGTCGCCGTCCGTGTCAATTTTGGGATTCAAATTGTATTTGTTCGTTATTTTCTTTAAATAACTGTCAAAATTCATTGTTTCAGGTGAAATTCTGACATCTAACTGTTGTATATCAGTTAATTGGTTAGTAGTTGTTGCTGCGATGAATTTTTGTTGTTGATTTTGACTTTGATTTTCAGTTTTATTGTTCAATTCTGTGTGTAATTCTGTGTTATTGATTGCGCTTGGAGTTTTTTGAAGATCATTTTCCTGATTTTCTGTTTTAAAAGTTGTGTTTGTTGTAGTTTGTTCTAAATATTTTTTGAAATCAATAAATTTCTGTTTCAGAGAAATTGGTTGGTTTGATGTTTTAGTGTTATGATCATCTATTTTGTCTGCAGTCTTTTTAATTCCTTTCAGAAACTCATTTGGCGACTGATCACCAGAAACACTGTTACTTTCATTTCTTAAATCAACATTTTGACAGTCAATATCAATTTTATTATCAGCAGAAACACCATTAGTTTTAATTTCTAGATCACCATTTTGACAGTCAATATCAAGTTTATTGTCAGCAGAAACGCCATTAGTTTTAATTTCTAGATCACCATTTTGACAGTCAATATCAAGTTTATTGTCAGCAGAAACGCCATTCGTTTTATTTCCTACATCAAAATTTTGACAGTCAATATCAATTTTAACTTCAGCAACTTTAGGTGTGTTATTTTCAATACATTTAGGCGATTCTCGTTCATAAAATTTATTACTATTAATTACTTGTTCAAATACATTTGAGTCTCTGCTGTTATCTTTATCCGTTATCTCTCCGTTGCAGTCATTATTTATTTTATTACCTGTCGTTTCATCATCATCATTATGACAAACAATATAAGTAATTGCATCTCCGTTACAATCATTATCGTTATTAAACTTTGTAATGCTATCATCATTGTTACTATGAACTATCCCCACTGTTTTTGTAATGGCATCATCATTGGTATCATGACCTACCTCAATTGCTTTTGTAATGGCATCATCATTACCACCTTGAACTATCCCAATTGTTTTTGTAATGCCATCATCATTGGTACCATGAACTATCTCCACTCTCTCACTATCAGCATTATAATCGTCATCGCTGTCAGTAACATAATTATCATCCTCATCATCATTATCACTAAAACTGAATAAATTATTAAATTTATTCAATATAACGAAGTTCTCCATAGAATTTAAGTGTTCTTTTGACGTTTCGTGGTGTAATTTATCAGCAATTTGTATTATTTTACAACATACATCGCAGTAATACTCAGTATCGAGTAGTTTCTCCGTACTTGTGATATTTTCTGTGTTGATTTCATTTTTCACTCTTTGTAGGACGGTGTTGCATATGTTTCTATATGTGTTGTGTTGTGTGCTCCGCTTGTGGGCTATGTGGCATCTGATTGGCACTTGGATGTTGCATAGGGAGCAGAGGTATGTCTGTGTGGATGCTGGAATGGAGGAAAAATAATGTTAATTGGTCAGATTTAAGTTATGTTCTAGGGTTTTATTTGAGGTGATTATTATCACCACACAATTATTAGTTTCAATAATTGTATAATAATACTTATACTATATACTACATACTACTACTGCTTTGACGTTCAAAAGTGCCTTCCAGGTCTATTTGAAATAAATAATTTTGACTTTGACGTTGACTTTACATACTGTTAAATAATAGTAAGTATAGTGTATAATAGTAAAATAGTACAAAATATTATCATTATCATCACGCCTGTTATCTCCGAAGGGCAGAGGTGCACATTACGGCACGTTATGCCACTGTACAATGTACACCCACTTTTCACAATTCATGTTGTAACTCCCATGTGGTGAGCCTATTGCCATATACCGGGTACATTTTCATACTCCGTGCTATAACTGAGAAATTTTTGAAATACCAAAAAAAATCCAGTAATACTTTGCCCGACCCGGGAATCGAACCCAAGACCCCTTGCCCAGCAGTCGCACTTGCGACCACTCAGCTAACGAGGCAGTAGTACAAAATAGTATAAGTACTATTTTTTAATATTATAATAGTATGGTTTCTATTATTTTTGCAAACAATATAATAATATGTATATTGATTTATGATTTTAGCAATTTATTACTACCATTTTAATTGCTAAATTCAATATTTTTAAATACAAAAAAATATGCATTTAGTAATGAATAATAAAGTATGTAATTAATAATTTTTATATTTTTTTAATCTTTCTTTATTTTAGTTTTTATTTCTTTTGAGGTATTTTTAATTTGTAAACAATTTAGCCATAGTTATCATTCAATATCATTACTAATGAATATAAATAGAAGATTTTTTATTCATTAATGATTGAAATGTTTAATGGAATTAGTTTATTCATCCACTCCATCCATTTTTGTTACCACAGTTCGGTAAGTTAGTGATGATATCTTTGTTTTACAAAAAATCAAGATTTCCTTGACACCTATCTGAGCATATTGTTACAATTATAACTAAAATCAATCGCTAGGGCACAATAACATTAGCTTTATATTACTACAACTTAAATAATGATAGCAAAGCATTGAGCTTTCGCTTAAGCTTAAAAAAATATTATAAACATCTACTCACAAGATTTATGAGGGTTCCCTATAGCTTCCTTAGACACAATCTTCACCTCATAAGATCTCTCAGGTTTCCCCATGACTTCTTTAGATACAATTTTGACTTGACAATACTCCGAGTCTCCGTTCAACTGTGTATTAGACCAGAGTTTCACCGGCCCATCATTTGACCTTTCCATGTATTTCTGCAGATGTGATAAGTCCAGTTCTTCTAACGGTATGGTGTAAGATACATTTCCTGTAGAGATATTCATGGTTTTCTGAAAAAGAATAAGTAAAAATAAACTTGACCATCATTCATTATTATCATTTTTTTTTTTTTATTTGATGGGATGATGTTTGGCCCCTATGTCGCCTGGTGGTAAGTAGTTATGCGGCCTACAATGGAGCATGTCTGCCCATAAGCAACCTATTCACTTGGACCTTCAATACACCCAGGTTAAACATACAGTATGAACAAAGTCTCTTTTGATTTTGAAACACTTTCGGCTTAAGTAATAGCTTAAGCTGTAAAATTACGCATGCTTTTTCTACTAATAAATAATAATAAAACTAAACTCATCTGTTTCACATAAACCCCAGACCTAGCAAGAAATCTGAACATCATAATATTTTTTAAACAAACAGACAAACATGAGTATAAAACTCTTACTGACTAAAAACCACCCCGTTCCTTCTCCTGCTTTTAGCCGGAGCCCGGGAACCTGCTATTACATTTTGAGGATATTATTAGCATTGGATTGGAAGTTTTGGGTAAACTCCAATTGTAAATATATCTTATAGGTTCTTATTACATTTTTTGTTAAAAGAAATCCATATACAGATTATGACAAAAAAAATTAGTATTTTTTATTTTAATTTCTGTTTAAGGGCAAACAACAGCTGAATCAAGTAGAACATAAAGCCAATAAGTTTTTTTTTGCAGTTCCTCACTGGGTTTTCATAATCTATAGTGGTATAACTAGAATAGGACTCAGATATTAAAAGCTGAACGTCAAAGGAATATGAGCGTGTCGCGTCGCGGATTTTACAACAATATTAATTTTGATAAAAATATCAACAGATCACAAACTTTTAACATTCGCACTCTAATACATAGCTATATAATATTATGATGATAATTTATTTCCGCCATTTATAACTCAAAATCAATATATTTTCATGTATTTTATCGAACTGCAAATTATCGATCGATGGATGCACTTGAATAAACTTCAATAATACAATCGTTATTGTAATTATTTTGACAAAATTTTTCGACAATAATATGGAGTGGGAAATTTCAAGCAAGAATAAATATAAATCTAATAAGAATCTTATAAGATGACTTAGAAATAAAATTGCAAAGTTTCTAATAAGTAATAACATACCTATATGTAACTACGTGACTATGAGAAATTATGTATGAAATTTAACTTATTAGAAAGATCCATACTTACTGTATTGGTCAGTTATCCAGAAAATGACTAGAACTGAAACGAAACACAATAAAATAATAACATTATTAAGTTTTCCGGCTTTTTATTATCATAACAAAACAGCGCAAGGTTGCGCGATACGCACTACTGTGAATGAATGAAATATGTAAATGTCATTCATTCGGTTTGACAGTTTTGAGAGATTGATCATGTTGTTTATGTTTACTTTTTTGTGTGTATCGTACGTGCGTGAAATTAGTTGGCCGCACACGTAAAACTTCTAAATGTTAATTTGTCTTTTGTTTTAATAATTGAACAATTAGTATTCATAATATCTCGAGTTTGATCTTCCATCATCATTTTCTAATCTCATACGCGTTGCCACTGCGTTGGGCGTTGCATGCAGTAGGCAGACCGTTCTCAGCCAAATTAATTTAAATTAATTTAACTTAAAGTATAATAATCTTACAAGAATAATAATTACTGAATACTTCGATTGATATTGAATCTTTTGCAACTCCCGTGCGATCTCAATATTGACCGACCAATGAAACCCACTGAACAAACTACTTACTACTTATTAAATGGCGACCAAGCCAGATGGCACCACCGTAGCTATTCCACTTATAAGTCTTTTGATCTTACGAATATCCACAGTCGGTGCTCGCGGTGATCGCTTATCATCAGGGGCCTTACTGAGCAGTGCGAGAGGGACGGAGCTATACAACCTACATAGCTCGCACTGATCAGTGATCGACCATTCTGACACAATTGTAATAGCAGACTAAGGCCCCAGGTGACCCGTCGGCTCCTTTGCCTATCAAAAAAAAACTAATTTTACATTAAAAAACATTTTATTGAATTCAACTTAATTATAATAATAACAACGTAAGTATTTGACTAGCCCTCCTTAATAAACACCAGGATACATTCTCCGTTTGGCATCAAAATAAAACATAGTCCCATTTACATTAGGATTTAAATCATCCTTCCTATTACTGACAATCTGCATATTGCCATCATTACTGAATAGAATTTCAATGTGTTCTACCGAATCATTCTCTTGTTCGGTTAAGCCAAGCGCTCTTAATCCATGTTGTTCAAGCCGTTTTTGCAATTTCTCTAACATTTGCGCAGCTATTTTCTCAGTCAACATATCTAACATTGTTGATGAAGCTAGCTGTTGGAGTGTCGCATTCATATCGATCTTATAATGTTTTTGCAATTCCTCTTTATGTCTTAAAGGTGATTTTTCTATTTTTGTAGTTGTATTTTCTACCATTAGTATTTTATGATACACTTTTGAATTTGTATTCAGATCTTTCTTTGTGTATTTCTTTTTGAGTGTAGTCGCTTTAGGAGTTGAAATGTAAAATGGTAGTTGCGGGTGTTTTTTTATCTCATTCTCTCTCAATAGTTCTTCATAGGAATTTAGGTCTTTCTTCTCATGATTTGTGCGCGTTAAATCTTCTGGATCTATGTCTTCTGAGCTATCCCAGGATATGCTTTTGGCTATACCAGACGATTCATGATAATCTTTATTTTTAGATTGAACTTTACTTGTTTCAACTTTTACTTCATCTTTGTGCTTTTTTACTTTAGAACTTGCTATATTTGAAGATGAGTGTATTTTTTTAACTTTAGGTTTGCGAGTAGTGCTTTCAATTTCTTCGTAATTTGTCATTCTTCCATAGGGATCATTGTATTTCTCTGCGTGATGCTTTTCTTTCTTTGGACGTTTCCTACCAGGTATCGGATTGGCTATTTTAATTTCGATTGTGTCTAAAACATCTGGTTTATGTGAACTGAGTGATTGCAAGTTATTATCCCTGTTTCTGAGTATGTTTTTTGTTTTACTACGTTTAGTTCGAGTTATTTCTTTCTCAATTTTATTTTTCTTCTTCTGTTTATGGGCACGCTTATTCCTTTTATGTTTTTTTCTATCCTTTGTTTTAAATGTTCTTGGTTCTTTGGTTTTTGCTTCTCCTTTCTTTTTAAAAGAATAATTTTCTGTTGAAAGCGAGTCTTCAACACTTATAGATGGTGCAACTTGGTTAACTACTCTCCGCTCTTGCAGTTGAGTTTTATAATAATCGTTTAACTTTTTTCGTAATTGTTATCTTCATAATCAGTTAATTCTGCGTTTGTTGGTACGTTTTTGTATTTCCGTCCATGTGAAACTTTTTTGCAGACAGTTTCTTCATGTGACTGAGGTTTTTCTACAATGAAGCGATGTGGGTGAACATTTTTATTCTTCAACACAAATTCATTACGCAAAACAGGTTCTTTCCTAACCTTTTCCTTCAATATCTCCATTAATAATTCAGGTATATCTTTAGATTCTGGAGTACCATTCTCATAATCGTTTCCACTTGATAGATCTATATGTTTAATTTTCATGCCTTGTTTATCAACTGTATTTATATCATTACCTTTTTCAGCAGTTTCTTTTGTAATGCGATCTGGACTATCGTTTACAGATGCACAATCATTTATAGGTGTTATGCTGTCATTACTGTGCATTATATCAACTGCATGTATGACCTTAATTTCATCATTTTTAGGGTTTTTATGTTTATATTTAACTATAAGCTTTTTGTTAGCTAGCATTTTGTCTAATGCTTTATCTAAAGCGTCGCTGTCTGCTATATTGTTGTCTATCGATTCTGTCTTTATTTCTACTTCTTTGGGCTTGTAATTATTCGACATTGGTTTCTCTTGTGACGAGTATTCTGTTGGTTGGTTTATAGTTTTGGTAATGCTGACTCTTGTTATTAATAATAAACCTGTAAAATAATTTAAAATAATTATTCTTAGTTAGAGGTAAGGTAGTTAAGGCGTGGATGGTTTGAGGTAAAGTGTGACTCATGGAGATTGTCCAGTCAACTGATGGTAGTGTAAACTGGTCAGGCGATACGTACTTAGGTATCGTCATGAGCTAATGGTAACATGTAAATAGTGACTCTTGTAGTATAGAGATTGTCCAGTCAACTGATGGTAGCGTGGACTGTACAGACGATACGTTCAGATCATCATTGTATTAGTCACAAAACGTCCACTATTGCCAAAAACATCCCCATTTTGGTCACGACATGCATCCAATAGCACCTTCGCTGCGGTAAAAAAAATGTATGCCTTCCATAAACTTTCAGACAGTGCGTGGCGGGCCTTTTGAGCCTGCCAATACTATAATGTCCTGTCAAGTCCCGCAGCGGCGGAAGGTTCTCACATTTCGCGTCTGCACTAGCTGGAAGTCCCGCGGCGTACCGATTATGGGTGATCCACAGTGAACGTGATAGTTCCCTGGAATTCTGACGATGTCGTCATTCCACCTAGCTGGAGACCTGTTCATCAACTGTCAGTTGTTTTGTGTACTTAGGTAACTTAAATAGGACTTACTTAAAGTTAGGAGAGTAATAGAAATTGCCATGTTATTTGAACCACATCTTATCAAACTGCGCCTTTACTACGTCGATGTAAATAAATATTGTCGTAAAATGTCAGAAATTATTTGAAATTGTAGAGTTCTGTTACATACACACCTAGTGCATATTACTTTTTTTTTTTTTGAGGGAGAAAATCTTCCAATGACTTCTCCCGCCTTGGGCAAGGCGAGAGGGAGTGTCAGACTCTTACTGACTAAAAACCACCCCGTTCCTACTCCTGCCTGTCGAGCCGGAGCCCCGGTAAACCCGCTAGGTAGTCCGCAGCTCCGGATTAGGCATCAGCCCTACTGGGCCCCGTCTGTGGTGGTCCGATGGCTCTTTACCAAATTCCCATTATCATCATCACTAACAGCCTAAACGTAACTATTGCTAACCAAAGGCTTCTCATAAGGAGCATTCATCACCACGCTTGCTCAATACGGATTGGCAAATCCCCACCAATTCTCAAATTCCTAACCCCTAAAAGGCCAGTAAAGCTCTTGTAACGCCACTGGTGTTTAGGGTACCCGTGGGCGGCGGCGATTGCTTACCATCAGGTGATCCGTCTGCTCATTTACCAGCTTATACCATAAATATATAGGTACAGAACCGTTTCAGAGTTTTATAGCAGCTATTAAAAATAGTGTGATGCAACAAAAACCCGTTTATTTGAGTCATAATGTTTATGTACATTGCCTTGATACTTTGTGTGTGTAAGTAAATAATACATCATATTATTTTCTATATGTGCGTGTTTTTTTCTAATACGTGTCAAGTATATGGCAATAGGCTCACCCCCTATTACATGGGACTTATAACACAAATGGTGAAAAGTGGATGTACATTGTATAGCGGCATTACATGCCGTAATGTGCACCTCTGCCTACCCCTTAGGGGATAAAAGGCGTGACGTTGCTTTTTTTTAGGTATTATTTTCCTTTTTATTTTTTCTCATTAGCGCAAGTGTGTCGGAACACAGATCTTCGCGAGACACAATCTGTGTCTCTGTTGTGTCTTATATACCGGCAAACAATAAGTTGATGTACCCGGGGCTGCGGCTCGAAAAGCAGGAGTAGGAACGGGGTGGTTTTTAGTATGTAAGTCCGACACTCGCTCTCGCCTCGCCCAAGGTGGAAGAAGATACTGGATGATTTCCCTTTGATATTTGATACTTGATTTAGGTAAGCAATAATTCGGCCTACGACGGCCACTCGGACCTTGAAGACACTCAGGTTATATATATACCCATCAGGTAACATAGACTCCAGAATATAATTCTACTCCCTAGCAGTTCGCACAAGGAAGCTATTGAAGCGAAGCGCTTCGTACGAGTGGGTGGGATATCTACCATGAAGCGGTGATGCTTTGCCGAGTGTCTAGTAGTTCGATGATGGAAAGAGGTTTTCCCCTGAAACCTAAAAGAAGACAGTTTATTCAAAACCAAAATATTTCAGTTTCAGTATCCACAACAGCGTTCCCAGCCACAGCGAGGACAGTGAGCGTCATAACCTGGTCAAACTTACTGAGCAACCCTTACCACCCAGAAGATACACTTAAATCAGCATCCGATGACTCAGTCAGTGCTGATAATGAGAAGTTCGAAGTTTCGTTGCGCACGGAGCGAGTCAGTGCGGAGTTTACAAGCACGCACAAATGGATTGACGATAAACGGTTGATGATTAACGATCATTTGTTTGATTTAAATAAAAAGTGATGTTTTAAATATTAATAGTGTTGTTATTCTTGAAAAAAGGTGAACGTTTTTATATTGTGTGGGAGAGCCATGCTTCGACACTGCTGGGCCGACTCGACCGGAGTGCTACCACGGCCTCACCGAAAACCGACGTGAAATTAGTTTCGTTAGGGAAATTGCTTGCGTTGTGTTTCGTTGTGTGAGTGAGGTTACCGGAGGCTCAATAAAATTATCCGCCTTCCCAATCTTCCCAACCCTTAAATTCCTAACCCCCAAAAGGCCGGCCACGCACTTGTAACACCTCTGATGTTTCAAGTGCCCATCCAAAAGACAAAATCTTAGAAATTATCCATTCTAAGATTTAAAAAAAAAAATTAAGAAAGTAATAGGTAAAGTTCTCACTGTAATCTAAGCATTCTACGCTGGAAATAGATTTTTAGTTCGGTTCCTACTTAGTAAGGTTAAAACTTCGTTACAAGAATATTTACGACTTAACGACAGAATCGGGTCGTTATTAATGTCGAGACTCCCAGCACTGAGTAACTAGGCTGTGTTCAAATATTTGAACACAGCCTAGTTACTCAGTGTTCAAATTGAGGGTCGGTTCATATCTGACGTAAAATACGTGGAGCGTATCATCGGTCGTACTGACGTATCATCGGTCGAGTGTGAACGGTCAATTGTGTTTCTATACATTTGTCTGTTCTGGCGTTACGCGACCGATGATACGCGACGCATGTTCCGGCAGATATGAACCGCACCAAAATTAAATAGGTAAAGAAAAAAACAGTATTAAGTATAATCAAATAAGTTTTATATTTAAGTTCAGAACAAAACTCTTTCTGCAAGTTCTTTTCTTCTGTTTTTTGCCCAATTTACGAGATTTCTTCGTTTTAAATTGTTTATTGTTAACTTTTATAGCTAATTCCTCTTCGCTGCTATCCGGTGAAGTTACAATAACAATTTTTTCATTCAATTCGTGTTTTCTAGACCTAAATGGAGGCATTTTTGCCCCACTTTTTCTAGTTTTGCTATTTTTTTCATCTGAATTTTGCCCTGAATCGTCATTCAGCGTTCTTCTAGCTGGTCTTTCAATGTTTTCTTGTCCGTCAGTAGTAGAAACGGTAATATTTTCAATTTTATCAGTAGCAGAAGCAGAAGTATCATTTTCAATTGACGAATAATCATCAGAATCTGGAAAATCTTCAAAGAAAAGCTTCTCTGTGCTTTCTTCATCATCATTTGCGTATATATAATCGTCAGTCACATTTTCTGACACGTTATTTGGTTTTATTTCCTGTAAAACGTCATATTTATCCGTAGTTGTAGTTATATTGTCTAAATTAGTGTTTGAATCTTCCGTTATTTCAATAATCGTATCGTTATTTTCAGAATCTTTCCGTTTCACAGGAGCAGCAATTTCTGAACTATCATCATAATCTTCTATTATAGGAATCATGATAGTTTTGTTACTGATCTCATCTATATACACCTGATCTTTGTTTGTTGGTTGCCATAGCAACTGATCATTTTCAGTAATGTCAATTTCAGTCTCATTTCTCTGTGTTTCTATAGATTCTTTATCAGTAATATTCTTCTCATCTACATAATCATTTTTAGTTAATACAACCTGAGTTTCATCATCGTTTTTCCGTCGATAATTATTATCATCATATCCAATATCAGAATAGTCATCAATTTCATCATCAAGTACTAACACATCTGTTTGTGGACCGTAATAATTCCTCAATTTCTTTTCCACTTTCATAACATCTTTGCTATTCTTTTTTCTTGTAATATTGTGGTTCTTTTCTTCCATAATTATGTTTAGGAAGTAGTCTAGTAAATGATCTAAGAGATGCTGTCTCAATTCTCTTATGTTCGTCACATCTGTTCTAAAATTGGTGGTTCTAAATTCACTCTGTGTGTCATTAGATTGGTTATCATCATTCTTTATTTCTCTGTCAGTATCTCCATGTTTATTTAAGTCATTATTGTAATCTGTTTTATTAGCTTTAGTATTATTTGCCTCATTATTTCTTAAACCATGTTTATTAAATTTTGGTGGATATAATCCATATACGAATATGTTTTTCGGATCAATCGCTTGATAAGTAACTGGTGGTAAATTTACTTTCTTATTTTCAATTTTATTTAAATTTGTGGGCCATTTAGATAGATTGTCTGGGTGATTGTTTGATAGGTATCGTCTTGATTGCATTTCATTGAAGTTTGTGGTGTATTTTGGCAAGTTTCCAAGGTACCTATCGTTAGCATACAATACGGGAGTTCTTTCAAACACGTCTTCTGAGTTAGTGTCAATATTTTCAGGTGCTGTAGTTATTTTTTCGTTGTTTCTTGATATTTGCAGGGTTTCGGAATGGTTTTTACATGGTAAGCTGTTTATGGTTTTCGCTAAAATATATCCTAGTTGGATTATTAACAGGAATATTGCTGTAACAGAATTTTAATAAATTAATATACAAAAATTAGCTCCGTAGGGATATGCAGATGGGGCCAAGTAAGGCTGATGCTCGATTCGGAGCTGCGGACAAGGAACGGGGTGGTTTGTAGTCAGTAAATGTCTGACACTCTCTCGCTTCCCTTAAGGCGAGATAAGTCATTGGTTGATTTTCCACCCTCAAAAAAGGGACACACTGAGAAGAGCACAACATATTTTAGTGCGCATTTAGGACTTTTTGATGCATACAAAGTAATCCAGTTTTCCATTTCAAGCTTCTTAATGCATGTTAATTAGGTAATTTGGTGTATAAAGATAAAATAACAAAAAACTTACCAAGTTTCATATTAGCTAGACAATATAAGCCACCTAACGGTACGACAGCCGCTACCGATCTGACTACAATGTAGGCAATTGATATATTGTTTAGTTACGCACATTATTTGTGGCGGTTCCAAAGATTATTGAGTGTCAGAGCACCTGTTCCTTTCATTGAGACTTAGATAGATCTATCGCAGTACCATTCATCATCAGTCTATAAGACGCCACTGCTGACCAAAGGCTCTTCTCACACGAAGAAGGTTTGAGCATTAATCACCACACTTCCTCAATGTGTCTTGCTCGCTCGCAAATCCATCTTATATAGAGAAAGCCTTCTCTTGCTCTCTTTCTGGCTAAAAACCACCCCCTCCTGCTTGTCGAGCCGGGGTCGCGGTAAACCCGTTAGGTTGTCCGCAGCTCCAGAAAGCCTCCTGGGTCTAGAAGTGGACTCGGTGGTGGATAATGTCGGAAATCAAAAATGAAACAACAAACCATCGGTTTACTTTACAATATTTATTAACACATAATTATTTTAATAAACTGAAAGTTACCTTTGAATTTATTCCTAGTTTAATGGAAATTATAGTACCCTCAGAGTTTGCTTTACGTTGAACGAAAACGAAACAAGAGCGCTTTCGACACCAACCAACCAAGCAGAAGCAGAACGCCGAACGCGCTCTCGTTTCGTATTCGTTACGGCATCCTGATTGGTTCGTTCAATCTCGTCGGCCAATCAGAGCGCCAAACACGCTCTCGTTTCGTTTACTTTAAACAAACTCGTATTAAGGGTAGGTACTGAATTCGTCAATTTTATTTTCCCACCCATACCAACTTTTTATTGAAGCCATTTGATGTGAACGAATATAATATCTCACTAAAGGTAAGCGTCGACAGGCCCGCATCGCACGCAACGGATTTTAATTTATCTTGTATAGAAACTCATACAACTGCGTCCACTGATCCGCATCGTACGGACCGCATCATCGGCAATACCTATGTACATGCGATGTGTACCGATGACGTCATGCGGAATACCGATGCCAAAAAAAGTGGGATCGGCAATCTGATTGCCAATACTCGGGACGGCAATCCGAACGCTACCGATACAATGAAACAATGAATTTAATTTTGCAAACGTTCTACAAAAGAGCACTTTTAACACGTCAAAATTATTAAAATCTAGATGAGGCCGGCATTTCCTATCAGACTACTCTGAGAAGAAATGCCGAAACAAACTCAGAGATCACAGTCTCTTTTAAAGTCCAGACAAAATTTGAAAAAGTGATGTGTGAGAACCGTGCCAGTGATTCTGTAGTGGCCTTTTGAGGCAAGAGCCACAATAGTTTGAACGGACCAGTTCTGATGGCAATACGCATGTCAGCTTACAATCAGCTTTATTAACACTATAAACGCCACGGGGGTAGCGGGGGTAGCGGAGGATTTGCCTTCAACAGTTTTCTATTGGTAGTCAAAGACTTAATCAATGTTTTGTGCGATACAGAGGACGCAGTCTAAAAAAATAATCCGTTTGATGCGATTGATCCGTCCGATGCGCACGATGCGGGCCTGTGGTCGCGTACCTTAATGAAGATTTCAGTTAAGACGCTTTTCCGAGTAAAACGCATGTGATGGGGCGATGGGCCAGGGCGACAAATTCTGGGGGCGCCAAGGTCTGAAGTTGGAGTTTCTTGCCTCTCCTGGTGCAAACCCTCAGAACTGTACTTTACTTGGGATCAGCAAAAAACTAACACTTGATATTGCTTCCCTCAAGTGGGCGTCCGTTTTCGTCCGGGGTATCAGTGGCCCTTACGCCGGCGCTGGGTGGTCGAATGCTCAAGGTTATTTGGTCAGGGTAGCGCCTTATAAGATGTATGTAGATTTCAGTTTAAGATATATTATGTGACGTGTGTTGTGACTTATTTTCGTCACTGTCATCACTATGTGAGTTGCTCCTTACTTCATGGATAGTTTGGTTGGTCACCAAATGCGGGTCCAAGGGGTGTCTGACATGCTTGTAATCGTAGAAAAATTTATTAGTTTTTATAATTAACGGGAACGAGCACCTCGGGTCCGCTGTAACAAACAAAATATTTATCTTTAGTAGTAGTATATAGATTATTAATATAGTGTGGGAGAGCCATGCTTCGGCACTGCTGGGTCGGCTCGACCGGAGTGATACCACGGCCTCACAGAAAACTGACGTGAAACAACGCTTGCGTTGTGTGAGTGAGGTTAAAATCTCAATTGCCTCTCATCCCAATCCCCGATTCCCCAACAACCCTTGAAATTATTTAAATTCTTAATCAATGGCTGGCAACGCACTTGTAACGCCTCTGGTGTTTCGGGTGTCCATGGGCGGCGGCAATTGCTTACCATCAGATGATCTGTCTGATCAGAATATTTACGTGAGTAAACTGGCATTTTTAATCAAATCAAATAATCTTTGGTGTTTCTCGTCTGAATTAATTAAACTGAAACCAATGGTATAATTCGACTTACATAGTAACGTAGTACTTTAATACTTAATTAGGAATTTAATGAGCGCTTTGAACTAATTGATTTCTGAATATCTTGCGCGTGTTCTCTTAATTTTTTAATGTAATACGTGAAACAACGCTTGCTTTGTGCGAGTGAGGTTACCGGAGGCCCAATTACCGCCCTTCCTAATCCCCGATTCCCCAATAACCTTTAACACGTTCACTGCGGATCACCCATAATCGGCCCGCCGCGGGACTTTCAGCTAGTGCGGACGCGAAATGTGAGAACTTTCCGCCGGTGCGGGACTTGACAGGACATTATAGTATTGGCAGGCTCAAAAGGCCCACCACGCACTGTCTAAAAGTTTATAGCAAGCTTGTTTGGATCGCCCCCGCACCAGGGGAAAGTAATACATTTTATTGCCGCAGGTCGTTAAATTCCTAACCCCCAAAAGGCCGGCAACGCACTTGTAATTGTAACGCCTCTGGTGTTTCGGGTGTTTATAGGCGTCGGCGATTGCTTACCATCAGGTGATACGTCTGCTCGGTTATCTTTCAGCGTGTTCCATAAAAAAAAATATATAGACTAGCTTCTGCCCGCGACTTCGTCCGCGGAAAATTAAAAAAATTTGGGTCGTACTACCCTTAACAGTTAGGGGGATGAAAAATAGATGTTGGCCGATTCTCATAGATATCGGATAAGCCCAAAAAATTTCATCAAAATCGTTTCGGTTAAAGCCGTTTCGGAGGAGTATGGCAACGAAAATTGTGACACGGGAATTTTATATATTAGAAGAAGATTACCTGATTTCCCATCTTTATCCATTCTATCCTGATCCCTGCAGATGATGTATCTCATGATTTTGTCGTCATCATCATCTTCCACCACCCGCCCTTTGGGTTCCATCCCCTCTTCAGACAAGTAGGGAGCAGACAGAATACAGGGGGTTCGAGATACTAGTTGCAAAACTGTAAAGAAAAATACAAAAGTTTGAGCTAATTTACAAAATTAAAAGGCACAATTACACCGCTTCACAATCTTCCCAATCTCCGATACTCCAACAACCCTTAAATTCCTGACTCCCAAAAGGCCGGCAACGCACTAGTAACGCCTCTGGTGTTTCAAGTGTCCATGGGCGGCGGCGATTGCTTACCATCAGGTGAAAAAAATAGGGGTATTGTAATACCTCTGTCAGACTCAGTAATGTATTTCATGAGGCCCTGGTGCAACTACAACGGTTTTCAACCGCATAATAATGTGAAACAAAAAAACCGGTTTCAAACCCACACTCTCATGCATGAGAAGCGAGCACCTTAAAGCTCTGAGCCACAATGACATATCGCTCTATTCTACAATAAAAAAAAATTATTAAAATCGTTTTATTGCAAAAATGACACCTGAAGCTTTTTGAATTGTGGCCCTTTTGTATTCAAGGAGCGATATATATTGAAATCTGAGACTGTAACCACTGGATCACAATAAAAAAAATGTCTTTGACATTGACATTGACATTGACTTTAACGTTGACTTTGACTTACATTCATCTATATGATTACACGTGAACATTCGCATATGACATACGCTGAGGAAAGTCCTAAATATTCCATGTTGACATCGAGCGCAAACTAGCACGTCTCGTGACGGACAGACCTTCGGACAGTCAGATTTATATTCCACTAGGTCGGCTTCTTTTTCCATATCTGTGGAAATAACATCACGCCTTTTATTCCCGAAGGGGAAGGCAGAGGCCTCTGAGTTTTTTTCGGCTAGGAAATGCCGGCCTTATCTACTTATTTAAGAGATTGACTTGTAAAAGAGTTACATTGTTACCTATTTGTAGAAATAAATACCATATATCATTTAGAGGTGCACATTACGGCACGTAATGCCGCTATACAATGTACACCCACTTTTCACCATTTGTGTTATAAGTCCCATTTAATAGGGGGTGAGCCTATTGCCATATACTGGACACAATTCCAGACTGCGTGCTACTACTAAAAATTTTTCGAAAAACTGAAAAAAGCCCAGTAATACTTTCTTGGGAAACAAATACTTTAACAAGGGCTAAGTTACTGAAACAATCTCTTTTTATTTATCATTTTATTGGGCCAAACCCACCATACTGTGGGAGAGCCATGCTTCGACACGAATGGGCCGGCTAGACCGGACTGATAACACGGCCTGATAAAAAACCGACGTTAAGCGCTTCGCTTGAAGCTTCCTTGTGCGAACTGCTAAGGAGTGGATTTCTTTGCCGGAGTCTGTGTTTCCTGATGGGTATAACCTGGGTGTCTTCAAAGCCCGAGTGAATAGGTTCCTTATAGACAGACGTGCTCCATCGTAGGCCGTATCATCACTTATCATTAGGCGAGATAGCGGCCAAACGTCGACCCTTGTGTTGTGTCTACGTGAAAAATATATACCTGCTAGGTCCGTTTCATTTGACAGCATAGCGAAATCAGGAAGTTCCATGTTATCAGTGTTCCGTTTTTGATCAGCATATTTTAAACTGAAGACAATTTTATCTAATACATCTGAAAAGGAAATGAAAATTATACGATATAGCTACTTCCGCGCGCTTTCACCCACTCTGCTTGGCTCCTATTGGACATAGCGTGATGTTGTATAGCCTATAGCCTTCCTTGATAAATACATAATCCAAATCAAAAATAATCATTCAAATCGGACCAGTAGTTTCGGAGATTAGCGGGTTCAAACAAACAAACTCTTCAGCTGTATTAGCTAAAATATATTAGGTGCACATTACGGCAAGTAATGCCACTATACAATGTATACCCACTTTTCACCATTTGTGTTATAAGTCCCATGTAATAGGCGGTGAGCCTATTGCCATATACTGGACACAATTCCAGACTCCGGTTTACTACTGAGAAATTTTCGAAAAACCGGAAAACGCCTAGCAGTACTTTGCCCAACCGAATCGAACCGCAGACCTCTTGCCTGGCAGTCGCACTTGCGACTACTCGACCAACGAGGCAGCCGACGTAAACAAGAATGTAATTATAAAATTATTATTATTGTTTTCAGCCATTTGGGGTCGAAACACTTGGGCCATGGGGTCCTGGTGCACATTCTCTATATAAAGAGATTGCACATAAGCTATTCGACTGTACGCTTGACCAGAAAGGCTGGCTATTTCTTCGGTCAAAAGATAAGCATTGCCATTCAATGCGGCCAGTCTTCTAGGAACGTTCCCCAATGACAACGATGCAGACGAGTACTTCGACACCTAACGAGAATTTTTATTTATGTTTTTCATTATAAATACCTTTATCATTAGACCAGCTACCAGTTACTAATGGATGCCCTGCGTTTCCTAAAATGAATAAAATATTCTTGTTAAAATACCCATTTCCCCCTTCCCAATCTTCCCAAACCCCGATTCTCCAACAAACCTTAAATTCGTAACCCCCAAAAAGCCGGCAACGCACTTGTAACGCCTCTGGTGTTTCAAGTGTCCATGGGCGGCGGCGATTGCTTACCATCAGGTGATACGTCTGCTCGTTTACCGGCGTGATCCATAAAAAAACCGATGGCTTGTTTCCTGATGGGTATAACCTGGGTGTCTTCAAAGCCCGAGTGAATAGGTTGCTTATGGGCAGACGTGCTCCATCGTATGCCGCATCATCACTTAACATCAGGTGAGATAGCGGCCAAACGTAGACCCATTAAATGTAAAAAAAGAAAGCTATCTTACGTTCCAATAAGAAATAAAAGAAATGTTCAAACCGTCATGTAAATCCTTTCTTTCCTGATCGTTGCCTATTTCGGGGGAATCATACGAGACAGCAAGTTTACTGGATTGTATTGACACACTCTTCTTCAGTTTATTTGAATCTTTGGATGATAAACTTGATTGCGGTTTCAGTATCGAGCTCAATGAACTTTTCTTTAAGACTTTTGATGTCTCAGATGCCTTCTTATGTTTGGTTTTCACCGAATCCGTGGCTGTAAAATTAAAACTTTCGATGAATGTCGTAAAACTCATCCTAGTTTATAATTTTGGTGGTTAAAACACACTATTTTTAACCCCGACGCAAAAAGAGGGGTGTTATAAGTTTGACGTGTCTGTCTGTCTGTGGCATCATAACTCCCGAACGGATGCAGTGATTTCAATTTAGTTTTTTTAAATTATTTATTCAACACATTTGCAGTATACAGTGCCAAAGGCCTTTTTTTTTTAATGGGAAAAGCCTGCCATAACTTCCCATACCGCTGCAACTCCTGTAGGCCAGGAATATATCGTTATCTATGTCGAGGCTACCAGCTGCGAATCACGCAAATTAATGTAGATTATGGTTAACCCACAGATAGAGAAAGACAAAACTTAAACGGCGCTCTGATTGGCCGACGCGAATAAACCAACCAATCAGAGCGCCGAACACGCTCTCGTTTCGTTTTTGTTCAAACGTAAATAAAACTCGTACTAAGGGTACTGCTACGAGCTGTTAATTATGATTAAGTTAAAAATAAATAAATAAAATTAACACTTGCCTTTTAAAGTAGCTGAAACAAACAATGTTTATTTCGTTTTGATTGAAAACGGAAGACCTAAACCTAACTTAAGCTACCTAAATCCTATAAAACTAAATAATTTAAAAATAGCCCTTTAAGGTACGCATCCACAGGCCCATATCGTACGCATCGCACGCAACGGATTTTAGTTTGTCTTGTATAGAAACTCATACAACAGCGTCCACTGATCCGCATCGTACGGACCGCATCATCGGCAATGCCTACATGCGATGCGTACTGATGACGTCATACGGAATGCGTACGACGCGTGCGATGCGTAAGATGCGGGCCTGTGGATGCTTACCTTTAAACATACTCGTTATAATATTTTTAACTTTTACTTAAATACCTACATAAAAATGAAATAATCAAAACGATCTAGCTACAAAGATTACTTTTTACAAATTTGGCGCTTGATAGATGGCGTTCGCGTAGTATTAAATCCTTTTAAATTAACTAGTTAGCAATTATTTATAAGAAAAATAACGTAAATTAAAATGGAAATATATGTTTATTTCATGACTAGGTATATGTAAAGCTCTTGTGGTATTTTGTCGTACAAATCTGGAAGCCATGGGTCTTTAACGGGGTGGGGGTGGTACCCATGGCCGAACGGTGATTTCTCGTGCGATTCATTTTCTGTGGAAAAAAACCAAATATACCCGAAATGTTAAACAAATGGCCGTCCATTAATTACGTCACACGTTAAGGGGGAGGGGTCGACGAAGTGTGACTTTAAGTGGCAAGGGGGCGGGAGGGGTCTTAAATTTCGTGACGTCACATTTCGATTATTATTATAATCTAAATTGTTAAAACACGAACTTGGAACTATTATCGAAAAACTCAAAAAATGCAACTATCTGTAGAATAACTAAGGTTTCAATTATTTTGTCAGCCAATCGCTCCACTAGTGTTACACGCCGACCGCCGATATTCTTTGCTAAATGCCTTTTACCGTTTACGATGATTTCTTTTTTATTTCATTTGACAACTGACTTACTTTTACTAAAATATATTTTTATTTCGGAACTGCTGTTTTATTTAAATGATTATTTCTAGATAGATGTTAGATTGTAAAATGTATCAAAAATATGGGAAGAGGTGTAAAATGTATCAAAAATCATGAAATGTGACGTAATTAATGGATATCCCAAAGATTCCCGCCTAAACTAAAAAACAAACATGACCGATTACGTTTTTTGACAGATAGTAGGCAATGTTGCAAAGTAAAAAATGAATTCTCTTGAAAACTGCCCTCTATTTTATTCAGGGAATCGTTGTATTATATACCAAAATTACTTTTCTTACCTTTTTCATCTGTAACATTAAGAAAATTATTACTTTTCTAATATTCACACTCAATCTGTGTTCCCTATATAATTATCTAGGTAGTTTCCTCAGTCAAAAATAAAATACAATAAAATATTAAAAAATAATCACATATCATTCATAGATTTGATGATCTACTTAATTTTCGAACATTTCTAGCTAATTTTCTAGAAATGAAGCTACTATTCGACGTAAAAAATCTAAAATTTTGATACAATTTATGGAACTTAGATTGAAATAACTGTATTTGTTAGTCATGGGATTATAGGCCATTAGGGTGCGTTTCCTCCAGAGATGTGTTATGTAGCTATGCTAGGAAGGTGTAATAGTTAAGCTGTGAAACTATGTGACTGTTTCCACTGATACTAAGCTATATAGCTGTGCGAGGAAGTTGCCATCCATAGCACACATCTTTCCATGTAAAAAACATATCTTAGCTGGAATCAGCTGGACTCTGCCAAACGCGTCCACAACAACATAGCAGCATATTTCTGGTGGATAAGCACCCTTAGGCCATTATCAGTAAAAACACTTACCATTTTCTGTTGAAAAATAATAATATTTTAATTATCACATACTGATTGGAATAAGACAAACACAATACCCTTGTACACAGTCGGGTAAAAATGAAAGAAACCTTACTACCTTGCTCATTCACTGCCCTTTTCACTCGTGAATGTGATTTATCTGTAATCAAATATTAATGTTTTAATTTATTACGATCACCATCAAATCATTACAGGCGTAAAACGTCCACTGCTGAACATAGGCATCCCCCAATAACTTCCGATAGGCCGGTTTTTTTCCGGGCAAGGCGAGAGGGAGTGTCAGACTCTTACTGTCTAAAAACCACCCCGTTCCTACTCCTGCTTTCTGAGTCGGAGCCCCGGTAAACCTGCTAGGTAGTCCGCAGCTCCGGGGTAGTACGCAGCTCCGGAGCAATGTGGTATACCGTGTAGTAATTGGGAGGAAGATTATGCCTCCGCTAATTTCACTCACACGATGAAATAAAATGCAAGCGTTATTTCACGCCGGTTTTCTATGAGGTCGTGTTTGGTCTAACTGTGGTCAAGCTGGTCCATTCGTGCATAAACAGGGCTCTTCAGTACAAATAGGTTCTACATACCTTTCATAATTTTTTTGACTGGCCCGTGGTTGTGGCTGCAAAACTTCATCGGAACGATTTTAGCTTCCACGTCTGAAAATATATTATTATTTTCATAAGATCGAATGTTTTTGTTCACTTCATATCTGTGTCGAACCGTCATGAAGATTTTGTGCAACGATCTGTCTATATCGTAGGTGCATTTTGAAACACGATGCCCAAACGCGAGAGTCTTATTATGTATCATGTGAATCGCTGAAGGAACCACCTAATCTACACCGGAATCAAAAATTGGGCCTCCGGTAACCTCACTCACACAACGCAAGCGTTGTTTCACGTTGGTTTTCTGTGAGGCCGTGGTATAATTCCGATCGAGCCGGCCCAGCAGTGCCGAAGCATGGCTCTCCCACATTGTACGTTAGTCTCGCTAAAATTCGAGAACTGCTGGACCGATTTGGCAAATTTTGGTGTAGAATTATTTGTAAAAGTTCAGAGAAGGTTTAAAAGGTGAGAAAAAAATGTTTGAAGCGGTACGAAGTTTGCCGATTCATCTAGTTTTTGATAAAGTTCACCTTATGTACCACTATTCAATTATATTGTGTAGGTACATTAAAGACAACAACAACGTCACGCCTTTAATCCCCGAAGGGGTAGGCAGAGGTGCACATTACGACACGTAATGCCGCTATACAATGTACACCTACTTTTCACCATTAGTGTTATAAGTCCCATGTAATAAGAGGTGAGCCTATTGCCATATACTGGACACAATTCCAGACTCCGTGCTACTACTGAGAAATTTTCGAAAAGCCGAAAAATGTCCAGCGGTATACAACTTCGCCCGACCCGGGAATCGAACCCGAGACCCCTTGTCCAGCAGTCGCACTTGCGACTCGACCAACGAGGCAGTCATTAAGGGTGCGGTTCCACTGACGCGGAGCGGGGCGGAAAGGAGCTTAGCGGTGCACGAATTGACCATTCAATCTTTTCTTATATCATAAAATCTTTTCCATTGAAGCGAAGAGGAGATTAAAAAAATAAAGAATAATGGCTCTTACTGTCATGGCATTGCATATAATACAGCTCGCACTTGTTCACCACTATGACATGGACATTGATACCAAGATCATTTCGTTTCATCCGGACACACTCCGGCTCATCCACGCTCGGACACTTTATCTTCCTACATTTATCGTCTATTTTAGGCACGAACAACTTCCGACGGAGCTTCGATAATGCTTTTTCTGCTGTTATTGTGTGTAGTACTGTGAAAAAAATAAAAAAGCTATAAATTAGATTAGTTTGGTTTTTAATTTGATGGGTCGACGTTCGGCCGCTATCTCGCCTGATGGTAAGTGATGATGCGGCCTACGTTATAGCACGTCTGTCTATAAGCAACCTGTTCACTCGGGCCTTGAAGACACCATTCCACACCGCAAATATGTCATTTCTATGTATAAAACGTACATAGATGTGGCGTCACGCGATATTTCAAGTCAATATATCTTCGAAAGTATTTGTTTCCGTAAGAAAATAAAAAAACGTGTCTTATATTTTGAAATAAGTTAAATGACGGACATTAAAATTAAAATTAGTCATCTATCCTATTTCTTCAATATTTTTTTATATTCTTACTAATTACATAATATGCAAACTTACCCATAAAAATAAAAAGAAGTACACTTTCATTATGATATAGGTATTTTAAGTGAAATTAAATTAAAATTATGACATCTACAACGTAACTATAGGAAAGGTAAATGCAATTATATTTTATTGATATTTTACGATTTTGTGATGAATAAAGTCAATGGTGGATGAAATTAAATTAAGAAATAGAAATGTCTTTAAATAGTAATCATTTTACAAAGTTAGATAAGTAAAGCCGTAGCAACTGAAGGCTTTTTTTGGTTTAAGCCGGTAAAAGAGCAAATGGATCACCTGATAGTAATGAATCGCCGCCGCCCGTGGACACCCGGAACACGAGCTATGTAGGTTGTATAACTCCGTCCCTCTCGCACTGCTCAGTGATCGACCATTCTGACACAATGGTAATAGCAGACTAAGGCCCCAGAATTAAAGAATTGTTGCGGATACGGGCATTGGAAATATTGTCCTCGGGTAATACACAGGAAAACAGATGTTGCAAATAATGCCGCCATAATGAGTGGAAAGATTTTTTTTATGAACCAGCCGGTAATCGAGCAGACGTATTACCTGATGGTAAGCAATCGCCGCCGCCCATAGACACTTGAAACACCAGAGGCGTTACAAGTGCGTTGCCGGCTTTTTGGGAATTTAAGTGAATTTAAGGGTTGTTGTTCGGGAATGGGGATGGGGAAGATTGGGAAGGGGGAATTGGGCCTCCGGTAATAGATGGAAGTCAAGTAGCACACTTATGACCAAAATGATAATCGAAACGAAAGAGTCCATAAAAATCTATATAATAGCCTATTTTCAACACTCCTGAGAAACATTCCAGGCAGAACAGCTAAATTAATGAACTAATGTGAGTAAAATAAATTCCCTAAATATTTGCATTATTTTTCTACCGTAACAACATTATCTTAGAGACTGTCAGTTTGACGGATTATTAAGGTTACCAACTGTAGAAGAATGCTACCATTATGGTAACTAGTAGTATGATTTGTTGTTTTATAAATTGAACATGACACTAAAATCGTTCATGGCCCTGGTGTTTATTACTAAAATCCATAAAATGCAGAATTATTTCTGTAAAAGCTGTCAGTAAAAATGTGCCAAATGACGACACATTACAAATAAATAATGGTAATGACCTTTTAAACTGAATTTGGTAGTACGGACACAGTAGACCTAAAATAAAGACATGAACTAAAAAGCATATAACGTGCATTACATATTATTATAACAAACATAAACACAACAATCAAGTAAAAAACATAAAAGTTTTGGTAGAAATATTCAAATATAAAATCGACAACACCGATAAACGTCAACTTCAATTTGACAGTGACAGATCTATCAAAACAAACCATTGCAAATCTAACCAAATAAAATGGGTTAGTTTCTCTCACAACTGTTTAGAAAGACGTTTAAAACTTCTAACTGAACATTAATATATAAAAATGGAAGAATATATCGGTTCAACTCTTACAAAATTGGTAATGCTTTTCGTTCTTGTCAGCATAGCTTTTCTATATAAAGACTGCCCAGTTTTAATCCACGAAAGTTCTTCGCAAAGAGAATTCGACTTGGAATTACTCTAATATCGAAGCCCTACACAGCTTAGGTATTATATTTGTGTAATAATTTCAATATTTAGCCATTTTAGTTAGTGATTTTAGTAAATAGTTTGATGTTGGCATAATGATTGAATACCGTTGCCTGTTTTTGACTATGTTAGTTTGCAAAGAGTTTTTGTTGACTTAAAGTAACTATTAGCAGAGGCTAATTACTTATATTTTTGTACATATATAAATGAAACTCCGTTCCTACTACTCTCATGAGTGTCAGACTCTTACTGACTAAAAGCCACCATGTTCTTACTTCTACCCTTTGAGCCGGAGCCCGGTGAACCCACTAGGTAGTCTAAAGTTCATGTTGTGCATGGTACTTGGGTAAAGTGTATAATCCCAAGTTTATACCGATTCCTTGAGTATTTCTAACATAAATAAATGTAACCTCACAACCTTGCACATTCAAAACAACATATACATCATTTCTACGTAAAAATGTGTGTAAAAATGTTTTAAAATTATCTACAAGATGGACATTAGAATAAAAATTTGTCATATTCTTTATACTTGAATGATTTTTACATCATTAAAAGGTTTTTTAAATTGTATAATAAACTTATTACTTTAGGAATAAAATTCCTTCTCAAATAACTCAAATTAATTCTAATACTTTTTATCACCATAACCTTAGTTGTTTTTTTCTATTCATATCTTAGATGTGTGTGGCAAAGGTCACTAGTTATTTAGCCTTGAATTAGTAGATTATTGTTGCCATAACAATAAAAAAAGAACTATTTTATTAGATAAGTGATTTTAAGATTGCCTGACGGGAAAGAGGTCTAAGATTTGATTACCTGGTGAGGCATAAAATCACATCAAATGGTGAAAAGTGGGTCTTACATTGTATAACCTTCACCCCAATTTACATGGAACTTATACTTCTGTCTACCCCTTCGGGAATAAAAGGCGCGACATTGATCTTGAACATTGTATAAGTGCCCCACTGCCTACCCCTTTGTTAATATTATTAATTATTTTTTTATTAATATGTATTATCTTTTATTTACAGAAAACAAAACAATACAGCGAATTAACAATAGTTATTGGCAATGAAAGCTGTGATCTAGACTCGGCAGTCAGCTGCCTAGTTTTTGCCAATTTTTTATACTGGCAACACAATGAAATGAAATGTAAGGTTTGCACCAAGGAGTATAGAGATGGGTCTATGGAATACAAGGATGAAATATTTCTGCCAATATTAAATGTTGATAGAAATGATTTTCCTTTGAAAACTGAAGTTGCTTTCTTGTTTCGTGAAAAAGGGATTAATGTGGGTGATTTGGTATACAGGTAATTATTTCTTCTTTAAAAAATATATTGCCCCTCCCTAGGATTTCCTCCTGTGTCGTGGGTGCGTTTACAAATATAACTTGGCTTGGAACAACAATTTTTGGATCACACCAAGAGTTGTTCCGTGTGGGAATCGAACCTGCTACTCGTTACGCGGCTGCCGTTTGCCTAGCCACTATACCAGCTTTGTAGTCACAATTGATTTTTTATATTATATTTTATATTATAAAGACTGTCTTGCTGTGTTGAGTGGTCGCAAGTGCGACTACCAAGCATAAGGTTCTGGTTCGATTGTCGAGTGTTTGTTCCAGCTAATCTCTGAAATGGCGGGACAGATTTTGATGGGACTTTTATTTTAGAAAAATATAAAATTTCCTGTCATGTCATTATTCTACACAAGTGAAATCGCGGTCAACAGCTACGTACAAATAAATAGCTATATTTATGTTTTATTTTGTTTCAGGGACGATTACGACTTACCTCAGTTACTGAAGAGTACAAAATCGAAGGTAGTGTTAGTGGATCATCACGTTTTGGCGAACAAAGACAAGTTCTTAGCCGAGTATGTCACCGAGATCATTGATCACAGGTATGTACACCACAGACACACACACACACACACACACACACACACACACACACACACACACACACACACAGCGCACGCACGCACGCACGCACGCACGCACGCACGCACGCACGCACGCACGCACGCACGCACAATATTATAAAGATGCGTCTTTGTATGTATGTATGTTTGTCATATTTCAAATACTAACTTGTACGTGTCAGTAGCTTCGCCAACTTTCGCGTTGGGTAAAAAGTAGCCTATGTGTTATCCCAGACCATAATCTACCCCTGTTTTTTTTTCTTATTTAAAAACGTTGCCCCACATTAGGATTTTCTCCTGTGTCGTGGGTGCGTTTACAAACATACAAGTTCACATGCACATGACACCCAGACCCGAAACAACAATTTGTGGTTCACACAAAGAGTTGCTCCGTGCGGGAATCGAACCCGCTACACGTTGCGCGGAAGCCAGTTCCCCAGCCAACCAACCGTGCAGTCTGTTAATTAGTAAGTTAATCTCCTCTTTTCCAGGCCAATAGATAAATCCGAATGGACCTACAAGCCGGATACTCGCACCACGATAGAGACTGTCGGCTCCTGCTGCACACTGGTGGCGCAGCGGATAAAGGATCTCAGCTCCCTGATGGCTAAAGATGTTCAGTACTTCAATGCCTACCCGGTCTGCAGTGAGATGTTGCATGGTAAGCCAGTATTACTGTTAAGAATAGCTTCTTTTTTATGGTATAAGCCGGTAAACGAGCAGACTGATCACCTGATGGTAAGTAATCGCTGCCGCCCATGGACACTTGAAACAACAGAGGCGTTACAAGTGCGTTGCCGACTACCTTGCGGGTTCACCAGGGCTCCGGTTCGATGTGCAGGAGTAGGAACGGGGTGGTTTGATGATTAAATGATTTCCCCCCTTAAAAAAGGGCGTTGCCGGACTTTTGAGGATTAGAAATTAAGGGATTTCCGGATTTTTTTAACACCTAATCTAATCTAAGTATATGGGCTTCTCAACTATTACATAACTGAGACTTTTAACATAACTGATGGAAACTAAATGTTACCCTTCGAGAAAGCAGGAGTAGGAACAGGGTAGTTTTTAGCCAGTAAGAGTCTGACACTCACTCTCGCCTCGCCCAAGGTGGGAGAAGCCACTGGACGATTTTCTCCCCTTAAAAAAACCCTTCGAGAAACATATTATACATACATACATATCGTCACGCCTTTAATCCCCGAAGGGGTAGGCAGAGGTGCACATTATGGCACGTAATGCCACTGTATAATGCACACCCACTTTTCACAATTTATGAAATTAAAAATATAATTATTTATTTTTTGTTCTAGCAACAATAATACTGGATACAGTGAATTTCTCTAAAGAAGTGAATAAGGGGACGCCGCATGATGAAGAGATGATATTGTTCCTCGAAAATCTTCTGAAGCCAACTGATTGCAAAGCAGAGAGGTAAGTTCCTCTCAAAGCACCTTCCAATAGCTATGTGTGTTACATCATTGGATAGGTAATTTTGAGCTGAATAAACGTTACTGTGGCGCCAAGTTCCAAATCTTAGTCCGTTCAGTTATTCTTTCTTAAACATGGTAGTTTTATTAGTAGCCAAGTAATGATATTTTTACGTCATAATTGCATGCATGTATATTATTATTAAATATTATGTATATTATATACATAATATTTTACATTACGATATATACACCAAAACAAACATTTTTGTCTCTCTACCTGTCTGTTTGTTTATTCCGGCTAATCTCTGAAATGGATAAACAGATTTTAATAAGACATTTATTGGCAGATAGCTGATACATAATAAGGAGTAACTTAAGCTACTTTTATTTTGTTTTTAATATTTCATTTAAGAAAAAAAGAGACACTGTCAGATATCATTATTCTATACGAAGTCGCGGGCAACGGCTAGTTATTTAACCTGTGGTAAGCCGGAATGCAGATCCACGCGAGACAATGTGTTTTCTGGCTTATTTACAAGAGGTTAATTTAACGCTTTAATTTTGTCTTTAGGGAAAAGCAACTGAACACATTACTAGCAGCGAGGACGGACGTCTCGCAGCTGTCTGCGGCCCAGCTGTTGAGGAAAGATGTGAAGATTGTCGGAAATGTGCTCGTGCCTAGTTTTCCTATATTGGTGGAGGTAAGAGTGTCGACCAACGTTGGTAGTTTAAGGAACAGAGAGTAAAGTTCCCTAAGAAAAGGAGGATCCTCCGACCAGGCGAGGTGATCAGCCTGGCGGGCTTTCTGCCCAACTGTTGTTCGTTGGGATTTTCTATCCGTGTTAATTCGCATGTAAACTTCATATGTGCGATGCAGGATATTTATGACGTCATCCGTTGATTTGCTCGTCGATAGTCTATGTGCGACTTCTGTCATCTGTCACTTGTCACTTGTCAATGTGTCGCCACAGTAGTTACATCATAAATCTCTTTAATAGATTTTCCTTATATACTAGCGGCCTGCCCCAGCTTCGCATGGGTGCAATGGTGATATATTATCCATGTATTATACATACAAACCTTGCTTTTGAATCACTCCATCTATTAAAAAACCGCATCGAAATCTGTTGCGTAGTTTTAAAGATTTAAGCGTACAAAGGGACATAGGGACAGAGAAAGCGATTTTGTTTTATACTATGTAGTGAGGGTGACTGGTAATTAGTGAACGATATTTAAACACGTGATTGTACTCATGATTATAAACAACTTTCCCGAAGAAACTTTTTTTGTATATTCATTCGTTTTATTTTTATCACAATAACAAAACAACAAAATTTTATTAGCACGCGCGCGTATTGTTCCAAAATACCTAGCTATTGCTTGCCTTAACAGCTGGTCCGGAAAGCATGCACGCGAGAAATATTGTTTTGTTATTGTAATAAAAATTAAATTAATGAGTATACAAAAAAAGTTTCTTTGGGAAAGTTGTTTTGTAATCATGAGTAATTGAGTACCTACAATCACGTGTTTAAATATCGTTGTAAATGGATTTATTGAAATTAATGCTTACTAATACTTTGTTCAACAGGAGTTCCTAAATCGTCCTGAAGCTTTAAAGGCAGTGTCTGAAGCCCTGACTCAAACTAACTGTGACGTCGCTCTTCTCCTGGGTATGGATTTAAGTGAAGGCCTGAAGAGGGATATCGCTGTCTTCTCCAGTAGTAATCCACAAAAAGCTGTGTTGGTAAGGATATTAATGGATCTAGTTATAGAAGCTATTTTGTGAAGACTTGTTTTTTATGGTATAAGACGGTAAACGAGTAGACGGATCACCTGATGGTATGCAATCGCCGCCGCTTATGGACACCTGTAACATCAGAGACGATACAAGTCCGTTGCCGGCCTTTTGGGGGGTAGGAATTTAAGGGTGTTGTTGTTGGGGAATCGGAGATTGGGAAGGGCGGGTAATTGGGCTTCCAGTAACCTCACTCACACAACGAAAATAACGCAAGCGTGTGGAAGAGCTATGCTACAGCACTGCTGGGCCGGCTCGACCGGAGTGATACCACGGCCTCACAGAAAACCGACGAGAAACAACGCTTGCGTTGTGTGAGTGAGGTTACCGGAGCCCCAATTCCCCCCTTCCCAATCTTCCCCATCCCCATTCCCAAACAACAACCCTTAAATTCATAACTCCCAAAAAGCCGGCAACGCACTTGTAACGCCTCTGGTGTTCCGGTTATCATGTCCGTCAGCTCGTTTACCGGCTTATACCACAAAAAAATTTAAGCTCCAATAAATCTTCCCAAATTTTTATTAGAACTTATGACGGGATATTTACCATGTTTATTCACTTTGATGAGTTTCCGATATTTCGGCACTGTTGCAAGCGCCATGATCACGGATTAACTTCCCAAATGTTGTTCCAGTTAAGTAAATTCCTGGAAGACTACAACTCCCCCTCCCTAGGCCTGTCCCCCCACCAGCTGTCCACCGCGCCGGAGTGCCGCTACTACCGGCAGCGGAACCTCAGCGCGTCCCGCAAGCAGTACATGCCGGCGCTGCACCGGTTCCGTGCAGTCTTGTGATCAGTTATTACATTTTGTCGTTTATATGGGGATGTTTGTTTTATTTTTTCCTTTTTAGAAATTCTGTCTAGATGGTTTTATTGAACAAAATTTTTTTTTTAATAAAACGTTAATAAATAATAAAACGCCCACATTAGGATTTTCTCCTGTGTCGTGGGTGCGTTTACAAATATACAAGTTCACATGCACATAACACCCAGACCCGAAACAACAATTTGTGGATCACACAAAGAGTTGCTCCGTGCGGGAATCGAACCCGCTACCCGTTGCGCGGCAGCCAGTTGCCCAGCCACCGCACCAACCGTGCAGTCAACATTAGAAAATTGAACCATATCTAGTGATTTCTCCCGCCTTGTGCAAGGCGAGAGGAAGTGTCAGACTCTTACTGAGTTGACCACCCCGTTCCTACTGCTTTTCGAGCCAGAGGCCCGGTAAACCCGCTAGGTAGTCCGCAGCTCCGGAAAATCGGGCCATATTATAAATATAGGTTTTGAATTTATATAGTTAAAGATAAAACTAAGGGACTAAAAGATAAAATAACTGTCTTTTTTTACATCGAAAAGTATTACACACCATGGTCAGTTTCAGAAAAAAAAATATATAAAAAAAGGAATAGTTGTCTTTGACTTTGAATTATTTTTTGTTGAGAAAAAAAGCAAATTTTATGCTTATACAGAATACATAATAATTATCGGATTATTATTTTTAAGTACGTATTAACTAAAATATGCCTTTTAATCTGCGTAAGAGGACTCCACTGAGTTATTACGAGCCTGACGAACCAAAATTCGACGAATATTTATGTGAGTATACTTTTGATAGGTAAAAATAAAACGTATACAAAATTTTGCAATAATTGACATTTTCCCGCCGAAACATAAGGCGGGAAAATATGTCTGTTACAAGAAACTTAAGTTCTAATACCCACCTAATTCCTGATTTATTATATAAAAAAACAATCTATTGTTTAAAATATTTCATCATAAAAAATCCTAAAATCACACAACGTCACGCCTTTTATCCCCGAAGGGGTAGGCAGAAGTGCACAATATTTATACGGCACATAATGCCGCTATACCTACAATGTACACTCGTTTTCACCATTTGTGTTATATAAGTCCCATGTAATGGGGGTGAGCCTATTGATTGCCATTGATATAGGTACCGGGCACAATTCCAAACTCCGTGCAACTATTGAGAAATGTTCGAAATCCCAAAAAATGCCCAGTAATACTTTGCCCGACTCGGAAATCCCTTGTCGCCGCAGTCGCAATTGCGATTACTCGACCAATGAGGTAGCTATTTCTAATTCATTTTAGATTTTTTTGTAGGACAAGCCCATTTGCTCACAAAATACTGTTATTGCAGATTGTGAAGAATGCTCTGACTTCGTATACGACTACTGCGCCATACATGGACCGTTACTGGTCGTGCCTGATAATAAGGTATTATTATTAATTAACTGCACAATGTAAAACAATCTTTGAAATAAAAAATATTTTGGCCCCGGCAACCATACTGTGTGCCGGTAACTCGCTAGGCAGGCCGCAGCTCCGGGTTATATTTTGACCATAGGTAATTAAAAAATAAATTACGTAGAACACAATGGGGTTCTGCTTCGCCAATGACATTTAATAGAGGACTATTCCAATTGGCATTACACAAACATCTGCTTTGAACAGATTATAATATTATAACACATTCATCAGATTTTTTATATTTTATCCTTCCTAAGGTGCCAGCAAAGACTGGCTTCCCTGCTTACGTACCTCGCGCTGCGCTAACTATACCCAATGTGTTCCTGCATTTAGCTCCATCTATAATACCAGGTACGTAGAAGTAAACAGTTAATACCGTAAGTACCTACGAGCTTGCTTTACGTTTAGAGGAATCAAAGTTTGCTTTACGTTGAGTGAAAATGAAACGAGAGCGCGTTTGGCACTCTGATTGGCCGGCGCAAATGAACCAACTTATCAGAGTGGCGAACGCGCTCTCATTTTAATCTTGTAATGACAACTGGTCTTGTATACTATTACCTACTATGGAGCAAAGGTATAAGTTTATATTTATATCAAGTAGGTATACTTTACTACTTTATATTTGCATGCCTCATGGTAAAATATGGCTGAACTCGTAATGTAACTAAACACCACATTATATTGTAATAACCCATATTTGCAAATAAACTCTCTTTATCTTTATCTTTACCATTGTCTCCACCACCCGTACTCTGTTAACATCCTCTAGGTGCTGGTCTCGGTGTGTTTAGCACTTTAACGTTACCCCGCGGCGTTCGGTTTGGACCATACCGTGGACAACGCACACAAGATGTGGACTCCATGTATTGTTGGCAGGTAACTATATTATTGTACTAGCTTCTGCCCGAGACTTCGTCCGCGGAAAATTAAAAAATTTTGGGTTGTACTACCCCTAACATTTAGAGGGATGAAAAATTTATTGATGTTGGCCGATTCTCATAGATACCGGATAAGCACAAAAAAAAAACATCAAAATCGGTCAAGCCGTTTCGGAGGAGTATGGCAACGAAAACTATGACACGAGAATTTTATATATTAGATTTATAACATTGAGTTGATTGTGATGAGTGTCCTTATAATTAGTAAATGTCTTATTAGAGGTCTGAGGTTATCGAACCTTTGCTGCGCAAAGTATTATTAAGTTTTCTTGTGCAAGCTTAGAAAAGAGTCTCAATGTTTGACAAAAAAAGCCCATTCTAGATTAAAAATAAATGTTGACTGCATGGATACCGCACTATAGCTGTAAAACTAGCTACTGCGTAAAGTGTTTGTAATTCAATTCGATTCAATGATAGACAAACTATTATTTATTTCTATGTTCGGTGTAATTGAAACAAATGATTTGACTTTAATCTTGACATTGGGTATTGAACGCACGGGTCTGAGTTCTAGTGTGAATTTATATGTTTGTAAACGCAACCACGACACTGATGTAAATTTATTCCTGGAATTGTTGATCTGAGTAAATATATTTGTGAAAATTTAAATTGTAGATCTACAGTGACTACAACCGCCGGTCCCATGTAATAGACGCGGCAGATAATAACTCCTCGAATTGGATGCGATATGTCAACTGCGCCAGACACTGGAAGGAACAGAATCTACTGGCTTATCAGTATAAAGGGCAGTTGTATTATAGGTATGGAAATTCAATTATTTAACTAAAAAGACTATTAGTAGGCAGCGTGACATCGATACGAATGTGTGTGATCAAGTGTGGGAGAGCCATGCTTCGGCACGAATGGGCCGGCTCGACCGGAGTGATACCACGGCCTCACAGAAAACCGACGTGAAACAACGCTTACGTTGTATTTCGTTGTGTGAGTGAGATTACCGGAGGCCCAATTCCCCCCTTCCCAATCTTCCCCATCCCCGATTCCCGAACAACAACCCTTAAATTCCTAACTCCCAAAAAGCCGGCAACGCACTTGTAACGCCTCTGGTGTTCAAGTGTCCATGGGCGGCGGCGATTGCTTACCATCAGGTAATACGTCTGCACGATTGCCGGCTTGTTCCATAAAAAAAAAAAAAAACGAATGAAGAGTCCCTCTGTGACTCGAAACTAGTAGAGCTTTTCTCCATTAATTTACGTGAGTAATCCGTGAATTTAATATATCTCACGATAGTTATTATAAAAATTCAATCATTTATTTTCATTAACTAAAAATCACGGTTTACTCACGTTTTTTTTATAGGAATAGGTGGGAAACGACCTAACGAGTCACCTATCTGATGGTAAGCGATCAGCGCCGTCCTTGGACACCCACAACACCAGAGGAGTCACGGGTGCGTCGCCGGCCTTAAATTAATGGAGAAAAGCTATACTACTTTATACTCATGATGAAGAGTTCTCCTGTGACTCGAAACTAGTAGAGCTTTTCTCCATTAATTTAGGTGAAAAAACAGTAATTTTTCGTTAGTTTACTATGTCTCACGATAGTTATTATATTATGTTAATCATTTTAATGTATATTTCAGAACAATAAAAATAATACCTCGATTTACTGAGCTTATGGTGTTCTACGGCAGTGAGTTTGCAAACGCTCTGCATATCAACTTGACTAAATACAACAATGCTAAATATTATGGAGAAGTTACTCGTACGTTTTAATATTATTATTTATTACTTACATAATTGATTAATATTTTATATGCGTTAGTTAGTTTGTTTGTTTGTTATATTTTCACTTCTTATTCTTACTGACCAACGATAAAAATAGCTCCAGTTCCTAGTAATATAACATCACCTGTATCGTGGGTGTAATTCCTGTATTAAATACCTCTGTTTGTGATCCCAAACTTATATTCTGGGTCTATTTAGGGTGACTGGTAATTAGTGACCGATATTTAAACACGTGATTGTACTCATGATTAACATGATGATGTATTTATTAATTTGTATGTTTGTAAAGACACCAATGATACAGGCGAAAATCCTAGTATTAGACTTAAGAATTGAAAGTATCCTTAAAGACAGAAATAATAGTGAACATTTTAAGAACCTACCTATATAAAAAAAAAACCGTTTTGTTTAAGTGCCTGTTTTGTACTAATGAGTAATGACTGTTTTATTCTCGTCACAGGTAAAGCAAAACCACTTCTGACCGAAAAGATATCAACGAAATCTCAAGAGCCTTTAACTGAAGAAAATTTTGATATAATTGACGAAGAAATTGAAAATAATGATTCAAACCAACCTTTATCTGAAATTAGAATTAAAAATATTGATTTAGAACACTGTAAAGTGCTAGAAAATACTGTACAAGACCATACTCCAATAGATATTGAAGAATCTGAGAATTCTATTGACAAAGTGTCTATAGAAAATTTTCAATTTTTCAAAATAAACGACGAAAATCCTTCTAAACCTACAATTACCTCTGAAACTAAACTCCAAAATAATCCTTCAGAAGAAAAATCTGAAAAGAAGTTTAAAAAATGCGATACTTGCCAAAAAATTGTGTCAAAAAAGCATTATTCTAGTCACAAACATATGCATTTAAACCCTAATAGATTTTCCTGCTCTTACTGCCCTTATACAACGTTTAAAAAATACGCACTAAGCCAACATATAAGTGTTCACACAAAAGTTTATAAATATTCATGCGATATATGCGATTTTAAGACTAGTTATGGGAGAAATTTTAGGTCACATCGGGCAAAACATGAAAATAGGGTGACTAAAGTCAAAGTTAAGCCAATCGGGATATCGGAAAAGATTTGCCAAATATGTGGGTTTACAACTACGTCGAGAAGTGTTATAGATAGTCATAGAAAGAAACATAGAAATGTCAAGTTTATGTGTGATATGTGCACGTTTAGTACGTTGCATAGTTACAGTCTAGCGCGGCATCGCCGTACAGTGCACTCGGCAAAGTAATGCTTTTAACAATAATTTACCTTTACCTTCAAATTTCATTTCATTTACCTAAATACATTCGCCGTTTTGCAAATGGTAGGGTAAAACACACCGAATTGTACTGTATTTTTTTTCATTCAATGTTACCTAGTTTTGTTTAATAGATTTAGTTATGTAATTATTATATTATTTTATGTGAATATCCAGTTTGTATGATCCAATTAAATAAATATTATTTTATGATCAAATTATATAAATATTATTTTAAATAAAAAAAATGCAAAAGTCTGATTATGATTGATTTAATTAATTAAGAATAAAATGATAAAATTGTTATTAAAGTAGGAATGATTGTTATGTTAGAATAATAAGTTTTATTAATAAATAAATATGAAAACTATTATTTTTGTTTTATTTACTACACTGCAATAAAATTATGGCTTTTAATCTTCGATAGATTTAACAAGAAACATTGTACCTACATAAAAAATATAACTCTATTCTCTACCAGTTCAGTTATGTTTTAAAGTTTATCTGCGTAATTTATCAAGCATCTATTAGTTTTTCTGTACTTATATGCAGATGATATTAAAGAATACGTGAAATTGACCAAGCGTTAGATAAGTATGTTTTTTAAATTAAAACTGATTTAAAACAATATATTTTTCTAAAAAGCATTAATTAGGGATTAATCTTTATTATTTAAACAGCAATGAAATCTATTCGTAATAACTATTAATTTTATTAATTTGAATTCACCATCATCATTTGAAACTCATCGCACATTGCAACAAAACGCAAACACTTATACAATCTATGGTTCTATTTGTTATCACTTTGACATTTAATTCTAACCTCAATATTTCACGCGAAACTTTAGTAAACATACACATGTGACCTGTTTAATAGAAAAATAATAAATAAAACAATGCCACAATTACATATAGACGAAGTTTACCCAAAAGAGAGCGTATACCCAATGGTCGTGAGCTTCCAAAATGGTTACATAACACAAAAATTCAAGACAAGCGATTGCGTTTTATTAGAAGACGAAAAAACTGGTAAGAAGACTGTTGCAACGGAATTATGCGACTTAATATACAGCGGGGAGGAGGAACAAGAGGAGCTAGGTAGGACTTTAATACTAGCACGGGACAAAACAACTGGGAAAGTGAGATTAATCGAAGTTGGTAATGTAGAGTTAAAACCTTGCTTACAAACGAACTTAGATGCTACAGAAGTGATGGAAAATAGTTATCTGGAGCTCAGTAGGAAGTTCGGATCGAAAAAACATAAACAGATAATGGAACAGCGCGAGAAATTAAAGATTAATGTTGATACAGTCACTGAACAGATGCAAAATGTGACTGAAAGTGTCACTGAAGACCAACTAGATCTATCTTCCTACAATAAGAACGATTCTGATGAGTTCTACATACCCCCTATAAATAGAGAAGCTACTAAAGTCGAGGACGTCTATGATATTGACTCTATATTGACTCCGGAACAACGTGAAAAGATCTACAGCGAAATCCAAGGAACGAATTACATGACCGAGCTGCATCCTTTCTTAAAATCAATGGCAACTAAAGATCTATCTGAAAAACAGACTGTTTTACTCGTATATGCGCAAACGCTACTACAATTGTACGCAACGCTAATGAAAGATATAAACCGCAAAAACTTTGCAGCTTGTCCATACTCCGTGACTTTAAACGATATTGTACTGAAAAACTTTCTTAGTAATGCCAACGGTAAACGAGGACGTTCACCACAGTTTAAGGATAAATCTTTATGTCATGCGTTAGTGTTCATTTTATTGTTGAATAATTATAAGTTTAATTTCAACGATTTGTGTCAGGAATTGAAGTTGACACAACGGACTGTTACGTCTAAAGTGGCGTTGACTGGTGCTACTCTGGTAACGGTGGGAACGAAGAAGATGGCTCATTTAAAACTACCGTTAAGTAGACCGGCTTTGAGAAGGAAAAGTACTAAGTTTTAAATACAAGTTTGACTTTACATTTTGTTGTTTTATTTCTTTTTTACTTTGATTTTATTCTGTTTAAGTTGCTACTCCACACTAGAATCGTACACAAGGCTTAGTGTAAGTTTGTTTTACGTTAAACGAGATCGAAACGAGAGCGCATTAGGTGTTCTAGAGCCTTAGTACGAGTTTACGCGCTTTGATTAGTTGATTCTTTGGAGCCGGCCAATCACAGCGCCGAACGCGGTCTTGATCTAGTTAAATGTAAAATGAACTCCTACTAAGGCCCCTGATTCGTTGGTTCATTTCTGATTGCTGCGCCTTTGCGACAACTATCCAAACTTTTCGATACCTACATTACGCTGAACCTTCCGTTTCTTCTTCGCCTTCCGTTCCACAACGAGACAAGCTGCAGTGCAAATATAAAATGTAGCACCTCTTCAGTTTCATTACAAGTCCCTTAGGGCGTTCTGTTATTACAAGCCAGACCACCACAAATGGAGCCCAGTGCGATTGATGCCCGATCCGGAGCTGCGGACAACGTAAAAGGAGAAGGAACGGGGTGGTTTTTAGTTAGTAAGAGTCTGACACTCGGTCTTGCTTCACCCATGGCAGGAGAAGACATTAGAGGATTTCCCCCTCAAAAAAAGACGCATGACTTTAACTAACTTGTGAATCGCACCTGAGAGAGAGAGTTAGTCAGGTGCGCTAGCGACTACTTGACCATCGACGCAGTTGGTTTTAAGTTAAGAAAATAAAACCACATTGTATATAGATATTGCTTGTAATACTTTTAATTATTATATTTTATTATGTAACTTATAAACATTTCATTGTAAAACATAAAATATTACGATAATACAGATCATCTCTTCACTCTTTATACATGTCAAAGAAATTAAATAAAAAACGTCTTTATTTCATTTAACTTAACATACATTTTTCAATGACAAAATTTCATTATATTTTATGTCAAAGGAAAAATAACTTTACGCCTATAGAACTAAAGTTCAAAATTAATTATCAATAACTCTAGGTTCAGTCAATATTAAAAATTTTAACATAAACATCACACATTTTAACTTAAAAATAGATCTGTATACAAAATATATTCCATAATTCTTCTATGTTCCCATATACACATAAATTTGGACTCTATTTACAAACCAATAAGATCGATTTTAGAATAACTATAATACTGTTAAAATGTTATTTTTTTTACATACTGCTATCGGTAGCAACAAACCTTTACTGGTAATAATTAGTGAACGATATTTAAACACGTGATAGTACTCATGATTACAAACAACTTTCCTGAAGAAACTTTTTTTGTAAACTCATTAGTTTTAGTTTTATCATAATAACAAAACAACAAAATTTTATTAGCACGCGCGCGTAAAGTTCCAAAATAGCTACCTAGGTACTAGTCTTCCGATAACGTGGGCGAAATTTCCTTGTTTTGTTATTGTGATAAAAATAAAACGAGTGTACAAAAAAATTTCTTTGTCTATCAATCACGCTGAAACTACTGAACAGATTTTGATAAAATTTGATATACAGACAGGGTACGACCTGGGTGATTGATAGGATGTGCCACTGGTAGAACCTAGTAATACATATAATATATTAAAATAAAGTTAATCTTAACATTGAGTATCTTATTTATGATATTTCAGTCAAAACTTAAAACAACATAATATACATTTAATCCCTAGAAGGGAAAAGCAGAATATAGTCAGCTAAGTTATTTAGTATTTAAGGAAATAAAGATAGATTCAGTACAGAGACAGTAAGCATTGGTTGTCTAGAGCCGATTGAATTACAAAAGATATTGGCTTCGTTACCAGAGGCGTAGCAAGCGCTGTATAGATCTGCCATGTTAATTATACGGGGCCCCCGAGCGTGCATAAGCAAAAATTAAAATCTTCTCAATATTTATTCTTTGAGAAATTAGAAAAGTCCGAATAATCAATTCCTTTTTTTTCGCGTAAAGCATGCTATAAAGTTCAAAAGTTGGAAGAAACTACTTAGGAAAAATAACGGCCCCCAAACACGGGCTTGCAGTCCGGGAAAAGTCATTGGATAATTTCCCCCCTCAAAAAAAAGGTATAACTAATTGGCCCCCAAACAATTTTTTATACGCAACACCGCCAAATCACGCTACGCCATTGTTCCTTACAAAGCGTACAATTTAGTATAACAATAGCTACTGTCCCTGTACTGAATCTATCTTTATTTTCTTACCTGTACCTATACTAAATAATTTAACCGTTTGTAATTACTAATATGTAACACATTTTCAAGTTTTATAAAATAGTATACGAACTTATAACACTATGACATAAACGGATCAATCCCAATAGGTACTTGCATTATGAACATCATAAAATTTAATTTACAACATAGAAATCGAACCTGCGATTTTATAGATAGTACAAAATAATATAACTTTAAATACCTAATAGTTCTTAGGATATCAGAATCCAGTAAAATAACTTAGCATAGTATCTGTCATGCAATTTCATCAATTGAACCATTTGTGCTCTCTGATAAACGTGAACCTTTTTAGTGTGGGTTCACCATGCTTCGGCACTGCAGTGCCGGCTCGACCGGAGTGATACCATGGCCTCACGGGAAACCGACGTGAAATAACGCTTGCGTTGTGTGAGTGTGGTTACCGAAGGCCCGATAACCCCCTTTCCCAATCCACAATTCCCCAAGAACCCTTAAAATCCTAACCCTAAAAGGCAACGCACTTGTAACGCCTTTGGTGTGTCGGGTGTCCATGGGCGGCGGTGATTGCTTGCCGTCAGGTGATACGACGGCTCGTTTCTGTACATTGAATCTTCTGATTTATTTCGTTGCGGGATCCAAGACAGTCATTCATGTCCCTGGGACGTTGGACTTCAGTGTTCCGGTGTTTGCATGGTTGTATCTACTGTAGATCCTGGTGCACAGGAGTGGCAGCGGGAGGTTGTGGCGAACTTGTCTTATTAAAAAAAATGCGTAATCTAAGGAGAAGGAGGTTCCACTTTAACCTGAGTTTCAATAAGATCATGCAACTCCATTTTCACATCCAAAGTCGTACTCTCCGGTAACATATCATGAAACGCACCAAAATTAGACACATCATTCTCTTCCTCGCTCATTTCTGCCGTACATAACTCACTCAAAATCATTTTACTCTTCGACAGATCAGAATTTATCACTTTATACCTCTGTATAGCAAATTCTAGTGAATTGTACGATTGCAAACAGTATTCGCATTTGAAAATAACCGAATCTCGTAAATGCTTTAGTTTATTATGAATATCAATGTAAAACTCGTCGTTGAAATGTTTTATGCAATTTTCGCAGTCTACAGCAAAACTTCTCCTACGCGATCCGAACGTCGCGAGTTCATCGACATCAAAATCTGTGTGAAACTTTTTTATATGTCGTTTCAGAGTTTTTCTCGTACTAAAGTCTTTCATACATAAAATGCATCTCGGTAAAACTTTCTGTTTTATATTTGGCACCAAATTTACATGACATTCATCATTATGGGCATCAAATTTCTCTTGCCCTTTAAACACTAGATTACACTCTTCACACTTATATATCTGATCTTCAGCCAAATGTTTCGTTTGCAAATGTATAGTCAAAGCCTCGTTACTGCTAAACGAAACTGAGCATAGATGACATGGAAACGTATTCATATTGAAAGAGTGTAACAGTTTTAGATGTATCTTGCAAGATTTGGCTGATTCGAAGCGTTTCTGGCATATATGACACTGTGGGAACGCTGTGGAATTCGGATGCTTAGTCCTAACATGTTTTCTTAAACTCCTTTTCTCTTTAAAAAGCGTTTCACATTCAATACACTTATGCCTTTGCATTCCCAAATGCGTATACTCTACATGCCTTCGAATATTTCTTTTAGATTTGAATTGCTTATCACAGTATTCGCAACGGGACCACGAGTCATTATTGTGAACAATTTTGATGTGAGATGCCAAATAGTATTTGTTGCTGCAGATTTTGCCGCAAAGCTCGCATTCTACCTCTTCATCTGTTGTGTGTTTCAACTTTATATGATGTTTCAATGACCGATCACTGTAGTAGATCCTATCACAGTGCTTACACTTAAAAGATACCGAATCTTCGTCGATATTTGTCGAAGATATGTTAGAGTCTGCGATTTGGGCTTGCGGATGGAAAATTCTCGTATGAAACTCTAAACTTGATATATCTGTGAATAATTTATCGCAATGTGCGCAGGAGTTTACGTTCGGAGGCGGCAGACAGACAGTCTTATGAGCAGTCATTGTCTCTTTACTGAAAAACTTGTTAAAACACACGTTACAAGTTGATAGAGAGTATTCAGTGTCGTGGTTGACTCGCATATGGTTTTTCAGCTCGTATACAGTCAAAAACGAATTCTCGCAGAACTCACAAGCATATATGTTATTCGAATCCATTCCGTATTGTTTTAGTAAAGATTTTTTGCAGTATTTGTAAAAGGATTTAAAAGAATGTTCTATTTTTACGTGCCGTCGCAACGAGGGCTCATCATCAAATGACTTATCGCACGACTCACATTGATACTCCGCATTCCGAGACTCAATTTCAGAAGTCTGATGGTGATATTGTACATGGGAGTCATAATTATCTCTTCCTACAATAACTTTGCAACAAAAATTGCACGTTAAATGCTCCTGATTATCCGAACTATGTCTCGTTCTTGCATGCCGACGCAAACTCTGATTGGACGTGTAAACTTTCGGGCATATATCGCATTTAAACTCCCCTTTTTCCCCATGAAACATTTCTATATGTCTCTTCAAATTTCTATTATTTGTGTACACTTTTTCGCACAAATGGCACTTGACAAGGTCTCGTTCAACAGAATTGTGCACGGATTGTATGTGAGCTATTAAAGACTGTTTTCCTTTAAAGATTTTATTGCAATCATTGCATGTAGGGTACTCAACGTCTGGGTTATGAAGCTGATTCATATGCCGTTTTAAATTGCGTTCAGTTGTGAACGTTTTTTCGCACAATCGGCATCGAATTTCAAAGCCTAAGCCCTGTAAATGCACGGTGATCATATGGGATACTATATTCTGTTTTCTGGTGAAGATTCGACCGCATAATTCGCATTCAGGGAAGGGTTGGTTGTAGTTATTATGTCCTCTCGACATATGTTGTTGTACGCCGGCTAAACTGCCAAAATTTTGGCCGCAAATATCACATCGACATGACGAGTTGATATGACAGTTTTCTATGTGAGTCTGGAGATTATATTTTCTCGTAAAAGTCCGCGAACAGTAGTCGCATACGAAGTCTAAAGTGTTGGGATACATTTTTGAGATTCTTCTTTTCTGTCGTGTTTATTTTGATGTTTTAGATCTGAAATTAAAGATTTTTTTAAATTAAAAGTTGTTTTTAATATGTTAATAACGCAATCTGAAGAGAATAATGAGGATAGTGACTCAGCAACGCAAGTGTGTGTGAGCCATGCTTCGGCACTGCTATGCCGGCTCGACCGGAGTGATACCACGGCCTCACAGAAAGCCGACATGAAACAACGCTAGCATTTTGTTTCGTTGTATGAGTAAAGTTACCGGAGGCCCGATTACTCCCCTTCCCAATCCCCAATTCCACAACAATCCTTAATTTCCAAACCCCCTAAAAGCCGGCAATGCACTTGTAACGTTTATAGTGTTTCGGGTGTCAATGTTCGTTCACCAGCTTTTACAATAAAGAAAATGGTAAAATAATGAGTGTACTGGGTGGGACTGCCTCATTGTCAAGTTTGTAAGAAAAACTGCTGAGCAATAAGATTTTAAGAATTAAATAATAATGTTATTAGTACTAGACTGAGATTGTGAAAGACTCTTAAGTAGTAGAGGCGCATAGTCCAGCAGGGGACTATTGCTGTTAAGCTGGTTTAATAGCAAGTAAATAACTATATTATAGTGACTTAGAAAACCAAATGAACAAGGTTTCCCCTACAATCTATGTTTTAATAGTTCATATTTTAATTTTAAGTGAAACTACTCAATCGTATTACAATACAATTTAACACAAAGCAAGATCATGACCTGGATTCTTACATATGACACTTTTCCACAGTCAAAAATACTATTAGGAGTAAAGAAACTTAATAAGTTGTGAATTTTATGCTTATATTTCATGGTTTAAGCAAGGTGTCTATTTTCTATAGTATTTCTTTAGTTAGTCGCTGTTTGACTACAAAATATGTTGCCACGTCCAACTAGATGTAATTGTGGTGTCGAAATAACTTTATACTAGCTTGAAAAGGTATTACTGAAGAATTTTAAGCACAAAAATAAATGAAAATAAAACTCACGATTAAATCCATTTTTGTGACTTTCACCATCACGATATTATTATTTATTTCGTTTCATAACACATTATTTTAACAATACCATTGACAGATTGTCTGGTCTATTGTTATTTCGTAAATAATCAAACTCCTTGCGAAATGCAATTATTAATTTTGTTGATGCCATAGTACTATGAAAACTCGAAATGAAAGATGAAGTCGACACTGTCTGTAACGATTTCGAAAACATTATTTTGATGATATTGCAATTTTTTTCTGTCCTCAAGCATCATGATATTTTAACCGATGTTTAAATTTTATTTTTGTTTGTATGCGTCATCTTTCAGGATTGATTAATTGTTTAAATTTCTAATCCAAAACAAATAACGAGAAAAATGCGACTTTTGTTTTTGTAGTTATGCACAAAATGACATTGACACTGACATTTGACAGCAGATCACATCGACGCCGGCAAAATGACTGCGTTCATATTGAAACAAAATTTCTAGACTCTGTATCAGAGGCGGTAATTAAGTAATATCAATGCAATCTTTTGTAAAACAACATTTTATTTCACTTTATTAAAAAATACACATGAGAAATACATAAAGCGATTAGTATAATAAAAATAAAATAGTAATTAAGTTATTCCTTAATTATAAAATACGAACGCAACTGTACGAAATGCCAAAATTGTTTGGGTTATCGTTTACTTGGATTGATTGTAAATACGAATAAATACCGAAAAACAGCTAAAAATAAAAATATTGTATATATAGTGAATAAATAAATACTGTAATACAAGTAACGGATCCAAAAAATAAACAATATTCGAAAGAAAATTCAAGAATTTTAGTCAACTCAATTTTCTCCCAAACATTTTACTTTGAAAACGAAATATAAATAAAATAATTATTTATTTAACAAAAGTCTAATAGATATGTCATTAAAGAATATATAGATGTATAAATAAGTGCAATAAACCTATACTTTGTAACAGAACAGTGTATTTATTACAAAAATAATATAATTGTATTTTTTTATTTAAAATAATGGAGAAACTAGCGCTTTGTAGGATATGTTTAACGGAAAACGTACGCATGTATTTAGTAGCCGATAAACAGCTGCAGGAACTATATGAAAGACTGACTAATACTCCAGTAAGTTGTTAAATTATGTATCTATAATATTTTTCCAATACATTATTTTATACTAAACAATACAGGACAACAATTTATGCCTGTTTTTTAGCAAGTAATACTTAGTTATCTACCTCCTCCAAAATACTATAACAACCACTTATATCCCTGTTCCTTGAGCATAAAAAAATTATCCACAAAATTGAATTAAATCCCTAATTTTGTGAATTTATTTTTGTCCAAATCTTAAAAATCACGGTATACTCATGTATATTAATGTTCTTCTTTTGCAAAACATTGTGTTATTCAGAGAACATGAGAAATACCAGTCCTTCGTCATGTCACACTCATTAAAATCTTTGCATATACAATAAAAAATTAATAGTTAAAAGTAAATTAAAATCTTTCAGTTTGTAACTGAAGACAGCAGACCGATGTTGGCATGTTTCTTCTGTTACGCCAACCTGAAAAAATGCTGCTATTTCATGAGGAAGTGCCGGGAAGCTGAGGAGGTGTTCCATCAGATGCTCAACAGAGATTATGAAGTGAGTAGTACAGCGACTTTGTGACTGGTTGCGGCTTATTGACATTTTAAATGCGAATATTCGTGAGTTAAGGGTCACGGTGACTACTTACCATCAGGTAGACCATGTGCTTTATTGCTACCATCCTCATGGTATAAAAAAAATACTTAATCATGTCAAAATGGCTGTAAGAAACCGGATAAAATTTTGACAGTGGTAAATTATGATCTGGAATAAAACATAGACTACTTTATCTCATGAATAAAATAATAAATATGTCTATGTCTAATGTTTTAAAATAATCTACAAGATGGATATTGAAATAAAAATTAGTCATCTACCATATTATAGATGTTAAAGATTGATGCATCTGTATAATTCGCGTATCGCTTTTCCTTTAGGGTACCCTAACATTACAAAATTTATTATTATTATTTAATTAAAAAATAATTGTTTCAGCAAAAACCGCCAAAAATTAATGGCTTACCCTACGGTGGTTACATCAGAACTGCTATACAACACATAGACACTACTGACTTGGACACCGGACACATCAAGCAGGAAGATGAGACCCTCAGAGCTGATCTGGGGATGAAGCAGGAGTCTCATGGTGATGGTATGTTTCTTTTTTGAGGGGTTACCCATCCAAGTCAATGTCAAAGCATTTATTTCAATTAATCCTAAATTAGGCACTTTTGAAACGTCAAATTGAATTGTCCGTCAGTGAAGCTAGGTGCGTTCCAAAATGTAGCTTCGAATGGAGAAGAAGGAGCAAGAAACTCCATCATTACTCTTTTCAAAAAATTATTTTTACAATATCTCTGATATATTATTTGATCATTTACCTATTGTAATGTCTTCTCCCATCCAATGTCTTCTCCCGCCTTGGGCGAGGCGAGAGGGAGCGTCAGACTCTTACTGACTAAAAACCACTCCGTTCCTACTCCTGCTTTACGAGCCGAAGTATACCTGCAAGGTAGACTGCAGCTGCGGATCAGGCGTTAGTATTTTGCTGGTCTTTTGGGGATTAAGAATTGAAGGGTTGTTGGGGAAGGGCGGTAATTGGGCCTGTAACCCCACTCACACAACGCAAGCGTCGTTTCACATCAGTTTTCTGCTCAGCCGTGGTATCACTTCGATCAAGCCGGCCTTGCAGTGCCGAAGCATGGCGAGCCCATACTTGAAGGTCGGCAACGCATAAGTTACACCTCTGATATTGTATCCACGGGCGGTGCTGATTGCTTACCATCAGATAATTTATCTACTCGTTTGCCATGAGCTTATGATTAGGGGCCCCCTTGTAGCTTAAAACTCATACAACAGACAATATTAAAAATCTTTCTAACTAAATAATATTATTTCCTTTACAGAAGTATCTCAAGACATAGACAACACCTTCTCGTTATCAGAAGAGTGTCCCCAGCATTCGGATTCAGAAGATGATTTACCTCTAATGAAGTTTAAGACAGAAGCGGAAGAAGATAAAGATATTTTACCCAAGAAGAGAATTAAGAAGAGAGGTAAGGAGATGTGCTTTATTTTCTAACTAATGCTCATGTTTGGATGTTTGTTCGTCAATCACTCTGAAACTACTGAACTGATTTTGATGAAATTTAGTATACAGACAGGGTATGAGCCGACTTGGGTGATACGATATTTTTTATCTTACGGGAACCCGGGTTAAGCCGTTGCAGAAGTTGGTTTATAAACATTCCTATTAAATCACTATTAAAAATCGGCCTCACAGGAAACCGACGTGAAACAAAGCTTACGTTGTATTATGTTATGTGAGTGAGGTTACCGAAGGCCCAATTACCCCCCTTCCCAATCTTCCCAATCCCTGATTCCCCAACAATCCTTGAAATCCTAATCTCCAAAAGGTCGATAACTTTTTTATGGTATAAGCCGGTAAACGAGCTGACGGATCACCTGATAATAAGCAATCGTTACCGCCCATGGGCACTTGAAACACTAGAGGCGTTACATATGCGTTGAAGCCTTATTTATTTTATGTGCGTATACCTACTTATTAACTAAAAACCACGGTTGATTCTGGAGAAAAGCTCTACTAGTTTCGTGTCACAGAGCCTACGAAACTAGTAGAGCTTTTCTCAATTAATGTACCAGTGAGTAAACCGTGATTTTTTTAGTTAATTTAGTATGTCTCACGATAGTTATTATAAAGATATGTGATGATATTGTTTTATATAAGTTTTTAAACTGACATGGTCACAAACACTATTATTTGAACTTATGACGGGATATTTACCATGTTTATTCACTTTGGTGAGTTTCCGATATTTCGGCACTGTTGCATGCGCCATGATCACGGATTAACAGTGTTAATCCGTTAAGTTCTAATAATAATGATATTGTTTCAGTTCGAAAACCGGACTGCAGTGAAATAATACTGTCGAAAGAGGAACAAATACAGAATCTGCAGGCGCGCTCCAAGTCTACGAACTATGTGAACTCTCCGTACAAATGCAACTACTGTTTCAAAGGATTCGTCGACGTCCGGGCTTATGGGAACCATAAGATGAAACATGATGTGGTATGTTTTATTTCTATACATTTTTAACCGACTTCAAAAAAAGGAGGTTCTCAGTTTCGCTTGTGTGTAATTATGGATGTTTGTGGTTTTCAGCAAATTATTATTTTTAAGACTTAGGTGACGGTTTTTTTTTTCTCTTTATTTATTTAAAGGGGCTTTTACGCATAGCGTATGTCAGTCCCATCGTAACCTAATCTATTATAAACATATTACAAGATATGAGCCATGAAAATGACGGTTTTAAGTATATTAACTTTGGACCTTTGTAATTTCTGAAGTTAATAAAAAATTGAAAAGTTTAATTTTTTTTTTCTTAAGCACGTTGTGTTCCCCCGTGTCTCGGCATCTGGACTTTAAAAGAGACTATCTCCTCTGAATTTGTTTCGGCATTTATTCACAGAGTAGTCGGATAGGAAATGTCGGCCTCATCTAGTTATTTAAGAGATTGACGTGTAAAAGAGTTACATTGTAACCTATTTCCAGAAATAATGACTTTGACTTTGACCTTCCCCCACTCCAGCGCAGCGGCCCCCACATATGCGACATCTGCCAGATGCGCTACCGGTCCGTGCAACTTCTGCGCACGCACGCCAACAACGCACACGTCCGGATATACAAGTGTAACAAGTGTGGCTACGTGTCGCATACTGGGTGAGTTCAACACTTAACATAAAATAATATCAGATTATTGTAAACATATATATACTAGAATTGGAACTTAAAACGGGATATTTACCATGTTTTTCAATATATATACATACATATCGTCACGCCTTTAATCCCCGAAGGGGTAGGCAGAGGTGCACATAACGGCACTCAATGTCACTGTACAATGTACTCCCACTTCACAATCTATGTTATAAGTCCCATGTAATAGGGGGTGAGCCTTTTTTTTTGAGGGGGGAAAATCATCCAATGACTTCTCCCGCCTTGGGCGAGGCGAGAGGGAGTGTCAGACTCTTACTGACTAAAAACCACCCCGATGCTTCTGCTGCTTTTCGAGCCGGAGCCCCGGTGAACCCGCTAGGTAGTCCGCATTGCCATATACTGGACACAATTCCAAACTCCGAGCTACTACTGAAAGGTAAACGAGGTACGATAACCTGAAAATAACTCAGCAATTCTTTGCCCGGCAGTCGCACTTGCAATGACTCGGTCGAGGCACTTTATATGTGTGTGTGTATGTATGTAAATAAATTAAAATTATTATTTCAGAAATCAAGCGCGGATTCATGAGAAATGGCACAACGGACATACGTACGAGTGTCAGCTATGCAGTCATACATTCAGGTACGATACTTAAGTATTTAGTTTTATATAGCTACGGTCGTCCCACTGCAGGGCAAAGGCCTCCCTACCCTCCTTCCACTCCTCTCTGTGCAGAGCTTTCTGCGACCAATCCTAATCGTAGGTGTCAAGTTCATCCCGCCATATCCCTCTATTGTAAAATAAAATTTCATCTATGTCTATAATTATGTTATCACCTCGCTGCTATCAGTTGATCATGCGAAAACACGCGCGCGGAATTATATTGTTTAGTTATTGTGATAAAAATATAACTAATGAGTATACAAAAAAAGTTTCTTCGGGAAAGTTGTTTGTAATCATGAGTACAATCACGTGTTTAAATATCGTTCACTAATTATCAGTCACCCTACATACATATATGTGATAGTGATTATTTATTCTCAGAAAGCCGACCTCCTATCTATCGCACATGAGGAAGCGCCACCCTACGGAGCACGTCTGCAATATATGTGGAGACAGCTTCGTGGGCAAACACGGGCTGCAGATGCATAAGAAGAAAACGCATGTGGACTGCGAAAAGGTATTTCAGGTTTTTTTTTAAAAAAACATTTCCCCACATTAGGATTTTCTCCTGTATCGTGTGTGCGTTTACAAACATACAAGTTCACATGCACATGACACCCAGACCCGAAGCAACAATTTGTGGATCACACAAAGAGTTGCTCCGTGCGGGAATCGAACCCGCTACCCGTTGCGCGGCAGCCAGTTGCCCAGCCACCGCACCAACCGTGCCGTCAAACGTCAAATTTTTATGTTGATAAGTCTGCGTTTGGCCACCGACCCGCTTACTGCCAGGACGGCGGCCGGCTCGACCGGAGTGATACTACGGCCTTACAGAAAACCGACGTGAAACAACGCTTGCGTTGTGTTTCGTTGTGTAAGTGAGGTTACCGGAGGCCCAATAATTACCCTCCTTCCCAATCTTGATGTTACTATCAGGGAAAGCAATCGCCGCCGCCCATGGACACTTGAAACACCAGAGGCGTTACAAGTGCGTTGCCGGCCTTTTAGGAAGATTGAGAAGAGCAGAATTGGGCCTCCGTAGGCAATACGTAGAGATGTAGCTTGGTTGTGCATTCTCTATCGCCTATACCACGGGGAGTATCGCTTACCATCAGGTGAAACGTATGCTCGTTTGCTCCTATTCCATAAAAAATCCAATAAATGGCATAGGATGTTTTAAAATAAATCTAAGTAAAAAAGTTACTCGTGTCCAAACTCCAAAGTTGGAAATGGCTAACTTTTCCAGTGTATTGTCGCAGTCTGTTTTACTAAGCTAATTTTTACAAAGAAAATACCAGCTCGGCCGTTCCTCTTCTTCATTTTTGAGGGCTTTGTTATACAAAAATCGCGTAAAGTTGGTTCTATTTGAAACTTTCGAGTTAAATTGTATCGTACTCAGGAGCAATAGCAATCCTCCACATATTTGAATTATATTTCCAGATGACAGATCCCGACAATCCCGACGACCCCGCCACGGGCAGGTTCTGCAAGGAGTGTAACATACAGTTCTACAACCTGGACGCTTGGAAGCGGCACATCTTGAGCTCCATCAAACACACGCTGAAGACTGAAGAGAGGTGAGGTTTGCAAAATTATTTGGTGGTACATAATTATTTTCTAAGTAGTCAAATAAAATACTTAATTAGTATGTTATCTGCTTACTCACCACCGCCAGTAGCAGCGACAATCGCCGCGTCGTGTGTCGCGGAATGCTGCTCATGAATATGAGCCTCTAACAGTTAGGTCCGTGAGTAAGCCGATAACATAATAATTAATACATAATTATTTATAATTTGGGGTAATAATACATAATTATTTTCTAACTAGTCAAATTTAAAACTTTTTTTTTGCAAGGACTCCCCTTTTGTCCCCGAAGAGGGGAAGAGCGCGAGGTGCACATAATGACTTTTAATGCCGCTATATGTATAATGTACACCCACTTTTCACCATTTTTGTTATAAGTCCCATGTAATAGGGTGAGCCTATTGCTATATACTGGGCAAAATTCCAGACTCTTTGCTACTAATGATTAATTTTCGGAATACTGAAAAATGCCCAGTAATACGTACGCAGTCTCGCGTTCGATTCCCATGTCGGGTAAAGAGCTGCTGGGCCTTTTTCGGATTTTCGAAAATCATTCTCAGTTAGCACGGAGTTTAGAATTGTGTCCGGTATATGGCAATAGGCTCACCACCTATTACATGGGATGATGGGACTTATAACACAAATGGTGAAAAGTGGGTGTACATTGTATAGCGGCATTACGTGCCGTAATGTGCACCTCTGCCTACCCCTTCGATACATTAAAATCAATGTATTATTTCCAGCACAAACTGCTCAATATGTCAGTGGAAGTATACAGGTAATGTGTCGTTGGAGACACATATGAAGGACCATGCAAAAGCTATGAGGAGGTCGCGCATCCCTCCCACTGGGAGCAAGGAGAGGAACTTTAGGTGTCAACAGGTAATTCTAAGTCTAAACGTGATAAATATTTATTTAGTACTAAGAATATAGACTTCTAAAACTAAAAGATAAAAAAATTGAAATTTTTAAGTGTGTTGTCAGCCTTTTGGTGGCTATGAATGAGGAATAGGCTAGGAATATAGCCTATTCCTTTAATAATTGGGGTATCTGGGATTGGAAAGATTGGGAAGGGGGATAATTGGGCCTCTGAATAATTACGCAAAAGATATGTCCCTCCCTACTTGAAAAATATATTTAAAATCTCTTTTATTATGTCAATTTATATGGATGCTGAGTCGAGCACATCGAGACATTATTACTTTAAATGCTGTGTGTACTTAATTAATTGTAATTTTCGAAATCTATATGCACAATATCATAATAAGAAAACAACAAAATTTCATTAACACGCGCGTAGTCTTCAGATAACGCGTTCGTCTCGCTGCTAACAGCTGATCATGCAAAAGCACGCGCGCGCGTTTAGTTGTTTTGTTATTGTGATAAAAATAAAACTAATGAGTATACAAATAAAGTTTCTTCGGGAAAGTTGTTTGTAGTCATGAGTACAATCACGTGTTTAAATATCGTTCACTAATTACCAGTCACCTTATATACTAACAAAGGGTTGTCTCTACCGATAGCAGTATATATAAAAAAAAAATTAACAGTATTAAAGTTTTTCTAAAATCTATCTTATTGGACTGTACATAGAGTCCAAATTTATGTGTATATGGGAACACGTGGTATGGAATCACGTGTTTAAATATCGTTCACTAATTACCAGTCACCTTATATTGCAGTGTGGATCCAACTTCGTGACGCGCTCGAAACTACAGAGCCATATAAACAGGACACATTTGGGGCTCAAATACAATAAGAATATTGTATGCGAAGTATGTGGGAAGAAGTGTACGGTGAGTAAAGTAATATTGTGTATTTTAACTATGTAGATAATAGCAGTGGTGTAGCGTGCCTTGGTGGGACCCCATATATGAATTTATTTGGGAGCTCCTGTTTTTTTCTTGTTTTGGGGGGCGGGGGATCATCGAATGGCTTTCCCCACCCTGTCTCTCAAGCCTCAAAGAGGAGACTTACCAATGCTATAAAAGCGATCCCATGTTTGGGGGCCCTTATGATGATGTTGATTTTCCTAAAGTTGCTACCAACTTTTGAGCGTAATTAGTAATACAAAATGTGTCAAAATTCTACCGCTGATAGGTAAATCTATCGTTCGGTAGGTTATTGGAATGCGCCGTAAGTCCATCATTGTATATTTGTACATAAAGTGTAAAATAAAATATAACAAACAATAGTTAGATCAAACGAATCAAATGGCAGCTAATACGTCATTTCTACCTACGAAATTCACCTAGAAGTGACAATATATTTTGGAAAGCATATGTTTCCCTAAGAAAATAAAAAATACGTGTCTAATATTTTACAAGACGGGCATTAAAATAAAAATCAGTCATCTACCCTATTATAATAAATTCTATCTTTTCCCTTCACAGTCAAACGCAACGCTGAAATATCACCAGCGAACGCACACAGGAGAGAAGCCATACTCCTGCTCGTCTTGCTCCAAGCATTTTGTGGACAGCAACCAGCTTCGTATACATACACGGACACATACTGGAGAGAAACCGTATGTGTGTGCTGTATGTGGCAAGCGGTTCAGTCAGAAACCGGCTCTAAATCGACATTATAGGGTGGGTATTTGTTTAACAGTACTTTTTTTATGGAACACGTCGGTAAACGAGCATACGGATCACCTGATGGTAAGCAATTGCCGCCGCCCATGGACGCTTGAAACACTAGAGGCGTTACAGGTGCGTTACCGGCCTTTTTTGGGGGTTAGGAATTAAGCAGTTGTTGGAATCGGGGATTGGGAAGATTGGGAAGGGAGGCCTCCGGTAACCTCACTCACACAACGAATCATAACGCAAGTTGTTTCACGTCGGTGTACTGCTCGGCCGTGTTATCACTCCGGTCGAGCCGGCACAGCAGTGCCGAAGCATGGCGGGCCATCCATGCTACACTAACAATACAATAGATTTTTAGTTTTCAACATGCGGTGTATACTACGACCCTCAGCCCGCAATTAAATGCTCATGCAGCAAATGTGCAACATAAAACACACATAACATGCAGTATACCACTCGACATGTTTTCCTCCTTCACGGAGCATATTCCGGAGGTGTTGACTTGGTGACTCAAATTCGAGCTGCAGGAGCTTAGAAAACTAAACATGGATTTACACAAAAGTAAAATTCAGGGCTAAAATAATTAGGAAATATTTTTCTTGATATACTTAAAAAATATCTACAATGTTTTTTTTTTTATACAGCATACAAATATTGGAATATTGGTGAATTTCATACACTAATTCTAATTAACTTCAAATTAGATTACAATCAAAATAGAAAAGAAAACTCGCCATTTAATTTTGGCGCTAAATTCACAACTAGTGTTGTTACTTACCCATTTTAATAAAAGTCGACTAAACTGTAAACTCAATTCTTTGACAGGTACACACTGGTGCGAAACCCTACACCTGTCAATATTGCTCTCGAACATTCAGCCAATCAAATTCGCTGAAACTACATGTCAAGACTGTTCATTTAAAACAGCCAGCGAACAGAAAGAGTAAAACAAAGACTTCTTTTGAAACGAAAATTGAGAAGAACGCTGAGAATCATGAAAATACTGAAGAATTGCAGATTGATGGGACTTTGCAGGCGATACGAGTTTTCACACGATGATTACAAAATGAAAATGATAAGCTTGTATATTTTTTTATAATAATTGGTTGTAATTCCAACTGCTATATTATTCTATACTAATTCATTTATTTATTCTAGTATTCTTCTTAACAAATATATAATTCGATTCTCAACTCAGCTTTCCGGCCGAAGTCTCGGGCGTATGGTCAAAATAAATAATAATTACAATAATGTATCTTTTCATAAATATTGTAATCACAGTGCTTATTTTTGTTCTATATGTCAATTGAAATTATACGACATTATTGTGTAATATTGTTTTATTTTTTATTCCTCTCTAGTCTCCTCTCCCTGACATAACGCAATGTTATTTGTTTCACGCCACATTTCTGTGAAACCGCTGTATCACACCAGTTGAGCCAGCCCTTTTGTACCAATACATGGCTCTCTCACATGAGGCTAAAAATAAGTACTTAAAATAAACCTATTTTGTTCTAATAACTCTCATTAGAGATAATCTGTCAAAATCAATCAAATCTAAGTTAAAATTGTTTGAAAATATGGATCAAGTTTTATAAAGAGTCATATTTACTTCATTTAGATATACTTATTCCATCTTAAGTACACCATTCAGCAATGAGTCTATATGTGATAGGCATAATTTCTTGATTCCAAACAACAGGAATTAGGATTTTTAAGTCAAAAGAAAAATACAGAGTCAAGAAATTATATCAAAATAGACTAAACAGATGCAAACTGTTTGTTCTATAAATCAAGAAAATTAAAAACTACAATATTATGCAAATATATTAGTTAAACAAGATAACATTAAAAATTCCATGCCTTCTTAAAAAAATAAAATAACCAAACTAAATAAAACACCACCTCGAGTAAAAATCGACTAAACAAATTAGTAACATCACCGATACCCCAACACTAACGATTAACAAATGTCACTCAAATAGTCAAAAACCAATCAAAGCGATTTAAAAAAAAAGTTGTGTAAACGATCTTATTATTATTGTTTTGCTACGAATTATTTGTTTTATTACGTGAACTACACACAATATGTCTGCAAAATAAGTGAATTAAGATCAATAGAACTTCTATTAACACGTGTAACGAGTCAAAACACAATAAAATTGTGAAATTACGGTGATGTAAACAGATTTATAAACAGTGTATTTCAACAACAAATATTTTAATCGGTTGAAATGTTACCGATTTTGATGTACAATAATATGGAAGGGAGTTCTAATTCGTTGAATAATACGCCTAACACTAGTTTTAATCAGTACGATGATAGTATTATTTTAAATTGTGTTAGAAATCGGAAGAAAGTTACGGAATTACCGAGTTGTCCGGTTTGTAGTTGTACTATTAGACAAGGGGAGTTGGACTCCCATTTAAGTTTGGAGGTGGAGAGATTGCAGAAATTGTCTGGAAGTGGGTCTAAGAGGAAGCTTAGTGTGAATTCTAGTGCTAATCTAGCTGTGCCTGGATCTAGTACTAGCCAGGATGTACTAGAAGATGAAGTAGATGTGTCAGGCTGTTTGGGCAGCGATGTTTACCAAGTAAGTTTTTTATTTAAGAAAAAAAGTATTCCCGCCCTTTTTGACCGCGATTTTTTTATCTGTATGTATGTATTGTGATAATGAAATAATTAATTTTTTGTTGCTATTTTTAAGTAAATGAAAATAATGTAATTATTATGTTTGCGTAGCTTATTAGAAACATGTTTAAAGTTTATTTATTACATAACTGTTAACATGTTTTCTTTTATCTTTTCTTTATCTGGTTATTTAGTTTTTCAATTTAAGTTCAATGCACTTAGTAAATGAAATATGTATACTTATCTAAAGTTTAAAAGATAAAAATGAAGACTTTTCCTATTTGTTAGAAGTCAATAATCCATGTAATTTGTGTTCTAACGAGTAAAATTAATAATAAGCTGGCGTTCCTCAAGGCGGCATACTTTCACCTCTCTTATTTTCTGTCTTTATTAATCTAATCACCTCAGAACTTCAGTGTTCGTACCATCTGTATGCCGACGACTTGCAACTTTACTGTCAGGCCGGCTTTGACGACTTGCCGAGCGCCATCTGCAAAATCAATGATGACTTGTCTGCCATCAGCAGCTGGTCGGCGCGGTTTGGTATCGCAGTGAACCCCAACAAATGCCAGGCGATCATCATCGGAAGCTCCCGGTCTCTGAGTAAGGTTGACAGTGCATCCCTGCCGCCTGTTGTCTTCGACGGTGCGATCGTGCCGTTCAGTGGTGATGTCAAGGATCTCGGCTTGCTCATTGACAGCAATTTGAACTGGCATGCACAAGTCACCAGTGTGTGCAAAAAGGTCACCGGATCACTGCGGTCTCTTTATCGCGTTAAAAACTTGCTTCCGTCTACCACCAAGTCAATGCTAGTGCAGGCCTTATTGTTCCCTATTATTGATTATGCGGATGTTTGTTATTACGACCTGAATGCAGATCTCCTCAATAAACTGGACCGACTTCTGAATAACTGCATTCGATTCGTTTTCAACCTGCGTAAATATGATCACGTTTCTGCACATTGGTTGCAATTACAGTGGCTGCCCATACGCCAGCGCAGGGAGCAAAGGGCGCTTACCACACTTTACTCCTTCCTCGATTCACCTTCTTCGCCTAGCTATCTATCCTCTCTCTTTCAATACACGTGCGCCAACCACAGCAAATATCTACGCTCTTCTAATAACCGTCTCCTTCAGTGTCCTACACATCACACAAAATTTCTTCATTCTTCTTTTTTTATCCAATCTATCTTGCTGTGGAACGCGCTCCCCACCGATGTCAGGATGCTGTCTAGTCGTTTGATGTTCAAGCGGAGAGTTCGGGAGCTTCTTCTGAAGAGGTTGTCAGAGTCTTCATCATGATATAAGTAGTATGTATATATTAAGTATATGTAAATAGTATATGTAATGTTATTATGTAGGTTTATTATTTTTCCATATTATTTAAATATATATTTGTATAAGTAAGTATATTCTATTTTTCCATCTGAGCTTTTCCGTACTTACTTGCTCCATGCACCTACCACTGGTTTTTCATTGCACCACCTAAAGGTTTGGCTGGTAGAGAATGCCTACGGCATTAAGCCCACCTATGTACACATTCATGTGCATGAAGAGTAAAATAAATAAATAAATAAATAAAATAAGCATGTAAAGTATTTTTTTTTTCATGTTTTATTTAACCAAGTTATATAATATTATCTTTAATAAGTAGCGTTGTTTACATTAGTGGTTTCCTACCGGTGGTCCACAGAAGACATAAAATGGTACACAAAATAAACACACATGACTATACTTCTGTCCAATAAATGCCATGTTTAAAGCTTGAACTATACTTTTATCAAAGGAGACAACTGATTTTGTGAATGAGAAAATCAGCATTTTATAATAGTGGTCTCGAACTTAATACAAATTATAAAAGTGGTCCTTGTCCAGAAAAGGTTCGGGAGGCCCTGGTTTACATAAGCCTATGTCCTTTTTCATGCTCAATACACAAAGCATAAAGAGGTTATAAACAAACTTATTAAATGCTGATCCCCTCGAACCAGCCTATATGGTAGTTATTAGGGGAGCCCTATGTTCAGATGTGGACATATTGTGGCTGATATAATGAAGATAATCAAACACATACTATACTAATGAAATAATGGTGGTAGATGAAAGAATAACAAAATATTTGCCCACTGCTCACCTCCACTGATCATAGTGTGATGTTTTATAGCCAATAACCTTCCTTGATAAATGGAGTATTAAAAGAATTTTTCAATTTGGACCAGGAGTTCAGGAAATTAGTATGTTAGTATGTAAACTATGTGTCTGGGCTATGTGTTAATCCAGATCATAATAATCTATCCTTGTTACTTTAATCCCCATCCCTTCAGCGGTTTGGTGTGGTTTAGTAATAAACACTTTATTAAGTTATTGTAACTATTTATAATATCAAGTTAGTTGCAAGTTTAATCAGACCTCCACAGATTCAATTAACACATGACACAACCGCCATATCGCCATAATAGACAATATTAAATTAATTTGTCTTCCCCAATCTTCCAGCGGGTACACGCCAACCGCCTCAGGCGCCTTCGAGCCCGTCGCCGAAGCACCCCGCCCCCTCAAAACGGAGAATGTCCAGTGTGCAATACTACGCTACCTGTGTCCAGGCTACAGAGGCATGCGTTAAGGTGCCTGAAGCGGACGGGAGCTGAGCTGGATGAGGATGTACCGGATACCAGCTCTGAAGAGGGTAGCATTGATGTTGAGGTTGGTAGATATTGGGTATATACATCATCTTTTATGTCTGTATGAGTCCAATGCTTTGCGTGCAAGTCCTATTTTGGGCAAAAGTTACGGATTTTAATCATTGGATAATTTTCTCCCGATCTGTTCCACTCCTTTTGATCGAAGCGTGATGTTTTATAGCCTAAAACCTTCCTCGATAATTCAACTATCCAATTCTCGATTTCGAGATTACAAACATACAAGTTCACATACACATGACACCCAAACCCAAAACAACAATCTGTGGATCACACAAAGTTGTATAACAACTTTAACAAAGAAGAGTCTGTCAGTCTATCCATCAATAAGAAATTGTTATACCATTACAGAACGACGAGCCATCAGGCGGCGGCTTCGGGGCGGAGTACCAGTGGTGTGGAGAGTGGAGGGTGAGGGCCACGGCGCTGCAGGACTCGGAAGCAAGGGACGCTACCTGCGTCCGGAGAGCTTCCAACGATCAGGCTCTGGTCAGTCACTGCATCATCTTCGAGTTTTATATTTGAACTAGCTAATTCTGCGCGGTTTCACCCGCTCTGCTTGGCTCCTATTGGTCATAGCGTGAGGTTTTATAGCCTATAGCCTTCCTCGATAAATACAAATCGGACCAGTAGTTCTGGAGATTAGCGCGTTCAAATAAACAAACAAACTCTTCAGCTTTATAATATTAGTATAGATAACTTCTACAAATACTTTCTTTCTGAGTGGAACCTATCAACGTCAATAGACGTCGCGGCAGGCTCAGAAGATGGCGGGATGAACTCGATGCCTATGAAAGGGATTGGCCACAGAAAGCTCTATGAAGAGACGAGTGGAAGGAGGGTCTTTGCCCTGCAGTGGGACGACTCTCTCGCGTTCCCTTGGTATTAAAAGTAGCCCATGTGTTATTCCCATGAAGCAAATACAAATTCTGGTCCATAATCTATACCCCTAGTGGGTTTACTGGGGCTCCGGGTCGACAAGCAGGAGTAGGAATGCGGTGGTTTATAGTCAGTAAGAGTCTGACACCTTCTCTCGCCTTACTCAAACCAAAAGAAGTCATTGCATGAGTTTCCCCCCTTATAGTCTAAAGGCTATTCAACACAAAATTAAACTAGTAAATATAAAAAATAAATTCAAACTAGTAGTTCTGGAGATTAACGCATTCAAATAAGTTGTTGTTAATATCTATGTATTGTATTTGTTTCAGGTCGTGGACGGCGATGAAGATACGGAATTATACGGTCCCCCTCAATACTCGCCGTCGAGGATAGCTCCCGATGTAAGTATATATGTAGTTATGTTATTTTTTTACGGGGCTACGTAAAAAAATAACACTAGGATTTTCTCCTGTGGGTGCGTTTACAAACACACATCCACATCACACCCAGATCCGAAACAACAATTTGTGGATCACACAAAGAGTTGCTCCTTGTGGGTATCGAACCCAGAGACCATTCGGCAGTCGTATTTGCGACCACTGGACCAACTAGGCAGTCTACTGCTGTGTACCTATAGTGGTTGATTTATTTGCGCCGGCCAATCAGAGCGCCGAACGCGTTCTCGTTTCGTTTTCATTCGAGGTTAAGCAGACTCGTACTAAGGGTACTCAACTGCCAAAGTAGTATTCCAAAACTAAACAACCAATGATTGTTTGGCCAAATATAGGAATCGAAACCTCATTTTTTTTTTTTAACGTTGCCCCACTTTTGTATTTTCTCCTGTGTCGTGGGTGAACCCAGTGTTAAGTCTCTATTTTTTTTAATTTCCAGGCAGATCTATCAACAGACGTATCGATAGACGCACAGACGGATGATCAGGCCGAAGCAGCAGAGAGTTCGGAGAGCGACCGACCAGTGGCGACACCTAGTAGCAAATGTAATGGATTAGTTGAAGCTAGCGCTGAAGTAAGTATTATATAGTATAGGGTGACCGGTAATTAGTGAACGATATTTAAACACGTGATTGTACTCATGATTACAAACAACTTTCCCGAAGAAACGTTTTTTGTATACTCGTTAGTTTTATTTTTATCATAATATCTACTATGTAGTAAACATATCAAGTTTGGGCTCATTTGGTATAATCATATCTCTCTTAGTGACCAGAACATAATGGATATTTTATAAATAAAAATGTGTCTTTAGTTTCCTTTTTCATAGTACTAACATGTAAACGAGCATACGGATCACCTGATGGTAAGCTATCGCCGCCGCCTATGTACACCCAAAACTACAGGCGTTGCAAGTGCGTTGCCCACTTTTTTGGGGTTAGGAATTTAAGGTTTTGGGGAATCGGGGAATGGGGATTACGGTAATTGGTAACCTCCCTCACACAACGAAACACGATCTAAACGTTGTTTCATGTCACTCTGGTCGAGCCGGCACACTTATCCCACTCTTCAAATACCTTTGGAAGCCAGTAGATGACCAATGATGATATTCTTAACATGCTTGTATGAATGTTACGGAAGCTAAGCACTTGAGTTTTTTTTTACTATGAATTTATTAGTTGAGTCCTAATTCTCATTTTTTCTTTTCAGACTAGAATCCAGGCTTTAAAAGCGAGAATAAAAGACTTAGAACGAAAAGCGAATGGCGGTGGAGAGGTAATTATTTATCAAAATCGTACTTTTATCATGAAACTAGTTGAAAACTGCATTGGAATCATGACTGAAATCTAAATCTAATGAAACTAGTTACTCCCGCGAGGTTTTTCCCCTCTACTCGTCTCCTATTGGTTGTTGGGTGATGTTTTATAACCTATAGTCTATAGCCTTGTTCGATAAATACTCTATTTAACAAAAAAATAATTAATTATTATGTATTATCGGCTTACTCACGTAACTGTTTGACGAGGAACTCTACTAGTTTCAAGCATTCCGCAACACACGACGCGTCGCCTGACGGGCGAAGCCTCTATCAGAAACTTTTTATTTATCCATAAAGTGGTCAGATTGTTTTGCGCACCTATGCTTACCGCCTTCGTAAATTAACGAACTTAACGCCACATCATTTTGAGGGTGAAAAAATCATTCAATATAAATTCTTCCGCCTTGGACGAAGCAAGAGGGAGTGTCAGACTCTTACTGACTAAAAACCACCCCGTTCCTACTCCTGCTTTTCGAGCCGTAGCCCTCCTAGGAAATCCTTAGCTCCTCTGACGTCACGTCTATCGATTTTTCAAGTAAAATAAAAACTCAGCGGCCTCACGGCCACGAGTTTTATAGAAAAAATTCAGTTATGTTATTATCCCATAAGGATGCCGTATTAACGACTCCGACTCTACCGCTGTCACTCGGCCACCCTAACCGAACGCGTGTAACGAAACCATAGCGCGATTCAGGAAATGTACGGAATCGTACAACGCCATCTATCGAGCGTGGAGACAACTCGGGGCTGTTTTGTTAGTTTACAGTGAAATGTATTGCGTAGGTTGTGTTTTTGGAAATTATTCTTTTGTGATAGTTTTGTTTTTATTTTTGTAGAAGTAATTGGAAAAATCAATAGTATATTTTCCAACAACTATGTATAGTATTATTAGAACTTGAGACAGGATATTTACAATGTTTATTTATGTCGATGAGTTTCCGATATATCGGCACTGTTGCAAGCGCCATGATCACGGATTAACTGGAGTAAATGATGTAAAACGTGTCAAGTTCTAATACTAGTGTTAGTGACCATGTCAGTTTAAAAACTTATAACTATGTATTACTTGACAGAAAAAGAGTATGGAATAATTTGATGTTGTTAGTGTTGCTTAGTTAACATAACAGACTTCAAAAAAAGGAGGTTTTCAGTTTAAACTATATGTGTGTTTGTGCTCGACTATCTCGCGTTTGGCTGAGCTGATTTTGATACGGTTTTCAACATGGTGTATTTTTCGTCAGGACGTCATCCGTTGATTTGTTCGTCGATCGCCTATGTGCGACTTCTGTCATCTAACACGTATCATGTGTCGGAACACCAGTAATTAATTAATTATTATTGTACATATTCGTTTTATTTGTCTTTTATGGTTTTATTATTTTTCGTCGAATTTAATTTTTTTATAATAATAATATGAAATGTATAACGCTTTGGTGTCAAGACTGTAATGTTATACTATTGTACTTTAAATAAATAAATAAATAAATTAAACTTTGTATTTTGTCCATGTTACAGATGAAATGTCTGATCTGTTTGGAGCAGTACACGTCGCCGACTGTGTCCATACAATGCTGGCATGTTTACTGTGAAGTGAGTATAATATAAATAATTGTATCTAATTAATATAAGGTGTTCTAAAAGTATCTGCCACGGCTATAATGGGAGGTAGTGTAGTGTTTGAACATTACAATAGTGTAGTTCGTAACCCTAAACAGTTCACCTGATGGTAAGCAATCTTCGCCGCCCATGGACACTTGAAACACCGTTACAAGTGCGTTGCCGGTCTTTGGGGGTTAGGAATTTAAGGATTGTTGGGGAATCGGGGATTGGGTTGGTTGGAATCGATAATGGGTAATTGGGCCTCCAGTAACCTTACTCACACAATGCAAGTGTTGTTTCACTTCGGTTATCTGTGAGGCCGTAGTATCACTCCGGTCGAGCCGGCACAGCAGTGCCGAAGCATGGCTCTCCCACACTTAGTATTGTTTTCTTCTACGACAAGATAAAAAAAATACGTGTCTAATATTTTTTCGTTACCTAGTTGACGGACTAAGTAGATATTTAATTTTCATACCCATTTTCCCAGTAGTAGTAGCATGGAGTCTGGAATTGTGTCCAGTATATGGCAATAGGCTCACCCCCTATTACATGGGACTTATAACACAAATGGTGAAAAGTGGGTGTACATTGTATAGCGGCATTACGTGACGTTGTGTGTGTGTGAGACTCTACTCTGCATAACGTGGTTCACAAATACGCAGGAAGCGTCGCTTCGTCAATGAAAACAACTTGCTATCAATTGACACATAGACAGTGAAAGAGATAGCTTTATTATAATCAATAATTTATATTCACTATTGTAATCTTTAAACACAACACTACCTCCCATTAAAGCCGCGGCAGATACTTTTAGAATACCTTATATAATAATTATTTTCCTATTTACAGGTATGCTGGCTCCAATCTCTGCGAGCTAAGAAAATTTGTCCGCAATGCAATGCCATCACCACTGCTCAGCACCTTAGAAGAATATACATGTAAAACATATATTATTATAATATTAACATACACAATACATTACCAGCGGGTAACAATCCACTACTGGACTATCGCCCGAATACTGAAACGCTACTCAATTTTGAGTTGTACTTAAATATCGTGCTATCTCTGTCATTTTATAAAGAATTGATAGTGACAGAACTACACTCGAGAGCGTCTTAAAATTGAGTAGCGTTTGAGTATTCGGGCATAATGTAGGCTGTTTAAGGGAACAGAGAGTAAAGTTCCCTAAGTAAAGCAGTATCCTCCGACCAGGCGGTGATCGTGTCTGGCAGCTTTCTGCCCAACTGTAGTTCGTTGGGATTGTCTATCCATGTTTATTCGCATGTACACTTCACATGTACGATGTATGGTTTATGACGTCATCCGTTGATTTGCTCGTCGATCGTCTATGTACGACTTCCGTCATGTGTCATTTGTCATGTGTCGCCACATCACATGACGAGCGACACACTACATACATTTTAATACAGGTCTGAATGAAATGCATGTAGTTATGCTATCAATAACTTTATCAGTCATTAATTATTATGTTATCGGCTAATGCCCGAATACTCAAACGCTACTCAATTTTAAGACGCTCTCAAATAGTTCTGTCACTATCAATTCTTTATAAAATGACAGAAATAGCACGATATTTAAGTACAACTTAAAATTGAGTAGCGTTTGAGTATTCGGGCGTTACTCACGTAACTGTTTGACGAGGAACTCGACTAGTTTAGAGAGTAGCTGCATCGACAGTCACCGCGTCGTGTGTCGCGGAATGCTGCTCATGAATATGAGCCTCTAGCATGGCTTGAAACTAGTCGAGTTCCTCGTCAAACAGTTACGTGAGTAAGCCGATAACATAATAATTAATTTAGTATGTCACACGACAATTATAATAAAATTTTACAGGCATGTTGAAGTGACTAGAAATATAAATTAAAGTCTGATTGTAATATTTTGTTTGTATATTATGTTTTGGGTTTAAAAACTTAAAAGACAATGTGTCCATACCAATTATAGATAACAAATGTTATCTAATTATATTAGTTCCTTCTTTTATGCGTAATGACCCCATAATATATCTATAAGACCCCCTAGTTTATGTCTAAAGGGGGTCTAAACAGTTTCTGTTTGAAAAAATCGCCACTCGTCTTGTTTATTAGGGATGATAGCAAAGCTTTATTTAATGTCTGTCTGGTAGATTGACTTAAAATATTTATACACGTATTTTTTTCTTTTCTTATAGTTGCAAGAACTGACGATATAATATTGAAATATGTTATATTATGTTTTATACAGAACGGCTCCCACTCCAAAACTTTGATTCGTTTTATCTAAGTATTGTTATCTTATAATATGACAAAATAAAAAAATACGTGTCTAATATTTTTTCGTTACCTAACTGACGGACTAAATAGATCTTTAATTTTCATACCCCGTCATCATCCCTATTTTGTTGGAAAATTTTCCTCGATCAATTTCAACATCACAGTCGTGGATTATTTAAAATAAATGACATCACATTATCGATAGTCCACTGCTGGACTATGAGCCTCCTCTACATAAGAGGGTTTGCGATAATCTCCGCAGGCAGGCGGGTTGGAGATCGCAGTGTATAAAACTCAGTGTAAAAATAGCGCTCAAAAATGAATACAGGTGATAATAACACAAAAAAGAACTATTTTAATTGTTTTCTTCTAAAGAAAAGAGAAAGAATACGCTCTTTCCTTGAAGGTTTGAAGGTCGTATCGGTTCGGAAATACTGCCGACGACAGCTCATTCCACAGTTTTGCTGTGCGAGGCAGAAAGTTTTGTAAAAAGCGCACAGTTGTGGCCTGCCAACCATCTATATGGTGGGGATGGAAATGCTGTCGTGTGGGTCGATGGCGAAAAGACGCGACAGGTATAAGATCACACATTTTTTGTAGTATTTGACTAGTTATGACAATGCACGGTTGGCTAGGCTACCGGCTGCCACGCAACGTGTAGCGGGTTTGAATCCGCACGGAGCAACTCTTTGTGTGATCCACTAATTGTTGTTTCGGGTCTGGGTATCATGTGTGTGTGAACTTGTATGTTTGTAAACATACCCATGACACAGGAGAAAATCCAAATGTGGGGAAAATCCCATAAAAAATGTTACCATCATTATCATATGTATTAGTTTTCTAGAGCGGTCTATTTACACCGGGTATTTAATATTATGTAAAAAAATATGCCTTCTATGAAGATGTACAATAATAGATTTAATGTAACAATTAATTAGTCCTATAACCAATTATGTAAATAAAATTATTTTTTTCTATGATTTTCTGTGTTTTATTGTTTTAGCTGTGTTAAAACACCGCAAATAATAATAATTGCAATTAGTTTTCTGATTGACTGACTATCAAAATCATTTTAGCGTCACCATTAGGCGTGCGCGATTCTCAGGGCGTGTGAGTAACGCATCCCCGTGGTAGAAAAAGCCCATCTATCATCTATACAATGTGATAGGGCTGAGACTTCTAACCCGTTAAGGCTGAGTGCTACATCTAATTTTATCGACAAAAGTCGGGGGTCGAAGGGGTCGAATCCCCTCCCCCTAAAAATTATGGCTATTTTAATATTTTTTTTACTTTTTTTTGATATCAAAGGTTGTATGCGTCGTAGAAACAAAAAAAACGACAAACGGTCGCTAATAACCTTGGCTAACTAATTCATTACTCTTTTCATATGATTGATAATGTTTTGGTGAGAAAAAAAAACATTTGTGAATTATTTTTACCTAAAAAATCACTATTTTTCAATATTTTCAATTAGGGGTTCAACTCCCCATATTATTTTTTTTAGTCAATAAACTTAGATGCAGTACTTAGCCTTAACGGGTTAGAAGTCCCACCCCTATCACATTGTATAAATATCCCACCACCCAAGTCAGCTCAAACCCTATCTGTATACCAAATTGCATCAAAATCCGTTCAGTAGTTTCAGCGTGATTGACGGACAAATGCTCAAACAAACAAACTTTCATATTTATAATATTGGCGTGATTATTAACTATATTTCAGAAGCTTTAACCTTAATACTTTGACTGCTAACTAAAATCTGTTGAAGGCAAATCTTCCGCTAGCGCCGGTCACTTTTGCTCCCCATAGCAGTTAATGTGCTAATGCTAAAATTGAAGCAAGAATATTGCACAACAAATGTTATTTTTTCTCTTTCTCTTTTTCAATCGTTGGTTTCTGCGCTGACCAAGGTTTCAACACCATCTCCGCAGTCAGGCTGAAACGAAAATAAAATATTATTTTCTAGTTTTAACATTAAAAAAAGGTAAATATTATGCAACACTAGAGAAATCTAAAATGCTTTGACGATCCTGTTTTTGTGGGGTCTCCATTTGGAGGTTGAAAGTCACATTTCGTTTGGGGATTCAATAGTCATATTTCGTTGGGGGTCAAACATCACATTTCTTTTACGGTTGAAGTGACATTTCTTTTGGGTATCAATAGTCACATTTCTTTTGGGGTCAATAGTAATATTTCATTTAGGGATTCAAAAGTCACATTTCTTTTAGGGTTCCAAAAAGTCAAATTTCTTTTAGGGTTCCAAAAAGTCACATTTCTTTTGGGGGTTCCAAAAAGTCACATTTTCCTTAGGGGGTTCCAAAAAGTCACATTTGTTTAGGGGTCCAAAGTCTCATTTCTTTTGGGGGTCCAAAGTCTCATTTCTTTTGGCAGTCACATTTCGTTAGGGGTCCATTAGCCACAAACATTTCTCTACCTCTACCAATTTACCTGCATATCAGCAACCGTTAAAGGCGGCTCATCCTCTCTGAGAACTGTCTCGCCGTCCAGTTTCTTCAGGTTTGGCAGTCTACGGGCAGCCTCTGATCGCCAGGCGTCTAATTCACAACCATCGTATAAGGGATTCCCAACAAATAATAGGTCTTCTAGGTGTGGGAGTTCCTATAACATCATCAATGATCAACAGCCTATAAGTGTCCACTGCTGACCAAAGGCGCGTGGTGATTAATGCTCAAATCTTCTTCGTGTGAGAAGGTTTGCGGCATACGGCAGCGGATTAGCGATTCCAAACTTATAATTTCAAATTATAAATCTAGGACTGCACGGTTGGTGCGGCGGCTGGGCAACTGGCTACCGCGCAAAGTGTAGCAGGTTAGATTCCCGCACAGAGCAATTCTTTGTGTGATCCACAAATTGTTGTTTCGAGTCTGGATGTCATGTGTATGTGAACTTGTATTTTTGTAAACTCACCCACGACACACGATGGGGCAACATTTTTTACGTGTCTAATATTTTAGTGTAAAAGATAAAGTTTGTATTAATATTTTTATTTAATTTACCTGTAACTTATTGAACTCGCTCCATTCTTTCACCAAGTTGTTACTCATATACAATACTTTTAAACTCCGCAACACATGAATCCCTTTCAGTTTCTCAATCAAATTATACGATATCCACAATTCTTCTAAACAATCACCCAATGACTCCTATAAACGTAAAATATAAATTACGCAAATTACGTACGCATTGCACGCATTCTACGCATCGTACGCATTGCACTTGTCGTACGCATCGCAGGCATCGTACGAATAGCACGCATCGAGCGGGCCTGGGGACGCTTAGCTTAAGTGAATCTACGACACTTAACAATTTTTTATATTACTTATTTGAAACTTACCATTCCTGTAAACGATTTAATATAATTCCGTCCCAAGGATAATACTCGTAATTTTTTAAAAGTATTCAATCCGGTCACTTTTTCAATCATATTCGTTGATAAACTTAGTTTTCTGTAAAACATAATTTTAGTATGTATTTAATGGCATATGGCAATAGGCTCACCCCCTATTACATGGGACTTTAACACAAATGGTGAAAAGTGGGTGTACATTGTATAGTGGCATTACGTGCTGTAATGTGCACCTCTGCCTACCCTTTCGGGGGTAAAAGGCGTGACTTACGGAAGTTGCATAATTTTGATATAAAAAAAACAAAAACGTTTATTTTGAAAATAAGCGCGAAAAGTACTTCGGATTTCCGAATATTGAATACAGATACACAATAACATTATTGCAAAGACATTTGCACGAACTGCCTAGTTCAAAAAGGTTAATTATTTTAAGTTAATATTAAATCTATTATTTTGTTAACTATATTGCATTACTACTTACTCGCAGTTAGTCAAAGTAGCGAGTGTATTGTCCATTTTTTCAATCGGAGGCCATTGAAACATTAAACTGACTTCTGTGGCAGTAGCCGCTTGGTCACCCGTTTTATCCTCCCATTTCTTTATAGCTTCTTTTATTGTAGTAGCTTTAGCCATTTTTTTTATATTTTTACTATATTATTTACGTCTAAACTGCAAATTTAATATGGCTTGGAAACTTAGTTATTGATCAAATAAAATAATTTCCTAGAAACGGAATCATCAGCAAACATAAATAAAATTACTGTTATATAGGCTTAATATACCTAGAATTATATAATTCTATAAAATATTTTAAGCATTCCTTAATTTATTTTAAACTAATTTATCGAACATTTTTATCTAAATGAAAATTGTCTACTTTTTTTCAATGTTGCCACATACAAAATCTTCCTAACTACGCAATAAAGTCTTTCGTATGCTTATGTCATGGAATGGCGTCCATTTCAGTAATAAAACCACGCCTTGTTGTATTTCGTATTGAATTACGTTTGTTTCGTGGTTTAATTTAGATTCCCTATCGACAAAATCAATATCCTTGAAAGATCTTTTTAGGTAAGTGTCATTTTTATTTTGACATTTGATTACGCCATGCTTTTTTTTTAATTTTTCTTTTTCGGCTTCTTTTTTTTAATTAAAAAAAACAAACGCCTATCTATTCTCGGACGGATGAAAAATTGTGTTTTCGATGATGAAAGTGTTGATATTTTACACATATTTGCAGTTATTTAATGTAAATGAACAGTTTCCAGATTTATGAGACGATTATATGTCGACTTGTCATCAAAATCAATAATATCAAATACCTTTTTTGCCGTGTTTCCAACGCCATAGTCTAAGGTTTTCTTTTTATAAAAAGTTATTTTTGACAATTTTTGATTCCCGCTTTTTCATTATTTATTTGAATTTGTTTCGCATTTTTTGTAGTTTATTTATTTACTATTGCTTTTAATTTTGTGATATATTTCTCCCGTAGCATTTTGTAAGTATCCGTACGTGGAAAACATAACCTTTGTTATTCATTTAAGTCTTTATTTACTTTTTTACTAGTCCACGATGTAAATATATTTATAAAGCTTAATATCTGCAATAATACACGCTATTGATCCCAATATTTATAAAGACGACATCTTATTAGATTCATTTCATTAAAAATATCCAATATTTTGATAATTTCAGAGTGTTTAACACACAATTTTACAACAATGGCTGAGCCACATGAAGAACGTTTTGTAAACGTTATTCCTATGCCGACGTCTCGCGCCAAAGTTAAGGTAAGTTTAGTATAGTCACGGCTTTCATCCCCGAAGGGGTAGACACAGGTGCACATTACGGCACGTAATGCCATTATACAATGTACACACACTTTTCACCATTTGTGTTATAAGTTCTATGTAATAGGTGGTTTTCTTCTGCAGAACACTAGGGAACTACAAATTAAGACAATGATCTACCTGTATGCAAAATCTCATCTAAATCTTGAATATGTTAATGTGATAGAATGCCAAATACAGGTACAAGCTAGTAATAAATAACTAGCTGTTAGCCCTGACTTTGTATGTGCAATCCCATTTTTCCTATTCCTGTAGGATTTTGCAGGAATTCCTTGGGTAAAAAGTATCTTATGTCCGTCTACCTAGGTTACTGAAGGCCCAATTACTAATTATTCTTCAATTTCATACGAGCAATCCCGCTTTTCCTGTTCCCATAGGATATGTATGAAATCCTCATATAAAAAGTATCCTATATCCGTGTATCTAGGTTACCGGAGGCCTAATTACTAAGAATTCTTCCCAATCCCCGATTCCCCATCAAACCTTAAATTCCTAACCCATCAAAAGGACAACAACACACTTGTAACACCCCTGGTGTTTCGAATGTCCATATGCGGCAGCGATTGCTCACTATCAGGAGATCCGTCGTCGGCTCGTTTACTGGCTTATACCATACCATAAAAAATATATCTATCTATCACTATTTACAGAAAGAAATACTTCCTGATGATGAAGATGAGTACCACTGCCGGCTCTGCTGGAAAGGGTTCGCCAGTGAGGTTGCACTCCGGAACCATGCGCGCATGGAGCATATCGATGCTTATGCTTCTGGAAACCCTGCGGTTTGGACTCATGCTAATGATAAGGTGAGGGCTTAATCTATCTATATCTATACTACATATTGTATTGTATGGGGAAACCTCTTATGACTTAATTTAAACCACATGTTTGTTATCATCTTGGCTGACAATATACGAAAAATGAGCGAAATAGGCCCAATAAGTAAGCCAAAAAGTGCATTATTCTCTTTGACCTAATTTGAATACTCTTTACAAATACGGCATTTTTACAGCCGCGCCGCATGTTCGTAACATTCCTAGACAACCTACAACACTACAGCTCTTCTGTGGTTAAGGAACATGAAGCAGTTCATACAGAATTTAATACTTTGATTAATTTAATTATTTAATTAGAAAAAAGCCCAGTAATACTTTGCCCGACTCAGAAATCGAACTTAAAACACCTTGCCCGGCAGTTGCACTTGCGACCACTCGACCAACAAGACCTTAATTTAATATCCCTCTTCCTCAAAATTTCAGAAAAAACCACAAACAGAAGACAGCCTGATCAAGCTGAAGACACAGCAGGTGCTATCCGAGATGGAACCGACGAGCGTGATGACTCTAGCGTCCAACGATGTGAGCTACATTATCATCAAGTCCGATGAAGGTCCAGAAGCGAAGAAGAAGAAGATTGACCGTGTTGTTAAGAAGGATAAGGTTATGAAGGAGGAGAAACAGGTGCCGAGGAAGGATAAAACTGAGCCTATCACGTGAGTACCTACATATTAAAAATACGGTAAAATGGGGTGAATAGAAACTCAGGGGGTGAATAGAAACAAATTGTTTATTAGGATTATTAGTTTGTTTTCATGTTTTTGGTTTTAATAGACCATTTTTGGTTTTAATAATGAATTAATAAAAAATATTTAAATGTTGTAAACAGTTCTAAAACACAACAAAATGTTGTTCTTATTCACCCCTAATTTGTTTCTATTCACCCCGTTTTACAGTAGTGATATTTTTACTTATTCGGATAACTGACTTCAAATGTGGGCTCGCCTTACTTCGGCACTGAGGACCCGGCTAGACCGGAGTGATACTTCACGCCTTTTTCCCATGAGGGAGAAAGTGAGTACCTACATATTAAAAATAGTGATATTTTTATTTATTCGGATAATTGACTTCAAATGTAGGAGAGCCATGCTTCCGAATGGGCCGGCTCGACCGGGGTGGTACCTCACGCCTGTCTCCCATGAGGGTAGGTAGAGACAATTGCTACGAATCTAACACACCTGTTTCGCTTCATCAACAGTCATCAGTCTTTTCATGCATGGTCGTCGGTTAACGGTACTTTTAATTTGGCCCTCCTTTAATATATCGCAAATCTGGTCGCTGTATGTCCGTCTAGAACGCCCTGTACAAAATTTAATATAAAATTCTTCAAAAATAACTAAAATCAGAAAAATATTGCCAATATTATTAGAACTTATGACGGGATATTTACCATGTTTATTCACTTTGGTGATCAGTTAATCCGAGATCATGGCGCTTGCAACAGTGCCGAAATATCGGAAACTCATCGAAGTGAATAAACATGGTAAATATCCCGTCATAAGTTCTAATGATAAAAACAGTTCAAGTTTACAAAAAAAAAAACTTATTACAAAATTGTTGGTAAACATGCCCATGAAAATACAAATAGTTTTCGATTCCCCAGGAACTACTAACAAACAAGTATACTCTTCCACAGCGGCCCCTTCGAATGTCTCCAACCCTCGACCCTGGTGGCAGACGGCACCTGCCACCAGATATTCTTCTCATGCTGCGAGTACTCCGCCCACTATCGGGACGAACATACGCGCCGTAGGAAGGGGCTCCGCTGCCAAGTTTGCGAGAAACCACTAGCCTGCAGCGGGGAGGAGGCACCGGCACCTTATGCTTGCGAGGTGAGTTTGATTTTAATTTACGAGTGTGTGGCTTGATTAGTTTCGAGGTTCGCTTGGGGTCTATGATCATGAACAACGTATACTGCTAATTAATTGATCATAAACAACATACAATAACAAATCAATTTGTTAAGTTTTAATACAGTTTTAAGACTAGAATGAAACCCCAATCCTCATAGCTGTGTAACGCCTCTGGTGTTTCGAGTGTCCATCGGCCTCTCCGGTTGCTGCGGCTACTGGTCCGAATTGTTTGTTTTTTTTTGTATTCGATAGTCCATTTATCGAGGAAAGTCTGCAGGAGCCGAGCAGAGCTAATGAAACCACGCGGAAGTAGTCAGTCATAAATAAAAAAACCGGCCAAGTGCGAGTCGGACTCGCTCATGAAGGGTTCCGTAACAGCAAGTAGATGACATAATATAAAAGTTGTAAAATAACTTGGTTTTACATAGTGTTTGTATGAACGACAAAGTTATATTTGCGGTTTTTGTAAATGTTTTATTTCTTAAAAACTAATAATGATATCTCGTTCAAACCAATTTTCGTTGTTAGTTTTCATTGAAATCTACAGCATATATTTTTTTCAATTTTCTCACTCTCTTATTTTAAAAGTTAGAGGGGGGGGGGGACACACATTTTTCCACTTTGGAAGCGTCTAACTTTCAAACGATTGATTTTGACGAAAAGTGGTTTTAGAAACCTTAATGTCTTTTTTAAAGACCTATCCATAGACACCCATCACGGATATGTAAGCTGAAAAATTTTTTTTTTGAATCAGTTCCATGTATGGAGTGCCCCCCTTTAATTTTTAAATTTATTAATTTTTATTCAAAATTCTAATAGCGGTTACCGAAATACATCATCTTACAAAGTTTCAACTATGTAGGCCCAACAGTTTCGAAAATAAATGGCTGTGACATACGGACGGACGGACAGACAGACAGACAGACATGACGAATCTATAAGGGTTCCGTTTTTTGCCATTTGGCTACGGAACCCTAAAAAATGTTTGTATATCAAAGTATTACTAGGGTTTATCTTGCTTTTTTTAATTTCGTCGGTAGTAACACGAAGTCTAGAGTAGTGTCCAGTATATGGCTATAGGCTCACCCCCTATTACATGGGACTTTAAACACAAATGGTGAAAAGTGGGTGTACAACTGTACATTGTACAGTGGCATTACGTGCCGTAATGTGCACCTCTGCATACCTCTTCGGGGATAAAACGTGTGACTTTATTTATTTTGTGTATATATTTGTTCCGTACATTGTATAGCGGCATTACGTGCCGTAATGTGCACCTCTGCATACCTCTTCGGGGATAAAACGTGTGACTTTATTTATTTTGTGTATATATTTGTTCCGTACATTGTATAGCGGCATTACTTGCCGTAATGTGCATACCCCTTCGGGGATAAAAGGCGTAAAATTATTTATTTGGTCTGTACATTTGTTCCAGGTATGCGGCCTAGGTCTACAGACCAGCAAGGAGTTGTCGGAGCACACGGCGATAGCGCACGTCAAGCTGAAACCGTTCGAATGTAACGTCTGCCACAAGCGGTTCACGCAGCACGTGAGTTGTACTCTATATTTTATGGTGATACACATACACATAATAGGGATGATGACTGGGTCAAAAATAATTTTTTTTATTTTTCGATTTTTTCTAGCTAAATTTCTAGAAATAAGTCTTCTATTTGACGTCAAAAACTTATGACGTCATAATAGACACACACACAACTTCACGCCTTTTATCCCCGAAGGGGTAGGCAGAGGTGCACATTACTGCACATAATGCCGCTATACAATGTACACCCACTTTTCACCATTTGTGTTATAAGTCCCATGTAATAGGAGGTGAGCCTATTGCCATATACTGGACACAATTCCAGACTCCGTGCTACTACCGAGAAATTTTCGAAAATTCGAAAAAAGCCCAGTAATACTTTGCCCGACCCGGGAATCGAACCCGAGACCCCTTGTTCGGCAGTCGCACTTGCGACCACTCGACCAACGAGGCAGTCATAATAGAGTATTTCATTATAAAGTTCATAGAAAATATCGTTTTTGACGGTTCGAAAAAAGTATTGAATTTGACTAGTAGGAAACATGCCTATTACATCAACAGCCTTTAAGTGGCCTCCACTGATCAAAGGTCTCTTCTCACACGGAGACGGATTGAGCATTAATTATTGAGGTTTCCTCGCCATGTTTTCCTTCACCGTTTGTCAGTGGTGTCTAAATAATCTTAGAAAGTACATATAACTCGGTAAAAGTCACATTGATAGATTGATACCTACTTGTCGTTGGTTGCTTTCGAATCCGTATCCTCATGCAAGAGGAGTATGTGAACTTGTATTGTTATTTGTTGTTTATGTTGTTATTTGTTTGTAAACGCACACACGACACAGGAGAAAATCATAGTGTGGAACAATGTTTTAAAAAAATAACAAGATCTGTGATTATTTTTACATAAAAAGAAAGCTCATAAATTATACATCAACAATCTCTTTAATTTCCAGGGCGGAGTCCTACAACACATGCGGATGCACACCGGAGACCGTCCCTTTCCCTGCACTTTCTGCCCAAAGGCCTTCACCCAGAAATCAGGCCTGGACCAACATCTCCGCATCCACACCAAAGTCAAACCGTACCGCTGTGTAGTCTGCAACAAGACCTTCTGCCAATCCGTTCACCTGAAGCAGCATATGAGAACTCATACCAACGTTGCTCCGTTCCAATGTGGGATCTGTGACAAGCGCTTCAAACAGAGCAGTCATCTCAACTACCATCTCAAGAACCACAATCCTGCGGTTATGACCGAAGAGCAAAGAGCAAAGTACTCTGAACTCATCGGTATGATGAACAATCAGGTTTTGGAGCAAGAGGCAACGGTGCAAGTGGAAACTGAGGTTGACAGTGAGTGGTGTGTTGCTATAGCTGAAAGCTGAAGATTTTGTGTTTAAAAAGTGAAAATGAAATAAAATGTGAAAATGTTCAATTCAGCGCCATCTATCGGTAAACGGGCCACGAACAGCCCGGAACATTCACTTTAAATGACTGTTTGTGAGTTAGTGATGATCATAATATGTCGGCCATCCATTAATTACGTCACACGTTAAGGGGGGAGGGGGGGGGGGTCGACGTAGTGTGATTTTATGTGACAAGGGGGCGGGAGGGGTCTTAAATTTCGTGACGTCACATTTCAATTATTATAATCTAACTGTTAAAACACGAACTTGGAACTATTATCGAAAATCTAGATTCTAGATGGAAATTTTTTTAATGTGACGTCACACTAGGTAGGGAGGTCTCACAAATGGGACCAATTGTGACAAGGACGGGGGAGGGGGTCAAAAATAATGAAATTCGTGTGACGTAATTTATAGATGGCCCCTAGTTTTTGTGGAAACTGTGACTTGTGTAGGATGAACTGTTCAGAAGATATTTAGGTGCTAAGGTACCATTATACAGTGAAATGATTGTAAACTGATGGTAGCGTGGACTGTCCAGGCGATACGTACTTAGGTATCGTCATGAGCTAATGGTAACATGTAAACAGTGACTCGTGTAGTGTAGAGATTGTCCAGTCAACTGATGGTAGCGTGGACTGTCCAGGCGACAAACGGCACTGCCATTAAATGAATTATTTAAAAATGTACGTCTGTTTACCATTTTAGGTAGCAACTTTGATAATCTTTACGCCAATGTATGATTCCTATATGCTGTATAGATGTATTGTAATAAATTTTTAGGCCTTTAGGCATAAAGAACTATGGGATGATAACTCAACGAAAATAATTTATTTCGACTTATAAAACGATTGGGCGATTAACGACTATTACTCAAATCCCTCCTGCGTGAGTAATCTAGACGCAAAGTGATGCGGCGCGGTGCGAATACAACAAACTGTGAAAATGTATTGACGTGGCCTACCATTAGTGAATGAATTGAATCTGATGAGTTACCATCCCCATTCCAGACAAAGTATTAATGATATTAATTCCTATCTCGAAATTTTAGGTTGTAAGTGTTGTGAATTTTGCATGTAAAGCAATATCTTCCTAATTTCCTATTTACTGTAGTTTTATTATATATATATAGGGTGACTGGTAATTAGTGAACGATATTTAAACACGTGATTGTATTCATGATTACAAACAACTTTGCCAAAGAAACTTTTTTCTATACTCATTAGTTTTATTTTTATCACAATAACAAAACAACAAAATTTCATTAGCACGCGCGCGTAAAGTTCCAAAATACCTACCTAGTTACTAGTCTTCCGATAACGCGGGCACCTCGCTGCTAACAGCTGATCATGCAAAAGCACGCGCACGACATTTTGTTGTTTTGTTAATGTAATAATAATAAATAAACAAATGAGTATAGAAAAAAGTTTATTTGGGAAAGTTGTTTGTAATCATGAGTACAATCACGTGTTTAAATATCGTTCACTAATTACCAGTCACCCTATATAGTAGTTTTGTTATATAGTGATTGTATAATATAATTAAATTATATAAGTACAGTACAATGTGTATGTGCTTTAAAGTTTATAGATTTTATAGTTATAATTATAACAATACTTTTAACTTAAAGTATGGAAATATGATTTCAATAAATGAATTTTTAGAGGTATCTTTTGCGTTTTTTTTAACAGACCTTAAAGAAGGTTCTCTGATTAAGCTGTGTGTATGTATGTTTGATTATGGCAAATCCCTCTTATGTAGAGGAGGCTCATAGTGTAAACAAGTAGACGGATCACCTGATGGCAAGCAATCACCACCACCCATGGACACCCGAAAACCAGAGGCTTTGATTACAAGTGCGTGGCCGGCCGATTGGGGGTTAGGAATTTAAGCGTTGCTCTGGAATTGGGGATTGGGAAGAGGGTTGTTGGGCTTCCGATAACCTCATTCACACAACGCAAGCGTTGTTTCACGTCGGTTTTTGATGAGGACGTGGTATCACTCCGGTCAAGCCGGCCCAGCAGTGCCAAAGCATGACTTTCCCCTATACTTAATATACTCTTTGGCATGGCTCTCTCATACTTAAGAGTATGATGTGCATACTGCATATATAATTGTATGTATAGTAAACACACCCACAGTATAGTGTAGGACAACTTTAAAAAAAAATCAAAGGGATTTTGTTTTAATTTTTTTCTACTGCGTACATTCCAATTACGAGATGCATGAGCGTGAAACGAAACGCATACGTCATTGTCAAGGTGTTCTGAAACGCGCACGTCGATTTGTTTTTATTCGAGAAAAATACCGATAGCTGATAAAAAACTGCATTGTAATTCAATATTATCGAATAATTATAACTTTATATAGTAATCTAAGTATTCTATACCAAGATGTTGATGTCCAAGGTAAGATATATTAACTTATTTACGAAAACAAACTATAAAACAGGAGTTACGAAATATTATAGTTTATCAATGAACAATTTATGCATATTTTACATGACTTTGCAGTTTAAATAGCTTGTTAATAACCTTGAGAAGGTATCTATTCTCTTTACTAAGAATATTGAATATATTAAAACTCGTAAAAATGTCTTTTAGTACCGAAAGACGAATAAAAACAACTATGGTTACATTTTCTTTTTTTAATTCATGTAAAATAGAGGCAAAGGTCATGGGTATTATACTTCCTTGTATTCGTATAAAAAACCTATTACATAAAACCTATTGAAATGTATATACTTTTAAAAAAAAATTACAATTGTACAATTACCAATTGGAAAAATGTATCAGAGCAATTGTAAACATGAATTTCTTTTTCATGTCGGTCGTTTTTTTCCATTCGAGCTACACTTTGGAAGAAACTAAATGATTAGAAATAAATTGAATCAGTTCTAACTTTTCATCAGCAAAAGTAAAAAGAAGATAATTCTAAATTAATTATTATGTTATCGGCTTACTCACGTAACTGTTTGATGAGGAACTCGACTAGTTCCAAGCCATGTTAGAGGCTAATATTCATGAGCAGCATACCGCGACACGATACGGTGACTGTTGCTGCCACTGATTACAAGTTAATTCTAGGAATATTTCTTTACATTACTTTTCTTTCTCTATGACCTTACAAATATTCTATAATAATAATAAAAAATAATAAAACCCTTTCCACTGATATTCGAGTGTTCTGTTGTTACTGTGTGTGCCTCTTGGCATAGGCCTTCTCTAACAACTTCCATTGAGATCAATCTTTTGCCGATATTCTAACAAAAACAAAAACCATAAAAATACAATAAAAAAGACTTATTCAAATATCACACATTCTCCTTTTCAGCTGGAAGTTCTAGTAGACTTCGGTCCGAAGCCAGACGAAGTTGTCCTAAACAAGACCCTCGCAGAACTGAAGTCCCAAGAAGGAGTGAAAGACGCAGTGTATAAGGAAGGAGCCATATTAGTTGAGACTGCGCTACCGAGCACACAAGTACTGGAGATGGTCTCCAAGACTTCTGGCAAACGAGCTGTGTTGCAGGGCTTTGGAGGTGAGAAATTGTATTTTATGGTATAAGCCGGTAACCGAGCTGACGGATCACCTGATGGTAAGCAATCACCAGATAAAAACACCAGAGGCGTGACAAATGTGTTGCTAGCATTTTGGGGGTTAGGGATTTTCCTTTGGAAGGGTTATTGGGGAATCGGGGATTGGAAAAGGCCCTACTTTTTTTATGCAACACGCTGGTAGTTGAGCATACGTATCACCTGATGGTAAGAAATTGCGACGGCACAAACGCCGGCAACGCACTTGAAACACCAGGGCCGTTACAAGTGCGTTGCCGGCCTTTTGGTGGTTAATGATTTAAGGCAGTTGTCCCACCGGCAACGAGTAACGAGTAGAGCTAGATCTAGCGACGAGTTAGCGAGACGCGGGGAGCGAGTGCGTAGTTTCGATATTTGTGTAGTTCGGCTATAAGCGAGTGTGCGAGTGAGGCGGGCGAGTGTCGCCGAGCGAGTGTTGTCTTTCATAGCTCTTGTCGTTCAGCGACAAACTAGTGAAGCGAGCACTCGCCGGCAGTGTGAACAGTCAGCGATCAACTGTTTATATATGCATCTCTTTTGTTTACACGGAAAGTATATCTATTGTACGTTTCTTGAGCGAGAAAATAGCCGACAACTGCCTAAGGGTTGTTGTGGAATCGGGGATTGGGAAGATTGGGAAGGGGATAATTGAGCCTCTGGTAACCTTGGTTTCACGTCGGTCTTCTGTGAGGCCGTGCTCTGCCACACTTATCGAAGGGAGAAGAACGAGCAAGAAACTCCATTAGAAATTATAAGCCCAGGTTTCTTCACCATGTTTTCCTTCACCGTTTGTCAGTGCTGTCTAAATAATCTTAGAAAGTACATATAACTCAAAAAAAGTCACATTGGTACTGGCCTAAATTAATTATTATGTTATCGGCTTACTCACATAACTGTTTGGTGAAGAACTCGACTAGTTTCAAGCCATGCTAGAGGTTTAAGCCGATAATATGATAATTTAGTGTGTCTCACGAAAGAAAATTAAATTTAGCTCTATGGATGCATTAAGGTGATTTGATTTGAAAGTTATAATTAAAAGATAATCTTACAAAGTACATGTAACACGGAAAAAGTCACATTTTCACTGGCCGTTGGCCGACATTCATCATGATTTCACCACACGACAAAATTAACTTTTTTTTTCACAGAAACCCAATCAGCAGTAGCGATGATATCGAGCCAGTCCTGCTGCAAGATCAAGAGGCAGGTGCTGGGAGTGATCAGGTTCCAGCAGACGGAGGAGGGTGCGCTAGTAGCTGATGGCAGCATCGACGGGCTGCCGGCAGGCATGCATGGTGTGCACGTGCATACTGCTGGGGACTTGAGCCAGGTTTGTGTGATAAGTGACGCTGTATGACAGATGGCGCGATGACACGATATGATTAATGACGCTATGTTACCAGTGACACAATTACCAGTGATACAATATGATCAATGACACAGAATGTCCAGGGCCGCGATATGACCAATGACGCGTAGTGACCAGTGACACAAACACAATACGACCAATGTTGCGATTTGACCAATGACGCGGTTTGGCCAATGACACGACATGACTAATGACGCGGTTTAGCCAATGACGCGATATGGCCAATGACGCGGTTTGGCTAATGAGGCAATATGACCAATGATGAATGGTGGCCGACGGCAGCATCGACGGGCTGCCGGCAGGCATGCACGGCGTGCATGTGCATACTGCTGGGGATTTGAGCCAGGTTTGTGGGACTAATGATGCGGTTTGATCAATGACGTGATATGATCAATGATGCGAAGTTACCAATGACACAATTACCAGTGATACAATATGATCAATGACACAGAATGACCAGTGACATAGAGTGACACGATATGATCAATGAGGCGTAGTGACCAATGACACAATATGGCCAATGTCGCAACATGACCAATAACACTATGCAATGACGAATGGTAGCTGACGGCAGCATCGACGGGCTGCCGACAGGCATGCACGGTGTGCACGTGCATACTGCTGGGGATTTGAGCCAGGTTTGTGTGACTGATGACGCTGTTTGACCAATGGCGCGGTTTCGCCAATGACGCGGTTTTACCAATAATGCGGTTTGACCAATGACGCGGATTGATCAATAACCTGATTTGACCAATGACGCGGATTGATCAATAACCTGATTTGACCAATGACGCGGATTGATCAATAACCTGATTTTTTTTTTTTTTTATATATTGAATGGGCCGACGTTTGGCCGCTATCTCGCCTGATGGTAAGTGATGATGCGGCCTACGGTGGAGCACGTCTGCCCATAAGCAACCTATTCACTCGGGCTTTGAAGACACCCAGGTTGTACCCATCAGGAAACACAGACTCCGGCAAGGAGTTCCACTCCCTAGCAGTTCGCACAAAGAAGCTTGAAGCGAAGCGTTTCGTGCGAGTGGGTGGGATATCCACCATGAAACGGTGACGCCTCGCCGATTGTCTTGTGGTTCGTTGATGGAAAGGACTAGGGGGAATCAAGTTGTGCAGTTCCCCTGCACACTCTCCGAAATGTATCCGGTAAAAAACGGAAAGGCTTGCGACCTTGCGCCTGTGTTCAAGGCTTTGAAGCCGGGCCTCCACAAGCGCATCATCATTGATGAGCTTCTTGGCACGCCTTTCAATGCGCTCGAGCGCATCCAACTGGTGTCTAGCCGAGCCGTCCCAAAGGTGAGAACAGTACTCCATACATGACCGAACCTGCGCCTGGTACAGGCTCAGTAGTTGTTTCGGTGTGAAGTACCGTCTCACCTTCGAGAGGATACCCAACTTCCTACCAGCCAGATGCGCCTTCGACTCTATATAAGAACCGAAGTTTAGCGTTGGCGATAGAGTTACGCCCAGAAGCTCAAGATGATCCGATATTGGAACGGATACATTTCGGAAAGTAGGAGTCAGCGGAAATTGACTCCGTTTGGCAGAGAAGAGACACGCCTGGGTTTTGGTAGCGTTGAACTTGACCAAGTTGGCGTCACCCCAATCGGAGACCGCCTTCAAGGACGAGTTCAACCGTTCGACCATTGATTCTCTTAGAGACTGGATCTGTGTTCCGCTAGTCCGCGCATCGGACACATACCTTTCAACAACTGTGCTGTCATCCGCATACCCAAAGATACCGGGCTTAAGCAGGTCGTTGATGTGCAGCAAAAAGAGCGTTGCTGAAAGTACTGACCCCTGAGGGACTCCGGCGTTGATGCCAAATTGGTCAGACGAGCAGCCATCGATGACTACTCGAATTGACCGATCCGTCAGGAAGTCTGCAATCCATCTGCACAGATCAGCGGGAAGTCCATACGCAGGAAGCTTGCCGACAAGACTGTCGTGCCATACCCTGTCAAAGGCCTTAGATATATCGAGCGAGACAGCTAATGCTTCCCCGTGCTTCTCGATGGCCTCGCTCCAAATGTGAGTGGCATACGCAAGAAGGTCCCCAGTAGATCGGTTGCGGCGAAACCCATACTGCCGATCGCTGAGGAGGTCGTTACCTTCAAGGTATGCCATGAGCCTGTTGTTAAGCACACGTTCCATACTCTTGCAGAGTATGGACGTGACCGAGATAGGTCGGTAATTATTGGGGTCGGCACGACTACCTTTTTTGGGCACAGGCTGCACGTTGGCCAGCTTCCATGCAACCGGCACTTGACCCGTCTCTAAGGAAAGGCGGAACAGACGTGTCAGGATTGGAGACAACTCAGGCGCACAGGTTTTTAAAACCACGGCTGGGATTCCGTCGGGTCCACTGGCCTTATTCACGTCGAGATTACGCAACGTCTTATATACCTCCTTCTGTCGGATGCGAATTTTCGACATTTTTGTCTCGCAAACGTTATGTAGAGAAGGAGGCATAGCGCCACCAGTATCAAGACGTGAAGACTCCGCAAATAGGGAAGCAAACAAGTTCGCTTTCTCTACTGCGGTGTGAGCCAGCGTCCCGTCAGGCCCCAGGAGAGGCGGAAGTGAGGGGCGGCAGAAGTTCGATTCAACCGCCCTGGCTAGGGACCAGAACGCTTTACTCCCCGCTGGGTAGGAAGCCAGTTTGTTCCCTATTCGGCCAATGTGGTTGAACCGAGCCATCCGCAGTGCCTTTTTGCATGACTTGGCAGCCCGGTTGAAGGCTCTCTTCTTCTGAGGAGTGTCGCCAGCCTTACGGCGCCTGGCACCCGCCCATGCCAAGTATGCCGCATGCTTTCGCGCCTCAGCACGTCCGCAGTCGGCATCAAACCATGGACGAGTGCCACCGGAAGATGCTGCGTCCGAGAATGGGATGTAGTATTCCATGCCCTGACGCAGCACCCCCGCTACGGCATCCGCACAAGCTGACGGGTCACTGGATGAGAAGCAAACAGGCCGCCAAGGATAGGATGCAAAGAAAGATCGCATCCCATCCCAATCTGCTGACTTGTACCGCCACATCCGCCGAGATCCCCTGGGACTAGGATCCTGCGGCGAGTGTGTGGATACAGATTTCACCAGACAGTGGTCAGAACTACCCAGGGGTGATGAAACTGACACTGATTTAACCAATGACGCGGTTTGGGCAATGACATAGTATGACCAAGGACGCGATATGATCAATGACGCGATGTTACCAATGATACGAAGTGAATAATGACACAATATAACCAATATTGCGATATGACCAGTGAAACAATATGTCATAAATTATCGTGTCATAATTGGTCATAACCAATGACGCCATGTTACTAATGACACGTTGTGAATAATGCCACAATATGACCACTGACGCAATATGACCAATGAAACAGAATGTCCAGTGACACAATATCAATGATCAAGTCGCGATATTACCAATGACGCGATGTACTGGATGAAGAATGACACAATATGACCAATGACACGATATTATAAATCGGCGCTCTGACTGATTAGTTCATTTGCGCTGGTCAATCAAAGCAGACCGCCAAACGCGCTCTCGTTTCGTTTTCATTCAGTTCGTCGTACATGGAATATTTCTCCATTCCCAGGGCTGTAAATCTATAGGCGAGCACTTCAACCCGTGCGGGGCTCCACACGGTGGTCCCGAAGACCCGAAGGACAGGCGCCACGCCGGTGATCTTGGCAACATCATCGCTGATGAGAACGGACGCGCTACCTTCAGAATAGTCGATAATGTACTAAAGGTAAATTAAATTTCCATCATCGAACCACAAGACAATCGGCGAGGCGTCACCGTTTCATGGTAGATATCCCACCCACTCGCACGAAGCGCTTCGCTTCAAGCTTCCTTGTGCGAACTGCTAGGGAGTGGAACTCCTTGCCGGAGTCTGTTTCCTGATGGGTATAACCTGGGTGTCTTCATAACCCGAGTGAATAGGTTGCTTATGGACAGACGTGCTCCATCATCACTTACCATCAGGCGAGATAGCGGCCAAACATCGACCCATTTAATATAAAAAAAAAGTGTAACAAGTGTGGGAGAGCCATGCTTTAGCACTGCTGTGCCGGCTCGACCGGAGTGATACCACGGCCGAGCAGGAAGCCGGCGTGAAACTACGCTTGTGTTGTGTGAGTGAGGTTACCGGAGGCGCAATTAACCCCTCACCAATCTTCCCAATCCCTGATTCCCCAACAACCCTTAAATTCCTAATTCCCAAAAAGTCGGTAACGCACTTGCAACGCCTCTGGTGTTTCGAGTGTCCATGGGCGACGGCGATTGCTTACCATCAGGCCATCAAGTGATCCGTCTGCTCGTTTACCGGCTTAAAACTACCATATACCATACCGTCACTAATGTGTTGCCGGCCTTTTGAGGGCTAATTTAAGGGTTATTGATGAATCGGGGATTGGGAACATTGGGAAGGGGGGTAATCGGGCCTCCGCTAACGGTATCACGTCGGTTTTCTGTGAGACCGTGGTATCACCTATCATTATTTCCTACCTAGAGTAGTTCCTAACTTTTAATTTAAGTAGTTTTTTAAATGTTAGGACACCCTAAAGATACGCATCAATTTATTACATCTATAATGTATTTCAGGTATGGGATATAATCGGCCGATCAGTGGCTGTGACTGAAAGAAAGGACGACCTCGGTCGAGGTTGTTCACCGTCCTCGAAGATAGACGGCGATAGTGGGACACCGTGAGTATACTTATTTTTTATATATTTTTTTAATATTGCCCCACACTAGGATTTTCTCCTATGTCGTGGGTGCGTTTACAAACATACAAGTTCACATACACATGACACATACAAAGAGTTGCTACATACATACATAACCTCACGCCTGTCTCCCATGGGGGTAGGCAGAGACTATGGAACGCCAATTGCTACGAATCTTACACACTTCTTTCGCTTCATCAACAGTCATCAGTATTTTCATGCATGCTCGTGCTCCGTGCGGGAATCAAACCCGCTACACGTTGCACGGCAGCCAGTTGCCCAGCTACCGCACCAACCGTGCATGCATAGTCCAGCAGTGGACTGTCACCCGCTGTTCATAATAACACTAACTTTTTAAAATATGATTTTATTGTAACTTTCGTGAGACATACTAAATTAATTATTATGTTATCGGCTTACTCACGTAACTGTTTGACGAGGAACTCGACTAGTTTCAAGCCATGCTAGAGGCTCATATACATGAGCAGCATTCCGCGACACACGACGCGGCGATTGTCGATGCTACTGTCTAAACTAGTCGAGTTCCTCGTCAAAACATTACGTAAGTAAGCCGATAACATAATAATTAATTTTTAAAATATTTTTTTCAGGATAGCATGTGGCATCATAGCTCGTTCAGCGGGCGTGTTCCAAAACCCGAAGCGTATATGCGCATGCGACGGTGTCGTGGTGTGGGACGAGAGGGACCGCCCTCTAGCCGGCAAGGGCAGAAGAGAGGAGAAGCAAGAGAAGCAAGAGAGGAGATGTTGCCAGAATCATAGTAATAACGCTAATGTTAATCCTTGTTGTAAAGTTTAATTTTAATAGTACGGCCTCGCAGGAAACCGGCGTGAAAGGGGGACAAATGAGCTGGGGCCTTAGTCTGCTATTAGAGGGACGGAGCTATACAACCTACATAGCTCCGTCCCTCTTGCACTGCTTAATGATCGAGAGAGACGGAGCTATACAATCTACATAGCTCCGTCCCTCTCGCACTGCTCAGTGATCGACCATTCTGACACAATTGTAATAGCAGACTAAGGGCCCTGATGGATTCCCTGATGGTAAGCAATCCCCGCTCATAGATACCCAGAATATCAAAGGAGTTACAAGTTCATCGATAACGGGGACGGGGGACGATGGGGCGGGGAGTGTTTTACCCTCCGGTATCCTCATTAACACGGTGAAACACGCCCAAGAGAGGGTAAACTCTTAAACCCTCAATATGAATGGACTGGCACGACCGGAGTGATATCACGGCCTTGCAAAAAACACCAAAATAAAGGCCGAATAAAAAGGTTTGCTACGAATTTATATCTCCTGTGGTGTTGCGGGTTCATGGACGCGGATTGCTTGCCATCAGGTAACCTGTCTGCTCGACTGCACGCAGTAATATATTTTTAATTTAATTTAATTCATATAAGTACATAATACTGCTTTAAGTAATGTATATGGGAAGGTATATACTTGTATAAGTTATTTTTCATTGATTTGAATAATAAAAACATGTTGTTATTGTTGAATTTGTAGTTTTTTTTAAAGAATACTACTGATCTACCATGAAGCAAGTACAAAGTGGAGATGCCATAATGTGATTGTGTACTGTGACACAAAACACGGCCCTGTCCAATGATATTATAAGTAAAAAGGTGTAGATAGGTTATGAGCGCTCAGTAAATGGCACATCCCACAAAAACATTTCATGTTAAATGTTGCCAAGACGAGACCATATAGCTCGCACTGTCAAAAAGTAATCAGATCCCGTGTAGAGCCAAGTTTCTAACCCTATACTTTTGAACTGGCGAGTCGGCCGCACGGACTTTTTGCTATTCGTCATATGGGCTTGAGCTTAAAAATCTATTCAATCTTCTAAACTCTTTCCGTGCGGCCAACTCGCCAGTTCAAAAGTATAGAGTTAGAAACTTGGCTCTACACGGGATCTGATTACTTTTTGACAGTGCGAGCTATATGGTCTCGTCTTGGCAACATTTAACATGAAATGTTTTTGTGGGATTTCATTTCTTTTTGTAGGTTGCTTATGATAGAAAGATAAAATGAGCGACAAATTCACCTACTAAACTACTAAATTTATAAGAAAATTGGAAACGTAATCCTAATACTTTTTATCAATGAAAATTAAAACACTAGTATCTAAACCTTTACCTACTAAACTACTAACAATTAAATATTAGGCAAATGGTTTTTTTCTCCGCGATAGCAAACTTTTAAATCACCGAAATATTCCGAAAACTTTTCATTCAACGAGACAACTGTCAACGACGTCTGCCCTCGCGCGTCTGCCCGCGTTCGGGTGCCGCGCTCGCTGACGGGCCGATTATATTTAGCTACTGCGCGGGGACGAGGGGGCAGGCGGCGGGCGTTGGCGCATACTATACTTACGATGCTTATGTTCAAAAGTATAGGTTGATTAATAAACACTTACCGAAGTGAAGTGTAGTAATATTATTCATATCTAAGTACTTATGGGTAGGATAATGTTTTGATTTGATGAAAAGTTTGTGTTCTATGTACTTGTGTATAATTTTCAGATCTCAAGCAGGAAATAGGGAATTAAGTTTCCCTATTTCAGATTTTTACCCCTCCGCGGCCGCATTCAGACCTCTAGCGTCAAAAGTTGCGGAAGTCTCGAACAAACTTTCACCCCCTAGTTTAAGGGGTTGGGGGTAAAAGTTCCAAGTTTTAGGATTTTTTTGTTGTTTGGGTACTAATACTAGCTTACATACCAAATTTCAGTTTTCTAGGACTTCAGGAAGTACCTTAAGAATTTTGTTGATCATCAGTGAGTGAGTGACGAAATCGGGGTATTTTAGATATCAATAATAAAATCTAAAGTATAAGAGCTATGCAATTGAAACTTTAGAGGTTTATTAAGTCTACCACTGACATTATATCCTGAAAATTTTGTTTGTCTGGTATAACCCAAACTCAAGTTATGAAGGTTCAAAAATACGACGAAGCGCTTCGAGAAAAGGTAGGTAGTGCCCTTGCGCTTCGCTTGGCTCGTCTTGGCGGGGGCACTACCGTGCCCCCAGATTAAAATGTGGACAATTGGCAACGTGTTTGTAGTATTTTTTTAAAGAAAATTTACCCCGCGTTAGGATTTCCTGTGTCGTGGGTGCGTTTACAAACATACAATTTCACATACACATGACACCCAGACCCCGAACAACAATTTGTGCATCACACAAAGAGTTATCCGGTGAGGGAATTGAACCCGCAACATTATATTGTGCTTATGTCTTGTATATGGACTCATAACACAAATGGTGAAAAGCGGGTGTACATTGTATAGCGGCATTACATGCCGTAATGTGCACCTCTGCCTACACCTTCGGGGATAAAAGGCGTGACGTTACGTTACGTTACAAATACAATGTAACACCCACTCTTCACCATTTATGTTAAGAGTCCCATGTAATAGGGACCAAGCCGTCACACACGGCAATGCATATAATAAAACTACAAAATAATGTGTCATATATTTATTTGAATATATTATTATAATAAAATTGTGAGTTTTACTTACATAAGTATAATAGATAGATAAATATTTCAACACATACAGGTTGTCCCTAAGGGCTCCCACACAAAACTGCGACGCGATGCGAATTCGCATCGCAGGAACTTGCGATACGATTTAGTGCGGCGTAGTTTTGTATGGGAGCCCTAAATCGCATCGCAGAAATTCGCATCAAAGGGTAAAGTCGACATCCAAACGGCACCAGGTGATTGGCAAGGTTTCAACATTTATTAGAAAAAATAAACTCTAGTGGTCAAATACTCAAACGTCACTCAATTTTAAGACGCCCTCAAGAATAGTACTGTGCCTACAATTTTTTTGTGTATGACAGAGATAGCACGATATTTAAGTTCTACAGTTTTTAAATTCTCTCCCGGGGTCGAAATTCCTTCACTATTGTAATGTTCAAACACAACACTACCTCCCATTAAAGCCGTGGCAGATACTTTTAGAACACCTTATATAAATCATATAGTCTATTTTTAATAGCTAATCCAATAAGACACTTAAAATTCAACTTTAACATCTAAGAAATAGAGTTGACATTTATTTATTTAAATATTTACATTGAGAAATCAGCTTCTAATTTCATTGTATTTACATAGGAGTCCATATTCTCATAACTAGATAAAATATACATAGAAGAATAGATTACATCCCAAAATATACCTTATCACTAGTATATTTAAAGTTTATAATCGTAATTAATTTAAAAAATCCCTTTTTGCATACATCTAACTAAATATTATATGTAAATGCAAGTTTGTGTGTATGTATGTTTGTTACTCAATCACGTCAAAATGGCTGAAGGGATCGGGATGGAATTTTGAAACAGGGGTAGATTATGGTCTGGAATAACAGATAGGCTACTTTTTATCCCACGGGGACGTGGGCAAAGCCGTTAGCAGAAGCTAATGCACTAAAGGTAAATTAAAATAGTTTAACATACAATAAATAATAAGGTCGACAATATAGGGTGACTGGTAATTAGTGAACGATATTTAAACACGTGATTGTACTCATGATTGCAAACAACTTTCCCAAAGGAACTATTTTTGTATACTCATTAGTTTTATTTTTATCACAATAATAAAACTACAAAATTTCGCGCGCGCGTTCTTTCTCATGATCAGCTGTTAGCAGCGAGACGCCCGCATTATCGTAAGACTAGTAACTAGGTAGAAATTTTGGAACTATCATCGATGTATCGTCACGCCTTTTTATCCCCAAAGGGGTAGGCAGATTTGCATATTATGGCACGTAATGCCACTATATAATGTACACATACTTTTCACAATTAGTATTATAAGTCCCATGTAATAGGGGGTGAACCTATTGCCATATACCGGACACAATAACAGACTCCGTGCTACTACTGAGAATTTTTTGAATAACCGAAAAAAGGCCAGCAATACTTTGCCCGACTCGGGAATCGAACCCGAGACCCCTTGCCCGGCAGAACTATGACATGTTTCAATATCGTTCACTAATTACCAGTCACCCTATACATCTATGCATAGTACAATATTAAATTAGTTCTAAATACCCTTCCTCTCTCCTACGAATTTTATATTTTGCGAATTTTACTTTCTGTGCCCGAGAGGATCCATAATTGTGACTAAATACTGTATTTTCAACACCTGTGTACATTATGAATGCAATAAATACTTGAAATACTTGAATAATCACATCTCTACGGCCCAAAAAAGCTACCACAGGCCAAAAACCCTGTACTTTCAAACGAGAAATCATAATACCGTCAAATGCTTGAATTATCATCAAAACAAGTCTGAGTCTCCGCTGAACTAAAGCTCAACAACACATCGGACTTCACCGAGGTCTTCGGTTCCTGAGTCTGAGTCTCCGTTGAAGTAAAATTAATGCTAGCAGGACTAGAGGATAAACTATCAAAGATCTTAAAGTTCCTTCCACTGTCATGGCAGCAGCATGTCTGTGTCTCTTTAAAATTCAAGTCCGGAGACTGTGTTTGTGAGCTCAAAGACTGAGTTTCCTTATTGGAACGGCTTAAACCAAATTCCACTGGAAACGTTTGTGTCTGAATGTCTGATAAGGACACCGCTTCAGAAAAAAACATGTCATCTTCACTATTCTGTGATTTTAAACTTAATAAGTCTTCGAAGGCTACTTGTGTTGATATTTCATCGGTCTTCGTTTCATTTTGAGCCCAAGACGGTAAGGCCACATCGTTGTTAATGTGCTCAGGCACTTGTGTAGCAAAGGATTTTTTTGGACTATCACAGAATGCATCTTTAAGATCTTTAAGTTTAGCAGGTTTAGAGCTTTGCTCATTGAAATTCCAAGATTCAGTCACGGTTTCAGCGTTGATCTCTTCTGAAACTAAAGTCTCCGGTTTCTTATTCTTCTTTTTTAAATCTATATCGTTTTCCAGCTTCCTTTTCTCTGCTTTCTCAGCTTTATACATTTGATGTACATTAGGATGCTTCCTCTTTAAATGGACCATTAATTTTTCATTCGTATTATACTTTGTATCGCACATCTGACAAATAAACACATAATTACAGCTCTTCGAATGCCTTTGAAAGTCAGTTTCGGTTGAAAAACACAACCCACAGTCGTTGCAAAGAAACGATTTAGTTTTATGCACTTTGTTGATATGTTGGTTTAAAAATTTTCGTCCGGTAAACCATTTCTGTTTTTTTGAAGACACATGGTATACACATTGGGCTTCAGCGCAGTAGTACTGCATCTGAATTTCTATATTTTCTGATAGATTATGTGTTTTCTTCAAATGTGCCTGTAGATCACTCTTTTTAAGGAAGTTTTCTTCGCAGTGGTATGGGCAGGGGAGACGGATTCTTGCATCGGTTTTCGGTGCTGTGATACGTATGTCTAATTGTTTATCGTGTAGAATGCAGGTGACTTGATTCTTGTGTCCCTTCTGTGGTTTGGTTTTGGTCTGTGGAATAGAATAGAAATGATAAATATATTAGAAAAGGGGGCAGAGTGGATATAGGGTGACTGGTAATTAGTGAACGATATTTAATCACGTGATTGTACTCATGATTACAAACAACTTTCCCAAAGAAACTCTTTCTGTAAACTTATTAGTTTTATTTTTATTACAATAGCAAGACAACAATATTTCATAAGCACACGCGCGTATAGTTTTTCAAAATACTAGGCTTCCGATAACGCGGGCGCGGGCACCTCGCTGCTAACAGCTGATCATGCGAAAGCACGCGCGCGAGAAATTTTGTTGTTTTGTGCTAAAGATAAAATTGGTATGTGGACTATTTGTGACAAACAAATCATGCATAATTTTTAAGTCTTTGACTGCCAATAGAAAACTGTTGAAGGCAAATAGTCCGCTAACATCGGTCACCGGTGACCACAATGCAGTTCAATGAGTTAATCTGCCCCAAGCCTTTTAAAAAGCGCTTGCGAAGCCGCAGCCGGAAAGCTAGTAAAAAAACTAAGAAAGAAAACCATACCCTGTTAACTATAAGTGTAGATTTCAATATCCTGTCAGACAGTTGACATCGATCCTGGAACTGCTTGCAGCTGATGAGGGCAGCCTCACAGGAGGAGCAGAGCAGCTCTGATATACCAGGCCTTCTGCTCGTCTGCAAGGAGGCAAAGTCAAAGTCATATCATTTATTTCGATTAAACCATATACTTAAGTACTTTTGAAACATCAACAAAGAAAGAAATAAGCAATAGTCTGTCAGTCTGTGAAGCTAGGTGTTTGTTTTAAAGTGTAGCTTCAAATGGAGAAGAATGAGCGTGAAACTCCATGAGTGTCAATCTATCCTTAAATATACTAATAATTATATAAAGCTAAAGTTTGTTTGTTGAAGACTGCCTAATTTGTCAAGTGGTTGCAAGTGCGACTGCTGGGCAAAGGGTCTCGGGTTCGATCCCAGGTCGGACATACATTTTACTGGGATTTTTTTGGTATTTCGCAAATTTCTCAGTTGTAGCACGGAGTCTGGAATTGAGCTCAGTATATGGTTATAAGCTCAGCCCCTATTACATGGGACTTATAACACAAATGGTGAATATTGGGTGAACATTATACAGTGGCATAAGGTGCCATAACGTGCACCTCTGCCTACCCTTTCGGTGATAAAAGACGTGACGATACGAGAGAGTTTGCTTGCTTAATCAAACGCGCTAATTTCCGAAAGTAATGATCAGTTATAAATAATTATTTTTGTGTTGGATAGTGCATAATTACGAGCTATATGCTATAGGCTTAAATAAATAAAGATAACACTTTTTTTTTTTTGAGCAAGGGAACCTTTTATATACTTACTTCAATAGCAGTAACTCGAAAATAATCATCATGAATTCCCCATTCATAAATATTCTTCATTTCACCCGACTCTGCCAGGCAACCGCGACAGACCACGGCCAGCCGACTGAGCGGGATGTCTAATTTAGTAAACGGTACAGTCATTGTGTAATGTTTTTCTAATTAAAAACAATAATAAACAAGGTTTACGCCGACATCGCACTTTTAATGTGAATTTGACAGGAAGTAACTGACATTTAAAATTGCAAAATATTGATAATACAATACGTTTTGTTCTACGTAAACATAGTGAAATAATTTTTTATTAAGTTTATTTTGTAGTATGAAAGTTATTAATTTGAAATACTTTATTGTTATTTATTAATTTATAGTTCATAAGTGTTTTAAACTAATATGAGGTGATGCTGGCTCATATAATAGTTAATTTATTTCCGAAAGATGTCTGATATTCTGGTTGTAATGGATCGTATTTATCATTTTTAACAGCAGCGTTCAAAATAAATAAATCGGTTACAACTGGAGGGATTTAAATAAAAATCATCTTAAATTAATTAAGTTCTTGATCTTAAGGACTTTATTATTCACATTTATTTACTTTGGTTTAACGAGAAAAAATACTTTCACCTTACAATAACAACTAATGCCATAAAATCTACATCCACAAAAATATACTGGCTAGAAAGAGAAAGCCATAAAATAATTTGAACGACGAACTGACTCGTCATTTTGACAACTCTTTTGGCTCAGCTAAATTTACAAGAGTATGATTGTCTAGTAGAAAGGTAATATTATCATTATTTACACTTATTTTACAGAAAATATCGCACGCGAATTTGTAAAAAAAACGCCGGTCGGTATTTTACAACGAAGTCAGCCGTGAATCGTCCACGTTGGAGCGCGCATACTTCAGAGCGGTCGCCATTTGCGCCACGAATACTGGCTGATGATCTTGTGTGTGAAATTGTGATATTGGAGGTTATAGTGCTTATTTTAAAGTTATTTGTGCATCTGTTTCGTAGCAAACTAATTTTGAGGACTGTAAACTTATATAAAACGCTGTAGGCACAATAAGTGCGTCAAATGAGTGAGTATCTTTGATTTAGATTACGTAGCAAGACCACGCACACGTGCAATCCAATATTTTCCGATTTGAAATGCATTTACACGGTATCAAAGTTAGATTTGTAATCATATTTGTTCACGATAATGGTGTTACGGAATTCCTACATAAAATCGATTATAACGAAAGTCGGTCAATTAATTATTTTGGTTTGTAGGTTGATCTATTTTTGGCCCCTCATATGCACTATTGTTCACTTTTAATTTTCTTATTTACATCTGCGCGGAATTATCGTGTTGTGTGATGTAAATAGCGTACGTGGAAAGTTCCGCTTTAAAGTAGAAAGTTGAATATTTTAAATAATCAGGACACCTTTCATTTGTTGACATTAAATTTCATAATATTATCGCCAACTTACGTTTGCAAGTACGAAATCTTTGCAGCAAAACATCTAGCATAGATACGACATATTGTTTTTATAACTTTTTAATTGTACTGCATGCTGGATATGGTGTATTATTATTCAGCCAGTTCATGACCCTTTTTCCTCAACACACATTATCACTGGAGCATGATTCTGAATGATAATGAGAGAAGAAATGAATTAAATTAAATTTAGCCTCGAAAACTAAATTACTGTAAAACTTTTATTCATTCATTTTTTGCATTCATATAAAATAAAACCTCTTTCACTCAACTCTTACTTTATGGTACCTATCTAATATTCAAATTTAGAATTGCGTTTTTCACTTTTTCGGCGGGAAATCTGGAATTAATCTAATAAAATTGTTGTTTTGTTTTATTTATATTTTATCTAATCATAAGTTTTGCTAATTTAATGTTAAGGGCTTTCCCACTTCTGTATCATTGACCTCCATTATCATATAATATTGTTGATATCAATGTAGGTTGCTATAATAATATAGTAATCCTAAGATAAACCGTCTACTATTTATCAACATTACTTGGTTAGTCTAATGCTACTGGATATTAAACAAAATTATTATGAATTTGTTTAAACTTTTCTTTAAATAGGGTACATAATTAGGCTCTCTATTTGTTTAGGTTATATTTATGGTGTTTGTCTTCTAATTAAAGTTATTTAATGGGACAAACATATTTAAACTTAATTATTTTATTGTTATGCCACAAACATAGTTTTGTTTCACTAACTCAAAATTCTTTCTATCCTTTAAAAAAGAAAAATGTTGCCATACACTAGGATTTCCTCCTGTATTGTGGGTGCGTTTACAAACATACAAGTTTACATACACATGACACTCAGATTCGGAACAACAATTTGTGGATCACACCAAGAGTTGCTCCGTGTGTGAAAAACTTGCAACATATTGAGCGGCAGCCGTCCTGCCCTGCCGTCTTATCAGCAATTAATTATAAGGAATTGAGAATGAAATTACCAATTCAACTCAATAAGCATGGTTCATTATATTCCTTGTCTATCTGATTAGGACATTTGCTCAGTAGTAGGATTTACTATTTTTTTTAATTTAATTTATTTAAATTAGATGTAAATTTTTGATAGCTACAGTTAGTGTTGCCAACCATACTGTTTATACCGTACCTTTGGGACGGTTCGGCTAAATACTAGCTAGATGCACTAGAAAACATTGAAAGACATGCCAAGAAGCTCATCAATGATGATGCGCTTGCAACTGGGTGTCTTCAAAGCCCGCGTGAATAGGTTGCTTATGGGCAGACGTGCTCCATCATAGGCCGTATCAACACTTACCATCTGGCGAGATAGCGGCCAAACATAGACCCATCAAATGTAAAATAAAAACAGTATTACATATACTGTCTTTTACTTATTGTTCGATAAAAATGAAGTATGTATACAAAATGCTGCTTTTTAGTATCAAGTCAGAAGAACGTAAAGTTTGAATTGTTTTTCAGTAATTAATGCAAAGTGGTGGGAAGACAGAAATAGAGCTTCAATTAATTGAATAAGTTCCTTATTTATTTTAATACCAAATTTCATCAAAACCTGGGGGCCTACTCCGGTTCTCGAATCCGAAGTTTCGTTTAATTCTCGACCATAGGTTTTATTGATTTACTTATAGAATTACTTGAAATAACGTTTTATTTTTAATTTCATATCAAAACCTATTTATTTATCTTCATTTTATTCGTTCATTTTTGTTCACAAAAGTTCGCAATAAATGGAATTGTAGTATGCAATCTGCGAAGTTTCGGACGAAACTTCGTTTTTCGTTGAATTAGAGTAGGCCCTTGTTCAGTAGTTTCAGTGTAATTGATGGACAAAATCCAAAGAAACAGACAGAAAATAAGATAAGAGTGATACGAAATCACTCTATGGTAGTGACATCTGGTGGCCATTAAAACATCATCTCTTATTGCCACTGTCCAGTATTACATTGTTGCAATAAAGATTTTGTTATTTCTACTAGTTTAATTGAATGATTACACTCATCCTGATCCCTGGGCTTACTCTTGTCATATAGGACTGATCTTGATATAAAAATGCATTCACGTAACAACACGTTATCAATGGGTTTTTGACTGCACGGTTGGTGGTTGCCGCTCAATGTGTAGCGGGATCGTTACCCGTGGTTACATAAACAATTTATAACAATATTTGCCAATATATGAATATACAATAGTCTAAATAGTTTTTTTTTAATTTTACATATTCCCTCAAAATAGTCTAATAAGGAATTCTGATCGCCTATTATCTATTTAGATTTAGATTTTAGCCATGATCGTCCCACTGCAGGGCAAAGGTGCCCTACCCTCCAACCACTCGTCTCTATTTAAGTAAATTTTAAAAGATTTTGATAAATTCCATTAATAATAATACTTTCTTAACGCGGGCCTTTCCCAAAAAAACATCAAAATTTCGCTCGCCTTTGCTTTCGCATGATCAGTTGGTTAGCAGCCAAGCGCCCGCGCCCGCGTTATAGGTAGACTAATAGGCATTTTGTAACTTACGCGCACGTGTTAATGAAATTTTATATCTCACGATAGTTATTATACAAAAATTTACTTCAACAACTTCACACCTTTTATCTCCGAAGGGGTAGGCACATTACGGCACTACGGCATTTGTGTTAAACGTCCCATGTAAAAGGGGGTGAGCATATTTGTAATAGGGTGTGAGCCTATTAAAAAAAATTAACAAAACACCCAAATTAATGTACAATTATTTCCTTTCTATTCCAGTTGCCGAGATCACCAGAAATGAAGATAGTTACCGCTTCAACAGACGGACTGATTAACTCTAATTGTTTACAAGGAACATATACCCATACACTATAAGTTGATCCCCATTAGTCTTTAACTTAACGCTTTAAGTTTTTGTTTTTTTAATTAGTAAACTAAGTTAAGTGTTACATAGTACCTATATATATAAATATGAAAATACCGGAGACTTCGGCTAACGTTGGGGCTTATTATGGCAACGAGGAGAATGGTCACTGGCAGGTAATTATTTTTTGTTTATATAAGTTGTATTGTTTTCACATATATATACAATAGATAAAAGATATATATTTTTTAAAAGAGTAACGATGGAGTATCTTTCTCGTTCTTCTCCATTCGAAGCTACACTTTGGAAGGAGAACTAGCTTCACTGATAGATAAACTGACGGATAATTCAATTTGACTTTAATAAACCATTCGAAAATAATAGGGATGATGACGGGGTACGACAATTAAAAATCTATTTAGTCCGTCAGTTAGGTAATGCAAAAATATTAGACACGTATTTTTTATTTTTGTCAAATAAGAAAACGATACTTCGATCGAATAAAAGATAAAACGAATCAAAAAAGTTTAGGAGTGGTAACAAATACGTCATTTCTACCTATAAAATGTGTAACGTCACTTCTAAGTAAGTGACGTTACGCGATATTTCAAATCGATATAATTATCTTCGAAAGTATTTGTTTCCGTAAGAAAATAAAAATACGTGTCTTGTATTTTAAAATAATCTACAAGACGGACATTAAAATCAAAATCAGTCATCTGCCCTATTCTTTCGCCGATATATAAACCATTGCAAACTAATAACACTTAATTTGTTTACATATATCAATTATACCTACCCCCCGCACCCCTCTTGCAGCCAAACGGCGTGATCATAGACAGCGGAGTGGGCGGCGGCGTGGTCGGCAGCGGGGACGCCGGCATCCATCGCCCCCCCGTCTACCCCGTACACATACCAAGAGCACATATGCCTGGTGAGTTATACAATATTTTTTTCTTCTTCCTCTAATAATAGGAAGGCAATCAGGGAATGGAACAATCTGCCGGCTTCTATCTTTCCTGAGAAATACAACCCGGGTCTTTTCAAGGTCAGAGTGAATAGGTACTTTCTAAGTCTGTGTGCTCCATCCTCGGCCACATCTTCGCTTCGCCGTCCTGGCAGTAAGCGGGGTGGTGGCCAAACGCAGACTTTTCAACGGTAAAAAAATATCTGCTGATTTATTTCGTTGCGGGATCCAAGACAGTCATTCATGTCCCTGGGACGTTGGACTTCAGTGTTCCGGTGTTTGCATGGTTGTATCTACTGTAGATACTACGGACCTATCTATTTCAACGAACGAACGAAAGAAAAAACTTCGCATATTGCATACTACAATTCTATTTATTGCGAACTTTCGTGAACTAAAATGAACGAATGAAATGAAGATAAATAAATAGGTTTTGATATGAAATTAAAAATAAAACGTTATTTCAAGTAATTCTATTAGTAAATCAATAAAACCTACGGCCGAAGATTAAACGAAACTTCGGATTCGAGAACCGGAGTAGGCCCCCTGGTGTACAGGAGTTGCAGCGGTATGGGACAAAATATTGTTAATTGCATTGTATTTATACTATTGTTTATGACATCTAACTGTGTTAATATTGCAAATGTGGTGCATGTCTATAATTGGCATAAGCACATGATCTTGTGTCTTCATCTTGTCTTTCTTTAATGTTGGTGTTTATTCTGCTGACGTGCCTTATAATAATAAATAAATAAAAAATAAATGGGAGGTTGTACCGGGCTTGTCCCATTGAAAAAATAAACATATCTTTATTTTAGCTATCTTTTTTTATATTTTTTTCTCTATTTTCTCCCAGGCTACGTGATGGCGGGCGCATACTACCCCCCCGCCGCGTACCCGCCCGTGCCGGCCCAGCCGCAGCCGGACGACTTCGCAGACTACATGTGGATGGAAAACGAAGAGGAGTTCGATAAACAGGTAATTGAGAGTGAGATAGAGAGTGAGACAGAGTGAGAGATTGAAATAGGGAGTGGGAAAGTGGAGAGAGTGAAATAGGGAGTGGGAAAGTCGAGAGAGTGAGAGAGTGTGTGAGAAAGTGAGATAGAGAGTGAGTTAGAAAGTGAGATAGAGAGTCTGATAGAGAGTGAGTGAGAGAGTGAGTGAGAGAGTGAGAGTGATATAGAGATAGAGAATGGGAGAGTGGAGAGTGAGATAAAGAGTGTGATAGAGTGGGTGAGAGAATGAGTGAGAGAGTGAGAGAGATAGAGAGTGAAAGAGTGAGATAGATACGTGAGAGTGAGAGTTAACAGCTACGATTATGGTTATATATTTTTGACATTGAATAATTTTTGAGATGTTATTGGATTGAAATTGTATTGATGTTGAGATTGGTTTCAAGACTCACCGCTCAGTTTCCAGCCATAATATAATATAATATATTAATATGAATGGTTCCCCGCAGGTGATGCAGCAGCTCGAGGAGGAGGCGCTGATGGAACAGTGCATAGAGGCCATGTTGGAGGACGAACAGAGGGAGAGGCACAACCGACCCACCGCCAACGGACACAACCACCCGCACTACCCTACGTGAGTCTATATACAGTCTAGGTCATTTTCATAGCCCTTAGCATTTTAAAGGATCTTGTGTCGTGTGAGGGCCACTGATACCCCGGGCGAAAATATTGTGCAGTATTGCACCAATCATAAGCGTAAGTACCGTGTCAACGATATCGTTAGAGTCGCTCCTCGAACACAAACCCTCATAAATCCATCTAAAAATATTTCAATAAAAAATATGCATACGCACAGAGCGTAGAGTACAGTTCTGAGGGTTTGCACCAGGGAAGACAAGAGACTCCAACTTCAGACCTTGGCGCCCCCCAGAATTTGTCGCCCTGGGCCATCGCCCCATCAAGTCAAGTGATCCGACTGTTCGTCTACCGGCTTATACCATAAAAAAATGTAAAGTTGGTAAAATACTGCATGACGTTAAGTCCGCCTTTATAGTTTATTTCCTACTAGCGACCCGCCCCAGCGCCGCATGGGTGCAATGGTGATATATTATGCATGTATTATACATATAAACCTTCCTCTTGAATCACTTATGTCCGAATACTCAAAAGCTCTCAAAACTAGTTCCTACCAATTCTTTATAAAATGACAAATGTAGCACGATATTTAAGTACAACTTAAAATTGAGTAGCTTTTGAGCGTCTGTCTATTAAAAAGACCGCAACAAAATCCGTTCCGGAGTTTTAAAGATTTAAGCGTACAAAGGGACATAGGGACAGAGAAAGCGACTTTGTTTTATACTATGTAGTGATTTTGTGTATATTAAAGTATTACACACTCAACGTCACGCCTTTTATCCCCGAAGGGGTAGGCAGAGGTGCACATTACAGCACATAATGTCACTGTATAATGTACACCTACTTTTCACCATTTATGTTATAAGTCCCATTTAATAGGGGTGAGCCTATTGCCATATACTGGACACAAATCCAGGCTCCGTGCTGCTACTGAGATAGTTTTGAAAAGCCGAAAAAAGCCCAGTAATACTTTGCCCGATCTGGGTATAGAACCCGAGACCATTCGGCCAACGAGGCAGTTTTCTTTATTTATTACCATTATTAGTGCGTTCAATCAAACAAACTCTTCAGCATTATAATATTAGGCTAGAAGGTGGCTCAATATGGCTTTGAAATCTAGAAACCCTGGTCCCAGTGGGAACATGGTATGCCGATCCTTGTGATGGAACCCTATTATAGGGGATGCGGAAGGTTTCTCCGACCAGGTTATTGTCGAATAAGCTATACTAGACTAAGCTAGGCTTTTCTTCAATAACCTGGTTTAAGGCTTAAGTCATCCTGTCTCCTGCATTAAATTCATCGAGGGAAGTGGAAACTATCGTTTTCTTTTCTTCTCCTCTAATAACACCTTCTGATTTGTTTCGTTCGGGATCCAAGACAGTCATTCATGTCCCTATGACGCGCCGGACTACTCCCTAAACGAATATATGAATGATAATTTTTTCTTAGTATAACAGTGTTATTTAGTTATTTCATTATAAGTACATATATTGCATTTTCTGTTTTGTTGTGTACGTAAGTAGCTATTGTATCGATTCAATTTTGTTTTTTTTTTTTTTCAATTTGTGCCATATTGTGTAAGTAAAAACTGCTAAAATAGTATTATTAAATTATTGCTTTATTAATGATTAATGCCTAAGATTTGAATTTGATAGTCTTAATTGATGATACCAATGTTATAAATTTTAATATACTTTTTTATGGAAATTTGCCTATAAATGTTGTAATTACAATTTTGATACTATTTAAACAATGTTACCAATTAATATGTAAGTAGATTAAGTACTTTTGCGGTGCCCAATAGGGCCCATAGTTGGAACATATTACTATAAAACTGTCGACCAAATTGTACACTATGGATGCATTAAAGTGATTTGATTTGATTTGGTCTTCAGTGTTCCGGTGTTTTCATGGTTGTATCTACTGTAGATCCTGGTGCACAGGAGTTGCAGCGGTATAGGAGGTTGTGGCGGGCTTGTCCCAAAAAAAAGCATTATAATATTAGTATAGATTTATCATTTTGTTGACATATATCTCGATTATTTTATTTTTCTTTTGACATAATTTGTCAACATTGTATTTTTATTACCGTACGTATTTTATAAAGCATGCAAGAATTTTGTGAAACTTTTATGGGTCTTGGAACCTGAAATAAATGAATTTATTATTATTAACTAAAATTATATTTTTAAACATTACTTATAAAAATAAAAAACAAAATAACATTTAAAAATATAAAAATAGGAGCCGACCAATAGCGGGAGCATGGTCCAAACTACCGGTGGTTAGGGCTCCATAGACAGAAACCGTGCTGTTTCAAGGAGAACTGCCTTCTGCATCAGGCCCTTGATCCATACGCCTAACGCCAGCCTCCTAAGATGGTTGTCAATGCTGTTGGGTATTAAACCGTTGGCCGACACGACTATCGGCACAATGATAGCCGAATCCACATTCCACATGTCGACAACCTCGTGAGCCAAGTCAAGATATTTTATTTGTTTATCTTTTTCAGCTTTCACGAGGTTCTCGTCATGAGGGATGGTATATATTATTTGTTTATTATTTGTGTATATTAAAGTATTAATATTATGTTTGCAGCACGAGTAACGGCGCGCCGTCCCTGTCGCTGGAGGAGACGGTGTCGCGGTCGACGCTGAACCCCCTCGCCGCCGAGTTCGTGCCCACGAGACCGCTGCCCACCGCCACAGGTACATATTATATAATTCTATTAAATAAAATTGTTTTAAATATAATTTAGAGTGTCGTTGGTGGATATACATACACATAATTTCATATAACTTCATATCCAGGCTCGATATTTCGTGCATGTGAAATTGTATGTTTGTAAACGCACCCACGACACAGGAGAAAATCCAAATGTAACGTAAAAAAATTAAAAACAAAAAATAAAAATTCACATCAAAACGGATGTTGACTATTCAAATTCCGCACATTTATTAAAATTAAATGTACAAATATACATACTTTTCTTTCAATTTTGTTTAAAGTACTAACTTATGTCGTCATCATATTTTTGCGTCAAATAGCATACTTATTATAACTTTCGTGTGACATACTAAATTAATTATCATGGTATATTTTGTGTATAAATAAAGTCTAAGATTACTTAAATAATTGTTTTTAATCACGATAGTACAATAAGCCGGTTAGCGGTTTGTAGCGGAATGACAAGTCATAAAATTATCGAGTACACGACAGTATACGAGTCTCCTAAAATAATTAGCAAGCATGGATTGCTTGCCGTATGTCGAATCTTCCTTCGACGTGAGGCGTTAAATCGTAATATAACTAACTCTTCTCTCCCCTATTTCAGAAGAAAAACAAGCCCCCACACAAGAAGCGTCCCCCGGCGCCCCCGTACAGTCGGAGCCCCCCACTGCCACAGAGGCGTCCCCCGCGCCACCCCCACCGACACTACAGACGATGTAACACATGATAACACAGAAGGTAAGCTGAGGGCTTAGTTAGAACTAGCAAACCTGGCGAACTCCGCTTCGCCACCAATGATTTTCCCTGTTTTCCTGCTATTCTATTAAATTTAGATTTGATTTAAACTGCTATAAACCTCACGGAGCTCGAGACCTTTCCAACGAATGCAAAATCGTGGAATTCGGTTGGTACGTTCTGGAGTTATAGCGTCAGGACGGAATATCAGACTTATTTTTATATAATAGATTTAATGATTTTATTGTAACTTTCGTGAGACATACTAAATTAATTATTATGTTATCGGCTTACTCACGTAACTGTTTGTCGAGGAACTCGACTAGTTTCAAGCCATGCTAGAGGCTCATATTCATGAGCAGTATTCCGCGACACACGACGCGGCGATTGTCGCGCTGCTAAAGCCAATAACATAATAATTAAGAATTTAATGTTTAAAGAAATTGAAATGAGAGATCTGATTGGTTGGTGTGAATAAACCAATCAATCATATTCATTGGTACAGATAGCTTAGCACTGTTGAAAATGGACTCAGCTAAACTGTTTTTTTTTTTTTTTTTTAAACGTTGCCCCACACTAGGATTTTCTTCTGTGTCGTGTGTGCGTTTACAAACATACAAGTTCACATACACATGACACCCAGACCCGAAACAACAATTTGTGGATCACACATAGAATTGCTCCGTGCGGGAATCGAACCCGCTACCCGTTGTGCGGCAGCCAGTTGCCCAGCCACCGCACCAACCGTGCAGTTTTTATATGGAAAGATCTGTGTTGTGGATGCGTGCTCTGGACGCGTACTATAGATGGCTTCCCTACTATCGATACATCGCATACTTGAGCTGCGTATCTTCCTCGCACAGCTACATAGCTTATTATCAGTGGAAACGGTCACATAGTTTTACATCTTCATAGCTTAGCAACATACCATTTTTCTGGTGGAAAAAGCACCCTTCTTATTCTTCTCCCCCCCCACAGAATCACAACAGCCACAGAAGGAAACGCCAGAAGTCAGCGCAACAGAATCCATAGACAAGACGCAAGAAAAGCGACCCAAAGACAAGAAGGATTCTAAATCCAAAGTAGATTTAAAGAAGACGGTCAAACCGGAAGTCAAGAGTAAGGTTGGTATTCACGGTTCTTATCCCCGAAGGGGTAGACAGAGGTGCACATTACGGCACGTAATGCCGCTATACAATGTACAATTCACTCATCCAATAGATTTTAAACTTTATTACAAAGTTATTAAGTTCAAAACCGTTATTTTGCCAACATTTTTTATGCAATTTTTTGCCTTTATACAACGTCACGGCTTTTATTCCCGAAGGGGTAGGCAGAGGTGCACATTACGGCACGTAATGCCGCTATACAATGTACACCCACTTTTCACCATTTGTGTTATAAGTCCCATGTAATAGGGGGTGAGCCTATTGCCATATACTGGGCTTGCCGAGTAGCGAAGCTGCTGGCAGAAGCTAGTATTATGTAAGTGTCGGCCAGTGAGCGACAGAGATATTGAAAGAGATGGCTCTTTCATAACAAACTCATATACAATGTGATAGGGTTGGGACTTCTAACCCGTTAAGGCTGAGTACTACATCTAATTTTATCGACAAAAAAAATAATATGGGGGTTGAACCCCTAATTGAAAATATTGAAAAATAGTGAGTTTTTCGGTAAAAATAATTCACAAATGATTTTTTTTCTCACCAAAACATTATCAAACATATGAAAAAAGTAATGAATTAGTTAGCCAAGGTTATTAGCTACCGTTTGTCGTTTTTTTTTGTTTCTACGACGCATACAACCTTTGATATCAAAAAAAGTAAAAAAAAATTAAAATAGCCATAACTTTTCCGGGAGGGGATTCGACCCCCGACTTTTGTCGATAAAATTAGATGTAGTACTCAGCCTTAACGGGTTAGAAGTCTGACCCCTATCACATTGTATAGACTTATTGTATGAAAGAAATACTCATAATCAATAATTTATAATTTACATATGACTGCTCCGTTGGTCGAGTGGTCGCAAGTGTGACTGCTCAAGGGGCCTCGATTCCTGGGTTGGGCAAAGTAAAACTGGGCTTATTCTGTTTTTTGAAAATTTCCCCTTCGGGAAAAAAGGCGTGATGTTCCAAAAAAATCAATAATTTCTACTCACTATCGTAATCTTCAAACACAACACTACCTCCCATTAAAGCCGTGGCAGATACTTTAATTTTTAAGCTCCTTATATTTATGTATTCTGTGTATTTGCAGGTGCAAAGTAAACCACAGGCGGCCAAGTCGGAGACGAAGGTCGCGCCCAAGAAGAAGGAGGTGAAGAGCGTCAAGAGCGAGATCAAAGTGGACGAGAAGAGTGAAGACAGCAGTGATGTTAAGGTAACTACATTATTATGTGGCGACACTCTGACTAGTGACAAGTGACAGATGACAGAAGTCGCACATAGACTATCGACTAGCAAATCAACGGATGACGTCACAAATATCCTGCATCGCACATATGAAGTTTACATGCGAATTAAGACGGATAGAAAATCCCAACGAACAACAGTTGGGCAGAAAGCCCGCCAGGCATGATCACCTCGCCTGGTCGGAGGATACTGCTTTTCTTAGGGAACTTTACTCGCTGTTCCCTAAAATTATATTAATAACTAGCTACTTCCGCGCGGTTTCACCCGCTCTGCTCGGCTCCTATTGGCCATAGCGTGATGTTTTATAGCCTATAACCTTCCTCGATAAATGCGCTATCCAACACAAAAAGAATTATTCAATTCGGACCAGTAGTTCCGGAGATTAGCGCGTTCAAACAAACAAACAAACAAACAAACTCTTCAGCTTTATAATATTAGTATAGATTATCCTACTAGTCAAATTCAATACTTTTATCGAAATGTTAAAAACGTTACTTTTCTATGAATTTTGTATGATATTGCAAATTATGAGGTCATAATTTTTTTGCGTTAAATAGCATACTTGTTACGCAAAAAATAGCAAGAAAAATTAAATAAATAAGTATATCGTCAAATGAATGAATGAAAATACGATTATTTTGGGATATTTTATTATATTGAAATATCAAAATAATTTATTTTTGACCTAGGAAACTACCCAATTATAATTAACACTTTATACGCCGTGGCGGTCACCGGTGACCGACGTTAGCGGAGGCTTTGCCTTCAACAGTTTTCTATTGGCAGTCAAAGACTTAATTAACAAACCCGGCGAACTCCGTTTCGCCACCATTGATTTTCCCTGTTTTCCTGTTTTTATCTTGATATTTTCCTGGATTTCTTTTTTTTGCCATAAACCTCACGGAGCCTGAAACCTTTCCAACGAATGCAAAACCGTGGAAATCGGTTCGTGCGTTCTGGAATTATAGCGTCAGGAAGGAAAACCCGCTTTATTTTTTTATTATAGATTAGTGACCATTCAAAGCTACAAGTTAGTTCCCAACCGGTGGTTCGGAGAAGACGAAATATTATGGTCTGCGAAAAAAAAACTGCCCCGTTGGTTGAGACTGCCGGAGAAGGGGTCTCGGGTTCGATTCCCAGGTCAGGCTTGTAGATGACTAATTTTTATTTTAATGTCTGTCTCTATGTAAATCATGAATAGTAAAATATTAAACACGTATTTTTTATTTTCTTATTCATGTAACTCTATTCGCAGTGTTTAAAATTCTTATTTAATCCTTTTTTTCCATAGCAACCCCAACCAGCACCCTTAGAAGAAGCGCAAGCGACATCTGGCTTCAAACCAATAAACTACGCGGCCGCCGCGAAAGCGAACAAACCCAAGAAACCACCGACAACCGCAACCGCAACCGCAGCAACCACGCCCGCAGAGAAACCACTACCCAAGGTAGAGAAACCAAAAGCAACCGAGAAAGTCGAGAAAAAGGAGAAACCCAAAACGGAAAAAGTTAATGTTCAAAGAAAAAATTCGACTAAGTAAAAATTACATAAAAAAAGGTGAGTTTTTTTTTATACTGAAAAAAAAAACAACCTTTTTCGGTTAAAAAATTTATTGCCTGTGTACAAATTTCTATCTGGCAACACTGTTTGAGGCAATGGTATTTTGCATACAGCCTTGTACAGCCTATTGTATAGTTTGAAGTTTGAAAAATAGTTGTGATATTTCCATTTTTTGAAGTAAATTTGCATTTTTTTTTCTTTTTTTTTTGGAAATGATATAAAATGGTTATATAAAAAAAAATTTAAATATTAACACAAAAAAAAAATTAATTAAAATTTAAATGGTATAGTGTAAAAAATAATGTATGGTAACCACATTATGTGAATAATTAGTTTTTAAAAAACATATTTAGTAGACATTTTAGATTTTAAAGAATTTTTCTTTAATATTTGAGACTCTGCATAGCAGTCATAAATGAAAGGCAACTTGAAATGATCTGAAATGAAATATTCTTCCATAAACTGCCGTACTCAGAGACATTTAATGATTACTTAAACTATTCCTTAGTAACGACTTTGTATCGAAAACAGTTGCTAAGGACTGGGTTAAGTAACCATTAAATGACTCTGAGTACGGCGGTAAGCCCCTGTTTCACTACTCACTTATTTGACAGATAGTGCATACAAATTATCTTCTCAATTCTAATCTATCTGATACATAGCGGCTATCCAGATATTGGGAAACAGGGCCTTACTAAAACAAATATCTTCAAATAGGATTAAAATTACATTACTTTCAACACAACACAAAATAAAATTAGATTACTTTGACTTTGAAAGCATCTGTCAGTCATACGTCAAAATAATTTTTAACCTGTGGCAGATTGCACTTTGACAGCATCTGTCAAATCATACGTGAAAATAATTTTTAACCTGTGGCAGATTGCACTTTGACAGCATCTGTCAAATCATACGTGAAAATAATTTTTAATTTGTGGCTCAATCCGTTTGACGGATTAAACTCCTGTTTCCCCGAATTGCACCGAACATTTTCCAAATTTGTTACTTTGAACAAAACGTCGTAGTTGGCCAAATACGTCTCACAAACTCAAAGTCAAAGCATTTATTTCAATTAATCCTAAATGGGCACTTTTGAAACGTCAAATTGAATTGTCCGTCAGTCAGTCTGTCTGTCAGTGAAGCTAGACGCTCGTTCCAAAGTGTTGCTTCGAATGGAGAAGAACAAGCAAGAAACTCCATCGTTACTCTTTTAAAAAAATGTTCTTTACATTATCTCTGATACACACACTAGAGATGTGAATGCCATTAAAAAATAAAAATCCGTTTGACGTGTCTTATGACTCTGTTACACGTCACAAAGAATCTATATAGGGTCTCAAATGTAAAAAAAAAACAAATTATGAAGCCTATAACAAAGGCTGTCCAATTTAGTTTTTAGTTAAAATTCGTCTTGTATATTGAAAATAATTGAAAAAAAAAAACATGTATATGAAAAAAAAAATTAAAAACTGATTGCTGAAAACCTGAAAAACGTTATAATGTATCGGCTTAGGCCCCTGTTACGTATAGGTGTAAAAAAAATATTAAGAAAACTATCTTCAAATTCGAATTATCTTCGAAATCCAACCAGTAGTTTCGGAGATTAGCGCATTCTAATAGACAAACAAACAAACTCTTTGCTAGTATAGACTAGCTTTTGCCCACGGCTGCTCACGCGTTGAAATCGAAATGTTATACATATAAACCTTCCCCTTAAATCACTCTTATCTATAGAAGAAAATCGCATCAAAATCCGTTGCGTAGTTTTAAAGATTTAAGCATACATAGTAACAGACAGCGGAAAGCGTCCTTATGATTTATAAATGATGTTTATTTATGCAAATAGGTTACAATGTAACTCTTTTACATGTCAATCTCTTAAATAATAACTAGATGAGGCCGGTTTTTTTTTATATTATGTAGTATAATGATTCAGTTTTTCAGTAATCAGTATAATTAAAAATATTTCGTTCTTATACGGTACCTGTAGAAATTAAAATTTAGGATTAAAAAATTTCCCTAGAAATTATTATATAGTTCACAAATAATTCATTTTTCAGTAATTTTGGCGTTATATTCGATTTATTTTCGTATCTTTGTCGGTTAAAGTGATAAGGTGTCGACATGAGCTAATGGTAACATGTAAACAGTGACTCGTGTAGTGTAGAGATTGTCCAGTCAACTGATGGTAGCGTGGACTGTCCAGGCGATACGTACTTAGGTATCGTCATGACAATTTCTCTATTATTATTTTTTTAACTCGACAAAGATACAAAATAATTTCGAAAAGAGCGATTTTTAGGTAAAAATAAACAAGAAATAAAATCTCTTAGGTTATTTTAATATAATATGGTAAATGATAAATAGGATGAAATGATAAAATAAATAAATTTAGCGTTGGTGTGTTATAAATATGGAAATTTATTTTTGCAACGTGATAGTCAGATAGGGACCGGTTCGTCTACCCCAAAAGGCCGGCAACGCACTTGTAACGCCTCTGGTGTTTCAAGTGTCCATGGGCGGCGGCGATTGCTTACCATCAGGTGATCCGTCTGCTCGCTTGCCGCCCTATACTATAAAAAAATTAGCTCATTTTAATTTTCTAAAAATCACGGTTTACTCACGTACATTAATGGAGAAAAGCTCTACTAGTTTCGAGTCACAGAGGGACTCTTCATCATGAGCGGCGTGCGCAGATAACGGCGACGTCGCGCAGTTAGTAACTAGTAGAGCTTTTCTCCATTAATGTACCAGTGAGTAAACCGTGTTTTTTAGTTAATTTAGTATGTCTCACGATAGTTATTATAAAATAAAAATACATTATAGTCGTGCGCGCAGGTCGCGCAACCAATAAAATGTATACAGTTTTATAAACGTACGACAGACGTTGTCCTGTCAAAATTAAAAATTAATTAAAAATACATTGTCCAGCAGACAAAATTGTGAATCTAAACCATTCTCAGATCCCCTTGAACACACACAAAAATATTCATCAAAATCGGTCCAGTCGTTTAAGAGAAGTTCAGTGACATACACACTTACAGAAGAATTATATATATAAAGATATCTCTCCTACCTATCCCCTTTTTGTTCCATATTTATAACACACCAATGGCATTACAAAAAGAAAAATTTTTCGTGAAAAAAATACAAATTTCAAATCGTCATTAAAAAATATGGTATTTACTTACATTGAAAAAAAAACATACTTTTTTCTTTTTTTTTTTTAGTTTTTATTCTAGGAACGTTTGACAGGAATTTTTACTTTTAATCTAGGTTTCTATTTTAGATTTTTGGTCGTCGATTTTTTAGTACTAGATTTTTGAAAACTTAGCCAGCTAACGCCCAAATTCTCAAATGCTACTCAATTTTAAGTTGTACTTAAATATCGTGCTATCTCTGTCATTTTATAAAGAATTGATAGGGACAGAACTACATTTGAGAGCGTCTTAAAATTGAGTAGCGTTTGAGTATTCGGACATAAGGTATGCAGATAAAAAATAAAGATAGATTCAGTACAAAGACAGTAGCTTTTGTTATACTAAATTGTATGCTTTGTAACGAAGCCTAATATTATTACTGGGTTTTTTTCGTAAAAATTTCTCAGTAGTAGCATGGAGTCTGGCATTGTGTCCAGTATATGGCAATAGGCTTACCCTCTATTACATGGGACTTATAACACAAATGGTGAAGAGTGGGTGTACATTGTATAGCGGCATTACGTGCCGTAATGTGCACCTCTGCCTGCCTCATCGGGGATAAGGCATGACCTTCTAGGCCACTCGCACGAAGCGCTTCAAGCTTCCTTGTGCGAACTGCTAGGGAGTGGAATTCTCTGCCGGAGTCTGTGTTTCCTGATGGGTATAACCTGGGTGTCTTCAAAGCCCGAGTGAATAGGTTGCTTATGGGCAGACGTGCTCCATCGTAGGCCGCATCATCACTTACCATCAGGCGAGATGGTGGCCAAACGTCGACCCATCAAATATAAAAGAAAGTCATATCTTTTGTAACTCAGTCGGCTTCACACCACCAATAGTTACTGTCTCTGTGCTGAATCTATCTTTATTTTCTTACCTATGTACTGAATTACTTGGTAGAACTAGGCAAAGATTGTTAAAAAAAACTAATTTTCTATTGGAAAACCTGGTATTAAGAAATCGATGATTTTAAAAAGTATTTGTATGACAATTTGATTTAATACTTTATCTTTCTATGGTGTTTATACATACTAGCGACCCACCCCAGCTTCGCATGGGTGCAATGGTGATATATTACGCATGTAATATACATATAAACCTTCCTTTCGAATCACTCTATCTATTAAACGCTACTCAATTTTAAGACGCTCTCAAATGTAGTTCTGTCACTATCAATTCTTTATAAAATGACAGAGATAGCACGATATTGAAGTACAACTTAAAATTGAGTAGCATTTCAGTATTCGGGCGTTTCTTTAGGAATTATTTGATCAAATTGTCATGCAATTACACCAATCTAAACTTCAGTCTTATTATTAAAGCATTAGGAACTATTATTAAATGACATTTTTTGAAATGTAAACTCGAAATTATAGTTTTTATTCAAAATAATCTATACGAAATGTGTTAGTTATACTAAATGACCCAAAAAACACGGCAAGCTAAATAAAAACCGTTTAAAACTGTTCGAGTATGCTCGATCGATTTCGAACTAAACCCGGGGCTTATAAATATAAGCTGTATATGCGAAATGAACCGTAATTTTAACATACTTTACTATTTTAGTAGTATTTTTTAAACGAATTCATATTACATTATGTAATGTATTAAAAATTATTATATTTACGAGACATTTCGCTTTTTCTCGTAAATGGGGGTAGGCAGAGAAACATCACATCACATCAACAGCCTATAAGTGGCCACTGCTGACCAAAAGGCCTCTTCTCACACGGAGAAGGTTTGAGCTTTCATCACCATGCTTGCTCAATGCGGGTTGGCGATTTCAAACTTTTAAATCAGAAATTATAAGCCCAGGTTTCCTTCACCGATTGTCAGTGGTGTCTAAATAATCTTAGAAAGTACATATAACTTGGAAAACCCTAAACATAAATAAACATGGTAAATATGCCGTCTCAAGTTCTAATGATAGTGTTAGTGACCATGTCAGTTTAGAAACTTATTGCAAAAAAGACCTCTTTCACCTCCTTTTTTTGAAGTCGGTTAATATACTAAAACCTGCTTATAAGTGTAACAAACACTATTCTGAAAACCGCATCAAAATCGGTTCATCCAATCGCGAGATAAACGCAGACTAACATACATACCTAATCTTCCCAATCCCCGATTCCCCAACAACCCTTAATTTCCTAACCCCTAAAAGGCCGGCAACGCACTTGTAATGCCTCTGGTGTTTCAAGTGTCCATGGACGGCGGCGATTGCTTACCATCAGGTGATCCGTCTGCTCGTTTACCGGCTTATACCGTAAAAAATATTCATACATCAACCTTCTTTTGAAGTTGGTTTTAATAAATTGTTAGTGAAAGTCAAACTTGAGTTTACATTTCAAATTAATATACTTTACCTGTTATTTGTTTTTAAAATTATTATTAAAATATGTACGCGATATGTCCCATATAGGTTTTTAAACTATATAGGGTGACAGGTAATTAGTGAACGATATTTAAACACGTGATTGTACTCGTGATTACACACAACTTTCCCGGAGAAACTATTTTTGTATACTCATTAGTTTTATTTTTATCACAATATCAAAACATTTCGCGCATGCGTGCTTTCGCATGATCAGCTGTTAGCAGCGAGGCGCCCGCGATATCGGAAGACTAGTAACTAGGTAGGTATTTTGGAACTTTACGCGCGTGTACTAATGAAATTTTGTTGTTTTATTATTGTGATAAAAATAAAACTAATGAGTATACAAAAAAGTTTCTTCGGGAAAGTTGTTTGTAATCATGAGTACAATCACGTGTTTAAATATCGTTCACTAATTACCAGTCACCCTATATACTTAGATATGTTAAATAATACCGAATTAATTTTCTTTTTTTAGTCAGTTAGAAATTGTCCTGATTGTACTTTTTAATTGTTGATTGATAATCAACTCTATTTACTATAAGGATTAGGTTGCTAATTGCGTGTATCGGAATGTTTTTTGTGTGTGTGAAAGGAATTTTGATTGTATTACCTTGTTTATAAGGCGGAGATTCGTATAACGAATCTGTTTAGTTCAAGCAATTTTGAACTATAAAGAAAGATGTGTAAGTGGGATTTTTGAGTGATTCGTTTTTGGGTTGGTATTTTTGAGGAGGAGTCATAAGTTTTACGGTTTTAAAAACATAGGAAATGTCTATGTGTGAAGTCCCATACATTGTTTGTATGCGATTCAGGGCGATTTTCCACCAGAGATGTGCTATGCTACGTTGCTGTGGATGCGTTTGGTTTCCACCAATCATATTCATTGGTACACTAGTAGCACTGGTGGGAACGGACTTAGCTAAGCTATGTTTTTTATATGGAAAGATGCGTGCTATGGATGGCTTTCCTACTATCGATACATTGCATACTCGAGCTGCGCTTCCTCGCACAGCTACATAGCTTAGTATCAGTGGAAACGGTCACATAGTTTCACAGCTTAGCTATTACATCTTCGTAGCATAGCTACATAGCACATCTCTGGTGGAAAAGCACTCTCATACATAAGTCATTAAAAAAAACAATCCGAATAATTTCTAACTGATATTTTTAAGTTTTGAATTTGACATAAATTACTACTACCCTTTCCATTTAAGGTAAGCGTCCACAGGCCCGCATCGCACGCATTCCGTATGACGTCATCAGTACGCATCGCATGTATGCATTGCCGATGATGCGGTCCGTACGATGCGGATCAGTGGACGCAGTTGTATGAGTTTCTATACAAGACAAACTAAAATCCGTTGCGTGCCAAGCGTACGATGCGGGCCTGTGGACGCGTACCTTTAGTCGGAACCCTATTACTATTAATTATTATTTTAATAGTTAATCATTTTAATTATTTAGCTAAGTTTTCGTTTCGGTTTTACCGCGATGGTCTTAGTATTTGGGTTAGAATTTCCTCCTGTGCCGTGGGTGCGTTTACAAACATACAAGTTTACATACACATGACACCCAGACCCGAAACAACAATTTGTGATTTGCTCCTTAAGTGCAGATGTCATAAAAATTAATACAGAATTTTAAACCCAGTGAGTTATAAGATATTTTCCCAAAAACTAAAGACTATCGCATTAAATTAAAGAAAATATACATTGGAGCATGAAAAAGCCATAAATTGAAATGTTTTTGAAATAATTAATTTAATAAGACATAAATTGTTAATCATAAAATTTTAAGCGATTTGTCAATTTTTGAGTGAGTGGTTGTAGTTTTGAAAATATCGGTCTGTCCAGGCGATACGTACTTAGGTATCGTCATGAGCTAATGGTAACATGTAAACAGTGACTCGTGTAGTGTAGAGATTGTCCAGTCAACTGACAGTAGCGTGGACTGTCCTTACAATTTTTTATAACTTTTCGCTCAAAAAACATAAAAGTTTAAAACAAATCGATAATTTTCAAGACTACAGTTCATCACAGCTCTTGTTCTGCTCATCCCCTCGTATTTTATATATATAGCGTGAATATATTTAAAACCGGAGCTAATTAAAACATTTAGTAGTTGGTAGTTACATAGAGGATAAAATTCAATAGTTTAGCATGTGTTGTGTCTTACACGAAAGCTAAAATTCTTCTGACAATAAAATGTAATGACAAATAATGTAAAATTTTCTCATCATTGACAACCTAGTCAAATTCAAAACGTTCAATTCTTCTCCCGTGTCACAACGCAGCCTGCCAGTGTGTGTCAACATCTAGCCTGCCAGGTGCATGTGATGAAACCTCATTGCTACAGTCTCCCCTCTAACCTGAGCGAACGTCCCCGCGATCAGGTTAGTTCTTGCGTGGTCTACCCCTCCTACGTTTCTTTCAGCCGACGTGAGGAGGCGACTGGCGTACTCTATAGGTCGCTCGTCGGTCCCCTCCCCCTGGAGTAATGCCGCTCCTAAAGCTTAACTGCTACTGTCAGTTCTGAGTACGAAAGGTTTCGGCTACGCTATGGCCGTAAGACTTACAAAACTTGCAACGAACGTGCTTATCGCGTTTCGAATTTTCATTCGAGTTACTAGTGACTTTCGAGTCCGTAGTAACGTCGGAACTAGTGGTAGTGGTAGACTCGATCTTATTGTTATGGTGATCGCGTAAAACTTGCGAGCAGGAAACGTTAGATTTTGCCGTATTGCCGCAAAAATTTTCGGTATTTAATGATAGTTCGGAGATCGCGTCTTCGATGACCCTTACCTTCTCTACAAAATTATGTATGTCACCAATATCACTACGCTGTAACCGCTTACGTACTCGACGGTGTAACAAACCATAAATTATATCTATTTGCATAGGCAAAGGTACTTCGTATGGTAATTTTACAATTAGAGACCTAAATCTACACACAAACACTTCTGCACGTTTGTCTTTTTGTTCCTAGCTGAACATTTCACGTGATATCTTGTATGCCGGCTTCGGCGTCTGACAGTGATGAGAAGTCGAATTCTTGGCTGTCACTAAACGGGTCTGTGTACGGGTAGTGCACGAGGACACAGTTGAAGTCCATCGAGGCTCCGCACCCGCCCAACAACTTCCGAATCTTAGTCTCGGAGTCAACATGGAGCGAAGTCGGAGCACGGCGTCCTTCCAGGTGGCGACGTTGTTGCGGGCGCCGCGCCACCACACGGTGGCATCGCCCTCTAACAGCATCGGGAGTCCCCGCAGCGCGTGATCGTCACTCACGTCCGCACAGCACACTCCTTGTATACCTGGACCGCGTCGATGAAGGCTTCTAGTACCTCCGGTTTTTGAGAAGTACCGGTGAACCTCGTGGTACACTTTGCGAAGTTCCAGGACGAACTCATCTTGAGAAGTCCGGTGAACCCCGCGGTACACTTGGTGAAGTTCCAGGACGAACTCTTCTTGAGAAGTCCGGTGAACCCCGCGGTACACTTGGCGAAGTTCCAGGACGAACTCTTCTTGAGGAGTTACCGGTGAACCTCGCGGTACACTTGGCGAAGTTCCAGGACGAACTCTTCTTGAGAAGTCCGGTGAACCCCGCGGTACACTTGGCGAAGTTCCAGGACGAACTCTTCTTGAGAAGTCCGGTGAACCCCGCGGTACACTTGGCGAAGTTCCAGGACGAACTCTTCTTGAGAAGTCCGGTGAACCCCGCGGTACACTTGGCGAAGTTCCAGGACGAACTCTTCTTGAGGAGTTACCGGTGAACCTCGCGGTACACTTGGCGAAGTTCCAGGACGAACTCTTCTTGAGAAGTCCGGTGAACCCCGCGGTACACTTGGCGAAGTTCCAGGACGAACTCTTCTTGAGAAGTCCGGTGAACCCCGCGGTACACTTGGCGAAGTTCCAGGACGAACTCGTAGTGATGTTCAGCGACGGTGACGATGGTGACTGCCATGAGGCGCCGGCGTTTCGACCGCGTTTCGTCGGCGCAACGACCGCAGCGTCTCTATTGGGCACCTAGTCGTATCCGCCTGCATTATGCCGGCACGGTCAGACGAGGCGCTGTGACAAGTTCGGGGGCCCGTACAGGACTCTGCTCCGTAGCTTCGTCGTCTGCCGTCGTCTGCCTCCGTAGCCTAGTTCGGGGCATGGTCGGCCCCACGTTGGGCGCCAATTTAGCATGTGTTGTGTCTTACACGAAAGCTAAAATTCTTCTGACAATAAAATGTAATGACAAATAATGTAAAATTTTCTCATCATTGACAACCTAGTCAAATTCAAAACGTTCAATTCTTCTCCCGTGTCACAACGCAGCCTGCCAGTGTGTGTCAACATCTAGCCTGCCAGGTGCATGTGATGAAACCTCATTGCTACAATAGTTATATTATACATAATTATGTGAAATGAGCGAAAATCAAACGAAATTCAACTCTATTGCCCGAATACTCAAACGCTACTCAATTTTAAGACGCTCTCAAATGTAGTTCTGTCACTATCAATTCTTTATAAAATGACAGAGATAGCACGATATTTAAGTACAACTTAAAATTGAGTAGCATTTGAGTATTCGAGCGTATGTCCGTTTACCAACCATCTTCTAACTAAGAGCCTCTTAGCGTGAGAAAGCTCAACTCTAGGTTGATAAAAACCAAATAGTTGTTAAGTGTCACCTATAGTATCTTAGGGGTTACTTAAAATTGTAAAAGAGTTGGTGTATACGGTCATGGTTGCATTGAATGGTTACTTAACCCAGTCCTTAGCAATTGTTGTCGGAACAAAATCGTTACTAAGGAATAGTTTAAGTAATCATTAAATGTCTCTGAGTACGGCAGAAAGTTGAATTCTGACGCTATGATGCAAGTGTTTCGCTCGTTTCATTATCATTATGACTCTGTTATATATATTTTTATTTGCAATTGTGTGTGTATATATTTTAGTAAATAAATATCTTTTCATGTAAGTGACTTTTGAAACTCTTAGAATCTATGAAAAGAGTAAAAAGAGAGAGTGAGACATATATAAAATCGCGGTTTACTCACCCTTTGACCGCCACGCTAATAAAGAAATAAAAAATGCTCCCTACGCCACGCTACAAATTCTATCTTAAATACAAACAACTAGAAATCTGTTATGTATTGTAAAATATGTAGTTATATTTTTGTCGCCATTTGCCGACGAAAGCGTCGTGAGCACGTTCTGATTTGTCGAGTACAGCCGACCGTAGCGGTCAAAGGGTTAATAGAGAAAAGCTCTACTAGTTTCGAGTCACAGACGCGTGATAAAGAGTCCTGTTATCTCTCTTTATATGTAAAAAAACAATTGCTGTTCGTTAGTCTCGCTAAAACTCGAGAACGGATGGACCGATTTGGCAAATTTTTGGCCTTGAAATTGCTTGTAGGTTTTAAAAGGTGAGAAAGATATGTTTGAGGCGGTACGAATAAGCTAGTTCCTTATGAATGTCACAAATTTCTTTGTTCCTGTGTTTCCTGATGGGTATAACCTGGGTATCTTCAAAGCCCGAGTGAATAGGTTGCTTATGGGCAGACGTGCTCCATCGTAGGCCGCATTATCACTTACCATCAGGCGAGATAGCGGCCAAACGTCGACCCATCAATTGTAAAAAAAAAATTCAAGTTATCTCTCCCCACTATTAATTGTTGTTTCACTGCCAACCCCCCCTTTATGATAATGTAGTTTCACGCTTCAAGTAATCCGTAAGTGCCTAATGTTTTCGAAAATAATAAGCTCCATTATTAATAATTATTATTGTTTAAAAATAATAGCATAATCGTATCGTTAAGTACTATTCGTTTTATTATTAATAATGTTCTTTAAATGTCTTAATCGCTTACGGGAATCCCGCAGGCGATTAAAGGAATCCCGCAAGCGATTAATAGAATCCCGCAGGCGATTATATGGATTCTGTTTTTTTGTTTTTAACTTGAAAGTTTTTATTTATTTTCCATTATTAAATTGTAATTCCCATGTGTTTTTTTTGGTATTATTTTTAGTAATAAATAATTAAATAAATGATTTTGTGAACGGTGGGATACATGATTGTTTTAATTAATGGTTGTTGGGATAATTGTGTATCCCACGTACGGTTGATGGTGACATTATTAATAATAATAAATAATAGTTGAGAATTGTAAATTGATTGTAAATTTTGACATAATTATAGTGTAATCTTGTTATAGTTGGATGCTAGAGTTATTGACGTTATCAGAATAATTATAAAATACAAATAAAAATGTTTAGTGAAATAAAATATAAAAGGTAATGTGAAAATCTATATTGTTGTTTTCTTGGTCCTTTAGTAATAGTAGCTCGATAAGATGTCCCTGGTTCGAGTCCCGGGCCGGGCAAAGTATTGCTGGGCTTTTTTTGTCGCAAAATTTCTCAGTAGTAGCATGAAGTCTGGAATTGTGCCCAGTATAAATATGGCAATAGGCTTACTGACTTATGTTACATGTTAACACAAATGGTGAAAAGTGGGTGTACATTGTATAGCGGCATTACGTGAAACTTGCTACGGCGCACTAGCTGTAGATGGGTGCTACATCGTAGTCGTAAGTAAACATGAAAGTTGCTACGCTGTAGAGCAGCGGATGTGAGAGAGGCTACGCCGTTGTAGGTAGAAAGTTGCTAAGCCGTAGGAGAAAATGGATACGCCGTAGTAGCGGAAAGCATTTGAGTGTCTACGCCGTAGTAAATAGAAAGTTGCTACGCCGTAGGAGTAAATGGTTACGCCGTAGATCTGGGCATGTGAGTGTCTACGCCGTAGTAAATAGAAAGTTGCTACGCCGTAGAGCAGAGCATGTGAGAGGCTACGCCGTAGTAGATAGAAAGTTGCTACGCCGTAGTAGAAAATGGCTACGCCGTAGAGCAGAGTATTTTAGAGAGGCAACGACGTAGTAGATAGAAAGTTACTACGCTGTAGTAGAAAATGGCTACGCCGTAGTAGTTAGAAAGTTGCTACGCCGTAGGAGAATATGGCTACGCCGTAGAGCTGAGCATGTGAGAGGCTACTCCGTAGTAGAGAGAAAGGTGCTACGCCGTAGAGCAGTTAAACATGGTGTAAAACTGGTAACGCCGTAGGAGATGGACAGCGGCTACGCCGTAGCGAAGTTTAGATGTTCATAGAATGCTACGTTCATAGAATGACACTTGCTACGCTGCGTTACTATAGCTATACCGTAGCACGAAGCTTAGGTGCTTTTGTTATTTAGCTGTGCTACGAAGATGTAATAGCTAAACAGTAAAATTATGTAACCCTTTCTACTGATATAAGCTATGTAGCTGAGTGAGGAAGTTGCGTAGCTCAAGTATGCGGTGTATCGATAGTAGGGAAGCCATCCACAGCACGCATCTATGTGAAGCAATGAATACGATTGGTATAAGCCAAACGCATCCACAGCAACGTAGCATAGCACATCTCTGGTGGAAAAGCCCTCATACGAAGAATGAACAAACATAACACAAGACTTTTTTAAACAGCAACACTGTCTTAAAAGTCAGCGAACGAATGAATGAACGAACGAACGAACGGACAGTTTCATTCATTTCGTTCAATTTATCGATTATTCCACGGCGCAGACTCGAAACATCATAACTGAATTAGTTATACAGCTGCCACATCCGAAACAGTTACATTTTACACGGAAAAAATAACAAAATAACCAATTTTTTAATATAAAACTGTGCTACATAAAACTGTCAAAATAACATTCATAATATTCCAATTTGACAACCAAACATGTCGGTCGTTCAGCCGTAAAACCCATTTTTTTTTAAATAACAAAACGAAAGTTTCTACTTAAATAAAAAAAAGAAGAAAAATCAGTGATTAAAAATCAATTAATTAATTTAAATATTATTATAATAAAAAAGCATTGTTGTTTAATTTTTTTTGAGGAGAAAGTTTTTCTAAATCAGTTACGACGGCGTCTTTTAAAGATTTTCTTTATATAAAACGACAAATGTATACAGCGGCTAATGCCGTTGAGAAAAGTGCATTGAAATTAGTTTGCACGGAATCCGAAGATCATTTTAACTATATATCTTTACCTCCCGACATTAATAAACATAATAAACACAAACAGAAAATATGTCGCTGCCCAGAGAGTTCCATTTTAGCCAGGTAAGTTTCTTTTTTATATATAATTACCGTAAATATTAACGTGTGTTTCTTTTTAGGTAAAGGTATTACTTATTCTGCCTATAATGACATTTTTAAGCAAAGGTATTACTCATTCAGCCTGATATGTCAGTTGATATTGCGCCACATATTTCTATTGTTTTTATTAAAATACTCCCAAATGCGGCGAACTCCGTTTCGCCATCAATGGTTTTCCCTGTTTTCCTGCTTTTCTCTTGATTTTTTCCTGAATTTTCTTTGCTATAAACCTCACGGAGCCCGAGACCTTTCCAACGAATGCAAAACCGTGGAAATCGGTTCGTGCGTTCTGAAGAATCTGTAATGTCAGCTGATACTTATTGCGCCACAAATGTGTTTTTTATATTTTCGTTTTCATTAACATACTTGTAACTAAAATTCAAGGTTTACTCATGGAAATTAATGGAAAGCTCTACTATATTATCATTAGAACTTAAAACAGGATATTTACCATGTTTATTAGTTTTTGCGAGTTTCCGATATATCGGCACTGTTGCAAGCGCCATGATCACGGATGAACTCTCTAGTTCTTTAATAAACATGGTAAATATCCTGTTTTAAGTTCTAATGATAAATTACTAGTGACCATGTCAGTTTAAAAACTTTACTATTTTATTATAAAAAGGTCATTTGTTATCACTAGTACTTCCCGTGGGTGGCCTAAGACCCGGTTTAGGGACTTCATTATTTGTACAGAAACTAAACAGCAGCGCTCTCTGATAAACCTGAACCTTTTACACTGCGATCTCCAACCCGCCTGCCTGCGGAGATTATGGCAAACCCTCTTATGTAGAGGAGGCTCATAGTCCAGCAGTGGACTGTTGAGGGCAAGAGCCTGTCAAGAGATGATGATAAAACTAATGCTATCAGTTGATACTACGCCACAAAAATATAATTTATTTTTAAGTTTTTTTTTAAATTTTAAACTAGCTTCTGCCAGCGGCTTCGTCTGTGTTCCAATGTTTTTAATACAAATATGTTTCTGACGTTTTTAATTACGTCGACCTGTAACGAACTATGTAATGATATGTAAGACACGTGTTTTTTTTAATATAAAATAACATAAATAAGAGTGGGAGTGTGTGTCATCTACCCAATTGTAGATGACTAATTTTTATTTTAATGTCCGTCTTGTAGATTAGATGACAATACAATATTATGGTACCATCGAGCTGGTTTGACGATGAACCCTTGGACTGTCTTCTAGTAAACATATCAAGTTTGGGCTCATTAGAAACGTCAATTTCTCCTGATGACAAGGACATTGTGATTAGAAGCGTAAATGATAAATGATATTTATTTTGCAAATAGGTTACAATGTAACTCTTTTACACGTCAATCTCTTAAATAACTAGATGAGGCCAGCATATCCTATCGGACTACTCTGAGAAGAAATGCCGAAACATACTCAGAGGTCATAGTCTCTTTTAAAGTCCAGACAAAATCAATTAAAGATGTCGTGTTTTTAGTATTTTAACAAAGAATTTATGAAATACGTAGTGGGCAAATGCATTGTGCGCATTGACCCAGTTTGTGGGACATTGCTCCCTGGCCTTATATGTAGGTCTTTCAATAATACTGCAAAGGATTCTTTATAGGCATAGGTTATTCTAGAATTTAGTCGTAAATATTTCAAAGTTTATGAAATTTAAATTGGTTTAGATAGCATTTCTTTTAAAGAGTAGTAAAAATTTAATTTTTGGAAGGTGTTTTTTTTTTCAAATGTAGTTTGAACGTCAATTTAACATCACTTCTACTTTTATATAATAACTATCGTGAGACGTACTAAACTATACTAAAGTAACTAAATAGTAGGCTGCGCGATGTAGCAGCGTCCGCCCACGCTGCTTATGATGAAGAGTCCCCGAGAAAAAATAATTAGTCACTGCTCTAGTAAAAACCGAACATTATTCAATGAAATTGTGTGTAAACATCCTTTTAGTTACACAAATAGCTTAGGACAACAGTTTTCATAGCTAATTAAATGATTTCTATGTTAACCAGCCTTTCAGGTTCCAGGTGTGTATTCACAAAAAATATATGTACCAAAGAGTGTTCATGCCTGAAACAACGCTTAACTCACTTTTACGTAATTTCATAATTTTAAACTACGTAACAAAACACGGATTGTTACCCAACACACGGACTTCGTAATAAGAATAACATAACAACGTAACGTCACGCCTTTTATTCCTGAAGGGGTAGGCAGAGGTGCACATTACGGCACGTAATGCGGCTATACAATGTACACCCAGTTTTGCGTTTTGACCGTGGTAATTCGTTAGGTTGGCCTCAGCTCCGTATCGGGCATCAGCCCTTTTTTGTTTAAGGGAAAAAAAAATCCAATGACTTCTCCCGCCTAGGGTGAGGCGAGAAGGAGTGTCAGACTCTTACTGACTAAAACCACCGCGTTCCTACTCCTGCTTCGAGCCGGTGCCGCGGTAACTCGTTACATTGGCCTCAGCTCCATATACGGCATCAGCTCTACTGGTCCCATCTGTATCATCATCGGTCTTAGGGTGTTTCTTCAAAAAACTTTTATTTAACAAATCATTATTCTCCCGCGTTATTAAGCATCGTGGTAGCTTATTATCATCCTTATTTTTATTAGATTGGTTGAGAGCAGTGTCACAGCTTAATTTATTGAAACCAAATTTTGTGTTTCAATCAGCAGAATTGTTAATTTTTTTTTTTAATGTTGTCCCACACTAGGATTTTCTCCTGTATCGTGGGTGCGTTTACAAACATACAGGTTCACATACACATGACACCCAGACCCGGAACAATTTGTGGATCACACAAAGAGTTGTTCCGTGCGGGAATCGAACCCGCTACACGTGGCACGGCAGCCAGTTGCCCAACCGTGCAGTCTTTTGGTTTAGGAACTTGAGGATAATGATTTTGTTTCTTCAAATATGTTTTTTTTAAGAAACGCCCGGCAATTGCTTTGCATGCGGAACGCGACGCGTCGAACGAAAAGAAGGTTCTCGATTATTATTAGAACTTATGACGGGATATTTACCATGTTTATTCACTTTGGTGAGTTTCCGATATATCGGCACACACGGATTAACAGTAATCCGTGATCATGGCGCTTGCAACAATTCTAGTGTTAGTGACTATGTCAGTTTAAAAACTTATAGGTTCTCGATTTTCAATGCAGAAAGCATGACAAAGTATTGTAAAGTAAACTGAAACGAGCTTGTAACGGAAACGAGCAAGGCAAAGTAATAAATCAATTAATAATCGTTTTATTGATTTTTTAGTTGATAGTACAGGCAACAGATTGTAAAGTTAGTTGAAAATATTATTTTTTCGAGCTGGGAAAATCATCAAATGACTTCTCCTTCCCTGAGGTGAGAGGAAGTGTCAGACTCTTACTGACTAAAAACCACCCCGTTCCTACTCCTGCTTTTCGAGCCGGAGCCCCAGTAAATCCGCTAGGTAGTCCGAAGCTCCGGATCGGCATCAGCCCTACTGGGCTCCATATGTGGTGGTCTGATAGATAGATAATCTAAGCGATGTAGACCTTATAAAGTTAAAAGCCTGTACTAGGAAAATGATGATGGCTCTTTGAGGCGTAGAATCCTATACTTTTAGTATTCTTCTCAAAAAGCTGAAGACTTCCCTCGTCTTCAAAAATAGCCCTTGGTGTCAATCAGCTTCTATACAATAACGCAAGTAAGAATACAGACGAAAATTCAAAGATTTTTAGCAACAAGAGTCAAAAGACTGGCACAGGGTGTACTTTTTCATGGTTAACACATAAGTCACTGTAATTTAAAAACTGTAGGAGTTAGATTTTATTTTTATATTGTTCTGATAACAGTTGGAATCTTGTCAATCACCTGGTGCTATTTGGAGGTCCACTTCAGGGCCACCCTGTATGGTTGTATAACCCACGCAACTACTTTTAAAAGCAATTTTGAAAGCTTTGCTCTCTCACGACTTCGCGTGGGTGATAGTAGAGATTGCGTAGGAGAACTGAGCTAAATGTAGCTTTTCTCATTAACTGATAACACAGCTGAAGTTTCGTGAGATATTTTTTTATTGAATGAAAAGTGTGTGGGACGGCCATGCTTCGGCACGAATGGGCCGGCTCGACCGCAGTGATACCACGGCCTCACAGAAAACTGACGTGAAACAACGCTAGCGTTGTGTTTTGTTGTGTGAGTGAGGTTACCGGAGGCCCAATTAAAATCTTCCTAATCCCTGATTTCCCAACAACCCTTAAATTCCTAACACTCAAATAGCCGGCTCCGCACTTGTAACTGTTCTGGTGTTTTGGGATGCCATGCATATCTTTAGCAAAGAAAAGAAGCAGATATAGAACAAAGAATTTCATTAAGTAACATCCAAACCAAGTCATGATAACTCACTATCAGAAAAACATAAGTAAAACTGACTGCTTCGTTGGTCGAGTGGTCGCAAGTGCGACTGCCGGACAAGGGGTCTCAAGTTCGATATCTAGGTCTTTCAATTTTTCGGCCTTTCAAAAATTTTTCAGTAGTAGCACGGAGCCTGGAATTGCCGGTGTAGCTACATTGCTTACCATCAGGTGATCCGTCTGCTCGTTTACAGACTTATACCATAAAAAAAATGCAAGATTATGCAACATTTTGCACGATTTTCGCAAGCAGGTACAATACGTGAGTCGAGAGCCAAATCTTTTTGGATCCTCGCCACATTTCTTTGGAAACCAATTTAAAATATTATGTGGGGCGCCTTTTATTCCCTGAAAACTGAAATTGTAGGTGTGAAAACAGCAATACTTAGTTATGGTTATTTATACTGGGTTAAGCTTTTTTCAAAGATTGGTAGGTACTTTATTTTTTTTAAGGGGTGAAAATCATCCAATGACTACTCTCGCCTTGGGCGACGCGAGGTGAGAGAAAGTGTCAGACTCTTACTGACTAAAAACCACCCCGTTCCTACTCCTTCTTGTCGAGCCGGAGCCCCGGTAACCCGCTAGGTAGTCCGCAGCTCCCGATTGGAAGGTGCCTAGCATTTTTTTTATGATATAGGGGGCTAAGCTAAACGAGTGTGGGTCTGTGGACGGCGAGCAAGGGTAGTTTACCGCCCGACCAGAACCAGACCCGTGCGTACGGCGCATCGCCTTCCGCGTCCGCCTCAAAGAGCCATCAGACCACCACAGATGGGGCCCAGTATGGCTGATGCCTGATCCGGAGCTGCGGACTACCTAGCGGGGCTCCGGCTCGAAAAGCAGGAGTAGGAATGGGGTGATGTTTAGTCAGTAAGAGTCCGACAATCCCTCACGCGTCCTCTAAGGCGGAAGAATCCATTGGATACCATTGGAACCAGCCTTTTGGTTATCAGAAATATCATTCTCTTTAGCGGTTCTTTATTTAACTCAAAGTTCACTGAAGTATAGATCTATTTGTGAGATACAATATATTTTTTATTATGGCGCGTTCAGGAGTAACCTCTTATATAATATAATAAATTGATTGAAATCGTTGGACCATACAAGCCCTCTCCATAAAAGAGGGTTTGTACGCATTTGGGATGTTTTCGCTTGACGGGTGATGTGGAGATCGTAGTGTAAAAGGTTCAGGTTTATCAGAGAGCGCTGCTGCACAGTCTCTGTCAATGTGTAATCGCTTCGTTGGTTTCTATAACACCCGTGGGTAGATTGAGGGTTAGTTAGAAATATATTTCATTGAGAATGAATGTATTTTAAGACGCCCATAGAGTGCGGGCTCAAAACCTACCAACGGCAAGTACCAATGTGACTTTTTCCGAGTTATGTGTAGTTTTTAAGATTATTTAGACACCACTGACAAATGGTAAAGAAAAATAAGTGTAGGCTCGCCATTCTTCGGCATCATCGGAGTGATACTACGGCCTCACAGAAAACCGACGTGAAATAACGCTTGCGTTGCGTGAGTGAGGTTACCGACGGCCCTATCTTCCTAATCCCCGATTCCCTAACAACCCTTAAATTCCTATTGTATTTACCCTATTGTTTCGTGCGGGGATTGAGTGGCAGCCGGTTGCCCAGCCACTGTGCCAGCCGTGCAGTCACACTGTATGAGTCACTGTTTACATATGAACTGTGTTTGGGTTCATATTTTCTAATAAAATCCGTCTGTACCTCATTTTGGAATATTGCCAAAACATGTTTAGACACGCTTCCTAAATTGCGTCATCTTCAACGAATATTCTCGTCATTTTTCACACCAAATAGAATAAAATACATTCATTCACATCAACAGCTAATACCAAAGGCCACTGACCAAAGGCCTCTGCTCACACGGAGAAGGTTTGAGCATTAATCACCACGCTTGCTCAATGCAGATTGGCGATTTTCAAATTGTAATTAGAAATTATAAGCCCAGGTTTGTTTCGAACCCGGAACTGCGGTCTGCCTAGCGGGTTCCGGGGCTTTGACTCGAAAAGCTGGAGTAGGAACGGGGTCGTTTTTAGTCAGTAAATCTACTACTAGTCTGACACTCCCCTCCCCGGATGATATTGCTACCTCAAAAGAAGTTTAGTTTCGATGTTTTCCTTCACCGTTTGTCAATGGTCTCTAAATAATCTTAGAAAGTACATAGGACTCGAAAAAAGTCGCATAGGTACTTGACGTTGGTAGGTTTGAAACTCTATATAATAATAACGTCACTTCTCTTCGAAGGGGTAGTTAGAGGTGCACATTACGGCACGTAATGCCGCTATACAATGTACATCCATGTACTATAAATCCCATGTAATAGGGGTGAGCCTATTGCCATATACTGGGCACAACTCTAAACTCCGTGCTACTCTCTCTAAGCTCAATAATACTTTGCCCGATATAAGTTTTTAAACTGACATGGTCACTAACACTATAATTAGAACTTATGACGGGATCATGGCGCTTGCAACAGTGCCGAAATATCGGAAACTCACCAAATTCAATAAACATGGTAAATATCCCGTCATAAGTTCTAATTACTTTGCCCGATCCCTGAATCGAAATCGAGAACCCTAGTCCGGCACATCGCACTTGCTACCAGTCGACCAACGAGGCAGTTTGGAACTCTGACCATGCTTTATGTAAATTTGCTTACTAGGTCAGTTATTGTTCGGTTCACATTGCAGTATGTTGACCGCATTCCCCGCCCAGGGTTACAAGTTCATTTACCGAGCAAGTCAATCGACCTTGGTATTTTATTAATGCGCCCATGTGTAGTTTTTTTGATAGTGGACTTTATTTGTTACGTACCAAAGCTGGTTTTGCTTTGTACGGCGCATGGTGGATGATTTTTATTACAATGGCAGGAGTTTTTGTTTCCGATTGTCATTTGTTAAAATGTTTTTATAACTGTTGGCCTATTTTTTTGAATGGATTTGGAAGTGGCGCCCAACTGGGCCTCGCTTTTTTAATGTTGAAACTAATTCGAGTGTTGTGAGTACTTTAAAATATTATTGCTTCCGTACGATACCACGACTTTTTTTTATTTTTTATTTAAACCTTTACAATCAGGCAACTATGGCCCATAGATATATACCTTAAACTAATATAGATTTACTGAAAACCGACGTGCAACAACGCTGGCGTTGAGTTTCGTTGTGTGAGTGAGGTTACCGGAGGCCCAATTATCTCAATCTGCTCAATCTCCAATTCCCCAACAACCCTTTAATTCCTAACCCAAAAATGTCGGCAATGCACTTGGAACGCTTCTGGTGTTTCGGTAGTTCATGAGCGACGGCGATTGCTTACCGCAGATGATCTGTCTACTCATTTACCGACTTAACCATAAAAACAGGTTAATAATAGTGTAAAATAATATAATTTATCTGACTAGACTTTAGTAATCTTAGAACATCTCTGTCTACCCCCTAATCCAACAGACTGGGTATATCCTATTCTTAACGTCAACATTGTACATTTTTATTACAAGCAGCATAAAACTACTAAACATAAATTCTTATACAGGTCCCATTTGGGTGCCATTAGTTGAAATGGCGCCCAACCTGGGACTCAATGTACTTCGTCATCTAAGCATCTTTACTTACATAATAGCTTAAAAATTATACAGTATGGAGATCACTCATATGACTTAAATGAAACTACAAGTAGTACTCGTCCACAGAAGCATAATACAACTAAATATTTCAACGAAAACTAAAACTTTCAAACAAAATAAATAATGAAATTAATCAAGTATTAAATTCTGTGTGAACAGCTCCATGTACCTTGACCACAGAAGAGTTGTAATGTTGTAGGTTGTCTAGGAATGTTACGGACATGCGGCGCGGCTGTTATAATGCCGTATTTGTAAAGAGTCTTCAAAATATAAAGCAGTATAAAACTACTAAACATAAATTCTTATACAGGTCCCATTTGGGTGCCATTAGTGGAAATGGCGCCCAACCTGGGACTCAATAAACTTCGTCACTCAAGCATTTTTAGTATGGCTTAAAAATAAGGTTACAAAGATTATGTAGTAATATGACATTACACAATTAGCTTCTAAAGGGGTAGTTAGAAGGTTACAAGCTAAGTGCAATAGTTTTTACATTGTACTAACTTCTGTCAGCGGCTTCGCCCACGTTTCTGTGAGATAATAAGTAGTCAAACTGCCGCACTCAGAGACATTTAATGGTTACTTAAACTATTCCTTAGTAAGGATTTTGTATCGAAAACAATCGTTAAGGACTGGATTAAGTAACCATTAAATCACTCGGAGTACGGCGGTATGTGTTATTCCAGACCATAATGTACCCCTGTTTCAAATTTCACCTCGATCCCTTTAGTCGTTTTAACGGGATTGACTAAAAAAGGTTTGTGAACTTTCACATTTATAATATTACTAACTTTTGTTAAACATTCGCTTTATCCCGATCCCTTCAGCCGTTTTGGCGTGATTGAGTAATAAATTTTCACATTTATAATATTAAGTAGTAGTTTTTTTTCACAATTTGACTATATCTAACAGTCAACATTAGGATGATGCAAAGAGACAAGAATATGAGAGATCGGCTATTAATGACTAAGCATCTAGAGATTTTTTTTATAACGCCACGTCTTTAATCCCCGAAGGGGTAGGCAGAGGTGCACATTATGGCACATAATGCCAATGTACACCCACATTTCACAATTTATGTTGTAAGTCCCATGTAATAGGTGGTGAGCCTATTGTCATATACCGGGCACATTTTCAGACTCCGTGCTACCACTGAGAAATTTTCGAAAAACCGAAAAACGCCTAGTAATACTTCTCCCGTCCCGGTAATCGAACCCGAGACTCCTTCCCGGCAGTCGCAGTTGCAACCACTTGACCAACGAGGCAGACTAACGTCTAGAGATCTATATGTGAAGTCATATGATATTAAAATATGAAGATCTGTATGATATGAAAGTGTGAGTAAACGCACCCACGACACAGGAGACAATACATGTGTGGGGCAACGTTTTATAAAAAGGGATGAGTCACTAATACTGCTCAACCGACACGGCGATCGATCTTCGCTCACTGAATGAAGAAACGATGTCTGTAGCCACACCTAATGCTAGATTCCAGGGAAATGTGACTCATTTGTAGTGGTTTATTATATTTTATTTCTTTGAAACTTACTGCCTCGTTGATCAAGTGGTCGACAGACAAGGGGTCTCGAGTCCGATTCCCGGGTCGGGCAAGGTATTACTAGGCTTTTTTGAGTATTACTCGTAAGTGCGACTGCCGGACAAAGGGTCTATAGCCCGATTCCCGAGTCAGGCAAGGTATTATTGGGCTAAGATATTACTGGGCTGTTTTCGTTTTTTCGAAAATTTCTCAGTAGTAGCACGGAGTCTGGAATTGTGTCCAATATATGGCAATAGGCTCACCCCCTATTACATGGAACTTATAACACAAATGGTGAAAAGTGCGGCATTACGTGCCGTAATGTAAACAAAGGTGTAGAACGGATGGATGAAAGCAGATTTACGAAAGAAATATACAAGGCGGATATGAATGGGGCATTCTAGACGGACATATATCGACCAGATTGGCGATATATTAAAGAAGGGCCAAATTAAAAGTACCTTTAACCGACGAGCATGCATGAAAAGACTGATGACTGTTGATGAAGCGAAAGAGGTGTATAAGATTCAGGTTAGAATTTAAGGGTTGTTAGGGAATCGGGGATTGGGAAGGGGGGTAACCTCATTTACACAACGAAACACAACGCAAGCGTTGTTTCACGTCGGTTTTCTGTGAGGCCGTGGTTTTTTTTTTTTTAAGGACTGATAATCATTCAATGACTACTCCGGCCTTGGCCGAGTCGAGAGGGAGTGTCAGACCCTTACTGACTATAAACCACCCCGTTCCTACTCCTGTTTTCAAGCCGTAGCCCTGGTAACCCGCTAGGCAGTCCGCAGCTCTGCAGTGCCGAAGCATGGCGAGCCCAACCTTAAAACTTAGATTTTACAGACTTTGATTAAACTTACCCCAAACCGTATTTATTACCAAAGATTTTCTAGCAAATTAAAAAGCTGACATTACTAATCCTACTACTTTAATAATATCTGTCTAACTTTTATTAAATAAATGAAGTCATGACTGCCTCGTTGGTCGAGTGGTCGCAATTGCGACTGCCGGACAAGGGGTCTCGGGTTGGATTCCCGGGTCGGGCAAAGTATTACTGGCCCTTTTTCGGTATTTCAAAAATTTCACGGAATCTGGAATTATGACGTGTATATGGCAATAGACTCACCCCCTATTACATGGTACTTAACACAAATGGTGAAAAGTGTGTGTACATTGTACAGCGGCATTACGTGCCGTAATGTGCACCTCTGCCTACCCCTTCGGGGTTAAATGGCATGACGTTGTAACTGTATTACTAAAGATTTTCTTTAATTATTACGTTATCGGCTTACTCACGTAACTGTTTGACGAGGAACTCGACTAGTTTCAAGCCATGCTAGAGCCGCGTCGTGTGTCGCGGAATACTGCTCATGAATATGAGCCTCTAGCATGGCTTGAAACTAGTCGAGTTCCTCGTCAAACAGTTACGTGAGTAAGCCGATAACATAATAATTAATTTTGTATGTCTCACGAAAGTTATAATAAAATTAAAGATTTTCTTGCAAATTGAAAAGAAAATTATCTGACATTGCTGTACAACTTTAATGATATCTATCTAACCTTTTATTAAATAAATGGTATCGTGATGGCACGCTGTCGGCATCGACCTTCGATATGGATGCGTCATAGTAGCAGCTCGCTGGTAGATTATGTATTTACAAATTGGTTTTTTTTAAAGGTTCATTATTAATTGTAATTTGTATCTACTTTGTTGCCATGGATTTTTTTTTATAGTATTGTTGTGTTTTATGATTAGTGGGGTTTGGTGGTGGAGGGGGATTGGGAGTGCGACTGCCAAGTAAGAGGAGATTTTTTTAAATTTTGCCCCATTCTAGGATTTTCTTCTGTGTCGTGGGTGTGTTTTTGCTTAGCTTCTGTGAGAAAAACGATGTGAATCAACGCTTGCGTTGTGTTTCGTTTTGTGGGTGAGGTTACCGGAGGTCCAATTACTCCCATTCTCAATCTTCTCAACCAAACTCAACAAACCTTAAATTCTTAACAACAAAACGCCGGCAACGCACTTTAAAAAAAAAAACTGACTACCTCGTAAGTCGAGTGGTCCCAAGTGCGACTGCCGGACAAGGGGTCTTGGGTTCGATTTCGAGCAAAGAACTACTGGAATTTTTTCAGATTGCCAGTATATGGCAATAGCCTCACCTCCTATTACTTGGGACTAAAACACAAATGGTGAAAAGTTGGTCTACATTGTGCAGCGGCATTACGTGCCGTAATATGCACCTCTGCCTTCCCCTTCGGGGATAAAAGGCAAATAAAAGAGACTGCAAAAATTGCATTATAATAAAAGTATGTAATAAATAATGATGTACCGTCTACCGTCTGCCGTCAGTCGCGACAGCTCAGAGTAACACAGGCTAGGCGGCGACCGACGACCCCTCCGATCGATACCTGAGCTGCAGAACTTGTGTTGGTCGGTTATTGGGTGCTATACTGTCATGGTAGGAGCAATATTTAAGTTGGGAGAGCCATGCTTCGACACTGCTGGGCCTGCTCGACCGGAGTGATACCACAGCTGAGCAGAAAACTGATATGAAATAACGCTTGCGTCGCGTGCGTGAGTGCGTTTGCGTACGTGTTTCGTTGTGTGAGGGAGGTTACCGGAACCCCAATGCCCGCTATCCCAATCTTCCCAATCACCGATTCCCCAACAATCCTTAAATTCCTAACCCCCAAAAGGCTGTAACGCCTCTGGTGTTCGATTACCGGCTTGTTAACACAAAAAAATAGTACGTAATTTCCACCGGCTAGCACCACACACGCACAGTAACTTGGTGCATATCATCTTACCTGTCACCAGACAATATATAGGCTTTTTATGTATATTTTTTGAGGGGGAAAAATCATCCAACGACTTCTCCTGCCTTGGGCGAGGCGAGAGGAAGCGCAGACTCTTACCGACTAAAAAGTAGCCCGTTCCTACTCCTGCTTTTCGAGCCGAAGGCCCGGTAACCCGCTTTTATTTTTGAGGGGGAGAATCATCCCATGACTTCGACCCGTCTTGGGCGAGGCGAGAGGGAGTGTCAGACTGTAACCGATTAAAAACCACCCCGTTCCTACTCCTGCTTTTCGAGCCGTATATAGCCCCGGTAACCCGCTAGGTAGCCCGCAGCTCCGGATACTAAGGAGTAACTTAGTAACGAATAAAGATTCGTAATGCTTCACAATACGAATAAAATCGATGAGAATCCATCGCATGCTTGCTTCCAGTTCAGCAACTTTACAGTCGCACTAATGTTTAATTTTGTCAATAAAAATATATTTCAAGGTTCTTCCAACTGCATTGCCTCAATAAACTAATCATGGCACGGCTTTTAGTCCTCGAAAGGATTGGCAGAGTTATATCATAATCATTGCCTTACCAGCCACAAAACGTCTTTTTTTAAGGGTGGAAAATCATCTAATGACGTCTCCCGCCTTGGGCGAGGCGGGAGGGAGTGTCAGACTCTTACTGACTAAAAACCACACCGTTCCTACTTCTGTCCTTCGAGCCGGAGCCCCGGTAAAACCGCTAGGTAGTCCGTAACACTAGATCAGGTTTCAGCCCTACTGGGTGCAATCGGTGGTGGTCCTTTTTTTGGGACAAGCCCGCCATAACCTCCCACTCCGCTGCAACTCCTGTAAGCCAGGATCTACAGTAGATACAACCATGAAAACATCGGAACACTGAAGTCCAACGTCCCAGGGACATGAATGACTGTCTTGGATTCCGCAACGAAATAAATCAGAAGATATTATTAGAGGAGAAGAAAAAGAAAAACGATAGTTTCCACTTCCCTCGGTGAATTTAATGCAGAAATGCTGTGGTGGTCTGATGGCTCTTTGAGGCGCTTAGTCTATACATATGAAACTATTATTCCTAAGACTGCCCACGTACATAGGTTCCTCTACTGCCCACAACAAGGCCAGCTCTATATATTATTAATGGAAGACATCTACCTGATATTGATACAATACACTTTGCTATACTTAGACATTAATAATCTTTTACCGAGCTGTGGACACGAAGAGTTCTGTTCCAAGTATGTTTTAAAACCTTGATGACGCAGTACCAGTAGGGTAGTGAACTAGTGTATCATTATCATGATTACATACATACATACATACATAACCTCACGCCTGTCTCTCATGGGGGTAGGTAGATACAATGGAACGCCAATTGCCACGATTCTTACACACTTCTTTCGCTTCATCAACAGTCATCTGTCTTTTCATGCATGCTCGTCGGTTAAAGGTACTTTTAATTTGGCCCTTTTTTAATATATCGCTAATGATTACATACTTACTCCTTCTTAAAAGGTCGGCAACGCACCTGTAACTCCTCTGGTGTTGTGGGTGTCCACGGGCGGCGCTGATCGCTTATCATCAGGTGACTCGTTTGCTCGTTTGCCACCTAATCCATAAAAAAAAAAAACATTTCATCAGCCTATAAGTGGCCACTGCTGACCAAAGGCCACGTCTCACACGGAGAAGAAATAATGAATAATGTCTTTTTTATAGAATAAACCGGTAAACGAGTAGATGGATCACCTGATGGTAAGCAATCACCGCCGCCCATGGACACTTGAAACACCAGAGGCGTTACAAGTTGCCGGCCTTTTGGGAGTTAGGAATTTAAGAGTTGTTGGGGAATCGGGGATTAGGAAGATTGGGCTTCCGGTAACCTCTCTCACACAACGAAACAACGCAAGCGTTGTTTCACGTCGGTTATCGGTGAAGCAGGAGTAGGAACAGGGTGGTGTTTAGTCAGTAAGAGTCTTGATTAGCTCAAGGCGGAAGAAGTCATAGGATGATTTATTCCCCCAAAATAAAGCGGATAAAAGCTATTATAGCTAGTATAGATACAGAGTGTCCCTAAAGTCGACGTACAAGTAGCACCAAGTCATCGGCACGGTCAGTCAGTCACAACAGTTATCAGAGAATTATGTTATTACTTTTTCGTAGATAACAAACACGTAAGTCACTTCTTAAGACTAAAGACTTCAGAGACACCCTATAAAGTTCAATTCCTTCCATATTGTTCAGAATCAGATAAAAGATTCACTCGTGCGTTTAAAATAGAAAACTGAATCGATTTCTACCGACTGAAGCGAGCGCTCCAGCCAATCGATACAGTACTGTCAGCTTGGTAATTAAGGTTATATTGTGGTATGACTCATCGGAGTATCGTTCCTGCTATGCTGCGGAGGGGTCGACAGAGTGGCACGTAATAAATGTATCAATTTATTGGGTCAGTTTATACTAGCGCAGAGTCGAAGTCGTGTAACAAAATACATCAAGAAGCACTGAAGAATACAGGTTGAATAGAACTTATACACAAAAGTTTCAGCTTAAAATACGTTTAAAAAAATTGGTACCAAATAATTGGTGTAGCTAGCGAAACATTTCTTCTGTAAATCTGATCGCCTAGTACCTATCTACCTAATTTTAATTCGCATGAAAAAAAAATGGAAAAGTTCATAACTTGGTACCATGAAAACATGAGTTTAAAAAACCCCTCCCGTATCGTTTGTTATGTTATCTAGAAACCGTGCACTTGATATGTATACCCCCTTTTTGTTACACCGTGTATATTTCCGTACTAATAACAATTAAGTTAATTTAATACAAAATTTTTGAATTAAATTTAACCTGTCACGCGCTACAGAAGTGTAGGGGAATGCTGAGAGAGTATTTCACTACATTCCTTCGGGAAAAATATTAATATCTAAACTCATACGGAGTCGCGTGCGAAGCTAGTATATCTATATACAGGAGAGGTCAATACCTGACGTACTTATCTTTTGACATTATAGAGAAGAGGCCGTGACCTCCGTTGTGACTGAAATAGCACTTTAGAGCTCACAAATTAGGGACTATAATTGAATGGACGGAGTTCAGTCGCACACACCTACGTTTCTGAAATAAATTGACGTTAGTACAAGGTTAGCTTAGAGGATATACAGTATGGAGATCACTCATATGACTTAAATGAAACTACAAGTAGTACTCGTCCAGAGAAGCGTAATACAACTAAATATTTCAATTTTCTAACAAAATAAATACCGTAATTAAATAAATCAAGTATCAAATTCTGTGTGAACAGCTCCATGTTCCTTGACCACAGAAGAGCTGTAATGTTGTAGGTTGTCTAGGAATGTTACGGACACGCGGCGCTGCTGTTATAATGCCGTATTAGTGTTCGAATATGCTCAAAGAGAATAATGCACTTTTTGGTTTACCTACTGGGCCTATTTCGCTTATTGTATATCGTCAGTCAAGATAACACATAAGTATGTGGTTTTTCTGAAATAAATTTAAATCAAGTCCGAGGTTAGCTCTCCGTTAGTGCAGTGAATAAATAAACTGATATTAGGGACTTGAAATCTCCGGGGCTGCAGACGAGGGGGGAAAATAATCCAATGACTTCTCCCGCCTTGGACGAGGCAAGAGGGAGTGTTGGCGAAATAAAATAGCGGACTGTATGTATAATAGTATATAGGTTCATATAATAAGAATAAGATAATAAGAACGCGCGCTTCCTTCCGTGTCCCATGAGTCAATGTGTCACTGCGCGCGCGGGGCAACTCGCTGCGCCTCATCCCCCGCTCCCCGCAAGCCTCTGTCGTCTCACGATATGTATCCTCTTTCATATGTTTTGTCACCAACATACTCCCCGGGTTGAAGTAGGTAGGAAGGCTGCTGGTTCAACAATCAGGTTCTGGAAGGGGACAAATGTTATTAAACGCCCTTCGAATAATGGTTCCTCCTTTGATCCTTATATCGGCGACTCGAGCGACTTGATCCTGAGTTCCTGGGAAAACGGCCACACAGCGACCCAGGGCCCAACGTAGGGGAGGAAGCGCTTTGTCCTTTATAAGGACTAAAGAACCCAATTTGAGTTCGCCAGATGCAGTAGGCCACTTTGTCTTTTGCTGTAGAGTGGTGACATACTCGTTGGAGAATCGTTTCCAAAAATGTTGCTTGACAAACTCGATTCGTTTGTATCTCTCAAGACTTGTTATCCTTTCTGTCAACTGTGAATGTGGAACTGACACAAGTGATCGTCCTATTAGGAAGTGTGCGGGTGTCAAAGGTGTGAAGTCTGTAGGATCAGAGTTTAAAGCAGTTATAGGACGTGAATTAAGAATGGCTTCCACCTGAGTCAGACAAGTGTGCATTTCTTCATACGTGAAATGGGTAAGTTGGAGTAGCCTACGAAGATGATATTTAGTGGAACGGACTGCAGATTCAGCCATACCATTGAAATGGGGTGTGTAACTCGGAATGAAGAGGAACTCTATACCCTCTTGAGCGAATGCGGAACTGATTTGGGAACTTGAGTCCTGTAAGAAACGGTGTAACTCGTTACATGTACCTACAAAATTAGTCCCATTATCTGAGGTTATACTTTGAGGCTTCCCTCGACGAGCCACAAACCGATTTAGAGCAGCCATGTATCCCTCTTTAGTCAGATCTGTGACAAGTTCTAGATGAACGGCCTTTGTAGCTAAGCAGACAAAAATGGACAAGTAAGATTTTATTAGTTGGCAACCTCGACCTTTGCGGTTAGCTATCATGATCGGGCCGGCATAATCCACCGAACAATGTAAAAAAGGGAATTCCAGTGTAGTTCTGGATTCAGGTAACTGCCCCATAATAGGCTGGACATTGCTGGCTTTAAATCTGAAACATTTTATGCAACCCTTTGTTATAGATTTAGACAGATTCCTTCCTCCCAAAGGCCAATAAGTTTGACGAATACTGGACAGCAATAACTGAGGTCCAGCATGTAGAAGTTTCAAGTGATGCATATGAAATATAATTTTCGTTAAATGATGTTTTCCACATAATAAAATAGGATGCTTTGTGTCATAGCTATAAGGTGAGTTATCAAGTCTACCGCCTACTCTCAAGATATCATTTGAATCGATGAATGGGGTCAATGATATTAATTTATTTTTCTTCGGTAATGAATGGCCTGATTTTAAGATAAGATATTCATTAGGAAACATTTCTAACTGAGCAATATGTATAATAAAATTAAATGACCGTTGCAATTCTTCACAAGAAAGATGATCGCGGAATCTGTTTGTTTTAGTTTTGCAGTTATGAATAAATCTGTATATATAGGCTATGACTCTTTGTAAACGTGTAAATTGTGAATATTTAAGTATAAGTTTTGTAAATAGTTTATCGTCATCGTTTTTGTTAACATTATTATTTATAATAAGACAAGGTTGGAGATCCGGTAGGTCCCGTTTCTGGGTCTCATTAGGCATTTGTGGCCAACTATGCTCTGATTTGAGTAGAAACGATGGACCGGACCACCATAACGAGGCGTCGCTGATTACATCAGCCCTCACCCCGCGAGAAACGAGATCTGCCGGGTTTTCCTTGGACGGCACGTAGCTCCACGTGTGACCACCGGTGCTCTCCTTGATTTCATTAACACGATTACGTACGAATAGATTAAGTTGATGTGAAGGAGTGGACAACCACCCCAGTACAATCGTGGAATCGCACCAAAAGCGACACATGTTAATGTTTAATTTAAGTGAATTTTGCACCTTCGTACACAGTCTTGCACCTAATAAGGCCCCACATAACTCAAGACGTGGGATAGTTGTGGGTTTAATCGGCGCAACCTTGTTTTTCGAGACTAAGAGCTGAACACGCACAATCCCTGAGTTACACACAGACCTAATATAGACGCATGCCCCATACGCACTTTGAGAAGCATCTGTGAATATATGGATTTCAATCTTTACACAAAGATCACTAAGAACCCAACGAGGTATTTTTAACTTATTAAGACAGGATAATGTGTTAGCAAAAGAAGACCAGAGATGTAAAATATCTGACGGCACTTCTTCGTCCCAAGAGCATTTATTGACCCATAATTTCTGCATAATTAACTTAGCTTCGACAACGCATGGCCCAACAAGGCCTAATGGGTCAAAGATTTGACTTATAATAGAAAGAATATGGCGCTTGGTAACCTTCTTATGAAGTTCAATATTAATTGAAAAAGATAAGGTATCCTGCTGACAAAGCCAATACAAACCTAATGTTTTTGATGATGTGTTTATGTTGTTATCAGATAGATCTAAAACTGTATTTGAATCAATAACTTGACCTGAAAATAGCTCTTTAATAACTAATGTGTTATTCGATTTCCACTTGCGAATATTAAATTTTGCCGAGTTTAAGGTGGCAGTAATTCCTTTACATAAATCTATAGCTTCGCTTACAGTACTAGCCCCACTTAATAAATCGTCACAATAGAAGTCGTGAGCTATACTATATTTGACGCTATTATCGCTGACTGTGGATGCCAGGCTAGTCAGACATTTTGTCGCAAGGTATGGCGCTGAAGCGGTTCCTTGACAAACTGTATTTAGTGTATAAGTTTTTAAACGATGCGATGGATCAAACCTAAATACAATTTGCTGTAATGAGCGTTGACTAGGTACAATGTCAATACATCTAAACATTTTTTCAATGTCTGCCGATACTACGATTTTATGCTGGCGGAATCTGAGGAGAATCGATAAGAGATCGTCTTGGACTGTAGGACCGACCATCTGAATTTCATTGAAGGAAATTCCTGAAGTGGTGACGGCAGAAGCGTCGAAGACAGTACGCAACTTTGTCGTTGTACTTGACTCCCGAAGTACGCCATGATGAGGAAGGTAGTAGTTGGCATTGTCACTGTATGGAAAAAGAACTTTATTTTCAGTCATGTGGCCTAATTGCTCGTATTCTTTCATGAAGTTCAAATATTTCTCCTTGAATATTGGTTCTCGTTCAAATTTTCGTTCAAGCGATAAAAACCGTCGCTTCGCCATCTCAAAAGAATCGCCTAAGACCTGTGGATCTTGCTTGAGAGGAATGGTGACGACAAAGCGACCATCGTTATTTCGAGTCGTGTTAACGGCAAAACTGTTCTCACACGCACGTTCCTCCGCGGATTGAGAATGCTCAAGAGAAACACTATCTACTTCCCAAAAACGAGTGAGATCAATATCAAGTTGTCCTTGAGTAAAAAGACATTGACTGAATGTACCTTTCGGGCTCGAGATGTGACCAGTGACTATCCATCCTAGCTCCGAACTACGTAACATAGGTTGATGCTTGCCTAGGCTAATTCTTTTGTTACCTAGAATATCCCAAAAGATATCTGCCCCGATAAGAATATCAACCTTAGAAGGTATATTATAAGTGGGGTCAGATAAACATAAGCCAGCTGGAATTTGAATATGTCGTGTGTCAATGTATGTGATCGGTACTGCTGTGGTTACGTTGGTAAACACATAACAATCAATGTTAGTCCTATAGCTAGTATTCATTGACTCAATTGTGAGATTGCAAGACTGTGTACTATGGGATACATGATTATTAAAACCTGATACCGTGGAGCTCACGTTCTGCCTCGGCAAACCCAGCTTACTGCAGAAAGCTTCGGAAACGATATTTATTCCACTACCGTTGTCCAAGATCACCCTGGCGGTGTGTTTGTTGCCTTTGCCGTCAACCACCCTCACCAACGCTGTGGAAAGGAAAACACGCGTCGGAGTAGTAACCGGTACGACATCAGTCTTCAATACAATGTCTTTTGAAGACGTAGATGACGAATCGCGAGAAGCAGATTGCTCAGATTTTTCCAAGTGTAAAAGAGTGTTGTGCTTTTCATTGCAATATTTGCAGTGTGATAAAAAACATTTCTTTGCTACGTGACCAAAGCGCAAACAGTTTAAGCACACCTTATACTCTTTTACCTTTGAAATCCGAGATTCTACAGGAAGACTTCTAAACGATTCGCAATTGAACAGCTGATGTGCCTCATCATCACACAATGGACATGATTTACGTTTATAATTTTTATTTTTATTATTAGTGCTTTACATAATCACGGGACCACAGGGTCCCGGACCTTTGGAAGGCGTACGAGGGGCCGAAGCCAACTCGCAGAGGCCCGTTGAACAATTTTAATCTAAATGTAAGGGGACATCAGCCGGCGATTATCCCTGTATGCACTATGGGGGTACACCAAAGGATAATCCCCGGTTGATGCAGGACTATTGTGAGATATGGTAAAAGGAAATGATAGGGATATGGGTGTGGGTGGCTGTGGAATAGTTAACCGGTTAACTATGGGGACTATGGCCCCTGCCCCTGACCAATATTGAAAAATACGGATAAACAGGCAGGGGGTGACTCGCAAACTCAATAGTGGGCCCCCGGAAACGGCCGCTAGCATGTAGCGACAAGGGAAGCAACATCCGTTGAGCTGCTTGAGGAAGGGGAGGCATCCCACGGCTATCAGAGCAATCCCGGAAGTACGGTCAAGACCCCTACCAGCATCTTACTGGGATACGTCCTTCCCCCAAGTGGAGCTGAAGGCAACTCCACTCTTGCGAATCTCCACTCAAACCAGCCGATTAAGGCAAGAGTGAGGTAGGAGAGGCCACTCCGGATAGTCACGAGTACCAACCGGAGTTAAAAAGTAGGGCCTCTCCCGGGAGTCAGGTCCGTGGGGTCGCCACTGCCCAACAGCTCGCCACAAGCTGCCTTGCGGACTATTATTAGTGCTATTATTATTATTTATTACTAAACTTTTTGCTTTTACAGGTTCTAATTTTAATTTATTATTTTTACTATTTTCTTCTAAAGTTTCTAAGATATTGGCTCTTTGACTTAAAAATGTTATGAACTGTGATAGGGTTGGGGACGAAGTCAATGTATTTCTATGTTCTTCCCACTCTCGACCCGTCACACTATCAAGTTTATTTGACATCATATAAATTATAATCGTGTCCCAAATCGGTTCATTCAATGATGCGAGAGCCCTAATGTTCTTGTTAGTTACATCAATAAGATTTTGAATCGACTTACTTGATTCCGATCGAATAGGTTCTATATTAAACAAAGCCTGTAAGTGATTATTTACTAGTAAGCGGGTATTATCAAATCGCTCACACAATAATTCCCATGCAATTTTATAGTTATCACCTTTAAAGTCGATGTTTTTAATAATCAGAGCGGCATTTCCTTGAAGAGAAGCCCGTAAATAATGAAATTTATTAATATTATCTATGCGATCACTGTTGTGTATAAGAGAAAGGAATGTGTCTTTAAATTCGAGCCAGTCCTGATAGCCACCGCTGAAATGCGGTAAGTCAATTTTAGGTAGCCTAACCAAATTTCTTACTCGCCCACCTGATTCTGCGTCGCTGAACTCCGCCACAGATTCGCTGTCCTTCCTCCCGGCAGCAAGCAGGCTCTTGGCTCGGGCCACAAGCGGGTAGTAGTCGTTGTCAAACTGCACACGCTCCGCGGGAACCTCCTCGACTGGTGGCTCGTCAGATAGGATCTCGATTTCAGTCTGTAAGGTGTCGAATTCCTCGTACAAGGGCTCAATATTTCGTAAACGGCACTGTATATCTATGATTTGTAACTCCGTTAAGGGTTTAGAAGTTTCAATTAATTTTATATGATTGCCAAAAATAGTAATTTTAGATTTTATAGCAGAGCGTTTTTTAATTAAAGTCTTAAGTTCAGACATGATGCATGCATTTGAATGAATAGTATGAAGAATGCACAAAGCACCGACTCAAGTTTTAGCAAAATGGACATTAAATTGAGAAAGGAGAATATGAATTTTAATAGCAAAGAGAAGATGGAATAAGAGGAATAAATAGGAACGAACTCACAAAATGTCTTATTCTTTATCCACAGTGACTTGACGGATTATTCGTCCTTCACATGTTTTTCCTTTTTTCCTTGACCTTCTCGAAATTCGAAAATTGACGTAATGGCCGCCGACCGACGCACATGAATTCTTGATTTCTTGACACGGAATATTCTCCAAAAAAGCCTCAAGACGTCCTTAAAATCCTTCTTCACGGAGAGAGGACCACTTTGTTGGCGAAATAAAATAGCGGACTGTATGTATAATAGTATATAGGTTCATATAATAAGAATAAGATAATAAGAACGCGCGCTTCCTTCCGTGTCCCATGAGTCAATGTGTCACTGCGCGCGCGGGGCAACTCGCTGCGCCTCATCCCCCGCTCCCCGCAAGCCTCTGTCGTCTCACGATATGTATCCTCTTTCATATGTTTTGTCACCAACAGGGAGTGTCACTCTTACTTACTAAAAACGACCCCGTTCCTACTTCTGCCTTTCGACCTAAAGCCCCGGTAACCCGCTAGGCAGTCCGCAGCTCCGGATCAGGTATCAGTCCTACTGGGCCCTATCTGTGGCGATCTGCTGGCTTTCTGAAGAGCGGGGAATGCGACACGCCGTACGCACAGGCCAGGAGGCCTACTCTAATTCAACGAAAAACGAAGTTTCGTCCGAAACTTCGCAGATTTCGTACTACAATTCCATTTATTGCGAACTTTCGTGAAGAAAAATTAACGAATGAAATGAAGTTAAATAAATAGGGTTAGATTTTAAATTAAAAATAAAACATTATTTAAAGTAATTTCATTAGTAAATCAATAAAACCTACGGCCGAAGATTAACCGAAACTTCGCATTCGAGAACCGGAGTAGCCCTACTGTTTTTGGTCGGGCGGCGAGCTACCCTTGCTCGCTCGCACTCTACCTACCCCTGTGAGGAATAAACAGCGAGATATTATGTGTTTATGACTTAAGTTTAGCTATATTTAGCTACAAGCGACACTTCTAAGTATTCTTCACACCGTTCAATCAAATCTATGTGTTGATTTCATAACGTTTCCACTAAGCATATATTATTATGTAGGTGTAGGTGTATGCTGTTATATTCCTATTCCGAAGGCGTAGGTAGGATTAATAATACATAATTACATCTATACTTAGGCCAAGATTGAAATGAAATGTTTGTAAACAACCGGTAAGAGTACCACTACCAGCCACCTTGCAGATATCGTCTCTCTACCTAGCTGGAGGGCACCCTACACTACGCTTGCCTAGATGCGGTCTCCACTCTAGAACGCATTTACTCCAACAATCATCGGATCTTCAACAAATGTGACCGGTCCACTGCCATGTTAGCTTGCTAATCCTTAACAGTAATTTGTGGATCACCAAAGAATAGGGATGAAGACGGGGTATGAAAATTAAAAATCTAATTAGTCCGTCAGTTAGGTAATGAAAAAATATTAGACACGTATTTTTTTATTTTGTCATATATGATAACAATACTTAGATGAAACGAATCAAAGTTTAGGAGTGGGAGCGAATACGTCATTTCTACGTATAAAACGTACCTAGAAGTGACGTCACGCGATATTTCAAATCGATATATCTTCGAAAGTATTAGTTTCCGTAACAAAATAAAAAATACGTGTCTAATATTTCAAAATAATCTACAAGACGAACATTAAACATGACTGCCTCGTTGGTCGAGTGGTCGCAAGTGCGACTGCCGGACAAGTTGTCTCGGGTTCGATTCCCGGGTCGGGCAAAGTATTACTGGGCTTATTTCGGCACGGAGTCTGGAATTGTGTCCAGTATATGGCAATAGGCTCACTCCCTATTACATAGAACTTATAACTCAAATGGTGAAAAGTGGGTGTTCAATGTATAGCGGCATTACATGTCGTAATGTGCACCTCTGCCTGCTCCTTCGGGGATTAAAGGCGTGACGTTACGAACATTAAAATGAAAATGAGTCATCTACCGTATTGTACGTTTCAGATTGTATTTTTTTTTAACAAATCATATTTATTGTCCCCAGGAGTTGTCAAAGCTTGAGAGTCAGCTCGGATCCTCGGCGCCACCGACATCAACGGCTCTCTCCTGCTCCATCGACCTGCCTACAGATGTCATCTCAGAGGTAAGGGAGCATCTATTCATTCATATATCCATTTGACTGCACGGTTGGCGCGGTGGCTGGGCAACTGGCTGCCGTACAACGGGTAGCGGGTTCGATTCCCGCACGGAGCAACTCTTTGTGTGATCCACAAATTGTTGTTTCGAGTTTGGGTGTCATGTATATGTGAACTTGTATGTTTGTAAACGCACCCACGACACAGGAGAAAATCCTAATGTAGGGCAACGTTTTTAAAGAAAAAAAAACAATAAAAAAAAATCTATAGATTTAAATAGATTTAAACGCAAATTAAAATTATATTACTTGGACACTTTAAGTTTTTAAAAATGTTTAACATAGTAACATAAGTTAAAGCTAAGCAAGTGTGTTACAACATTAAAAATTTTGTACTTAAATACCTATATTTATTCAGCGACTCCAAAGTCAAACCATTACAACGGTTTTGTGGGGCTTAGTCTATAATAATGTTACCTGTGTGGAAATGAAAAAAAAAAATCTTGTAATAACTATCGTGAGACATACTAAATTAACTAAAAAATCACGGTTTACTCACTGGTACATTAATGGAGAAAAGCTCTACTAGTTTAGAGCGAGTAGGCTGCGAGACGTTCCGGAGTTGCGGACAACGTAACAGGTTACCGGGGCCCAAATCAGTTAAACTGATTCAAAAAAAAAAAAAAAAATTGACTGCTCTGTTAGCCGAGACTGCCTCGTTGGCCGAGTGGTTGCAAGAGCGACTGCCAGGCAAAGGGTCCCGGGTTCGATTCCCGGTCGGGCTTATTTTGGTATTACTGGGCTATTTCGGTGTTTCGAAAATTTGTCAGTGGTAGCAAGGAGTATGGAATTGTGCCCAGTATATGGCAATATACTCACTCCCTATTACATGGGACTTATAACACAAATACTGAAAAGTGGGTGTACATTGTATAGCGGCATTACGTGCCGTAATGTGCACCTCTGCCTACCCCTTTGGGGATAAAAGAGGCATGACATTGCATAATAATAATATTGTAGCACTACAAAATTGACTAGGGCAGTGCTGAACCCTGACTCCTGTTTCCAGGCAATCCTGTCCCCGGACAAGGGGGGCTCCCTGCTGTCCGTGCAGTCGGCCCCCCCGGAGCAGAGGGAGCGACCTGCCAGTCTGCTGCTCGAGCTGCCATTAGCGACGGTCAGTTTATACCTGTATAGCTAGCTTTTATAGCTATTGAATAGTCAAAGTGTTACTGCAAAGCTAGCTTTTACAGCTATTGAATAGTCAAGGTCAAAGTCAAAGTTATTTATTTCAAAGAGACTTATGCCCGAATACTGAAACGCTACTCAATTTTAAGTTGTACTTAAATATCGTGCTATCTCTGTCATTTTATAAAGAATTGATAAGGACAGAACTACATTTGAGAGCGTCTTAAAATTGAGTAGCGTTTGAGTATTCGAACATAGGTAACTTAGGTACTTTTGAACGTCAAAGCAAATATGTATAATAATATTAATAACGTGTATGTCGGTGTCAGTCCTCTAGTTGCTCTATTTGCTCGTTCCAAAGTGTAGATTCCTTTGGAGAAGAACGAGCAAGAAACTCCATAGGTTACTCTTACTCAGATTCACAATACAATACTTGGTAACACTGTTACAATAGCTATCCTTAGTAATGTATTAGGCCTATTTTTTGGCCATATCATCAGATAGTCAACCTTTATGTGATAGACTAGCATCTGTCACCGACTTCACTCACGTTTCCGTTGGATAAAAAGTAGCGTATGTTGTATATCCAGACCATAATCTACCCCTGTTCCAAATTTCACTTCGAGCAAATAGCTTCACTAGAGGACTGACCGATAGACAGAAATTGTTAATATTATTATATTTGCTTTGACGTTCAAAAGTGCCTTCTTGGTCTATTTGAAATAAATAATTTTGACATAAACCTTAGCTAGAGAAAGCCAATAGAATATTAGTGCATTATAACCAGGGATGTTATGGATATGGAATTTCGGATATGGATATGGATACGGATAGTGGACTTTTTTATATCGGTTCCGGTTTCGGATACGGATAAGAAATTATTCCAAATTATCCGGTAGTTTCGGATAGTTTCGGTTACGGATATTGGATTTCTAAGGAATTTCAAAAGTAACATACAAATAGATAATCAAATGGTTTTATTTATAAATAGGTCTTCATTTGGCAAGTACTTCAATCTGCCTATAAGTAAATTTTCGTAACTTGTCTCAAGTCTCATTTAGACTACGCTCCTATCCAAAATTATCCGAAACATTCATTTCAGTTTCGGTTATGGAAATGGATATATTTTTATTTCGGATATCCGATAGTTTCGGTTACGGATGTGGATATCCTTAACATCCTTGATTTATAACAGGCTGTTAGTGTTGATTCTCCATCTCTTACAGCAAGTAGGAGCCTACCTCTCGGCGATGTCGCCGACTGAGCAGGAGGAGGACTCCCTCCTCACCCTCTCGTCGGTAACTGCGCGCCCTCTGCTGGCTGCGTCCCGGAAACTGCGGCCGCCTCCCGATTCGTCCGCTGAGTGAGTTGCTATCTATAATATAATGTACTTCTCAGTTATTATCAGAGAGGGCAGACAATGATGTGCGACGAAGCTTATTTCGATGCGTTCAATAGATTAAGATATTTGTGCGTACTGGCTTTAAATTTTATAACAAACGTTATTTGACTCTTCGCGTTGTTTGGGTAGACACAGGCAGTACAATAAACAATAGTTATTTTTTGGATTTTAGTTTAAAGTATAGGGTTTTTACTTTTTTGACTTTTCTTTATTTTTCTTAGAGTTTGTGTTTACTTATCTACTTAAAATATAACATGGCCTGACTGTATGACTCACTGAATGACTGACTGTCTGACAGACAGACCGACTGTCTAATTGACTGTCTAATTGACTGACTGACTGTCTTATTCACTGACTGACTGTCTAATTGACTGACTGAGTGACTAATTCGTCAGTAATTTCACATATAAGATGTAACTATAACCTTTCAACTAGACACCTAAATTTTGACTCCTTTCTCCAGAAGTTTTTTTAGCTGTGCTGTGTAAAAGCTAATTTAGCTGTTTAAGCTAAACTTTGACTCTTTTCCGCAGAAGCACAGCCCCCCCAGACGGTGGTTACGGCTGGGTGGTGGTCTTCGGAGCGTTCATGGTGCAGTTCTGGGTGGCTGGCCTGTTCAAGTCCTACGGCGTGCTGTACGTGGAGATCATGGAGACGTTTCCAGACTCCTCGGAGTCTGTGGCGTCGTGGATACCTGCTGCGCTGTCTACCCTGTGTTTGGCGCTGGGTGAGTTGGGGTTTGGGAGATTGAATTGTTTTTCGTTTGGTTTATTAATGTGTGTTATTAATTACTACAATTGGAGTGATGACGGGGTATGAAAATTAAAAAAAAAATATATTTAGTGTGTCAGATTATTATCTATTTGATAATAGACTAATTTTTATTTCAATGTCCATCTTGTACATTGTTTTAAAACATTACACACCGTTTTTACTTTTATAGGCTGAAATGGCGTATTTGCTGCCTCTCCTAAACTTTGATTCGTTTTATCTAAGTATTGTGTTATCTAACATGACAAAATAAAAAAAATACGTGTTTAATAATTTTTAATTACCTAACTGACGGACTAAATAGATTTTTAATTTTCATACCCCGTCATCATCCCTATTCCACTTCCAGTTCACCCCAAAACAATGATTCTAACCGCCGTACTCAGAGTTATTTAATAGTTACTTAACTCAGCGCTTATTAACGATAATTTTCGAAACAAAATCTTTGCTAAGGAATAGTTTCATTAAAGGTGTGGCAGTAAAAGAATAACCACCAAAAAATAGCAACCACACACTCCCCTCAATCCCTACGAGCGATTAAAACACAGTCTCTTCTCCTTTCAGCCCCTCTATCATCAGCTCTATGTGAGAAGTACTCCTGTCGTCTCGTGGTCTTCATAGGAGGTCTATTCTGTGCCACCGGACTAGCATTGTCCTACTTCAGCCGCGGTCTACTGCATCTGCTGTTGAGCTTCGGAGTCATGACTGGTAAGAAGACTAAAAGAACATAAGGTCTACTGAATTATTCGCTGGTCTACTGAAAAGACTATTGATTTACTGTATAATTAGCTGGTCTATTGTAAAAATCATTGATCTACTATTTAATTAGCTGGTCTATTGTAAAAATCATTGATCTATTGTATAATTAGGGGTCTATTCAAAAGACAATTGGTCTACTGAAAAGACCATCGGTCTACTGAAAAGACTATTGGTCTTCTGAAAAGATGATTGGTCTACTGAAAATATACTGTTGATCTATTGAAACGACATATGCTCCACATTTAAGATCATTGGTCTACTAGTTTGATTCCCTGGTGGATAAAATTATGTAATTTGAAGATATGCTTCATGTAAGGCAATTTTATTAGAATCTCTTTGACTTCCCATTGCTTTTACCTGCTTTAATCGGAGAATGGGTGTAAAATAATATAAATGTTTTTCTAGGAATCGGCGGTGGCTTATCGACAACACCTGGCATTGTGATCGTGTCGCAATATTTCGATAAACACAGGTGAGTCAGGATTTATTTTATAAAACGTGAAAGAGCCATGCTTCGGCACGAATGAGCCGGCTCGATCGGAGTGATACCACGGCCTCACAGAAAATCGACGTGAAACAACGCTTGCGTTGTGTAAGTGAGGTTACCGGAGGCCCAATAACCCCTCTTTCCAATCCCCGATTCCCCAACAACCCTTAAATTCCTAACCCCCAAAAGGATGGTAACGCACTTGTAACGCCTCTGGTGTTTCAAGTGTCCATGGGCGGCGGCGATTGCTTACCATCAGGTGATTCGGCTGCTCGTTTACCGGTCTAACCCTTTAAAACTATGATCTCCGACTTGTTACGGGTGTGGCGACACATTGACAAGTGACAGATGACAGAAGTCGCACATAGACTATCGACGAGCAAATCAACGGATGACGTCACAAATATCCTGCATCGCACATATGAAGTTTACATGCGAATTAAGACTGATAGAAAATCCCAACGAACAACAGTTGGGCAGAAAGCCCGCCAGGCTGATCACCTCGCCTGGTCGGAGGATCCTCCTTTTCTTAGGGAACTTTACTCTCTGTTCCCTAAACGGGCTTTTTTTGATGATGATGACAACAGTAATATTGCTATCTCTTTCTAGGGCGCTGGCTAATGGTATATGTGTGAGCGGGACAGCAGCTGGCAGCTTCGTGTTTCCGATGCTAATTGAGAAACTTGTGGATATGTATGGACTGCATGGAACCGTGTTGTTGTTAGGTAAGGGTAACAAAGAGAATATTACAAGTTTGTTGAATTGAAATAGCAAATTTATTATTATGTTTTTCGGTTTACTCACGTAATTATTTGACGAGGAACTCGACTAGTTTCAAGCCGTGTTATAGGCTCATTTTCATGAGCAGCATTCGTCAATAATATAATAATTAATTTGGTATGTGTCACAAAAGTTATAATAAAGTCGAAGCTACACTTTAGAACGAGCACGAGCAGCTTCACTGACGGTCAGACTAATAGACTATTGTTTATTTCTTTCTTTGTTGACGTTTCAAAAGTACCAAAGTATATGGTTTAATTGGAATAAATTATTTGACTTTGACTTTAACTTTAAAATATTCAGTCTTTTTGATATTCTTTCCTCTCTAGGAGGTGGTATGCTGCACGTATGCGTATCAGCGACCCTGTACCGCCCCGCGCCAGTCAGCTTCAACACCTCAGCGCTGGCTGACCGGACACCTGCCACTACCACCACCACTGAGCATACCACGCTCTTACATGATATACAAGAAGGTAATAATATATAATATGTTTAGAAGTTTTTCGATTAAATTTGTGATTTTGAAGACATTTTATAGGTAAAGATGTATATTAACACGTTCCCTGCGACACTGTTTGTGCTATACTTTCCATTAACTGCGATATAAGGCGTTTTGAACCCTATCCTAAACCAGCCATTCTGGCGGTACGAGGTCTATTAAGCCCCACAGAGAAGTCTATGTTTTTCCTCGCCGCACTACAAGCGGCGACATAGACGAGGTGTTATAGACCCTGTTCCGCTCTTAACGTGTTAATGGAGAAAGCCATACTACTTTCGAGTCACAGAGTAGGCCGCACGACGTCGCCGTATCTGCGCACGTTGCTCATGATGCCTTCATCATGAGCAGCGTGCGCAGACGCCTCTGTGACTCGAAACTAAGAGCTTTTCTCCATTAATGTACGTGAGTAAACCTGATAGTTAATTTAGTAAATTTTACGATAGTTATTATAAAAAGGTAATAATGTTTTAAAGGTTGTAGCTATAGGTACATAAAAACCTGCCACTAGACGTAGTCGGTATATAATATCACATCAGCAGCTCAGTAAATTTTTCTGAAGGTGCTCTAAAGTTTAACACTCAGTTGATTACATTTATCACCACTTAGTTAAGTGCTCTTCCCGCGAATGTCATAAGATTAAGAACCGTATAAAGGTCTACTATATTAGATAGAAACCGCGCAGCAGCGCTCTCAAATAAACCTGAACCTTTTATACTGCGATCTCCAATCCTGTGGAAATTATGGCAAACCCTCTTATGTAGAGGAGACTCTCTTTTACAGATCAAGGCATAATGTTCAAATCAGACTCCTCAAAAGACAATCGGCTGCAGAGTCTCTTCCAGCCTGATGCGGACCTGACCCTGAACCAGAAGAACCTGCTCCTCAGCGAGGATCTGAAGAGAACCAACCTCATTACGGAGATCATGCATCCTAGTTTGATTGAGGTAATTTAGACATTTTTTTTAAGCCAGTAAACGAGCATATTATCACCTGAAGGAAAGCAATCGCCGCCGCCCATGGACGCTTGAAACACCAGAGGCGTTACAAGTCCGTTGTCGACATTTTGGGAGTTAGGAATTTAAGGATTGTTCGGGGATTGGGAATAGGGATGATTGGAAAGGGATTAATTGGGCCTCCGATTACTCTCCTCTTTTTCTTGCTCCTGTTCTATATACAAGTCGTACTAAGGGTAGAGTCCAAGCAAGCAAACGACCGTTTAAAAAATGGTTTTCTTGAGTTGGACTAATTATTCATTTGTTTTTTAGGTCGCCCGTCAGCAAATGCAGTCCCAACACTCAGACTCCGAGGACTCAGAGGGACTAGACGTTTTGGGAGTTGTCGGTGAGTATGTTTCTTTGATTGTCTGGACTTTAAAAGAGACTATGACCCCTGAGTTTGTTTCGGCATTTCTTCTCAGAGTAGTCTGATAGAAAATGCCGGTCGCATCTAGTTATTTCGAAGATTGACGTGTAAAAGTGTTATCTTGTAAGCAACTTGCAGAAATATATATCATTTATGTATCTTCTATTCTTTCTTTTTAATAAACGTTGCCCCACACTAGGGTTTTTTCCTGGGTCGTGGGTGCGTTTACAAACATACAAGTTCACATACACATCACATTCAGACCCGAAACAACAATTTGTGGATCACACAAAGAGTTGCTCCGTGCGGAAGGAACCGCAACACGTTACGCGACAGCCGGGGAGTCCAGGTAGTTGATTTCTTATCAGTTGGGTGATGACAATTGCGCTTACCAAGCAAGGAGTCTTCTGTTTGATTTCTGGGTCGGGCAAAGTCTTAGATGGTAGGTCTGGACGTCATGTGTATGTGAACTTGTATGTTTGTAAACGCACCCACGACACAGGAGGAAATCCTAGTGTTCGTTTTTTATAAAAGAAAATAATTTATAATGATAAATAAATGATATTTATTTTGCAAATAGGTTACAATGTAACTCTTTTACACGTCAATCTCTTAAATAACTAGATGAGGCCGGCATTTCCTATCGGACTACTCTTTAACCTTGACTTTGACCTTGACTTTAACCTCTCGTCCCCAGGTCTGCCAAAAGAAGTAGTACGACTACGGCTGCGCCCCACTCGATCCTCCTCAATACTCCACTCAGTCGAGGACCTCTCCACTGACAGTACCTGTGTTTACAAGGCGAGACGGAATCTTAGTAGGTAAGTAAGATTATATATTTTATTCTTTTAGGAAGGCTTACAGACTAACTTAATTGCAAAAATAAATAATTCTTTTAGGAAGACTTACAAACTAATTACAAAAATGATACTTAAAATTGCTAATAACAAGCCTCCACAAATAAATATTATTCTAAATGTAATCCATCCTATCTAAGTTTTGAACCTATTCATGCGTCGATAAATATTTTTTTGGTGTTGCAAGATGGCAAGCACTCGGTGCCGTCTATAGACACCACAACACTAAGGTTATCATCTTAGAAAGCAGTTCTCTTATCTTTTTTTATGCTATAAGCCGGTAAACTGCCGACGGATCACCTGTTGACTTCTCCCGTCCTGGGGGAAGCGGCAGTTTTAAAATAGGCCCAAAAATTGTTTGGAGCCGTAATGATCTCCTCAAAAATGATGAATTTCTAAAAATCTATTTTGTATCATTAGAACTTGAGACGGGATATTTACCATGTTTATTTATTTCGATGAGTTTCCGATATTTCGGCACTGTAGCAAGCGCCATGATGACCGATGAACCTAAATATCTATTTTATCTTCTCCACAGTAAATCCTTATACATTCGCCCCCCTCCAAGTCGGCTGATACCGTGCAAGCTGACAGAGCCCATCATCATCAAGCAAGAGGAGGTTCAGAAAGAGGAAGTTCAGATCGAGAAGAAACAAGCTGGATGTGTTGATAAAATATCTAGGTAATTATAGACTAAGTCAAAGATAAAGATAAAGATATGTTTATTTGCATTAACATTAACATTAAAAGTCAAGTAAAAGAAATTGTTAAAGTTAATATTAATGTTAAAGTCGAGGTCAAAGTCAAAGACAAAATCAAAGTCAATGTCATAATTAAAATTAAAGTTTAAGTTAAAATCAACATCAAATTCATAGTTAAAGTTAAAGAGTAAAGTCAAAGTTAAAATCAAAGTCAAAGTTAAAGTTTATGTCAACGTCAAAATTATAGTTAAAGTGAAAGTCAAAGAAAATGTAAAAGTAAAAGACATTTAGACCAAAAAACAAGTTCGCAACAAAAAGTCATGGAAATATTTTTGTTTTGGTACTTTTGTGATTTTAGTTGTTTTTTTATGGTAGCCGGTAAACAAGCAGACAGGTCACCTGATGGTAAGCAATCGCCGCCGCCCATGGACACCCGAAACACCAGAGACGTTACAAGTGCGTTGCCGGGCTTTTGTTTCACGTCGGTTTTTTGTGAGGTCGTGGTAGGACTCGGGCCCAGCAGTGCGAGCCCACACTTAGCAATAACATGCTTATATATTTTAATTTCCCTACAGGTATTTAGATGTATCACTACTAAAATCATGGCGGTTCGGTCTGCTCTGTGCGTCCGTGGCGTTGATGTCCTGTGGGTCTCCTTACGCGCTGTACTACCTCCCGGCATACACTGTAGCTGCTGGGCACAGTAAATCTGCTGCTGGTAAGTCAATGTCAAAGCAAATGTAAATGTCAGGTTCAAAATCAAGGGCAAAGTCAGAATTCTTAAGTGTTTAAGTCAAAGTCAAAATTGAACGATAATCTTGCGGGAGTCATAATATCATACTATTTTATTATATCACATTAACTGTATAATGCATTGGCTTAAGCTGTAAAATTATGCATGTTTTTTGTAATAAATAAATAATCAAAGTCAAAATCAAAGCCAATATGGTAATGAAAAAAAAATTGGACACGTATTTTTTTAATTTTGTATATAAGATAACAATGCTTCGATAAAACGAATCAAAGTTTAGGAGTCGCAAATACGTCATTTCTACGTATAAAACGTACCTAGAAATGACGTCACGCGATATTTCAAATCGATATATCTTCGAAAGTATTTGTTTGTGTAAGAAAATAAAAAATAAGTGTCTAATATTTTAAAATAATCTACAAGACGGACATTAAAATAAAAATAAGTCATCTACGCTTTTGGTCAAAATTGACGCCTTATTAAAAACAGTGCATTATCTTACTTCTAGTTTTAGGATCAACAGAAATCTTATATTTCTGTTGTTTCAGGTCACCTGGTAGCTATCAGCGCCGTTCTAGACCTGTGTGGGAGACTGGGACTCGGCTGGTTGTGTGATCTTCATCTATTCTGCAGGAGAAAGGCTTACATCGTCAGGTAATTATCCTACGAATATTATAAGTGTGGGAGAGCCATGCTTCGGCACTGTTGGGTCGGCTCGACCGGTGTGATACCCATGAATGATTCACAGAAAACCGACGTGAAACAACGCTTGCGTTGTTTGAGTGAGGTTACCGGAGGCCCAATAACCCCCTTCCCAATCCCCGATTTCCCAACAAGCCTTAAATTCCTAACCCCCAAAAGGCCGGCAACGCACTTGTAATGCCTCTGGTGTTTCGGGTGTCCATGGGCGGCGGAGATTGCTTACCATCAGGTGATCCGTCTGCTCGTTTACTGGCTTATACCATAAAAAAGGTACCTCTTCGCTTATCGTTTTTTCTATTCGTGCATGAGCAACTGGAGAGGATGTGGTTGGAGGTGGATCACTGTGTTTTTGGTCCAATTTCTGATTGACCATGGCAACTTTAAAAGCTTTTTACCTCTCTTCATGAAATTATCTAATACTAGCTACTTCCGCGCGGTTTCACCCGCTCTGCTCGGCTCCTATTGGTCATAGCGTGATGTTTTATAGCCTATAGCTTTCCTCGATAAATGCACTATCCAACACAATAAGAATTATTCAATTCGGACCAGTAGTTCCGGAGATTAGTATAGATATAAAATTCTCGTGTCACAGTTTTCGTTGCCATACTCTTCCGAAACGGCTTGACCGATTTTCATGAATTTTTTTGGGCTTAACCGGTATCTATGAGAATCGGCCATCTATTTTTCATCCCCCTAAATGTTAGGGGTAGTACAACCCTATTTTTTTAATTTTCCGCGGACGAAGTCGCGGGCAGAAGCTAGTAGTTATATAATATTATGTTTCACAGTATACTGGTAGCTGGTATCGCAGTTCTAACTCTGCCGAGTCTCAAATCGTGGTGGGCGCTCGCCATTGCATCAGGTGAGTTCAATATTACCTACAGTAAGTATTTTCTAGCCATAAGATTTATTCGTCGTAAAAGGCAGCATGACTACTGAACCAAGAAACTCGGGTTTAGTTATGTTATCATCACCATTAAGAGCCTATAAGTGCCACTGCTGACCAAAGACCACTTCTCACACGGAGAAGGTTCGAACATTAATCACCGCGCTTGCTCAATGCGGCACCGTGTCCCGTTCGTGCTAAAATATCAAACTAATTGATCGTGTTCGTGTCGCGCCGCATCGCGCTTTACCAGATCAACTGCAGAAAGAGTAGACAGTATTCCTTTTTATTTCGCAAAACAAATATATCTCCTCTGGTGTTGCGGATCTCCATGGGCGGCTCTGATTGCTTACCATCAGGCAATCCGTTTGCTCGTAAGCCATTAAAATAATGTTTATTTAACCACAGTATTATAAGCATATTATATTATCACCAGGTGCGTACGGCCTCTGTCTCGGCTGCTGGTTCCTGCTGGTACCAGTACTCCTGGCTGATGCGTTCGGAACAGCTCGCATAGCATCCTCCTACGGGCTGGTCAGGATGTTCCAGAGCTTAGCTGCCGTGTCTATACCACCTACTGCTGGTAAGTGTTCGTTTTAGTTATTTTTGTATTTTTGCCATAGGCGTAGCTAGACAAATCTCCCCGAAAAATGCGTACCTAGACATTACAGAGCGTTATTTTTCTAGTAAGCATAGTACATCACCTGTTTGGCAAAGGTCTCTATGACTACCTATGAATCTGTTTATTACATATTGCATAAATTGTTTTCTTTCTCATGAATGGAGGAAGTTCATGAAGGAAGTTTTGTTCGTTTTCCTTTCTTGAACCCCTCCCGATGCTAAAACCTGGCTACGCCTACGCAGAGTGCAGATTTAAAACCACAACAAAACTCGGGGGCATGTTTGAATATATAAGTACATACATTGCACACCATTCAGTCGCCCAGCCACTGGATTTTTTATGGAATATGAGGCAAACGATCAAACGAGTCACCTGATGGTAAGCGATCAGCGCCGCCAATGGACACCCGCAACACCAGAGGAGTCACAAGTGCGTTGCCGGCCTTTTTAAAGGAATACGCTCTTTTCTTGAAGGTTTGAAGGTCGTGTCGGTTCGGAAATACCGCCGACGACAGCTCATTCCACACTAGGATTTTCTCCTGTGTCGTGGTTGTGTTCACAATAATACAAGTTCACATGCACATGACACTCATTTGTTGTTTTGTTATTGTGATAAAAATAAAACTAATGAGTATACAAAAAAGTTTCTTCGGGAAAGTTGTTTGTAATCATGAGTACAATCACGTGTTTAAATATCGTTTACTAATTACCAGTCGCCTTATATAATATGTAACAACATTTGGCACTTCGCAATACGTTTAAATATGTATTTATATCAACATCAGTTGGGAGTAACCTATTAATTAATTTGCAGGTCTCATCCGCGACGTAACCGGCGGATACTCCTGGTGTTTCTACGGCATGGGATCCTGTATGGTCCTAGGTTCGATCCCGGTCATAGCATTCCATTTGAGCACGAAAAACGAAGACTCCGACTCCTCAGTCGATTGAAGATCTAATAACTATTTAAAATAAGCAATATAAAAAAGCGTTTACGCTTTTAAATAAAACGTTAAAATTTAAACGGGGGTCTATAGAACTTTAAAATTCTAAATGGGGTCTTAGGAATGTTCTAGACGGGGTCATTAGAAATATTGATGTGATTTGAAGCGATAATCTTTTGGGGTTAAAATGGTCTATGTGATTACGTTTTTTGTGGTATCTTATTGTGATTGTTCGTATGTTTGTATTTTATTGATAAATAATTAAACTGTAATGGATGTGTTTTCGGAATATGGGAATAAAATATTTGCAATTATTGATGGGAAAAACGTATTGGAGAGGAAAGAAAATGTTTAGACGTGGCATTTAGCGTGAAAGGTTTATATAAAAATTAATAAATCGAATTTGTGTGTGTACTAGAGTATTTTGGGTATGTTTATCCAAAAAATCTGGTTAAATTGGTTGGTATGGGACAACCTATCATTTTTAGGGTGTTCCTTTACAGTCTAGGAATTTGTTTTATTGTATTTATTTTAGTATTAGACGTGTATTTGGAGTAGGTATTAAGTTGAAATTAATTATAGTTTCACTACCGTACTCAGAGACATTTAATGTTTACTTAAACTATTGTTTAGTAACGATTTTGTACCGAAAGCGATTGATAAGGACTGGGTTAAGTAACCATTAAATGACTCTGAGTACGGCGGTATGTTTGTAAACTATATTTTGGTTTTTTATTGTGAAATTTCAGTAAAAATTCTAATGAATTAGATGCAATAATATTATTTTAAGTAACTTTAGAGGTTTACTTTCTATCTAATACTATGATAAATGCAATAATTTGTTTGTTATTGTCATGAGCTAATATTTACAAGTGAACAGCTCATGTAGTGTAGAGATTGTCCAGTCAACTGATGGTAGCGTGGACTGTCCAGGCGATACGTACTTAGGTATCGACATGAGCTAGGTAACATGTAAACTGTGACTCGTGTAGTGTAGAGATTGTCCAGTCAACTGATGGTAGCGTGGACTGTCCAGGCGATACGTACTTAGGTATCGACATGAGCTAATGGTAACATGTAAACAGTGACTCGTGTAGTGTAGAGATTGTCCAGTCAACTGATGGTAGCGAGGTTGTGTGTCCAGGGTGCGACACTTGCTGAAGTTTATGATAAATAGGGAAGGTACTAGCACCCTCTAAGTATAGTTTTGATATATTGGTATCGCCATACATAATCATAAAACAGTAGTTAGTTTAATCGTAATAATTGTGTTTTAAATACCTTGTCTTGCTTAAAAACATGTGGCAGGTCTTACTTTATTTATCAAAGATATTTTGTAGAGAAGATTGAATATAATATATTACTTCTAGCTTGACTAAAAACATTGTAACAGTAGATATGTTTGTGGAAACATCAAAGTTAAAATTATTTATTTCGAATAGATTACGTAGGCACTTTTGAAAGTCAACGGCAAATATAATAATATTAATAACGTCTGTCTGTCGCTCATTCCTCTAGTTGCTCTATTTGTTCGTTCCAAAGTGTGGATTCCTATGGAGAAGAACGAGCAAAAACGCTTTTTCAATCAAATTCACAATACAATTCTTTGTTACATTGTTTCGTTGGTTCAACTATGTGAGAACAGTATTTAATCAAAGAGAAGCCGTGCTTGACGACTGGGCTTTTCCTAGTTGTGCAGTCTCTTTTTGTGCCTTTAGGCTTCAGTCATTCTGTCTCCTGCGTTAAATTTCACTGAGGGAAGTGGAAACTATCGTTTTCTTTTCTTCTCCTCTAATAATATCTTCTGATTTATTTCGTTGCGGGATCCAAGACAATTCATGTCCCTGGGACGTTGGACTTCAGTGTTCCAGTGTTTTCATGGTTGTATCTACTGTAGATCCTGGTGCACAGGAGTTGCAACGGTTTAGGAAGTTGTGATGGGCTTGTCCCATTATACAAAACCCTTTTGATAAATGAAGTGAGACTTAAAATAATACATTTTAAGTAGTATCTTTACGAAGAGTATACCTACTTAGTGTAGAAATGGCTCCTACGTTACAAAATACCTACAGATTAGCGGCTAAAGTACTGTTGAAGAAAATTATGTAATTTAAAAATACATGTATCTATTTAGTACATTGCCTTTATGTAAACATTTAATATTATGTTTGTAACTATACTTATAAGCTGTATCCTTAGTACAAGTTTGTTTTACGTTGAACGAGGTCGAAATGAGAGTGCGTCCGATGCTTTTTTTAAGGGGAAAATCATCCAATGACTTCTCCCGCCTTGGGCGAGGCAAGACGGAGTGTCAGACTCTTACTGACTAAAAACCACCCCGTTCCTACTCCTGCTCTTCGAGCCAGAGCCCCGATAAACACGCTAGGTAGTCCGCAGCTCCGGATCAGGGTGTTCGACGCTGTGATTGGTTGGTTATTTCGAGCTGGCCAATCGGAGCACCGATCGCGCTCTCGTTACGATAACTTTAGACGTGAAGCAAACTTATATAACTAAGGGTATTGCAAAGTGTCAGCGTACAGAATGCAAAACAAACTCATACTAAGTACTAGTTTGAAGACAGTACAGCTGACTTCAATTTTATTATAATCTTGGATTATAAGTCCAAATAATTTCTCTTCACATTTTAGTAACTATAAAAGCAATTTGAATCACATGAAAACATTGAATGAGGATTATATTTATTTACAAACATACAATAGTTTGTTAACGTTGTACACTCGTATTCAGTATATCTACTCCGGTTCTCGAATGTTCGCAGTAAATGGAATTGTAGTACAAAATCTGCGTTTTTCGTTGAATTAGAGTAGACTTGCAGTAATTTAAAAATGTCTAACTGGGGTCATTAGAAATCTTAGATTGTTTTAACTGAAAAATGTATGAGCGTCAAGAACTATTCACTAGGGCTTTTAATTTAAGTTTTCCTGTAATTTATGAATATAATTTCACCTTAGATTTATTCGTTTTATGAGTGGGGTCACTAGAACTTTTCGTTATGACCCCATTATGATTTTGTTTTATTTTCAAAGTACTGCAGAAGTATTACAGAATTTTTAAAAATTAGTATTGTTTTGATCTTGATTGATTTTATTACTTTTTTTGTTTAACTATGTGGTATGTCAGTAAATGGTGTTTAGAGCATCTTCACGCTAGCGTTTGTCCTGCGGCGGCGTTTGATAAACGTAGATGTAGTATGTATGATGACGGGGTATGAAAATTAAAAATCTATTTAGTCCGTCAGTTAGGTAATAAAAAATTTTAGACACGTATTTTTTTATTTTGTCATATAAGATAACAACAATACTTAGATAAAATTAATCAAAGTTTAAAAGTGGGAACCAATACGTCATTTCTACAGATAAAATGTATCTAGAAGGGATGTCACGCGATATTTCAAATCGATATATCTTCGAAAGTATTTATTTCAGTAAGAAAAATACGTGTGTAATGTTTCATAATAAAATCCCAGACGGACATTAAAATATAAATAAGCCATCTACCCTGTTTCTTTTGGAGTTAATTGAACGCTGTGCATTCATTTATCGGAAGCCTACAAAAAACAAACGCTATAGTAAAGATACTCTTATGTATGTGTGCCCATCATGTATGTGTTGTCATCTACGAAATGAGTTAATAACTACGAAAATCTGCTTTGAAAAATGGATTAAGTGTCGGTTCATATCTGACGTAAAATACGTCGAGCGTATCATCGGTCGTACTGACGTATCATCGGTTGAGTGTGAACGGTCAACTGTGTTTCTATATATTTGTCTGTTCTGGCGTTACGCGACCGATGATACGCGACGCATGTTCCGTCAGATATGAACCGACTCTAATGTTTAATATCTAATATCGATTGGAAAAAGTTATTTAAGGTTAATATTCTAGCGATTCGCTTTGGATGTCGTTTGTATTGATGTAAAAGTATGGTTGCAGTAGATCACTTATTTTGTAATGAATTCAGTCAAATTTTGTATTTTAACTTGTCTACGAGGCAAAAACCCTCAAGACAATCGGCGAAGCGCTACCGCTTCATAGTAGATATCCCACCCACTCGCACGAAGCGATTCGCTTCAAGCTTCCTTGTGCGAACTGCTAGGGAGTGGAACTCCTTGCCGGAGTCTGTGTTTCCTGATGGGTATAACCTGGGTGTCTTCAAAGCCCGAGTGAATAGGTTGTTAATGGGTAGACGTGCTCCATCGTAGGCCGCATCATCACTTACCATCAGACGAGATAGCGGCCAAACGTCGACCCATCAAATATAAAAAACAAAAAAGAGACTTAAAATAAGTGATCTACTGCACATTTATTAAAGTGTCTGTGATTATGGAATGGAAAATGGAGGTGTGTTGTGATGAACAGTGATGAAATGGGTCACCTAGTGATCAGATAATGATTTCATAAGTGATATATGTTTATTATAACTTTCGTGAGACATACTAAATTAATTATTATGTTATCGGCTTACTAACGTAACTGTTTGACGAGGAACTCGACTAGTGTGTGCTGGCGTTAGGGGGGCGTGATGGGGCGATGGCCCAGGGCGACAAATTCTGGGGGGCGCCAAGGTCTGAAGTTGGAGTCTCTTGCCTCTCCTGGTGACATCGGCATGATTCTGTTCTGAATGCTGTGTTAGATGTAGATTTAATCAGGGCCTTGTGTTTAAATATATATAACACAAACAAAATAATTTTACTTGGGATCAGCAAAAAACTAACACTTGATATTGCTTCCCTCAAGTGGGCGCCACAATATTTTCGCCCGGGGTATCAGTGGCCCTCACGTCGGCACTGCGAGTAGTTTCAAGCCTTGCTAGAGGCTCATATTCATGAGCAACATTCCGCGACCGCGACACACGACGCGGCGAATGTCGCTGCTACTACTACGACACTAGTCGAGTTCTTCGTCAAACAGTTACGTGAGTAAGCCGATAACATAATAATTGATATTTGTTTGTTCATGATTTAAAATTCAAAGAATATGACTTTAATTAGTGTGTAATATGATTACATATGTTTGTTTTGCTTGAGTTTTGTTTTTATATGTCGCGTATTGGTCCTGTTTTTGTTTGTTATTGTATATGAAATGTAAAAGGGAGTGTTATATATAATTGGGATGATGACGGGGTATGAAAATTAAAAATCTGTTTAGTCCGTCAGTTAGGTAATGAAAAAATATTAGACACGTATTTTTTATTTTGTCATATAAGATAACAATACTTAGATAAAACGAATCGTTGTTGAGTGTTGATTTGTTGTTGCGTCACTATTCAGTATAAAACATACTCTAAAGTGACGTCACATGATATTTCAAATCAGTCAAACAAATGTCTTAGAAAGTATTTATTTTGTTTCCGTAAGAAAATAAAAAATACGTGTCTAACGTTTCAAATAATCTACGAGACGGATATTAAAATAAAAAATTGTTTTCTACCCTATTATGTAGCTCTTTATGTGGCTTTTCCCAGAATTAAAAGTGATATAATCATAACTATCAATGTATACTTAAAGTATTTGAGTTATAAATAAATTATTTTAACAATAAAATACACATGGGACTTGTAACACAAATGGTGAAAAGTGAGTGTACATTGTATAGCGGCATTACGTGCCGTAATGTGCATTTCAGTGTTACATTGCATATGTACTCTGTCTACCCCTTCTGGGATTAGAAAGCTTAACGTTTATGTTGGGTTAATAGCCATAATTTATAAAATGATTGGTTATATCAACATGCCAACTAGTCGTTTTGCTTTATATAGTTTTAAATTAAATTAGAAATATAAAAAGAAATATATATTTTTGTTAAAAGAAAAATTAGGTATAATTTGGTAAAAACATTTGTTAGGTGCTTGAGGCTATGTGCTAATTGTGTAAAAGTTAGCCATTTTATTAGTAATTTCTCTATTTATGTGCACAAAGAACAATTTGGCTTTGATTGTTCATTAAATTAACAAAAATATTAAAAGTCAATGTAAAAATTATTTATTTAAAATAGACCAGGAAGGCAATTTTGAACGTCAAAGAAAATATAATAATTTTAATAACGTCTGTCTGTCGGTCACTCCTCGAGTTGCTCTATTTGGTCGTTTCAAAGTGTATATTCCTATAGAGAAGAACGAGTAAGAAACTGCATAGGTTACTCTTTTTCTTGAGATTATTAAACGTAAACATTGAAATTGAAACTTTATTTGTATGTAGATATGATATTAATTAGTTTGTGTTACTAGTTGAGCTAACGTAGCTTAAGATCTGGGGCCATAGTCTTTTATTACAATTGTGTCAGAATGGTCGATCATTGAGCAGTGCGAGAGGGACGGAGCTATCTAGGTTGTCTAAATGTCTAGTTCCATCCCTCTTGCACTGACTAAGGCTAACAGATTAAGGCCCCCATTTTTTACCGAAAAGAATAAAAGCTTATATCTAGTTATTGGTCAATCAACTTGTGAGCAGCTGAACTGGAGGCTTACTCTTGAATCCAAGATTTTTTTTCACACTAGGATTGTCTCCTGTGTCGTGGGTGCGTTTACAAACATACAAGTGCACATACACATGATACTCAGACCCAAAACAACAATTTGTGGATCACACAAAGAGTTGCTGAGAGCGTGCTCTCAAATTTTTTAAATTGTTCTACTAAAAGCACTTAATAATTGGAAGCCTTCTTAAGTTAGTCTCTTTAGGAATTGATATTATTAATAGTGATTCATTTAGCTTTCATAATATAATTCTATGTTATATGAAAAAGATAATATTTGGTATGCCAAATGTATACTAATCGCTATGAAATGAAAATTCCTAAGATGATATTTTAATAAATCTAGTTTGGAGCTAGATCGCATGAAAATGAAAGAAACGTAGTTTGTGTATCACGTGAAATTACATAGGGTGACCGGTAATTAGTGAACGATATTTAAACACGTGATTGTACTCATGATTACAAACAACTTTCCTGTAGAAACTTTGTTTGTATTTTTATCACAATAACATAACAACAAAATTTCATCTTCATCATTTCGTCTTTAAAGCGGACTTGGACGCCTCGCAGCTGATAATACGAAAGCAAGCGAGCGCAAAAAGAGTTTATTTGAGAAAGTTGTTTGTAATCATGAGTACAATCACGTGTTTAAATATCGTTCACTAATTACCAGACACCTAAACTGAAGACCAATGTGTAAGGAAAATTAATATCTAATTTTCATGTAACCGACCTTCTTTTAGTGAGGCAAAACAATATATATTATTTGTAGCTAAAAGCAGATACCATTGTAAATTCTATAAATTGATGTTCGCTAGTGAAGATTTAGTGTTCAATGTAAAACTTATTTCTGATTTTATCTAATTCATCTTGCATTATTAGATTCAATTATATGTAACATTAGATAAATTAGTTTGCAAAATTCATGTCACATTTTGTAATGAACTGTCATATATTTTTAGTAATCTATATAGTTTCATATAAAGTGCTCAATGACCCCATGAAATAAATTTCACTTGCATTGAATATGTGAATATTCAATTGAGTGGGGTCTTAAGAATTTTTATTTTATGTATTTATTGAATAAGTATTCACTAAAATATTCTACACTCAGTAGAATATTCTTATATTCAATGCAAATACTGGTGGTAAAATATATTCTATGGGGGTCATTGATCATTATATTTAATGGGGTCATTAGACACTAAATTAAATATCTCTGGATTTATGTGTAATATTCATAACGGAAACAATTAGATATCATTAAGATAGAAAAGTAATCCTAGACACAAAATTAATGGCATTAAGTGACTATTGTTTTGAAAATGAAAGCACATTATCTTTGCGTGCAAATTGTACGTAGAAATAAGTGAATTATAATCTATATTTGTTGCTATTATTGGACGAGAAGTATTTGCTTTATCATTATTATTTTACTAAAGTGTAATAAGCGCAGTAACTGCCGGATAAAATTGTAAAACTAATGTGATGATTTGTAAATAATAATTTCATGTGAACCAATATTAGCATTTATGTATGAAATTATGTATTTATGATTCACAAATATGTATTTCTTTTACAAGAGAGCGACTTAAATTCGCAATGCTATTTTTCTTTTGTTGATAGCAAATTTATGTGCCATACTTGTTGCTTATAAAATGTTTAGAAAGCTACGATAAAATGCCTAGAGAACGCATGAATACGATGATAGGACACATCTTGTTAAAAGTTTATAATCCTATACAACCCATAAATATGTTCCAAAAACAACCTACTACTACCGCCATCTATGACCACATAACAAAACTATTTGTTTACTCATAAACGCCAAAAGATGGCGCAGTTGCAGATTAACAATAAACGATCAAAATATACACTAATTCAGTCAGTTTTTGATCTATTTTAATAAAAATAAATAAATAAATAAATGTAAAACTATTCTAATTGATGTGTTCAGTCATTTACAGGTATAAACCTCTTCTTTAAAGGGTAGAGAAGTAATAAATGTGTTGCTATGGCAACGGAAAGGGATAGGAGTAAATGTTTAATATTGTAAAATAAAAATGTGGCTAAATTATTTGCCAAAAATAAGAAAGTATATCCGTGGCACTGGGCTTAAGATAAACGTTACATTTCTGAAGCGTTTGTGTGTAATTAAAGACGAAACGAAAAGATTGCCTCGTTGATTCCCGGGTCGGGCAAAGTATTACTGGGTCTTTTTTCGGTTTTTCGAAGATTTCTCAGTACCCGGAATCGTGCCCGGTGCATGGCAATAGGTTCACCACCTATACATGGGACTTATAAACAAATGGTGAACAGTGAGTGTACTTTGTACAGTCGCATTACGTGCCGTAATGTGCACCTCTGCCTACACCTTCGGGGATAAAAGGCGTGACGTTGTACAAAGGCGTTAAAGTTGCATGAAAAATGTTGGCAAAATAACGATTTTGAACTTAACAACGTTGTAATAAAGTTTAAAATCTATTGGATGAGCGAATTGACGTACATTTTTATTACTTTTCTGCCTTGGCTCAAAAGAAATAGATTGTAAATGTCTTTAAAATGTTGCAAATGATTGTTGGAGGGATGTATGAAGGGATTTTTAGCCGTGGTTAATCGTATATTTGACTACAAATACCGTAATAATTAATAAAAACACAGGATTTAATATCAATTTTAGGTAAAGACAGTAAGTTATGTGTATATAATGCTTCATTAGCCGAGTGGTTGCAAGTGCGACTGCTGGACAAGGGGTCTCGAGGTCGATTTCCGGCTCGGGCCAAGTATTACTGGGCTTTTTTCGGTTTTTCGAAAAATTCTCAGTAGTAGCATGGAGTCTGGAATTGTGCCCAGTATACGGCAATAGACTCGCTATTACATGGGACTTATAACACAAATGGTGAAAAGTAGGTGTACATTGTATAGCGGCATTACGTGCCGTAATGTGCACTTCTGCCTACCTCTTCGGGAATAAAAGGCGTTATGCGTACTTCTATGTATATGCTTATAAAATATACTTAACCACTGGTAAAAAATCTGATTGAAGATGTCGTGTAATGTAAAATAATGCTTCTATTCACCTGCTTTATGTAAACTAACTGTCAATAAGCTTCGTTACTATGGCAACCGTCATTTGAAAATATCATTTTTAATTTTGATCATCTTTTTGTTAAAGCACAGTGCTGCCATAGTGGCTTAGCGGTAATTCGTGGAACTAACATAACGACTGCAGTGTTTAATTGTAAGGAACCTATTGTATTGTCTTAAAACAATCACTTTTAAAAATATATTCCTTATTCATTAATGATATTATCATGAAATATGTTGAGAGGCAAAATTTTGATTGAATATTCTAATATTAATTCTAAGTATATGTTGCCAATAAGGTATTTGAAATTAATAAATAATAATAAGCCAATAAAGTAGACGTATTTATAATGAAATATCAATATTTTGTCTCTACTTTCACAATTTGTTTTCAACGCCATCTATTGTCGCATATGTGTAAACTTAACATGAAAGAATATGTTTTTAAAAGTGCTTTTAATAAAACTATCATTCGAATGGAATAATGAAATAAACTGATAGTATAAGTGTATGATTCGAGTTTTATTTATACCCATACTAACGAGTGTTTCAAAACGAAGAGTGGGAGAGACATGGTTCGGCATGAATGGGCCGGCTCGACCGGAGTGATACCACGGCCTTACAGAAAACCGTCGTAAAACAACGCTTGCGTTGTGTTTCGTTGTATGAGTGACGTTACCGGAGGTCCAATTACCAACTCCCCCTCTCTAATCTCCCCATTTCCGAATCCTTAACAACCTTTAATTTCCTAACCCCCAAAAGTACTGCAACGAACTTGTAACTCTAGAACTCTAGTGTTGACCCCATCCATCAGGTGATCCGTCTGCTCGGTGATCATTATTTACAGATAGAATTATTGATAGGTTATTGGTAAAATAAAACACAAACAATGAACTAAAGTCACACACAGTAGAATATTATATTGATACACTTATCATTTAACAATTCGAAACAAAAAGTTTATACTTATGGGAAATGGATTCCCATTGGCAGGAATACTGACTTTTTACAACATTTAGAAATACGCTTAAAGGAAAGCGTCCACAGACCCGCATCGTACGCATCGCACGCATTCCGTATGACGTCATCAGTACGCATCGCATGTAGGCATTGCCGATGATGCGGTCCGTACGATGCGGATCAGTGGACGCAGTTGTATGAGTTTCTATACAAGACAAACTAAAATCCGTTGCGTCCGATGCGTACGATGCGGGCCTGTGGACGCGTACTTTAAAACACTCTTGAGACATAGATATATAAGGTGTTCTAAAAGTATCTACCACGGCTTTAAGGCGCGGGCCCATCGCGGCACATTTTGGCTGCGTATATTAATTTGTTTGACAATTCGGGTCTACGTTTCCACTGGAGTACACGAATATAACCCACGACTATATATGTATATAGCGTGAAGAGTCCAGGTTATACCCATCAGGAAACACAGACTCCGGCAAAGAATTCCACTCCCTGGCAGTTCGCACAAGGAAGCTTGAAGCGAAGCGCTTCGTGCGAGTGGGTGGGATATCTACCATGAAGCGGTGGCGCCTCGCCGATTGTCTTGTGGTTCGATGATGGAAAGGACTAGGGGGAATCAAGTTATGCATTTCCCCCGCACATTCTCCGAAATATATTCCTGAATGTAGTCGTGGGTCATGTTTATTCGTGTACTCAAGTGGAAATGTAGACTCACGTTGACAGCATCGAGCTATGTAAACGCCTATTTGAGCAAGCCACGCGTGTATTAATGACGTGCATTCATGCGTAGCCTCTACGCGGGTTGCAGCGGACACAATCACATACATTTTCTTACTAAGCGAAGCTTAACACGTGGGCCCGCGCCTTTAATGGGAGGTACAGTACTCTCAACGGATCTTGGCAGGTCTGAACTACGTGCAGAAGGCTGCGCAATGGGTAATTTTTAGAACCAAATGATGGCATGAGGCGAGGTGCGGGGGGCGGCGATCTAGGCTAGAGATTGACCATTTCTAAATACAATTGACCCTTTACACTTATTGCACAGCCTTCTGCACGTAGTTCAGACCTGCCAAGATTTGTTGAGAGTACTGTAGTGTTGTGTTTTACATAAAACTATTAATTTTGTCTCACAGTTTTGCGAACAGGAGACTTAGCTCTCTGACATATTCTCTGATTGTATAAGGGGCAGAAACTAGAGGGGGCAGACATGTTATATTTCTTTGGCTTTATGTCGTAATGCATCATTTTTGATAGTGAGAGTTGTCGAGTAAAAGATTTGTCTATAGTGCGGAATACGAAGACTGGGGACTCGCGTATTTGCGCTGGAAAGGAAGAGGTTTTAATGTTTAGTTGGTAATTGTGAGACTGCCTCGTTGGCTGAGTAGTTGCAAGTACAAGTGCCGGGCAAGTGGTGTCGGGTTCGAATCCCGGGTCGGGGGAATTATTGCTGGGCTTTTTTCGGTTTTTCGAAAATTTCTCAGTAGTAGCACGGAGTCTGGAAATGTGCCTAAACTATTTACTATATCTGTGGTCGCAAGTGCGACTGCCGGACAACGGGTTTCGGGTGCGAACCCCGGGTTGGGCAAAGTAGGTTTTTTTCGGTTTTTATTCGGTTTTTTCAAAGATTTCTCAGTAGTAGCACGGTGTTTGGAATTGTGCCCAGTATATGGCAATAGGCTCACCCCTATTACATGGGACTTATAACACAAATGGTGAAAAGTGGGTGTACATTGTATAGCACCTCTGCTTACACTTTCGGGAATAAAAGGCGTGACGATATAATATGTATATTGTCAATATTGTGAGACCGTTGATGTTCGTGAGACTATTGACGATCGTGAGACTATCTACTATGTCGGTATTAGGGTGCTTTTCCACCAAAGTCGTCGTGCAATCTAATTTATATTTAAACACAACTTAAAATTGAATAGCATTTCAGTATTTGATCCTAAGTCTAATAAAATAAGGAATACTTACGTTGCAACTGCCTGCTTCTATGCACCGGACACTTCATGGTGGGAGACATGCTGTGTCGGCTCATCAGGTCATCAGATAACTTGTCCTTGAGAACATTACTGTGTCTGGAGTTGGGTGTAGGCTGCTTACCTTTTGGTAGGACCGTGGCCCTGAATAACATAAAAATAGGGTGACTGGTAATTAGTGTATGATATTTAAACACGCAATTGTACTCATGATTACAAACAACTTTCCCAAAGAAACTTTTGTTGTATAGTCATTATTTTTATTTTATCGCAATAACAAAATTTCATTAGCGGGTCTGTGGACGGTGAGCAAGGTTAGCCCGACCAGAACTAGACCCGCGTTCCGCTCGCACCTCAAAGATTATAGAATATGTCTGATCCGGAGCTGCGAACTACCTAGCAGGTTACCGGAGCTCCGGCACGGAAAGCAGGAGTACGAATGGGGTGGTTTTTACTTTTTTAGTCAGTAAGAGTCTGACACACCCTCTCGCCCAAGGCAGGAGAAGTAACTGGATGATTTTCCCTCTTCAAAAAAAGGACTGGGTTAAGTAACTATTAAATGACTCTGAGTACGGTAGAAAATACAAAAAATCAATCAGTCAAAAACTAACCTGTTAGCAATTATCCTTTTATTGCTAAACACTCCATATTTCAAATGTGGTGCCGTAGGATCAGGTCCCCTGACTGCTGAGTAGGATTTGCTTTTTATTTTTGGAGTACTGATCGGTCTTCGTGGACTGTGGAAGAGCCTGCAGAAATATAAGGTGTTCTAAAAGTATCTGCCACGGCTTTAATGGGAGGTAGTGTTGTGTTTGAAGATTACAATAGTGAAGAAATTTCGTACCGCGGACCAGTTAGCTCAATTTGACAGAACAGACAGAAGTTAAATAAACGTTGACTCTACTCTGTATAAAGTGGTTCACTGGTCACCTATGACGTACTTTTTTAATTATGGTATAAGCCGGTGAACGAGCAGACGGATCATCTGATGGTAAGGAATCCCGCTGCCCATGGACACCCGAAACTTCAGGGGCGTTACAATTACGTTGCTGGCTTTTGGAGGTTAGGAATTTGAGGATCTTTGGGGATTGGGAAGATTGGGACGGGAGGTAATTGAGCCTCACTTACACAACGAAACACAATGCAAGCGTTGTTTCACGTCGGGTTTTCTGCTCGGCCATGGTATCACTCCGGTCGAGCCGACACAGCAGTGCCGAAACATAGCTCTCCCACAGTTAAAAAAGTAAACTAACTATTATAGCAGTACTACCATTCATCATCATCAACATCACGTCCACTGCCGAACAAAGGCCTCCCCCTTAGTCCTCCACATAGAACGACAAGCCGCCACCTTAGTACCATTCATTATATATGTTGTATGTACTATGTACTAACCGACGGGTCCTTATAGGGCTGCACTTTTTCAAAAGCGGTGGCGCTTCACTGTTCCATGAGTGCAGATAGGGAGCTGGGTAAGTAATCTGCCTGTAATTTTATTAAAACTTTCGTGAGACATACTAAATTAATTATTATGTTATCGGCTTACTCACGAAAAAATCATGAAAAGACTTTAACAGACCCGGGTCTTTTCAAGGTCAAAGTAAAAAGGTACTTTCTAAGTCTGTGTGCTTCATCCTCGGCCACATCTTTGGTTAAACGCAGACTTATCAACGATATGATGAAGCGAAAGAGGTATTTAAGATTCGTAGTAATTGGTGGTCCATTGTCTCTGTCTACCCCCATGGAAGATGAGGTTATAAGGCGTACTCATGTAACTGTTTGACGAGGAACTCGAGTTTCAAGCCATGTTAGAGGCTCATATTCATGAGCAGCATTCCGCGACACACGACGCGGCGACTGTCGCGCTGCTACTGAGTACCACCTCTAGCATGGCTTGAAACTAGTCGAGTTCCTCGTCAAACAGTTACGTGAGTAAGCCGATAACATAATAATTATGTGTTTGTAATTAAAAAAAGTAGGTTCATAATTTATTTGGCACTTTGGAGAAGTAGTTCACATTGTGGATGCTTTCCACCAGAGATGTGCTATGCTACGTTGTTGTGGATGCGTTTGGCTTCCACCAATAATATTCATTGGTACACATAACTTAGCACTGGTGGAAACGGACTAAGATATGTTTTTTATGTGGAAAGATGCATGCTATGGATGGCTTCCCTACTATCGATACATCGCATACTCGAGCTGAACATCCCACACAGCTACATAGCTTAGTATCGGTGGAAACGGTCACATAGTTTCACAGCTTAGCTATAACATCTTCATAGTATACCTACATAACACATTTCTGGTGGAAAAGCACTCTACATTTCGTATTAACAAATTATTATGTAGGTATAAGCGTTATAAAAAACTTACATGGTTTTAGTCTTCCTAACTTTAGGTTTTTCCATATTTTTTCTAGTTTTTTTAAGGGTATTATAATATTTTCTTATAAAATTATATATTTTTTATTATTTTAATGTGTTAACATGGCTGTAAAATGACACCAAATGAAATATTTCACTTATTACGTCACGCAATGACTTTTAAAATTCCCGCGCCATGTTTGATTTTGACGTTTCGTTCTAAAATTACACATGGAAGGTAGTACTACAAAAATGTGTTCAAATTTACCTTACAATTTTTGTTGTAAATTGAGTGTTTTTTTAGTATTCATAATTTGCATTGATATTGGTAAAAATTTGACTGGTATCGTAATATTATGTCATCATTTTAAATTATTTTATCGTTTCTGAACGTTGAATAAATAAAGACAACCGAGACAGCCAGACGAATTCCAGGAAATGCCTCTGAGTGTGGCTAGTGTGTAAAAATTCCACATTTATGGGTAATATTGTATCTGCCACGGTATAAGATTGTTTATGAAATGCTATTTTCTGATCGTAAACCAATATTTCTTTTTTATTTCAAATTTAATGGAAATTATATTAAAGATGTAATGATTTTTACATCTTGAGTTAACTTTATTATTTGAAACTTGGTAATATATATTTCTTTCACTTCAGTTCTCTTTGTTAATATTTTGGTACTGAAATAAAATCTAAAAGCAAAAATATAATTAATATCAAAAACTTTATCAAAGTAGGATTAGGTGACCTAATTCGTGATTGGTAGGTAGCATTTATGCGGGGCTTTACAAATTTGAGTCTGGTATCATTTCAAATGTCAATCAGGGGTGCGCGGGTGACGGGGAGGTATGTTTTTGCATGAGTTTCCTTGAAGTTCATTTTTTTGTCATCAGTTTTTTGTCTCACTCATACTGTACCGGTGTGCAAATTAATACAAAAATAATGTTAAACAACCACTAAAGTTTAATGTGATGACAGGATTAGTAAAAAGTGATTAATATCGAGAAATTTTCATACGAGAAACGTAAGTAAATATGTGTACTAAAATTAAAACTGCTATGTAAGTGTGCGTTGTTGCGCTGTGTTCGCATTGGTGTTGAGTGTGTGCGTCAAAATTTCTTGGAATTGGCTCAGAGCGTTCGATACAGGTAAACTGTCGGGGTCAACCCACCCCTGGAATTGCATGGATGTGAAAAAGTTGTTAATGCTTCTGGCATTTCGGAAAGGTTACCTTTGCCTTGTTTTTGTCATAAAAGTGCAAGTTTTAGTTTGTGGCGCAGTTAGCGTTTGAAAACTTTTTTAAATACGTTTTTCGTGTTATAATGTGCTGTTGAAAGGTAATTTTTATTGTTTAAGTTATAATTTGTCTATTATTGAGTGCCCTAGATAATGTAGGCATACTTTGAACGTGCTGATCATGCGTTTTTGTGTAAAATTCTACTACAAAAATGCTAGCAATATGTTAAGTTAAAAAGTCTATTTTAAGTCTCTATTTAGTCCCATTCCTGCCTTTTACATACCAGGATATGTTCTAAATACCTTGCTTTCACTGTTCCTAAGAAGATTTGCTTGATAATATTCAATTTGTAGTATAAAATCCTTTGTCTTATGTGTTCACTTAAGATAGGACTCCGGGGTTCACATACTAGTGTCATGTAAACTAGTTATAATACATACCTACATAAACTCCTGTCTTTGTCCCACATTAGACAGAAACCACACATAATATTAATGTATCTCAGAGCTCATATGACTATATGAGCTCGCCAATGTGGTGATGAGTAATTAAATCAGTAATAGACCTTACCTTAGTCACCCTGACACAGTTTACTGGGCCTCCTCTACATAAGAGGGGTTTGTCATAATCTCCGCAGGCAGGCGAGTTGAAACCTGAGCTGTAGACTACCTAGTGGGTTTTACTGTGGCTCTGGCTCGAAAAGCATGAGTAGGAACAGGGTGGTTTTAAGTCAGTAAGAGTCTGACACTCCTTTTCGCTTCGCTCAAGGCGGGATAAGTTACTGGATGATTTTCTGTTTTCTATTGGCAGTCAGACTTAAATGTCACCTGGCTTGGCTTATAGCGGCTAGACACAGGTACCAGTTGAGAAGGATATGGTTATCACAGTGTTGTAGAGTCTCTGTCTAATGACAGTAGTCTAGATAGAATCTTCTGGAACCAACCCAAAAATACTAGCTAGTATTGTAAAGTTGGTTTTATGTGATACACCCCTGAGGTGGACAGATGACCTGAAAGATAGTTTTGTTAGGTTAGGTTTGTGCGGTGACTGGGTAACTAGCTGTCGTGCAATATGTGGTGGTTTAGATTCCCGCAAGGAACAACTCTTTGTGTGATTCACATATTTTTGTTCCGAGTCTGGGTGTCATGTGTGTGTTTATAAACGCACCCACGATACAGCACATATACCTAGTGTGGGGCATTTTTTTTTAAACAGAAAAAAACCACTAATGTTTCTAGTGAATACAGTTTTCAGTTTTAATGTTATAAAGATTAGTTAAATATACAACACTTTTACACGTCAATCTCTTAAATAATTAGATGAGGCCGGCATTTCCTATCGGACTACTCTGAGAAGAAACGCCGACACAAACTCAGTTATGTCTATGTATGAGTAATCTTATAACCAATATTATTTACCTACTACAAAAATATCAATAGGATGACCTAGTTATTGATATTAAATTTGTTACATAAATATAGTTAGATATATAATATTATGACAGGTTTGTCTACTTTCACTAACTAGTTACCTATTATTAAATACATTTCTGCATCCTTTGATTTTTAAATATATTTCCATATCATTTACATAATTAAATATAAAACAAGTTCCTCTGTTGCATCTGTTTGTGTTAAACTCAAAAACTACTGAATGGATTTTGATGCAATATCTATCAGTGTTTAGAGTGTGTACACACACACTCTGTGTGAATGTGTGGTGTCCATGAGCAGCAATGATTGCTTACCTTCAGGGGCCTTAGTCTGCTATTACAATTGTGTCAGAATGGTTGATCATTGAGCAGTGCAAGAGGGACGGACATATGTAGGTTGTATAGCTGCTTCCCTCTGCAGCAGACTAAGACCCCGGGTGACCCATCTGCTTGTTTGCACCCAATTCCATAAAAAAGAGTGTTTTGAAAGGAAGAATAATTTTATTTAGGTAATAACTTCTGCCAGTGGCTTCGGTAGCGGTCCCGTGGGATAACAAAATGTCTTATGTGTTGTTCCAGACCAATTTCAAACATTTTTTTTTCTCAACTTTTAAACCTTCCTTGGACTTCCTCAAATAACTAATTCAAGACGAAAATTAGCCAGATCGGTCCAGCCGTTCTCGAGTTTTAGCGAGACTAACGAACAGCAAATTATTTTTATAGTTATATAGATTTTGAAAATAATAATGTTCTGTAGTTCAAGTTTGTGTGGGATAAACAAACATTAGTTAGTTTATTATTAGTTGCGTTAGGATAACACGTGTATGCTGTGTTGCTGACTGAAATAGGCCAGATACAGAGCACTATTAGTTTACTTGTATAGACTAGCTTCTGCCAGCGGCTTCGCCCGCGTTCCCGTGGGATAAAAAGAAGTATATGTGTTATTCCAAATTATAATCTACCCCTGTTTTAAATTTCATCCTGATCTCTTCAGCAGTTTTGACGTGATTGAGTAACAAACATACACACAAAAGCAAGATGAGTAGTGAGTAAACAAGCCGCAGTAAATTGCTCCTGATAGGCATTTTTCTTTTGTTTTTTTTTATTTGAGGGCGGAAAATCATCGAATGACTTGCGAGCGAGAGAGAGTGTCAGACACTTACTGACTAAACACCACCGCGTTCCTACTTATGCTTCGAGCTGTAGCCCCGGTAGGCCGGTAACCTTTTAGGTTAGATAATAGGTATCGGTCATCTGTCAGTTCGTTTTTTAAATTTTGCCTCACCGCTAAGATCTCCTGTGTACTGCGTTTACAAACATACAATTTCAAATTCAGATCTGGAACAAAAATTTGTGGATCCTACAAAGAATTGTACCGTGCGGGAATTGAATCTGCGACATGTTACACGGAGGTCGATTGCCTAACCATTCCACCAACCGTATGTCTCATTAGTTACTAACCATATGATATCGTTTTATCGTCGGTGTTGTCTACATATGGTTTTTCTCTGGATCGAGAGGTTTTTATGAGTTTAAAAAATCATGAAATAGTTATCTCCTCTTTGGCTTTGGGTGCGGCGAGAGAGAGTCAGACTCTTACTGACTAAACGCCACCGCGTTTCTACTCCTGCTTGTCGAGCCGCATTAAATTGTCGCTAATAGGCTAATATGTACCACATTTACGTGTTAAATTCACGCCCGCTAATCCCTAGGGGGTAGGTAGCGGTGTAAATGACACACCTACTATTGTCTAATGACTAATTCATTTTTATAGTAACAGCCCTATTTTGTGCTCAAATACTAGGTAACTATCTGTTGTAAACATAAGTTACTATGCTATCCTGAAATGAGATCCGGAGTTGCGGACTACCTAGCGGGTTTACCGGGGCTCCGGCTCAAAAGCAGGACTAGCAACAGGGTGGTTTTTACTTAGTAAGAGTCTGACACTCCTCACCTTGCCCGATTGTCAGACTCTTACTGGCTAAATACCACCTCGTTTCTACTCCTGCTTTTTGAGCCGGAGCCCTGGTTAACCGCGGCTCCAGATCAGGCATCAGCCCTACTGGGTCCCATCTGTGGTGGTCTGATGACTCTTTGAGGCGCGCGCGGAACGCTTTGCGCTGTACGCACGGTTCTGGTATCAATGTTGATCGATCGGAATTGGATTCAAGAGTGAGCCTTTAGGTTAACCCAGTTAGCTTTTTTCTCTGTCTACCCTTCGGTTGTATAAGCGTGATATTTATTAAAACACGTTCATTGAAGGATAACAACTAAAGTGCTAATTATTCTTTAATTAATCAATACAGACTTACTGCCGCATTCAGAGACATTTAATGGTGACATAAACTATTCCTTAGTAACGATTTTGTATAGAAAACAATTGCTAAGGACTGGGTTTAGTAACCATTAAATGACTCTGAGTATGGCGGTTAGAGTCATTTAATGGTTACTTAACGACCTATTCTTTTGTAACGATTTTGTTTCGAAAACAATCGCTGTGGGTGCTTTTCCACCAGAGATGTGCTATGCTACGTTGCTGTGAATGCGTTTGGCTTTCACCCATCATATTCATTGGTACACATAGCTTAGCACTGGTGGAAACGGACTCAGCTAAGCTGTTTTTTATATGGAAAGATGCCTGCTGTGGATGGCTTCCCTACTATCGATACATCGCATACTCAAGCTGCGCATCTTCCTCGCACAGCTATATAGCTTAGTATCAGTGGAAATGGTCACATAGTTTCACAGCTTAGCTAACTATTACATCTTCGTAGCATAGCTACATAGCACATCTCTGGTAGAAAAACATCCTAGTTAAGGACTTAAGAAACCATTTTTTTTTATGGAATAAATAATCGCCGTCGCCCATGGACACCCGAAACACCAGAGCCGTTACAAGTGCGTTGCCGGCATTTTGGGGGTTAGGAATTTAAGGGTTGTTGGGGAATCGGGGATTGGGAAGGGGGTAATTGAGCCTCCGGTAACCTCACTCACACAACGCAAGCGTTGTTTCACGTCGATTTCCTGCTCGGCCGTGGTATCACTCCGGTCGAGCCGGCCCAGCAGTGCCGAAGCATGGCGAGCCCACACTTATAGATAAATAACTCTGAGTACGGCTGATTGGCATTTATTGTAACGAGTTAATTAGGCAGCATTATTCATCGTTGCAACTATTGTCGACATGTTTTATTTATGTAGCGTTTATAATCTAACCAGTGGTTGTCAACCAAAGGTCCGCAGAAGGCAAAATATCGTCAAACTCAATAGTCAAACTCAAATTATTTATTGCATTCATGTGTACATTTAGATGATACATAATTAGGGGCATTTGTCTCAACACGAAACCCGGTTAGAGTACGGCAACATACATTTTGACACATTTAGTAACTAGTTAATCTGCGGAATAAGAAAAATACATAAGATAACACGTAATAAAAATACTATGGTTAATGGTGATTTTCCATCAGACATGTGCTATGTAGCTATGTTACGAAGATGTAATAGCTAAGCTGTGAAACTATGTGACCGTTTCCACTGATACTAAGCTGTGTGCGAGGAAGATCGCAGCCCGAGTAGTTATGCGATGTTCGATAGTAGGGAAGCCATCCATAGTATACAACCATAGCACGCATCTTTCCATATAAAAATAAAGCTTAGCTGTTATTCTTATTTTAATCACATTTTGACATGTTGGTATTATATTAAGTTTAGTAAGAAATACTAAATTAATTATTATGTTTTTCGGCTTACTCATGTAGCTATTAGACGAGGAACTCGACTAAGCTCGTATTCGTCAGTAGCACTCCACGTATTCTAGTATGGCTCGAAACTAGTCGAGTTTCTCGTCAAACAGTTACGTGAGGAAGCCGAAAAACATAATAATTTAACTATTTTTACAGTTTAGAATTAGGTAATAAATATGATCTTGCCTTAACCTCTTATTTTTTTTTACAGATAACCGAAATATAGGAGCGTCGTTTCTTATCAGTGCTGCGTTTAAAAATATAGTAAGTACCTAACTATAAAAAGATATTGATAATTTTATTGTATACTATAAGTACAAGTTTTTTTTATAACATTGCCCCATCATTAAGATTTTCTCCTATGTCGTGGGTGCGTTTACAAACATACAAGTTCACATGCACATGACATCGAGACCCAAAACAACAATTTGGTGTATAACACAAAGAGTTGCTCCGTGCGGGAATAGAAGTAGCTATCTGCCATTTCAGAGATTAGGAACCAACAGATTTTTTTTAAGTATAAGTCGGTAAACAAGCTTCCTAAGCACCTGATGGTAAGCAATGGCCGCTGCCCATGGACACCAGAGGCGTTACAAGTGCTTTGCCGGCCTTTTGGAGGTTAGGAATTGGGGAGGGGGTATTAGGGCCTCCGGTAACCTCACTCACACAACGAAATAACGCTGCACAAGTACGTTGCCGGCCTTTTAGTGGTTAGGAATTTAAGGCCTGTTGGAGAATCGGAGAATTGGAAGGCCTAACTGAGCCTCCGGTAACTTCACACACACAACGAAACACAACGCAAGCGTTGTTACACGTCGGTGTACAGCTCGGCCGTGGTATTACTCCGGTCGAGCCGGCCCAGCCGTGCCGAAGCATGGCTCTCCCACACTTTATTACAACAAATACGTTTCTTTTTGTTTCAGATCGAAGATGTCTCTCTGGGCTAGAGCTCAGCAGCTGCCTCCGGAGAGTCTCCAGAAGGTAAACCTTCAGCCATACTATTCCAGACTCTATATTAATATTGATAATGTAGAATTTGTAATGTATTGTAGGCAGAGGTGCACATTACGGCACGTAATGCCGCTATACAATGTACACTAACTTTTCATCATTTGTGTTATAAGTCCCATGTAATAGGGTTAATCCTATTGTCATATACTGGACACAATTTCAGACTCCGTGCTGTTACAGAGAAATTTCCGTGTTACCTACTACTGATAATTTTTTGGCCAAAAAAGGCCCAGTAATACTTTGCCCGATTCGGGAATCGAACGCGAGACCCCTTGCCTCGCACTTGCGACCACTCGATCAACGAGGCAGTCAATTTAAAATGTTAATTATTATGTTATCGGCTTACTCACGTAACTGTTTGACGAGGAACTCGACTAGTTTCAAGCCATGCTAGAGGCTCATATTCATGAGCAGCATTCCGCGACACACGACGTGGCGATTAATTTAGTTTGTCTCACGAAATCCAGAGCTGCGGACTACCTAGCGGGTTTACCGGGGCTCCGGCTCGAAAAGCAGGAGAAGGAACGGGGTTGTTTTTAGTCAGTAAGAGTCTGACACTCCCTCTCGCCGCGCCCAAGGCGGGAGAAGTCATTAGATGATTTTCCCCCCACAAAAAAAATGTCTCACGAAAGTTATAATAAAAAACGTCATTTTGTCCTTAGGTCCGTACCATCTACGGGGATCACTTCCCGATTGAAGTACGCCACTGTTTGGCACCATGGATCGAGAGCAGAATTTGGTAAGTCGAATAAAAACCCTTTTTTATGGTATATAAGCCGGTAAACGAGCAGACGGATCACCTGGGGCCTTAGTCTGCTATTACAATTGTGTCACAATGGTCGATCATTGAGCAGTGCAAGAGGGACGGAGCTATACAACCTACATAGCTCCGTCCCTCTTGCACTGCTCAATGATCGACCATTCTGATACAATTGTAATAGCAGACTAAGACCCCTGATGGTAAGCAATCGCCGCTGCCCATGGACGCTTGAAACACCAGAGGCGTTATAAGTGCGTTGCCGGCCTTTTGGGGGTTAGGAATTTAAGGGTTGTTGGGGAATCAGAGATTGGGACGGGAGTAATTATTATATCTACTGTTGTCTTTTTGCATCACTCTAAAGTTGACTGTTAGAGAATACCAAATTGGCATTAAGACCACCTTTGTTTCAATGTTCATAAAGTGTAAAATAAAAATAAAATAAATAATTGGGCCTCCGGTAACCTCTATCACATGGTTGTTTGTAGTCATGAGTACAATCATGTGTTTAAATATCGTTCACTAATTACCAGTCACCCTTTATACACACAAACCAAATAGGGATGATGACTGGGACAAAAATAAATTATTACAACTTTTCAATACAATAAAATATTAAAAAATAATCACACTCTCATTCATAAATTTGATGAACTACTTAATTTTCAATTTTATCTAGCTAAATTTCTAGAAATAAGTCTGCTATTTGACGTCAAAAACTTATGATGAACTACTTAATTTTAAATGTTTTCTAGCTAAATTTCTAGAAATAAGTCTGTTATTTGACGTCAACACGTAACTTATGACATCATAATAGAGTATTTCATACAAAGTTCATAGAAAATATAGTTTTTGATGTTTCGAAGAAAGTAGTGAATTTGACTAGTAGGAAACTGGCCTATTGCGTTGCCGGCCTTTTAGGGGTTAGGAATTTAACGGTTTTTGGGGAATCGAGGATTGGAAAGATTGCACTGGGCTGCTAACTGGGCCTGCAGTTACCTCACTCACCCAATGAAACACAACGCAAGCGTTGTTTCACGTCGGTTTTCTGTGAGGCCGTGGTATCACTCCGGTCGAGCCGGCCCAGCAGTGCCGAAGCATGGCTCTCCCACACTTAAAGTATACAACAATATACTCCCAATGCAGCCTGACAATGCTTAACTGGAGGCTCCCATCACAATCTTTTTTGTGCAATCCATTAAGGACTAATACTTTGTCTGACAAAGTAGGTAGTGGTTGGATGCCTAGAGCTGACGATCGAGCTCAGTGGTTGCCATTGGAGAGGCCTGTGTCCAGGAGTAGACGAGAATAGGCTGTTGATGATGATTAAGAAGTAATAAATATTTTTCATATACTAAAACTTCCACCTTTCTCCCACAGGACTGCAGAACCGGAAGACCAGCAACGGTTCTTCGTGGATGAGCTGGTGCAGGAGATCCAGGCTCATGCTGACCTGATGCTGTCTCCGGACATGTTTGTTACCAAGATGAAGCTGCTGGACGCTGCCAAGAACTTCCACATGCAGTACAGGTTTGTTTTAATTATTTTTGGTCCGAGCTGTTTGTGATGTTCAATAAGAGGTTACATGTAGAATGAACGTAAATTAAAATTATATTACTCAGACACTTTTAATTTGTAAAAACATATGTATATTATTAACATAGAGACTCAGCGACCCCACAGTCAAACTATTAAAACGGTTTTGTGGGGCTTAGTATATTGTAATGTAATTTATATGGAAAATAAATAAATAAATATTACATAATTATTATGGATTAGCGGACACCGCAAACTTTGTTTCACTTAAGAGATTTTTCTGTGATACTTAATTTTCAATGTCAGCTTATGTCCGTTCTGTTTGAGTGAGATCTTCAATAAGAGGATACATGCAGAATATTATATAATTATTTTGTACTAGTGGTCCCTGCAAACTTTGTTTTGCTTAAGAAATATTTCTGTATATTCTTGGTTGGCTTTTTCTTACATCAAGTCAATTATTCTACTCCATAAATAAGTACTTTTAAATTGTTAACAAATAAATAAATTAATAATAGTCTGAAAGTGAAGCTGGAAAAGAACGAGCAAAAAACTCCATTTGTTACTCCTAAAAAATGTTTACAATTTCTCTTAATAGCCGATTTTAATCCCAATTCGATTTTGGATTGATAAGCATAAGCAATCACACAAAGTTATTTAAAGTATTTTAACATGAAGCTGTGTTGCCATTTAAGATTTTTGTCGTGGAACAGTGTTACCATATCTAGAAAGTATTTTCCTCTTAAAAATTAATTTCCCGTAAATTAAATAAAATATTTTAATTAAGAAACTTATGAATATAATAAGTTAATTTATTTATTTATTTATTTAAAGATACACCCACTGCTCATCGGCAAGCAATAACATGCAAACACGTGTGAATAACAAATATACGACGTATTCGTTGTGTTTATCTGTATTAATCTTCACAAATAAATTATCAAAAATAACATGTAAAATTATTTGACGAGGAACTCGATTAGCTTCAAGCTATGCTAGAGGCTCACATTCAGTAGCAGCGCGACAATCGCCGCGTCGTGTGTCGTGGAATGCTGCTCATTAATATGAGCCTCTAGCATGGCTTGAAACTAGTCGCTTTCCTTTCGCGTTATTAAGCCTTAAAAATTTAATTATAAGTTTAGTATATCTCACGAAAGTTATAATATAATGTTTAGTATTATTACCACAAAAATAATTTCCCCTTAAACAACTGATTTGATTCTCCCTTAACTTAGGGGAGAAAATCTTACGGACTACCTAGCGGGTTTACCGGGGCTCTGGCTCGAAAAGCAAGAGTAGGAACGGGATGGTTTTTTTTTAGTCAGTAAGAGTATTACACTCCCTCTCGCCTCGCGAAAGGCGGGAGAAGCTATTGAATGATTTTCCCCCGAAAAAAAAACGAGGAGTAAAATCTCTCTGATTCTGGGGAACAGCCGACAAGTACATTCTTGTCTTATGGCAACATTTCTTTTTATTGATATTTCAAGAAAATCATCTGTTGTGCTGTCAAAATAGTCAATTAATGGCGCCTTGTCTTAGTCGTTGTTGTTTTGTTATTGCAGTGTGTGTTATTATTTTGAGCATATTTTAGTTTCTTTATTTAATAAATTGGTGATAAATTGTGTTAGTGCGTTCCTGCTTACCTAGGAGTGGTTTAGTTGGTGTTATATTATGATGGAGTGTGATAATATGTGGTATTTATATTTTTGTTACTTCTTGCACAAGTTCTTGTGCTTGCATTAAGGTTTCTTCAATTTCTCCTCTAATATTTTCGCGAGTGAGTTAGGGGATAAGGGACAACATTAGATAGAGACCGACAAGCTGCGTTTATAATCAGCTCAAATAGCTTTCATAATCCTGTCTATAATTTTTTTTCTTTTTTATAAGCACTATGTCAGTACGTATTATTATTTTGTTTGTAAACAACTACATTGACAGTTAATTATAACGTATTGATTGAGAAACCCTAGTTACCGAAGCTCAATACAGTTAATAAAATTTAACTCAAAATGTTAACACTGCTGGACAAGAGGTCTGGAAAAATGAGCATTAATTATAATGTTACCGGCTTACTCATGTAACTGTTTGATGAGGAACTCGACTAGTTTCAAGCCTTGCTAGAGGATCATATTCACCAGCAGCAAACAGGTATTGTTATAATTCTTACACTTGGGAAGTAGCTCAGGTGGGTTCATAAAAATGTAAAGATTTGCTGCTATCCTTATTAAAGTGGTATCCAACCGGTGGTCCATAAAAGTTAAAAAATGGTTCGCATAATCTATAAGTATAAATATCAATTGCTGTTAAAGCTAAAGTCACGGCAGCAGCACTCCCTGATAAACCTGAACCTTTTACACAGTGATCTCCAACCCGCCTGCCTGCGGAGATTATGTAGAGGAGGCTCATAGTCATTCAGTTTAGTTTCACGAGGTGATAATAAATTTAACCTTACAATTAGTCATGACACTTTGTTTATCATGAAATTACATTTTGGTACTTATGAAAACAAAATAAGGAAAATAGACATGAATTTGTAATGTAACTATATTAATATACAGTATGGAGATCACTTATATGACTTAAATGAAACTACAAGTAGTACTCGTCTACAGAAGCATAATACATCTAAATATTTCAATGAAAACCAAAAAACGTTAAAAAACGTTTTTCAAACACAATAATTATATTTAAATTAATCAAGTATTGAATTCTGTGTGAACACTGAACAGCTCCATGTTCCTTGACCACAGAAGAGCTGTAATGTTGTAGGTTGTCTAGGAATGTTACGCACATGCGGTGTGGCTGTTATAATGCATTTGTAAATAGTGTTCAAATTAGCTCAAAGAGGATAATGCAGGGTTTGGCTTACCTACTGGGCCTATTTCGCTTATTTTTGGTATATTGTCAGCCAAGATGATAACAAATTATGTGGTTTAAATACGGTCATATGAGGTTTCCCCATATGGTATTGTGGGTGATATAAGAGGAAAAAATTGTATTGAATAGGCATCAAAAATGAACCGATTTGATGAATTCTCTCACAATTGGAAAACTTACTTTTCAGTCTGTAAGAGTGTTTTTCTATCAGAGATGTGCTATGCTACGTTGCTGTGGATGCGTTTGGCTTCCACCAATTATATTCATTGGTATACATAGCTTAGCACTGGAAACGGACTCAGCTAAGCTATGTTTTTTATATGGAAAAATGCATGCTATAGATGCGTGCTATGGATCTATTTTCCTACTATCGATAGATTGTGTACTCGAGCTGCGCATCTTCTTTGCTCAGTTAATTAGTTTCACAGCTTAGCTGTTAAACTAAGTAACACATAACATCTTCGTAGCATAGCTACATAGCACATCTCCGGTGAAAACATCAGCTAGTATTTAACATGTTTTTAAGAAGTTGAACAGTTTAACATAAAAAGTTTTTTTATTTATACTTGTTTTGACTAACTATGATTGGGAATTATTTATTATTATTAAAAAGACTGATGACTGAAGCGAAAGAGGTGTAGCTATTGGCGTTCCATTGTCTCTGCCTACCCCCATGGGAGACAGGCTTGAGGTTATGTATGTATGGGAGTTATTTGAGAGAAATATTTTAAAATTTATGTTAGCAAAACCGCAGGTTGAATACTGAAATATGATTTGTATATTTCAAATGAATTTTGTTTTAATGTGGTTTGTTGAGTAATTCTGTGAATTTTAATTTATGTTGAAAATTATATTGAAGACTGGTATTGTCCATTTCACAGGATTCAGAATTTATTTGTTTCCTATTAAGTTTTTTAATTGTTGGTGAAAAACATAGAAAGTGTTATTTGATCTGTTTGAAAATCAAAGTCGTGTTTGAGTTTAATCTTCGTGATTTTGATAGTCAATGTTTAATTTGAATTTTATCTTGATATATCTAAAGTAAATTAATTTGTTGATATTGATTTTGATATAATTCTTCATTAAAAAAATGTATTGTGTCTGTCACTTTCATATTAGATAATTTTTTTAACTTGACGTTGACATAGCTTTTAATTTAGTTGTTGACTAGCATTTAATTTAGTTATTGACTAGCTTTTAATTTAGTTGTTGACTTTGACATTGATATATCTTTTGATCTTGACCTTCACAAATAACTTTTGGCTTTAACCTTCAATCTTTAACCGACTACCCAAAAACGACAAAGTTTTCATTGATACACAACTTTTGATTTTGACTTTGACCTTCACCGTTTGACATTGACATTGACGTTTGATTGTCAACAGCCACGCTCCGCACGAGCTGTACGCGTACATGCGCCGCTCGCTCGCGTTGGAGATGGACGTCATCCAGAATGCTATGGGTACTCCGTACGTGGCGCAGCCTCAGACCGAGAGGAAGTATAGTGAGGTGAGTTCTTTAGATTTGATTTATATACATGTGTATAAGGTGTAAAAGTATCTGCCACGGCTTTAATGGGAGGAAGTGTTGTGTTTGAACATTACAATAGTGAATATAAATATGAGTTCTACGTATGTATAAGTTTGTTATAAAAGACCTATCTCTTTCACTGTCTCTGTCTGAATGTAAATGAAAACAATTAATAGCGACGCATCTTGTGTATTTGTGAACCACTTACAGAGTACATATACAGAGTAGAGTCAATGTTAATGTTAATTTAACTTCTTTATGTTCTCAAATTGAATTAACTGGTTCGGGGTACAACATTTCTTCACTACTGTAATCTTCAAGGCTGCCTCGTTGGTCGAGTGGTCGCAAGTGCGACTGACGAACAATGGGTCTCGGCTACGATTCCTGGGACGGGCAAAATATTACTGGGCTTTTTTCGGTATTCCTAAAATTTCTTAGTAGTAGCACGGAGTCTGGAATTGTGCCCCCGGTTCACCTCTTATTACATGGGACTTATAAACACAAATTGATAGAGTGTGTACATTGTATAGCGGCATTACGTGCCGTAATGTGCACCTCTGCTTACTCATTTGGAGGTAAAAAGCGTGACCTGACTGAAGGACAGCCTTCTGGTCACATGCAGAGTCGATACATTTATTCGTTGAAGATTATCCATGCACTATATTACTTAATAATATAAAGCAAAGCGATCGTACCCAAATACACAGTATTTTGCTGATAACTAGAATACTGATACCGTTCGTTCGCGATATAGATAAGGACCTCGCTCGCTTACTGTTTGTATTTTGATAATAATTTTAATATTATAAACTGTCTGAAATGTTCACGCGTTATATATACATAATATAAATACGTCACGCCTTTTATCCCCGAAGGGGTAGGCAGAGGGGTCAGGGGTAGACACATTTTGGCTTGCAGCTGTACTATGAACACACACTTTTCACCATTTGTGTTATAAGTGCCATGTAATAGGGGGTGAGCTTATTGCCATATACTGTATACAATTCCAGACTCCGTGCCATTACTGAGAAATTTTCGAAAATCCAAAAAGTACCCAGTAATGCTTTGTCCGACACGGGAATAGAATCGCAGACGTGAGATAAAACTGAATTCTTTGCAGTTACGAGCCTTATTTTTCCCGCATTCCCGTAAGATAAAAATTGGTCGCTATGGTATTCCAGACCATAATTTACCCCTGTTCCAAATTTCATTTCGATCCCTTCAGCCGTCTTGACGTGAAGGACTAAAACAAACATACATAAATATGTACAAACTTTTGCATTTATAATATTAGCATGATTCCCCTCCTCCTTGCGTCGTTTCTCCTCAATGCTGAGGGTCGTAACCTCAGTGAATTAGTTTCTCACGGACTACCGTTTGCCTTCTTGTCCTTTTGTTGTTGTGTTTGATCCGGAGCTGCGGACTACCTAGCGGGTAACCAGGGCTCCGGCTCGAAAAGCAGGAGAAGGAACGGAGTGGTTTTTAGTCAGTAAGAGTCTGACACTCCCTCTCGCCCAAGGCGGGAGAAGTCATTGTATGATTTCTCCCCCTTAAAAAAAAAACTTGTGTTTGGCAGGCGGCGCTGATTTCGTCTGCCTAGCATTGTCGTTTCGGCTTCTGGCTCTCTCTCCGTTCGCCTTGCCTTTAGTATGATAAATTCTATTAATTTCCTTTGTCCCCAGCTTATAACCGGCCTGCAAACAGTCCGGCAGAAGGTCAGCATGGTGGGGGAAGAGATCCGCAGCCTGCAGGCCAACATCGAGTCCTTCTCGCTGCAGTACCACGAGTGTTTGAAGAATAAAGGTTAGTACAGTGAAATCTTACTAACTGCCGCACTCGAGAGTTATTTCATAATCTATAATATAAAAATAAGTCGGGTTTTCCTTCCTGACGCTATAACTCCAGAACGCACGAACCGATTTCCATGGTTTTGCATTCGTTGGAAAGGTTTCGGGCTCCGTGAGGTTTATAGCAACAAAAAATTCAAGAGTAAAGCGGGAAAACAGGGAATTCATTGGAGGCGAAACGGAGTTCGCTGGATTTGCTAGTTACTTATAAATGATAAATGATATTTATTTATGTCTTTTCTGTAAATAGGTCATAAAATAACACTTTTACACGTCAATATTTCAAATAACTAGATGAGGCCGGCATTTCCTATCCGACTACTCTGAGAAGAAATGCCGAAACAAACTCAGAGGTCATAGTCTCTTTTAAAGTCCAGACAATGAAATAGAGGATAATGTGTATACTGTGTGTATACTATTCCTTAGTAACAATTTAGTATGAAAAATAATTGCTAAGGACTGGGTTAAGTAACTATTAAATAACTCGGAGTACGGCGGTAAGACGGACCTGCAAATTGGTATCACTTATATGTATAGGGTGACTGATATATAATTAGTGAACGATATTTAAACACGTGATTGTACTCATGATTACAAACAACTTTCCCAAAGAAACTTTTTTTGTTTAGTCATTAGTTTTATTTTTATTCATTCATTATATTTTTATTCATTAGCTCATTAATTTTATTAGCTTGCGCGCGTGAAGTTACAAAATACCTACCTAGTTACTAGTCTTCCGATACCGCGAACAGGAAAGCATAGCCGCGCGATATTTTGTTGTTTTGTTATTGTGATAAAAATAAAACTAACGACTATACAAAAAAAGTATCTTCGGGAAAGTTGTTTGTAATCATGAGTACAATCACGTGTTTAAATATCGTTCACTAATTACCAGTCACCCTATATAGAAGTATTCCACTGAACCAGTGCCTGAACCCTAAACTATGTTAATTTGAACCTTATCCCCCAGGACATATGAACTACCTCCAGCAATCGATGACGAATGAGCGCCGCGACCTTGTAGCGTGCCTGCGCGTGCAGATCGAAGAGACGGAGAGGAAGCTTAACGCTCTTGTAAGTATTATTATATTAAACTAGCTACTTCCACGCGGTTTCACCCGCTCTGCTTGGCTCCTACTGGTCATAGCGTGATGTTTTATAGCCTATAACCTTCCTCGACAAATGCACTATCCAACACAAAAAGATTTTTTCAATTCAAACCAGTAGTTCCTGAGATTAGCGCGTTCAAACAAACAAACTTTTTTATTGTAACTTTCGTGAGACATACTAAATTAATTATTATGTTATCGGCTTACTCACGTAACTGTTTGACGAGGAACTCGACTAGTTTCAAGCCATGCTAGAGGCTCATATTCATTAAAGATTGGGTGGCTCAAATAAACCAACCAATCAGAGCGCCGAACACTTTCGATTACTTTAAATATAATACAAACTCATACTAAGGGTATGACTTTTACGTCAAATAGCAGATTTATTTCTAGAAAATTAGCTAGAAAAATTCTAAAATTAATTAGATCATCAAATCTATGGTGATGATGACGATGATGTATTAAATTAAATGATGATGTATTAAAAAGTCAAAATAATTCGTTTTCAACCGAGTAAACTACCCAATTGACTACTATTTACTCAAACCAAAACTAAAGACAATCACACTTTCGAGTATCCTCGTAAATCGTCACGGACTCCGCAACAACTCCGAAACCGTTCGAACGTACTCGAAAACTAACAATTCTTTTATTGCAGGTGGCACAAATTAGCCAGTCCCAGATGGAGCTTGTGGACCATATGAAGGAGAACATCGCTAACTTGCGCCAGCTGCAGAGTCAGGTCTTGGATGAGGAGCTCATCAAGTAAGAAGTTCTTCTATGGTATAAGCCGGGAAACGAGCAGACGGATCACCTGATGGTTAGCAATCGTACCGCCGCTAATGGACACTTGAAACACCAGAGGCGTTACAAGTGCGTTGCCGGTGCTTTGTAAGGAAATTAAGGGTTGTTAGGAAATTGGGGATTATGAAGATTAGGAAGGGGGTAATCGTGCCTCCGGTAACTTCACTCACACAACGAAACACAAAGCAAGCGTTGTTTCACGTCGGTTTTCTGTGAGGCCGTGGTCTCCGGTCGAGCCGGCCCAGCAGTACCGAAAATTGCTATTATTTATCGGTGTGTGGGATTATCAAAGCCATTTTGCTTGACAATTCACTGTCCTTTACTTGAAACACCAGAGGCGTTACAAGTGCCGGCTTTTTGGGTGGTTAGAAATTTAAGGGTTGTACACACACAAGTAGGCGAAAAAAGAGGCTTTAGAAGAATAATAAGTTGTAGAATATAATAAACAAGAAAAATAAAATAACAGACATTTAATAAGACATTTTTTGAGACAAGAGGAGTGACCTACATAATAGTGTAGTCACATTTTTATTTTAATGTCCGTCTTGTAGATTCTTTATTTAAAGCAAGTAAAATTAATTCTATCTGTTTGTTTATCTTACGGACCAATCACAATTAGTCGATATTTTAACAGAAATATATACAATGTGATAGGGGTGCTTCTAACCCGTTAAGGCTGAGTACTACATCTAATTCTATCGACAAAAAAAAATTATATGAGGGGTTGAACCCCCAATTGAAAATATTGAAAAATAGCGATTTCTTTTTGGTAAAAATAATTCAGCATTGTTTTTTTTTTCTCACCAAAACATTATCAAACATATTAAGAAAAAAGTAATGAATTAGTTAGCCAAGGTTATTAGCTACCGTTTGTCGTTTTTTTTTGTTTCTACGACGCATACAGCCTTTGAAATCACATAAAGTAAGAAAAATATTAAAATAGCCATAATTTTAAGGGGGAGGGGATTCGACCCCTTCGACCCCCGACTTTTGTCCATAAAATTAGACGTAGTACTCAGCCTTAACGGGTTAGAAGTCCGAACCCTATCACATTGTATATATATTTCAACCCCCTTCCCCTAACAGATGGAAACGCGAACAACAGCTCAGCGGCAACGGCGTACCGATGCAATCCAACCTGAACACCATACAAGAGTGGTGTGAACTCCTCGCCGACCTGATATGGACGACCAGGCAGCAAGTGAACAACGTCGCCCGCATCAACACCAAGACTATAGTCGAACTGCGGCAGCCACATCTCGCTGAGATGCTGGATGAGATGAGTAAACAGGTACGTTATAGACAAACAGCAGGGGCCTTAGTCTGCTATTACAATTGTGTCAGAATGGTCGATCACTGAGCAGTGCGAGAGGGACGCAGCTATGTAGGTTGTATAGCTCCATCCCTCTCGCACTGCTCAGTAATTGTAATAGCAGACTAAGGCCCCAGGTGATCAACGTCGCCCGCATCAACACCAAGACTATAGTCGAACTGCGGCAGCCGCATCTAGCTGAGATGCTGGATGAGATGAGCAAACAGGTACGTTATAGATATATTAGAAACTAGCTACTTCCGCGCGGTTTCACCCGCTCTGCTTGGCTCCTATTGGTCGTAGCGTGATGTTTTATAGCCTATAGCCTTCCTCGATAAATACGCTATCCAACACAAAAAGAATTATTCAAATCGGACCAGTAGTTCCTGAGATTAGCGCGTTCAGACAAACAAACTCTTCAGCTTTATAATATTAGTATAACGTCGCCCGCATCAACACCAAGACTATAGTCGAACTGCGGCAGCCGCATCTCGCTGAGATGCTGGATGAGATGAGTAAACAGGTACGTTTGTTCAACAGGGATTGTAGTCAAGCATTAGTTTTTATCGAAAAAAAAAGAAAAAAAAAACTTCCGTGCGGAAAATCGAAGAAGATCGAAAAGATTAGCGCGTTCAAACAAACAAACAAACAAACTCTTCAGCTTTATAATATTAGTATAGATTAGAAAAATGTTGCTAAATAGGCTGCAATATATAAAATACTAGCTACTTCCGCGCGGTTTCACCCGCTCTGCTTGGCTCCTATTGGTCATAGCGTGATGTTTTATAGCCTATAACCTTCCTCGATAAATACGCTATCCAACACAAAAAGAATTATTTAAATCGGACCAGTAGTTCCAAAGATTAGCGCGTTCAGACAAACAAACAAACTCTTCAGCTTTATAATATTAGTATAACTAGCTACTTCCGCGCGGTTTTACCCGCTCTGCTCGGTTCCTATTGGTCATAGCGTGATGTTTTATAGCCTATAGCCTTCCTCGATAAATGCGCTATCCAACACAAAAAGAATTATTAAAATCGGACCAGTAGTTCCGGAGATTAGCGCGTTCAAACAAACAAACTCTTCAGCTTTATAATATTATTACTAGCTACTTCCGCGCGGTTTCACCCGCTCTGCTTGGCTCCTATTGGTCGTAGCGTGATGTTTTATAGCCTATAACCTTCCTCGATAAATACGCTATCCAACACAAAAAGAATTATTTAAATCGGACCAGTAGTTCCTGAGATTAGCGCGTTCAGACAAACAAACAAACTCTTCAGCTTTATAATATTAGTATAACGTCGCCCGCATCAACACCAAGACTATAGTCGAGCTACGGCAGCCACATCTAGCTGAGATGCTGGATGAGATGAGCAAACAGGTACGTTATAGACATATTAGAAAAATGTTGGTAAAAAGGCTGCAATGTATGGGGTGTTTTATAAAAGTATCTGCCACGGCTTTATTGGGAGGTAGTGTTGTGTTTGAACATTACAATAGTGATGACATTTCGTACCGCGGACCAGTTATTTTATTTTATTACTTTTAAGAAAACTTACAGCTAATACATCTTTTAGTTATTTGACAATAAGTAAAATTATATTATAATCAAATCAAATAGTTACTTGAGTATGCCGAAAACATCATTAATAACAAGCCTTTTGTTCTTCAAACTCGATGGTACTTCTTAAAGGTACTTTTTACCACAATTTTGTTGTATTTAGTTAATTTAGTTGTAGTGAATATAGTTTTTCCAAACCAAAAATTGTTTCACTGTTTGTGTTCATTCAATTAACCGCCGTACTCAGAGACATTTAATTATTAATTTTGTATCGAGAGCAATTCCTAAGTATGGTTTAAGTAACGATTAAATTACTCTATAAAATAATTTCATTTCATTTCGAGACAATAAGGTTAAACAAATGAATGGTTGTGACAATAGGCTAGTTTCCTACTGGTCAAATTCAATACTTTCTTTGAGTACGGCGGTTAAGCTACTTTTTATCAATACTGGAACAACTCGACACAATAAAAAATGCCATAAAAATGTTGATTTTAAGATAAAATCATTTAATTTTGGGTGTGTTTCTTGCCTACAGGTGACAGGACTATTGTCCACCCTGGTGACATCTACGTTTGTGATTGAGAAACAACCGCCACAGGTTATGAAGACCAATACCCGGTGAGTTATACATACTTTTATGTTGATATTTCCGACCGACTTGACACTTTGGCGAAGCGTAGAGATTGTTTATTTTTTTATGGAACACAGGTAAACGAGAAGACGTATCACCTGATGGTAAGCAATCGCCGCCGCCCATGGACACTTGAAACACCAGAGGCGTTACAAGTGCGTTGCCGGCTTTTTGGGGGTTAGGAATTTAAGGTTTGTTGGGGAATCGGAGATTGGGAAGGGGTAATAATTGGGCCTCCGGTAACCTCACTAACACAACGCAAGCGTTGTTTCACGTCGGTTTTCTGTGAGGCCGTGGTATCACTCCGGTCGAGCCGGCCCAGCAGAGCCCAAGCATGGTTCTGCCACATTTGGGCACAGTAGTTTCAGCGTGATTGACAGACAAACAGCCAAACAAACAAAGTTTCACATTTTATAATATTAGTTGTGATAGATTAACATGGGCTATGTTGTCCACAGCTTCACGGCTACTGTCCGTTTACTGGTCGGGGGTCAGCTGAACGTGTATATGACGCCGCCTCGAGTCAACGTGAGTAGTTTTAATAGTGTTTATAGTATTTTATTGCCGCACTCAGAGACATTTAATGATTACTTAAACTATTCCTTAGTAACGATTTTGTACCGAAAAAAATTGCTAAGGACTGGGTTAAGCAACCATTAAATGACTCTGAGTACGGCGGTTAGTGAGCGATCTAGAATCGCAATTCTAAATAATCCGACCCGATCTCGACCTGAGAATCAAACCCGAGATCACTTGTCCGGCAGTCGCACTTGCGACCACTCGACCGACGAGACAAACGAACAGCGAGGATATTGCTACATAAATTAATGTTGCCTCAGAATTTCGAAATACGGTAGTTCACTACTTGTCAAATTCAATACTTTTATCGTAAGGTCAAAAACGTTACTTTTCTATGAATTTTTTAGGAGATCGCACTTTATGGTGTCATAATTTTTTGCGTCAAATAGCATACTTGTTTCTCTAAAATTAGCAAGAAAAATTAAATAAATCAGTATATCATCAAATTAATGAATGAAAGTACGATTATTTATATATTTTATTGTATTGAAATATCACAATTATCTTTGACCTAGGAAACTATCCAATTGCAAATACACCGTGATTTTCATGGCTAGTTTTCAAGTCAATTCTCAAAATATTGGTTGACCTAAAATTTTTATACTACTTATAAGGTAGAATATTCGTTCTAAAAGTATCTGCCTCGGCTTCAATGGGAGGTAGTGTTGTGTTTGAACATTACAATAGTGAATATAAAATATTGATTATGAGTATTTATTTTTTCATACATAAAGGTCTAGTGTATGAGTTTGTTATGAAAGAGCTATTTTCACTGTCTCTGTCAATTGTTAAAATTGATATATATATATATTGTTTTCAATAACTATGCGACGCATCGTGCGTATGTTTATGTTCTCAAATTGAATTAACTGGTCCGGGGTACAAAATTTCTTCACTATTGTAATCTTCAAACACAAGACTACCTCCCATTAACCCGTGGCAGATACTTTTAAAATATGTAAGTATATTTATTTATTTATTTATTAAACGGTACATGTAATGAACTTATGAACTAGTTTACAGTCCGACAAAACTATATAAGATAATGTATCGTATTTATATACATAAACATTGTCCTCAGGTCGTAATAATATCGGAACAACAAGCCCAATTGCTTCTAAAAAGCGAGACCCAAGCCGGTAAAGGCAAGCAACCGGTGGAATGCGGAGACATATTGAACAATAGCGGTTCCATGGAATACCAGCCAACCAGCAGGCAGCTCAGCGTCAGCTTCCGGTGAGATTTTTTGTAGTGGGGATTAGTGAGGATTAGTGATTTTTTGTTGTATGTTGAATAGGGTATTATCCTACTAGTCAAATTCAATACTTTTATCGAAATGTCAAAAACGTTACTTTTCTATGAATTTTGTATGACATTGCAAATTATGACGTCATAATTTTTTTGCGTCAAATAGCATAGTTTACTTATTACGCAAAAAAATGCAAGAAAAATTAAATAAGTAAATAAGTATATCGTCAAATGAATGAATGAAAATACGATTATTTTGGGATATTTTATTATATTGAAATATCAAAATAATTTATTTTTGACCTAGGAAACTACCCAATTGTAGTGGTTCTATGGCATTGCAGGTAGGTTAGTGTCTGCTTCCGGTGAGATTTTTTGAAGTGGTGATTTTGGTGATTAGTGGGGATTAGTGATTTTTTCTACTTATAGGTGTTTTGGGAGGGTTGTGTTTATGTTTGGTGATAATAAATTGGGATTTTGAGGATTTTTTGTAGTGGTGATTAGTGTCTTTTTGTCTTTGAGAGTGTCTGATAGATGATACATTTAACAAATTACATAAGCGCATAAATTTAGCACTGTTTTGTTAAAATTTTATCGACTGCACGATTAGTGCGGTGCGGTGACTGGGCAACCGGCTGCCGTACAACGTGTAGCGGGTTCAATTCCCGCTCAGAGCAACTCTGTGTAATCAACAAATTGTGTATGTGAACTTGTATGTTCTTTAACACATCCACGACACAGGAGAAATAATTAAGAATAAATGTTTAAAAAAATCTGAGTAAATATTTTGAGATTATTAACACTTTACAAGCGAAACACAAAAAATAACAACCTCTTTTGCAATGGTGATTAACGTTCCTCTCTTAATCCCCAGCAACATGCAACTCCGTAAGATCAAGCGTGCCGAGAAGAAAGGTACAGAGAGCGTGATGGACGAGAAGCTGACCCTGCTGTTCCAGTCGCAGTTCAACGTTGGTGGAGGAGAGCTGGTCTTCCAAGTAAGTAGCTGATAGACGTATCACCTGATGGTAAGCAATAGTAAGATCAAGCGTGCCGAGAAGAAGGGCACGGAGAGCGTGATGGACGAGAAGCTGACCCTGCTGTTCCAGTCGCAGTTCAACGTTGGTGGAGGAGAGCTGGTCTTCCAAGTAAGTAGCTGATAGACGTATCACCTGATGGTAAGCAATAGTAAGATCAAGCGTGCCGAGAAGAAGGGCACGGAGAGCGTGATGGACGAGAAGCTGACCCTGCTGTTCCAGTCGCAGTTCAACGTTGGTGGAGGAGAGCTGGTCTTCCAAGTAAGTAGCTGATAGACGTATCACCTGATGGTAAGCAATAGTAAGATCAAGCGTGCCGAGAAGAAGGGCACGGAGAGCGTGATGGACGAGAAGCTGACCCTGCTGTTCCAGTCGCAGTTCAACGTTGGTGGAGGAGAGCTGGTCTTCCAAGTAAGTAGCTGATAGACGTATCACCTGATGGTAAGCAATAGTAAGATCAAGCGTGCCGAGAAGAAGGGCACGGAGAGCGTGATGGACGAGAAGCTGACCCTGCTGTTCCAGTCGCAGTTCAACGTTGGTGGAGGAGAGCTGGTCTTCCAAGTAAGTAGCTGATAGACGTATCACCTGATGGTAAGCAATAGTAAGATCAAGCGTGCCGAGAAGAAGGGCACGGAGAGCGTGATGGACGAGAAGCTGACCCTGCTGTTCCAGTCGCAGTTCAACGTTGGTGGAGGAGAGCTGGTCTTCCAAGTAAGTAGCTGATAGACGTATCACCTGATGGTAAGCAATAGTAAGATCAAGCGTGCCGAGAAGAAGGGCACGGAGAGCGTGATGGACGAGAAGCTGACCCTGCTGTTCCAGTCGCAGTTCAACGTTGGTGGAGGAGAGCTGGTCTTCCAAGTAAGTAGCTGATAGACGTATCACCTGATGGTAAGCAATAGTAAGATCAAGCGTGCCGAGAAGAAGGGCACGGAGAGCGTGATGGACGAGAAGCTGACCCTGCTGTTCCAGTCGCAGTTCAACGTTGGTGGAGGAGAGCTGGTCTTCCAAGTAAGTAGCTGATAGACGTATCACCTGATGGTAAGCAATAGTAAGATCAAGCGTGCCGAGAAGAAGGGCACGGAGAGCGTGATGGACGAGAAGCTGACCCTGCTGTTCCAGTCGCAGTTCAACGTTGGTGGAGGAGAGCTGGTCTTCCAAGTAAGTAGCTGATAGACGTATCACCTGATGGTAAGCAATAGTAAGATCAAGCGTGCCGAGAAGAAGGGCACGGAGAGCGTGATGGACGAGAAGCTGACCCTGCTGTTCCAGTCGCAGTTCAACGTTGGTGGAGGAGAGCTGGTCTTCCAAGTAAGTAGCTGATAGACGTATCACCTGATGGTAAGCAATCGCCGCCGCCCATGGACACTTGAAACACCAGAGGCGTTACAGGTGCGTAGCCGGTTAGGAATTTAAGGGTTGTTGGGGAATCGGGGACTGGGAAGGTTGGAAAGGGGGGTAATTGGGCCTCCGGTAACCTCATTCACACAACGCAAGCGTTGTTTCACGTCGGTGTACTGCGAGGCCGTGGTATCACTCCGGTCGAGCCGGCCCAGCAGTGCCGAAGCATGGCTCTCCCACACTTAAATGTATCATTGATAGAACATACTATAGTACGCGGGTAGCTTGTGGAATAGGGTATTAAGGTAAGCGTCCACAGGCCCGCATCGTACGCATTTATTTTTCAGACTGCGTCCATTGCATCGTCAGTGATTGCCGATGTCACTTTTACTCGGATTGGCATCATCAGTACGCATCGCATGTAGACATTGCCGATGATGCGGTCCGTACGATGCGGATCAGTGGACGCAGTTGTATGAGTTTCTATACAAGACAAACTAAAATCCGTTGCGTGCGATGCGGGCCTGTGGACGTGAACTTTAATGCGATTTGCATACTTCTTGAAACGCATATGATATTAGAAAACGATAATTAATAACCTATCTTGAGATATCTATTTATTTATTAATACTTTATTCTACAAAATCCTTATTACCACGTTAATCCCCAGGTCTGGACGCTATCTTTGCCAGTGGTGGTGATTGTGCACGGCAACCAGGAGCCCCACGGATGGGCCACAGTCACATGGGACAACGCCTTCAGCCCACCGGGACGAGTGCCTTTCGCTGTACCGGATAAGGTAATATTAATGATTTATGAAATACTAGCTACTTATGTGCATTTTCATATGTGAATTGTAGGGCGATGTTTTATAGCCTATAGCAGTATAGCCTTTCTCGATAAATGGATTATCCAAAACAAACAGATTTTTTCGAATAGGATTAGTAGTTCCAGAGATTAGCGCGTTCAAACAAACAAACTCTTCAGCTTTATTTAAATATACTAGCTCGTTCTAGTTCTAGTTCTATTCGGCTCCTATTGATCGTAGCGTGATGTTTTGTAGCCTATAACCTTCCTCGATAAATGGACTATCCAACATAAAAATAAGTATTCAAATTGGACCAGTAGTTCCGGAGATTAGCGCGTTTAAACAAACAAACAATCAATCAAACAAACAAACAAACTTTTTTTTTTTTTTTAAAAACGTTGCCCCACACTAGGATTTTCTCCTGTGTCGTGGGTGCGTTTACAAACATACACTCTTCAGCTTTAGTATAGATTTCTTTAAAAATACCGGTAACATCGGGTTTCTTTGACCCTAGGAGGTAACTTTGACCCAAATTCTACAACCAATAGGAATCCAGAACAATGTGTGTATACGTTTTTCATTGGTCTAAAATTTTGGGTCAAAGTTACCCTCTAGGGTCAAAGAAACCCGATGTTACGGTACCTAATAAATACACTTATATGCATTTTCATACATGAATCGTAGCGTGATGTTTTATAGCCTATAGCAGTATAGCCTTCCTCGATAAATGGACTAGCCGACATAAAAAGATTTTTTCATATAGGACCAGTAGTTCCTGAGATTAGCGCGTTCAAACAAACAAACTCTTCAGCTTTATATAGGTACTAGCTACTTCTGTGTAGTTTAGCCGGTTCTATATTTGATAGTAGCGTGATGTTTTATAAGCTATAGCCTTCCTCGATAAATGGACTATCCAACACAAGAAGAATTATTCAAATCGGACCAGTAGTTCCGGAGATTAGCGCGTTCATATTAACTAGCTACTTACGCACGGTTTCACTCGCTCTTCTAGACTCCTATTGATAGTAGCAAGGTGTTTTATAGCCTATAGCCTTCCTCAATAAATTGACTTTTCATCACAAAAATAATTATTCAATTCGGGCCAGTAGTTTCGGATATTAGCGTGTTCAAACAAACAAACTTTACAGCTCTATACAGGTACTAGCTACTTCCGTGTGGAATATAATTCCGGAGATTATTACTTTAGCTTTATTTAAGTGTATAGAAATAGATTATTTAACATTGTATTAGAAATAACAGTAAAACACAGACATTAAAATATATCAACCATTTTTCATAGGCGTTTCTTGTAGCTTCAATAAAACTTAATTTAGTTTTGAATCATTAGTAACAAATAGATTTTAAATTAAGTTTGCTGGTTTTAAATAAACGTATATTTAGTATATTCTATGATCCATTAGACTACTTCCAGTGTCTATATGGGGTGTAATAAGCTATGCTTGTAATAATACCACGCTTTATGTAAAATACTAGTATAATACAATAAAATTCTAAATTAACTAAAAAAGTCACAGTTTACTCACGTACATGAATGGAGAAAAGCTCTACTAGTTTCGAGTCACAGAGGGACTCTTCATCATGAGCTGCGTGCGCAGACGCGGCGACGTCGCGCAGCCTAGTAGAGCTTTTCTCCATTAATGTACCAGTGAGTAAACCATGATTTTTAGTTAATTTAGTATGTCTCACGATACTAACATTAGAACTTAAGACGGAATATTTACCATGTTTATTTATGTCTATGAGTTTCCGATATTTCGGCACTGTTGCAAGCGCCATGAATTCTAATTGTGTAAAAGGTGCTAGGAAAGAAGAAAGTTCGCGAGCGGACACAGTGAGTTTTGTGTGTCGAGAAATGAATCGAGTTACAAGTGATACAAGTGATAGTGGTAGCGGTGTCGTTAGCAAATAACTAGAGAGAGGGTAGACCGATTTGTCTGCTCGTAAACACCCACCCGCATATACTCCAGTTCATCCGTGATCATGGCGCTTGCAACAGTGCCGAAATATTGGAAACTCATAGACATAAATAAACATGGTAAATATCCCGTCTTAAGTTTTAATGATAGTGTTAGTGACCATGTCAGTTTAAAAACTTATATCTCACGATAGTTATTATAAAAATAAAATTCTGTTTCTCGTACATTACCGGAGCAGCCGGTCCATCAAATCAGGGTGAGTCGTAGCCGCGAGCCGATAGGGCGGAAACCGATATAATATATTATATTTAACACATTCAGTGCCACCGACTCGCCAGGAGAGTCCATGTAAATTTTATTCCAGCGCCATACACTCGCCCGGCGAGTTCAATGTTTTTGCTATTTCTTTCCAAAATGCAGGTGAATTTTCTGCTTAAAATAATACTGAAGTCTAAACATACCTTAATCTAAAGAATTGCGTAGTGGATGCGAATCTACGGCACTGGAATAAAATTTACGTGGACTCTCCGGGCGAGTCGGTGGCACTGAATGTGTTAAGATACCGGTTTTTTTTTTATTTCCATATATCGTTTCTATATAAGGTGTTCTAAAAGTATCTGCCACGGCTTCAATGGGAGGTAGTGTTGTGTTTGAACATTACAATAGTGAAGAAATTTCGTACCCCGGACCAGTTAACTCAATTTGAGAACATAAAGAAGTTAAATATATAAATTGGCTCTATTCTTAAAGTCAATGTTTATTTTCTTTAGGAGTAGAGTTTCCACGCATAAAGTGGTTCACAAATACGCACGATGCTATGAAAACAATTGCTATCAACCGTTTTCATTGACGAAGCGACAGAGACAGTGAAAGAGATAGCTCTTTCATAACAACACGTAGATTTATTTAATGAAAAAATAAACTACTATTGTAATCTTCAAACACAACACTACCTCCCATTAAAGCCGTCGCAGATACTTTTAACACCTTATATATTAAAAAGTACATTATTTTCTGTTTCCTTTTGGCTTCTTTCGGGCGAGCCCGAAAATGGTTAACGGCTCCGGTTGAGCCCGAAATCTTTCGGGTTCGTTCGAAATTTAAGGAATGTTACAAGCAAGCATAGTTATTATTTTATTAGCGGGGTAGGTTAGTTTGGTATTAGATTTTGATTTATTATTAGACAGTAGCGGGTTTGATTCCCGGAATTTAACTTAGGCAATTTTACAAAATAATTAAGGCAGTGATTTAAGCTATTTCTGATGTGTTTTGATTAATTTTTTGTTTTAGGCGAAATATAATTTTCATAATGGTTATGAAAACATATAATCAACTCTATTAGTTATTTGTATGCATGCATTAGTTTACATTATAATCATTAATTATATAAATATATAAAATAAAAATGTGTCTGTCGGTCCGTGCTCCACGATAGTTCAGTCTAAAGAATGAATGAACAAACCTACCTCTACTGTGGGCCATCGCCATGCTTCGGCACTGCTGGGCCGGCTCGACCGGAGTGATACCACGGCCTCACCGAAAACCGACGTGAAACAACGCTTGCATTGTGTTATTGAGATTACCGGAGGCCCATTTACCAATCTCCCTAATCCTCAACAATCCTCCAACTTCTTACTAAAAAATACTTTCGAAAATATATCGAATTGAAAAATCGCGTGACATCACTTCTAGGCACATTTTATTCGTAGAAAATAAATACTAGCTCCCACTCCTAAACTTTGACACGTTTTATCTAAGTATTTATCTTATTTGACATTTTTTTCATTACCTACTGACTAGATAGATTTTTAAAATATTCATACCCTATCATCATCCCTTTTTTTTGAGGGGGGAAAGTCATCCATTGACTTTTCCCGCCTTGGGTGAGGCGGGAGGGAGTGTCAGACTCTTACTGAACCACTCCGTTCCTTCTCCTGCTTTGAGCCGGAGCCCCGGTAACTTTTTACGTTGTCCGCAGCTCCGGATCGGGCATCAGCCCTACTGGGCCCCGTCTGTGGTGGTCTGGCTCTTTGAACCCTGTCATCATCCCTATTGTTATATATTTTAATAGTCTATATTATACATATAACCGTGCAAAACCATGGAAATCGGTTCGTGAATTCTGGAGTTATAGCGTCAGGAAGGAAAACCTGACTTATTTTTGTATTATTGAACTAGCTACTTCCGCGCGGTTTCACCCGCTCTGCTTGGCTCCTATTAGTCATAGCGCGATGTTTTATAGCCTATAAGCCTTTCTCGATAAATGCTCTACCCAACACAAAAAAGAATTATTCAAATCGGACCAGTAGTTCCTGAGTTTAGCGCGTTCAAACAAACAAACAATCAAACAATCAAACTCTTCAGCTTTATAATATTAGTATAGATTTTAATAGTAAACTATCTCCTTTGTTTCCAGGTGACCTGGGGCCAGTTGGCTGAGACGCTGCGCATCAAATTCTGCTCGGCGACCGGAGGAGACCTCTCCGAAGATAACCTGAGATTCCTCGCGGAGAAGATATTTAGGTAAATATAGTGTATAGTGGCATTTTTCAGGAGTGGCTGATTGTAGGTGTGCATTGCTGTTTTATGTATGCAACGGGTGTTTCTTCAAAAAACTGTAACTTTCATTGCTTACCAAATAATGTATCAGAGAGATTGTAAAAAGAAATCAATTTTTTATTTTAAAAAGAGTAACGATGGAGTTTCTTGCTCGTTCTTCTTTATTCGAACTGACACAATTTGACGTAACAAAAGTGCCTAATTAAGGATTAAAATTGAAATAAATGCTTTGACTTTTTTAATCTTTTTAACTGTGTGTTTTGTGCAGACTTCGCTCCCTTTATTATAACTATTTTTCTATTACAATTGTTTCTATTTGACTAATATCACATTATGGTACTGACTTTTGCGCCCTGTAAGTGACTTTAGCGCCTCTTCGAGTGACTTTTGCGCCCCTTTAAATGACTTTCGCCGCATTTTCACCAACTTTTGGGTCCTTTAAGTGACTTTTGTGTCTTTTCCAATGACTTTTACTCCCTTTTCAGTGACTTGCGCCTCTTCAAGTAACTTTTGCGCCCATTTAAGCTCCTTTTGCGCCCCTATAAGCAAACTGTCGCCCTCTTTTAAGTGACTTGCGCCTCATTAAGCAACATTCGCCCCTTTAAGTGACTTTCAGCAACTTTTAGCATCCACACATATTGTACAAAGTTAGTTATCCTACTTGAGCACAACGCTATATGTAACATAAAGTATATGCGCCGTCCCCAGGACCAGTCTCCCGCTGAACAACATCGAGCTGAACGCGATGCCTTGTTACAATATTTCACGTTTCACTAATATCGCGTTATTGTACTCATTTTCTTATTAAGTGACTTTCGCGCCCCTTTCAGTGACTTTAAGCAGCTTTAGCGCCCTTGTAAGTGTGTTTTGCGCCTCTGTAAGCGACTTTCGCCGCGTTTTCACCAACTCTTGTGCCCTTTAAGTGATTTTTACCAACTTTCAGTATTTACACATTGTACAAAGTTCGTTATCCTACTTGAGCACAACGCTATATGTAACATAAAGTATATGCGCCGTTCCCAGGACCAGTCTCCCATTGAACAACATCGAGCTGAACGCGATGCCTTGTTACAATATTTCACGTTTCACTAATATCGCGTTACGATACTCGTTTTCTTATTAAGTGACTTAAGCGTCCCCTTTCAGTGTCCTTAGCGCCCCTGTAAGTGACTTTTGTGCTCCTTTGAGTGACTTTTCCACACCTTTAGAGACTTTTGCGCTCGTTTAAGTAACTTTTGCGCACATTTAAGCTCCTTTGCGCCCCTATAAGTGACTTTCGCGCCCCTTTCGGTGACTTCTACGCCCCTTTTAGTGACTACAGCTGTCCTTCAAGTGATTTTCGCGTGCCTTTAGTGACTTTTACGGTCCTTTCGGTGACTTTAAGTGACTTTAGCGTCCTTGTAAGTGACTTTCGGCGCTTCTTTATCAACTTTCAGCATCCCCACATAGTACAAAGTTCGTTATCCTACTTGAGCACAACGCTATATGTAACATAAAGTATATGCGCGGTCCCCAGAACGAGTCTCCCATTGAACAACATCGAGCTGAACGCGATGCCTTGTTACAATATTTCACGTTTCACTGATATCGCGTTACGGTACTCGTTTTCTTATTGTTTATGTGACTTTGCGACGTGTAAGTGACTTTTACGCCTTTCAAGTGAGTTTACGCCCCTTTGAGTGACTTTTACGCCTTTTTAAGTGACTTTTGCGCCCCTTTAGTGACTTTTGCTCCCATTTTAGTGACTTTCGCGTCCCTTTTAGTGACTTGTGCCCCTTTCAGTGATTTTAAGTGACTCTAACGCCCTTGTAAATGACTTTCGCGCCCCTGTAAACGACTTTCGCCGCGTTTTCACCAACTTTTGTGCCCTTTAAGTGATTTTTAGCAACTTTTGGTATCCTCATGCTATACATAGTTCGTTATCCTGGTTGAGCACAACGCTATATGTAACATAAAGTATATGCGCCGTCCCCAGGACCAGTCTCCCATTGAACAACATCGAGCTGAACGCGATGCCTGTGTCCTGGACGCAGTTCTGCAAGGATGCCCTGCCTGAGAGGAACTTCACCTTCTGGGAGTGGTTCTACATGGTGGTGAAGGTCACCAGGGATTATCTGAGGACCCTGTGGTGTGATCAGTGAGTGTTTTGAAGATATTTTTTTTTTTATTATAGGCTAGCTACTCGCGCGCGGTTTCTCGCGCCCGCTCGATTCGTATTGGTCGTATCGTGTTTTATAGCTTTCTTCGATAGATGTACTATTCAACACTATAAGAATTATTCAATTCGGACCAGTAGTTTCGGAGATTAGTTCAAACAAACTCTAGCTTTATATATTAGTGAGTATAAGATTTAAAAATGTTCATTAGTATTTTTTAAAGAGACAAGCTCGCTCGCTGTTTTTGTCTGTACGGTTGGCATGGTGTCTGGGCAACCAGCTACCGCGCAACGTGTGAAAAAGCGTATTGAGGACTGCCTCATTGGTCGAGTGGACGCAAGTACGACTGTTGGATAAGAGGTCTCGGATTCGATTCTCTGGTCGGGCAAAGAATTACTGGGCTTTATTTCTCAGTAGTAGCACGGAGTCTGGAATTGTGCCCAGTATATGACAATAGGCTCACCCTCTATTACATGGGACTTATAACACAAATGGTGAAAGGTGGTGTACATTGTATAGTGGCATTACGTGCCGTAATGTGCACTTCGGCCTACCCCTTCGGGGATAAAAGGCGTGCCATTGCGAGAGTTTATTTAGGACAATAAACGTTTTTACGATACGACGCCGTAACGCAATGTGGCCTCGCCCAAACGTGCTTTAGCACTACTAAGCCCCATCTGTGGTGGTTTGATGGCTCTTTGAGTAACTAACCGCCGTACGCACGGGCGTTTACGGGTTTCGGGAGTAAGCCTACGGGACTCTCATAAACAGTATTTAATTTTAACATGTTCCCTCCCCCCCCCCCACAGTCTGATCATGGGCTTCATCCAGAAGAAGCAGGCTGAGGAGATGTTGTCCAAGTGTCCCGCCGGCACGTTCCTGCTCCGCTTCTCCGACTCCGAGCTAGGTGGCATCACCATCGCTTGGGTTGGTGGTAAGTAAACGAGTATGGTATAAGTCGATAAACGAGCTGGCGGATAACCTGATGGTAAGCAATTGCCGTCGTCTATAGACACATGAAACACTGGAGGCGTTAAAAGTTGCCATTGTCGCCTTGTCCCCAAAAGCCGTTGCCGGTCTTTTGGGGGTAGGAATTTAAGGGTTGTTGGGGAATTGGGATTGGGAAGATTTGACCTTTTTTATATATATTAAATGGGCCGACGTTTGGCCGCTATCTCGCCTGATGGTAAGTGATGATGTGGCCTACGGTGGAGCACGTCTGCCCATAAGCAACCTATTCACTCGGGCCTTGAAGACACCCAGGTTATACCCATCAGGAAACACAGACTCCGGCAAGGAGTTCCACTCCCTAGCAGTTCGCACAAGGAAGCTTGAAGCGAAGCGCTTCGTGCGAGTGGGTGGGATATCTACCATGAAACGGTGACGCCTCGCCGATTGTATTGTGGTTCGATGATGGAAAGGACTAGGGGGAATCAAGTTATGCAATTCCCTCGCTTGTATACTACGATGGTATACTAGTGTTTGTGACCATAACGTAAATCAAGAAACCATTATAATCAATTTGTTTTAAAAAGTTTTACCCCAAGCTCGATAGATGGCGTTGGGATCGAAATACATCGCGATAATTATGGTTTTGTTACATACAAACGTCACGTCATCTTATACAGTATATCAAAATCATAACATACAGTGCCGGCGTAAGGGCCACTAATACCCCGGGCGAAAATATTGTGGCGCCCACTTGAGGGAAGCAATATCAAGTGTTCGTTTTTTGCGGATCACATCGGCGGCGGCATCGGCGCCCCCAGAATTTGTCACCCTGGGGCATTGGCCCATCACGCCCCCCCCCTAATGCCGGCACTGATAAACATAAAATAAAACATCTCGCACTATAAATAAAATAAAACTCTCAATTACAATGTGATAGGGGTGGGACTTCTAACCCGTTAAGGCTGAGTACTACATCTAATTTTATCGACAAAAAAAATAATATGGGGGGTTGAACCCCTAATTGAAAATATTGAAAAATAGTGATTTTTTCGGTAAAAATAATTCACAAATGATTTTTTTCTCACCAAAACATTATCAAACATATGAAAAAAGTAATGTATTAATTAGGCTAGGTTATTAGCTATCGTTTGCTTGTTTTTTGTTCCTATGACGCATACAACCTTTGATATCAAAAAAAGTAAAAAAATATTAAAATAGCCATAATTTTTAGGGGGAGGGGGTTCGACCCCTTCGACCCCCGACTTTTGTCGATAAAATTAGATGTAGTACTCAGCCTTAACGGGTTAGAAGTCCCACCCCTATCACATTGTATAGATTACTATAATACCGTACTCCCCCCTCCAGAGGGCAACGAGGTGTTCAGCCTGCAGCCGTTCACGTCCCGCGACCTGATGCTGCGCTCGCTGGCCGACCGCGTGCTCGACCTCACGCAGCTGCAGTTCCTCTACCCCAACATCGCCAAGGACGACGTCTTCTCCAAGTATTACACTAAACCCGGTGAGTTATATTATAATACTTGTTACATATGTATTATAGTCACACACTCACTCACCCACTCACTCAATCACTCATTCATTCTCTTACTAATTAAATCACTCAGTCACTCATTCAATCAATCACTCACTCACTCATTCATTCAGTCAGTCACTCATTATCAGTCATTCACTTATTCATTCGCTGACTCATTTACACATTCACGCACTCCACTCACTTCACTCACTACTCTACCCCAACATCGCCAAGGACGACGTCTTCTCCAAGTATTACACTAAGCCCGGTGAGTTATACAATGTACACGTTACATATTATACTCGCTCATTCATTTACTTAGTCACTCACTCACTCACTCTCCCATTCATTCGCTCAATCTCTTCGCTCTTTCTCTGACTTGCTCTCTCTTTCTCTCTCTGTCTCACTCACTCACTCAGTCATTCAATCTCTCATTCAATCATTCATTCACTCACTTGCTCATTCTTACTCTCTGGCTCACTCACTCACTCATTCATTCATTCACTGACTCACTCAAACATTCACAAGATTGGTAAGAGAACTGAAAATCTTCTACTGAGATGTTTAGTTATTTTCACTCATATTGCCTCACATACACTCATTCACATACTTAAACTCACTCAGATTGACTTATGCATATTCGATATTTCTGAATATTTCATAATTATTCTGCATAAATGATTTGATTTTAATTTTGACTTTCTCTACGATAAAAACGAATCCTAACCTCGAAATCCCCACCAGAAAACGAAATGCTGAAGAACGGGTATGTGAAACCCGTGTTGGTGACAACGCTGCCGCCGTACATGTCGTCCTCGCCGGCGTACGCCCACTCGCCCGACTCGCATCGCAACACGCCCAGCGTACAGAGCAGGTTAGTCCGCTGGGGATTGTTGGCTGGGGATTATTTGCTGAGTGGGGATTAGTGTTGTTTGAGTTGGAAAATGTCTATTCCTACTAGTCTAATTTAATACTTTTTTAGAAACGTTAAAAACGATGATTTTTTATGAATTTTGTACGTCAAATAGCAGATTTATTTCTAGAAAATTAGCTAGAATAATTGGAAAATTAAGTAGATCATCTAATCTATGAATGAAAGTGTGATTTTTGTTGGATATATTATTGAAAAGTCGAAATAATTTATTTTTGACTGAGGAAATTATCTATTTAACTATTCTTCAATTCTCAAACACTTTTTCTCACATTTTAAACCTTCCCTTAACTTCCACAAAATTCCTTCCACCAAAATTTGCCAGATCGGTCCAGCCGTTCTCGAGTTTTAGCGAGACTAACGAATAGCAATATTTTTTTTATTATATACTAGCTGACCCGGCAAACTTCGTATCGCCTTAAACATTACTTTTTCACCTTTTAAACCTTCCTTGGACTTCCACAAATAATTCAGGACCAAAATTTGCCAAATCGGTCCAGCCGTTCTCGAGATTTAGCGAGAATTACGAACAGGAATAGATTTGTTTATTATAGATAGATAGACGTTTTTAAACTCAAATAACACTAAGACTTATTACCACAATTTTTTTATGATTTTTAATTTATTTTTTTCAGTTTTTTTTTCTTATTTTAATTCTTTTTTCTTTCTTCTTCCCTTAGGTACATGATTGATTTCTGAGTTTCTTTTTTTTTAATATAAATTCGGAAGATGAACTGAAAAATTTCGACACAAAAACATGAGAAAAAATTAGTATTATTTTATTATTTTTTCGTTTTTATTTTAATTATAATTTTAGTTTTAGTTTTACTTAATAGTCACATCCGAATTTTTTTAGTTTGTAATTTTATTTTTTAAGTCTTTTTTTTAATTCGAAATCCTTTTGACTTCTCGTTGCTTTTAAGGTTAAGTTTAAGCTAGAGTTAATATTGTGTTAAGCGTGATCCAAAATATTTTACTAATATAACTTAATTTTCATTTACAACTGAAATTTGGCAAAAGGCTCTACTCATACTTAGGTCAAGACCGATGTGAAATGCTTATAAACATATATCACTATAAGGGTAGAATTACTTGTGTATAAAAGATTGATTTTCCACCAGAGATGTGCTATGCTACGTTGCTGTGGATGCGTTTGGCTTCCACCAATCATATTCATTGGTACACATTGCTTAGCACTGGTGGAAACGGACTCAGCTAATGTATGTTTTTTATATGGAATGATGTGCACTATAGAAGGCTTCCATACTATCGAGTCACTCAGTTAATCTATGTTTTTTTTATATGGAAAGATGCGTGATGGTTTCCGTCCTATCGATATATCGCATCGATCGCACTATTGATAATCGAGCTGCGCTTCCTCGCACAGCTACATAGCAATACTATATACATAAATTAATTTTTTATGTTATCGGCTTACTCACGTACTGTTTTGACGAGGAACTCGACTAGTTTCAGTTAATTAATTTAGTATGTCTCACGAAAGTTACAATAAAACTATATACATAGTTTCACAGCTTAGCTATTACATTTTCGTAGCATAGCTACATAGCACATCTCTGGTGGAAAAGTGCCCTTCCCAGTCCACATATCAGTGGAAATCGCATAGTTTCACAGCTGAGCTATTACATCTTCGTAGCATAGCTACATAGCACATCTCTGGTGGAAAAGCGCTCCTATGCAGCCTTTACATATATGATTCTTTTCTAAACATTTCACACCGATCTTTACCTAAGTATTTATGAAACATATACTATATTTTTGCCTTAATCAATGATGATATACATTTCTTATATAGACTGATACTATTTCGAAATCTTTTCATTATATTTTATGTAATATAATCTCAATCGTTTTCTTTTTTTTACTCGATCACATATTTTGAAGTGGGATGAAATGCTTTGAGCGTCTAAGGTGATAATGGAATTGGAAGGAGTCTTATGGACTGCCCATGTTTTGAAGGGGAAATCATCCAATGACTTCTCTCGCCTTGGGTGAGGAGAGAGTGTCAGATGCTGGAGTAGGAACGAGATGGTTTTTAACCGACTTCATAAAAAGGAGGTTCTTAATCTTAACCGATTTTGATGCGGTTTTCAGTATAGTATTTTTCACACTTAGCAAGTTTTAGAGATATTAGCTAACTTAAAAAAATGAGAAATTTAAAGGCTGTTCCTTTTTTTATATTTTTTTAGTCAGTAAGAGTCTGACACTCCCTTTCCCCTCGCCCAAGGCGGGAGAAGTCATTGGATGATTCCCCCCGCAAAAGGCTCAAAACTTTTTAGCCCCCCTTATATACAATATTACCTATATACTATATATATTAAATAATATATAAACTCTCTTTTTTTAGCTGCGGCACAACCATACTTCAACTATAAGATGGATTTCATAAATTGATGTGTTAATTAAAAAAAACTCACAATCTATACAAGCGATTCTCGTCCTTATTCTCTATAGAATTGAGATGACGTTTTAAAGCAAATAAGTCGTATGTTTATAAGGGTGAAAATCGCTTGTGTATGTTGTATTTGATATAGTTTTACCGATACTACTTTACCGCGGCTTTGAAACGTCAAAATAGAATTGAAATATGAAAATTAAAAATCTATTCAGTCCCTTAGTTATATAATGGAAAAATGGTTTTTCGAAAATTTCTTAGTTTTAGCACGGAACCTAGAATTGTGCCCAGTATATGGCAAATAGGCTCACCCCTATTACATGGGACTTATAACATAAATTGTGAAATGTGGGTGTGCATTGGCATTATGTGCTGTAATGTGCACCTCTGTCTACCCCTTAGGCGATAAAAGGCGTGACGTTGCTTTTTTTAAAATGGATCCAAACTTATATAATAATTGGGGCAAAGTAAATAGAAGCATTTAAATATGAAATATGTAGCTAATAAAGTCATGTCCTTGCTTTCCCGATTTCCACTTAGCCTGTTTTAAAGTGGTATCGATGAAACTATACGACAATTTCTCTATTGTAAATTATATGTGTGTATGTATGTATGAATGTTGGTTAAATTAGATATTTGATTAATTGGTTATTATTGTAATTATTGGGTGAACATGATCATTATGATGAGATTTATTTATTTTTATTGTGTTTCGGGATTTTAATCTGGAGTTTAAATGAGATACAACTGCTAAGGAGTATAATATCTGAGGTTGCTTTACATCCAAGTCTTTGACTGTCAATAGAAAACTGTTGAAAGCAATTCTTCCGCTAACGTCGGTCACCGGTGTCCACCACGGCGTTCAATGTGTTAAAGTAATCGAAACGAGAGCGTATTCGGCACTCTGATTGGTTGGTTTATTGAAGCCGGCCAATCAGAGCGCCGAACGCGTTCGTTTTCGTTTAAACGTAAAGCAAACTCGTACTGACTGTCGTACATAGAGACATTTAATGATTACTTAAACTATTCCTTAATAACGATTTTGTATCGAAAACAATTGCTAAGGACTGGGTTAAGTAACCATTAAATGAATATGAGTACGGCAGTATTAAGTAGACTAAAGACTAATTTGTTTTTGAGATACCATCGGTATTTGGGCTTCATTCACATAACGCAAGCGTTGTTTCACGTCGGTTTTCTGTGAGGCCGTGGTATCACTCCGGTCGAGCCGGCCCAGCAGTGCCGAAGCATGGCTCTCCCACACTTCAATTATTTATGTTTTAGCTTCTTCTTCAGATTAAAATTTAAAATATAATAAAAATAATTAAAAAACGGCACAAAATTTACATCAGTATTATAAAAACAATCAAATAGTCTTCTTGCAACAGCATTTATTTTTAATTTATAATTGTAATTCTTAATTATAAGCTATGCTATGTCCTTAATCAGTATTCTTTTTTAAATTAAATTATAATCTTTAGTTTTTTTTTGTGGTAGTTTAAAATTTATAGAACTCTGGTTGATTTTGACATTGATATTTAAAAAAAAAGATCGACATATCAACAGCAGGTTTTTGACCAATTTTTTAAAAGAAAATGAGCTTCAACGGTATCAACGAATTTACAAAAAACAATTGGAAAATTTAGGTTTGGTTTAAAAAAAAATAGGGGTTTTTCGGCACTAATTTTTCTTTTTTTATATATAAAATATTGTACGAGTATTGTCGAATGATAAATGATATTTATTTTGCAAATAGGTTACAATGTAACTCTTTTACACGTCAATCTCTTAAATAACTAGATGAGGCCGGCATTTCCTATCGGACTACTCTGAGAAGAAATGCCGAAACAAACTCACTTCTATTTCAAATCAATTGTTTATTAAAATAAAATATATATTATTATGAAGTTATTTATAGTTAATTGTTCTTGTTAAAGTTTTTACAGATAAATTGGTGGTTTATTATAAAAGAAATATATATTATTATAAAATATTTATACATACTATGAAATATACAGTGTGGAGATCACTCATATGACTTAAATGAAACTACAAGTAGTACTCGTCTACAGAAGCATAATACAACTAAATATTTCAACGAAAACAGAAAATTAAACAATTAAATTTTCAAACAAAATAAATTATTATCAAGTATTAAATTCTGTGTGAACAGCTCCATGTACCTTGACCACAGAAGAGCTGTAATGTTGTAGGTTGTCTAGGAATGTTACGGACATGCGGCGCGGCTGTTATAATGCCGTATTTGTAAAGTGTTCAAATTAGCTCAAAGAGAATAATGCACTTTTTGACTTAACAGCCAAGATGATAACAAATATGTGGTTTAAATTAAGTCATATAGTTTTCTTCATACAGTATATTATAAAATATTTATACATAATATGAAATATACATTTATATATACTTATATTAGCTAAAAATTGTGCAATTTAAAATTGTATCTACTTATTATTCTGTGAACTGATTGTTGATTAAATGTTTTATTAGGAATTTTATCGAAAAAAGAAATAACCGAATTTCTATTGCGTTATTTATACAAACATGAAAAAAAAACATATCCAAAATTAATTATTATGTTTTTCGACTTACGTAACTGTTTGACGAGGAACTCGACTAGTTTCAAGTCATGCTAGAGGCTCATATTCATGAGCAGCATTCCACGACACACGACGCGGCGACTGTCGCGCTACTACTAACTTCATGCCTGTCTCCCATGGGGGTAGGCAGAGACAATGGACCGCCAATTGTTACGACTCTTACATACCTCTTTCACTTCATCAACAGTCATCAGTCTTTTCATGCATGCTCGTCGGTTAAAGGTACATACTTTTAATTTGGCCCTTCTTTAATATATCGCCAATCTAGTCGCTATATGTCCGTCTAGGGCGCCCTCTACCGAAAAACATAATAATTAATTTAGTATGTCTCTCGAAAGGTATAATATAAAACATATCCAAATTGAAAATTAAAAAAATCTATTTTTAATTTACTTTTTACGTATTTACAAATGTTAAAAAATAATCATGTCTATCTCAGGCCGTCCTTTGCTCTGTATTATTATTATTTTAATAATCTATCTATATTTTAATGTTTTTCATTAATTCTTGAAAAAAATACTAATAATGAAATGACTGAAGTTTCTTGATTCCTTACTTTTTTATTTATGAATTTGGTAATTTTTTTTTGTCAAGAAAATATACATTTGATGTTTTTTTTTTTTATATTTGAAGTTAATATTGACTTATAAATTAATTATAATGTAATAAAACTGAAAAACTATCTCCTTGGGGTCCATATATTGCATTTTATAAAATTTTCCTTCTTTTAAATTTAAAATAAGTTAAGATTTAGCTAATAATATAAAAAAAAGTAGTAAAAATATATATATATTTCTTTTTTATTACTTAATTCTCAAATTTTTAGTAGTTATAACAATTTTTTACTTAATCATACTTATTTTGATTGGTTCAAAATACTGCTCATGATGAAAGTAAAACTAAAAAAAGAACAAACTAAAACTAAAAAATAACAAAATTGTGATTAATATTCCTCGTATAGTATTTTTTTCTTTGTATAAATTCGGTGCTAATTTAAATTTTATTTTTAACTAAAAAAAATATATTTCTCTTATTTTTATTTTAGTTTTAGTTTTTAAATTTAAATTAAGTACAGTTTTTTAAACATGACATTGTTTTAAGTATTTTTTTTTATTATAAGTTTAGGTGTAAGACAGAAGACGGGCTTTTAAGCTATTTTTTAAAACACATTATATTTTACCGTAATTTAAAGTGTTTACTGCTTTTAAAAGTATCTGTCGTTCATTTTAAACTGGTAAAAGATAGTTAAAGGACAGGATATTAAAAAACACGTGTGGTTGACATTAACCGCCGTACTCAGAGTCATTTAATGGTTACTTAACCCAGTCCTTAGCAATTGTTTTCGATACAAAATCGTTACTAAGGAATAGTTTAAGTAATCATTAAATGTTTCTGATTGCAGCAGTAAGTGTCTTCTAGCTCTTATACGTCAGTATTGTATACAAGCCCACACCATCAACAGTCTTTAAGTGGTCACTGCTGACCAAAGCATCTTCTCACACGGTGAAGGTTTGATCATTAATAATCACGCTTGCTCAATGCGGGTTGGCGATTCCAAACTTGTAATTAGAAATTATAAGTCCAGGTTTCCTCACGATGTTTTCCTTCACCGTTTGTCAGTGGTGTCTAAATAATATAAGAAAGAGCTACATAATATATCAAGTTATACACAACCAGTTTACCATGGTCTGGCTTTTAATGATTTTTCTCACATTCAACGGTCAGTTTAAACTGGTTTAACATAGTTTAGTGAAGCCCTGTCTACAATACTGACATACAGAAAATTCATATGAAAATTTACCAAAGGCAAATCATGAACAAATATGTTACAAGACGTATGACAAGCTCAATAGAGTTGAATTTTGCACAAAAATGATGCTCAAATTTGTAGGTAATATTGCTCCGTATGTATTGTTAGATTTGATCACCTTTATTTTACTATGATGGTAACCGATTTTGAGCCAGAGGAATAGAAACTCTAATGCTTTGTGATAGTTCTTATAATTGCTTGGCATCCCATACACTACATAGGTTACTCAACCGTTTTAAAATGCGAGTGACAGTCCACTCCTACTATGGATTATGAGCTCATGGTAAATATCCCACCCACTCGCACGAAGCGCTTCGCTTCAAGCTTCCTTGTGCGAACTGCTAGGGAGTGGAACTCCTTGCTGGAGTATGTATTTCCTGATGGGTATAACCTGGGTGTCTTTAAAGCCCGAGTGAATAGGTTGCTTATGGGCAGACGTGCTCCATCGTAGGTCGCATCATCACTTACCATCAGGCGAGATAGCGGCCAAACGTCGACCCATCAAATGTAAAAGAAAAAAAATGTCTCCTCTACGGGTTGGAGATCGCAATATAAAAGGTTCACGTTTATCAGAGAGCGCTGTTGCACGGTCTCTGTCTAATGTATACTTTAAAGGTCAATTCATGTCGGGAAGCGAAAGAGAAGGCCAAGAAAATCAAAGGCCTATTTTATTTCCATCATGTCATGTTAGACAATAATATCTCTTATCATTACCTCACAAAATTCAAAATCGGTTGGCATCATTGTAATTAAAGTTGTTAAATCTACTGCTTATAATGGAGTTTTGCATACTATAATGTGTTTAGACTATGTCTGTTTGTAATAGAACGACGAACGAAAATTTAAAATGGCGTGCTTTTTCTTGTTTAGTATAGTAGAACCTCTTTAAGTTGTATAATCAGTACCCTTAGTACGAGTTTGCTTTACGTTTAAAGTAATCAAAACAAGAGTGATTGGTGGATTAATTTGTGCTGCCCAATCAGAGCGCCGAACGCACAGTCTTGTTCATACAAAATTAGTCTCTACACAATGTAAACATATGTGAGAAAAGTAATGTAAACGAGAGCACGTTCGGCGCTCTGATTGGTTGGTTTATTTGAGTCGGCCAATCAGAGTGCCGAACACGCTCTCGTTTCGATTACTTTAAACGTAAAACAAACTCTTACTAAGGGTACTGATTTCTTGTAAGACTTACAGAGGTTTTATTATATGTGAAGTATGTCGCTGTTTTTCGAAAAATAGAAATAACCAAATAAACGTCTAGGCTAGGAAAATATTGAATGTTGTATGTATAAGAAAATTAAATCGGTCAATTAACTGTAAAAAAAAAATTAAATAAAAATCTACCATCGTCGCGTCCGAAGGAATTTTTGATATATCTATTTTATGTTAAAAAATCAATTGGCCAAAATTTTTTGTGATGGTGATTAATAATTTTGTGTGATGGGGATTAATTTTGAAAAGTCCTTCGGATTAACGCGTCGGTGTTGCGTTTCCGATTGGTTGGTTGAATAGTTAATAAAATTAACGAATTTATGTGAATTATTATGATTATTATATTATTATTGTAATATTATCTTAAATGGATGTGACTATTATTTTTAGGTAGGCGTAATTTGATAGGAAAAATCTATGAAAAAAATCTCTTTGTCGACTCCACACGTAATGTACACAAAAACATCCCGATTTTTTAAAATATATTGAAAGTATACTCTTCAGTTAATTATTATGTTATCGGCTTACTCACGTAACTGTTTGATGAGGAACTCGGCAAGTTTGAAGCAATGCTAGAAGCTCATATTCATGAGCAGCATTCCGCGACACACGACGCGGCGATTGTCGCGCTGCTACTACAGTTACGCGAGTAAGCCGATAACATAATAATTAATTTAGTATGTCTCACGAAAGTTATAATACAATTACTATTCAATGTTCAATGTTTGTTATCTTTGATAATTTAAAACATGTATGATAGTTAAATGCTAATATAAGAAGCATTTTGGAACTAATAATAAAACAATTTATGTGTGGGGTTAGACAATAAACTTATTGGTCTATCAAAACTTCGAAAATTCGAATAAAATTGGCTCAAGACTTGAAACATTTTCACTGGACTGCCAAAAAGAAAGGTATTCATATCAACTAGTCAAAATTTTAAACGTCTTCAAGAAAAGAACGTTTAACAAAATTAGTTTTTAGTGCATTATAAAGGTAGGCAAGCGTCCACAGGCCTGCATCGTACGCAACGGATTTTAGTTTGTCTTGTATAGAAACTCATACAACTGCGTCCACTGATCCGCATCGTACGGACCGCTTATCGGCAAAGCCTACATGCGATGCGTACTGATGACATCATAATGCCGATGCCACGAATCCAAGTGTGGTGAGTGGCATCGGCAATCGAACATTGTCGATACAGTAGACGCAGTCTGCTAAATTTTTCCGTTTGATGCGATCTTTCCGATGCGTACGAAGCGGGCCTGTGGACGCTTACCTTTAAGCATTCTAATCGCTCAGTTTTCGAGGTAAGAAGTTTTGATACACCATAACTAACCAATTTTTATCTATACATGACAATTTACGATGTTGATCACGGTGTATGTATGTTTCGAATTGATGTATTTGTATCAATATATGTGATAAAATATTAAATATATGACTTTTCATTTTTGTTTGGAAAAAGTCTTTGAATGTACGTTTTTAAACGGACATGGTCACTAACACTATCATTAGAACTTAAGATGGGATATTTACCATGTTTATTTATGTCTAAGAGTGATATTTCGGCCCTGTTGCAAGCGCCATGATCACGGAGAGTTTCCGATATTTCGGCACTGTTGCAAGCGCCCGTTGGAAACTCATAGACATAAATAAACATGGTAAATATCCCGTCTTAAGTTCTAATGTTAGTATTTGAATAATCAAATATTTATTTTTAATGGTCCTTTGATGTGATTTGATCCTTATTACATTATTTTTGAAATTGAAATTTAATTTTCAAATGACTTTTTCTAAACGTTTAATACCCATCGCGAAAATGCAACACAGACGGTCGTGTTTTTCTTTATAAAACTTTTTTTTTGTTATTTTTTTAATGAAGTTTTTAAATTATTATTTTTTTGGATTTTTCGTCCTATCATACACTACAGCTGCGTCTTGTCTGTGCTGCCTTTTTGGCGTCGGTTGTAGGTTGTATTTTTTTTTAATTATTTTTTTTTACAACGACCGTCTTCACTATATTAACGTGTTGCATTTTCTTTTCTTTCCCGATTACCCTGTTTGGTGCGTCCGCTGGTCTTCGAAATTCGGCAAAAACTACCATTTCTTTTATTAAACACAACACAAAAATACTTAATAACCACTACACAAAATGGACGATAATCACCACCTCGCAAATTAATCACCACTACACAAATTGGACGATAATCACCACACAGCTACTTCAGTGCGGCTACACCGGCCCAAACTGATAGTTTCATGGATAGCGAACTGTTCGAGCAGATTCGAGCCTTCGAACCGGATGGAATGGATGAGTTTGACATCTACAGTAACATGAGCATGAAGTAAGGTAAGTGTACTGTGACATTTTTTTCACTAATCACCGCTACAAAAATAAAACTATTTTTCTAAAAAAAAAATTGTAGATATTTTGGTTTTTTCTATTAAGTTGTTGCTCTGTCGAGTGACTTTTGGAGTTGGGTTCGATTCCCAGAGAGATTGAAAAAAATATTTTTGAAATTTGAAAATATAAATTAAATATTTTGAGAGAATCCAAAATTTGGAGACTTGATTTTTAAGTGCAAATTATATAACATGTAACTTAAATCTAAAAAAAATATTTTTATTTTAATTATTAAGTTATCGCCTTACTCACGTAACTGTTTGACGAGGAACTCGACTAGTTTCAAGCCATGCTAGAGACTCATTCATGAGCAGCATTAACAGCTGCTACTAGCGACTCGATTTTCTTCTCTCGACGCTGTCAGTCATGGGTTCGAATCCCGGGTCGACACAAAAGGGTGTTATACACGCGCTCACTGTCTCACACTTCGATAACATAATAATTAATTTAGTATGTCTCACAAAAATTTTAATATTTAAATAAATTTTAATTAGTTTTTTTTCTTTTTTTAATGGTGCAAATAAACTGTTTTTCTTTCTTTCTTTCTTTCAAAAGTTTAATATAAAAAATATTTTTGTTATTTTACAGATGACAACAAATGAAACACGCGAAAAATTTTACCTTTTTTTAGTTTATAAGTAAACATAGATTTATAGACGAGTCAATTTGCTTAAATATATTATTATATTTTATTTTATAATTATATTATATTATACGAAAAATATTGTAATTGATTTATAATTTCTTTTTAATTTTCTCTTTCACATGTGCCATAGGAAATAGAAATGTGGGATTTTATTGAAATTTTTTAATTAAATATTAATGTTTTAATTTTTATTATTATTATTTTAAATTCTTTATTTTAGTGAAAGGGAGAGATTTTAAGAGATGGTTGTGGGAATAAGAGTACCTATTTGAGAGCTTTTTTTTAAAGGGGGGAAATCAACCAATGACTTCTCCCGCCTTGGGCGAGGCGAGAGGGAGTGTCAGACTCTTACTGACTAAAAACTACCCCGTTCCTTCTCCTGCTTTCGAGCCGGAGCCCCGGTAATCCCGCTAGGTAGTCCGCAGCTCCGGAACCTAATTGAGCCCTGATATGATTTATTAAATTCTTTACGGATCATATTCGATTTTATTTAACATGCTGAGAAACGTTAACTTCCCAACACTTATCTACTTATGCGCAGGTGCCATATGAAGGATAAAATTTAAAATTATATGTATATTATTCTACAAATGGCACCTTCGAAAAGTGCCTATAGGTGCCGTAAGTGGAATATATCAGGTGCCATTCGTTAGGTAGCCATTTTAACAGGTTACATAGGTGGCCAATGTGGAATACCTCTTCCTGGGTTTATGACACCCGCTACAAGAGCAGGGTTGGTGTGACAAATCTACTATGACCATCTCTTAAACTTTATCCCCCTTATAAATTGAGATTTAAAATATCAGTATGTTTAAAAATTCATTTATTATGTGCCTTTCTTTTTAAAGTTTAAATACAGTAATAGTTTTAATTTTTAAAAATACCTACCAATTAGTTTTAAATATTCTTTTTTTATTATTATTAGTTAAATGTTTTTTTCTATTAAATCATTATTTTAAATGTAGATTTTTTATTGAAATTTAATGTGTTGGGTGTAGAAATATATTACTTGAATTTTCAATCATATTCATTGGTACACATAGCTTTGCACTGGTGGAAACAGACTCAGCTAAGCTATGTTTTTTATATAGAAAGATGCGTGCTATGGATGGCTTCCTTACTATCGATACATCGTATACTCGAGCTGCGCATACCTCGCACAGCTACATAGCTTAGTATCAGTGGAAATGGTCACATAGTTTCACAGCTTAGCTATTACATCTTCGAAGCATAGCTACATAGCACATCTCTGGTGGAAAAGCAGACTCAATCTTTATTTTCTTACTTAAATAAAATTTGGTTTATAAGTTGTAAAATTCCAGTAAAATTTTTTACACCTTGAATACATATTATTATAATTAATTAAAATTGTATGTATGTGTGTAAATTCAGCATTTAAACAGACCACATGAAGGTAAGCGTCCACAGGCCGGCATCGTACGCATTCCGTATGACGTCATCGGTACGCATCGCATGTAGACATTGCCGATGATGCGGTCCGTACGATTCGGATCAGTGGACGCAGTTGTATGAGTTTCTATACAAGACAAACTAAAATCCGTTGCGTGCGATGCGGGCCTGTGGAAACCTTAAAGATTTATTTTCATTGATGACTATAAAAGAAAATTCTTTCACTAACCACCATTACTTTTACAAATGTGACGAATTGTGACAATGACGGGGAAGGGGGTCAAAAATCATGAAATTTGTGACGTAATTTTGTTCATCAATGACCCCCTATAATGTTAGTGCAATTTTATTTTTGACTTAACAAATGTATATGGTATAGGTAATAGGGATGATGACGGGATATGAAAATTAAATATCTATTTAGTCCGTCGATTAGGTAATGAAAAAATATTTGACACGTATTTTTTTTATTTTGTCATATAAGATAACAATACTTAGATAAAACGAATCAAAGTTTAGGAGTGGGAGCTAACTACGTCTGTTTTGAGTATAAAACGTACTCTTAAGTGACGTCACGCGATATTTCAAATCGATATATCTTCGAAAGTATTTGTTTCCGTAAGAAAATAAAAAATACGTGTGTAAAGTTTTAAAATAATCTACAAGACGGACATTGAAATAAAAATTAGTCATCTACCCTATTCTATTTTGTATCATTAGAACTTAAAACGGGATATTTACCAAGCCTATTCGTTTTTGTGAGTTTCCGATATTTTGTTCATCCGTGATCATGGCGCTTGCAACAGTGCCGAAATATCGGAAACTCGACATAAATAAACATGGTAAATATCCCGTTTTAAGTTCTAATGATAGTGTTAGTGACCATGTCAGTTTAAAAAATATTCTGTATTGACTCTTATTTTTTCTTGATTAAATTAAAAATATTGCATTTTATTTTGTCATTTCCTTTTTATGAGTTGCACAAAAATTAATTTCCATTCAACTTGTATTAAGATTGCTTTTTTTTAAAGAATTTGTATTCTTTTTCATTGGCCATATATTTTTTTATATGTAATTGGTAATTATAGAATTTATAGATGTTAAAATATATGTAATTGAACGTTTCGTATTAGTATTGTAAATACGTATATACGTTGCGAATGTTATATAGTAATGATAATTGTCAAAATATATTTTATCAGACCGATAGTTTGCGTCATTAAATAAAATAACGCCCCAGCCGTCGCGAGGTACACTCCGAATGTGCTTCTCATGCATGAGAGGCGGGTGTCTTCAACCTACGGGTCACTGACCACACGACCATACCACAGTAGTTTCACAACAAACATTTACCACGGTTTTTTTTTTTGAGAAGTAAAATCGTCCAATAACTTCTGACTAAAAACCACCCGGTTCCTACTCCTGCTTTTTGGAAACCTGCTAGGTAGTTCGCAGCTCTGGATCAGGCATCAGCCCTACTGGGCCCCATCTGTGATGGTCTGATGGCTCTTTGAAGCGCGCGCGGAACGCGACGCGCCACACGCACGGGTCTGTTTCTGTTCGTTGCTACTTCTACATACCTCTTTCGCTTCATCAACAGTCATCAGTCTTATCATGCATGCTCGTCGGTTAAAGGTACTTTTAATGTTGCCGTTTTTTAATGACAATTATCATTACTATATCAAACAGTGTTCTTTAAATGTATAAATTAAATGAGATAAGAAGCGCACGCTTTGTGTAATTAATTCATTTTTAAATGTATAGTTGTCTGTGTGTCGTCAATTTGTGATACGATGTGGCCTTACCCGACCCGAGATTAGAATATAGCGTATGTAGAGCGAAGTTTTCATGTTTTTCCTTGTATTGGCAATAGATTTGACCTTTTTTAGAAATAGATTTGCCCTTTTTGCAATAGAAATGCTACTTTTAGCAATAGAGTCACCCTTTGTTTCAATAGACTCGCCATTTCTTGCAATAGAAATGCAACTTTTGCAATAGATTGATGATTACAGCAATAGACTCGCCATTATAGGCAATAGACTCGCCATTATGGCAATACAATTGCCCTTTATTGCAATACAAATGCAACTATAGCAACAGATTGGCTATTATGGCAATAGACTCGCTATTGTAGCTATAAATTCGTTCTTTATAGCAATAGACTCCTTTCTTATATCAAAACTCCTGTTTTCTTTGGCAATATACTTGTTCTTACGCATTGTGCTCGCTCTTTATACAATTAGGTTTTTCTCTTTTAGCAATATACTTGTCTCCTTCAGCAATAGAATTGCCATTATAGCAATGAACTTGCCTCTTTTGCAATATATTCGCTATATGCAATGGATCTGCTAACAAAACTAGTCTTTATTACAAACGTACTTAATTATCCTTCTCGTTTTCGCTCTACATATTAGAAAGAGATAGAAATAGATGTTAGAGGTATAACTGTTATAGTTTATTGAATGTTAAATTTATTTCTTTATATACTTGTCCCTTTCTCTCTTAATAAGTATGAGAGAGCAAGCAATACTTGTTTGATTTTGGCAGTGAAACAGTGTTCTAATTTAACCACTAATGATTGTAGTTCCAAACCTCTCCACAGTTTCGATTTTTATTTAAGTAATAATTATACAAACTTTCGACGATAACAAAGTAAAATTATAGTAACTTTAGTTCCAAAATATGAGTACCTAGTTACTAGTCTTCTGATAACGCGGGCTCGCGCCTCGCTGCTATCTTACTGGGCTTTTTGCGTTTTTCTCAGTAGTAACACGGAGTCTGGAATTGTGCCCGGTATATGGCAATAATCTTACCACTTCTTACATGGGACTTATAACACAAATGGTGAAAAGTAGGTGTACATTGTATAGCGGCATTACGTGCCATAATGTGCACTTCTCAAAAAAATATTATTGTTTTTTTTTCTATAACGTTATACCTCTGAATCTTAGATATTCCACCCTTATTGTCCCACTGTGTGTTGTGCTATATTAGAATTAAAAAATAAAGAATTTTAATGTTATTATATGTATAGGAATACTCAAACAATTTTTAAATATAGCTAGGAGCGACACACGTACTTAGGTATCGTCATGAGTTAATGGTAACATGTAAACAGTGACGCGTGTAGTGTAGAGATTGTCCAGTCAACTGATGGTAGCGTGGACTGTCCAGGCGATACGTACTTAGGTATCGTCATGAGCTAATGGTAACATGTAAACAGTGACTCGTGTAGTGTAATCTATGTTTGAGTATTCTATTAATGTTGTCAATTTGAAGCCAGGTTTTGGAAAAAATGCAATTAATTCTTCACATGTCTATCATGTTGTCATATTTCAGTATTTTCAATCAAAAATCAATTCTATTTATAGCAAAATTAAGTTGATTTTTCAACAAACTTGTGCACTTAAGTTTTTTGGCCTAAAATCTTCTAGACTTGGCTTAATTTAAGCATTTATATGTAGTTTATATCGATGTGGATTATGGTGCTTAGAAATATATATAAAAAAATATATGTATGTATGTTTTTTTATAGTTAAGACGAAATGATAGGTAATCAATCAGTTTTGAGAACATCCTGTGTATTCAGTGTTTAAAAAAAAGTTTTTAAAGCAAGAAGTAAGTATAAAGAGGAGATGCCATAATGTGATTGTGCACTGTGACACAAACACGGCCCTGTCCAATGATATTATAAGTAAAAAGGTGTAGATAGGTTACAAGCGCTCAGTAAGCGCCACATTAAAATGTGGACAATTGGCAACGTGTTTGTAGTATGGGACGCTAGATGGGACATAGAGAGGAGTGCGGTTTGTAACGTCGCGCGCTCCCCGTAAAGTGTCACGCGTTATGTTAAAGGGACATCCAGTTATGACATCTCCTCTTTGTATTTACTTCATGATAAATACAGGCCTATTTTAAGAGGAAAAAAGTAGATTTCAAAAAGATTTTTGACTTAATATTCACTTTAAAACTAGTTCTTAACGAGAACGCCATCTAGCGACTAAGTTTGGTAAACACTGACACGTTAAAAATAAGCTTGTCTTTGCTATTTTAATTATGTAAAACGAAATTGTTATTATACCACCGATATATTAAAAAAAAAATGTTTAAACAAACTCTTCAGCTTTATATATTACTAGCGACCCGCCCCAGCTTCGCATGGGTGCAATGGTGATATATTACGCATGTATTATACATATAAACCTTCCTCTTGAATCACTCCATCTATTAAAACCGCATCAAAATCCGTTGCGTAGTTTTAAAGATTTAAGCATATATGTAGGGACATAGGGGCAGAGAAAGCGACCTTGTTTTATACTATGTAGTGACTAACTGGCCCAGCGAATTTCGTACCGCATCAAACACCTTTTAAACCTTCCCTGGACTTCTACAAATAATTCAAGACCAAAATTACCCAAATCGGTTCAGCCGTTCTCGAGTTTTAGCGAGACTAACGAACAGCAATTAATTTTTACATATATGTCGGTGGTATAATATATAATTTATAGTATATTATATATTATGTATAATTAATTAGGGCTTTACCGTTATATTTCACTGTAGAATCTATGTTTAGAACAAATATAATGATTGTTGAATATTTTTTGGTGTTTTATTTTAAACCCTCAATAGAAAAATCACACTTTTTGGGAATGAGGGTAATTGGGCCTTCGGTAACCTCACTAACAACGCTTGCGTTGCAAGCGTTGTTTCACATCGGTAAGTAAGAAAATTGAATAAAACAAAAGTAAAATTAAGACAAAATTAATTTATTTAATAAAAACACAACAATCTTTCATTTTACAGTACAAAAAAGAATAAAAATAAATCAATATGTATATAAGATAACACAAGCAATTCACAGATATGTAACAAAATATATCTAAATGACATTTGACAGATGTCAAAATTAGAAATGTCAGAAATGAAAATGTTATGTACGAAATTGACGTCATAATATCTTTGAAAGTTGTTTTATTTTAAATGAATTGATTGGATAGATACTTAAATTAATTTAGTAATGACTGAAAACACGATCGACTTTTTCGAAATCTATAGGTACTTTGAAACCATAGGAATCTACACTTTGGAACGAGCAACTAGAGGACTGACCGACAGACAGACATTTTAATATTTGCTTTGATGTTCAAAAGTGCTTTCCTGCTCTATTTAAAATAAATAATTTTAACTTTTACTTTAAAATAAGTAGGTAACGACTAGATTGTACTTTATAAAAAAAGAAACGATTTATCGACCTTTTACTAAATAAAACGAATTAGTTTTGACTAGGAATAAAATCAGACCCATTACTGGGCAGTCATATTGACTATTAGGCGATAATTAATGTGGCAGTTACGATTTAAAAAAATCAATTCAGTTTTTAGAAGATCTTTGCGAAAATGTAGAAAACAGGTGTTGTATGCAGTACCCTTAGTATGAGTTTCATCTCGAAACGAGAGCGCGTTCGGCGTTTTGATTGGTTGGTTTATTCGAACCAGCCAATCAGAACGCCGAACGCACTCTCGTTTCGATTACTTTAAACGTAAAGCAAACTCGTACTAAGGGTACAGGGCTCTTCCAACCTCGCGATATGTAGTCATTGGGGGAGGGCAGTAGACATAGGGGCTCATATACGCATGATGATGACGTCCAATATCCTATTTAGAACTCTATATCAATGTATTTAAGGATGAAATTGCTGGGGTATTTGCAGATGTTTCTTCTCAGCTGATGGGGTCATTGAACGGCAGCGCTGTAATAGAAAAACGTCCTTTAAAAATTTTCAGAGTTGTGTCATTAATTTTGGTTTAGCCTAACCATGTATAGTTTTGAGATTGAGAATAATTATTGAGATTTTGTTAGATTGAAATTGCGTTGACATTTTTTTATGGAATCGGGGGCTAACGAGCAGACAGGCTACCTGATTGTAAGTGATTTGACTATCGCCGCTCACGGGGTGTCCATGCAACACCAAAAGAGTAACAGGTGTGTTGCCGGACTTTTAAAAGGAATAGGTACGGCTCTGAAATAGCCCTGATATAAACAGTATGGAGATCGCTCATATAATTTAAATGAACCTAAAAGTAGTACTCGTCCACAGAAGCATAATACATGTAGGTACATATCTTGACCGCAACTGTAATGTTGTAGATTGTCTAGGAATGTTACGGACATGTAGCGCGGCTGTTACACTCGTAATGGCTTATTGGTAGAGTGTTCGAATTAGCTTGAAGAGAATAATGTACTTTTTAGCTTACCTACTGGGCCTATATTGCAAATTTTTCAAATATGTAGTTTAAATTAAGCCATAAGATGATTCTCTGTACCTACGATATATTATATAAATTATACATTGAGATTGGTTTCAAGAGTAAGCGCCCAGGGGCCTTAGTCTGCTATTACAATTGTGTCAGAATGATCGATCATTGAGCAGTGCAAGAGGGACGGAGCTATGTAGGTTGTATAGCTTTTGTATAGGTTGACCATTGTGACACAATTGTAATAGCAGACTAAGGCCCCTGGCTACAATATAGTGATCCCCATAAGCTACCACACGAAGATCCATGCAAAAAATCCGTTTTTATTTAAAAAAACAGCTCACCTCTCTATAATCAGCTTCACAGATAACCGGCGTCCTCATCTCAACTCGCTTCAACGGCGTCTCATCCATGTCGTGGACAAGTTTGTAAACCTCCGAGTGCTTCAAATGATCCAGAGACACGGGCGGCTTTTCGTATTTCATGAAGTTTATCCTGAATTATTGGGAAAATAATATTTTAGTATCTATTTTTGCAGTTATAGTGTGTCTACGAAACTGCTGTGGAGTGGGGGTAAAAAGGTAAGCGTTTATGGGCTCGCATCGTACGCATCGGACGAATACGATAAGATAAATAAGATTTATTGTACACCTTTCAAAAATTTAAACATAGATACACCACAGATGGGGTTCAGTAGGACAAATGCCTGATCCGGAGCTGAGGTCTACCTAGCGGGCTTACCGTGACTCCGACTCAAAAAACAGGAGTAGGTGGTGTTTTTAAGTCAGTAAGAGTCTGACACTCCCTCTCGCCTCGCCCAAGGCGGGAGCCGTCATTGGATGAGTTTTCCCTCTTAAAAAAAGGCATTGCTAATGATGCGGTCCGTACGATGCGGATCAGTGGACGCAGTTGTATGAGTTTCTATACAAGATAAACTAAAATCTGTTGCGTGCGATGCGGGCAGTGGACGCTAAAGAGCAATTTTAATAGTAAGGGAAAATGTGCATTTTATATTTTCAATTCTATTTTAAACAGTATTAGAGTTAAAAATTCTAAAACACTTAAATATTGGAGCAATTTTTGCATTATGTTTTCTAATTATGGTCTGCAATACAATATTTGTTACTCTGACATATATCCTACTAGCGACCCGCCCCAGCTTGGCATGGGTGCAATGGTGATATATTATGCATGTATTATACATATAAACCTTCCTCTTGAATCACTCTGTCTATTAAAAAAATCCGCATCAAAATCCGTTGCGTAGTTTTAAAGATTTAAGCGTACAAAGGGACATAGGGACAGAGAAAGCGACTTTGTTTTATACTACATATGTAGTGATGGAAAAAGACTAGACTAAAATTGCTTTACTCATTATTGAATTCATATGTATTAAAATAAAACGCATGATTACAAGCAATCCAATGGAATATTATGAAAAATAAAATATATGTGGAATGAGAGATACAATAAATGAGAAATTTGGGGCCGTTAGTCTGCTATTACAATTGTGTCAGAATGATCGATCACTGAGCAGTGTGAGAGGGACGGAGCTATACAACCTACATAGCTCCGTCTCTCTTGCACTGCTCAGTGATCGCCAATTCTGACACAATTGTAATAGCAGACTAACGGCCCCTGATATGAAACGATCCTTAATGGTTTTATGAGTTAACTCACTTCAACCAATTTCTCATAGGTATCAATCATAGATCCGCGCAGTCTATGGAAATCTACTAGGTGGCAGTTTGACTCTCTGAAAATTTGACATTTAAAAGAATTGATATTTAAAATAAATTCATAAAGATTATTTTTGTTTTGTTTCTGTGTGTAGATATTTATTTAATATTAAATGTAGATTTAATTTTAGTATTTATATAAAAAAGCTTTGTATACTTAATAATATACAGGGTGACTTTGAATTCGACGTATTCCTCTCGGGAGGTGATAATACAACTAATTTCCTACAAAAATAGCCCTGAGGTCCTTGAGCGGAAAGTGGCTAGTTTCTGAGATATTCAACATTTTTGGTTTTGCTAAAAATATCCCGAATTGATTACAAAAACATCAATAAATAAAAAAATACTGGTTGGATTTTAGTTATTTTAGTTTTAATCAGTTGCCAATACATCAGTTATCATTTATAAATACTAATAATGGCAGAAATATCATTTGTTTTAAAATAGCAAGTAATTTCCTATGAAATTTTGTTTTGTTTCACTAATTTGGTCAATAGATAACTGGATTTATTTCGAAAGAAATATATGACACTAAGCGTACAAACTATTAGAAAAACTTCCTTGGTTTATTAGCTACCCAGAAACGTAAAATTATTTACAATATTCCCAAAAACAAATGAATTAATTGATGATAAGTAGAGTGTAAAGAGAAAAGCGCAATTTCAAAAACATCTTAATTTGCAAAATTTTGTTCAAAATGATCTTCCCTACGACGAATACATACGACGAACACACTTCCTTATCCCTATGTCGTTCACTCTTGGGCTGAATATACATTTTATTTCGTCACTATGTTTTGGAGAAGAATTTCGATGCTCGGCCAATTCCCTCTGCATAAACAAGGGACTTCATGTAAAAATCAACCAGCGTTAGATTCTGGACACCGCGCTTGCCATGTAGTTGGACCCCCATGCCAATATAACGCCTGGGAACCAAGGTATCCAACCATTGCCCCACAGTAGTTCGATAGTGTGCTGGATAAACTATCACAATATCCATTATTAGCCACAAAAATTTAACAAAATCTGAAAAAAGTAAATCATCGTTAGCGCATCGCGGTTTTAATTCAAATGTTTGCAGGGGTATCATAATTAATTATTTGATTGGACCCTACTTTTCATCCAACAATTTAAATGGTGAGAATTATGAAAAAAAATTAAGGAATGTGCTAGGGTCATTGTTTTAAATTTGAATTTAGAAACAAGATGAATTAACTTATTCTACTTATTGAATTAATTTATTAATTTGATTGACGAATTTATTCCACATGACGATTGTCAAGTGCATTATCGAACTACTGTGCGGCAATGGTCGAAAACATTGATTCTCAGGCATTGGATTAGTAGGGCGGTCCAACTACATGGCATGCACAATGACCAGAACCTAACGCCGGTTGATTTTTACATGAAGTCCCTTGTTTATGCAGAGGAAATTGGCCGAATATCGAAATTTTTCTCCAAAACATAGTGACGGAATAAAACGCATATTCAGCCCAAGAGTGAACGTAATAGGGATAAGGAAGTGTGTTCGGGCATGTATTCGTCGTAGGGAAGATCATTTTAAACAAAATTTTGCAAATTAAGATGTTTTTGAAATTGCGCTTTTCTCTTTACACTCTACTTATCATCAATTAATTCATTTGTTTTTGGGAATATTGTAAATAATTTTACGTTTCTGGGTAGCTAATAAACCAAGGAAGTTTTTCTAATAGTTTGTACGCTTAGTGTCATATATTTTTTTCGAAATAAATCCAGTTATCTATTGACCAAATTAGTGAAACAAAACAAAATTTCATAGGAAATTACTTGCTATTTTAAAACAAACGATATTTCTGCCATTATTAGTATTTATAAATGATAACTGATGTATTGGCAACTGATTAAAACTAAAATAACTAAAATCCAACCAGTATTTTTTTATTTATTGATGTTTTTGTAATCAATTCGGGATATTTTTACCAAAACCAAAAATGTTGAATATCTCAGAAACTACCCACTTTCGGCCCAGAGACCTCAGGGCTAATTTTTTATGAAATTTGTTGTATTATCACCTCCCGAGAGGAATACGTCGAATTCAAAGTCACCCTGTATAATTTAGGTAAAAAGTAGGATTACTATAAAAACAATAATTACTGTATAAGATGTTCTAAAAGTATCTGCCACGGCTTTAATGGGAGGTAGTGTTGTGTTTGAAGATTACAATAGTGAATATAAATTATCGTACAAAAATATCTACGTATGAGTTTGTTATGAAAGAGCTATCTCTTTCACTGTCTCTGTCACAACTGATAGCAATTGTTTTCATTGAAAGACAGTTTTCTGCAACTGGGTATTACGCATCGTGCGTATTTTGTGAACCACTTTATGCAGAGTAGAGTCAATGTTTATTTAACTTCTTTATGTTCTCAAATTGAGTTAACTGGTCCGGGGTACGAAATTTCTTCACTATTGTAATCTTCAAACACAATACTACTCCCCATTAAAGCCGTGAGGGATACTTTTATAACACCTTATATAGGGTGACTGACAATTAGTGAAGGATATTTTACTTCGTGATTGTACGCATGATATACTCATTGGTTTTATTTTAAGTTACGTAGGTAAAGTTCGAAAATACCTACCTAGTTACTAGTCTTCTGATATTACGCGGGCGCCTCGCTGCTAAAAGTATTTTGTTGTTATTGTGATAAAAATAAAACTAACTAACAAGGAGAGTTTCTTTGGGAAAGTTGTTTGTATTCATGAGTACAATCACGTATTTAAATATCGTTCACTAATTACCAGTCGCCCTTATACATATATTATACTATGTAATAGTAAATATATACAATATCTACATACCTATACTTCCTACAATACGACTTGGTATCGCCCCATGGCCAGATTTTGTTCCAATTGTCAATCTGCCACCGCAACATGCAAACAAAACAAAAACGGACACATCAACAAACCAACAATCAAACAATCATGATTTGTATATATATACAGTCGACTCTTGTTAATTCGAAACTGAAGGGATTCTTCCAATATTTCGAATTACCGAATGTAATGTGCAAGGAGATGGATCAAAATTGCCCCACGTCCTATAGGTAATAACGTTGACATGTCATCAGGGATAGTGTAAAACCGCGAATCTATCTCAATGGGACTAGCCCATAGGTATAAATTCAGGACTTCGGTTTCCAGGATCCAGGAGAAAAAAAGGAAAATAAAAAAAAATAAGCTCATTATTTTCTCTCCACAACTTCAAATTCAAACTCTCGACGAGTTGACGCCATAAGTTCGAATTAAATTAAATCATTATTTTGATTACATAAATTTGATTTTTTCGTTTGAATTACCGAAAACTCCATAGGAATCTACACTTTGAAATGAGTATATAGCGCAACTAGAAGGCTGACCGACAGACAGATACTTAGTTTTTTCTAAATTGTAATATTTGCTTTGACTTTCGAAAGTGCCCGGTCTATTTGAAATGAATAATTTTGACTTTCAATGTAGATAAAAGTATTGATTTAATTCGTAATATCAAGAGATTTATCGAAAGTTTGAATTGACGAGAATCGACTGTACATATGAATGAAATGTTTATACAAATATACAATATAATGTTTATGAAAAATCTAGCCTACAAATAAAATAAATACATTATTTTTGTTTTTTAATCTCCAAACGTTAAAAAATGACCTATTTAACGTAACACCGACTTTATACCAGTTATGTTAAGAATCTGGGCCATACTACCTACGCCAACTAGATGCAAGATTCAGAAATTTTCGAAAAATTAAAAAATTCCTTGCATCAATTCGAGAATTGAACCCGAAACCTTATTCTGCAACAGGATTTACTTTAAAATGATTAAGAGTTTTTGAATAGTCATTAGGCATATCTTAATTGGATGGGTGTTTCTTCAAAAAACAAATTATTATTCTGTCATTAAGCATCGTGGTAGATTATCATCAACCTTATTTATATTGGATTGGTTGAGAGCAGTGTCACAGCTTAATTTTGTGTTTCAATCGGCAGTATTGTTAACTTTTGGTTGAGGATAAAGTCAACGTAATTTTTTTTGTGATTTTTTTTTTAAGAGTCCCCAGGATACTCTGAGATGAAACACCGAAACAAAGAAAACCAGACAATATCACAAGTCTACATAAAAGACAGAGACAGCATTTACAGATAGACAGACACAGTAACATACATATATCTTTATATAACAGAACACTAACGTATGTTTAATATATTACATAACTAAACTAATAAATGAACATATAATTACATGTATGAAGGGTGACTAGTAATTAGTGAACGATATTTAAACACGTGATTGTACTTATGATTACAAACAAGTTTCCCAATGAAACTTTTGTATACACATTAGTTTTATTTTTATCACAATAACAAAGTAAAGTAAGTAAAGTTCCAATATACCGACTTAGTTACTAGTCTTCCGATAATGCGGGCGCGTCGCTCCTAACAGCTGATCATGCGTGTTTTTTTATTGTAAAAAAATAAAACTAATGAGTATACAAAAACAGTTTCTTCGGGAAAGTTGTTTGCAATAATGAGTACAATCACGTGTTTAAATATCGTTCACTAATTACCAGTCACTCTATATAACAGGACACTAAACTATGTTTAATATATTACATAACTAAACTAATATATAAACATATAAATACATGGACATAACATCATAATATATACATACAATACTAATATAAGAAAATAACCCGATTGATTTTAATCATCGTGGCAAGTCTTACTATTCTAGCCGACTAAGCAAGAGATATTATTGTGCACAAGCGTGTGCTAAATCTCGTGCGTGAGATCTCGCTTTAGCCCAAATCTCACGAGATTTGCATTGGTACCTAGTACCTACCTACTTATAGTCAATTCTTTAATATAACTAAAAAGTACATGATATACAAGTTGTTCCAAAAATATCTGCAACGGCTTTTATATGAGGTAGAGCTGTGTTTAAAGGTAAATACCTACTATTGTAGGTAATAAATTAATTATTGAATAAGAGCTTTTCTCCATACAAAAAAGTCTACGTGTCGGTTTGTTATAAAAGAGCTATCTCTATTTCTGTCTATCGCTTTATGCAGAGTAGAGTCAATGTTTATTTAACTTCTTTATGTTCTCAAATTGAATTCTTCACTATTGTAATCTTCAAACACAACACTACCTCCCATTAAAGCCGTGGCAGATACTTTAAGAACACCTTATATATTAATAATAATATATACAGCATATTTATAAATAAAAAATACTACTTATAACGAAACAAATCGTCATGCTTTCTATACTTAGATATACCTAAAGAATACTTAGAAATATCCCTTTCTTATAAAACATTGCATTGCAGACCACAATATAGGATACATACATATTTAAAAGAAAATAAATGAAATAGAATTAAAAATATATACACATAACACCTTACTTAAAGTTAATCAAGGAATTTTGAGTTCTATCCCATCGATATAAGAGTGCTTTTCCACCAGAGATGTGCTATGTAGCTATGCTACGAAGATGTAATAGCTAAGCTGTGAAACGTATGTGACCGTTTCCACTGATACTAAGCTATGTAACTGTGCGAAGATGCGCAGCTCGAGTATGCGATGTATCGATAGTAGGGAAGCCGTCCATAGCACGCATCTTTCTATATAAAAAACATTTTTCATTTTCCACCAGTGCTAAGCTATGTGTATCAATGAATATGATTGGTGGAAGCCAAACGCATTCACAGCAACGTAGCATAGCACATCTCTGGTGGAAAAGTAGTTTTAGAACTCAAAATTGCCTAGTTGTTGTATTATTACCTATTAAGGATTTGTTTTAAATGTAAAATTGAAGGTGCTCATGCAATTAAATTATTATATGAATTTACTAAGCGTAGGTATAATTATACCTACATATATCATTTTGATATCAAATCTAAATATGTATTTATATAACTCAAAGGTTGGTTGGTAAACTGATGGTTAAGTATTTCTTACGTGGAACAATTCTCAGCATTTTTATGGTATAAGCCGGTATACAAGCAGCCGGATTACCTGATGGTAACCAATCGCGGCCGCCCATGGGCACCCGAAAAATCAGTTATAATATCTCGTTACAAATGCGTTTCCGGCCTTTTTGAGGGTTAGGAATTTAAGTGTTGTTGGGGAATCGGGGATTGGGAAGATTGGGTAGGGCGTAATTGGGGAGGCCGTGGTATCACTCCGGTCGAGCCGGCCCATTCATGTTAAAACAGGGCTCTTCTGTGGGAGAGTCATTCAAAAGTTAAGTTCTGTGTTTGTAAATTATATGTGTATGTGAGGAACTTATTCCGTTTACTATCACAGATAAAAAAGAATGTTCATTTGGAAATCGAATTACACTAGGTAAATCCTCACTGTCGAATCGGGAAAATCCTATCATGAGAGTGTAGGAAGATTTTTATAATAAACTAGCTTCTGCCCCCGACTTTGTCCGCGAAAAAATAAAAAAAAATAAGGTTGTACTACCCCTAACATTTAGGGGGATGAAAAATAGATGTAGGCTGATTCTCATAGATTTTGATGAAATAAAAAATTTAATCAAAATCGGTCAAGCCGTTTCGGAGGAGTATGGCAACGAAAACTGTGACACGAGAATTTTATATATTAGATATGCAAATAAATTTATAAAACTACTAGAACAACGTTTAAAATGAAAGCATTATTACTGCAACTCAACATTGAAACTAGTGTCGTTGCCAAATATACTTAATTCAAGTGGTGTTGCCAATCATTGCGAAATGAGAGAAGCTAGCCAATTAATAATAGCCAGTAATTCTTTAACCTGTTGAAAGACATACATCTTAAATTGATTTATACAAATAACAAACATCTCTGCAGGCATCTAGATAGTTAATATACTAAGCCAATTTAGTTGGTTCCGTTATCTTTCATATAGTAAGTGGACAATTGTGGGAGAGCCATGCTTCGGCACGAATGGTCCGGCTCAACCGGAGTGATACCACGGCCTCACAGAAAATTCATCTGAAGCTTTGGACTTCCTAGCGGGTTTACCTACCAAGGCAGGAGCAGGAGTAGGAACAGGGTGGTTTTTAGTCAGTAAGAGTCTGATACTCCCTCCCGCCTCGCCTAAGGCGGGGGAAGTAATTGTATGGTTTCCCCCCCCCCTTAAAAGAAAGGCAGAGCTGACGTATCAGATGAGGGTAAGCTATCAACCGCCCATTGACAGTCGAAACACCAGACGCGTTACAAGTGCGTTGCCGGCCTTTTGTGTGTCATTGGCGATTCGAGGATAAGAAAGATTGGGAAGGAGGTAATTGGGCCTCCGGTAACAACGCTTGCGTTGTATGAGTGATCATACAACGCAAGCGTTGTTTGACGTCGGTTTTCTGCTCGGCCGTGGTATCACTCCGGTCGAGCCGGCCCAGCAGTGCCGAAGCATGGCTCTCCCACACTTAGTATAACTAAGTAGGTATGTATGTCCGCGTTCAAAAAATCGTAGGTAATTAACGATTTAGTTCAGTAGTCGCAATTGATAATCTGATAAGATTTAGGATAACATTTTATATATATTTTAATTGATTGATACAAATATAGGTAAGTACCTAATTTTGAAAAATAAAGTCGAAAAACCCACTTTTATCGAAGGCTAAGTAAGTACGTGTACTTAAACATTTATAAGTAATCATTGATACGCATAATTAAGTATTTTACCTAAATAAATATAATTTGGTAAATCATATACCGTATATGCTATCGTATCTGTTATACATCGTGGAGTATGTACCTAAAGGCGAAGACCAACTATGGTGTTAAGTGTGGGAGAGCCATGCAAAGCCACGAATGGGCCGGCTCGACCGGAGTGATACTACGGCCTCACGGGAATCCGACGTGAAACAACGCTTGAGTTGTGTTTCGTTGTGTGAGTGAGGCCCAATTCTCCCCTTCCCAATGGGGATCGGGGATTAGGACCCCTATTCCCCAACAATCCTTGAATTCCTAACACCCAAATAGCCGGCAACGCACTTGTAACACTTCTGGTGTTTCAAATGTCCTTAGGCGGCGGCGATTGCTTACAATCAGGTAATCCGTCTGTTCGTTTACCGGGTTGCTCCATAAAAAAACTGGACCTTGAAGGTAGTACGTAAGGTTGGAACCGCGTCAAAACACCGAAGTCCGGCGCGTCCCAGGGACATGAATGACTGTCTTGGATCCCGCAACGAAATAAATCAGAAGATGTTATTAGAGGAGAAGAAAAATAATAAACAAATTTCACTAATTCCGGGTCATACGAATACCGTGCATCCGAGTGACACCGGAGTGTACCAAATACTATATTGCTTAGTAAATGCATATTTTATAACTCTAAATAGAAGACCGGACATATGATATAGTACTATACGTTTTTAAACTGACATGGTCACTAATACTAATATTAGAACTTGAGTCGGGATATTTACCATGTTTATGCATGCACTGTTGCAAGCGCCAAGTTCATCCGTGATCATGGCGCTTGCAACAGTGTAGAAATATCGGAAACTCATAGACATAAATAAACATGGTAAATATCCCGTCTCAAGTTCTAATATTAATATGATATAGTATCCTAGAATTACATTTTTAATTTTATATGTGATATATAAATATTAATTATATTATACCCTTTCTGTCCGGTCCCCTACACTTAAGCTAGCGTAATGATAATGCCAAACCTGTTGTCATAAGGGAGCAGATCGCTCTCGAATTTGTTCTCAAACCTAGAATGATACGAAAATGTGTAAACAATGACATATTCATGACAATTCTATCGAACAACCGGCTTGTTTGTGAGACTTGTTCGTCAACTAACGAGTGCCAAACTCGCGAGTGGTTATTATGATCTAATTAAGTAATAAATAAATAAATAATCAACAACAACACAACACAACGTCACGCCTTTTCACTTTTAAAGTTTCGAATAATACCCAGTAATACTTTGCCCAACCCGGGAATCGAACCCGAGACCCCTTGTTCGGCAATCGCACTTGTGACCACTCGACCGACGAGGCAGACTTTATTACTTATAACTGTAAAATTAAAAGAAACCTGCGCTATTGATGAGTTTGACACTCGCCAGTTGACGAACAAGTCGTTTGTGACAGGCCGGAATTTATACACAGTTTTATTTACTTTTAATGAAAACGAAACGATAGCGCGTTTGGCACTCTGTACCCTTGGTTACCCTGTACCGGTTGATTAATTCGAGCTGACCAATAAAATCGCCGAACGCGCTCTCGTTTCGATCTCTTTAAACGTAAAACTAACTCGTACTAAGCTCTCAGGAGTCGAACCTGAGATTTTGCGAACGAAATGTAATATTTAATACGTTTAAGTGTGAACGGTATAGAGTTTGATAAAGTAAAAGTAAAAAATCTGTGTTTTCATACAAGAACAATTTATATGTCAAAAAAGTTCCCGTTAAAAAACAAGGAACCTAGATGGCGTCACAGACAGCAGACAACAGACTAAATTTTGTTCTAAAAATAACATTTATTTTTATATTATTTAATTGTGGCGACTAATGATTGTTCTAAAACATTATTTCTTAATATGATTTAATTGGAATAAAACTTTATTTGATTATAAGATACAAAACAAAACTATTTACCTTCCATACTCAAAAAAATACGATTCACATGACCACAACGCAATAATGGCTATGACAGCAGCAATCTAACTAAAAATCACGGTTTATTCACGTATATTAATAGAGAAAAGCTCTACTAGTTTCGAGCCACAGAGGGACTCCTTATCATGAGAAGCCTACTGATACAAAAGGCGTGTCGATTATGAAGAGTCCTTCTATTACTCAAAACTAGTAGATCTTTCCTCCATTAACATACGAGAGTAAACCGTGATTTCTACTCAACTTAATACGTCTCACTGACAGTTATTATAAAAAAAAAACACCAATAATGACAGAATAGACATAACCTAAAAAAACACCACCATCACAAATTAATTATTATGTTATCGGCTTACTCACGTAATGTTTTGACAAGGAACTCGACTAGTTTCAAGCCATGCTAGAGGCTCATATTCATGAGCAGCATTCCGCGACACACGACACGGCGATTGTCGCTGCTACTATAGAGTAGTCGTGGCTTGAAACTAGTCGAGTTCCTCGTCAAACAGTTACGTGAGTAAGCCGATAACATAATAATTAATTTAGTATGTCTCACGAAAGTTACAATAAAATCACCATCACAAATAAATATTAGCTAATTATAAAATCACTTTATACCCAATGGCATTGCCCTTGATGACTTCAGACTGCGCTTCAAACATTTCTTTAATCTTCTGTTCATCGTATACATCTTGGGTGTTTCTCCATCGTCTACCTCCAGGTAGGACGACCGCCAGCATCTGGTCTGGGTCTGGGGGTCCGAAGACTCGTTTCGGTTTTGATGCGCGCGGCGTAGGATGCTGTTTCACCAGACGAGATTCGTGTTCTATCCTTGCTTGTTCCTATATTTATTTGTTGATTGGGGGTTTAAAGATAGTGGTTTAAGTCCTTTGGACGCAAGGTTCGTATGTATTTGATTTATAGAAACTTTTTATTATGTAAAATCTAAATAAAATGTAGCTAGAAATTAAGAGTGAAAAAGAGACTAAAGATTATTAAATTATGTTCTAAACGTAGTAGTTAAATATATTGATAAATAAATAATTTTTTTCATTAACGACCGAAATGATTAAACATTCGACACATAGTCGTATCATATTTCTGTCTGCAACATAATTATTATCTGTGAGGTCGCTTGTTAGACATTAAAATAATTACTCAAAAATATTTCACAGACATGTTGAAAACAGTCATTAATGTCCATATATCAGACATTTTGGCATTTTTATTGAGATCAAAATAATAATAAGTATTAATACTATTAATTATTTTACGACCAAGAATCACCTAAAATTCCATTACAAATTATACATGTTACGATCCAAAAAGAAACAATATTCAACACCTACCTTTCTCTGTTTTTCATTCCTAATCTCCTCTTCTGTCGGAGCAGGAGTCATTCTCGCATTGTTCTCCTGTTGTTGTTGAATTCTCAGTTCGGTCTCCTGATTGGTTACTTCTTCTATTGTCATCTTCTCTACTACTTCTTGTTCTTTCTTCTCTTCTTCGTTCTGAACTGCTTCTACGCTGTTCTCGTTCACTTCTTGAATGGTTTGCATTTCGTGGTTTTGGGTAGCTGTTGGAAACATTTTAGGGTTAGTAAAAATATCATACGGTATCTGTATTTTTACGAACGATTTGCATTGTGCAAAGGTATTATCTTCATCATATCGAGTGTGGAAGAGCCATGCTTTGGCACGAATGGGCCGGCTCGACCGGAGTTATAATACGGCTGCGCAGAAAACCGACGTGAAACAACACTTGCGTTATGTTTCGTTGTGTGAGTGAGGTTACCGGAGGCCCAATTACCCCCTTTCCAATCTTCCCAATCCCCGATTCCTCAACAACCCTTAAATTCCTAACCCCCAAAGGGCCGGCAACGGTTGAAACGCCTCTGGTGATTCAAGTACCCATGGGCGGTGGCGGTTGCTTACCATCAGGTGATCCGTCCGCAATAAAATAACAGTGTAAACAACTACTACCTTCAACTTGCTCGTAACTCTGTTGCTCGGTTTGCGAAACCTCCATATGGACTTCCTGAAACGAGAGAGAAACGATATTATATAGAACTAGCAAACCCGGCGAACTCCGTTTCGCCACCAATGATTTTCCCTGTTTTCCTGCTTTTCTCTTAATTTTTTTTCTAAATTTTCTTTGCTATAAATTTCACGGAGCCCGAGACCTTTCCAACGAATGCAAAACCGCGAAAATCGGTTCGTGCGTTCTGGAGTTATAGCGCCAGGAAGGAAAACCCGACTTATTTTTATATTATAGATAGAGTTTAGCGTTACTTTGCGGAAATCCATGCTACACTAAGGGTCTGTTCATATCTGTCGTAAAACACATCGAGCGTATATCATCAGTCGTACAGACGTATCATCGGTTGAGTGTGAACGGTCAAATGTGTTTCTATACATTTGTCTGTTCGGGCGTTACGCGACCGATGATACGCGACGCATGCTCCGACAGATATGAACCGACTTTTTATCCCCAAAAGGGAAGGCAGAAGCACATTAGCCGCACGTAATGCCAGTATACAATGTACACCTACTTTTAACCATTTGTTTTATATAGCCACTAGCGGACCCGACAGACGTTGTCCTGTCTACACGTCTAATTAATTAAAAAAACATTGTCCAGCGGACAAAATTGTGACTCTAAACCATTCTCAGATCCCCTTGAACTCAAACAAAAAAATTCATCAAAATCGGTCCAGTCGTTTAAGATAAGTTCAGTGACATACACACTTACAGAAGAATTATATATATAAAGATATACTGGGCACAGTTCCAGACTCCGTGCTACTACTGCGATATTTTTGGAAAACCGAATAAACGCCCAGTAATGCTTTGCAAAACCCGACAATCAGGGACCCCATGTCTGACCCCATGTGTGACTGCCGGTCGCAATTGCGACCACTCGTCACGCAGCTGTATTTGGCTTAACAAAAGCTAGTGTTTTCATAACAACTAACCTGGTGGGAAATCTTGGTGAGTTGTTTGGAGACCATTTCCAAAGACTGTTGTATTACTTCAGGTAGCTGGGCGAGCGCTGCCAGCTGGGCACGCATCTGGGCCAGCTGCTGGTCTAGGCTGGCGTTTGGATCTAAAGGAAAATGTAAATTTAATTGAAAATGAAAATGGCGAAAGAAAAAGATAGGAAGCTGATCAAGAAAGCTAGTTTAGCTCGCTCAAATAAATAAACTCTTCAGCTTTATATATTGATTAAGATGAGTGATAGATTTCAATAGTACATGTATATAAGTTTTCTAAAAGTATCTGCCACGGCTTTAATCGAAGGTAGCGTTGTGTTTGAAAATTACAATAGTGTAGAAATTTCGTACCCCGGACCAGTTAACTTAATTTGAAAACATAAAGAAGTTAAATAAACATTGGCTCTATTTTGCATAAAATGGTTGACAAATTTCACAAATACGCACGATGCGTGAAAACTGCACACATTGCTCATGGTGAAGAGTCCCTCTGTGACTAAACGTGTGACTAAAAGCTCTACTAAGCTTTTCTTCAATAATGTACGTGATTTTTGTGTTAATTTAGTATCTCTCATGATAGTCTTATCAAGATGGATAGAAAATACCAACGAACAACAGTTGGACAGAAAGCCCGCCTGACACGATCACCGCCTGGTTGGAGGATATTGCTTTACTTAGGGAACTTTACTCTCTGTTCCCTAAAGTGTCGGTGGTCCATAGTCATTACCAGTAGTGGAATAAATTACATTTTCTGTTGATGATGACGTCATAATCTTTTGTCAACTTACCAACCATCCCCTGTACGCTTTTCACTAACTGTTGCGCCATTCTATTCTCCATATCTTCTCTCGTCTCTTCTCTCTGTTCTTTCGCTTCTGGGACGACTTCTGGTTCTTCTTCTGGTACTTCTGGTATCGGTTCGGGTTCTGGTTGCTTCTCCTCTATGACTGGTGGGGGTGTTGGTTCTTTTGGCGGTGGTAGGGGTATACCTGTTGATAATTAGGTTTGGTTGTGTGAAAGATTTTTTTAAAAACGTTGCCACTCTTTAAGATTTTCTCTTGTATAGTGGGGTGGGTGACCCTGGGTGGTGGTCCCAGTGTGTGAACACGTGGGGGCCCCGTAGCCACCCTGGTTGGTGGTTGGTCACCCAAAAAATAAATTACAATAACTCCAAATGATCAATTCTTTTTTTCGCGTGAAGCAGGCGTTCTTAAGTTTGCAGCAACTTTAGCAACATTAACCTCTCTGAGCCTTAGAGACTGGGCCAGAAAAGGTATATTTCCATCTCATAAAAGGGACAGAAGCAATTTTTATACGGGCAATACGCAGGTATTCTTACAAGCTACGCCACTGCCCCGTTCTTGATGAGATTATAAGGGTAAATATAATCTGCCCGATGATGTTTTTGTGAATACAACCTTACGTACTCTTCCTGAAGGAACATATCAGCTAAACTCTCACCTGTCTCCTCAAGATCAGGAACTTCACTCTCCTTCAAAGGGTCGACAGCCTCCAGAAACTCCGGTACCTCCGGAATGAGGATAGGTTCCTCCGGCTCTACAGGAGGGAGGGAGGACTCAGTCGCAGCGCGTTCCTCCCAGGGTAGAGGACCAGTTTCAAAGTCCTGAGGAGAAGAATTAAGGTGATGATGGTATTTACAAAATGTGGGTGGAGAGGCAATCATATTAATATATATGACAGTTGGAGAAACTATATTAGGTTGTAACAATCACATACAAAGATAAGTCGGATGATAAAGTCAACAGCAACGACATCTATCGAAGAAAAATGTTTTAAATTGAATCTCTTCTAATTTTTTATTGGGTCATGTTCGCCACAACTTCCCAAAACCGCTGCAACTCCTGTGCACCAGGATCTACAGTAGATACAACCATGCAAACACTGGAACACTGAAGTCCAACGTCCCAGGGACATGAATGACTGTCTTGGATCCCGCAACGAAATAAATCAGAAGATATTTTTCTAATTAAATAGTGAATAGTAAAAAATATTCGCGTTTAATTTTTTGACTAAATACGATGTTGTATTCATGTGAGTGAAAAGGCCCAATTACCTCCCACTCCAATCTCCCCAACAACCCTCAAATTTCTGATCCCCAAAAAAAGGCGGCTACGCACTTGCATTTGTCTAAAGTTGTAGATATATTTATAAGATTTAACATTGATGACAAATAAATGAATACATATACATCAAAGTTAAAACAGTGAATGACAGCTGATATTTTGCTTGCACTTGCAAATAAAATAATTTCAAAAAAAATAATGTATAGAGAAAAGGACATTCACAAGTAGAACATATTAATGATATATGAGGTGTTCTAAAAGTATCTGCCACGGCTTTAATGGGAGGTAGTGTTGTGTTTGAACATTACAATAGTAAATATGAGTTTATTATGATAGAGCTATCTCTTTCACTGTCTCTGTCGCTTCGTCAATGAAAACAATTGATAGCAATTGTTTTCATCGCATCGTGCGTATTTGTGAACCACTTTATGCAGAGTAGAGTCAATGTTTATTTAACTTCTTTATGTTCTCAAATTGAATTAATTGGTCCGGGGTACGAAATCTCTTCACTATTGTAATCTTCAAACACAACACTACCTCCCATTAAAGCCGTGGCAGATACGTTTAGAACACCTTATATAAAAGTGTTTTTAAATTACAACAACTTTTTTAGCAGATAAAAAACCGGGAACATGCACTCATTTAAAAAAAAAATACTTTACAAAAAAGTCACAATTAAAAAGAAAAGAAATTACCGAATTAATCATAAATATTCATTTATTTATCATTCAAAGTAAGAATTAATTAAGTAAGTAGTAAGTAAGAATTAAAACAGTCCCATCCAAAACAAACATGTTATTGGCAAATTAAAAACTAGAATTAATTAAAAAGGTTCACATCGGTAAGTCAAGATCGTTAGCTACCTATTCCATAAATTAATTGTAAAACAAATATTAATTATACAAAAAAAAAACATTGTAAATTGACTTGTTAGTGAAATCTAAGGTGTAAAGATTTTTAAGTAAGTATTTAAAAGCATTAAGGGAATTTATTAAACAATTCAAATAAAATTATTGACAACGAATAATTAAGCAATTATTAGTTAAATAATTAAATCTGATTAAATTACAACAGCTATATTTATTATTAAAGAAAAATCATGGTTTACTCACGTACATTAGAGTGGAAATAAGTGTGGGAAAGCCTTGCTTCGGATCGAATGGACCGGCTCGACCGGAGTGATACCACGGCCAAGCAGAAAACCAACGTGAAACAACGCTTCCTAATACCCGATTCCCCAACAACCCTTAAATTTTCCTAACCCCAAAAGGTCGGCAACGCACTTGTAACGCCTCTAGTGTGTCGGGTGTCCATGGGCGGCTGCGATTGCTTACCATCAGGTGATTTCTGTCTAGCTTACCGGCTTGTTCCATAAAAAAAGCTCTACTAGTGCGCGACACCGCTGTGCACGCTGTTCATGATGAAGAGTCCTTCTGTGACTCGAAACTAGTAGAGCTTTTCTCCATTAACATACGTGAGTAAACCGTGATTTTTAGTTTAATTTAGTATGTCTCACGATAGTTATTATAGCAGTATTATTATAACATCACACCAGTATATCTTAAACTCTCTGACATTAGACATTTTACTGAATAAGTGAGACGGCAATAAGCAAGAACTAATGCGATGGAAAGAGATAGAGATATGTTTGTTACAAACTTCAGAGAGGTCAAGATATATAAGGTGTTCTAAAAGTATCTGCTATGGTTTTAATGGGAGGTAGTGTTGTGTTTGAAGATTACAATAGTGAATATAAATAAATTATTGATTATAAGTAAAATTAATTTCATACAAAAATGTCTAAATATGGGTTTATTATAAAAGACCTATAGATCTCTTTCTCTGTCTCTGTCAATTAAAAGTAATTATTTTCTTTGACGAAGCGACGCATCGTGCGTATTTGTGAACCACTTTATGCAGAGTAGAGTCAATGTTTATTTAACATCTTTATGTTCTCAAATTGAATTAACTGGTCCGGGGTACGAAATGTCTTCACTATTGTAATCTTCAAACACAACACTACCTCCCATTAAAGCCGTGGCAGATACATTTAGAACACCTTATGTATTGGTTATTATAACTATTAATTTATACCTCTGGCTTATAATCAGGTGCTACTTTAGGCTTAGCTTGTTTCACTATTTTCACTTTATACGGTTCCTGAAACAAATTAATAAATACAATGTATAATCGTTTTTAAAATAATAAATCTTATAACAATTATAACGATGTTTTTAGACCTTGCTTTAAACTAGATGTAATTTTAAACACAAATTACTTATAGTAATCCCGTATACCCGGAGCTGCGGACTACCTAGCGGGTTTACCGGGGCTCCGGTTCGAAAAGCAAGAGTAGGAACGGGGTGGTTTTTAGTCAGTAAGAGTCTGACACTCCCTTCCGCCTCACTCAAGGCGGGAGAAGTCATTGGCTGATTTTCACCCACCAAAAAAGCGATCAAACACTTCATTAAACGTTTTAATTTACAAAGATAATTCCCATAAAATCTAATCAATAATAATATATTTCCTAGTACGGGAATATCGAATCATTTCTATGTAACTACCTAAATTATTTATTTCTAAATTAGTTAAATAATTCTCAAATTAGTCATTTTCTTTCTTTTAATGTTTTGGCTATAGTTTAATAACCATTATTTTGTTAATTTACACAGTTTCATTATTTCTCACTGTATTTAGCTTTAAAACTATTTCTATAAAATCATTATTAATTTGTACTTTAGATGATAACTTGTGATAATAATAAATAACTATTGAGACTATTTATATTTATTACCACTATTAAATTGACAAACAAAACACGAGAAAAAATAACTCACAAAAAACGACACATACTACTCTAAAAAAACACGATTAATTAAAAGAAAACAAATTGTACCCATATAATAAATATAGCAACCACTATTATAGCTACAACGATAAGCGTTATACACATAACGATAAATCGTTAAATTATGAAAATAACGGAACAACTCACTATGTAAACTCGCGACGCGTGCGAACCCGACAAGTGTCGGAAAAGAACTGATTTTTAGGACACAAATGTAGAGTAGGTAATGCAAGTTATACCATTGAATGATTGCCAAAAATAATTAAATTCATTATCAATATATAGGAAGTGTTTTAAAAACAGGGAAGTGATTGAAAATAGACATTGATTACTTAATATTTGGCTTGCATATTGAGTTATTTATTGATCAGTTGACAGGTGGCAAGATCTATGTTGAAATAGGGGGTATTTTATTTATTTCTTCATTAGATTTATGGTTGATGGGACAAGGTTTAAGGTTTCTAAAGTCAGTATGGTAAATCTATGGAGTTTCTTGCTCGATTTTCTCTATAAGGTAGCTCGCCGCCCGACCAGAACTAGAACGTGTGTACGGCGAGTCACGTTTCGCCCGCATCTTAAAGTGACATCAGACCAACACAGATGGGGTAGCGGGTTACCAGGGCTCCGGCTTAAAAAACAGGAGTAGGAACGAGGTGGTTTTTAGTCAGTGATAGTCTGACAAATCGTCCAATGATTTTTCCCGCCTTGGGCGAGGCGGGAGAAGTCATTGCATGATTATCCCTCCTCAAAAAAAGGTAGTCCGCAGCTCCAGATTAGGCATATTTACTGGTCCCCATCCCCCTATGTGGTGGACTGGTGGCTACTTGAGGCGCGCGCGGAATACGACGCGCCGTACGCATGAGTCTGTTTCTTCTCCATAGGAATCTACACTTTGGAACAAGCAAATAGAACAACTAGAGGACTGACTCCTTTCATAGCCATATGTCCTAATAAGGTAAGGTCTATTTACTACAGACTTTTTCAACGAACAAAAATTATACTTTCACCAAACAAACACAAACAAAAATCAACCATACGCTCTAAAACTTACCGCAACAATTTGCGTGTCCTCTGTCCACCCTGGATACCCAAACTTTGCCTTGGGCACCGGCCGCTTCGGCTTCTGGAGAAACGTTGTCCATTTTTTCTCTTCTTTCTTTTTCTCCTCTTGTCTCTTTCTCTCTAGTTCTTCGTTCAATGCTTTCAATACTTCTGAGTCTTTCAAGGAGTTGATCATCGGTTTGATTTTCTGGAAATCGACGCTGTCGTCGTCCGCACGGTGCATGTGAGAGGAAAGTACTCGAGAGAGCCTGTTTTCAACCAATTTTGGGACGTATTGTGTTAGTTATTAGAGTTGGTTTTTGATTGTGTGGTTTGTGGATGGGAGGGTGGTTAAAGAAGATGGGGATGGGTGAAAGAGAAAATATGAGAAGATGGAAAATAACTCAGATTGTTCAAGTCTCAAGCAGTTTCGATGAAAAGAGTGACGTTCTTCTCCATAGGAATCTACACTTTGGAACGAGCAAATAGAGCAACTAGAGGACTGACCGACAGACAGACGTTGTTAATATTATTATATTTGCTTTGACGTTCAAAAGTGCCTTCCTGGTCTATTTGAAATAAATAATTTTGACTTTGACTTTGACAGATCGTTTCGATCGACTTCCTCGTTGGTCGAGTGGTCCCAAGTGCGATTCCTGGACAAGGGGTCTCGGGTTTAATTCGCGTGTTGGACAAAGTGGGCTTCTTTCGGGTTTTCGATAAATTTCTCAATGGTAGCACGGAGTCTGAAATTATGCCTAGTATATGGCAATATCATGGTGGAATGAAGAAGAATTAAGAAGGTAGATAGACTGAAGAATTATTTGAAAGATTAAAATAGACTGTAAAGTGAAGTCTGATGAATGTCTGATAGAAGTACGAGACGTTGAATAAAAGAATGAAGCAGTGATGAGTCCATGTATGTAATGTATGTATAATGAATAAATTGAATGTATGAGACATTTGGTGATGTGTGATAATTTACAAAAATGGTTGAAAACGTGCCGTGAAGATTGTAATGATATTTAAATAATTATATTCATGAAATAATTAGCTTACTACTGCAACTTCTACACCTATTTTGCTTATTAGATTTTTTACTATCATTTGCCTATACAAATTAGTGAAAAAAAAAACTAAAAAATCTACTTATCATAATCATCATCATCATATCAGCCATAAGACGTCTACTGCTGAACATAGGCCTCCCCCAATGACTTCCAGATAGGTCGGTTGGAAGCGACCTGCATCCAGCGGCTCCCTGCGACCTTAGTCAGGTCGTCTGTCCACCTTGTGGGTGAACGTCCTACGCTGCGCTTGCCAGTATGCGGTCTCCACTCGATAAAATGTCTGGCCCAGCGGTTGGTTCTCCGCGCTATATGCCCTACCCACTGTCACTTCAGCTTGCTAATAAATCATAAGAGGTTTCTCCATACGGTATACATATTATATGCATATTCGGTATCGCCGAATTTTCCAACATTGAATGATGGTATACCTATACAACGTGTAACAAAAAGAAGGTATGCATATCAATTGCACGGTTTCTAAATAACATAACAAACGATACGGGAAGGGTTTTTAAATTCATGTTTTCATGGTACCAAGTTATTAATTTTTCAAATCGTGCCGGCGCGCGAATCAAAATTAGGTAGACAGGTATTAGGCAATCAGATGGACAGAAGAAATGTTTCGTAATATTAGCGAGTGATCCCTGTAGTGTTGTGACACGTTTGTATGATTTGAAATCAAGAACTATGCGATACCAACTATTTGGTACTAATTTTTTTTACGTATTTTAAGCTGAAACTTTGTGTAAAGATTCTATTCAACTTGTATTCATCAGGGCTTCTTGATGTATATGGGTATTTTGTTACACGCTGTATATGCATATTCGGATTCGCCGAATTTTTCTACATTGAATGATGGTATATAATATATGTTATATCATAATTTCCAAAAAATATCTCTTAAATCATCATTAGCCTCTCGTCCGTCGATTTGGTAAATTATCTTACTAAACTACCATTTAAAAACGTTCAATGATAATGCCAATGCCTGAAGTCGATCTATTTATAAATGAAACTGGTAATGTAATAGAATTCTACTCACCCCATAACGTGTGCCTCTCTAAGCATCTCTGCTTCTCCAGATATTAGTGTGGCTATCTTCTCTTCTGAGATTCCTGGCTTGCCGAGTTCCTCTGTAAATAAAATGTAGAAGATTAGGTTATCTTCTTCTGTGTGCCTTTTTTAAGTGGGGATAATAGTATGATTACTTCTCCCGTCTTGGGGTGCAACAACCCTTAAATTCACTCAATGCAATAACCCTTAATTGCACTCGTAACGCCTCTGGTGTCCATGAGCAGCGGCGATTGCTTACCATCAGGTGATCCGTCTGCTCGTATACCGGCTAATACTATACTAATAATACTACCATGCTTACCATCAAGCGATCGCCGCCGCCCATGGACACTCGAAACACCAGAGCCAGAGATGCCCTTTTGGGGGTTAGGAATTTAAGTGTTGTTGGGGAATAGGGGGATTGGGAATTGGGCCTCCGGTAACCTCACTCACACAACGCAAGCATTGTTTCACGTCGGTTTTCTACTCGGCCGTGGTATCACTGCGGTCGAAACGGCCCAGCAGTGCCGAAGCATGGCTCTCCCACACTTAAATATTAGTAAAATAGATGTTAAACTTACTGGCTAGCTCTGCATCCATCACTGGTTCTTCCAAACCGTCCACTATGCCTTGAATAGTACCCATTAGCTCCCCACTCTCATTGATGTAAGGGGACTGTCTTGGCTCCGAAATACCCATAGGTTCCTGTGCAGAAAACTTTTGATATTTTTTAGGTTTAAGACATTTATATTTCTCATAAATAATAATTTACATTGGCTTGACTGAGAAATACAAAATATACGTAAATAGGTACAGAATGCGAACCAGTGCCAGAACAATATACCCGTATTCATAAACAACCAAATTATTACATTACATAATATATTTTAAACTGGTCTAACTCAATGCTAAGAACATACACAATTACTTTGAGTAGACGAGGGTAATATTAAAAATTTTGGGTCGAGAACATCAAGTAGTTTGTTTTGATCCTATCGTCACGCCTTTCTATCCCCAAAGTGGCAGAGGTGCACATTACGGCACGCAATGCCGCTATACAATGTACACCCACTTTTCACCATTTGTGTTATATGTAAGTCCCATGTAATAGAGGGTGAGCCTATTGCCATATCCTGGACACATTATAGTAGATGACTAATTTTTATTTGTCTGTCTTAAGGTACGCGTCCATAGGCCCGCATCGTACGCATCGCACGTTACGGATTTTAGTTTGTCTTGTATAGAAACTCATACAACTGCGTCCATTGATCCGCATCGTACGGACCGCATCATCGGCAATGCCTACATGCGATGCGTACGTTTACCTTTATAGATTATTTTAAAACATTAGACGCGTATTTTTTATTTTCTTACCGAAATAAATACTTTTGACGTTATATTGATTTAAAATATCGGGAGACGTCTCCTCTAGGTACATTTTATACGTAGAAATAACGTATTCGCTACCACTCCTAAACTATGATTCGTTTTATCTAAGTTTTGTTTTCTTGTACGACAAAATAGAAAAAAATACTTGTCTAATATTTTTTCACTACCTAACTGGCAAACTAAATAGATTTTTAATGTTCATACCCCGTCATCATCCCTATTCTTGTGCTTAAACTTACCTGAACAGAAATGAAGTCTTGCCCGCGCCTCTGAATATTCTCTGGATCAAATACAACTGGTCGTACTCTTGTTAACGGATCAAACTTTTCTTCTATCAACTCTTGAGACTCTGTTTTTACTTCTACTGCTGTAAATTCTGGCTTTAATTCTTCTCTTATCTCTGTTTTCTCTACTACAGGAGTTATATCTTCTTTTACATTATCAACAGCTGTAGTTTCCCTCTCCTTTACAATCACAGAAGATGGTTCAATAACACCAGTGTCTGCTATTCCATTTTGGTATTTATTGTCTTGTACATGAGTTTCAATTTCAACTATGTCAACTTTGATAGTTTGGTCTTTATTATTTTCTTGATATTGTGGGTCGATTTCAATGCTAATTCTTCTTGTTCTCGTTTCATCTATTTCTGTGACAATTCCTTCATTTTCAGGTTTATCTGAATCTGTTTTAGTGTCTATAGACATAGTATTACATTGTTCAATCATTTCTTCTATCTTAGTATCAATTTCATTAAAGCCATTTTTTATAATCTCTTCTGATGTGTAAGATTCTTGGTAGCTCTTTGTAATCTTCTCTTCTTTATGTTCTTGTACGTTGATCTCCTTTTTTACTTCTTTTTTCGTCTCTATTCCTACTTCTTCTTTGTATTCTTCTATGCTTTTTATTGTTTCGTCTATCGCTGATGCTAGAAGAGAGGATTTGCGCTCGATCTCTCTTATTTCTTCCTGTAAAGGTGTTGGTGATATTAGTACTATATTTTGTGGAATTTTGAAAGAATAATATATAAAAATCATTTTAAAATAATCAAAGAAATATATCATTATTGTTTTTCTAGACTAATTCATACGTACAACATAATTATAGCTGAAAAAAAATGTACATGTATATTTAACATCTAACACAGATTGAAAATAGGTATATGGCAATGATGAATCATACGTTTATGTGAGTTTGTTGAATAAAAAAACCTAAGTAAAACAACATGATATCGACTGTTATATAAATTACAAAGCGTTGAGATAGAAGATCTCCGCGTCGAGCTGATTGGTAATAATAGACAAACAAGAATAATAGACAACTACATATATTGATTTTCGAAAATGTCAATAATAACTAGCAGACTGAGTAAGCTGCGCGACGTTGCCGTGTCTGCGCACGTATGCGAGTATGATGTGCTATGAAGATGCGTCGCCGCAAATTAGCTATGCGAGGAAGATACGCAGCTCGAGTATGCGATGAATCGATAGTAGGGAAGCTTTCCAGACACACATCTTTCCACATAAAAAACAGCTTAGCCGAGTCCGTTTCTATCAGTTCTAAGCTATGTGTACCAATGAATATGACTGGTGGCAGCCAAACGCATCCACAGCAACGTAGCATAGCACTTCTCTGGTGGAAAACCACTTAAACCCATAACTAACTGACGTAGTATACAATCACAGTACTAACAATGAAAATGCCATAAAAACGAAAGACCAGCTCATTCCAACATACCTTAGAAAAATCTGGATTATCACCGCCACCGTATAATCCTGGTTTCCTATACACAGGGAACCTTATCCTCCCTGCACCCCCTTTCAAACCAGGTTTCGAATAAACCGGGTATACTTTACCACCCCCATTCAAAACTGGTTTGGTAAAAACAGGGGATTTTGGTTCTTCAATAGGAGTAGGTAAAGGTTGATCGTAAACTACTTGTTCTATTGTAGTTTCTATGTGAGGTACCAAGTTCTTTTTAACAATATGTGGATCCTCATCTTCTGGAGTGCAATCTCTGGGGACAGGAGTAGCGCTTCTGCTTTTAGGAAGAGGGAGGGAGAGTTTGAAAACGTATTCGTCTGTTAAAGGAGTTGGGGGGACGGTAGAGGGCGTTGGAGTGTCGATAGTACTTGGAGGGCTTGATAATGATGAAGAGGATAGTTGCTTTTGCAGATCAGTTTTTAAAGAGAGTTTTCTGTCAATAGATTTGGCTGTAAATGAGGCTTCTTGTGATATCTCTTGCGTTGATATTTTCTCTTCTTTCATAGCAGATTTGCTTATAGATTCTTCTTTAATTTCTGATATGTCTACTAAAGATTCTTTCTTCTCACTTTTGCCTATATGAGTGCTGATTGAAGATGTTTCAGAAATTTCTTTAGTAGCATCTACAGTTACATCATTACCAACGCCTACAGTACTAACAGTAGATCTAGCTATTAGCTCAGAAATATCTTCAACTTCAATGATTTCAGGTGATAACACACTGTCTACAGGAACTATTTTGACGATTTTAAGCGCAGCATATTCGTCATGCTCAGTTTTTTCTTTATTAGGCTTCAGTTTGACAGTTTCTGTTATTTCAACCGTTTCTACAGGCTTTGGTTCGTGTATTTCAGGCTCTATTTCAACCACTTTCTCATTGAATGTCACTTCTTCAATTTTAACTTCTTCTTTTTTCACTTCAGCGGCAACGAACTCTGATTTTGTCTCCATGACACTGACTTCAGTTGATTGGGCTACTGATAGCGATTCGTTTATATCTACATACGCTTTTTCAACTGTTTCTACTCGTTCTTTGATTTCTACTACTGGTTCTATAATCTCTTTTACTTCTTGAACTATTATTTTTTGTACATCCGTCTTCTGTACAGCAGATTTACGCTCAAACTCTTCATGAACAAATTCCTTAGTATCATGTACTACTTCTTCAATCTTTTGTACCGTTGCAGCGCTTTTAGCGGTTACTGTTGCTAGTTCATGTTTCTCTTCTACAACTTTAGCTGTTTCTAATTCTCTTAAAGCGTTTTCTATCGCTACATTTTCAGTGCTGATAGTCTCTATAGCTTCTATAGCTGTATTTACTTCTTCAGCACTTTGCACTGATGATGTTTCTGAGAAGTCTGTAACATGTTCTTCAAATATGGCGTCTTTGTTAGTATATACATGAGATTCGACAATAGCAATGTACGTCTGTCTAGGAGACTTCGATCTTCTTGAAGTTCCTTCTTCTTTCGTCTCGATTACGCTCTTCTTTGCTTCAGTAGATGAGAATTCCTTTTTAGATATCTCTGTTCTTTCTTGAGATGTTCTCCTACTGTCTACTTTGGACAGCCATTCTAGAGGATCGCTTTCTTTCATAACTTCTTCTTCGATTTGACTCCTGCTTCGTGATCTTCTGCTCTTCTGGAACATTTCTTTTTTATCTTCTTCTACGGCGATGGTTTGGAATTCAGAGATTACTGCGTCCATCTTTTGAGTCATCTCCTGTGTGAGTTTCTTCTCCGAACGCTGTGCCATTTCTGCTCCTGTAGCAACTTTTTCAATCTTCTCTTCTTGTTTTACTTCTTTTTTCTCCACCTTAACTTCTTGCTTAACTTCTTTTACAGGCACAGGTTTAATAATCTCTCTCTTTTCAACTTTCTTCTCTTGCGACTCAACCTTTACATCTTTTTCAATCTTTTGCGTCACAGATTTCACTTCTTTCTTCTCCACAACTGGTACTGGAGTCACCAGTTGCCTTCTATCCTGGGTTTTTTGTACTACTCTCGCTTCTTCAGTCTTCTGTACTTGAGAAGTCTTTTGTACCACATCAGCGCTTTCGTAGCTACGCTTTTCGGTATATGATTGGTCTAATTGATTGAAAACTGGTTGTGATAGAAGGAATCTGGATAAAGCTACCATCACATCGGTTAGATGGATAAAGAACGTTTGCAGAAGTAGATTGTAATGATAAGAAGAATGTACGGTTCCTCTAATATTAGGTATAGTTTGCAAACCTATGGTATATGCCCTCTGTTCTGCGGTATTCTTCTCTGATTTCACACCAGAAGCAACGGTCTTAGCAATCTTCTTAAACTTGGCCTTACTTTCAGAAGACTCTTGGATAGAAGACTCTTTTCTTCTCGGCTCTTCTGTATACTCTTGTTGGTATTCTTCTGATATTACAGATTTTCTGTGCACATCCATCTTACTGTCTTCTGTGGATATGGTTTCAGAAGATTCTGTTTCTTTAAAGTCTTTTCTAGACATCTTTCTGCTATTCTCTTCTTCGTTAACAATACGTTCTTCTTTACTCATCTTTCTTTCAGCATATTCTGATGTTTCAGTCTTGTCGACTACTTCAGAAGATTGTTCAGTCATTTCATATTTTGAAATGTCTTTTTTCTCCGTTTCAGAAGTTACTTGTTCAGATTTCTCAGAAGATAGGAGCTCTACATCGATTTCTTTTTTAATTTCTTCAGCAACTGATACCGCTCTCTCGATACTATCATCCACAACTTGCATAGCAGTTTCCTCAATCTTCTGAACATCAATTTCTTGTTTCATCTGCTCTATATACTGCAACTCTTCTCTTAAAGACTCCTCCTCAATTTCTTCTCTACTCATCTCTTTCTTTTCCACAGTTTTAGACTCAATTCTAACCTTACCCTCCGAAACTCCCTCTTCAATCCTAACACTTTTCCTTCTAACATCTTCAAAAGCACTCCCATTGAGTACAACATCTTTAGTTTCCTTCAAAACATTAACACCAGCCTCACAAATCCTTGTTTCTTTAGTCACATCAACAACCTCCAAATCTTTGCTCAAACTCTTAACATGTTTCTCATACTTCAATAGCTTTTCCACCACCTCAGTATTCTGCTTAAACCTTGTACCATCAGGGTCATATTGGTCAGATATCGGCAACTTATACCTGCTCTCACCTAATACATTACCGAAAGAGTTCAACAGGTATTCAGGGTCATTGTCACAAGGGGTTCGTCCAAAAGTATCTCTATAATCAGGATTGAGGATAATAGGGTCTTCCAAAGGGGGTATTTCAGGTAAAGGTTCAGTAGAAAACGGTCTGTAAGGTTTTGTGGGAGTAACAAAGGGGGAGGAGGTTAAGGATCGGGATTCCAAGTCGGATCTTGGGTCCAGGTCATGGCTGCCTATGTCGGAGGGTTCTACAAAGTTCTGGATTTGGAAGACTACCTCAGTCGGTTCCGATTGTAGGCCTAAATCTTCCGGTTCGTAGTATAACGGCTCCGAGTCGTCTAGGACCGGATCGTACAGGCCGCTGTAACAATAGAAAGGTAGGTTTTGTTTATGATTGCTAGAAATGAGGGTGAGGTTGGGGTGGATTTTATTTAATTATGTGGCTTTAGCTTCTACCTGTAGCTTGGTCCGCGTTCCCGTCTGATAAAAAGCTAGCCTATATATCATTTCAGGCCATATCCTACCACCTTTTTAATAGATTTTTGAGATTTTAAATAACGTTGCCTCACTTTAGTATTTTCTCCTGTGTCGTAGGTGCGTTTACAAGGATAGAAGTTTACATGTACACATGCATGACGCTCAGACCCGAAACAACAATTTTGTTGATCACACAAAGGGTTTCTCTTTACGGAAACGGAACCCGCTATACTTTCCACGGCAGCTAGTGGCCCTGCCGCCGCACCAACCGTGCAATGAAAATTATAAATAAGGAAAAATGTGAGTTTGTTTGTCACACAATCACGTCAAAACGACTAAACGGATCGGTATGAAATTTGGAACAAGAGCAGATTATGGTCTAGAACAACACATACGCCCGAATACTGAAACGCTACTCAATTTTAAGTTGTACTTAAATATCGTGTTATCTCTGTCATTTTATAAAGAATTGATAATGACAGTACTACATTTGAGAGCGTCTTAAAATTGAGTAGCGTTTGAGTATTCGGGCAATAGGCTACTTTTGAACCCACGGGATTGGAGCGTCGGGCATAATTTAGGATTACTTCATTGAAATAAATGCTTTGACTATGACTAAGACTTTGGGAACGCGGTCAAAGCCGCTGGCAAAAGCTATCAACAAATACTTATTAACTGACATTTTCAATTGCATTATTGTATCTGTAGTATCGTGATATTACTATAGACAATAAAGTCACATCACTCGCACTTTCGCCACTCATGTTTCAAACTAAAATCTTTTAATTGCTGTAACAAAACTAAACGAAATAATACAGAAAAACCGACGTGAAACAACGCTTGCGTTGTGTGAGTGAGGTTACCGGAGGCCTAATTACCCCCCTTCCCAATCCCCGATTCCACTTAAATTGTAACCCCCAAAAGGCCGGCAACGCAACGTAACACCTCTGGTGTTTCAAGTGTCCATAGGTGGCGGCGTTTGCTTACCATCGGTTTGTTTACCAGCTTATGATATAAAACAATTAAACTAGTTTTTTTGAATAGGTATTGAACAACAACAGGTATTGAAGATTAGGAAGGGGAGTAATTGGGCTTCCAGTAACCTCTTTTGATTCGTCACAATCACTTAAATATATATTATAGCCAAATATTTGTCACGGTCACTTAAAATATTATAGCCGCACACGAACGTTTTATAAAAAAATAAACAGTATCAAATATGTCTGTATGGTACTGAAATAGTCAACGCGTTATCAGATACTAATCTAGAAATATTATGCAATGTATTCTTAATGTAGAGTTTAAAAATAACTTGCAAATTGGCTACACAAACTGTTGCGATATAGACGATTAGTTAAAAGTGCCTACTGCCCATAAGTCTAAGGTTAAAATTATTTTGTATGACATAGGCCGGTAAACGAGTAGATCACTTGATGGTAAGCAATCGCCCCCGCCCATGGACACCTAAAACACTAGAGGTGTTACAAGTGCGTCGCCGACCTTTTGGCGGGGACCATAAAAAACTAATATAAATTTATGAGTAAGTAAACATATGCCTATGTGAATAAAAAGCCTTCGTAGTAGCCCGGAGGCTTAAGACGCACGCTTCTTATGCATGAGAGTAACCTACCAACGGCAAGTACTAATGTGACTTTTTCCGAGTTATATGTACTTTCTAACATTATTTAGACACCACTGACAAACGGTGAAGAAAAACATCGTGAGAAAACCTGGGGTTATTATAATTTCCAACTATAAGTTTGAAATCGCCAACCCGCATTGAGTAAGCGTGGTGATTAATGCTCAAACCCTCTATATGGGAGAGAGGTCATTTGGTCAGCAGCGGCCACTTATAGGCTGTTTTGTTTTTTTTTTTATTTATTTTATAGGTTGTTAATGTGATCGATGTGAAGTGTATAAAAATATATGCAAATAAAAAAAGGCAAAAGCCAAACTTACTGATTTTTATAAACTAAATAGAACTTCATTGTTTAAAAAACCCAAAAAATACTACAAAACAAAAAAAAACACAATTTGGTAAAATAGGACCTAGTCCTTTAGAATTAATCCAATATAATATAAAAAATAAATCTATCGGTCGTATCGATTCGGATGCACAGATTCACACACTCACGCAATTTGAAAAACAAAAACCAAATAAAGGTTTGCAACTCGTATATATTTGAAGATACATTAAAAAGGACATTGATTGAATCTATTTTTAATTGACATTCATTTTAAATATCGTAACGCCTGTCAATAGAAGTTTAATTAGATTTGGCAGGGGAAGTGTCGGAAGCATGGGAGAGATGCGTCAAGTCTCGTAGTAAGTCAAACACAATACTGCTGATACATCAAACTTTCATACTTACAAAGTCCCTACAATTATTTATTTCAAATAGACCAGCAAAGCACTTTTGAACGTCAAAGCAAATATAATAATATTAATAACGTCTGTCTGTCGGTCAGTCCTCTAGTTGGTCTATTTGCTCGTTCCAAAGTGTAGATTCCTATGGAGAAGAACGAGCAAGAAACTCCATAGGTTACTCATTTTCAATCAGATTCACAATACAATAATTCTTGGTTACATTGTTTCGGCTGCTTCAACTGTTTACGTGAGAACTGTGTGTAAAACTAATACATATTAAGTCAAAGTGATAGAAAAAGAGAATAACCTTGACGACAACAAAAAATATTTAAATGTTTCCACTGATACTAAGCTATGTAGCTGTGCGAGGAAGCGCAGCTCGAGTATGCGATGTATCGGTAGTAGAAAAGCCATCCGTAGCACGTATCTTTCCATATAAAAAACACACCTTAGCTGAGTCCGTTTCCACCAGTGCTAAGCTATATACCAATGAATATGTTTGGTGGAAGCCAAACGCATCCACAGCAACGTAGCATAGCACATCTTTGGTGGAAAAGCGAGTGACTTGGCGACGTTTTTAGCATTTAGTTTTTGTGATAGACATAGTCTATAAATAGTAATCAGTTAGGTATCTAGGTCTCTATAGCATTGTTTATCACGAATCGTACCTAGAAATAAATACAGCGCCGTATCGTCGTAGCAATTGACGGTCTATTGTCTCTGTCTACCCCCATTTGGGAGATAGGCGTGAAGTTATGTATGTATGTATGTCGTATCGTCACGCCTTCCCAATTGCCAGTGGTGTTTGAGTTGCAAATATACCTACAATGTACACCCACTTTTCACCTGTTGTGTTTTGAGGCCTATTTAATTTTTTTCTTATACTATTATATAAAGTTGAAGAATTTGTTTGTTTGAACGCGTCAATCTCAGGAACTACTGGGCCAATTTGAATAATTATTTATTTTTGTGTTTAATAGTTCATTTGTTGAGGAAGGTTATATAAAACATCACGCTACGATCGATAGGTAGGTAAAAAGCGTCGCGGTAGTAGATATATGGTATAAGTCGGTAAACGAGCAGACTTATCACCTGATGGTAAGCAATCACCGCCGCCCATGGACACATGAAACACTAGAGACATTTAAAAATGCGTTGTCAACCTTTTGTGAGTTAGAATTTTAAGAGTTGTTGAGGAATCGGGGATTGGGATGATTGCAAGGGGTGTATTTGGGTCTCCGGTAACCTCACTCATACAACGTAAGCGTTGTTTCACGTCAGTTTTCTACTCGGCCGTGGTATCACTCCGGTTGAGCCGGCCCATTTATGCCGAAGCATGACTCTCCCACACTTTTCTGTCTTTACTTATTCATTTTTATCGACTCTTTCTCTCTCTCTTATGAACTAACTAGCTACTTCCGCGCGGTTTCACCCGCTCTGCTGGGCTCCTATTGGTCATAGCGTAATGTTTTATAGCCTATAGCCTTCCTCGAGAAATGCACTATTCAACACAAAAATAATTATTCAAATCGGACCAGTAGTTCTGGAGATTAGCGCGTTCAAACAAACAATCAAACAAACTCTTCAGCTTTATAATATTAGTATAGATGCCCACTCACCGCAGCACTCCCACAGTGAGGCTATGCCCTGACTCCTCGACTCTTCGACTGGCGGTGAGCAGCGACATGTCGATGGCTTCCTCTCCGTTCAGCGTCAGGATCGTGTCGCCGTTCAGCAAGCCAGCTCGCTTCGCCGGGGAGTCAGGTTCTATCTGTAATATGGTAGACCAGATTCTATTGTAACTTTCGTGAGACATACTAAATTAATTATTATGTTTTTTGTTTTTCTACAAAAACTAATTCTTGACTACATTATGTTATCGGCTTACTCATGTAACTGTTTGACGAGGAACTCGACTAGTTTCAAGCCATGCTAGAGGCTCATATTCATGAGCAGTATTCCGCGACACACGACAATCGCCGCGTCATGTGTCGCGTATGAGCCTCTAGCTTGGCTTGAAACTAGTCGAGTTCCTCGTCAAAACAGTACGTGAGTAAGCCGATAACATAATAATTAATTAAAACAGATTTGTTATTACAGGATTTTTTAGTTGATTTTTATAACAAAAACTGTTGTACCAGAATACACCAGTTATTTGTTGTAATATACCATCTTGCAGAAAAGCCAGTAGAGCTAAGTCTCCGTTACTACACAATGAAACTTTTAGACGTGTTTTGAAAGTGGTTTTAGTGAGCTCAAAATCCCATACTTCTTAGTCTTTTATCCCGAATAGAATATCCCGATAGTAGGGAAGCAATCCATAGCACGCACCCATTGTACGCATCACGATCACCTCGCCTGATCTGAGGATCTTCCTATTCTTAGGGAATTTTATTCACTGTTCCTTAAATGTGGTTCACAAATTCATGATTTTCTAGCTAAGTGTTTTTGTTTGTGTTTCTTCATGTTGGATGAAATAGTGAAATTTAAGTGAAAATTATGTCTGGAGACAGTAGAGACCACTGGTCATCGGATCCTCTAAAAAACTACATTTATATATCTTTCTATACCGTATCGGAAGACCTGTAATAACTTAATTTAAACCACATATTTATTATCATTCCATATGCCAATATACAAACAATTTGCGAACTAGGCCCAGTAGGTAAGCCAAAAGAGCATTATGCTCTTTGAGCTAATTTGAACACTCTTTACAAATACGGCATTATAACAGCCGCGCCGCATGTCCGTAACATTCCTAGACAACCTACAACATTACAGCTCTTCTATGGTCAAGGAACATGGAGCTGTTCACACAGAATTTAATACTTGATTTATTTAATTATTTATTTTGTTTGAAAATTTCAATTTTCGTTGAAATATTTAGTTGTATTATGCTTCTGTGGACGAATACTACTTGTAGTTTCATTTAAATCATAGGAGTGACTCGTTGTTCGAGTAAGTCGCAAGTGCGACTGACAGACAAGAGGTCTCGGGTTCAATGCCCGGGTCGAGGAAAGTATTACTGGGCTTTTTTCGGTTTATCGAAAATTTCTCAGTAGTAGTAATAGATAGGCTCACTCCCTATTACATGGGACTTATAACACAAATGGTGAAAAGTGGGTGTACATTGTATAGCGGCATTACGTGCCGTAATGTGTCCCTCTGCCTACCCCTTCGGGGATAAAAGGCGTAATGTTGTATTAAATCATATGAGTGATCTCCATACTGTATATATCAATCACATAGTGTATATCAATCATATTTAGTCTCTGCCTTTCATGTGTTAAATGTTATGCATACCTGTTATTTGCACGGTTACTGAAATGCCATTATTTTGTTGGTTATGTTAATTGAATATGTGTGTGACTGTGCTGTTGGTGTGCTTATTGTTAAATAAATAAATAGCATCTACATATTTTTTTTTTTTTTTAATGGGACAAGCCCGCCACAACCTCCCATACCGCTGCAACTCCTGTAAGCCAGGATCTACAGTAGATACAAACATGAAAACACCGGAACCCTGAAGTCCGGCGCGTCCCAGGGAAATGAATGACTGTCTTGGATCCCGCAACGAAACAAATCAGAAGATGTTATTAGAGGAGAAGAAAAGAAAACGATAGTTTCCACTTCCCTCGGTGAATTTAATGCAGGAGACAGGATGACTTAAGCCTTAAGGCACAAAAGAGACTGCACAACTGGGAGAAGCCCAGTCGCCAAGCACCACGGATATTTTACTTAAAACTAAAATATTAAATGCTAATACTAAATGGGTCCTATGCGTGAGCTGTTATACTTGCTTCCAATAATAGGTATGGCAAAAACGCCTAAACGCACGGAAATTTGCTCGAGACTCCACAAGGTCCGTGTAATAAACTACACCTGATGAAACAATTAAATTATCCAACATAGTGTCACGCTCAGATTGCCAGAGACCACACTCCCAGAGTATGTGATGGGCGGATTGCTCATGTTGCAACTCCGCTGTCGAACATTGGCACCATGGTGAATCAACGAGTTTAAATGAGAACAATTTGCTTTTAAAGTTGCCATGGCCAGTAAGAAATTGGGCAACACAGTGATCCACCTCCAACCATGTCCTCTCCAGACGCTCATGCACGGATGGAAAGAATTGATAGAGGTGGCGGCCCTTGGTAGAAGATTCCCATCTACACTGCCACTCAGTCAGAAGTTCATCCCAGACGTCCGTTAATGGCTTGAGCAATCTATCAATTTTGCTTCGATCACGTTGTGCTAGAAAGTTTGCGGAAAAGTTAGGTCTCGCATTATAGTACATGGCAGCACGTCGCTGCACCTCAAGATCGACTGGAAGTAGTCCCGCGAGCACAGGTAGGGCCTCTGTGCTAACCGTCCTATAAGCCTTACACAGAAAGATCAAGGCTAGACGCTGACCTTGGAAAAGCTTTCGCCGTACCGCGCCTATTGTGGCCCTATCAGCCCACACTGGTGCCCCGTAGCACACGCATCCCAGGTAGGTTGCTCCGTAGATGGTTCTGAGCGTAAGAAAAGAGAGACCCCAGGTAGCCTTCGAAATTCGCGTGAGCGCATAGAAATTGTTTTTGGCTTTCTCACTAATAGTCTTAATATGTTCAATGAAAGAAAAGTTTTTTTCTAGGACTAGACCGAGATAGCAAACCGACTCCTTACGTTTGACGGGAACGTTATTGAATTTAATAGACGGCCATGATTTCAAATTTCCTTTAAGCAATAATTGATAGGTTTTATGGGGTGCAAAAGTTAATCGATTACGTTCGCCCCATCGCGAGATCCTACTGAGGCAGTCCTTAGCTAAATTCTCTAGTCCGGCTCGAGTATTTGATTGTATTAACAAAAGGCCATCATCCGCATATCCAGTCAACGTACAACCAGAAGGAAGGGGGGTCGCGAGCAAGTCATCAAACCCTAAATTCCACAGATACGGGCCAATAACCGAGCCCTGAGGACATCCCATTGACAACGACTTCGACCGAGAAAAATTACCAAGTTTCAGTTTTACAGAACCATGAAGAAAATAAGTGTATAATAGTTTGTATATGTTACTAAAGCAACCACGACCCTTCAGTTTAAGGAGTAGCATTGGCCACCACGCGTTATCAAAGGCACCGGAAATGTCTAGAAAAATGCCTACTACATATTTGTGCTCAGACGAAGTCACTATGGTTCGGACAGAGAGAGCTGCGTCTACAGTAGATTTACCCACAGTAAAACCAAATTGATTATTGTGAAATTTCGGTCCACCGGGCAGCAAACGAGGAACGATAAGCCGCTCAAGAAGTTTTCCTAATGATGGTAAAAGCGTAATAGGCCGGTACATGACTTAGGGTCATCGGGTGGTTTATTTCCATTCTTAGGTATAATGCGAATGAATCCACGTCGCCATATACGAGGAAAGACGCCCTCCGCTATACAACGATTAAAGACAGACAGGATCGCGTCAGCCGCAGATTTGCACGCTTCTATTATCATTTTATTTGAAACTTTATCCTCACCAGACGATTTATTCATAGGCAACGTTTTAATAACAGTTACGAGCTCATTGATGGAAGGTAGATCAGACACCGGTGAATTGGGTGGTATAGCCGCCCACGACCTAATCTGTTGATGATAATCGCTATCTGTCTCGGATACATCGTCAGGGATGAGTTCATCGAGTAGAACTTCCGTTGTCTCCTCAATACCAGTGGTGTGAACATTGTTGACTTTTATGTTCTGTACGAACGCCAGATCGACGAATCTATTGGCTTTGAACTCATGGTACAGAGGCGACCACGGACCCTCGCTTTCCAGCCTCTGCACTACTCTCCGCAACAGGTTACCCTTAGCTTTCTCCACTGAAGCCCTATAACGTGACCTGGCAACTCTAAACGCAATCAATGCTTCATCAAATGCAAAACCAGTAACTTTACGTTTTTTTAGTCTATTTAATTGTTTGCGCGCTTTACGAAAACATTTACGTTGTTCGACTAGATAATTATTCCACCAGTCACATCTGCGCGTACTGGTCAAGGATCCCCGACCAAACGCAATGTCGGCACAGTAAGTAAAAGTATCCGACATGATTTCAGCACCTTCTTCTGCCGAAAGGTCTTTGCGAGTGAAGTCTGTGGCCTGAGATGCAAATAATAAGCTAAAGAAGTTCCAGTCCGCGCCCTTAGTTTTATATCTAAAGCCACTACTGCAAAGCGTTGGACCCCGGGGTAATCCCGAGACAAATTCGTACACGTTCAGGCGATGGTCACTACATGACGCATCCGGTAGGACACGCCACCTATCCAAGCTAACGTCCGAACTAGAAAGTGTGACGTCAATACAAGATTCGCCCATTTGGCTGCAAAAAGTAGGTGGTGCATCAGGGGTGTTATGTATGGAGAGATTCATTTCGGCAATGAATTCTTCAACGGCACAACGCCGCTCCATGTCAGTAGCCCTAACTTTGCCATACCATAAGGATGAAGACGCATTAACGTCGGCGCCAATTATAATTTTGGAGCCCGCAAGCGACTGCAAGACGTGACGGAGGTGATGAATGTGAGGAGTAACTGAGTCAGAATATTGAAAGTAACAGCTCACAGCGTAAAGTTTAAAGTTTTCTGAGGCAATCTCCGCCACGGCACAGTGTGACGTCATTAAATTAGTTATAGATGTTACTGTGAAATTAGATGATCTCGTGACGTAAATTCCAGCTCGTGACCTACTGTTCAGCTGCACTACCCTGTGCCTTAAGTGGGCATTTTGATACTGTTCTTGAACAAGTAACTACAATGTCAAGCTGATAGTCGACTATTAGTTTGTCTAACTCGGACGTCGCAACCCTGTCGTTATGTAGATTTAGTTGCCCTATAGTCAACCTATCCATATTATTATTTAATAGGTGGTGTTTAATATGAGTTGTTCGAGTAGCATCTACATATACATCTATCTAATCACAAATCAATACCAGTACCTATTAGATCACTTCTAATGATTGTTTCGAAACGGCACAAGGGCATGTGGCACCCAGCCAAACGATCAACAATTGGCAGGCGCTGAATTATTTGCAACCAATGTCAATCTCAGAGTGACATGTTATGTGTTGGGAGTAAATACTTTTATATGTTTGTTGCATACTAGCTTTTGTTAATGGCTTTGTCTGTGTTGTAAATATTTTTTATGGTATTTACACAATACTCAAGTCTTTATTGTATTCCACAAAATAAATGGTAAACATGTTGGACCCTGTCGGGCAAGTCGGTAAATGAGTAGACGGATCACCTGGTGGTAAGCAATCGCCGCCGCGAGGCGTAACAAGTGCGTTGCTAGCCTTTTGGGGGTTAAGAATTTAAGGGTTGTTGAGGAATTCGGGATTCGGAAGATTAGGATCGGAGGCCGAGAGATTAACCGGTGGGTAATTGGGCCTCCGGTAACCTCACTCACACAACGCAAGCGTTGTTTCACGTCGGTTTTCTGCTCGACCGTGGTATCCGGTCGAGCCGGCCCAGCAGTGCTGAAGCATGTCTCTCCCACACTTTACTCACGGTTTACTCACGTAACTGTTTAACGAGGTACTCGACTAGTTTCAAGTCATGCTAGAGACTCATATTCATTCTCTGACTGTCGCTGCTACTCGAATTCCTCGTCAAACAATTACGTGAGTAAGCCGATAACAAAATAATTAATATTAATTGAAATTACCTGTTGTATCGTCAAAGGCATCTCCTCGTCAGCTCCGCCGAAGATCCGGAAGCCCCAGGGCTCGTCAACGTCGCGAGATAAACGTACGTCCAACGCCATCTATTGAGATAGATAGGAACTGTAAATAATCACGATAGAATAGTTTCCTAATAGGCTAGTTTCCTACTAGTCAAATTCAATACTTTTTTCGAAACGTCAACAACTATATTTAACTATGAATTTTGTATGAAATTGTGCGTTATGACGTCATAAGTTTTTGACGTCAAATAGCAGACTTATTTCTAGAAATTTAGCTAGAAAAAATCGAAAATTAAATAGTTCGTCAAATTTATGAATGAGAGTGTGATTATTTTTTAATATTTTATTGTATTGAAAAGTTGTAATAATTTATTTTTGACCGAGGATAGTACCCAATTGTACTTTTTTCTTGAACGGTTTAAAAATATTGTTGAGCCTACCTTTAATTCAAGAGCATACACAAAGTGTTGTTTCTCATATTTTTTATATTGTCTGTATGTATCTTAGTTGGTAAGCTTTAATAAATAAATAAATAATCACACTCTGTTTCTAAAAGGCTACAAAATAGTAAAAATTTAACTAAACGGCTGACAATCGTTTGAGTTGCTAAAATTATAGTTAATATTTTTTTGATAACTATCGTGAAACTTACTAAATTAACTAAAAATCACGGTTTACTCACTGGTACATTAATGGAGAAAAGCTCTACTAGTTTCGAGTCACAGAGGGACTCTTGAGCAACGGGCGCAGACACACAGATGATGATGAAGAGTCCCTCTGTGATTCGAAACTAGTAGAGCTTTTCTCCATTAATGTACGTGAGTAAACCGTGATTTTAATTAATTTAACATAGTTAATCTTTTTTTATCATTTTTTAAACATTGCCGCACACTAGTATTTTCTCCTGTATCGTTAGTGCGTTTACAAACATACAAGTTCACATACACATGACACCCAGACCCGAACAATTCGTGGATCACACAAAGAGTTGTAACATGTGAAGTTTTCCAAGTTCTATGTACTTTCTAAAATTATTTAGACACCACTGACAAACGATGAAGGAAAACATATTGTAGAAACCTTTTTTTTTTGAGGGCGGAAAATCATCCAATGACTTTTCTAGGCTTGGGCGAGGCGAGAGGGAGTGTCAGACTCTTACTGACTAAAAACCACCGCGTTCCTACTCCTGCTTTTCGAACCGGAGCCCCGGTAACCCGGTAGGTAGTCTGCAGCTCCGGAACATGTATCTGTCATGGGCTATTGATATATCAAATACAATCTTTATGATGAAACTAATTGGATGTTTTTTTTATGAAACACCGTAAACGAGCAGACGTATCACCTGATGGTAAACAATCGCCGCCGCCCATGGACACTTGAAACACCAGAGTTACAAGTGCGTTGCCGGCCTTAGGTGGTTAGGAATTTAAGGGTTGTTGGGGAATCGGGGATTGGGAAGTTTGGGAAGGGGGTAATTGGGCCTCCGGTAACCTCACTAACACAACGAAACACAACGCAAGCGTTATTTCACGTCAGTTTTCTGTGATGATGAAGGGTATAAAGAAATCAGTTTATTTACCTTTAGTTTTATCCAATACAAGTGCACTGAGCCACAGTTAAAAATTAACTGCTGATCGCTTTGGCACTGAATACTGTTGACACAGTTTTTTAACCAAACGGGGTTAGGACCCACTTTCATCTTGTATCTAGATCGATAGTCGATCTAGAATTATATTTTACCACATATTAAATACTAAGGGAGCCCACGAACTTTGTTTCGCCTTTTTTTGACGGGGAAAATCATCATTAAGTGTGAAAGAGCCATGCTTCGGCACTGCTGGGCCGGCTCGACCGGAGTAATACCACGGCCGAGTAAAAAACCGACGTGAAACAACGCTTGCGTTGTTTTTCGTTGTGTAAGTGAGGTTACTGAAGACCCAATTATCTCCCTTCCTAATCTTCCCAACCTCCAATTGCCCAACAATTCTTATATTCCTAACCCCAAAAGGCTGGCAACGCACTTGTAAAGCCTCTGGTGTTTCGGTTGTCCATGGGCGCCGACGATTGCTAACCATCAGCAAATCCGTTGTTAGTTTACCGGCTTACAAAATGGAAAAAAAGAGCGAAATCGGTTCAGCTTTTCTCGAGATATGCGCTAACACATTCATCGCTTCGTTATTATAAATCAGTGAGATAAAAAAATATCCTATCATCCAAATCAGCTCATACCTGATACAATAGTCTGTATACCAAATTTCATCAAAATCCGTTCAGTAGTATCAGAATGACGGACAAAATAATATCCAAACATTCACATATGGATATAAGTGTGTGTTTATTGAAGGGAGAAAATCATCCAATGGCTTCTCCCGCCTTGGGCGAGGCGAGAAAAAGTGTGACTCTCACTGACTAAACACCATCCAGTTCCTACTCTTGCTTTTCAAGCCGGAGCCCCGGTAACCCGTTAGGCAGTCCGCAACTCCGGACATTAATGTATTGTGATGTGTTGTGACGTCATGTGATGTGATGTGATGTGACATGACATGATGTGACGTGATGTGATGTGATGTGATGTAAACATGACACAATTTTTTCCTAAATTCTGTATAAAATTAAACAATCACTTTTTACTTATTTTTCTTGAAGAGTCAATCATCCAATAGAAGACATTATCAGGATCAGGTATCAGCCTTTCTGGGCCCCATCAGTGGTGATCGGATGGCTCTTTGACTGGTGGTTACATAATGGTGATAAACCTCTGCCGGTTACCTTTCCAGGAAAGAAACCATATTTTTTTTATAACGTCACGCCTTTAATCCCCGAAGGGGTGGGCAGAGGTGCACATTATGGCACATAATGCCAATGTACACCCACATTTCACAATTTATGTTGTAAGTCCCATGTAATAGGTGGTGAGCCTATTGCCATATACCGGGCACATTTCAAATGAGAAATTTTCGAAAAAAGGAAAAAAAGCCCAGTAATACTTGCCCGACCCGGCAATCGCACTTGCAACCACTTGGCCAACGAGGCAGTCTAGAGAAACTATATTACTTTTAAATTATTTTAAATCGCGATGGCCTCTCCACCTTTCTAGTTGGTTACAAAACATTTTAATTTCATTATATGTAGTTTACTGACCGGTCAAGATGCGTTTCTTAACAATTTTAGTATTATTTTCTTTTATCTATATAGTTTCGTGCAAAACCCATGTGAAGGCTTTGACTGAATCCATGGGCCAAGAGGTGATTGAAATCAGCAACCCAGTTAAAGGTAATACAGTAATTTTTAATAATTTTCAGAACTGATACGACCTTCAAGAAAAGACCATACTCCTTTTTAAAAGGCCGGCAACGCACCTGTGATTCCTCTGTTGTTTCAAGTTTCCATGGGCGGCGCTGATCGCTTACCATCAGATGATACGTTTGCTCGTTTGCCACCTATTCCATAAAAAAAACTTTATGGTATAAGCCGGTAAACGAGCTGATGGATCACCTGATGGTAAAGAACCGGCGCCCGTGGACACCCGCAACACCAGAGGTGTTACTAGTGCGTTTTTTTTAAGAAGTACTTACCTCCAGTAACCTCCACTCATATGGCGAAACATAATGTTAGTTTAAGGAACAGAGAGTAAAGTTCCCTAAGTAAAGCAATATCCTCCGACCAGGCGGTGATCGTGTCTGGCAGCTTTCTGCCCAACTGTAGTTCGTTGGGATTGTCTATCCATGTTTATTCGTTTGTAAACTTCAAATGAGATCGTTGTAGTGTACAGATACCGGAGGCCCAAGTAACCCTCTTCCCAACAACACTTAAATTCCCAACCTCCAAAAGGCCGGCAAAGCACTTGTAACGCCTCTGGTGCTGCGGACTACCTAGCGGGTTACCGGGGCTCCGGCTCGAAAAGCAGGAGTAGGAACGGGAAGGCTTTTAGTCAGTAAGAGTCTGACACTCAACAAACACTGGTTGATTTTCTCCCCTTAAAAAAACGCGGATATATATAGGCGATAGCTTACCATCAGGTGACCCGTCTACTCGTTTACCGGCTTATACCATAAAATAAAACTACTTATTATGCTCCAGAATTACCAATGGGTTTGGATGAAGAACCGCTTTCCGAGAAAGAAGACATAAAAAAACCTAAAGAATCTCCTTCACTCAAGGGAAAATATAAAAAAATGTCAACCGTACGTGAATTCATTACCTACACGAGTCACTGTTTACATGTTACCATTAGCTCATGACGATACCTAAGTACGTGTCGCCTGGACAGTCCACGCTACCATCAGTTGACTGGACAATCTCTACACTACACGAGTCACTGTTTACATGTTACCATTAGCTCATGACGATACCTAAGTACGTATCGCCTGGACAGTCCCCGCTACCATCAGTTGACTGGACAATCTCTACACTACACGAGTCACTGTTTACATGTTACCATTAGCTCATGACGATACCTAAGTACGTATCGCCTGGACAGTCCACGCTACCATCAGTTGACTGGACAATCTCTACACTACACGAGTCACTGTTTACATGTTACCATTAGCTCATGACGATACCTAAGTACGTATCGCCTGGACAGTCCACGCTACCATCAGTTGACTGGACAATGTCTACACTACACGAGTCACTGTTTACATGTTACCATTAGCTCATGACGATACCTAAGTACGTATCGCCTGGACAGTCCACGCTACCATCAGTTGACTGGACAATCTCTACACTACACGAGTCACTGTTTACATGTTACCATTAGCTCATGACGATACCTAAGTACGTATCGCCTGGACAGTCCACGCTACCATCAGTTGACTGGACAATCTCTACACTACACGAGTCACTGTTTACATGTTACCATTAGCTCATGACGATACCTAAGTACGTATCGCCTGGACAGTCCACGCTACCATCAGTTGACTGGACATCTACACTACACGAGTCACAGTTTAGTTTTGATATATTGCAGGTAAGTGGCAAAGAAAATATGAAAGATGTCGACAAGATTGATGGACTAAACCCAGAAAGCGAGGAAGATAGGATAGAGAAGGAACTAGCAGAAATATACAAAGATACTGCTGGTCAGTAGAATAATAAGTCTTATTCTTTTGGTATAAGTTTTATTTTTGTATGGTATAAGTCGGTAAACGAGCAGACGGATCACTTAATGGTAAACAATCGCCGCCGCCCATGGACACTTGAAACACCAGAGGTGTTTCTGTATCTGGACAGGCGCGCTTTAACCAGGGACCTTAGTCTGGTATTACAATTGTGTCATTTGGTTGGTTGGATCTATGTAGGTTGTATAGCTCCATCCCTCTTGCACTGCTCAGTGATCGACCATTCTGACACAATTGTAATAGCAGACTAAGGCCCCAGAGGTGTTTCAAGTGTCCATGGGCGGTCCAAGGGGGGAATTGGGCCTCCGGTAACCTCACTCACACAACGCAAGCGTTGTTTCACGTCGGTTTTCGGTGAGGCCGTGGTATCACTCCGGTCGAGCCGGCCCAGCCATGCTGAAATTAGGCTCTCCCACACTTTACTTTTAAAAATTTTAAAATCGCGATGGCTTCTCCACGTCGCTTGAAACACCAGAGGCGTTACAAGTGCGTTGCCGGCCTTTTGGGGGGTAAGGAATTTAAGGGTTGTTGGGGAATCAGGGATTGGGAAGCATATAGGTGAAAGAGGGACTTTTCATCATGAACAGCATCTAAATAAATGTACGTGAGCAAACCGTAATTTTTAGTTAATTTCGTATGTCTCACGATAGTTCCTTTTTTTTTTGTTTTACGTTTGATGGGTCGACGTTTGACCGCTATCTCGCCTGATGGTAAGTGATGATGCGGCCTACGATGGAGCACGTCTGCCCATAAGCAGCCTATTCACTCGGGCTTTGAAGACACCCAGGTTATACCCATCAGGAAACACAGACTCCGGCAAGGAGTTCCACTCCCTAGCAGTTCGCACAAGGAAGCTTCGTGCGAGTGGGTGGGATATCTATCTATAAAGCGATGATATAAAAATATAGTTGATCCATATACAATTTGGACTCCCCAATACAAAATTTAGCAGGAAATTAAAGGTTTTTTATCATTTTTTGTTGTCACTACTAAGAAACAATAATGATTTGATATGATAGTATATTTATATACAGTGAAACGTCGATTAGATATGACAGTAACAGTTATCATATTATAAAATCTAGTATGAGTCATGCCATGGCCGACTAAGTATAATTTCACCACAGAGGTGACAGTGAATATATTTGTCACTGTCCCTAGTTTTATTGCCGGTGTCGTATACTCGATAAAGGGGCTTCTTTCCTTTTCTTATAAATCTTTTCTTATAAAATGTGGGAGAGCTATGCTTCGGCACGAATTGGCTGTCTCGACCGGAGTGATACCACGGCCTCACAGAAAACCGACATGAAACAATGTTTGTGTTGTTTTGTTGTGTGAGCGAGGTTACCTGAGACCCAATTACACCTCTTCCCTTTCCCAATCCCCGATTCACCAATAACCCTTAAATTCCTAACCCCCAAAAGGTGGGCAACGAACTTGTAACGCATCTGGTGTTTCAAGTGTCCATGGGTGGCGGCGATTGCTTACCATCACGTGATACCTACTTTTGAAATAGGGAAAATAATCCAATGGTAAGATATTTAGGAAAATGATCCAATGGACTCTCCCGTCTTGGACGCGGCGAGAGGGAGTATCAGACTCTTACTGACTAAAAACCACTCCGTTCCTACTCCTACTTTTCGAGCCGAAGCCCGGTAACTATCTAGGTAGTCTGCAGCTCCGGGTCGGCATCAGCCCTACTGAGACCCATCGGTGGTGGTCTGATGGCTCTTTGACGCGCGCGCAGTACGAGACGTGCGGTACACAAGTAGTATTGTTCTGGTTAAGCGGCGAGCTTCTCTTGCTCGCCGTCTGCAGAGTCGCATTTACGATAACCGGAGATCGGCACACGATAATTTTTGGTGCTTCAAAAAGAAAGACGTCCTACTCGTGTGCTGGTAGTACGTAGAATACGCACCACGTCATGATACGTCCCCGCGTCCCTATTCCCGTCCGTTTGCAGACGTTAGATAACGAAATTGCCACTATTGGCCAAAATGTTAAAAAAATATGTCTCAATAAACGTCTAACCATAGTGCGAAGAATTGATGTGTCACTACATATACCACGTGATCGAGTACCGTCCGCGAAAGGGTTAATCCTATTAATAATTCCCGGCTTCAAAGCCTTGAACACAGGCGCAAGGTCGCAAGCCTTTCCGTTTTTTACCGGATTCATTTCGGAGAGTGTGCGGGGAATTGCACAACTTGGTTCCCCCTAGTCTTTTCCATCATCGAACCACAAGACAATCAGTGGGCTTCATGGTAGATATCCCACCCACTCGCACGAAGCGCTTCGCTTCAAGCTTCCTTGTGCGAACTGCTAGGGAGTGGAACTCCTTGCCGGAGTCTGTGTTTCCTGATGGGTATAACTTGGGTGTCTTCAAAGCCCGAGTGAATAGGTTGCTTATGGGCAAACGTGCTCCACCGTAGGCCGCATCTTCACTTACCATCAGGTGAGATAGCGGCCAAACGTCGAACCATTAAATATAAAAAAAAATAGTTCTTAATTTTCAAGGATACTAATTCAAGTCCAATTGTACACAGATTACAAAAGCGAGAGCGGTGAAGAGGAAGTCGCTAAAGAAGCATCCGTGGACCACCACACGTTGGAGCCGACCGTTCAGGAATACAAGGCCAAATACGACGAGAGCGCTGATGAAAATGATGAAATTATAAAAAACACCGATGCACCTATCGCAAGACAGCGAAACAGGTAAGAATTGTGATTAGGTTGCTTATGGGCAGACGTGCTCCATCGTAGGCCGCATCATCACTTACCATCAGGCGAGATAGCGGCCAAACGTCGGCTCATCAAACATAAAAAAAAGAATTAAGGCAAGCGTCCACAGGCCCGCATCGCACGCAACGGATTTTAGTTTGTCTTGTATAGAAACTCATACAACTGCGTCCACTGATCCGCATCGTACGCATCGCACGCAATGGATTTTAGTTTGTCTTGTATAGAAACTCATACAACTGCGTCCACTGATCCGCATCGTACGGACCGCATCATCAGCAATGCCTACATCATACGATGCGGGCCGATGACGTCATATGGAATGCCGATGCCACAAATCCGAATGAAAGTGACATCGGCAATCCGATTGCTGATACTCGCGTTGGCAATTCGAACGCTGCCGATACAGTGGACGCAGTCTGAAAAATTAATCCGTTTGATGCGTACGATGCGTACAATACGGGCCTGTGGACGCTTACTTTTAAACCTCTTCGCACCCGGTATATAAAACACAATAGAAAATACAATGTAACCAAGTATTGTATTGTGAACCTGATTGAAAAAGAGTAACCTATAGAGTTTCTTGCTCGTTCTTCTCCATAGGAATCTACACTTTGGAACGAGCAAATAGAGCAACTAGAGGACTGACCGACATGCGACCGACAGATGTTATTAATATTATTATATTTGCTTTGACGTTCAAAAGTGGCTTCCTGGTCTATTTGAAATAAATAATTTTGACTTTGACTTTCACTTTGACTGTATGTATGTATGTTTTTCTTTTTCAGCTTCAAAATCCACCCCGACTCGACTCGCAAGGCTGATGTGGAACGGTTCAGGACTTCTGTGGAAGACATCAACTGTGATGTGAACAAACAGTTGCTTCACCAGGAAAACGAAAAGCCATTCACTGTAAGTCTTTGAACACATCATCAGACTTATTATTATGATCGGCTTACTCACGTAAATGTTTGACGAGGAACTCGACTAGTTTCAAGCCATGCAAGAGGCTCATTTTGCGTCGACCCGAGAATCAAACCTAACACCTACGCAGCAAACGCGGCTAACGAGCCAACATCGCCGCGCGCACCGGATAGTACGCGCGATTCCAGGCAGAGGGCGCGATGGACGCGAAACTCGAGTCGCCAGCAGTCGCCGCGTCGTGTGTCGCGAAATACTGTTCATGAATATGAGCCTCTAGCATGGCTTGAAACTAGTCGAGTTCCTCGTCAAACATTTACGTGAGTAAGCCGATAACATAATAATTAATTTAGTATGTCTCACGAAAGTTACAATAACATCATTAGACTTTTAAAAGGGGCTTTTTTGCCATACTTGGCAGCCGTAGTCAGAAATATCTATGATCGGCACGTCGCCTTCTGCGCGCGCCTCATATAGCCATCAGACCACCACAGATGGGGCCCAGTAGGGCTGATGTCTGATCCGGAGCTGCGGACTACCTAGCGGGTTTACCGGGGCTCCGGTTCGACAAGCAGGAGTAGGAATGGGGTGGTTTTTAGTCAGTAAGAGTCTGTAAGAGTCTAACACTCCCTCTCGCCTTGCCCTGGCGAGAGAAGTCGTTGGATGATGTTCACCTCTTTTGCCATACCTGTCTACCGTACGCGGAGATATTTATGATTCTTTTATGGGACAAACCTCACAACTCCTGTAAGCCAGGATCTATAGATACAACCATGCAAACACCGCTAACCAAAGGCCTCTCTATTATATTGTATACCGTATGACTGGTGAAATACGTTCAATACATACATACATATCGCCACGCCTTTAATCCCCGAAGGGGTAGGCAGAGGTGCACATTATGGCACGTAATGCCACTGTGTACACCCACTTTTCACAATTTATGTTGTAAGTCCCATGTAGGTGGTGAGCCTATTGCCATATACCGGGCACATTTCCAGACTCCGTGCTACTACTGAGAAATTTTCGAAAAACCGAAAAAAGCCCAGTAATACTTCTCCCGACCCGGGAATCGAACCCGAGACCCTTTGCCCGGCTGTCGCACTGGCAACCACTAGGCCAACGAGGCTGTCGTATACCTTCAATACTTATGGAGAGTACTCGGTACTCGATTCTCGTTAACTTGATATAAAAAATAGGTGCTTAATTTTTTATCGAAATGTCTCTAAAAATAAGTGAAATTTGAATAGGTCTCGATGTAGGTAGGTAACAGCTGTACAGTGTAGGTACCTATGTATTCTGTGTTGATAGCGCGCTGCGCGACCCGTGCGTCCGCGCGGTGTCCAAGTATTCCGCAGTTAAATAAATAAATACTGGACTCTCGGTGTACTGTGTACGAAGTTTACTAAGAAGTTATTTAATATTTAATTTTTATGTTATTTTATTTCATAATATATGTTCGCATACTATCACGTCCTCAAATATTGAAGGTATCTCACCAGTCAGTCTGTATGTCCCAGTGATATGATAAAAACAGGGATTTGGCCAAATCTCTAAGGGATTTGATCAAATCACGGAGGATATCAAAATAACAACAAGATTTCATAATTTCCCTAAGCAATATAAGTTTTTAAACTGACATGGTCACTAACACTAGAATTGGAACTTAAAACGGGATATTTACCGTCATGGCAAACTCATTTCTTTTTATGAAACACGCCGGTAATCGAGCAGACGTATTACCTGATGGTAAGCAATTGCCGCCGCCCATGGACACTTGAAACACCAAAGGCGTTACAAGTGCGTTGCCGGCTTTTTGGGAGTTAGGAATTTAAGGGTTGTTGTTCGGGAATGGGGATGGGGAAGATTGGGAAGGGGGGTAATTGGGCCTCCGGTAACCTCACTCACACAACGAAACACAACGCAACCGTTGTTTCACGTCGGTTTTCTGTGAGGCCGTGGTATTACTCCGGTCGAGCCGGCCCATTCGTGCCGAAGCATGGTTCTCCCACATTTCTCATTAAAATTAAATGATAAATATCCCGTTTTAAGTTCCAATTCCGTAAGCAAATCTGGTGACTTGAACAAATCCCTAAATTGATTCAGTGAAATGACAATGCTAGTGAAGTGACAGAACCGAATCGCTGCAAAACCGACTGCACGTAGTCTTGTCTGCCCTACTCCTAGTGCAGTGCCGGCGTAAGGGCCACTGATACCCAGGGCGAAAATATTGTGGCGCCCACTTGAGGGAAGCAATATCAAGTGTTAGTTTTTTGCGGATCCCATCGGCGGCGGCATCGGCGCCCTCCAGGGGCCTTAGTCTGCTATTACAATTGTGTCAGAATGGTCGATCACTGATCAGTGCAAGAGGGACGGAGCTATGTAGGTTGTATAGGTCCATCCGTCTTGCACTGATCAGTGATCGACCATTCTGACACAATTGTAATAGCAGACTAAGGCCCGAGAATTTGTCGCCCTGGGCCATCGGCCCATCACGCCCCCCCTAACGCCGGCACTGCCCTAGAGTGTAATTTAAAATCGTGTAGGTGCAGAGGGACGAGGCGGCCCGCGGGCTGAGGAGCAGGCGAGCGGCCGTGGCTGAGGTACCATCCGAATCCGGGGTGAGTGAGAGCCGTCTGCGACGATTAGCGCGCATGGGACCGCCGGAGCCCCGCAGCACCGGAGCCCTGACAGAAACCATGCCTGCTGCATGCTGCATGCTTGCTTGCATACTGGGGCCTTAGTCTGCTATTACATTTGTGTCAGAATGGTCGATCACTGAGCAGTGCGAGAGGGACGGAGCTATACAACCTTCATAGCTCCGTCCCTCTCGCACTGCTCAGTGATCGACCATTCTGACACAATTGTAATAGCAGACTAAGGCCCCTGCATGCTTGTTTGCATGCTGCATGCTTGCTTGACAAAATAAACCTTTAAAATACCACAGAAAAGTGAATTTATTCATTTCCCTGAACCAATTTTGGGATCTGTTCGAATCACTAGATTAGTTTAGAAGGATTTGTCAAATCACCAGGGGCCTACTCCGGTTCTTGAATCCGATGTTTCGTTTAATTTTCGGCCGTAGGTTTTATTGATTTACTAATAGAATTACTTGTAATAACGTTTTATTTTTAATTTCATATCAAAAGTTATTTATTTATCTTCATTTCATTCGTTAATTTTTGTTCACGAAAGTTCGCAATAAATAGAAATTGTAGTATACAATCTGCGCAGTTTCGTCCGAAACTTCGTTTTTCGTTGAATTAGAGTAGACCCCAATATTTTGTTTAGGGAAATGATAAAATCATGTTGTTATTTTGACATCCACCTCCTCTTCTGTCGCACTTGCGACCGCTAGGCCAACGAGTCTATAATTTTTTTAAAAGGATCTACAATGTGATAGGGGTGGGACTTCTAACCCGTTAAGGCTGAGTACTACATCTAATTTTATCGACAAAAAAAAAATATGGGGGGTTGAACCCCTAATTGAAAATATTGAAAAATAGTGATTTTTTCGGTAAAAATAATTCACAAATGATTTTTTTCTCACCAAAACATTATCAAACATATGAAAAAAGTAATGAATTAGTTAGCCAAGGTTATTAGCTACCGTTTGTCGTTTTCTTTTTGTTTCTACGACGCGTACAACTTTTGATAAAGTAAAAAAAATATTAAAATAGCCATAATTTTTAGGGGGATTCGACCCCTTCGACCCCCGACTTTTGTCGATAAAATTTGATATAGTACTCAGCCTTAACGGGTTAGAAGTCTCACCCCTATCACATTGTATAATCTAATGCTGTTTCTCTTTTTCCAGTCGATATCTGCCAAGCAACCTCTGTGCGAACCAGAACCAGAAAAGAAGTCTAACGCGTTCTACACCACGGCCACTCAACTACCACTGTTCGCAGCGATTTTCTGCACAATTTTCAAATACATATAATTATAAATATGTCACTTAACACGTTCGTGGACAGTAACGACCACAGGCTTTTTTTTATGTTAAATGGGCCGACGTTTGGCCGCTATCTCGCCTGATGGTAAGTGATGATGCGGCCTACGATGGAGCACGTCTGCTCATAAGCAACCTATTCACTCGGGCTTTGAAGACACCCAGGTTATACCCATCAGGAAACACAGACTCCGGCAAGGAGTTCCACTCTCTAGCTGTTCGCACAAGGAAGCTTGAAGCGAAGCGCTTCGTGCGAGTGGGTGGGATATCCGTCTAGATAGCTAAAAGTAATACAATAGTACGTCTGTCGACGTATCTGTTTTTAGTTTCCTAAAATCAGTACGCCACACGACGACTGATTTCTCATACTATTGTAAAGAACAGCATGTTGTACTGTCACCACAGGTATAATTACGACTTTTGTACTGTCACTACATTATTTTACATTTTTGCATTATGTGACACTACGCCTGTGGGCAATGTACGAAAAAAGTAGTGTCTTAGTAGCTGCAACCTGTGAGATAGTATTGTCCACGAATGTGTTAATATACATCAAATACATTTAGTTAGTTCGTCATACAATTGATATGTAAGTTCTTAAAAAAAATTGTGGAGTTCCTCAGGGCTGTATACTGGGCCCTACTTTAACACGTTTGCTGCGGATCACCCATTATCGATCCGCCGCGAGACTTACCGCTATTGCGGACGTATAATGTGAGAACTTTCCGCCGGTGCGGGACATGACAGGACATTACAGTATTGGCAGGCTCAAAAGGCCCGCCACGCACTGTCTGAAAGTTTATGGCAGGCTTGTTTGGACCGCCACCGCACCAGGTGAAAGTAATACATTTTATTACCGCAGCGAAGGTGTTAAATTTAATTATTATTATGTTATCAGCTTACTCACGTAACTGTTTGACGAGGAACTCGACTAGTTTCGTAGTAGTAGCAGCGCGACACACGACGCGGTGATTGTTACGGAATGCTGCTCATGAATATGAGCCTCTAGCATGGCTTGAAACTAGTCGAGTTCCTCGCCAAACAGTTACGTGAGTAAGCCGATAACATAATAATTAATTTAGTATGTCTCACGAAATTTATAATACAATTGTACCTTAAATATCTTTATAATTATCTTTATATGGATGATGATTAAAAATCTATTTAGTCCGTCAGTTAGGCAATGAAAAAATATTAGACACGTATTTTTTTATTTTGTCATATAAGATAACAATACTTAGATAAAACGAATTGAAGTTTAGGAGTTGGAGGTGACTATGTCATTGTTAAAACAGACTTAGAAGTCACGTTACGCCGTATTTCAAATCGATATATCTTCGAAAGTATTTGTTTCCGTAAGAAAATAAAAAATACATGTGTAATGTTTTAAAATAATCTACAAGACGGCTATTGAAAAAGATTTAGTCATCCTCCCTTGCATTTGGTTATGTTTTTTCATGTGTTATTAATTTTTTTGACAAATTTCTTGTAAAATATGTCTTTTCTATTTATAAAATTTATTGTACTTTATAATAAATATAGATTTTTAGTATACTGTGTCTTTATTATTCTACTTATATCACATCATCAGCCAATAAGTGGCTACTGATGACCAAAGCCAATTACTCACACGGAGAAGGTTTTAAGCATTAACCACCACGCTTGCTCAATGCGTGTTGGCGATTTCAAACTTATGATTAGAAATTATAAGCCCAGGTTTCCTCACGATGTTTTCCTTCACCGTTTGTCAGTGGTGTCTAAATAATCTTAGAAAGTACATATAACTCGGAAAAAAGCACATTGGTACTTGCCGTTGGTAGGTTTCAAACACGCACTCTCATGTATGCTTCTCACGACGTATTTATAGGTTCTTATACTTCCTGTTAAATTAGACCACAAAATAGCTATTACATTCCATAATGTCCACGTTCGGTAGGTTTGGAGATTGCTGTTTAAGAGAATCAGATTTATGAGAGACCGCTCTCTCATTATTTCTGTTGTAATTCCTACTTAATAGGTTGCCAACGCATTTGTAACTCCTTTAGTGTTGCCGGTGTCCATGAGCGTAGCATTTGGATTCCATACATCCACACCCGCACCCGCACTCACACCATACAGATACCCCACCCCTACGCCTATACCTACCCTTTTATGTCGGTTTTCGGGTCATCGGCTCATACAGAAAGACATATCGAAACAATGTAATCAAGTATTGTATTGTGAACCTGTTTTTTTTTATGAAATCGAGCAGACGTATTACCTGATGGTAAGCAATCGCCGCCGCCCATGGACACTTGAAACACCAGAAGCTTTACAAGTGCGTTACCGGCTTTTTGGGAGTTAGGAATTAAAAAAAAGGGTTGTTCGGGAATGGGGATGGGGAAGATTGGGAAGGGGGAATTGATTGAAAAAGAGTAACCTATAGTTTCTTGCTCGTTCTTCTCCATAGGAATCTACACTTTGGAACGAGCAACTAGAGGACTGACCGACAGACAGACTACACTACTACTTATTATTATATTTGCTTTGACGTTCAAAAGTGCCTTCCTGGTCTGTTAGAAATAAATAATTTTGACTTTTGACTTTATAAACTCACAAATTTTGCGCATGTATAATAAAAAAAAATATATACAAAAAATAATCGATGAAACTACAAGCTACCGCTAATCTTATCTGGCATATATATCGGTATACTATCGCGTTTATCTGTCCACCAACATATACAACGAATACCTACTTCTGAAATTGTATCAGTTTAGAACTGAACCGTGTTAGTGATACACTCCGAAATTGCTATTGGTAAATACTTTTAACTATTTTCGTCACGCCTTTTATCCCCGAAGAGGTAGGCAGAAGTGCACATTACGGTACGTAATGCCGCTATACAATGTATAATGTACACCCACTTTTCACCATTTGTGTTATAAGTCCCATGTAATAGGGGGTGAGCCTGTTGCCATATACTGTACACAATCTTTAGGCTTAAGTCATTCTGTCTCCTGCATTAAATTCACCGAGGGAAATGGAAACATCTATTTTTCATCCCCCTAAATGTTAGTACTAAGTCGCGGACTAAGTCGCGGGCAGAAGCTAGTATTTTCATTAAAATAATCGTGTGCGTTTATACACAGGGTGTAAACGGAACGCTCACGAAAAACGCTACAATATTTTGTTTTTGTTTTTGTTATTTTAATAGTTTTTGTTTTCGTGTTATTCATGCAACATCAGCCTTATGCAGTTGATTACAACTATTATTACATAAAATAAACATTGAATTCCTTAATTATTTGAAAATCACTACATAGTATAAAACAAAGTCGCTATTTTTGTCTGTTTGCCTGTATGCTTAAATCTTTAAAACTACGCAACGGATTTTGATGCGGTTTTTTTAATAGATAGAGTGATTCAAGAGGAAGGTTTATGTGTATAATACATGCATAATATATCACCATTGCACCCATGCGAAGCTGGGGCGGGTCGCTAGTTATTTATTATATGTGGTGAATCGTTTATTACAATGATTGTTCTTATCTAAATCGTATGACTAATGTTGTTATGTCAAATGAGATAATAAGTATGAACCAACCGACTGCCTCGTTGGTCGAGTGTTCGCAAGTGCGACTGCCGGGCAAGGAGTCCCGGGTCGGGCAAAGTATTACTGGGATTTTTTCGGTTTTTCGAAAATTTCTCAGTAGTAGCACGGAGTCTGGAATTGTGACCAGTATATGGCAATAGGCTCACCCCCTATTACATGGGACTTATAATACAAATGGTAAAAAGTGGGTGTACATTGTATAGCGGCATTACGTGCCGTAATGTGCACCTCTGCCTACCCCTTCGGGGATAAAAGGCGTGACGTTGAATTGTAAATCAAGTATAAACCAACTATTAGCCATTATTTCATTATTCTTTCATTATTTTACAGGTAAAAGTGACATTTGAAAATAATTGGAGTCTTATTTTTAAACATAAATCAGTGAAATGGCGACACACGAGGCGTTCGCTGAGGCCGGTGCTAATCCGGGAATCGAAATCTGGACCATTGAGGTGAGTATACAATATAATTTAAAATAAGAAAATAGCATTTTTACAAAAACTTTTTTTGAAAGAGCCCTTTTTTTACTATAACTTTCGTGAGACATACTAAATTAATTATTATGTTATCGGCTTACTCACGTAACTATTTGACGAGGAACTCGACTAGTTTCAAGCCATGCTAGAGGCTCATATTCATGAGCAGCATTCCGCGACACACGACGCGGCGACTGTCGCTGCTACTGTCTAAACCAGTCGAGTTCCTCGTCAAACAGTTACGTGAGTAAGCCGATAACATAATAATTAAAGAGCATCTTTTTAAAAAGTTCAGCAACGTATTTGTTACACCTGACGCTTTCTAGTGTCCATGGGCGGCGGCGATTGCTTACCATCAGGTGATCCGTCTGATCGTTTACCGGCTTATACCATAAAAAAAACTAATTTGGTTTTTTTGTTTCAGCAATTTGAACCTGTCGCTATACCATCAAAATCTTATGGAAAATTTTATAATGGAGATTCATACATTGTATTAAAGGTATGTACTTATATCACATCACATCAACAGCTCGACTACCTCGTTGGTCGAGTGGTCGCAAGTGCGACTGCCGAACAAGGGGTCTCGGGTTCGATTCCCGGGTCGGGCAAAGTATTGCTGGGTATTTTTCGGTTTTTCGAAATTTTCTCAGTAGTAGCACGGAGTCTGGAAATGTACCCAGTATTTGGCAATAGGTTCTCTCCCTATTTCATGGGACTTATAACATGAATTGTAAAAAGTGTGTGTACATTGTACAGTGGCATTACGTGCCATAATGCGCACCTCTGCTTACCCCTTGGGGAATAAAAGGCGTGAGTACAAAAAATAGAAAAAAAAAACCTTTAAACCCTTAAATTTTTATGACTTTGACTGCCAATATAAATCTGTTGAAGGCAAATACTCCGCTAGTGCCGGTCACTTTTGCCCCCCATGGCGTTTAATGTGTTAACAAGCACTCAATTACAATTTCTGTCCTCAGACATCAGGCCAATCCAACGCCACATTGAGCTATGATGCCCATTTCTGGCTCGGCAGCAAAACTACCCAGGACAAGAAGGGATCAGCTGCCATCTGGACAGTCACCCTGGATGATATGTTGGGCGGCAAGGCAGTGCATCATCGGGAGGTGCAGGGCCACGAGTCCAGCAGGTTCCTCGGGTATTTTAAACCTGGTATGGTTTATTTTATTATTAAGTTGTATTGCTTTACGTGCCGTAACAAACTCCATCATCGGAGACGTAATCGTCCCCATCTCGAATCTAGAATTTGCAATCTCCAATTTCCAATCTTCAATCTCCAACCCCCAATCTCCAACCCCCCAAGTTCATGTATTTTTTTGAGTCAATCACCCAATGACTTCTCCCCCCTTGGACGAGGCTAAAGGGAGTGTCAGACTCTTACTGACCCCGTAAAGTGTCACGCATTATGTCAAATGGAAATCCAGTTATGACATCTCCTGGTAAAGTTTATTGGTAGAATTGTTGCGTCTATACATTACTATTGCCTTCAGTGTCGTGGGTGTGTTTACAAACACTTCCATATTATTCGCAACTGATTCTTTTTTTTTTTGAGGGATAAAATCACCCAATGACTTCTCCCGCCTTGGGCGAGACGAGAGGGAGTGTCAGACTCTTACTGACTAAATACCACCCCGTTCCTACTCCTGCTTTTCGAGCCGGAGCCTCAGTAACCCGCTAGGCAGTCCAGCTCCGGGATATATTTCATGATGACATCTGTATATTTCAGCCATTAGATACATGGAAGGCGGTAACGAGTCAGGTTTCACTGAAGTGGAAACCAACGCGGGAGCTGAGAAGAGACTCCTAAAGCTTTCAGGATGTGAAAACATGAGGATTGAGGAGGTAAGTTTATTTTTAATTGAGCAGACGTATCACCTGATGGTAAGCAATCGCCGCCGCCCATGGACACTTGAAACATCAGAGGCGTTACAAGTGCGTTGCCGGCGTTTTGGGAGTTAGGAATTTAAGGGTTGTTGTTCAGGTATTGGTAAGATTGGGAAGTTTAGGACAGGGGGAATTGGGCCTCCGGTAACCTCACTCACACAACGCAAGCGTTGTTTCACGTCGGTTTTCTGTGAGGCCGTGGTATCACTCCGGTGGAGCCGGCCCATTCGTGCCAAAGCAGGGCTCTCCCACACTCAAGTGAGAGGAGAAAGAGCTAGTGGTGGCGCTACTGTCGAGTAACAGGGTCTACGGTTTAGTTATCGGATAGGGGTAGAGTGGACTTCCCTTGGGTACGAACGTCGGTTCGAATCCACGTTCCTAATCCGTGCAGCCAGGGAATGGAACAATCTGCCGGCTTCTATCTTTCCTGACAAATACAACCCGGGTCTTTTCAAGGTCAGAGTGAATAGGTACTTTCTAAGTCTGTGTGCTCCATCCTCGGCCACATCTTCGCTTCGCCGTCCTGGCAGTAAGCGGGTTGGTGGCCAAACGCAGACTTATCAACGTTAAAAAAAAATAAAGCAAAGTATTGTTAGTGTTTTTGAAAGTGGTTTAAGTGTGGGAGAATGGTTTTCGGCACTGCAGTGCCGGCTCGACCGGAGTGATACCACGGCCGAGCAGAAAATCGACGTGAAACAACGCTTGCGTTGTGTTTCGTTGTGTGCATTAGATTACCGGATCCCCGATTCCCCAACAACCCTTAAATTCCTAACTCCCAAAAGGCCGGCAACGCAATTGTAACGCCTCTGATGTTTCAAATGTCCATGGACGGCGGCGATTGCTTACCATCAGGTGATCCGTCTGCTCGTTTACCGGCTTATACCATAAAACAAAGTCTATTTAGTCAAAACATTAAAAAGTCAAGGCTAAACATATTGACTAAATATCGATTAGATAATACAATATAATTATAATATAATCACTGATAAATATTCATATACTAGCTGTGGCCTCCGACTTCGTCCGCGTAGAAAGTTAATGACTTCTGACAGAATTTTAATTTATTATTATTTTCCAAGAAAACAAGATTATTTTTAACGTAAAAGTAATTTAAGTTTTTTGATGGAACACGAGCAGACGGGTCAGCTTATGGTAATACGCCGCCGCCCATGGACCCTTGAAACACCAGAGGCGTTACAAGGGCGTTGCCGGCCTTTTGGGGGTTAAGAATTTAAGGGTTGTTAGGGAATCGGGGATTGGGAAGATTGGGGAATTGGCACGTTTCACGCCGGTTTTGGTGAGGCCGTGGTATCACTCCGGTCGAGCCGGCCACTGCTGGGCTATTTCGGATTTTCGAAAAAATTTCATTCGCTCGCACGGGGTCTAAAATTGTGTCCAGTATATGGCAATAGGCTCACCCCCTATTACATGGGACTTATAACACAAATGGTGAAAAGTGTGTGTACATTGTATAGCGGCATTACGTGTCGTAATGTGCACTTCTGCCTACCCCTTCGGAGATAAAAGGCGTGATGTTACGATTACCTTTTTTATTATCATAAAGATTAAAAAATATTTTGTTAAATGATTTCATTTATTTAGTAAACGAAATGACTGCATTAAATAAAAAGATAGATAGGTATTGATAGTAGCTAATAATGCAAGAATTGCAACATATTATTTCTGATAAACTATCATTTGTTATCATAATCATAATATGTGCTAATGATTACATTTGTGCCGCATCGTATGTTTTTTTCTACATCCTTTTATTTAACTTACAATATAGATATTTATAAAGTATGGAGATCACTCATATAATTTAAATGAAACGAGTAATACTCGTCCACAGAAGCATATTACAACTAAAAAATATTTCAACTAAAACAGAAAAAAATTGTCAAAACAAAATAAATAATTAAATTAATCAAGTATTATATTCTGTATGAACAGCTCCATGTACCTTGACCACAGAAGAGCTGTAATGTTGTAGATTGTCTAGGAATGTTACGGACATGCGGCGCGGCTGTTACAATGCCGTATTTGTAAAGAGTGTTCAAATTAGCTCAAAGAGAATATTGCACTTTTTGGCTTAACTATTTTGCAAATGGTTCGACGTTTAGCCGCTATCTCGCCTGGGAACGGGGTGGTTTTTAGTCAGTAAGATTCTGACACTCCCTTTCGCCTCGCCCAGGGCGGGAGAAGTCACAGGATGACTTTCCCCCCTCAAAAAAAAAAAAAAGAAACGTGACCAAGAGAGGTGACTTCATTCAACAAAATGTATTCTTCTAATTGCACCACTTTTCTCCTCACCAGGTACCAGCCGAATCCTCATCCCTGACCAAAGACCACTGCTTCATTCTGGAGGTGGACCATGACATCTTCGTCCTGATGCCCGAAGGTGCGAAGGCTACTCAAAGAAGGAAGATCATCAGCGTGGCCAACCAGCTCAGAGATGACAATCATAATGGAAGAGCTACCATTGAAATTATTGGTAAAGAAATAACTATTTTTTATGTATGGTATAAGCCGGTAAACGAGCAGACGGATCACCTGATGGTAAGCAATCGCCGCTGCTCGTGGACACTTGAAACACCAGAGGCGTTACAAGTGCGTTGCCGACCTTTTCGGGGTTAGGAATTTAAGGGTTGTTGGGGAATCGGGGATTGGGAAGGGAACCTCTCTCACATAACGCAAGCGTTGTTTCACGTCGGTGTTCTGTGAGGCCGTGGTATCTACAAGACCGAGATTACAATAAAAATGAGTCATCTACATTATTGTTTTATCAGTTCCAATATCAGGGACAGGAAAATACTATCTTTATATTTATATTTTTGCGGATTTATTATACACTGGTGCATAGATATGATGTACATATATCAAAAATGATAAGATTTGTATAAAAAAGAAGTACCTACCGGCTGATAGAGAAAAATTGGTCTTCCTGCCCGTATCTTATGTTTTATTTTCGGTTGCATTCGTCAACCATTATCAATCGTTTTTATATTTTATTGCCGCACACTAGAATTTTCTCCTGTGTCGTGGGTGCGTTTACAAACATACAAGTTCACATACACATGACACCCAGACCCGAAACAACAATATGTGGATCACACAAAGATTTGCTCTGTGCGAGAATCAAACCCACTAAACGTGGTACGGCACCCTGTTGCCCTGTCACCGCGCCAACCGTGCAGTCGAAATAATAGTTACACTGCTGGACTATGGGCCACCTCTACATAAGAGGGGTTGCCATAATCTCCGCAGGCAGGCGGGTTGGAGATCGCAGTGTAAAAGGTTCAGGTTTATCAGAGAGCGCTGCTGCACGGTCTCTGTTATACATATAGTTTCAAGAAGAGTAGGGGCTACTGTATTTTAGTCTAGCGTTTCCACACGGCTAATCCTACTCAATCTAAATTAATTATTATGTTATCGGCTTACTCACGTATTTGTTTGACGAGGAACTCGACTTGTGTCAAGCCATGCTAGAGGCATGAGCGCGGCGATTGCCGCGTCGTGTGTCGCGGAATGCTGCTCATGAATATGAGCCTCTGAGCAACTAATCGAGTTCCTCATCGATCAGTTACGTGAGTAAGCCGATAACATAATAATTAATTTAGTATGTCTCACGAAACCTACTCAATCTGTTCAATCTCCCCCAAATATGTGTTTTTTTTCTTTAACTTAAAACTCGCAGAAATCAGAGATTCACATCATATTACAGTCCGATAGCTTACCATCAGGTGATCCGTCTGCTCGTTTACCGGTTTATACCATAAAAAAAAGAAACATGCACTTATCACCAATGAAACCGTTGATCCAATACACGTATGAGTAGACATAAAAAACTGTTCAGATTATAATGTATTCATTCTTTTTACAGATGAATTCTCATCCGATGAAGACTATGACCAATTCTTCCAAGCCCTTGGATCAGGATCCAAAGATGAAATCGCAAGCGATGATTCTGGCACAGTAAGTATTTTATACAGTGACTCGTGTAGTGTAGAGATTGGCCAGTCAACTGATGGTAACGTGGACAGTCCAGGCGATACGTACTTAGGTATCGTCATAAGCTAATGGTAACATGTAAACAGTGACTCGTGTAGTGTAGAGATTGTCCGGTCAACTGATGGTAGCGTGGACTGTCCAGGCGATACGTACTTAGGTATCGTCATGAGCTAATGGTAACATGTAAACAGTGACTCGTGTAGTGTAGAGATTGTCCAGTCAACTGATGGTAGCGTGGACTGTCCAGGCGATACGTACTTAGGTATCGTCATGAGCTAATGGTAACATGTAAACAGTGACTCGTGTAGTGTAGATGTCCAGTCAACTGATGGTAGCGTTTGTATTATACTGCCCTTTCTCTTCCAGACTTACTACCGTGATGATATTTCTGCTGTCTATCTGTACCGAGTGATGCTGGGCGATGGTTTCGATGTGGTGGCCCTGAATAAACCATACAAGCAGAGCCATTTGACTTCTGATGTAAGTATTTTAATCGTAATCATCATTATAACACTATTTCTGTTCATTAACATAGGCCTCCCGATTGAGCCATTGAGCTTAAGGGTGCTTTTCTACCAGAGATGTGCTATGTAGCTATGTTACGAAGATGTAATAAGCTGTGAAACTATGTGACCGTTTTCACTGATACTAAGCTATGTAGCTGTAGGAAGGAAGATGCGCAGCTCGAGTATGCGATGTATCGATAGTAGGGAAGCCCGGATAGCACGCATCTCTCCATATAAAAAACACAGCTTAGCTAAGTCCGTTTCCACTAGTGCCTAGCCATGTGAGCCAATGAATATGATTCTTGGAAGCCAAACGCATCCACAGCAACGTAGCATAGCACATGTGGAAAAGCACGCAGATTCTTGATATTATGTATTTCTGCATATTCAAGGATATTATGCCTTGAATCAATAGTTTGGTTAGGTCGCTGAAGGGGGTATACTTGACCCCGTGGTGTTCACATGGTTGCTGAGACGATGTGTCATGGACACGGTGCGACGGCTGACGACACGAACCTGTGCCTTGATTCTATTTCATAATCAAACCTGAATTTGCTGCGCGGCATAAGTACATAAGAGACTTCCTCCAAAATTAAACAATTCAGCCGATCCTATTTCTAATGCTGTTACTCTATTTACAGGAAGTCTTCATCCTGGACACTCCTTGCTCAGGAGTGTACATCTGGATCGGCTCTGAAGTTAGCGCCGATATCAGGAAGGCATACCACGATATCGCGAACCAGTACTTCGAGGCTAAGAACTATCCGTCTTGGGTGAGTATTGTCTTTCTTCTTTCTTTCTTTCTTTCTTTTATCTAGTATCTAGTATATGGCAATAGGCTCACCCCCTATTACATGGGACTTATAATACAAACGGTGAAAAGTGGGTGTACAAATTGCAACGATAACTAGTATACACCAACACATCGGCACAACTATCGCTACACAATATCCCTGTGTGGGTATTCCGTAGTAATGTGCATAAAAACGTTTGACCATTACGCACACATTGGTATATATTATAAATTTTGTGTCGGTATATGTATTTTTATAATTTAATAGATGGGTAAGGTTAAAAATATTTACAATTGATGATATGGTTCAACATTTTCACTGAACTAGACGTAGTGCTCGTAGACGAGTGGTTTAACGAGCTTACTCTAATCGTCTCCATCTACGCCGATGTGGGTTCGAAACCAGCAAAACGTATTTTTTAGATGTATTTTATTTCGTTGTTTGTCTTTGTTAAGTTTATTTTTGTTTTCTGTATAATAAAATCAGACTATAAAAGAAGCATTTAAGTCGGTAAATAAAACGATATCTATTTTATTACATATAATTTATTTATATAGAAATAAAGTATAAATATTGGATATAAATCAAATAAAAAATGTTATTAATTGTTTTCATAAACAATTTTTTATTAATTAATGATTATTACAAAAAAAATATTATTAAATATTAATTTTTATTATTAATTAAACAATAATAAATTAAATTTTAATATTGTATATTACTTATTATTAAACAATAAGAAACATTATATATATTTTTTTTAAATATTAAAATTTAAAAAAAAAGTATTAAAAAATAAAATTATTATAAAAATTTAATTAAAACATTTTTTTCCAAATTTCCGCTTCACAGTAAATATTGTTATTTCTTGAAATTAGCAAATTATTGTTATTAGAATTCTCCATTTTGTGTTTTAAGGCGGTTGCTATAAGATTCAATATTGAGTGGGCAATATGTTAGCAAAAAATGTGACGTGACAAATAAGTTTTTAACATCATTTCGAATCATATTCTAAGTTGGTTAAGGATGAGCGTAAATATAATGTTTCAAATTAGTTGAACAGCAGTTACATAAGTTATTAAAATGAGAAGTGAAGTGAATCAACATGTTGAATAGAAAGAAATTATGACAATTTCTAACCGCATAACAATAACATCACTTCACCGTATTTTCTAGACTGCATTATAATATTATGTTAAAAATATAAACATTGTAGTTAATTTGGACTATATATAATTTGGCTGATGGCTCAGTAACTGATTCAGAAATCGATATAAGTCAGCGTTAACCCAAAAAAAAATTCAATACAAATAAATTTCAACTTTATGCTGCTAGCATGAAATTAATTCTTTACATCGGTAAATATAACCACATTATTAGCCCTATTAAAATTTATAAAACTTCTGGCAAAATTTTATCGCTGTTCCTGGTGCATTGTGGGCAGTAATATCTTTTTGGGTGGCTTCCTGCACCTTAAACCAGAATACAGGTGCCTCCTTATTGTTTGCGTGAAGACATCGAGTGCCGTTGCTGTAGTGCGCGTTGAAAAAGGGATCAACCTTATGCCTGGCTACGATGTCGTAGTGCCGAGCTGACGAATTTGCCTTCGGCTTCGGCCCAGCTTGGCAATTTTCAATATCACCAGTCTCCGCATATCTGCGCACCCATAACTGCATGGACTTACACTATTAAACAAAAATATATTATTTAAAATACCACGAAACTCTATAAAGTTATTTATCAATAGGAATAAAATATAACTACAAGTAGCTTTAGTTGTAAACACAATAATTATACAATATTTTATAATCAACATATATATATAGGTTTACACAGTAATAAAATGCTACTAAAATCCTTTAAGTTACAACAGGATTAATTAAAAATTATCCATTATAAGGATATTTAAGAAAATATTATTATTAGTATCCTATTAATATAAATTAAAATAGATTAAGTTTTAAATTTATTAAACAATAATTAAATAATTATTTATTCTTAATAATAAATTCATCAATAATAATAAAAAAGTATTCATTATTCAAATATTAATATTCATTAATTTTTTTATGTTATTATTTTATTATATTTATAAAACATAAAATAATAACATTATTTTATTATATTTAAAAATATAGAGAACTTAAATAAATAAGTGAAAATAATTAATTCAATCAATTACCCAGAATATCAACATAATAATTATCTTATTTACTCACCGATATCGTTAAGCGCCTTTCTATTTCACTAAAGAAAAGATCTATCTAAAACAAATTTTTTGTTCGTGCAAAATAATTACTTCTGCCTTTTTCAAATTTGTGAAGTGTTGAGACATGTTGAGCTTTACACACGAATTATGTAGCAATAAACTATGAAAATGAAATGCTCATAAATTGACAACTAAGAATATAATTTTATTTTGTAAGTTGGGTGATTTGGAAAATATTTAAAGAATTGACGGTAGTTACTTTATAAACGGGCTAAATAAAATGACCCGAGAGTTCCGTGGTCGCCACAAACATTACAAATTTAATACTCAAGTATCGAATGATTAGAAATTTAGAATTAGATGTTGTTTAAAAATATTTGGTAAACACTACAAAAAGAACTCGTTGTTGCTGGGTTCGATCCTGCGACACTTTGCCTGAAGACTCAAAGCGTTAACCATTACGCCAAACGTGCAATTAATAAGTGTTTCGAAATATTGTAATGGATTCAATAACATAAATATACGACGAGAAGATTCCTTTAGATATATTTGTATGGGTATAATTTGTGTAGCTCGATCGTTCGTTGTTCGATTTATTAAATGTTTGTTAAGTATTATTTTTATCTCTACCCTTGTTTTTATTCATAAAATCTTTTACGAAATTCTTACATATACCGACACAATAATTTATAGTATATACCAATGTGTGCGTAATTAAGAAACGTTTTTATGCACATTACTACGGAATACCCACACAGGGATATTGTGTAGCGATAGTTGTGTCGATGTGTTGGTGTATACTAGTTATCGTTGCAATTTGTACATTGTACAGTGACATTATGTGCCGTAATGTATAATTTTTTTTTTGAAAAACCGAGATTTTCTTGGAAATCCCGATAATACTTTGCCCGACAGTATACCGTAATGGCACTTGCGACTACTCGGCCAACGATGCAGTCTCTTATTATTCCATTTTTTATGGAATTAAGATGGCAAAAAAAGAAATCAGCTCCGTCCATGGACGGCCGTCAGCGGCGGCGTCAGAACGTAAGCCCACATGCCCGCACCGTACGCACCGTACGCAACGCACGCAACGGATTTTAGTTTATCTTGTATAGAAACTCATACAACTGCGTCCTCTGATACGCAGCGTACGGACCGCATCATCGGCAATGTCTACATGCGATACGTACCGTACGTCATACGAAATGCCGATGGCAAAAATCCAAGTGAAAGTGGTATCGGCAATCCAATTGCTGATACTCGCGTCGGCAATCCGATCGCTGTCGATATAGTGGACGCAGACTAATAAAAATATCCGTTTAATGCGATCCGTCCGATGCGGGCCTGTGAACGCTTACCTTGATTAGACTCTTTTTGAAACTGATTGATCTAGATTGTATATTGTATTTCCAGGTGAACGTGACGAAGGTGGCTGAAGGCTCCGAGTGCTCGACCTTCAAGCAATACTTCGTCAGCTGGAACACTGTCATCACCAGGAGTATGGGAGCCGTCTCCGATGGTAAATATCTTTTTTTATGGTAAACGAGCAGACGGATCACCTGATGGTAAGCAATCGCCGCCGCCCATGGATACCTGAAACAACAGAGACGTTACAAGTGCGTTGCTGTTCTTTTGAGGGCTAGGAATTTAGGGATATAAGGATTGGGAAGATTGGGGAGGGGGTAATTGGGCCTTTGGTAACCTCACTCACACAACGCAAGCGTTGTTTCACGTCGGTTTTCTGTGAGGCCGTGGTATCACTCCGGTCGAGCCGGCCCATTCGTGCCCACTCTTACGAAGCGCTTTGTTTTAAGTTTCCTTGTGCGAACTGCTAGGGAGTGGAACTCCTTGTCGGAGTCTGTGTTTCCTGATGGGTATAACCTGGGTGTCTTCAAAGCCCGAGTGAATAGGTTGCTCATGGGCAGATGTGCTCCATCGTAGGCCGCATCATCACTTACCATCAAGCGAGATAGCGGCCAAACGTCGACACATCAAATGTAAAGTTCTAAGAATCCCTGACTTCTCCTTAGATGCTGGATACGACTCTGATGATGCTGAGCAGAACCAGAAGGTGGCTCAGTACATCGGTAAGAGTGCGGCTGCGAGGGAGTACATGCCTGATAACGGAGAGGGATCTCTTACTGTCACCAGGTAAGTAATCTTTTTTTGTGTATTATTTTATACTAACTACTTCCGCGCGGTTTCATTCACTCTGCTCGGCTCCTATTGGTCATAGCGTGATGTTTTATATCTTATAGCCTTCCCTGATAAATGTACTATCCAACACAAAAATAAAATTATTCAATTCGGACCAGTAGTTCCGGAGATAAGCGCGTTCAAACAAACAAACAAACAAACAATCAAACAAACAAACTCTTCAGCTTTATAATATTAGTATAGATTGATGCACTACATTCGTTTAGTTTTTAAAAATGCGTTCAGTCAGGATCATGCAATAGTATACTCTAAAACGTAAAACTTAACTAGACTTTAAGTGTGTGCTCGCCGTGCTTTAGTACAGCAGGGCCGGTTCGACCGGAGTGATGCCACACTCTCACAGTACACCGACGCGAAACAATGCTTGCGTTGTGTGAGTGAGGCTACCGGAGGTCCAATTACCCCCTTCTCAATCCCCCATGCCCCAATAACCCGTAAAATCCTAACCCCCAAAAGGCCCGCAAAGCACTTGTAACGCCTCTGGTGTTTCGAGCGTCCTTGGGCGGCGGCGATTGCTTACCATCAGGAGATCTATATGCTCGTTTACTGGCTTATTCCATAAAAAAATATATTGAGTTATCTTTTTTTATGAAACAATCCGGTAATCGAGCAGACGTATTACCTGACGGTAAGCAATCGCCGCCGCCCATGGACACTTGAAACACCAGAGGTGTTACAAGTGCGTTGCCGACCTTTTGGAAGTTAGGAATTTAAAGGATGTTGTTTGGGAATCAGAGATTGGGAAGGGGGGAATTGGGCCTCCGGTAACACAACGCAAGCGTTGTTTCACATCGGTTTTCTGCTCCTCCGTGGTATCACTCCGTTCGAACCAGCCCATTCGTGCCGAAGCATGGCTCTCCCACACTTCTATGTCTATGTGCGACTTCTGTCATCACCACAATCTGTTCCTTAATCCCCAGGGTTGGTGACGGCGCTGATGTGACCGAGGACTTCACCTCGGGCTGCGGCATGCTGTACCAGAGCGAGGTCTATGTGGTCAAGTATACGTATACCGAGGAAGATGGAGAGGATAACTACATTGTGTATTACTGGATTGTGAGTATTTTTTTAATAAAACGTAATGATCAAGTAGATTTATATTTCAGCCATGATCGTCCCACTGCAGGGCAAAGGTCTCCCTACCTTTCTTCCACTAAGCAACAGCAACGTCACGCCTTTTTATCCCCGAAGGGGTAGGCAGAGGTGCACATTATGGCATGTAATGCCGCTATACAATGTACACCCACTTTTCACAATTTATGTTCTAAGTCCCATGTAATAGGGGGTGAGCGTATTGCCATATACTGGGCACAATTCCAGACTACGTGCTACCACTGAGAAATATTCGAAAAACCGAAAAAAGCCCAGTAATACTTTGCCCGACCCGGGAATCGAACCCGAGACCCCTTGTTCGGCAGTCGCACTTGCGACCACTCGACCAACGAGGCAGCCATACAGTCAGACAGAGGTGTACCTCTGCCTACTTCTTCGGGGATAAAAGGCATGACGTTGCCTGTACTGATATACAGTATGGAGAAAACTCATATATGAATTTTTCCTCCCTTCTCTCTTTCCAGGGTTCCAAAGCGTCAGCTGACGACAAGCAGGCGGGTGCTGAGCTGGTGGCTCAGCTGGAAGACGAGCTCGGAGACGATGCTGCAGTCGTGAAGGTGCCTCAAGGAAAGGAGCCGAGACATTTCCTCATTATCTTCAAAGGTAGGTCTCTCCATCATCATGTGGTGGCAATTAAATGGCAGTGCAGATGGGAATCTTCTACCAAGGGCCGCCACCTCTATCAGTTCTTTCCATCCGTGCATGAGCGACTGGAGAGGACATGGTTGGAGGTGGATCACTGTGTTGCCCAATTTCTTACTGGCCATGGCAACTTTAAAAGCAAATTGTTCTCATTTAAACTCGTTGATTCACCATGGTGCCAATGTTCGACAGCGGAGTTGCAACATGAGCAATCCGCCCATCACATACTCTGGGAGTGTGGTCTCTGGCAATCTGAGCGTAACACTATGTTAGATAATTTAATTGTTTCATCATTCCTCTATTCTTTTATCATTTTTTTGTATATTTATTTATTTATTTTATACTTTATTGCACACATACATGAAAAAGTTTACATTTTATTTGAAATTTGAGTACATTAGGCGGTCTTATCACACACGGCGATTTCTTCTAGACAACCTGTGGATGGCATTTTTTAAATGAATACATACCATAATAATATATGGGGAGACCTCTTATGACTTAATTTTAATCACATATTTGTTATCATCTTGGCTGACAATATACGAAAAATGAGCGTATCAGGCATTACAGCTCTTCTGTGTCCAGTATATGGCAATAGACTCACCGCCTATTACATGGGACTTATAACACAAATGGTGAAAAGTGGGTGTACATTGTAGATTGGCAATTAAATGCCGTTATCTGCACCTCTGCCTACCCCTTCGGAGATAAACGGCATGATGATACGAAATATAATATTCATACACAATTTATACAATAAAGAATTAAATTAGACTAATACATAACCACTCTTTCAATATTTAAGTCATCCGTTTAGTACTATAATTTACCGACTCCAAACTTGAGTGACATCACAGCTTCACAGAATAACGATCAAAGCATACTGTGTACAGTGATATGGAACATAAAATAAACAAAGGAACGCGGTCCCATTTGGGCGCCAACTCACACCAACTCAAACTGGCGCCCGACAGGGACTGCACTCTATAAAACAAAATTTTCCATTATTTTTCTATTATAACTTCACGACTTTAATCCCCGTAGGGGTAGGCAGAAGTGCACATTATGGCACATAATGCTAATGTATTACATTTCACAATTTATGTTGTAAGTCCCATGTAATAGGTGGTGAGCCATATACCGGGCACATTTCCAGACTCCGTGCTACCACTGAGAAATTTTCAAAAACCCAAAAAAAGCCCAGTGATACTTACAATCAATCGAACCCGAGCCCCCTTGTCCGGCAGTCGCGCTTGCGACCACTCAAACAACGAGGCAGTCAAAATAATTTGAATTAAACATTAAAATACAAAGCGACGTTGTCCCATTTGGGCGCCAAAACACACCAACACAAACTGGCGCCCAACCGGGACTGCGCTGTCTAAAACAAAATTATTCAAAAATTAAAATTAGTCCGGTCAAATTAGACATTTGACCCACGACAAATTCACACCTAGCTGAAAATTGGTACAAATGTTTAAATCACAATTATAAACATTGTGTCAAAAATGCCCATTTGATCCTGTTTAAGGAAAAAATTTTGCGGGATTTTTTTTTAACTTGAGACGGGATATTTACCATGTTTATCTATTTCTTTGAGTTTCCTATATTTCGGCACTTGTAAAACAGTTAATAGTCAGTAACCATGTCCTTTTAAAGACTTATAAAATTATTTTAAAGTTTTATAAAACTCGATAGTCTCACGACAACGAGTTTCTACAAAAAATCTATGTTGATATGAAATACTACTGCCGGACCAACCTGATCAACCTGAACCTGATTATTTTATGTATATTATATTGAAATGCCAAGCCGATCGCGCACCCTAACCGAACACGTGGAACGAAACCATAGCGCGATTCAGGAAATGTACGGAATTGTACAACGCCATCTATCGAGCGTGGAGACAACGTTATTTAGGCAAATTTGGTTTTTATTTAAAGGGTGTTTAGCTGTGATATTGCTGGTTATTTTTTGTTATTGATAGTTTAATATATTTAGACTCTTGTTATCGTGTTGTGGAAGGCTAAAATCAGTCGTAAACATTCTAATAAATCCACTTAAGACTCAGTCTTAACCGTAATCCTAATAGGGATGATGACGGGGTATGAAAATTAAGAATCTATTTAGTCCGTCAGTTAGGTAATGAAAGAAAGAGAAAAATCATTTTATTTTGTCGTATAAGATAACAATACTTAGATAAATCGAATCAAAGTTTAGGAGTGGAAGCAAATACGTCATTTCTACGTATAAAACATACCTAGAAGTGACTTCACGCGATATTTCAAATCAATATATATCTTCGAAAGTATTTGTTTCCGTAAGGAAATAAAAAATACGTGTTTAATGTTTTAAAATAATCTACAAGACGGACATTAAAATAAAAATTAGTCTGAATCTACCCTATTTGGAAGCGTTCAAAAAATTAAGGCTCTATGTGATAGGGTCGCTAAAAAACAGACGGGAGCCGCCCATAGACACCCGCAACACTAGAGGCGTTACAATTGCGTTGCCTTTTGGGGGTTAGGTTAGTAATTTAAGGGGTGTTTCTCATCCACACACAACACTGGCATCACGCTGGTTTTCTGTGAGGCCGTGGTATCACTCCGGTCGAGCCGGCCCATTCGAAGCATGGCTCTCCCACGCAATACTTAGTAAAGATTACTCTTTACAGGAAACCTGGCCATCGTATTTGGAGGCAAGGACACTGACTACAAGCCCACCAACGCTGAAGGAAACTATGATGAAAACAGTACACGTCTGTTTAGGGTAAAAACTAATCTATACTATGCTATGCTAATATTATAAAGCTGAAGAGTTTGTTTATTTGATTGTTTGTTTGTTTGAATGCACTAATCTCTGGAACTACTGGTCCGAATTGAATAAATATTTTTGTGTTGGATAGTACATTTATCGAGGAAGGCTATAGGCTATAAAACATCACGCTATGACCAATAGAAGTTAAGCAGAGCGGGTGAAACCGCGCGGAAGTAGCTAGTTACATTTATAAGATCAGCTCTTTTAACCAGTTTTTTTATGGAATAAGCCGATAAACGAGCATACGATCACCTGATGGTAAGTTGTCGCCCATGGACACCCGAAACACTAGAGGCCTTACAAGTGCGTTGCCGGACTTTTGGGGTTTAGGAATTTAATGGTTGTTGGGGAATTGGGAAGATTGGGAAGAGGAGTACTGCCTCCGGTAACCTCACTCACACAAAGGAACACAACGCAAGGATTGTTTTACGTCTTGAATTATTTGTAGAAGTTCAGGGAAGGTTAAAAAGGTGACATTTTTTTTAAAGTGCTACGATGTTTGCCGGTTCTGCTGGTAAACTAATATACTCCCTATGTCCTCAGGTGGAAGGCACAGATTTGAGCGACATGCGAGCCGTTCAGGTCGGAGAGACGGCTGATAACTTGGAAGATGATGATGTCTACGTGCTAGAGTTAGCTGACATTGTCTATGTGTGGATTGGAAACGTAAGAATTTTTATTTTAATAACCGCCGTACTGAGAGTAATTGAATGGTTACTTAACCCTTGTTCTTAGGAATTCTTTTCGGTATAAAATCGTTACTAAGGAATAGTTTAAGTAACCATTACCTAAATGTTAAAAAGTGCATATTAAAATATACATAATACGCACTAAAAACTGCCATTCTATTCAATAACTGTCAATTGGAACTTTCGAAGTGAGCTCGATCGCATTCACACCCTTCATAGCGTTTAATCTTGAATCAATATGTCAATACATTTCAACACACAACTTCACGCCTTTTATCCCCAAAAGTGCACATTACGGCACGTAATGCCGCTATACAATGTACACCCACTTTTCACCATTTTGTGTTAAAGTCCCATGTAATAGGGGTGAGCCTATTGCCATATCCTGGACAAACTATACAACCCTAATCGTAGCTGGTAAAATAGCATTCAGAGTACGGAATATAAAGCCAAAGTCAATATACTTTTTCGTCTACAAACGAAAATCAATACAATTAATTATAATGTTATCGACTTACTCACGTAACGTTTTGACGAGGAACTCGACTAGTTTCAAGTCATGCTAGAGACTCACTCATGAGAAGCATTCCGCGACATACGACGGAGCCGCGGCGATTGTCGCGCTGCAATCGCTGCGTCGTGTGAGCCTCTAGCATGGCTTGAAACTAGTCGAATTCCTCGTCAAACAGTTACGTGAGTAAGCCGATAACATATAATAATTAATTTAGTATGTCTCACGAAAGTTATAATAAAACCAATTTGTAGAAGAAGATAAAATAGCGTTTGTTTCACACATAGTGCCCACATATAGGTATTATGTACACTTATCAATTCCATTTGTCTCCAGGAATCGAATGAGAAAGAGAAGGCGGCGGTGAAGACCTTCGTCAAGATGCTGGTAGGAGAAGAGAAGGAGATCAGCACTGTGGAGCAAGGCAGCGAGCCGGCAGAGTTCTGGGACGCTTTGGGTAAGTAAATGAATTCACTCTATACATGATCCGGAGCTGCGGACTACCTAGCGGGTTTACCGTGGCTCCGGCTCGAAAAGCAGGAGTAGGAACGGGGTGGTTTTTAGTTAGTAAGAGTCTGACACTCCCTCTCGCCTCGCCCAAGGCGGGAGAAGTCATTGGATGATATTCCACCCTCAAAAAAAAAACCTACTGAATTTGCTAAAAGTCGCGGTTTATTCGCATACATTAATGGAGAAAAGCTCTTCTAGTTTCGAGTCACAGAGGGACTCTTCATCAGTAGCGTGCGAAGACGTGGCGACATCTACTACTAGCAGTAGGCTAGTAAAGTAATAATAAGTTGCCGCGTTTTAGTTAATTTAGTATGTCTTACGATAGTTAAGAACCATCATCCAACCACAATAACAAAACAACAAAATTTCATTAGCACGCGCGCGTAAAGTTCCAAAATACCTACCTAGTTACTAGTCTTCCGATAACGCGGGCGCCTCGCTGCTAACAGCTGATCATGTTATTGTGATAAAAATAAAACTAATGAGTATACAAAAAAAGTTTGTTTGGGAAAGTTGTTTGTAATCATGAGTACAATCACGTGTTTAAATATCGTTCACTAATTACCAGTCACCCTATATGTATAGACGCCGTCTGTTGAAAACAAAAACGGTGGGTCTCATTACAATATGTTTTACAGGTGGCGAGCCCGAAGAGAAGAGTGGTTCTGGCTGGAGGAACGCGGTGAACCGCAGAGTGACAGCCCCTCGCACCCTCACAGCTGTGAACGTCAGCATCACCAAGAAGATTACCTTCGAAGATCTCGACACGGAGTTCACGCAACAGGTAAAAAGGAGCTTTATTATAATTAATTTTACTAGCTCATTTCCTTTGCACTGGTTCCGTAATGGAGATCACCAATTACCGCTGAAAGAATGGTTCTAGTTCACAATAGGCATGTTTCCTACTAGTCAAATTCAATACTTTTTTCGAAACGTCAAAAACTATATTTTCTATGAACTTTGTATGAAATACTCTATTATGATGTCGTCAGATTTTTACGTTAAATAGCAGACTTATTTCTAGAAATTTAGAAAAAATCGAAAATTACGTACCTTGTTCATCAAATTTATGAATGGGAGTGTGATTATTTTTGAATATTTTATTGTATTGTAAAGTTGTAATAATTTATTTTTGACCCAGTCATCATCCTATTGGAGTATGAGCCTCCTCTATATGAGAACTTAAATTAATGATTATGCTATCAGCTTACTCACGTAACTGTTTGACGAGAAACTCGAGTCTCTAACGTGGCTTCTTTACGACCACCACACGTTATTGCAGTTTATTTTAATGGGAGTAAACGAGCAGACGAATCACCTGATGGTAAGCAATAGCCGCCGCCCATGGACACTTGAAACACCAGAGGTGTTACGAGTGCGTTGCCGGCCTTTTAGGGGTTAGGAATTTAAGGGTTCTTACCGAATCGGGGATTGAGAAGGTTAAGAAGGAGGGTAATTGGGCCTCCGGTAATCTCACTCACACAACGCAAGAGTTGTTTCACGTCGGTTTTCTGTGAGGCCGTGGTATCACTCCGGTGGAGCCGGCCCAGCAGTGCCGAAACATGGCGAGCCCACTCTTTTAATTAACTAGTTCTTTTACTAATATTAGATTAGTAATACTAGACCTTAATTTCTCAACTACTCCAACATTTATGTCCCAGGATCTGTCTGATGATGGAGTGTACATCCTGGACACCGGTGAGGAGCTCTACTTGTGGCAAGGAAAGAAAATTCCGGAGCGAGTCAAAATGGCCAGGAACGATATTATCAAGGTAACTTATACAACCAAGTATTAAGCAGATGTATGAAAACTAGTGGTCGCCTAGTGGTCGAAATTCGACCATATACGATTTAATTTACAATACCACTTAACATACGTTCAAGGATAATTTTTATTTAACGAATTGCTATTACTTTTGTAAAATTCAAATTAATATATTCCGGCGCATCATGAACAGGAAAACTCTATTCATATGAGACGTGAGAATATCATCACAATGTCTGTCGATTTTGACGTTTTGTCAAATACGATCAGATACTATGCATGTGTGTGTAATGTTTTATTTATTGATTTAATGTACTTTATAAGCATTATTTTTTAAAAATATTAGCGTTCTGCACTTCTCCTACACATAAACTATAAGTGTGCCAAATTTTATTCTCCTACGTCTGCGCAATTTTCGTAAAAAGCGGTCCTAAGTTTTTGCATCACGTATTAATATATAGATTCTACACTGGCGCCCAACCGGGCCTAGTTCAAATGTCTTAGTGGACCCAGTTGGGCGCCAATTCATTTACCAAATCGTCAGAAATCATTAGCTGCAAAAAAAGTTAAATACGTTTTTAACTATACCGTACATGCGAATAAACATGGATAGACAATCCCAACGAACAACAGTTGGGCAGAAAGCTGCCAGACACGATCACCGCCTGGTCGGAGGATACTGCTTTACTGACAAATAAAGTTAAAGCATGTATTTCAATTAATCCTAAATTAGGCACTTTTGAAATGTCAAATTCAATTGTCCGTCAGTCTGTCTGTCTGTCAGTCGGTGCTCGTTACAAAGTGTGTACCTACTTAAAGAACTTTACTCTCTGTTCCCTAAAATAATAAGACTTCTATTGCTAATCTTCTCTTCTATTCTTCTCCAGGAGTACATAGAAGATGATGGCTTGGACCGTACGGTGGACAACGCTTTGGTGGTCTTCGTCAAGCAGGGAGAGGAACCGGGAGCTTTCCGGAAACTCTTCCCCGAGTGGGACACTGCTATGTGGGATGTAAGTAAACATTGGATATTAATAGGGTAGCGGTGATCCGGAGCTGCGGACTACCTAGCGGGTTTACCGGGGCTTCGACTCGAAAAACAATAGAAGGAACGGGGTGGTTTTTAGTCAGTAAGAGTCTGACACTCCCACTCGCCTCGCCCAAGGTCATTGGCTAATTTCCCGCCTCAAAAAAAAAAAAAAAAGAGTGTGGCGGTGTGTGATTTAAGGGTGTTACCACACCAATCGAGCGATCGTCGATGATAAATGATATTAATTTTTGCAAATAGGTTACAATGTAACTCTTTTACACGTCAATCTCTTAAATAACTAGATGAGGTCGGTATTTCCTATCCGACTACTCTGAGAAGAAATGCCGAAACAAACTCAGAGGTCATAGTCTCTTGTGATGGATGCGATCGAACGATGGCGGAATGGATTGGTTGATGTCGATCGATAGTTTCTACTACACCAATAGATCGATAGGTTAGATAGATACTATCTGTCGATGGTGGAATGGACTGGTCGATGTCGATCGATAGTGTCCGGCCGGAATATAATCAATCTACGTCGACCGATGTCATTCGATCTTGAAGCTAACACACCAATCGATTAATGTCGAACCCACGAGCCGATTGCCACGGTTTTGCATTCGTTGGAAAGGTCTCGGGCTCTGTGAGGTGAAAAAAAAGAAGAGAAAAGCAGGAAACAGGGAAAATCATTGGTGGCGAAACGGAGTTCGCCGGCCGCCATTTTCTAGTATAATATAAATAGTTTCACATACACTACCGTTGTCGGTTGTTGAATCATCGTCCTCGCTCAACCGCGTTCACGAGAAGTGAGGGCAACAGTGACGTCGTAGTGCAACGGTTCGACCGCATGCGCCGAGTCCAGTGGTCAAAACTTGTTCTGCGCACCGTCCGCCCGCGCATCGTATCTTGCCTTTTTTATATTTTCGGTCTAATTGTAATCAGTGTGTATAAAAATATTTTTTTTGTATGCATAAAATAACATGTATTATTAAATTCAACATTTACTGCCTTACTCAGAGACATTTAATTATTACTTAAACTATTTCTTAGCAACGATTTTGTATCGAAAACAATTGCTAACGACGGGGTTAAGTGACCATTTAAATAACTCTGAGTATGGCGGTTAGAGACAATAGATTGACATTAAATAAATAATTAATAATTATATTATCTCTTTCACAGAACCAAACATCTTACGAAGACATCAAGAATGAAACGAAAGCAGCAAATTCTAAGTAAAAAACAAAAAAGTAGGGCTTAAACAACTATAGTATTAGAACTTGAGACGGGATATTTACCATGTTTATTTATGTCTATGAGTTTCCGATATTTCGGCACTGTTGCAAGCGCCATGATCACGGATGAACTGGAGTAAATGCAGGTGGATGTTTAAGAGCAGACAAATCGGTCTACCCTCTTTCTCGTTCGTTTTTTGCTAACACTGTGCCTAAATATCGGAAACTCATAGAAATAGAAAAACATGGTAAATATCCCGTTTCGAGTTCTAATACCAGTGTTAGTGACCATGTCAGTTTAAAAACATAAACAACTATGTTTTCTATGTAATTGTAAGGATATAAGTATAATCAAAAATGTTTTTATTTTTATTACATATTGTTTTATTAAAATAAAATATACATTATTATACATTTTTTATAAACATATTGAGTTTTATTTCCTACATAATATAAAACAAACTCGCTTTCTCTGTCCCTATGTCCCTGTGTATGCTTAAATCTTTAAAACTACGCAACGGATTTTGTTGCGGTTATTTTTAATAGATAGAGTGATTCAAGAGGAAGGTTTATATGTATAATACATGCATTAATATATTACCATTGCACCCATGCGAAGCTGGGGCGGGTCACTAGTAATAGATAAGATTGTAAACAGATCCACTACCGGGCGAAATCTCTTCTCATATACAGAAGATATGAGCATTTATCACTAATAGGGATGATTACGGGGTGAAAATAAAAAATCGTATATAGTAATGATAAAATATTTGACACGTACTTTTTTTTTATATTGCCTAGTGTGGGGCAACATTAAAAAAAAACAATGACAAGCTAGATCAAGTAATTATTATGTTATCGGCTAACTCACGTAACTATTTGACGAGGAACTCGACTAGATTCAAGCCATGCTAGAGGCTCATATTCATGAGCAGTATTCCGCGACGCGGCGATTGTCATGCTGCTACTAGAACTACTGCTACTGCTAAGGCATGGCTTTTAACTAGTCGAGTTACTCGTCAAACAGTTACGTGAGTAAGCCGATAACGTAGTAATTAATTAGTATGTCTCACAAGAGTTATAATAAACTAGACCGTTGCAATACACTGATTAATTATTTGCACTAGATTCTTATTCTCTAACGCAGCAGCTATCCTCTCCTTGTCCGCTAACTGTTTGTTGACCGCATGCTCAGATACGTGGGAGCCCTCGGAGACTTCTACGGTCACTTTAAAACGGCTGGGCAATGCTCGAAGGAGACGGACTCGAATTGATAGACCTGTAAAATTAAATGGTTACAGTTAAAAAATGCATAAGTATATGGTTTGGGTTTTTTTTATGGAAAAGAGGGCAAACAAGCTGATGGATAACTTGATGGTAAGCAGTCATCATCATCAATGGACTCCCAAAACACAGGAGATATATAGGTATGTTTTCTGTAGAAGAACGCCAGGAAGAGGTATTGGTCCATGGAGCTAATGAAAGGTAATATTCCATTAGCACTTAAAAAGAAACTAATGGACATGTGTATTCTGCCCATCTTAACCTATGGCGCTCAAACTTGGAATTGAAACAACATCAGAAGTCCAAACTCAAGGTTTGCCAGCGGGCCATGGAGCGCAGTATCTTAAGAGTTTGACTATATCGGAGAGAATAAGAAACCCCACGCTGTGCTCCCCGGCTAAAATCATCGACATTGGTCAGAAAGCCGCAAGATTAAAATGGAACTGGGCTGGTCACGTCTGCTGCATATGGGACGAACGGTGGGCAAAACTAACTACTGAGTGGAACTCGTTCAACATCCACAGAAGGCCTAAAAGGAGATGTTGGGTCGAACTCGACATTTACGACAAGGATTGGCCACAAAAAGCTTTAAACAGAGAGGAGTGGAAGAAGGGTAGGGAGGCCTTTGCCATGCAGTGGGACGATCATAGCTGAAATCTAAATCTAATATATTTTCGGAGCTGCGGTCTACCTAGCAGGTTACCAGGCTCCGGCCGGCTCCACTGGTAAAAGAGAAGAGAGAGAAGACACTCCATATTATCTGTAAGCAACCTCAAAGACCACAGACAAAACAAATTCTCACCTATCAAAGTAGCCATGCTGCAATGTGGTATTGTCGGCGTAAAGCTAACAACGACCGTATTATCCTTATTATCCACCTTTATATTACTTTCCTCCACAACCCTCAGCTCTTCCAACGTAAGCGGGTGCTCGGGATCATTGATATTCCGAATTAGATCAAAAATTTCCCGTTCATCAAACAGATCTTCTATGTCTTCATTATAGTCTTCTGAACTCTTTTCCCGCTCTGAACCCTTGTCGTATACGTTTGGGTTTACATTGTCTGCTAGTTTCGTCATTTTGTTTAGTTTAAAAGTGTCTCGTGATGAGAAAAACAACAGAGAAAAGTAATGTATTTTGGCAATGTCAAAACGTATTGTTATGATAGCGAGTTGGTCGTTCAGAAATGATATTACTACAGCTGGTTGAAGTCAGTCAAGTCATAGTTTTCTTATTCTATCGTTACTCTCGTATATGTTTATAAAAGTGTCGGAAATAATAAAACACGGTACAGTGTTGATTTTGTTAGCAATAGTAAGGGAAGAAGCAAAAAGGAAAAATAATAGCTTTGAAAACAAACAACGTTTTCTGAACGTTTTCTCAACTGACATCCATTTCGTTTCAAATCAAGGGACGTAGCTTCTCTGATAATGTAGCATAAAGATAACGCTTACTCTTTTACTCTACAGCACTATTCTATAACCTATCTCTTTCACACACTGCAGATAAATGTTTGGAACGCAACCCTGACAGAAGGATAGTAAGATCAATAATTTTACCAAGTCGTGATTAAAGTATTGTTTTTAATCAAAAAAACTTGTGTGGGGCGTATCATATCCTACAAAACTACAGAGGGACACAGGACACGTAAGTTCACACTTTAAATCCAGTTAAAACAAGCTTATATTCTTTAAAACACACAATTTACTAATTAGAAAGTGCCTTTATCTAGATTCATCTAAAAATGTTTGTTTTTGGATTAAAATTCAATGCTAAACTAGTTTTTTTGTGAGTGTAGTGTGTAATAAACGATTCTTCGTGTAGAAAAATCGGTTAAATATGGTTAAAAGGTGATATTTCGTTAGTTTTCCTTAGAAATCACTGTGGGGTGGTACCAAGGGGCGTTTGAAACATTGTGACGTAATTTCATCCCTTATGGGGGTGAAAATTTAAGAAATATACCTTACATAATACAGTCAAGTTCATAAACATGTTATTTCTTAGTAAAAAACACAAGTAAAGCTTGTTTTAGGTAAATATTTCTTATTTAAGAATGTGTTTGTGGAAAACAGTGAATCGCACGCTCGGATGCTATTATCCGACTATTCCGGTGAATTAGTCAAATATATCTTCCATATAAATCTTGTCCTGACAATAGGAATCTGCCCCTAAAAGGATCCACTGACTGAAACATGATCAAAAAGGATAAATTCAGGTTAATTTTATTGTTCAAAAGTTATGTCAATTGATATTTCCTGTTAAATAATAGTAGTAGTACTGTTTTACGCTGTTTTTAAAATGGAAGCAAATATAAATGTTAATGAAAAGACCTTGGGTTTGATATTGGGCAAAATATAATTGAGAATTTTCAACAAATAATGTATCAGAGAGATTGTAAAAAAAGTAGTTTTTTAAAGAGTAATGGTGGAGTTTCTTACTTGTTCTTCTCCATTTGAAGCTACACTTTGGAACAAGCTCCTAGCTTTACTGACAGACAGACTAACAAACTATTTAATTTGATGTTCCAAAGCCTAATTAAGGATTAATTTAAATATAAGCTTATTCTTTGTCTTCATAAATTTCTTACACCTGAGTGGCATGCAGAATAATTTTCTAAGTAGGTAGTGGCAAGCAGTCTGGATTGGTTTGGTACCTGGTACATTAAGATCATCCTCTATCAGAAAGTGATGAAACTGTACTCCAATTTCACCATCCTTTTTGAGAACCCAATACTCCCAGAGTAAAAAACAAAGAGATTTTATTATGGTATAAGCCAGTAAACAAGTAGAGCCCGACTACCTGACTGTAAGTAATTACCGCCGCCCATGGAAACCTGAATCACCAGAGGCGTTACAAGTGCGTTGCCAGCTTTTTGGGGGTTAGGAATTTAAGGGTTGTTGGGGAATCAGGGATAGGGTAGATTGGGAAGGGGGGTAATTGGGCCTCCGGTAACCTCACACATTATCTAACTACATTATAATTCCACAGCACAATGGCGACAGACCCGTGGATAGTACATCCGCACGAGCACGCAAAGTTTGCGGAGCACTTCCGCAACCTCGGGCCCGTGAATGGACATCTTACTGGAGAACAGGCCAAGAGGTTCATGTTGCAGGTAAGGATAATATACAATGTGATAGGGTTGAGACTTCTAACCCGTTAAGGCTGAGTTCTACATCTAATTTTATCGACAAAAGTCGTGGGTCGAAGGAGTCGAATCCCCCTAAAAATTATGGCTATTTTAATATTTTTTTTACTTTTTTTGATATCAAAGGTTGTATGCGTCGTAGAAACAAAAAAAAACCGGCCAAGTGCGAGTCGGACTCGCCCATGAAGGGTTCCGTAACAGCAAGTAGTAACTATTCAATCTATACTATCTTCTATACTATACTAATAAACTAATATTATAAAGCTAAAGAGTTTGTTTGTTTGTTTGAACGCGCTAATCTCCGGAACTACTGGTCCGATTTGAATAATTCTTTTTGTGTTGGATAGTCCATTTATCGACGAAGGTTATAGGCTATAAAACATCACGCTATGATGAATAGGAGCCGAGCAGAGCGAGTGTAACCGCGCGGAAGCAGCTATGTACCATAAAACGGGGTGAATAGAATTCGAAGGGTGAATAGATACAGGAATTGGGTGATTAATTTTTTTTTTCTGGAATAAGCCAGTAAACGAGCAGACGGATCACCTGATGGTTAGCAATGGCCGCCGCCCTGTGGGCACTTGAAACACCAGAGGCGTTACAAGTGCGTTGCCAGCTTAGGAATTTAAGGGTTGTTAGGGAATCGGGGATAGGGAAGATTGGGAAGGGGGCTTCCGGTAACCTCGCTCGCACAACGAAATACAACGCAAGCGATGTTGCATATTCCTTACACAGTAATTCCTTACATTGAGCCATCGATTTCGAAGGAATAACTGTGAACTAGGCTACTAAAAATCTGAGATAAGTTTCATTTGCGCCAAGGTTTTTTTGGAAAAAACTTTAACTTTTATTTAACGAATCATTAATCTCCTGCGTTATTAAGCATCGCGGTAGCTTATTATCATCCTAATTTTTATTGGATTGGTTGAGAGCAGTGTCACAGCTTAATTTATTGAAACCAAATTTTGTGTTCTAATCTGCAAAATTGTTAACGTTTGGTTGAGGATAATGACGCCGTTAACATTTTGTGTTTTTTTTTCGGAAAATCACCCTGGATACTTCGTGAGCATTGCCGTCACATGACATCTACTGCCTCACATAGCCTTCCCCCAATGACTCCTGTAACTATAGGTACCTGTAGGTATACTAACAATAAACATTCTGTCCACAGTCCCAGCTGCCGCCCCCCATCCTGGGTCAGATCTGGTCGCTGGCAGACACCAACGCTGATGGCAAGCTGGATCTTCGAGAGTTCTCCATTGCTTGCAAGGTTTGTAAACTTTACATTCTTGTATAAAATGAGACTTCTTTTCTTTTTACATTTGATGGGTCGACGTTTGGTAAGTGATGATGCGGCCTACGGTGGAGCACGTCTGCCCATAAGCAACCTATTCATTTGGGCTTTGAAGACACCCAGGTTATACCCATCAGGAAACACAGACTCTTGCAAAGAATACACGAGACTCAAGAGAATGAGTTTTGTTAACGCGCCAATGATATTGCGATCCTGGGTCCATCAAGCTCCCCTAATTAAGTGTGCCTTTCCACCAGAGATGTGCTATGCTACGTTGCTGTAGATGTGTTTGGTTTCCACCAATATTCATTGGTACACATAGCTTAGCACTGGTGGACTCTGTTATGTTGTTATATGGAAAGATGCGTGCTATGGATGCGACCTATGAATGCGTGCTATGGATGAGTTCCTTACTATGGAATATGGATACATTGCATACTCGAGCGCATCGTCCGCGCAGCTACATAGCTTAGTATCAGTGGAAACGGTGACATATTTCACAGCTTAGTTGTTACATCTTCGTAGCCTACTTACATAGGACATCTCTGGTGGAAAATCATCCCTTAGAACGCGGCGGTGTTTAGTCAGTAAGAGTCTGACACTCCGTCTCGTCTCGCCCAAGGCGGGAGAAGTCATTGAATGACATCCTTTTGACTATACGGCAACTACATAGTGGCGATGTACATTGTATAAATGTGCATTTCTGCCTACCCCTTCGGGGATAAAAGGCGTGACGTTGTATTGTTATTAATGTTTATGTTCCAGATAATAAACCTGAAACTCCACAATATAGAGATACCGAAAGTGTTGCCGCCTTCTCTACTCGCCTCCCTCAGCCCGACCGCAGGTGAGAATCAATCTTCCTAATATTATTTACTAGCTACTTCCGCGCGGTTTCACCCGCTCTGCTCGGTTCCTATTGATCGTAGCGTGATGATTTATAGCCTATAACCTTCCTCGATAAATGTGCTATCCAACACAAAAAGAATTATTCAAATCGGACCAGTAGTTCCGGAGATTAGCGCGTTCAAACAAACAATCAAACAAACAAACTCTTCAGCTTTATAATATTAGTATAGATGTGTCACCAACATAAATACAGCAATATTGCACAATAAAAATAACAGTTACATACAAACTACCTTAGGCTTATCTAAATATAAACTACCCGCCCCAACTTCGCATGGGTGCAATGGTGATATATTATGCATGTATTATACATATAAAACTTCCTCTTGAATCACTCTGTCTATTAAAAAAACCGCATCAAAATCCGTTGCGTAGTTTTAAAGATTTAAGCGTACAAAGGGACATAGGGACAGAAAAAGCGACTTTGTTTTATACTATGTATTGATGTGAATGTTTGTGTGTATGTTGGTTATTCGATCACGTCAAAACAACTGAAGGCATCGGAATATAATAATAATAGATTAGGTATGCAGGGTTCGACTCCCGAGTTAGCCGAGCTAAGTTATGCTATAGTTTTCAATTTTAAAACACGCAGCAGTTTCACCTAGTATGTTTTACGTATCATAATTTAGTATGAACTAGCAAACCCGGCGAACTCCGTTTCGACACCAAGGAATTTCCCTGGTTTCCTGCTTTTCTCTTAAAATTCTTCCTGAATTTTCTTTGCTATAAACCTCACAGAGCCCGAGACCTTTCCATCGAATGCAAAACCGTGGAAATCGGTTCGTGCGTTCAGGAGTTAAAGCGTCAGGATGGAAAATTCGACTTATTTTTATATTGTAGAGATAAATAAAATTGTAGTATAAAATATCATACATTATTATCTAACAACAAAATTTTTGTTTCAGCCACCCCGAAACCGGCATTCGCATCCCCGACCCCAGTCCCCGCCCCCATCAGACCACCAATCCCCCCCATGCCAGCCATGCCGCAACAGCCTCTAATATCCGGCCTCCCAACCGCCCCACAAAGTAACCAATCATTATTAGGCGACCTTGTAGGCCCACCCCTAACTCAACAACCCCCTCTAATCCCACCCTCAACCCCCAAAACCAAACGTACCAGATTTAATCTCAGGTCAACCATTATCCCAACCCTTAATCTCTCAACCTTTAGTAAACACTCAACCGCTTATAAACCCGCCTTTAACTCAACCTGTACTCCCGCCTCAACCGATAAACCCGCCTTTAACTCAACCAATTATCCCGCCTCTAACTCAACCAATGATCCCCCCTCAACCGATCGTACCGACAAACAACTTGATAGGCCAAAATCCGCCTTTGATCCCAAATCTACCAATGGAGTCTTCGTTTTCGAACTTAAATCAGCCTCTGATTCAACCAATTGCGCCTCAAAATAAGGCCTTTTCGCCTCCCGAAGTGCCTGTTACTGGGCAGTCACCATTAATGTCTAATGTGACTACGGTGTCAACTGTGGGGTCTTTAGTCACCAGCCCCCCTTCTGGGGTCAATAGTCTTGCTGGGGTCATTCAGCCCGTCACTTCCACTCCGTTGGCTGCGATGAAGAGTGATAGCATGTCGAAGCCTGGTGAGTTTATTTGTTGTTTTTTTTTTTTGTTTTAGTTTTTTTATATTGCTTGGTCGATGTGTATCGAACTTTTACTCATCACAATGTCATGCTTTTTTATTTCCCGAAAGGGTAGGCAGAGGTGCATATTATGGCAGTTTTCACCGTTTGTGTTATAAGTCCCATGTAATAGGGGGTGAGCCTATTGCTATATATTGGGGACATTCCAGGGGCCTTAGTCTGAGCAGTGCAAGAGGGATGGAGCTATACAACCTACATAGCTCCGTCCCTCTTGCACTGATCAGTGATCGACCATTCTGACAAAATTGTAATAGCAGACTAAGGCCCCTGACTCCGTGCTACTACTGAGAAATTTTCGACAAAAAAACAGGAATTGTGCCTAGTGAAAATCTGGTATAGTGCCCAGTATACGGCAATAGGCTCACCCCCTATCACATGAGACTTATAATACAAATGTTGAAAAGAGAGTGTACATTGTACAGTGGCATTACGTGTCGTAATGTGCACCTCCGCCTACTTTTTCGGGGATAAAAGACGTGCGCGCTTTGCATTTTCGATTTTCATCCTAAATTAAACTTACAATAAGGTTGATATTTCCATATTTTTACAGGTTCATTAGTGACCAGTCCTACAGAGATGCCGATGGGAGTAATGAGTCCCCCTGCGGCCGTGGAGTGGGGGATTCCTCAACCACAGAAGCTAAAGTAAGTTATTTTTTAGATAACGCGACCCCCTAAACCTGTAGGTCGCGGGTCGACCTACAGGTTTAGGGGGTCATATAGAGACTTGATGGGGTCTAGAGACATTTTTAGCTTTTTTAGATATCAGCTACACCTAAAAAAGCTATAAATATGTGAGTGTGATGGAATTATTTTTTTAAACGTTACTCTAGGATATTCTCCTGTGTCGTGGGTGCGTTCACAAACACAAGTTCACATACACATGACACACAGACCCGGAACAACAATTTGTGGATCACACAAAGAGTTGCTCCGTGCGGGAATCGAACCCGCTACACGTACAAAGCAAACGCACGGCTGGCGCTCTGTTCAGTAGTTTCAACTTGATTCAAAGTCAAAGTAAAAATGATTTAATACAAATAGACCGGGAAGGCACATTTGAACGTCAAAGCAAACATAATAATATATTTTTTATTTTTTTATTCGACAAAAACTAATGCTTGACTACAATCCCACCTGATGGTAAGTAGTGATGTAATATTTGCTCAAAGAGCCATCAGACCACCACAGATGGGGCCCAGTAGGGCTGATGCCTGATCCGGAGCTGCGGACTACCTAGCGGGTTTACCGGGGCTCCGGCTCGAAAGGCAGGAGTAGGAACGGGGTGGTTTTTAGTCAGTAAGAGTCTGACACTCCCTTTCGTCTCGTACAAGGTGAGAGAAGACATTGGATGAATTCCCCCCCAAAAAAAATTTGTCGTTCAGTCCTCTAGTTGCTCTATTTGCTCGTTCCAATATGTTATTCCCATAGAGAAGAACGAACAAGAAACTCCATAGGTTACTCTTTTCCAATCAGGTTCACAATACAATACTTGGTTACATTGTTTCGATTGCTTCAACTATATGAGAACAATGTAAAAATAATATTCAGTCAAAACGGACACAGAAGGAAATACTAGTGTGGGACAACTAGTAACTATAAATAATAAGCTTGCTTTTTAATTTAATTTAATTACAGGTACTACAGGACTGCCTCATTGGCCGAGTGGTTGTAAGTGCGACTGCCGGGCAAGGGGTCTCGGGTTCGATTCCCGGGACGGGCGAAGTATTACTGGGCTGGGATTTTCGAAAATTTCTCAGTAGTAGCACAGAGTTTGGAAACGTGCCCGGTATATGTCAATATACCGACTCACCACCTATTACATAGGACATATAACATAAAATTGTGAAAAGTGGGTGTACATTGTACAGTGGCATTACGTGCCGTAATGTGCACCTCTGCCTACCCCTTCGAGGATTAACCCCTTGTCTGTCTGTATATAAGACACAATAGAAAACACATTGTGTCTCGCGTAGATCTGTGTTCCGACAGACAACGGGTTAAAGGCGTGAAGAAGAAGAAGAAATTATAATATTAATGTGTTATTTTTTCTCAGATACACTCAACTGTTCAACGCTACAGACCGAGCGAAGACTGGTTCAGTATCTGGCGCCCAGGCCCGCTCTATAATGCTGCAGTCTAGGCTCGCGCAGCAAGCACTAGCTCAGATCTGGGCACTAGCTGATCTAGACTCTGACGGGAAACTGGGTGAGTATTTTTTTTTTTTATTAAAAAAGGTACAGATACAGACAACAGATCAATAAAGTATAAAATAATAGCCTTAATATTAAACATTGAGTGAATCTGACATCCAATTACAAATGTACACAACTTTCACAATAAACAATGCTTCGGATTTTGCAAAGATGAAATAAGGTAGGTACCCAAGATAATAAAGGTACCTAAACTAACTAAATATAAACATAAGTAAAGATGTAAAAAACAATTAAGGGAATTAGGTGCTTAACAACAATGTTACGTTGTGACGCAACAAAAAAGTTTTGAACGCATTCAATTTGTCGTGAAAAATATCTATACTTATTATTATGAAATACTAGCTCTTTGTTGTTCAAGTTCCTTCAAAGCATAAGTCGTAATCGTTTATTTATTTGGACTACCAAAGCACGTTTGAAACACAAAATTAATAAAAATATAGAATGCATGCTCGAAAAGCAAGAGTTGTTTTTTTTAATTTAATTATTTACCGAGATTTTTTTCGAAAACTCGAAAAAAGTCCAGTAAAACTTTGCCCGACTCGGGAATCGAACCCGAGACCCCTTGTTCGGCAGTCGCACTTGCAACCACTCGACCAACGAGGCAGTCAGTTTGTTTAGTACATATTATTAAAATGTCAACAAATAGAAAGTAAGAAAGAAAATACATTTATTTCACATGTAAAAAAAAACAAATGACATGTGTGTAGTACAGTTTATGCAAAGATTTGATAATAATAATTTAGTATTGTATGGATTTTATACGTATTTTCCAAGTCTTTTTTTGAGGGGGAAAATCATCCAATGACTTCTCCCACTTTGGGCGAGGCGAGAGGGAGTGTCAGACTCTTACTGAATAAAAACCACCCCGTTCCTTCTCCTGCTTTTCGAGCCGGAGCCCCGGTAACCCGCTAGGTAGTCCGCAGCTCCGGATTTTCCAAGTCTGCGGTGAAATAGTGTCGATGTGCATGACAGCTGGTATTCTACTGGCCCCAAGTGACTCACGAATGTACAACCACCCAGTACAATTTAATTAAAAAAAATAATATATAGGGTGACTGGTAATTAGTGGACGATATTTGAACACTTGATTGTACTTATGATTACAAACAACTTTCCCGAAGAAACGTTTTTTGTATACTCATTAGTTTTATTTTTATCGCAATAACAAACATATTACATATCTTTGTTATTTTTCTCGCAGGCTGTGAGGAATTCGTCCTGGCGATGTATTTATGTGAGAAGGCGACGCAAGGTGAACCTGTACCGGCGAAGCTACCTCCAGAGCTGATACCACCTACATTCCGGTAAGATTTTCAATAGAAATTAGTTTTAAAACGGACACTTTTAAGTGTGTGCTCGCCATGCTTCGGCACTGCTGTGTCGGCTCGACCGGAGTGATACCACGGCCGAGCTGTACACCGACGTGAAACAACCACAGCGTTGTGTGAGTGAGGTTACCGGAGGCTCAATTACCCCCTTCCTAATCTTAAAGATATAAACTTAATAGTATTTTTTATGGTATAAGCCGGTAAACGAGCAGACGGATCACCTGATGGTAAACAATCGCCGCCGCCAATGGACACCCAAAACGCCAGAGGCGTTACAAGTGGTTAGGAATTTAGGGGTTGTTGGAGAGTGGGAACATTGGGGAAGGGAGTAATTGGGCCTTCGGTAACCTCACTCATATAACTAATATTATTGTTATTTTAATGAACTAGCTTCTATCAGCGGCTTCGTCCGTAGCCTATGTATTATTCCAGACCATAATCTACCCCTGTTTCAAATTTCAACCCGATACTTTCAGCCGTTTTGCCTTTCTTTTGAGGGGAAAATCATCCAATGACTTCTCCCGCCTTGGGCGAGGCGAGAGGGAGTGTCAGACTCTTACTGACTAAAAACCACCCCGTTCCTTCTCCTGCTTTTCGAGTCGGAGCCCCGGTAACCTGGAGGCCTACTTTAATTCAACGAACGAAAAAACTTCGCAGATTACATACTACAAAATTCTATTAATTGCGAACTTTTGTGAACATAAATGAACGAATTAAATAAAGATAAATAAATATTTTGATATGAAATTAAAAATAAAACGTTATTTCAAGTAATTCTATTAGTAAATCAATAAAACCTACGGCCGAAGATTAAACGAAACTTTGGATTCGAGAACCGGAGTAGGCCCCCTGTTACGTTGTCCGCAGCTCGTTTTGCCTTTACACAAACTCAAATAAGGTAATCTCTTCTTTTCTCTATTTCAGACGCGACTCAGTCTCATCGAATACTAGCGCGAAGTCCTACGAAGAGAGAAGGAGGGAAAACATGGCGAGGGGACAGGCAGAGTTAGAGAGGAGACGGTCACAGCTAGCTGACGCTGCTATGAAGGAGAAGGTAATTTAATCACCATCTCTTTTACCAAGCGTGGGGATTAAGTGTGCTTAAACCCCACTGCTAGCTCAACTACGCCCTCTTCAGCGACATAACTGAACTGTTCAAGGCATGAAAGTAGATTTACGAAAGAAATATACAAGGCGAATATGAGTGGGACCGTCTGTAGATGGACATATAGCGACCAGATTGGCGATATATTAAAGAAGGGCTAAATTAAAAGTACCCTTAACCGACGAGCATGCATGAAAAGACTGATGACTGTTGATGAAGCGAAAGAAGTATGTAAGATTCGTAGTAATTGACGTTCCATTGTCTCTGCCTACCCCCATGGGAGACAGGCGTGAGGTTATGTATTTATGTAATGTATTTATTATGAAATTATATTTAATTAATGTTTTTTCTCTATTTTCAACGCTTTCTGTAGGAGGCAGAGGTAATAAAAATATGCTTTTTATTTAATATACATACTTTAGTTCTAAAATGAAATTAAATTCAATGTTTTTTACGTAAATATAATAGTTTCAGATCATTTTTACTATTTTTTTTTTTTAATATTAGGCTGAAAGAGAGCGCAAAGAACGCGAGGAAGCGGAGAAGCGAGAGAAGCTACGTCTAGAAGCTCAGAAGCGTGAACAAGAAGAGCTACTTCGGAAGCAGAAGGAAGAACAAGTAAGTAATTTCTCTCTTTTAAATAAAATATTGCTTAACAATAGTATTTCCTCCTGTGTCGTGGGTGCGTTTACAAACATACAAGTTTACATACACATGATACCCAGACCCGAAACAACAATTTCGACACCAGCAATTTATACTACGCTAACTCGAAATTTGGAAAAAACTTTTTTTATGCCAAGTTGCTTAAAATGTGTGTTTACATACGTCATAAAAAAATTGAGAAGAAATATGCAAAAATAAGAAAGTTACAAATCTTATAAAACGCTAAGTAAAGGTACTTTTTGAAATCACTCGATTTATATTACGCCAACTATTATTAGCGGAGTGTGCGCGCGGATTACTTTGGTCAAAATCCGTGCAACACTGCACTAACTCATAGTTAGCGTAGTTTAGTGCGTGCGTGTGTATACTTGTTCGTTTGTAAAATGAACGACTTAGCGACTTTTACATAGTAAATACTTATGTGTTAACGTATTAATTAGTTTATTAATGGTACGTTGACTATTCTTTTTGTAAGTAAGTACATGTTCTTTATAAAATATTGAAATATGCATCAGATGATTGATCATGCACTACGACGTCCCGTACTACACTACGCTAACGTTAGTTAGACGTGTATAAGATGTAACATTTTTTGATGAATTACGTTTATATACGGCTAACTTGCGCTAAATCAAAAAATAGAAATAATTAAGGAAATATAAATATGAGATATTACAATGAATAAATTAAATATTAAGCAAATTTCAAAAAAGTATCTTAATTAATGTAAAAGTTATCACGTTTTTCCCTTTAAACGCCTCTACTGTAAAGTACGCTTTTTGAGTTAGCGCAGTATAAATTGCTGGTGTCGATTTGTTATAGTTATAATAAAATGTCTATTATTTATCTCTCGTGTCTATTATGTCTATTGATTTATTATTATTTCTTTTTAGGAAAAACGCGAGGCAGCGCGTAAGGAAATGGAACGACAATGCCAACTAGAGTGGGAGAAGAAACGGTAAGTCCAATACAGCCTTTATCTATGTAATTAGCTTATACCTGCGGCTTCACCCGCATTCCCGTGGGATTAAAAATAGCCTGTTTTATACCATCCGGAGCTGCGGACTACCTAGCGAGTTTACCGGGGCTCCGGCTCGACAAGCAGGAGTAGGAACGGGGTGGTGTTTAGTCAGTAAGAGTCTGATACTCGCTCTCGATTCGCCCAAGGCGGGAGAAGACATTGGATGATTTTCCCCTCTCAAAAAACGCGCGGGATTAAAAGTAGCCTGTTTTATACCAGACTATAATCTAACCTAGCTAGACAATTCATTCTCGCCGGCCAATCATTGCCTATGAGTTTGCTTTACGTTGAACGTAAACAAAACGAGATCGTGTTCGGTGGTCTAATTGGTCTGTTTATTCGAGCCGGCCAATCAGAACGCCAAACGCGCTCTCTCGATTAATTTAAACGTCGTAGGTCAATTCGAAACATTTGAAGTGAGCTCGATCGCATTCTTGCCCGTCATTGGTCGAAATTATTTTCTCAACCAATAACATGGTGGAGCGGAACACGATCGAGTTCATGTCGATCTCTCGAATTGAAACTTGCATTATAGCCTTCATTTATATGTTATGGTAATTTGATAATCGTAGCGCCATCTATGCTCTATTAGGGTGCAACTTTAATATATGTTATATATTTTTCTATGAAAGAACTCGCTAATTAAACATTCATACAGTTTGAAACCGTTTAACCAACTTCTTTTATCACTACATAGTATAAAATAAAACAAAGTCGCTTTCTCTGTCCCTATGTCCCTTTGTACGCTTAAATCTTTAAAACTACGCAACGGATTTTGATGCGGTTTTTTTAATAGATAGAGTGATTCAAGAGGAAGGTTTATATGTATAATACATGCATAATATATCACCATTGCACCCATGCGAAGTTGGGGCGGATCGCTAGTGTTTAATAATATTAGTTAAATACTAGTATAATATTATTGTTTTAGTACGCGCGAATTAGAAGCGATGCGTACAGAGGAACAATCAAAGGTCCTCTCCCTCAAAGCCAAGAGTCAGAGTGTGTCAGCAGAACTGAACTCCGTGGTACTGCGCGCCAGTAACCTGGCCAAGGACATCCGGGAGACGAGGACTAGTGTCGCGGCCGCTAAGTGTACTATTGATGGGATGAGGTACGTTTTTGTGATTAGTGACCCCCAAATTCTGGGATTATTGACCCCGTATTTAATTATTTAATCTTTAATTGACCCCAAAAGTTTTGTTTATTGACCCCCATATTTTGTGTTTATTGGACCCCCATATTTGGTGTATATTGACCCCATGTTGGGTGGCTATTGACCCCTATATTTGATGTATATTGACCCCCATATTTGGTGTCTATTGATCCCTATATTTGGTGTATATTAACCCCATATTTGGTGTATATTGAAGCTATATTTGGTGTATATTGACCCCATATTTTATTAACATTAGAACTTGAGACAGGATATTTGCCATATTTAAATAAACAAATGTCAAATAGACATAAATAAACATGGTAAATATCCCGTCTCTAGTATAGTGATAGTGTTAGTTGACCCCATATTTTATAATAATTGACCCCATATTTTGTGCTTATTGACCCCGAATTTTGTGTCTATTGACCCCATATTTTTATAATTATCGACCCCATGTTTGGTGTCTATAGACCCCCAAATTTTGTGTTTATTGACCCCATATTTTGTGCCTATTGACCCCTAAATTTTGTGTTTATTAGCCCTTATTTTGCGTTTATTGACTACATATTTTGTGTTTATTGGCCCCAAATTTTGTGTCGATTGACCCCATATTGTGTTTCTGTTGACCCCATATTTGTGTCCATTGGCCCCATGTTCTATGTCTATTGTCCCTATATTTTATGTCTATTGTCCCCATATTTTGTGTTAAAGATTAGTGTTTATTAAATAAGACCCCATCAACATGTCTACATGACCCCCTAAACCTGTAGGTCGGACCGCGACTCGAGTATGGCAGAAATGCAGCAGCTGAAGGCGCGCGTGAAGGAACTGAATGCCAAGCAAATAGCACTGAACAAGGAGAAAGCTGAACTCGATGCCAAGGTACCAAATTTCAGGAGATAAGGTTCACCTGATGGTAAGCAATCGCCGCCGCCCATGGACACCCGAAACACCAACCCACTACATAATAAACTGCGGGGCTCCTTTCACCAGCTTTTTTATGGTATAAGCCGGTAAGCGAGCAGACAGATCACCTGATGGTAAGCAATCGCTGCCGCCCATGGACACAGAGCACAACAGAGGCGTTACAAGTGCGTTGCCGGTATTTCGGGGGTTAGGAATTAGTGGTTGGAGAAACGGGGATTGGAACGACGCAAGCGTTGTTTCACGTCGGTGTTCTGCTCGGCCGTGGTATCACTCCGGTCGAACCGACACAGCAGTGCCGAAGCATGGCTCTCCCACACTTAATTTCTTAAGAAGCTAGCGTGAAGCGGATGGATCAAGGGCCTGATACAGAAAGTAGTTCTCCTGAAAACGTATTGCGAGGAGGTTTCTGTCTCTGGAGTCACCGGTAGCTTGGACCATGCCCCTACTACTGGTCGGCTCCTATTTTCATATCTGTTTTTGTAGTAGTATTTAAATATGTATTTTTAAATAAATATGTATATCGAATATGATTGTTACTTGTACAGGCTAAAGCATCGGAGGGTGCAGGCGAAGACGGGAAGCTGAATATGATGGAGATCACTCTCAAACAACTGAGGGATAAGGTGAGCATATAATATATTAAGAATTTTTAGTTATGTACGGAAACAAATACTTTCGAAGATATATTGATTTGAAATACCGCGTGACGTCACTTCTAGGTACGTTTTATACGAAGAAATTACGTATTTGCTCCCACTCCTAAACTTTGATTCGTTTTATCTAAGTATTGTTATCTTATATGACAAAATAAAAAAAATACGTGTCTAATATTTTTTCATTAGCTAACTGACGGACTAAATAGATTTTTAATTTTCATACCCCGTTATCATCCCTATTAGAAATTATAAGCCCAGGTTTCCTCACGATGTTTTCCTTCACCGTATGTCAAAGGTGTCTAAATAATCTTAGCGAATGTGCTCATTATATAATTGAACAGTTTCTGATATTATTGTGATTATTTATTATAAAATAATGACAATAGGCTCACCTCCTGTTACACAAGACTTATAACACAAATGGTGAAAATTACGTGCCGTAATCTGCACCTTTGCCTACCCCTTCGGGGATGGAGCTGTGGACTACCTAGCGGGTATACCGGGGCTCCGGCTTGAAAAGCTGGAGTAGGAACGGGCTGGTTTAATATCAGTAACAGTCCGACACTCCCTCTCGCCTCGCCTAAGGCAAGAAAGGTCATTAAATGATTTTGCCCGCTTAAAAAGCTAGTTATTTAAGAGATTGGCGTGTAAAAGAGTTACATTGTAACCTATTTGCAAAAATAAATATCATTTATGTTTTTTTTTCTAGTATCGTTAAGTCAATTATATGTTATAATGCAGGTGGAAGCAGCGAAAGCGCTGGTGGAAAGCAAGAAACAGGACTTGGAAACGAACAAAGCTCAGCTATCGGAGCTGAGTAACACGGTGACGGAGCTGGGAGAGAAGTGTGCGCGGGTGTGGAAGCTGTATGAAGAGAAGAGGGAAGAGTATCTCAGTCGCAGCTCCGCGCCCGCTGAGAGTGCTTGGAACTCTGGTAGGTTAATTATTGTAGTTTTTTTCGTCCAATAGGTCGGAGTAGGTAGATTAAACTTGAGTCATTGATCCAAAACGTATATAATAATATGGTAACTATTTAGGAATTGGTTGATTGTTAAAAAAAATAGCATTTTATAGCACTGCGTGTTGTAGTAGTGTTATAGCATTGAATTTGAAAATCATCGTATTTTAGGAAACAGCGAGTAAAGTTCCCTAAGAAAAGGAGGATCCTCCGACCAGGCGAGGTGATCAGCCTGGCGGGCTTTCTGCCCAACTGTTTATTCGCATGTACACTTCACATGTGCGATGTATGGTTTATGACGTCATCCGTTGATTTGTCCGTAGATAGTCCATGTGCGACTTCTGTCATCTGTCACTTGTCAGAGTGTCGCCACAAGGGCATTAATAATCACGCAAGTTTTAATCACTTTAAATATTACTTCCGCGCGGTTTCACCCGCTCTGCTCGGCTCCTATTGGTCATAGCGTGATGTTTTATAGCCTATAGCCTTCCTCGATAAATGCACTATCCAACACAAAAACAATTATTCAATTCGGACCAGTAGTTCCGGAGATTAGCGCGTTCAAACAAACAAACTCTTCAGCTTTATAATATTAGTATAGATTTATTTAGATAATTGTATACAAACATGTAGCGACACTTGACAAGTGACAGATGACAGAAGTCGCACATAGACTATCGACGAGCAAATGAGCGGATTATATTGGAGACTCATATGCCATTAAAAAAAAAGGTCTGCTTGATCAAGAGCTGATCGCCTCTTGTTATGATTTCACAGCAAGCGCCTTTAAGCATTCTTAATGATAAAAGCAGTGCTTTAAAAAAATAAACCTTAATACCAATATCCAAAACTCTGTTTGTCTCCTACTTCATAACATAAAAAAAAAAAACTAGTATGTTTGTAAACGCACCCACGACTAGGATTGTCCCGGAATATTGTATGCTGTCCCGTGTCCAGTAATTTTACTTTGCTGTCCCGGAATGAAAGATACTAGATTTAATTATTATGTTATCGGCTTACTCACGTAACGTTTTGACGAGGAACTCGAATAGTTTCAAGCCATGCTAGAGGCTCATATTCATGAGCAGCATTCCGCGACACACGACGCGGCGATTGTCGCACGCATTGTCGTTGTCCAGAGAGTGCAAAACGCCTGCGCCAGATTCTGCTTCAAAATACCACCAAGAAGTCACGTCACTCCCTTTATCAACCAACACTCCATCCTTAAGATGAAGTCACGCCGCAAGTTGCACTTGGCTTGCCTACTCTTCGGAGTTATAAAGTACAAAGAACCGTCCTACTTGTACAATAAACTCAGCTGGATTGGTGGTAACAGACAGCGCTCAGTAAGACAATGCTCACAGCAACTTTCCACGGAACCGCACAGTACTGCGGCCTTCAGAGGCAGTTTTAGGTACGCAGCTACTAAATGTTGGAACAATATTCCCCCGCCAATAAGAAATATCAAAACTCTTGGTACTTTTAGAATACACCTTCGAAAATTCCTAATTGATTCACAAAAAGAACTTGGTATGACGATCTCAAACACGTCCATAATATAGGGATAACAGGTACCTGCCGTGATGGTGGTTTCATCGCCGAATTCCTGTTCACTTGTAGTCGGGGTCTGAAAGGAAAAAAAATATATATGTAAGTGGTGTAACAACACATTGTTAATCACCCTAAATAGTTGATATTTAAACATAACACACACAGAACACAAAACACTTTTCATTAACACTTACCTTATTTCACCACACACAGCACTAATTACGCCTAGATAATGTTCACTGTTCGGTCTGCTCGACGTCCGTACGTCATCGCAGGGATCCAGCAGAATACCAGCGTCAGGTATTGTACCTGACACATGCTGAGCTGGACTCCCATTCGGTGCAAACTGAGAGACACACTGAACCGCGCCGTTAATTTTTTATTTTATTTTCTCCTTTTTCTTTGTGTTGCTCCTACCGTACTGTAAATTGTATTGTGTACCCACTTATTTTTTATTATATTTTTTTTTGTGTCTGTCAATTTCTTTGTGTCTGTTGTTTGTACTGAATAAATGTTTTATCTATCTATCTATCTATCACTGCTACTGATGTTATCGGCTTACTCACGTAACGTTTTGACGAGGAACTCGAATAGTTTCAAGCCATGCTAGAGGCTCATATACATGAGCAGCATTCCGCGACACACGACGCGGCGACTGCTACTGGCGATTAGAGTTTCGCGCCCATCGCGCCCTCTGTCTGATTAAGCCGATAACATTATAATTAATTTAGTATGTCTCACGAGAGTTACAATAAAATTAAAGTCAAACCAAACGTCGACAGGGCTGATTTGTTTTGTCATAGTGCACAATCACATTATGGCATCTCCTCTTTGTACTTGCTTCATACGTTGTACATAACAATTAATATATGTATATCTGTAGAAGCGGACTGGGGCAGCACAGCGAACGACGCGTGGGGCGAGGAGCCGGCCGCAGACAACGCCTGGGGGGACGCACCCCCCACTACTGGTAAGCATTTACTCATTATGTAGTATATAGTTACATTTTTTTACAATTTGACATTAATATCATTCGATATTTTTTTAACATATTATTTTTAAAATTGTTAGTTTGAGGACCGTGCGAGAGTTTGCTTAGTCATTTCACTTTTAGTTAATTATATTCTGACAGTGTGAGCATTTACGAGACCTACCCAAATGTTCTTTTGGTTAGTATTGTTCGTCGGATCATTCAGCAACAGCCGTCAGCTGAGCTGATTGTAAACTGACACATGCGTGCTGCCATCTGAACAGGTCCGCTCATAATGTTGTGGTTTTTATTTACTCTAAAGACCACTACATAACGAACTTGCATGGTTCTCTCACATTATCCTCTATATCATTGTCTGGACTTTAAAAGAGGCTATGCTATGACCTCTGAGTTTGTTTCGGCATTTCTTCTCAGAGTAGTCGGATAGGAAATGCCGGGCTCATCTAGCTATTTGAAATATTGACGTGTAAAAGTGTTATTTTATAACCTATTTACAGAAATAAATATCATTTATTTCATTAGCTTTGCCAACGGCTTCGCCCTTGTTTCCGTGGTATACCACGGAAAAGTCACCAAATAACTCTTACCGAAGTCAGCTCATACCCTGTCTATATTTTTTATGGGGCAAGCCCGCTACAAGTGTGGGAGAGCCAAGCTTCGGCACTGCTGGGCCGGCTCGACCGGAGTGATACCACGGCCTCACAGAAAATCGACGTGAAACAACGCTTGCGTTGTGTGATTGAGGTTACCGGAGGCCCAATTCCCCCCTTCCCAATCTTCCCCATCCCCATTCCCGAACAACAACCCTTAAATTCCTAACTCCTAAAAAGCCGGCAACGCACTTGTAAAGCCTCTGGTGTTTCAAGTGTCCATGGGCGGCGGCGATTGCTTACTATCAGGTGATCCGTCTACTCGTTTACCGGCTTATTCTAGTAGTTTCAGCGTGATTGACGGACAAACAGCCAAATATCCAGACGGACAAACTTTCACATTTATAACACTCATGTGCCAGCATAGCAATAGTTCTGAATCAAATCGTAACTGTTTTAGCACAGTTCTGAATTTGTAAACATATTGATTGTCAAAGTTTTACAATCTGATACAATGTAGACTACGCGAAAATACAATAGGTAAATGATCAAATAATGTATCAGAGATATTGTAAAATACATTTTTAAAAAGAGTAACGATGGAGTTTCTTGCTCGTTCTTCTCCATTCGAAGCTACACTTTGGAACGAGCGCCTAGCTTCACTGACAGACAGACTGACGGAAAATTCAATTTGACGTTTCAAAAGTGCCTTATTTAGGATTAATTGAAATAAATGCTTTGACTTTGACTAGTCTAGACTAGTTTTTTTTTATAATAATTCCAAGTTCGTGTTTTTACAGTTAGATTATATAATAGAAATGTGACATCACAAAATTTTTACGTAAAGTTTGAGTAGCACAATACTTCTTTCTCTTTTATTTTGCTTTCCAAACGCTATTGTTTTCCATTATCGCCTACAAGGCTAGATTGACTATAAACCAACCAATTTTGATGTCACTTCCTTTTATAACACTAATTTGATCATGCGACTTCATATGCGCCTCGTAAGTCCAGTTGTCGCATTATCCGGAGCTGCGGACTACCTAGCGGGTTTACCGGGACTCCGGATCAAAAAGCAGGAGTAGGAACGGGGTGGTTTTTAGTCAGTAAGAGTCTGACACTCCCTCTCGCCTCGCCCAGAGCGAGAGAAGTCATTGGATTGGTTGGCCAAAGTGTTATTGAGATCTTTTTATGGTATAAGCCATTAGCCAGTAAACGAGGAGACGGATCACCTGATGGTAATCAATCGCCGCCGCCCGTGGTCACTTGAGACACCAGAGGCATTACAAGTATTGACGGCCTTTTGGGGAGGAATTTAAGGGTTGTTGGGGAATCGGGGATTGGGAAGATTGGGAAGACCGGTAATTGAGCCTCTGGTAACCTCACTCACACAATGAGGAAGACTGTTTGTAAACAATGTATGCAGTTGTGTGAGAGTATCCAGTAACTTTTCATTTTGAATTGTGTTTTTAAATTTTTTATTGTATAGTTTGGCCTTAACTGGTATATTTTAGTTTTTAAGTTATCTTTTTTTTTTCTTTACTGTTTGTTCTTTTTGTATTCTTTTTATTTGTACTATTTGTATTTTATGGTTTTATTATTTTTTGCCGAATTTAACTTGGTATAATAATATGAAATGTATAACGCTTTGGTGTAATAACTGTAATGTTATACTATTTTACTTTAAATAAATAAATAAATAAATAAATGCAAGCGTTGTTTCACGTCGGTTTTCTGCTCGGCCGTGGTATCACTCCGGTCGAGCCGGCCCAGCAGTGCCAAAACATGGCTCTCCCACACTTAGCGTTATAATTAAAATTTTATAACAAAAATTCATTTATCCAAATGTCCAACTCAATCTAGCCGCATTATAAGTACTGTTAAAGTTTTTTACACCTTATTTCTTTATACTCAAAGTTGGATTCTGATTAGCATACAACGTGCGCGTTTAATGAACAAATTGTTTTATTTAATATTCGTATATTTTGTGTTAATTTGAACTTTATAATTATGTGTGTTTTGGTTTATTTTTGTTTGACTGCGTTTCTTTTTGTGGGTATGTGTAAATATTTCATTACTAGAAAATTAAAAATCTATTTAGTTTGTCAGTTAAGTAATGAAAAAATATTAGACACGTATTTTTTATTTTGTCATATAAGATAACAATACTTAGATAAAACAAATCAAAGTTTAGGAATGGGAGCAAATACGTCATTTCTACGTATAAAATGTATCTAGAAGTAGCGTCACGCGATATTTCAAATCGATATATCTTCGAAAGTATTTGTTTCCGTAAGAAAATAAAAAAATACGAGTGTAATGTTTTAAAATAATTTACAAGACGGACATTGAAATAAAAATAAGTTATCTACCCTATATAAGCCCAGGTTTCCTCATGATGTTTTCCTTCACCGTTAGTCAGTGGTGTCTAAATAATCTTAGAAAGTACATGTAACTCGGAAAACGTCACATTGGTACTTGCCGTTGGTAGGTTTCGAGCCCGCACTCTCATGTATGAGAAGCGGGCATCTTAAACCTCCGGGCCACCACGAAATTTTATAATATTACTAGTGACCCGCCCCAGCTTCGCATGGGTACAACGGTGATATAATATGCAATTTATGCATGTATTATATATATAAACCTTCCGTGGTGCTTGGCAACTAGGCTTCTCCAAGTTGTGCAGTGTCTTTTGTGTCTATAGGCTTAAGTCATTCTGTCTCCAGCATTAAATTCACCGAAGGAAGTCGAAACTATCGTTTTCTTTTTCTTCTCTAATAACATTTTCTGATTAATTTTGTTGCGGGATCCAAGACAGTCATTCGTTTCCCTGGGACGCGCCGGACTTCAGTATTCCGGTGTTTTCATGGTTGTATCTACTGTAGACCCTGGCTTACAGGAATTGCAGCGGTAAGGGAGGTTGTGGCGGGCTTGACCCATATAAAAAAAAATATAAACTCTTGAATCATTCTATCTATTAAAAAAACAGCATCAAAATCTGTTGCGTAGTTTTAAAGATTTAAGCGTACAAAGGGACATAGGGACAGAGAAAGCGACTTTGTTTTATACTATGTAGTAAGTATATAATTATGTTTACTTTATATTTACAGCTACAGAAGCGGTGCCTTCGTCGACTGCCCCTAGATGGCGCTGTGTGTATGAATTCAACGCGCGCACCGCTGACGAACTGAGCCTACAACCTGGGGACTTGGTGAGTGAAGAAATGTTATAATAACTACTATAATATAGGAATTATTTACATGTCTCCTTACTTACTCATTCATTCATTAACTCATTATCACTTTTTTCTGGCACTCTCTCTCTCTCTCTCTCTCTGTATCCCTCTCTCTCCCCCTCTCTATTTCTCTCACTCTCACTCTTTCTCCCCACTCTCTATCACTCTCCCCCTCTCTCCCTCTTCCCTCCCTCTCGCTTACCCTCATTCGCTCTCCCCTTTCCCCCCTCTTTCTCTATCTTTCACTCACTCAGTCACTCACTCATTCTTTCATTCATTCATTCACTAATACCCTCAACATAGTAGACAATCCTAGTGTGGGGCAGCGTTTAAAAATTATCATTATTTTTATTTCTTTGGTACAGGTCAGCGATGCTCAACCACCTCGTGGTGATGCCGAGCCTGGCTGGAGATGGGGCACTGCCAGAGGTAAAGCTATATAATATTATATAGATACTTACACTTGGAATTGTACCCAGTATATGGCAATAGACTCACCCCCTATTACATGGGACTTATAACAAAAGAGTGTGTGTACATTGTATAGCGGCATTACGTGTCATAATGTGCACCTCTGGCTACCTAGTCACTATTTCGGCTGGTAGTAAGCGTTGATGGTGCCTACGTTGCATGGAGTACGTTTACATGAGCAACCTATTCACTCGGGCTTTGAAGACACCCAGGTTATACCACGGATCACCTGATGGTAAGCAATCGCCGCCGCCCATGGACACCCGGAACACCAGAGGCGTTACAAGTGCGTTGCCCGCCTTTTGGGGTTTAGGAATTTAAGAGTTGTTGTGGAACCAGGGATTAGGATGATTGGGAACATCACTTTCATGACGAAACACAACGCAAGAGTTGTTTCACGTCGATTTTCTACTCGGCCGTGGTATCACTCTGGTCGAGACGGGTCGACACTCGACAGTGCCGAAGCATAGCTCTCTCATACGTGACTCTCCCAACCCTTTCAAGAAACACAGACTCCATCAAAGAATTCCTTACCTAAATCAAGAACCTCCTTCTTTCCAAACTCAATTAAAATTCCTATTTTTTCTTTATCCACAGGCCAATCGGGTTGGTTCCCGGAATCGTACGTGGAGGATATAAATGCGCACGCGCAGTCGTACAGCGAGGTCGTTGAACCCATGGAGACTAAGACACAGTTGGAGGGTATCGCTGAGGTGCCGGAGGCTGAGATGGCCAACGACCTCGGCGGAGCTATGCCTGTAGTCCGTGAGTAGAAAGTCAAAGCCAAAGCCTTTATTACAATTAATCCTAAATTAGGCACTTTTGAAACGTCAAATTTGGGGGTTTGCGTCAAATTTTTTAGAAGTTTGGGGGTTCGACCCCCCCCCCCCCGGAAAAATGCCTAGCTAGACATTACAGAGCGTTATGCTTCTAGTTAGCATAGTACATCCCCTGTTTGGCAAAGGTTACATTAATTGTTTTTTTGTCATGTATGAAGTTTTTTTTTTGTCACACATTTAATGGGTCGACTTTCTTGAACCCCCCGATACTAAAACCTGGCCACGCCTATGCTCCTCATCATATTTTTAGGCAACAGGGGGGCTTACTCTAATTCAACGAACGAACGAAAAAACTTCGCAGATTGCATACTAAAATTCTATTTATTGCGAACTTTCGTGAACAAAAATGAACGAATTAAATGAAGATAAATAAATAGGTTTTGATATGAAATTAAAAATAAAACGTTATTTTAAGTAATTGTATTAGTAAATCAATAAAACCTACGGCCGAAAATTAAACGAAACTTCGCATTCGAGAACCGGAGTAGGCCCCCAGAAAGAAGTTCGACTGCCTCGTTGGTCGAGTGGTCGCAAGTGCGACTATGTCAGAATGGTCGATCATTGAGCAGTGCGAGAGGGACGGAGCTATACAACCTACACTCCCTCTCGCACTGCTCAGTGATCGACCATTCTGACACAATTGTAATAGCAGACTAAAGCCCCTGGCGTCGGGGATCGCGGTTCGATCTCCGGCCACCGTAAGTGCGGGTCTGTGGACGGCGAGCAAGGGTAGCTCGCCGCGTAAAGCAGTATCCTCCGACCAGGCGGTGATCGTGTCTGGCGGCTTTCTGCCCAACTGTTGTTCGTTGGGATTGTCTATCCATGTTTATTCGCATGTACACTTCACATGTGCAATAAAGGATTTATGAAGTCATCCGTCAATGCTGTCTAGAGGCTTATATTCTTATAAACGGTATTCCGTGACATACGAGGTAGCTGTGACTGCTGGTACTGTAGCTGTTACTGTAGCGGTTGCTATAATTGCTACTGTAGCTGTTGCAGTATCTGTTACTGTAGCTGTTATTGTACCTGTTGAAGTAGCTGCTACTGTATCGATTGCTGTAGCTGCAACTGTAGCGGTTGCTGTATCTGTTACTGTAGTGGTTGTAGTAGCTACTGCTGTAGCTAGCTGCTATTGTACCTCTTACTGTAACTGCTACTGCAGCTCTTGCAGTAGTTGCTACTGTACCTGTTACTGTAACTGTTACTGTAGCAATGTGACACTCGCCGCATCGTGTTCCTCGTTAAAATAATTTCATGAGTAAAACATAATAATTAATTTAGTATGTTCTTACGAAAGTTTCTATATAAACAAAATATCAACAATAATTCCGTTCACCTTCCACAGAGGGCGGTGACTTCTACATAGCTGCGTACCCGTACACGTCCGCTGAGCCGGGAGACCTCACGTTCGAGGCGGGCGAGAGGATCGAGGTTATACGGAGGGACGGAGATTGGTGGACCGGCAGGATCGGCATCAGGTATGTTCCACTGCGCGGTTGACGCGGTGGCTATTTTTATAAGAGAAATTGAGTTATGATGTCCAGTTGACGCTTGATGCTTAACTATTCTTTAAAAAAATCTATTAATTTATGAATATTTAATTATTTTTGGACATTTTATTGTATTCAAAAGGCGATATCAATAATTTTTGATCGAGTAAAATGCCCAATTTTGGTTTACCCGACTGGTAGATATATAAGTTTATATTAAAGTCTACACTATTAATGACAGTCGACCACAGAATTATTATACTCCGCTTTTCAATAGGGTAGATAACTATTTTTTGTAACGTCTATCTTGTAGATTATATTAAAACATTACACACGTATTTTTTACTTTAACTTCGCAGATTTCCTACTACAATAGGGTAGATGTCATTTTTTTATTTTACTGTCCGTTTTGTAGCTTGTTTTAAAATATAACACAAGTATTTTTTATTTTCTTATGGACACGAATACTTTCGAAGATATATCGATTTGAAATATCGCGTGACGTCACTTACGTAGAAATGACGTATTTGCTCCCACTCCTAAACTTTGATTCGTTTTATCTAAGTATTGTTATCTTATACGACAAAATAAAAAAATACGTGTCTAATATTTTTTCATTACCTAACTGACGGACTAAATAGATTTTTAATTTTCATACCCCGTCATCATCCCTATTGCTAGCTAGCTTTTAAACCGAGTTTCTTGTATTTTTCTTTCAATCATCATGAAAAATAACCAATATTTCCCCCCCCCCCTAGAACCGGCATCTTCCCCTCGAACTACGTGACGAAGGACACCACGACCACGGCGGACGTGATAGCGTCCATCCCGGAGGCGGAGGAGGCCGCGGAGGGACAACACGACCCTCCCCCCGCGCCGCCGCAGCAACACGCCGCGCCATACTCCCCGCCCATACAGGTTGGTACAGCTTCCTTTTATGGTATAAGCCGGTAAACGAGCAGACGTATCACCTGATGGTAAGCAATCGCCGCCGCCCATGGACACTTGAAATATCAGAGGCGTTACAAGTGCGTTGCCGGCTTTTTGGGGAGGGGGTCACCCCTGTTGGGCCTCCGGTAACCTCACTCACACAACGAAACACAACGCAAGCGTTGTTTCACGTCGGATTTCTGTGAGACCGTGGTATCACTCCGGTCGAGCCGGCCCATTCGTTCTTCCCAATCCCCGATTCCCCTTAAATTCCCTTGAAACCCACCACTTGTGTGTTTCGGGTGTCCATTGGCGCCGGCGATTTCACCGGTTTGTTCCGCAAGAGAAAATACCTGAGTAAGCCAATAACATAATAATTAACAATAAACCTATTCTAAAACACACCATATTTTAATTATCAGGAACAAAAATCGTCGACCCCGATATCGTCCGAAGTGGCGTCTATAACGGAGGGCGGAGGCTCCGCGGCGGGGGGCGCGCGCCCCGCGTCCGCCGCGCGACGCGACTCCGGCCGGGACTCCGTTACCGGACGGAGGAAGAACGAGGTGGCTCAGGCCATCGCCAACTACACTGCTACTAGGTAAGTTATAACAAGGGTAGCTGACTAATTTATATTTCAATGTCAATCTTGTAGTTTATCATTTTAAAACATAACACACGTATTTTTTATTTTCTCACGGATCCAAATACTTTAGAAGACAGTGTCACTGACACCCCGGGCGAAAATATTGTGGCGCCCACTTGAGGGAAGCAATATCAAGTGTTAGTAGTAGTTTTTTATTTTATTGGCGCTCCCCAGAACCTGTCACCCTGGGCCATCGCCCCATCACGCCCCCCCCCTAACGCCGGTACTGTTCGAAGTTATATCGATTTGAACGTGTGACGTCACTTCTAGGCACGTTTTATACGTAGAAATTACGTATTTGCTCTCTCTCTCTTAAACTTTGATTCGTTTTATCTAAGTATTGTTATCTTATAATAATACTAGCGGACCCGACAGACGTTGTCCTGTCTACACGTCTTTAATTTGAAAATTTTAAACTTTTTTTAATAAGCTAAAACATTCTGGACCATTTTGATGAAAATTATTATTCAAATGTTATGACAATATCTAACGTCATTCATATTTGACACTGCGATAGTAGCGCCGTCAGTCGGATCCATTGTAAAACATTCCAAAAAAACAACTACTAATAAATTAAAAATTAATTAAAAAACCATTGTCCAACGGACAAAATTGTGAATCTATATCATTCTCAGATGCCCTTGAACGCACACAAAAAAAATCATCTAAATCGGTCCAGTCGTTTAAGAGAAGTTCAGTGACATACACACTCACAGAAGAATTATATATATAAAGATGACAAAATAAAAAAATACGTGTCTAATATTTTTCCATTACCTAACTGACGCACTAAATAGATTTCTAATTTTTAAATCCCATCATCCCTATTTCAATTTAGACATTTATCATTATTATTTTTAATTTTACTTTTGACATTTTTGATATTTTTTTATGTTTTTATAATAACTATCGTGAGACATACTAAATTAACTAAAAATCACGGTTTACTCACGTACATTAATGGAGAAAAGCTCTACTAGTTAGGTAGACTGCGCACGCTGCTCATGATGAAGAGTCCCTCTGTGACTCGAAACTAGTAGAGCTTTTCTCCATTAATGTACCAGTGAGTAAACCGTGATTTTTTAGTTAATATATTTTTTTATTAGTGTTTTGTGATTCTCTGTTTTTTTATTATATTTTTTGTAATTTATTTCTTATTTTTTATGTATGGAATTAATTTTTATAATTTGTATAATTATAAATATGTAATGTAGCTATGAACTTAATATCTGAAATAAATTATTATCATTAAAATGTATCGTTGCGATTACTTTAAACGTAAAACAAACTCATACTAAGGGTATACTGTACATTGAAAATATTCTAACATTAGAACTTGAGACGGGATATTTACCATGTTTATTTATGTGTATGAGTTTCCGATATTTCGGCACTGTTGCAAGCGCCATGATCACGGATGAACTGGAGTATATGCGGGTGGATGTTTACGAGCAGACAAATCGGTCTACCCTGTCTGTCTGTCTGTATGTTCACGCATCACGCAAAAACTACCCGTTCGATTACAATGAAACTTGGTGCCTATAATTATACTTTAACACCCTAAGCACAGCACTGTCAAAACAGATGGGGGATTATCCAGATGGGGGATCTAGATGAAATTTGGAACAGTGATAGATTATAGTCTGGAATAACAGGTAGAATACTTTATCCCATGGGGTCGCGAGCGAAACCGCTGGCAGAACCGTTTACCGGCGTAAACGAGCAGACGGATCACCTGATAGTAAGCAATCACCGCTACCTATGCACACCAGAATCACCAGAAGCGTTGTAAGTGGATTGTCTGCCTTTCGGGGGTTAGGAATTTAAAGGTTGTTGGGGAATCGGGGATTGGGAAGATTGGGAAGAGGGGTAATAGGGCCTCCGGTAACCTCACTCACACAAAGAAAAACAACGCAAGCGTTCTTTCACGCCGGTTTTCTGCTCGACCGTGGTATCACTCCGACCGAGCCGGCCCAGCAGTGCCGAAGCATAGCTCTCCTACACTTATTTGTTTTGAAATCAAGAATGTTCTGATCTGGGGCCTTAGTCTGCTATTACAATTGTGTCACAATGGTCGATCATTGATCAGTGCAAGAGCACTGCTCAGTGATCGACCAGTGATTTGCTGATCCGAACAGGTCCGTCCCACTTACCAGTAACCATAAATTGTTTAATATTCTGTCCTTTTATATTCTAACCCTTATATTCTTCTCTTCACCAGCTCGGAACAGCTCTCTTTAACCAAGGGTCAGCTCCTGGTAGTCCGAAAGAAGGCGGACAGCGGCTGGTGGGAGGGGGAGCTGCAGGCCAAGGGGAGGAACAGACAGGTCGGCTGGTTCCCCGCTAGTTATGTCAAGGTACGTTGTAGAATTTATGTGGTTTTTTTTTAAGGGGGAAAATAAATAATCCCCCCCCCAAGCGAGGCGAGGGTGGGAGGGGGAGCTGCAGGCCAAGGGGAGGAACAGACAGGTCGGCTGGTTCCCCGCTAGTTATGTCAAGGTATGTTGTAGGATTAATGTGGTTTTTTTAAGGGGGAAAATAAATAATCTCCTTCCCTGGGTGAGGCGAGAGGGAGTGTCAGTCTCTTATGTGTTTTTTTTAAGGGGTAAATAAATAATCTCCCCCCCCCCCAAGCGAGGCGAGGGTGGGAGGGGGAACTGCAGGCCATGGGGAGGAACAGACAGGTCGGCTGGTTCCCCGCTAGTTATGTCAAGGTACGTTGTAGGATTTATGTGGTTTTTTTTAAGGGGGGGTAAATAAATAATCTCCCCCCCCCCCCAAGCGAGGCGAGGGTGGGAGGGGGAACTGCAGGCCATGGGCAGGAACAGACAGGTCGGCTGGTTCCCCGCTAGTTATGTCAAGGTATGTTGTAGAAGTAATGTGTTTTTTTTATGGGGGGGAAAATAAATAATCTCCCCCCCCCAAGCGAGGCGAGGGTGGGAGGGGGAGCTGCAGGCCAAGGGGAGGAACAGACAGGTCGGCTGGTTCCCCGCTAGTTATGTCAAGGTACGTTGTAGGATTCATGTGGTTTTTTTAAGGGGGGATAAATAAATAATCTCCCCCCCCCAAGCGAGGCGAGGGTGGGAGGGGGAACTGCAGGCCAAGGGGAGGAACAGACAGGTCGGCTGGTTCCCCGCTAGTTATGTCAAGGTAAGCTGTAGAATTATTGTGTTTTTTTTTTGGGGAAAGGGGAAAGTAAATAACCTCCCTTCCTGGGCGAGGTGAGAGGGAGTGTCAGTCTCTTACGTGTTTTTTTAAGGGGTAAATAAATAATCCCCCCCCCCCAAGCGAGGCGAGAGAGAGTGTCAGACTCTAACTGACGAAAAACCACCCCGTTCCTACTACTGTTTGTAGAACCGGAGTCACGGTAAACCCGCTAGGTAGTCCGCAGCTCCGGATAAATGTGATTTGGAGCAGGGTGTATATAGGGTGACTGGTAATTAGTGAACGATATTTAAACACGTGATTGTACTCATGATTACAAATAACTTTCCTGAAGATACTTTTTTTGTATACTCGTTAGTTTTATTTTTATCACAATAACAAAGTATAGTTCCAAAATACCTACCTAGTTACTAGTCTTCCGATAACGCGGGCGCCTCGCTGCTAACAGCTGATCATGCGAAAGCACGCGCGCGCGATATTTACTCACTAATTACCAGTCACCCTGTATAAATAAACAATTCCTAATTTACACTAAAACTTCCTCAAACCACTCTAAAATATCTGGAACCACTCTAAAATATCTGGAACCACTCTAATTCTGTCCCACGCGCGATAAACTCACTTCAACTCCACCCTAAAACTCTCTGCGTTACTTTAGATGCACCCCAATCCACTCGTAAGGTTTCCTCAACCACTCAACTCTATTAAGGTCCCAGATCTCTATGTTTCACTTTAAAAATTGTCCATAATCCATCCTACGATCCCCAGTTATTCTAAAATATCCCTAGCGACTTTAAATTTCCCTCAACTCACTCTAAATCTCTCCCAACCCACTTTAAATCTATCTAATTCTGACTGTACGATTGCCGCAGTGGCTTGGCAACCGGCTGCCCCGCAACGTGTAGCGGGTTGAAATCGTACACGGTGCAACTCTTTATTCAATCCACAAATTGTTGTTCCAAGCCTGGGTGTCATGTGTATGTGAACTTGTATGTTTGTAAACGCACCCACGACACAGGAGAAAATCCTAGTGTTGGGCAACGTTTAAAAAAAATCAAATACTCATACATTTTCGATTCCAAAAACATACTTCTAGCTTTTTTAGGTGTAGCTGGTATCTGAAAAAGGTAAAAATCTGTCTTTAGGGGTCTTTAGGGGTCTAAAGAATTAAAAATCTGTCTTTAGGAGTCTAAAGACATATTTTTAATTCTCCTTAATTAGTCCTTTAATTCTTCATCCTCAAAGTGTATATATTTTTTTTATGAAAATCACCTCACGTAACTAAATAACATTGTATTGTATTATGAATTTAGATACTGCAGTCATCGGGCCGTACTTCGGGCAGAACGACTCCGGTTCTGTCCAAAATGGACACCCTGCCCTCTGAAACGGTGATTGACAAGGTATTTATTGAAATTTATAACTTATTAAATATTAAGAACATTTGTTTGTACAGCGAGCCTTCTCTAATTCAACGAAATACGAAGTTTCGGAAGAAACTTTGCAGAAATCGTACTACAATAGGGTAGATGACAAATTTTTATTTCAATGTCCGTCTTGTAGATTATTTTAAAACATTACACACGTATTTTTTATTTTCTTACGGAAACAAATACTTTCGAAGATATATCGATTTGAAATATCGCGTGACGTCACTTTTGAGTACGTTTTATACTCAATAGTGACGTAGTTAGCTCCCACTCCTAAACTTTGATTAGTATTGTTATCTTATATGACAAAATAAAAAAATACGTGTCTAATATCTTTTCATTACCTAACTGTCGGACTAAATAGATTTTTAGCTTTCATACCCCGTCACCATTCCTATTCCATTTATTACGAACTTTCGTGAATAAAAATGAACGAATGAAATGAAGATAAATAAATAGGTTTTGATATGAAATTAAAAATAAAACGTTATTTCAAGTAATTCTATTAGTAAATAAATATAACCTACGGCCGAAGATTAAACGAAACTTCGCTACTACAGGAATTGGATTTACTTGTAAATCGTTTTAATTTTTTTAATAATAATAGCTATTGTAGTCTTCAAACACAACACTACCTCCCATTAAAGCCGTGGCAGATACTTTTAGAATACCTTATATTGATATAACACTGACTTCTCACCAGTTTGACTGTACGGTTGGTGCGGTGGCTAGGCAACTGGCTGCCGCGCAACGGGTAGCGGGTTCGATTCCCGCATGGAGCAACTCTTTGTGTGATCCACAAATTGTTGTTTCGGGTCTGTGTGTGATGTGTATGTGAACTTGTATGTTTGTAAACGCACCCACGACACAGGAGAAAATCCTAATGTGGGGCAACGTTTTATTTAAAAAAAAAAAGTTATGTTTCAAGTCCCATGTAATAATATTTTGTACTAAAATAATATGTAAATTAATTCTAACATAATTATTATGTATATAGAGTTCCAAATCGCTTGCTTGACTAATGCTTTGCTTACAAAATTTTCTAAAGAATGGTAGTTTATAAAGCCTCATAGGCCTCCCCCATGAATACATATCGCGTGGTTTGAAGCAACCTGCATACAGCGACAGTCTTTTTTTTTAAGGGGTAAAGTCATTCAATGACTTCTCCCGCCTTGGGCGAGGCGAGAAGGAGTCAGACTCTTACTGACTAAAAACCACTCCGTTCCTACTCCTGCTTTTCGAACCGGAGCCACGGTAAACCCGCTAGGTAGTCCGCAGCTCCGGATCTAGTGACTGCGACCTTAAACATGTCGTATGTCAACACTATGGGTGGCTTTTCTAGTTTTTTATCCAAGGCGGGAGAAGTCTTTGAACGATTTTCACTTGTAACGCCTCTGGTGTTTTAAGTGTCCATAGGCGGTGGCGATTGCTTACCATCAGATGATACGTCTGCTCGTTTACTGGCTTATACCATAAAATAACGACTATCAGACTCCAATTGAAATTATTTTTCGATTGTAAAATCAGTTCTAAAGAATTTAGAAAACCTACGTCCAATACGTTACTTCGACCCAAAAATCGTCCAACCACCACAGTTTTTTTATAGTATAAGCCGGTAAACGAGCAGACGGACCACCTGATGGTAAGCAATCGCCGCCCATGGACATACGAAACACCAGAAGCGTTACAAGTGCGTTGCCGGCCATTTTGGGGGTTAGGTATTTAAGGGTTGTTGGGGAATCGGAGATTGGAAAGGGGGTAATTGGGCCTCCAGTAACCTCAATCACACAACGCAACCGTTGTTTCACGTCGGTTTTCTGCTCGGCCGTGGTATCACTCCGGTCGAGTCGACCCATTCGTGTAGAAGCATGGCTCTCCCACACTTCGACTGACTGTCAGAGTATGACAAACAGCACTTTTGAAAATGTCATACGCTCGTGTCATTCATATTAATACAAACATTAACTAATAGATGTCGTTGTCTCATAAAACACGCGAATAAATTGGTGGCTAATTCTACCCACCACTGATTCTACTTAACGTTGATAAGTCTACGTTTGGCCACTAACCCGCTTACTGCCAGGACGGCGAAGCGAAGATGTGGCCGAAGATGGTAAAAACAGACTTAGAAAGTACCTATTCACTCTGACCTTGAAAAGACCCGGGATGTATTTCTCAGGAAAGATAGAAGCCGGCAGATTGTTCCATTCCCTGGCTGCACGGATTAGGAACGTGGATTCGAACCGTTTCGTTCGCACCCAAGGGAAGTCCACTCTGTAGGGATGATAGTGAGCCGACTTTCTACTAGTCCTATGTTGAAAGGATGGCGGTAGGATAAGTTAGTGTGACTGACGAGTTAAATAATAATGAATTGCAGGTAATCGCACTGTATCCGTATACCGCACAAAACGCTGATGAGCTAAGTTTCGAAAAAGATGACATAATCGCCGTCACTGACCGCTCGCAAGACCCGGCGTGGTGGCAAGGTAACTAACATACGTGTATACGGGGCCCTGGGCTGATCTTTTGTAGTACATTGACTTTTGACTTTGAAATATTGACTTTGAATGACCATGACCTTTGTTGACTTTGACCTTGATTTATGTGAGTTTGATCTAAATAATGTTGATTTTACTCTTCTATATATTTTTACTTTGACCTTAAAATAGGAAATTTTTGAACCTTGAATTTGACCTTCAATATTTTCACTTCACCATAATATGTTGACCTTATTCTTGAATATATTGACTTCGACTTTAAATTCTTGACTTTGACTATTTTGACTTCACCATAATAGATTGACAACAACTTTGAATATTTTGACTAACCTAAAAATCTTGATTTTACCTACACATACTTGACCTTAAATATTTTGACTTTGACTTGAAAAATCTTGACTTTGACCTAGAATAAGATCATTCCAGACCCCTTTAATTATTAACTTTTATAAATAGTCTATGTATAGTATATTATATGTATATGCATGAAAATAACATATAACAAACATCCTTCTTGCTTAACTTACTAATAAGTAGCGAAACAGTAATCAACCTTTAACCGACTGCAGCAGTTTTTATGTAATTTCACAGCTTCTTTAAAGGGGTAGACAGGGTTGGACATAAAGGGTGACCGGTAATTAGTGAACGATATTTAAACACGTGATTGTACTCATGATGACAAACAACTTTCCCGAAGAAACATTTTTTGTATACTCATTAGTTTTATTTTTATCACAATAACAAAATTTCATTAGCACGCGTGTGTAAAGTTCCAAAACACCTATCTAGTTACTAGTATTCCGATAACACGGGCGCGGGCGCCTCACTGTTAACAGCTGATCATACGATTTTGTTATTGTGTAAAAAAACTAATGAGTATACAAAAAGAGTTTGTTTAAGAAAGTTGTTTGTAATCATGAGTACAATCACGTATTTAAATATCCTTTACTAATTACCGGTCACGCTATATACAATGTACACCCACTTTTCACCACTTGTGTTATAAGTCCCATGTATGTAATAGGAGGTGAGCATATTGCCATATACTACGAGTTTTATAAACCTGAACCTTTTACACTGCGATCTCCAACCCGCCTGCCTGCGGAGATTATGGCAAACCCTCTTATGTAGAGGAGGCTCATAGTCCAGCAGTGGACTGTCACCCGCTGTTGATTATGAGAATGATTTTATACCACATAAGAGGGTTTGCCATAATCTCCACAGGCAGGCGGGTTGGAGATCACAGTATAAAAGGTTTAGACCGTGTTTCCACTGAGCGGGGCAAATGGGAGTTTAGCGGTGTACGAATTGACCAATCATGCTGTTTCTATGGAAGCGGAGCGGAGATTTCGAGCATAGTGATTGGTCATTTCGTGCACCGCTAAGCTTCACTCCGCCCCGCTCCACGTCAGTGGAAACGCGGCCTTATAAGAGGGCGCTGCTGTCGGATTTCTATAAAACAGATTATCATTTATTCTACGATATTTACGAGAGAGAGATATGTAATCATTTAATCGGGTGTACAATGCCCGAGAAACGAGTAAGGGAGGAGAAATGTATTATAAATTATAACCTTTAAATATATTATAATAAATGTTTTATTTTATTTTTTCAGGAGAACTTCGAGGAATGACCGGCTTATTCCCAAGCAACTACGTAACAAAATTAGTTAACTAAATTCTAATGTTTAGTCATACTAATATTGTAATCTAGATTGTTTAGCATTCTTAGGACCTAATCACCTAGGCAAGTGCTTATAGTATTTATTTATTTATTTAAGCCTAAATTTATTTCCTTGTCCTACGATTAAGAAAAGGCTTTTAGTATATACTATTTAGTTATTCGTAATAAGTAATCTCAATCCAAAATCCTAATTCCCGATTCTCAATTTCCAATATTCAATGTTCCATTACCAATCTCTAATCCCCAATCCCCGTTCCTTAATCCCTAATACCCCCTTTCCCAATCATCCCAATCCCCGATTCTTAGGAATTTACCCTACTATTTTTTATTTAGGCCGGCAACGCACTTGTAACGCCTCTAGTGTTTCAAGTGTCCATAGGCGGCGGCGATTGCTTACCATCAGGTGATCCGTCAGCTCGTTTACCAGCTTATACCATAAAAAATGGTTTTAATGAGCACTTGTCTAGTATATAAAATACATTAATAAATGTACCCGCGCTTATTTAAAAAATAGTTAAATTTTGTCTTTTAAATCCATTTAGCACAACTGTATAATCAATTAAAAAAAAGCTTAAGCTATTTCACTATAGTAAAGCTTTTTTAAACGAACAATTGTATAATTTAATTATTATTTTAAATATATTGTTTTAGGGAATGTTATGCTAAGCGTCCACAGGCCCGCATCGTACGCAATCCGTATGACGTCATCAGCAATACCTACATGCAATGCGTGCTGTGCGTGCGATGCGTACGATGCGGGCCTGTGGACGCTTTTCTTTAAGACGTTATAGAACACTGCAAATCAAATTACAGTCCATTTTCGTTAATAGGGATGATGACGGGGTATGAAAATTAAAAATCTATTTAGTCCGTCAGTTAGGTAATGAAAAAATATTAGACACGTATTTTTTATTTTGTCATATAAGATAACAATACTTTGATAAAACGAATCAAAGTTTAGGAGTGGGAGCAAATACGTCATTTCTACGTATAAAACTTACCTAGAAGTGACGTCACGCGATATTTCAAATTGATATATCTTCGGAAGTATTTGTTTTACGTAAGAAAATAAGAAATACGTGGCTAATGTTTTAAAATGATCTAAATGTTCAAGACGGACATTAAAATATTAATGTAATAACAAGTTGAATGCTCAATTTCGCGCAGCTCAAAATTATAAGCCCCTGTTTAGCTCGAAACTAATCGGGCATCCTCGAAAATGGTAAATTGAAAGTCGTTTAAAAAATGACAGAAAATAGATACGTAATTTGATTTGCAGTACTCTATACTTATTATTATTTTAGTTATTCAACTATACTCCTAATTTTACCAAACGAATTATAACAATTATTGTTAGTTTTACTTTCAAAATATACTTTAGGTAACCTGAATAGACCTGTTATAGTAACCTATGTATTTGTAGATTTTCTTACTAGTGAAACAATATTATGTGTGGGCTCGCCATGCTTCGGCACTGCTGGGCCGGCTCGACCGGAGTGATACCACGGCCGAGCTGTACACCGACGTGAAACAACGCTTGCGTTGTGTGAGTGAGGTTACCGAAGGCCTTTCCCAATCCCGATTACCCAACATTCCTTAAATTCCTCACAAAAGGCCGGCAACGCACTTGTAACGCCTCTGGTGTTTCGAATGTCCATGGGCGGCGGCGATTGCTTACTATCAGGTGATACGTCTGCTCGTTTACCGACTTATACAAAAAATAGGTCCATACGTAATTGTATGTCTATAGTGAACAAATCTACAAATACTTTGGTTATAAAAACTAGCTTCGAATTAGTAAATCTATCTATCTATTAGATAAATTTATCAGGCACTTCTAGTATTTAACTAGCCGTTGATGTTACTTAGAGCATTTAAAATATTATAGAATTAAATAGAAGTCACCCCCTTCCCATGGTATATAGGGTGACTGGTAATTAGTGAACGATATTTAAACACGTGATTGTACTCATGATTACAAACAACTTTCCCAAAGAAACTTTTTTGTACAATTATTAGTTTTATTTTTATCACAATAATAAAACAACAAAATTTCGTGCGCGCGTGCTTTCGCATGATCAGCTGTTAGCAGCGAGGCGCCCGCGTTATCGAAAAACTAAAATTTTTGATTACCAGATCGCCCTAATATACCAAAAGCTTTGTTTGTCTAATCTCTTTAGCTGTAAAAAAAACTCCAATAATTTGACAATATATTACTACTTTATACCTACCTTACTATGTATTCGAAACGAGAGCTCGTTCGGCACTTGGATTTGTTGGTTTATTCGAATAAACCAATTCAGAGCGTCGAACGCGCTCTCGTTTACTTTAAACGTAATTTACGTACTTTAAACGTAAAGAAAAAACATACGAACTGCCGTACTCGGAGACATTTAATGATTACAATTAATGATTACGCGACAGTCGCTGCGTCGCTGAATGCTGCTCATGAATATGAGCCTCTAGCATGGCTTGAAACTAGTCGAGTTCCTCGTCAAACAGTTACGTGAGTAAGCCGATAACTTAATAATTAATTTAGTATGTCTCACGAAAGTTATAATAAAATTATAGTACTTGTGTTATTGTATATCTATTTTAAATGCTCTATACATGTGTTTGCCAGCAGAGTGTTGCCATTATATTATTATTATTATCACCTAATGTTACAAAATAATGTTATGAACCAATAATCGTGTTATCAGTAGTCGATTGCGGTAGGAATAAATGTTACAATCATTCGTTTGTTGTTTTCTTTTACTTACCTTTTACATAACATGTCTTTTTTATCGTCGAAGGGGTAGGCAGAAGTCAACAACATACAAATGTTTCGAATTGCAAACGAAATGTTTTTTCTTTTTACATTTGATAGGTCGACGTTTGGCCGCTATCTCGCCTGATGGTAAGTAATGATGCGGCCTACGATGGAGCACGTCTGCCCATAAGCAACCTATTCACTCGGGCTTTGAAGACACCGAATAATGTTAATAACAATGTTCTACAATCTAGACTAATAAATAAAAAATTGTGTGTGTTTTTATTATTGAAATTACGGCGAGAGGGTTTTCAAACAAATTGTGACACAAATATAAAATCTTATATAAAGTATAGAGAAACCTCTTATGACTTAATTTAAACCACATATTTGTTATCATCTTGGCTGACGATATACAAAAATTAAGCGTAATAGGCCCAGTAGGTGAGCCAAAACGTGCATTGCTCTTTGAGCTGAGAACTTGAACACTTTACAACGCAACATCATGCCTTTTATCCCCGAAGGGGTAGGCAGAGGTGTACTTTACGGCACGTAATGCCGCTTTACAATGTACACCCACTTTTCACCATTTGTGTTTTCAGTCCCATGTAATAGGGGGTGAGCCTATTGCCATATACTGGACACAATTCCAGACTCCGTGCTACTACTGGGAAATTTTTGTCAAACTGAAAAACGTTCAGCAATTCTTTCCCCGACCACGGAATCGAAACCGAGAAAATTTAAATTTTTATCCGTCTGTTAGTTTGTTTGTTCAGGCTAATCTCTGAAATGGCTGGACTTTCATAGGCAATTAGCTGATGTACTAAGGAGTAACTTAGGTTACTTATATTTTAAAAATCGGTCAAAAATCGTTATTCAGGCTAACAGCTAGTTTCAAAAAATCTTTTTTTGCTAGGGTATTTCCTAGCTTAACAAAATATTTGACAATTATTTACCCTTTCGAGATATAAGTATGTACATATTTCCTAATTACATAAAAAAAATAGTATTTTTAATTGGGAAAGTCCTGCAAGAATTGATACATTTAAAAAAAACACACTTAATTTTCCACTTTCTCAATTCTTTTAATCAATTCTTAAAAACTAATTATGATATCTCATTCAAACCAATTTTCGTTGAAAGTTTCCATTAAAATCTACAGCATATATTTTTTTTAGTTTTCTTACTCACTTATTTTAAAAGTAACAGGGCTGGACACATTCTATAGACCTCATTTTTCCACTTTGGAAGCGTCTATCTTTCAAACGATTGATTTTGACGAAAAATGGTTTTAGGAACCATGACGTATTTTTTAATGTCCTATCCATAGAGAACCAACACGGATAGGTTGGACGAAAAAAAATTTTTTTGAAGAGCTGCAGTGACCGCGCGCTCTCCGCCCTCTATGTCGAAAACGGTTCACCGTATAAAAAAAAGTTTAGACAAAAGTTGTAGAGAATTTTGTATTCCACAATATTGCTATTGAATACAACTACCAAAAACCCATAGGAAATGAGATATTTCGAAAAAACCGCAAAAAAACGATTTTTGGGCCCTTTGACCCTGAATTTTAAGGGTTGCTTACACCCTACCATATGTAGGTTTTGAGACAAGTTTTAGGGGGTCAATATACAAGTATATACAAAATTACAGCTGGGTATCTCGCATTCCGAGATTCTTACCTAATTTTGCCTTATTTGACTGGACTAGTAGTCAGAGACGAATAGACGATAGAACGCTAAATTGAATTGCACAACTTGATTCCCCCTAGTCCTTTCCATCATGGAACCACAAGACAATTGGCGAGGCGACACCGCTTCATGGTGGATATCCTACCCACTCGCACGAAGCGCTTCGCTTCAAGCTTCCTTGTGCGAACTGCTAGGGAGTGGATCCTTGCCGGAGTCTGTTTCCAGATGGTAACCTGGGTGTCTTCAAGGCCCGAGTGAATAGGTTGCTTATGGGCAGACGTGCTCCATCGTAGGCCGCATCATCACTTACCAAGAGGAGATGTCATAACTGGACTTCTCTTTAACATAACGCGTGACACTTTACGGGGAGCGCGGGACGTTACAAACCGCGCCCCTCTCTATGTTCCATCTAGCGGTCCCATACTACACACACGTTGACAATTGTCCACATTTTAATGTGACACTTTCTGAGCGATTGTAACCTGTCTACACCTTTTTACTTATAATATCATTGGACAGGGCCATTTTTTTTTTGTCACAGTGCACAATCACATTATGGTATCTCCTCTTTGTACTTGCTTCATAGTCTACATCCACCAATTTCCTCACACACGGAACGGTTTGCGGTATTTTCGAACCGATACGGCCTTCAAACCTTAAAAAAGAGCATACTCCTTTTTAAATGGCCGGCAACGCACCTGTGGCTCCTCTGGTGTTGCGGGTGTCCAATGTCCATGGGCGGCGCTGATCGCTTACCATCAGGTGACTCGTCTGATCATTTGCCACCTATTTCTTAAAAAAATAGAGGGTGCAAAAAAAATGAAACAAAAAAAATCCTTTTTTTAATTTTTTTAATTATTTTTTTCACTAGTTCTTACTCCAACAGTAGTTATATAAATACTATATACTATATACTTGCTCCAAACCGTACCGGGATGTGAACCTTATAGTCTGAGTGACAGTGTTCAATTTTGATTGATATCTACAATTTACTAGAAAAAAACATTAAAATTCAGGATATCTTACAGTAATGTAATAGAGGGCATTTCAAAGTTGTTGTCATAAAAAAATTGCATCTAAAATGCCCTGCTCGGGAATCGAACCCAAGACTTTCCGAAGCGCTGTAAGTACTCAATTAATGAGACACATCACAAATCTAAACTAAAACAATTGAAAAATCTAAAACAACCGGATAAATAAAATTCATGAAAAAAATTGTAAAAAGAAAACCAGTGGGACATGACATACACGAAAAAAAAAAAAATAACTAAACCATTTCAAAATTGAACATCACCACTAAACTAAAGCCGACGACAAACAATTTTTTTGGAGTCCGTATAAAAAAAAAACAAGAAAAAAAGAAAAAAAACTAAAATTTTCCGACAAATACATAATTTCTATAATATATATAAAAACATATATATTTATTTCATGTTGAAAAGGCAAAAAAACAACCAATTTTCACGTTTTAAAGAAAAGCGTCCACAGGCCCGTACGCATCGCACGCATTCCGTATGACGTCATCAGTACGCATCGCATGTAGGCATTGCCGATGATGCGGTCCGTACGATGCGGATCAGTGGACGCAGTTGTATGAGTTTCTACACAAGACAAACTAAAATCCGTTGCGTGCGATGCGTACGATGAAAACTGATATTTATTTATGCTATTGTAAAATTTTGATTAAATATGAATGATATTTTAAGATGTTAAATTTTTTTGGTTAAAAATTTCATTATTCCCATATTAAATGTTTTTTTTTTTGTTAATAAAATATCATGTAATATTCAAATTATGATATATAACGGTTAAATTATATTGATACAAATAAAATATGATTAGATTTATACTTTTTATACCCAGAATGGGTAAATGATTGAATAAAATACCTATTTAGTAATCATCCATATTAAAAATATGAAGATACGAAGCTACTACTATGAATTTTCAAAAAAACTAAAATAAACTAAGTATTTTTTTGAAACTAAATATTTTAATTGTATCAATAATGTATTTAAAATCCAAATAATTTTATATTATATACCTAAGTATCGCCTGGACAGTCCACGCTACCATCAGTTGACTGGACAATCTCTACACTACACGAGTCACTGTTTACATGTTACCATTAGCTCATGACGATATATAATATAAAACCAATTGTTTTTTTTAATAAAACAAATATATATTTTGATAGTAATACAAATAATAGCTACTATTGAATTGAATGATGTAATTTATTATAAAGACGTTATTTTTGAAATTCACAAAAAACCTATTGTTATTAAATTTCAAAACAATTGGGATAATGACGGGGTATGAAAATTAAAAATCTATTTAGTCCGTCAGTTAGGTAATGAAAAAATATTAGACACGTATTTTGTTTTGTCATATAAGATAACAATACTTAGATAAAAACGAATCAAAGTTTAGGGAGTTAGGGAGCCAGCTACGTCAATTCTACGTATAAAATGTACCTAGAAGTGACGTCACGCGATATTTGAAATGGATATATCTTCGAAAGTATTTGTTTCCGTAAGAAAATAAAAAATACGTGTGTAATGTTTTAAAATAATCTACAAGACGGACATTAAAAAAAACTACTGAAAAGATTTACATGAAACTTATGGTACATTGAAAACTTAGATCTTTAAAACTACGCAACGGATTTTGATGCAATTTGTTCAACAAATAGGGTAAAACTAGGTAAATGATCAAATAATGTATCAGAAAGATTGAGTTTCTTGCTCGTTCTTCTCCATTCGAAGCTACACTTTGGAACGAGCACCTAGCTTCACTGACGGACAATTCAATTTGACGTTTCAAAAGTGCCTAATCTATACTAATATTATAAAGCTGAAGAGTTTGTTTGTTTGAACGCGCTAATCTCCAGAACTACTGGTCCGATTTGAATAATTATTTTTGTGTTGGGTAGTGCATTTATCGAGGAAGGCTATAGGCTATAAAACATCACGCTATGACCAATAGGAGCCAAGCAGCGGGTTTCTATGTAAAATAACAGATGCTAAGCTTATTAAGTTTATAATTTTTTTTCACAATTTTACACTAGAGTACTGACCGACAGACAGACGTTATTAATATTATTATATTTGCTTTGACGTTCAAAATTGCCTGGTCTATTTGACATAAATAATTTTGTCTATTAACTTTTGAATTTCAAAAACAGCGTCTTTATATATGAGTTATAGATATATATATATAAGATATACAAATATATGTATAATAGTTATATATTATATAGTTGTTACTGGTGTTGGCTTGAGTTGGGCGCTGTGTGATCGCGGTAATCACGGTGATCGCGCCAATGTCGTTCCACGAATTTCTTTATGTAATTGTATGGTTTAGAGTCTTTTTCGCCTATTACGTTGTCAACCTGAAAGAGAATAGTATGATTTAGTAGTAATTAGTATATATGCAACGTCTTAAGGGGAGGCAGAGGTGCACATTACGGCACGTAATGCCACTACAAAATACATTAACTTTTGTGTTACAAGTCCCATGTAATAGGGGATGAGCCTATTGCCATATGCTAGGCTCAATACCAGACTTCGTGCAAATACCAGAATCAAGCGCAAGCGTTGTTTCACGTCGGTTTTCTGTGAAGCTGTGGTATCACTGCGGTCGCGCCGGCCCAGCAGTGCGGAAGCATAGCTCTCCCACACTTAACCATAGTAATATAATCAATTTATTTAAGACTAGCTACTCCCTCTGCCGGACAAAGGGTTTCGAGTTTGGGTCAGGCAAAATACTATTGGGCTTTTTTCAGATATTCGAAAAATTCTCAGTAGTAGCAGCACAGACATTAGTGTCGTGGTAGTTGTTTCTTTGCTAATTTATCTGTTATAAATAACATTGCAATCAAGTTATATTATGATAAGTTATACCTTGTAAGGAGGAGTGATTATAACTTCATTGTAGACCCGGATGTTCTGCCCAGCCCAGGAGACGTCGTCGATGACTCGTGCAATCGCCATGAACAGCCGCTGGCCCTCCGGGTCCAGACATGCTGATAATGCTGACACCTGCAATGGAAGATGGCAATTTTAATAAACAATAGCTTCTGGCAGCGGCTTTGTCTGCGTTACCGTAGGATAAAAAGTATACGGAGCTAAGAACTACCTAGCGCAGGGGTGGCCAACTTGATTAGACATAAGATCTACTGTTTACTAACGAAACCCTGTGTGATTTACCACTTACATACTTCTTGAAATCTTAAATGAAACAGCATAGTCACATTCATAAAATATTTTTTATTGAACAGTCTTAGCCAAAGACTTACTGCGTAGAATAGAGAATCTTAGTAGAGAATAAATACCGTGACGGAACAGCGATTGAAAAATGATATATTTATATAAGATGATGATGTAGTAGTTAGCATTACGTTGACAATATGGACTATTTATTAATATTTTTTGCCTTCCTACGATCAACTCCACTAATGGTTGATAAAGCGCCATCGCCCGGTGGATCGTGCTTTTCTCCATTAATATATTATGGGAGTAAAACGTATTTTAATTTTAATCAATAAAGTATCCTATGACTCTAGTCAGCAGCTATAATATCAGTGTAACTATTATCAGCCAACAAGGCATCCAACACAGTACCCTTAGTACGAATTTGTTTTACGTTTAACGAGAGTATGTTTGATGCTTTGATTGATTGGTTTATTCGAGCCTTCGCCACACAGGGTTAATTTGAGAATCAAGACCTCTGCACAGTCATTGCTACTGTACGAGACAGTGTAGTCAAGTCATATTAATTGCTTAACATACTTTCTGACATAGACGGATGTCTATTTGGCTTCAAAAATCTAGTAACAAATTGAATTATGAATATGGTATCACACCTTTTGGTTTGGTATAGATAAAATACTGATATTTAAACGAATCTGGAAAACTGCCACACTCAGAAACATTTGATGATTACTTAAACCATTCCTTAGTAACGATTTTGTTCCAAAAACAATTGCTAAGGACTGGGTTAAATAACCATTAAATGACTCCGAGTATGGCAATATGACTTAGTTCCAACCCCTAAATTTAATGAGAAAATTGTATGAGACAGGACTAAAACCATTTTTTTATATTAGAAAAGTAAGATAATAATGAATAGAGTTATCAAACATCCTGAAATAAGCAACCTAGTCCATACAAAAAAAAAAAATGTTTTGAAAGAGAAAGTCTAGCTTAAAACTTGTTTTTAAACACAAATATGGACATTTAACCACACATTACTGATAGCAGTTATAAGCTTCAGTATTTAACATACAATAAGAAGTAAAAAGTTGAACGAAAGTCTAATAATTAGGCCAAACAAATACAACGAGATTTCATCATCCGAAAACCACCATTATGAAGAAAATACCGCGGAAATTAAAAAAAGAATGTTCTGTATTCAAAAAAGGAGGTTGTATACTCACTAATCTTCTCTTATTCTCTATTGAATTGCGGACTCGTGTGTTTAATCTGTGCAAGTTGAGAGATTGTGGGGGTTCGGGCGCCGTAGTCACTTCTTTCTTGATTTGGACATCACTAACCAACGATAGATTCACAATATTTACGTCGTGGCGCTTAGGATTACCGCTCGAAGACGGACATTTGAGTATAAGCATCTTAGTTTGAGGATCAAAAGCTAGAACTTCTCCCTCAATATTTTCATTGTAACACGTCCGCGTCGCAACTATACTGCCGATTGTGAAACAGTCCGACACCACAGTGGACATTGTTCACCGTTTATGTTGTTTTTACGGTGGAATATATATTCATGTAGCGTTAAAGTTGGTTAAAAACGTGATAAATATGTTTGTTGCGATCAGAATATGAGGACGTCCGCCATTGAAACTTTGACAGGTGCAGACTACAGATTATCACATTGTTTTATTTTGAAGTTTATGGTTTTGCGTTTTGTTGCGCTCAGTGCAACGTGTAATGCGGTATTTTTTTGTTTATGGCTTTAAAAACAAGAATTAATTTACTTTATTTGATCGTTTGTGAAATGCCCTAATTAAGTGATTTTATCTATAAAATAAAAATGAATCAAGACTAAAATTACTTGATATCATATCTTTTTTAAGCACTATAACACAATCACTACAGAATTTCACTTACCACCTAGTATATTTGTATTTAATGCTGATATCAGTAACATTCTGTACTATGTTAGCCGCATAGACTTTAATTTATTACTGTTAACTATAACAACATAATTATCTATTAGGTAGCAGCTGGTACTACAGCACCACTTATTGATAAGAATGAGAAATAATAAAATTGATACTTACAGTAATTACCCGTGATTATCCACTTGAAGTTTGCCAGATGGAAATATCTAAAATCAAACGTAATAATATTTTTTTCAACGCATACTGATAGCTGCAATTTCTGCTCTGTTCTTCGAGACAAATGTATTAGTTTAAATTGCCTCTCTCAACGCAAAAATGTAGTTTACAGTGCTGGTATTTACTACTGGCTAATTTATCCATTATCGGGCCAATAAGGTCTCTAATATTTAAGTTTAAGTGTGGGCTCGCTATGCATCGGCACGAATGGTCCGACAAACCTACCCTTAAATTCCTAACACCTAAAAGCCCGGCAACGCCTCTGGTGTTTCGGGTCCATGGGCGGCGCGATTGCTAACCATCAAGTGATCCATCAAAGAAAACAATTGCCTCCACTTCCCTCGGTGAATTTAATGCAGGAGACTTACTTAGGCCTAAAGGCCCAAAAGAGACTGCACAACTGAGAGAAGCCCAGTCGCCAAGCACCACGGAAATTTGACTTAGAACTAAGTGGGTCCTATGTGTGAGCTGTTACACTTGCTTCCAATAATAGGTAACGGGAAATATACGTTATACCTACTTGTCTAAGACGCTCAGCTTCCAAAGAATCACATTGAAATTTCGGTAAGATGATACGTGGCATACGAGACAATTATACTGATAATTAACAGATGTAACACAGTTGTGAGAAAAACTATCATTTTCCAAGACATATTGCCGTCCTGCCAACCACTAAATTTGTTTGTGTTACGATAAAATTTCGATAAAAAAACAACTCGGTACCAAAAGCGTTTTGAAAACGGCGGCGTTGCGTTTGACGTTTAGTTTTGTGACGTTGACAGTTGAATGAGTGTTGCCGGTGTAAAAAATTAAGTTGTCATTTTGCAAAAAGGTTTTTTTATGTTAGGAGCAAAGAGAATATAATGTACTCATGTACTGTATCAGACTGGACGGTACGTGGTTTAAATTACACTGTAAAACTCTGTGTGACAGCAGTCCCATCCCCATCATATAGATGGTTGGCAGGCCGAGGCCCCAACTGTGAGCTTCTCACGAAACTTTCTGCCTCGCACAGCAAAAAAAAATTTATATGGGATCTTGACAAGACACGCTACACTACTGTCCAACATAGACTCTGTAACGATCCGATGACAGACCAAATGCCCTATTTTCGTCTATCATCGTATAGCATACAGTAAAACAGGGTGAATAGGGACAGTAAAGGGGTGAATAGATAGTGTAAGGGAACGTCGTCGGTTTGACGTTTGTCGAACTGTCAAATTCAATTGACAGGATAAGACAAGCGTCACTTCCGCCCACTTCCGCTCCAGACCGCACCGCGACCGGTGCATTATATCGCTTTTGAATCGTATCTCTTTATTGTTATCCTTTGTAGCCAGAAATTGGTAATATCAAGCATTGTATTTGTGTTAGTAATATTAAAACTATTTAGTAAGTTGTAGAGGTGGTTTCATTCTCCTTACATCAGAAGTGGGATTCCTACCTATTGCATATCCACGTGCAGTCTTTAATTATCAATTTCTGGCTTCTTGATTCGTGGCGTAACTAGTGGCGGATTACTGTGTAATTGCGTGTAACAATGGGCAAACGTGATCGTTCACGCAGTGGATCTCACATATCCCGTGGAGATTCGTGTTCGAGGAGTCGACACTCAAAACGGGCGTCGGCATCGTAACCGTCTCGCGCGCAGCCCGCGAACTCGGAGTAATTCAGTGCTACGTAACTCCTTTCAAACAATTCTTATGAGGCTAGACGCGTTAGAGGATAGATCTTCGTTAGGTACGTCGTCTAATATCGAAGTACCACCATCAACTTGTGATTCGACAGAAAAAGTCGTTGAGGCAATTCATTCTTTAAAATATGGCGGAACACGTGATTTTTACGTCTCATATTTCGACCCGAATATACACAACGTTGATGCCTGGTTTGATGAGGTAGACTGAGCTCAAATTCTTAATAAGTGAAATGATGCTGAATGTTTGTCACGTATCGGTCAGTCTTAAAGGCGACGCGAAATCTTGGTTAGACGAGTGGGTTACCAACTAGTTACGAATCGGTCCTGGAGTAACTTCAAACGAGATTTTAAATCATTGTGTGCGAGATTGACGTAGCGAACATGTTATACGAGGTCATGAGTACCAATTCTGATAGTTTTGTTACGTATGCTGAGTACGTAAGACGATCATTATTACGATTACAAATTGTTAAAGATTTAAGTGACGAACTAATTAGCGCGATCGTTATGCGTGGAGTCAATGAACCTAACTTAAAAGCTGCTGCTACAAATAAAAATCTGAAACCGTGTGAGTTACTTAATTATTTTTCTACTTTTGTAAAACCAGTCGGGAGTAAAAATGAAGGACGCGTAAATCGAGACTTCACTCTAAAGAGGCTGTAAAATTACATTACTTAATACAGACCTGCTCAAAATCCTACACTTAAATGTTTTTCCTAAAGATGAACCTATTATCGCTATCTTTGAAACTGATTTAAATACGAAGGCACATACTGATGCTAGTAGTTATGGTTATGGTACTTAAAATCTTTCATAATTAAAATTGTCACATTTGTGCATATAAAACTATTGGATTGATCCCAAATCACTTTTGGTTAAGGAACCATGTCTTCATGTTTTTGTGAAAAAGTACATGGCATATTGTTTAGCTTGCATGGCTAGTAAGTGAATTCTTTAAGCACCATTACAACCTATTACTTCATGGCAAAAGTCGGAAGTTGCTTTAATACCTAAATTAAGTTGCTTCATACCAATGTCCTGGGTCCTCTACTGGAATAATAGCTATAAGCATGTTCTTCTTCTGGTTGATGCTTTTTCTAATTGCTGTCTTATTTACCTACTGTACACACAGTATTCTTATGAGCTACAGAAAGCATTTATAAATGCTATCTCCTTGTATTGCACTCCACATCTTATAGATGCTGATTGTGGTTGCAAGTTAGAATCAGCAAACTTTGTAAAATGGGGTAATGATTTAGGATGCTCCATTCACTACATAACTCTTGAGATGCATCATGCCAATGGTTAAGTGGAGCGGTGTTTGTACTCTTTTCAATATGTTAAGGGTTGAGACCTATAACAGGAGGAATAAGTGGTTTGAAGAGCTGTGGTATTCGCAAAATGTCACCAAACAGGAAACTACTTAAGCGTCTCCACTCAACTTTTTGATTGGCATTGGAGTGTGACACAGTATGCTGAGCACCTCATGTTTTCCAAAAGGAAGACCTTGCTATTGTCATAACCAGATCCTGGAATGCACGGACCTTATAGGGTCACAAGAATCTTGAAGAATGACCGAAACGAGTTGAAACTTGTTGCTGGGGCTTATGGAAAGGTAACTTTGCTGTGGTGCAGTTCATAGTGCCCTGGAATGGTGAATGGACTCCTGATGAGTGTGCTGCTTTCTTTGCATGTGAGTACTTGCTGAATGGCTAACCATTGCTAGTTTTGTTGAATAACTAGGCCTTGTGTTATGTCTAGTCTTGCTTAAAACCTAGACCTTGTGTTGTGTCTGGTTTTGTTGAATTACTAGACTTTATGTATTATGTCTAGTTGGATAACTAGACATTGTGTGCCATGTTTAACCTTGCTTGAAGTCTAGACCTTGTGTATTATGTCTAGTTGGATAACTAGACATTGTGTGCCATGTTTAACCTTGCTTGAAGTCTAGACCTTGTGTATTATGTCTAGTTGGATAACTAGACATTGTGTGCCATGTTTAACCTTGCTTGAAGTCTAGACATTGTGTATTATGTCTCAAGTGCTCAAAAGAGCCCCTGAAAGTGGTTAATAACACTTGTGTTGGGGTTGTCTCGCTCCTCCCCAGTTTTGATACAGTATCGAGACATTTAAAAAATAAAATCATAATTACTACAAATTATATGCATAACTATACAAATTTAAAATCAACATTACAAATAATCAAATTAAATAATAAAGAATTATACAATTAAAATAAATTAAATCAATAATAAAGAAAAAAAAAATAAGCTCATAAGCAATCAAAGATATCATAAAAATAGGTCAGATGTCTAGTTGGATAACTAGCCCTTGTGTGTTATGTCTAGTTGGATAACTAGCCCTTGTGTGTTATGTCTAGTTGGATAACTAGCCCTTATGTGTTATGTCTAGTTGGATAACTAGCCCTTGTGTGTTATGTCTAGTTGGATAACTAGCCCTTGTGTGATATGTCTAGTTGGATAACTAGCCCTTGTGTATTATGTCTAGTTGGATAACTAGCCCTTGTGTGTTATGTCTAGTTGGATAACTAGCCCTTGTGTATTATGTCTAGTTGGATAACTAGCCCTTGTGTGTTATGTCTAGTTGGATAACTAGCCCTTGTGTGTTATGTCTAGTTGGATAACTAGCCCTTATGTGTTATGTCTAGTTGGATAACTAGCCCTTATGTGTTATGTCTAGTTGGATAACTAGCCCTTATGTGTTATGTCTAGTTGGATAACTAGCCCTTGTGTGATATGTCTAGTTGGATAACTAGCCCTTGTGTGATATGTCTAGTTGGATAACTAGCCCTTGTGTGATATGTCTAGTTGGATAACTAGCCCTTGTGTATTATGTCTAGTTGGATGTCTAGACCTTATGTGTTATGTCTTGTTGTATAACTTGACCTTGTGTATTATGTCTTGTTAAATAACTTGACTTTGTGTGTTATGTCTTGTTGAATAACTTGACCTTGTGTATTATGTCTTGTTAAATAACTTGACTTTGTGTGTTATGCCTTGTTGAATAACTTGACATTGTGTGTTACTTGTTGAATAACTTGACCTTGTGTATTATGTCTTGTTAAATAACTTGACCTTGTGTGTTATGCCTTGTTAAATAACTTGACTTTGTGTGTTATGCCTTGTTGAATAACTTGACCTTGTGTATTTTGCCTTGTTGAATAACTTGACCTTGTGTATTATGCCTTGCTAAATAATTTGACTTTGTGTGTTATGCCTTGTTGAATAACTTGACCTTGTGTGTTGTCTTGTTGAATAACTTGACCTTGTGTATTATGCCTTGCTGAATAATTTGACCTTGTGTGTTATGTCTAGCCTTGCTTGCGACCTAGACCTTATGTTGCTTTGTATATGACTAATTATTATTGCAATAGATCATTTATTATCTCAACAGGACTGGAAATCTTAATATCTCTTTTCAACAGGACTGGAAATCTTAATATTTCTTTTCAACAGGACTGGAAATCTTAATATTTCTTTTCAACAGGACTGGAAATCTTAATATTTCTTTTCAACACTTGCTTGCCACTTAATATAGCTTGGGATGTGTTTTTATTCGTGCAGATCCTTCCGATGACAGAGGCTGAGCACTCCAGTCTTCGACGGTGAAGAAGTTGGTGCAACCACGCCTGTCGAGGACGCCAGTGTGTCAGGAGAGGCCGTGTAAGGGAACGTCGTCGGTTTGACGTTTGTCGAACTGTCAAATTCAATTGACAGGATAAGACAAGCGTCACTTCCGCCCACTTCCGCTCCAGACCGCACCGCGACCGGTGCATTATATCGCTTTTGAATCGTATCTCTTTATTGTTATCCTTTGTAGCCAGAAATTGGTAATATCAAGCATTGTATTTGTGTTAGTAATATTAAAACTATTTAGTAAGTTGTAGAGGTGGTTTCATTCTCCTTACAATAGTATGAAGAATTTCCTGTACCTCTCGATCCGTATTCACCCCGTTTTATGGTAGTATATTAGGCTGGTTTTATAGCTAGCTATAGGCTGAAGCGCGCACGTTCGGATTTGTTCGGGGTAGTACTTGCATTTTATAGTCACGTGCTTAAACAGTGCTGTTGAGTAAACGCGCGCTGTTGAATACAGGTGACCTACCTACTCCGGTTCTCGAATCCGAAGTTTCGTTTAATCTTCGGCCGTAGGTTTTATTGATTTACTAATAAAATTACTTAAAATAATGTTTTATTTTTAATTCCATATCAAAGCCTATTTATTTATCTTCATTTCATTCGGATATTTTTATTCACAAATGTTCGCAATAAAAATAATTGTTGTATGTAATCTGCGAAGTTTTTTCGTTCGTTCGTTGAATAAGAGTAGGCCCCCAGAAGCGAAACGCGCGGTACTAATCTCGTTTTACAGCTCAACGGCGCGTCTAACAGCAACGCAACGTCACGTCTTTTATCCAATAAGGGTTTGGCAGAAGTGCACATTACGGCCGCACGTAATGCCGCTATACAATGTACACCCCCACTTTTCCACCATTTGTGTTATAAGTCCCATGTAATAGGGGGTGAGTCTACTGCCATATTATACTGGACACAATTCCAGACTCCGTGCTACTACTGAGAAATTTTCGAAAAACCGAAAAAACCCAGTAATACTTTGCCCGACCCGGGAATCGAACCCGAGACCACTTGTCCGGCAGTCGCACTTGCGACCACTCGACCAACGATGCGTCTAACAACGTAGCTATAAAGCCAGCCTTATAGTAAGGGAAAACTACCAAAACTAAGAAATAAAACAACACATGTTAATAAAAATGCATATATCCTTATATTGTAAGCGCCTTACAAGAAATGATTAAAATGACATAACATATATTATATTTACAAATTGTGTGAGTAAAGTAAAATAAAGCGGTCGAGATTGAACGTTGCATTTATAACTTAAACTTGAGCTTTTAAATCATCAATAATATGATAAAAAAAAACTACCATTCCTACCATTGGGTAAAAAATAAATTACCAAAATGTATAAACTACTGAACGGATCATATTGTTATTCTTTTTTATAAAACGTTGTCCCATTCTAGGATTTTCTCCTGTATCGTGGGTGCGTTTACAAACATACAAGTTCACATACACCAACAACAATTTGTTTATGGATCACACTAAGGCCGGCAACACTCTTGTAATGCCTTGTAACGGCAGCCACTGCGTCAACCGAGCAGTAATCACATGGAACTACTTTTTCAACCGAATACTGAAAAGCTACTCAATTTTAAGTTGTACTTAAATATCAGCAATCCCTGTCTTTTATAAAGCATTTATACAGAAATAGTTTTGAGAGCGACTTAAAACTGAGTGGCGTTTGAATATTTGAACATTTGTGTGATCCACAAACAGTAATTCCGTGTCTGTGTGTGATGTGTATGTGAAAGTGTAAAACATACACACGACACACGAGACCAATATTTTCTAAGTTTTCTATCACAAAAAGCCAATTTAAATTACAAATGCAACATTCAATAACAAACCACAAGAACATATAAGTGTACAGAACACAAATCTAGCCAATTCTTCTACGAAAGACAGAGAAAGAAACAAAAAGAACATATTTCTTATTCACTCTCTATAATTAAACTAAAATTCCTTTAATATTATAATGAAACAAATATATAATATATGGATTGGATATGATATTTGATGTGAGGAGAGATCGTAAGAGGTCGGCAAAGGAAGAGACGGATCACCTGTACCCTTAGGCAGTTGTCCCACCAACGGCGAGTGAACGACTAACTATCGGCTATTTTCTCGCTCAAGAAACGTACAATAGATATACTTTCCGTGTAAACAAAAGAGATGCATATACAAACAGTTGATCGCTGACTGTTCACACTGCCGGCGAGTGCTCGCTTCACTTGTTTGTTTTTGTTTTAACTCGTTGCTAGTTCTAGCTCTACTCGTTACTCGTTCATCGTTGCCGGTGGGACAACTGCCTTAGTATGAGTTTGTCCTCTAGTGTTGTGGGTATACATAGGCGGCGCTAATTGCTTACCATCAGAACTTTTAGTACGAGTTTGCTTAACCTTTAAAGTAATCGAAACGAGAGCGCATTCGGCTTTCTTAATTGCCGGTTCGAATAAAATAACCAATCAGAGCACCGAATGCGCTCTCGTTTCGATTTTATTTTAAACGTTAAGCAAACCCGTACTAAAAGTTCTGATGGTAAGCAATCGCGGCCTATGTACACCCACTACACTAGAGGACTTACAAGTGCATTGCTGACCTTTTAGGGATTAAGGATTTGGGTAATGGAAGATTTACAAATATAATATCCAACCCATACAACAGCGATTGCCATTATCTTGGTAGAAACATCTTTTATAAACCTGGCAACACCGACGCATAGACAATAAATAGCATTTTTTTTTATAAATCACAGAGACAATGATGATGTGCATTTTTTTTTTAAATATGAAATACATGGCGAATGCTATGACGTATTATGCTTAGTGCATAATAAAAACTAGAATAGAGTAAAAATTAAAACTATTGAATTCGAAGATATTCAAGATTAGCATGTATTGCACTGCAAATAAGGTACATTTTTATTATAACTCTCGTGAGACATAATAAATTAATTATTATGTTATCGGCTTACTCACGTAATTATTTGACGAGGAACTCGACTAGTTTCAAGCCATGCTAGAGGCTCATATTCATGAGCAGCATTCCGCGACACACGACGCGGCGACTGTCGCTGCTACTGAAACTAGTCGAGTTCCTCGTCAAACAGTTACGTGAGTAAGCTGATATAACATAATAATTAATTTAGTTACATTGTTCTTTGACAAACGCTTTCTTTAGTTTAAAGGCATCGAAAATATCTTCAAACCCAATAAGAGAAATAGGCAACAGCAGAAGTGACTTAAAAACTACGATAATATAAAAATATTGATAGCATTATAACTATTATATTATAAAAAACGTTGCGTTTGTTTGTTTGTCAACGTGCTAGTGGATAACCTGTAACTTTAGTACTAATTTGTTTTATAATAACTATCGTGAGACATAGTAAATTAACTAAAAATCACGGTTTACTCACTGGTACATTAATGGAGAAAAGCTCTACTAGTTTCGAGTCACAGAGGGACTCTTCATCATGAGCAGCGTGCGCAGACGGCGACGTCGAGCAGTCTACTCAACTCAGTCCCTCTGTGACTCGAAACTAGTAGAGCATTTCTCCATTAATGTACGCGATTAAACCGTGATTTTTAGTTAAGTTTCTTTTTTAAACGAAAGCGCACTTGGCGGTTCTATTGTCCGGCTGAAATAAACCAACCAATCAGAGTGCCGAACGCGCTCCCGTTTTGATCTCGTTAAACGTAAAACAAACTTGTACTAGGCCCTTTGAGAAAAACAACTTGAAGTATCACACCGAAGCGACTGAGAATAGAAAGTTGGTAAATATTTTATGAGATCGAAACATAACAATCGCATCGATAGACTCCTTTTTTTAAATAACAGTTAATATTGTCTTTATGGCCGATAAACAAGACATTTAAGGCGTTGAAACAAGCGCTAAATATATAATTATGTAGTTTACCGCTTACCCCTTAAGGTAAGCGTCCACAGGCCCGCATCGCACGCAACGGATTTTAGTTTGCCTTGTATAGAAACTCATACAACTGCGTCCACTGATCCGCATCGTACGGACCGTATCATCGGCAATGCCTACATGCGATGCGTACTGATGACGTCATACGGAATGCGTACGATGCGTGCGATGTTTTGACAAACAAACACACATAACGTTGACGAAGGGAGACGTAGTAGTATTACCATTTATCAAATATTTTATTTATTATCAAATATTACTTGTTTTTTTAGTTTTTATTTTGAAAAAATGTAAGAAAAATACAAAATGTCCGACCTAGAAAACACTACACATTGTTTATTTAATAGTATTCTTTATCCATTACTATCTTTCTTTCTTCCCTCCTTTCCTTACCGACATACAGGCAGTCTCATACTTATTTATATTGGATGAATGTTAATTTAAATTGCACACCCATCTTTTTCCAAGCCTCGGTAAAAGGTACATATGTTAACATTTGTAACATGTTGTAAACAGGGTGTAAACTGAATGCTTCTCTAAAAAAATCTTTTGTTTTTATACTTGACCAGTAAGAAAATCAAAATTTTCAACTAAAAACGTCCACCAATCAATTTACAAACCTCGACAGCGTCTGCTTAACCTTAGCTAACGAATCATCCATTATAAACAGTATTACAATTCTAAAAACTAACACGAAATATTATATATAGATAATTGTGATATAATATATTTAAAAAATACCTATAAACACGCCTTTTTTATGGAATAGGAGGCAAACGAGCAAACGAGTCACCTGATGGTAAGCGATCAGCGCCGCCCATGGACACCCGCAACACCAGAGGAGTCACAAGCGTGTATAATTCAGATTCTTAGATTTTATTACATAGTTCCGAACATATCGAAAAAGTAGTAGTAGAAGCGTGTTAAAACTATATTATTTTTCTATATAATATATGTCACAATTAGCTATATATACTAAAAACAAAACCTGCATTGTATAAATAACAATATCACATTTTAACAAACATATTATAAAGCTGACGTTGGTTTGAACGCACCAATCTCCGAAACTACTGGTTTGAATTTGATAATTTTTCTTCTTACAGTCGGGTGATTCTTCAAAATAATCACAAAAAGTTAAAAGCATCACTTACGATAACTTAAACTATTCTTTAGTGACGATTTTTTATCGAAAACAATTTCTGTTTTTTTAGGGACAAGTCCGCCACAACCTCCCATACCGCTGCAACTCCTGTAAGCCAGGATCTACAGTAGATACAACCATGAAAACCCGAAACCTTAACCCAGTTCTTAGCAATCGAAAAAAATTGCTAAGGACTGGTTTAAGTAACCATTAAATGACTCTGAGTGTGGCAGAAAGACTTAAATAAAAGTTAAAGTTTTTTTGAAGAAACACCCGTTGCATTATAAGTTTTTAAACTGACATGGTCACTAACACTAGAATTGGAATTTAAAACGGGATATTTACCATGTATTTCGGTACTGTTGCAAGCGCCATGATCATGGATAAACTGTTTATCCGTGATCATGGAATATATACTCATATTGAAAAACGTGGTAAATATCCCGTTTTAAGTTCCAATTCTAGATCCGTTGCATTTATCGTGGAAGGCTGTCGATAGGAGCCGAGCAGTGGGAGTAGCTAGTACAATATAGAAGTATACAGTAATATGTCTGTAATGTATATATTTTATTTACTTGCAGCGTTCGAGCCTCAGTCTTGAGCTTTAGTTGATTACAATCAGTCTGGGCGGAAGGATGCCACGTTTGCTCAGCCACATTCTGGAAATAAAAGAGAAAAAAACATTTTAACATGATATAAGGTCGCAGAAATCCAGATAATTCTTTTTTTTATGTTAAATGGGCCGACGTTTGGCCGCTATCTCGCCTAATGGTAATTGATGATGCGGCCTACGATGGAGCACGTCTGCCCATAAGCAACCTATTCACTCGGGCTTTGAAGACACCCAGGTTATACCCATCAGGAAACACAGACTCCGGCAATTCTATTGATTCTGCGGACTACCGGGGCTCCGGCTCGAAAAGCAGGAGTAGGAACGGGATGGTTTTTAGTCAATAAGAGTCTGACACTCCCTCTCGCCTCGCCCATTGCGGGAGAAGTCATTGGATGATTTTTCCCCCTTAAAAAGGTATCCAAATGACGGTTTCCAATCCAACTTGGCGAAGTATAGTCATTGAGAACTATAGGAGGCAGAGGAAAATGTTGTTAATGTTAAACGGTTTTAATTGACTCATATTGTATGGTCATCAAGATTAAGAGTGTGTACCAAATATCAGATCGATCTGTTGTCAGGAAGGGGGATAAATTCCAATAATAATATTTGACCCAAACAAACAGTTTAAACTAAATAAAACCGTTTAATAAAAATGGTTTCTTTGTGCACAACTGATCCGGGTTATTGGTAGACCAAAGTCAAAATTATTTATTTCAATTAGACCTTTTTTTCAGTGGGGAATATCATCAGACTCTTACTGACTAAAAACCACCCGTTCCTACTTCTTGCTTTTCGAACCAGAGCCCCGGTAAACCCGCTAGGTAGTCCGCAGATCAGTCGCTAATTATGTAATAAGTGATGTACTCACCCGATCCCAGCGCCGAGCAGTAGTGAGACGACGTTGGTGAGCAGCACGGCGGCGATGGCGCCCCGACTGAACAGGCAGGAACGACGGACGGACAGGCAGTGGCCCTGCAATATTTATATATATTATATTATATAATGTAAGTGTGGGAGAGCCATGCTTCCGCACGAATGGGCCGGCTCGACCGGAGTGATACCACGGCCGAGCAGTAAACCGACGTAAAACAACGCTTGCGTTGTGTGAGTGAGGTTACCGGAGGCCCATTTACTCCCCTTCAAAATCTCCCCATCAACCCTTAAATTCCTAACCCCCAAAATGCCGGCGACGCACTTGTAACGCCTCTGGTGTTTCAAGTGTCCATGGGCGGCGGCGATTGCTTACCATCAGGTGATACGTCAGCTCGTTTACCGGTTTATTAAATAAAAATCATAACAACACACAGATGACATGCAACAAAACACTTGACATCCTCTACGGAGCATCTTCAGGAGTTGTTGACTCGGCGGCTCCCGCATTCTCCCGAGTCGACAACTCCTTTAAGTATTTTGTTGCGTTCTAGTGGTCAAACTTTGTTTTTTTTTTTATGGAATAGGTGGCAAACGAGCAAACGAGTCACCTGATGGTGAGCGATCAGCACCGCCCATGGTCACTCGCAACACCAGAGGAGTCACAGATGCGTTGCCGGCTTTTTAAAAAGGAGTATGCTCTTTTCTTGAAGGTTTGAAGGTCGTATCGGTTCGGAAATACCGCCGACGACAGCTCATTCCACAGTTTTGCTGTGCGAGGCAGAAAGTTTCGTGAGAAGCGCACAGTTGTGGCCTGCCAACCATCTATATATATGATGATCATCTTTGTGTATTAGTTATATATTTCTTCTCAAAATTTTCTACCAGATACAGTCTTGGAGTGAAGTTCCCACATACCTGTTGCGTGGGTTGCTGGTCTAGCACCTCGATGGAGGAGGTGGCTGATGGTGGACCGCGCGCACTCGTCGTCGGGTGCTTAAACCGCCAGTCCCTGGGAGAAAAAGAGAGAAGATTTGTTAACACATTGAACGCCGTGGTGGTCACCGGTGACCGACGTTAGCAGAGGATTTGTCTTCAACAGTTTTCTATTGGCAGTCAAAGACGTGCATAATGATTTATTATGACTGCACAGTTGGCGTGGTGATGATGATGAAATGAAACCACACTGAAATAAACCGCAATAGATAAGTAAGAAATAATTAGGAGGTCCCCAACGCGACGTATTTTTTTTTCATGTCGGGGGGTTTTTTGGCGTTGATAAGTCTGCGTTTGGTCACCAACCCGCTTACTGCCAGAACGGCGAAGCGAAGATGTGTGATCTTTGTTGTGTGTTGCACAAATTGTTGTTTCAAGTCTGGTTGTCATGAGCATGTGAACTTGTATGTTAGTAAACGCAACTCCTGTGCACCAGGATCTACAGTAGATACAACCATGCAAACACCGAAACACTGAAGTCCAACGTCCCAGGGACATGAATGACTGTCTTGGATCCCGCAACGAAATAAATCAGAAGATATTATTAGAGAAGAAGAAAAAGAAAACGATAGTTTCCACTTCCCTCGGTGAATTTAATGCAGGAGACAGAATGACTTAAGCCTAAAGGCGAGTGTAAGTCCCTCTAAAGGTTTATGAGGCTGGAATGAAATAAGAACATGGAACAGCTACTCACTTGGGTGGAAGCTGGTCTGGCCTACTGCTCCACTCCCAGACCCAGTCGTTGGAGTCTTCCTGGAAACATAAATGTCACATATTAACAAGGATATACTTCTGAACAGTGAAGGAATGGCATTTTTTTAATAAGGCCTCTGGTGTTTCAGGTATCCATGGGCGGGCAGGTGATCCGTCTGTTCGTTTACCGACTAATGCAAAAAAAAATACATCAGCGATAAGACGTAAGTTTTAAATAAGAGTTCAATAGTTAAAATTCCATTCTAATGGGAAGACAAAACATTTTTTTCTTTAACGACCGTACGTATCACCTGATGGTGTAAGCAAATGTCCTAACTAATTAAAATTCCTTGATGGCCGTTTTTAGTCAACCCTAAGCTGTCACTAACTAAAAGTCACTTTAAGTTAGTGACAGCTTAGGGGTGAATTAAAATGGCCATAAAGGAATTTTGCATGACGTGGCAACTACACTAACGCCTTTTTATTAAGGGTGGAAAATCATCCAATGACTTCTCCCGCCTTGGGTGAGACGAGAGGGAGTGTCAGACTCTTACTGACTAAAAACCACCCCGTTCTTACTCCTGCTTTTCGAGCTGGAGCCCCGGTAGGTACCTAATACGCAAGTTAAGAAAGAGATCGGGATGAAATTTGGAACAGGGTGATATGATGGTCTTCATTAACCCATAGACCAATTTTCATCCCACGGGAACGCGGACGAAGATACCAGAAGCAAGTTACCAATAAAAAAAGAAATACTCACTCTCCAATGGTTGATGTATACTCCTTTCATTTCGTCTTCGGTAGAAGGCTCCAGGTTTGGACTGTTGGGTGGTGATTTGGGGCTGCAATTAAACAGAAAGAGGTTTTTAATAATGAGGTCAAAAAATAACTTTTCGATTTCGATATTGAAGGTCGAAAGTCACGCTGATGTTGCGGGTGTCCATGGATCACCTGATGGTAAGTAATCGCCGCTGCCCATGGACACCCGAAACACCTGAAGCGTTACAAGTGCGTTGCCGGCTTTTGGGGATTAGGAATTTAAAGATTGGGAAGAGGGGTAATTGGGCCTCCTGTAACCACAATTCATACAACTAAACACAACGCAAGCGTTGTTTCACGTCGGTTTTTTGTAAGGCCGTGGTATCACTCCGGTCGAGCCGGCCCAGCAGTGCCGAAGCCTGACTCTACCACAGTTTAGTACATAAACCGACTTAAAAATGTAGGTTACAGTCAGTTTTTGTTAAACGTAGTTTATGGAAATATATAAATATAACAACAATAAGAACAATAAGATCGTTAATTTTATCGTATGAAAATCGATTCAACCAATCACGACATAATCGTGGACAGTTATACGCATCGCACGCAATGGATTTTATTTTGCCTTCTATAGAAACTCATACAACTGCGTCCACTGATCCGCATCGTACGGACCGCAACATCAGCAATGCTTACATGCGATGCGTACTGATGATGTCATACGTAATGGGTGCGATGCAGGCCTGTGGACGCTTAGCTTAAAAAGGCTTTAAAATAATAACTTGTAGACATCTACAACAACGTTATATTATTATTAATAATCTACTTTATAAACAACAACACAATAAAAACAAGTTAAAAACGAGTCTAGATACAATCAGACCCTAGTGTTTCAGCCTTGAGCACCAATCATAATAATATAACAAAATAAAGAAGAAAAACAAAAGAATTACACGGGATATTTCGCAAAATTACCGACAACTCTTTCGCACGTTCATCAACACTGCAATTAATTAAAACTAAAATGCTTAGAGTAATCATAATTACTAGTATACTTTATTGTTGCGAAAAAAAAAAATAAGAATTCTTTTTTTTTGTAATTAAGATCGTTATTATGTCTACGTTTGTCCACTATCTCGACTGGTTGTAAGCAATAATGACCTTTTTTGAGGGGTGAAAAGCATCCAATGACTTCTCCCGCCTTGGGCGAGGCGAGAGGGAGTGTCAGACTCTTACTGACTAATAAAGAACACGTTCATACTTCTGCTTTAAGAGCCGGAGCCCCAGTAACCCGCTAGGTAGTCCGCAGCTTCGAGTGATGATGCGGCCTACATAAGCAACAAGTATGTTTGTGAGCGATAATGTCGCGTTTGGATGAACTGATTTTGATGAGGTTTTCAGCATAGCATTTGTAAGACGTAGGAGAAGGTTTTAGGCTAATATCAAACCTAAATAAAATGGAGGCGGTAAAGAAAATTGAAGGCGGTTCTGCTTTTTTTTAAATTACTTTTTTATATGATGTGATGTAACATCACGTCAGTTTCTGTACCCTTAGTAAGTTCAGTTTATTCGATTTGACTGATCAGAGCTTTGAACGCGCTCTTCTTTCGATTACCTTAACCGTAAAGCAAACTCATACTAAGGGCACTGTAAGCCCAAATGTTTTTGTTCGAAACTGTACACCTCTAAGATGGCCCCATTTATACCAAATCAGTATTTGATCCCAGAAAAACTGAGAGGAACTATTCTGGATACCGTTCACGGCATAATATGGTGTCCAACTGCCCATCAATGAAAGGGAAACGTCCAATTACACATATCGGCGGAATGCAATCATATGTCATTGTTACTACGACTCCCAACCTATTTAACCAATCGATTCTCATCGGGAATTGGGGCAGATGTCGGTCATTATATCTGATCTTTTGTTTTTTATTATGGAAAAAATGACAAATACTTATCCAATCTTCCCAATCCCCGATTCCCGAACAACAACCCTTAAATTCCCAACCCCCAAAAATGCCAGCAACGCACTTGTAACGCCTTGTAAAAAAAAAACGAGCAAACGAGTCACCTGATGATAAGCGATCAGCGCCGCCCATGGACACCCGCAACACCAGAAGAGTCATAGGTGCTTTGCCGGCCTTTTAAAAAGGAGTAAGCTCTTTTCTTGAAGGTTTGAAGGTCGTATCGGTTCGGAAATACCGCCGACGACAGCTCATTCCCTAGTTTTGCTGTGCGAGGCAGAAACCGCAGAAAGTTTCGCGAGAAGCGCACAGTTGTGGCCTGCCAACCATCTATATGATGGGGATGGAAGTGCTGTCACTGCCAACGTATTAAACCAATCGATTCTCATCGGGAATTAGGACAGATGTCCGACATTATAACTGATACAGTCAATTTCCAACTTTTTCACTTTCGTTATAAAGTTAAAATTGTATTGAGTAAAAGTTTAGGGGGACCTTGACGGCAGCGTATAAGACATTAATCATCACTCACCACCCCTATTTGTACGCGTGTATCGTAAAAACTATGGGACTACACATTTAACAGAGACAGGGCAGCAACGCTGTGTGATAAACCTGAACCTTTTTTTGTGGTATAAGCCGGTAAACGAGCAGACAGATCACCTGATAGTAAACAAAGTCAAAGGATCTATGTCAATTAATCCTAAATTAGGCTCTTATGAAACGTTAATTTGAATTGTTCGTCTGTCTGTCTGTCAGTTAAGCTAGGTGCTTGCAATCGCCGCCCTCCATGTACACCAGAGGCGTTACAAGTGCGTTGCCGACTTTTTCGGGGTTAGGAATTTAGGGATTATTGGGGAATAGGGGATTGGGAAGATTGGAAAGGGGTAGTAATTGGGCCTCCGGTAACCTCACTCACACAACAAGCGTTGTTTCACGTCGTTGTACTGTGAGGCCGAGGTATCACTCCGATCGAGCCGGCCCATTCATGCAGGACCGTTTTATACTGCGATCTACAACCCTGCCTGCGGAGATCATGTCAAACTCTCTTATGCAGAGGAGGCTCAGGTAAATAATTTTAAACGCAATATGCATTCCCTCCTATCGTACCTTTTTCAGTATGATTCACACATGACTAAGTAGATGCTACACATATCACGTTACTTGCGGTTAGCAGGCGCCAGACAGGCTTTGTAGGGGGTTTGTTTGCTTTCTACACATACATACATACGATTGTATGAAACTTAACACGCAAGCGACACTCAAGTTAGATTTTAATTCTATGTGTTGGGGCGGGAAGAGACCGGATAGGTCACCTGATGGTAAGCAACCTAAGGACTACATTATTTTCCTTTAATTGGGGGCAAACGATGTCACGTATCACCTGATGGCAAGGAATAGCCGCCGCCCAGACACTTAAAACACCGGAGGCGTTGGCGACTGGCGACAAGTGCGTTGCCGGCCTTTTTGGGGTTAGGAATTTAAGGGTGGTTTTGGAATCGGGGATTGGGATTAGTTATTGGGCTTCCGATAACCTCACTCACACAACGCAAGCGTTGTTACACGTGTCGAGCCGGCCCAGCAGTGCCGAAGCATGGCTCTCCCACACTTAAAACAATTAGAAATGATTTCGTTCGACGTATAGCAAATTCGTACTAAGGATATAGAGCGCGCTAGCCAATTTCTGTCTTGGTATATGTGATAACAAATCGCATTACCCTCAGCTATCACCGTGCACTCTACACCATTGTGTATTAACTCGAACTCGTTTGTTTACCGACAAACCGTGGCTATTTATAAACTTGTATCGTAATCTAGGAACCTGAATAACCGGTGTGTGCTGTGGAAAACTGTGCTAGTGATTCTCTTTACTGCCTGTCTAGGTTTTATACAACATATTTAGGCTGTTTTTCCATCAGATATGTGCTACGTAGTGTGGCGACACCTGACAAGTGACGAAGCAATCATGCTAGCTAAGGAGGTGGGGCGCGTGAGAGAACGAACCTCGTAACGTAAATTCGTGTCTACGGACGGCGAGCAAGGGTAGCTCGCCTCCGGACCAGAACCAGACCCGACGTCTCAAAGAGCCATCAAACAACCACAGATGTGCTGATGCCTGATCCGGACCTAGCGAGTATGATTATGACACTCCTTCTCGCCTCGCTCAATGTGGGAGAAGTCATCGGATGATATCTCTCCAAAAAAAAAGTTTACTGAGTGATTATTCCGCTCTTAAAAAAAAACACGTCTCGCTTTGCAGCACTTGTACTCAAAGATACCGGACATAACTCCGTCTTATCTTTGCAAAAAAAAGCCACTTTCTAATACCACAGCACATTATAAAAGTAATGTATGCAAAATGCATGCCATGCAACGTCGGTGCGTGCGTCAGCTATTTGTCAAGCACACGTCCTCATTACAGGGCTTCTCTGCACACGACAGTTAATAGTAATTAACTTTGTATAATCTCCACGATTGTTAGGTTAGAGATTGTAAAACATTTTTTTTAAAAAGAGTAACGAGAGACTGCCTCGTTGTTCGAGTGGTCGCAAGTGCGACTGCCGAACAAGGGGTCTCGGGTTCGATTCCCGGGTCGGGCAAAGTATTACTGGGCTTTTTTTCGGATTTTCGAAAATTTCTCGGTAGTAGCACGGAGTCTGGAATTGTGTCCAGGATATGGCAATAAGCTCACCCCCTATTACATGGGACTTATAACACAAATGGTGAAAAGTGTGTGTACATTGTATAGCGGCATTACGTGCCGTAATGTGCACCTCTGCCTACCCCTTCGGGGATAAAAGGCGTGACGTTATGTATGTATGTATGTAATAACGAATGGAGTTTCTTGCTCGTTCTTCTCCATTCGAAGCTACACTTTGAAACGAGCGCCTAGCTTCACTGACAGACAGACTGGCGGACAATTCAATTTGACGTTTCAAAAGTGCCTAATTTAGGATTATTTGAAATAAATGTTTTGACTTTGACTTTGTAGTTTAAAACAGTTCAGGTTTATCAGAGAGCGCTGCTGCACGGTCTCTGATAAATGTGGTCTCGTATGACACCCGCCTATAGACCCGGAGCTGCGGACTACCTAGCAGGTTACCGGGGCTCCGGTTCGAAAAGCAGGAGTAGGAACGGGGTGGTGTTTAGTCAGTAAGAGTCTGACACTCCCTCTAGCATCACCCAATGCAACACTTTGTGTGATCCACAAATTGTTGTTTCGGGTCTGGTTGTCATGTGTATGTGAACTTGTATGTTTGTAAACGCACCCACGACACAGGAGAAAATCCTAGTGTAGGGGAACGATTATTTGAGAAAAAAGAGGCGGGAGAAGACATTGGATGATTTTCCACTTTAAAAAAAATGGGATAGTGACGATTGTATTCCATTCTGTATGTTGTCAGCACACGGCACGGTGTAGTGCGTGTCATCAGTCACTGCCTCTGATTGGTTGATTCATTAGAGCAGGCCAATCAGACTTAGTATGAGTTTGCTTTACGTTTAAAGAGCGCGTTCGACGCTCTGATTGGTTGGTTTATTCGAGCCGACCAATCAGAACACCGAACACGCTCTCGTTTCGATTACTTTAAACGTAAAAACAAACTAGTACTAGGCCCTCAGAACGTCCTCATTTCGGGGCTTCGTTGCAACTATTGTAATTAACTTTGCAGTTACTAGAATCGATAAGGGGCTAACTAGAACTACTTTATTTAATGCATGTGGCATTTTAAACACTAATAATAATAAAACTGACGTGTGTGATATTTTTCTCCGAATCTCTCACGTGGAAACGAGTACAATGTTTTTTTTTAATAATAATTTTATGGTATAAGCCGGTAAACCAACAGTAAACACAACACTTGCTGGTAAGCAATCGCCGCCGCCCGTGGACACCCGAAACACCAGAGGCGTTACAAGTGCGTTGCCTTTTGGGTGTTAGCAATTTAAGGGTTGTTGGGAAATCAGGGATTGCGAAGATTGGGACTTGGGACTCAACGAAACACAACACAGCGTAGTTTAATGTCGGTTTTCTGTGAGGACCTCCGGCCTATTCATGCCGAAGCATGACTCTCCCACACTTAAGCATGTATAAATAATCGGAAAGGTTCTCCAAAAATTTGGTCTTGAACTATGTTCAGCAGTGGACGTCTTAGGGCTAATATGACAATAATGCCAACGTTTTGGGGAGAAGATAGAGGCTCCAGTATCCTCACCATATGCCTTTTTTGGTGGAGGGAAAATCATCCAATGACTTCTTCCACCTTGGGCGAGGCGAAAGGGAGTGTCAAACTCTTACTGACTAAAAACCAACCCCGTTCCTTCTCCTGCATTTAGAGCCGGATCCCCGGTAAACCCGCTAGGTAGTCCGCAGCTCCGGATCACCAAATGCTTAGAGCACCAAGCAGCAGACCAAAAGCTTAAAGAGGTACTTTAAAAGTATCATCTTCCCTCCGCCCCCGATATCTCACCTGCCTTTTACGCTGGAGGCCCTAGAGTGCCTCACGGAGGAGTCCCGGCTCTCCCTCTGCGCCTCACGCAACAGTCTGATGTACTCATTCTCCACGGCGGCCAGGCCACCGCCGTTGTTGAGTTCCACCCATGATTCTGGAATAGAAGAGAAGAGGGGTTATAGTGGAGAAAAGAAAAATAAACAATCGTGTGACATACTATTTATAATACCAAAATGAGTCAAGTTTTCCTTCCTGACGCTATAACTCCAGAACGCAAGAACCGATTTCCACGGTTTTGCATTCGTTGGAAAGGTCTCGGACTCCGTGAGGTTTATAGCAAAGAAAATTCAGGAAAAAATCAAGAGAAAAACAGGAAAATAGGCAAAAATCATTGGCAGCGAAATGGAGTTCGCTATTAACTAAAAATAAAAAGAGACAGGCATTCCCAGACTCGCCCAAAGATGCCTGAAATAAACTGAACCAAAAGAGGATTTGCTGGATAGTCCAGAAATTGACTGGCCCTAACCTAACCAAACAAATGGCTTATTGTTTTCGGACAGATTGCCATAGTGCAAAAAAAAAAAACACAGTTTCAGCAGCCCACCCAGTAGGCTGCGCGAAAAAAATTCTTCCAAACCTACCAACCTAATAATAGAAGTACGCTGTAAGTTTCGGTACTCAGCCACGCTAAAGGTAAGCGTCCACAGGCCCGCATCGTACGCATTCCGTATGACGTCATCAGTACGCATCGCATGTAGGCATTGCTGATGATGCGGTCCGTACGATGCTGACCTGTGGACGCGTACCTTAAATGTGATTTTTTACATTAAACGTGTAATATTAAGTTATTCATTACTATCAACCCGACCGACCCACGAGCGCGTCACGCCTTCTCATCACATCATAGATGTATCAAAGTCTACCAATTATCTAAAGGTCCATATGTCAAAGGAGAAATTTCTCTCAATCTTATCTCGTTAACTCGTAATCCAATGACATAAGGCTCAATATTGACCTTATAACGGTGATTCATTTGGTCAATCAGTGTAAAGGTACGGTTTTCCACCAGGGATGTGCTATGCCACGTTGCTGTGGATGCGTTTGGCTTCCACTAATTTCATTCATTGGTACACATAGCTTAACACTAGTGGAAACGGACTCAGTTAAACTATGCTTTTTATACGTAAAGATGCGTGCTAGGATGGTTTCCTAGTATCAATACATTACATACTCGAGCTGCGCATCTTCCTCGCATAGCTTAGTATCAGTGGAAACGGTCACATAGTTTCACAGCTTAGCTATTACATCTTCGTAGCATAGTTTGAAGATAGTTATGATTGTAGTTCTGTTTTACATGAACTAATAGAACTGTTTTTGCCGTGTAGTGATGATGACGACAGAATGGAATACATTTTATCACCATAATACTAAACCCGCGGGTGTCGTATACCCGACTAAGGCACTATGCATTGACAGAAAACAGCAGTGGTCTCTGATAAACCTGAACCTTTCACACTGCGATCTCCAACCCGCCTGCCTGCGGAGATTATGGCAAACTCTCTTATGTAGAGGAATCTCATAGTCCAGCAGTGGACTGCTTATGATTCTTGATGATACAATTCAAGGCGTGTTAAAGTAAACTTGTTATATAACAACAGGATATAATAAAAAACCTAAAAAAAATGGCGGTCGTCTATTGTTTGTGCCACACAACGGATGCGACGGACACGCTACAGATAATTATAGAGTAGCCGACATAACAGATTGTGTGTGCGATCAAAATATTCACAGACTTAATTATAATAGCTAGTTTGAGGTAGGATTGCACTCAAATAAATACGAGATATTTAGTTATATCTAAGTCTCGCGGCAAGTGAAATCCAGTGGAAACCCAATCTGCTCCCATCCCTAATCTCCTATCTAATGACTTTTCTCACCTTGGGCGAGGCGAGAGGGAGTGTCAGACTCTTTACTGACTAAAAACTACCCCTTTCCTACTTCTGCTTTTCGAGCCGGAGCCCCGGTAAACGCGCTAGGCAGTCCATAGCTCTGGATTTTTTTTTAGATTGTCATCATCACACCGTCCATAAAAGACACATTATAAAACTGTCCCCTTTCTTCAATCCGTTTGGAACACCAGACATTCAATTACCCGTGACATTGACAGGTCAACGCCCCGCAATATCAGTCTGCTACTTATCATGATAAGACTCTTATCACGAACATCTGTTTATATGTAGCACAAGTGTGCAAAGATAGGGCGAAGAAAGTATTGCTATATATACGTATAGGGAAAGTTGAAAATTAAAGTCAAAGTATTTGTTTTGAAATTTTATCAGTATATGATATGGGTTATATCTGAATACTATGTAGGTAAGTAAAGATATATGAACAGCCTAATATTCTTGGTCTGCGGACTGCGAGGAAGGGTAGCTCGGCATCTGACCAGAACCAGACCTGTGCGCGTGGCGTTCAAAGAGCCATCAGACCACTATAAATGGGGCCCAGCAGGTCTGACTGCCTAGCGGGTTACCGGGGCTCCAGCTCGAAAAGCAGGAATAGGAACGGGGTGGTTTTTAGTCAGTAAGAGTCTGACACTCCCTTTCGTCTCGCCCAAGGCGGGATAAGTTATTGGATGATTTTCCCTCTGTAAAAAGCACTATGAGAAAATATTTAGAAATTCATGGAAAAATTACGTTATTTTTATGCACTTAAGATAGTACCTATATGAAACTTTTTCCTGAAACAAAGTAATACTCGTGATACACAGCGCTTTCAGTGACTCACAGCCTCACCGAAATACGCCACAGTCTTTGTTTGTCCAAGTTCAACGCACTGAATTAGCGTGTGTATGTAAAATGTTCTAATGTACAGGTTTTTTAGTGGTTTCCAGATGATAATGGCTATTGTTGAGATTATATTTGGATGTTAGATCACTGGTGTAGTTGTTTTTCTCGTGAAGCTAGTACAAAGAGGAGATGCCTTAATGTTATTTTGTATTGTGACGCAAAATCTCGGCCCATTGTTTAAGGGGAATATCATTCAATGACTTCTGCCGCGAGCGTCAGACTCTTACTGATTAAAAACCACCCCGTTTCTACTCCTGCTTTGAGCCAGAGCTTCGGTAAGGCCGCTAGGCAGTCCGCATTGTGCTCTTTTTTATTATGCGGAGAAGCCGGTAAACGAACAGACGTATTACTTGAAACACCAGAGGCGTTAAAAGGCCGGCCTTTTGGGGGTTAGGAATTTAAGGGTTGTTGGGGAATCGGGGATTGGGTGTAATTGGCCGGTAACCTCACTCTCGCAATGAAACATAACGCAAGCGTTGTTTCACGTCGGTTTTCTGTGAGGCCGTGGTATAACTCTGGTTGGGCCGGCCCATTCGTGCTTCAGCATAGCTGTCCCACACTTAACTCCTCGTCAAACAGTTACGGGAGTAAGCCGTTTAATAATTAATCCTCATTATCTATTTAATAAGCCCAGGAGGATGAATGACAGCACTTAAAGACCTTCCTATACCTTAAACAGTAGAGGAATAGAGACTAAAAACTCGAAGCTAGTTAATATTCAATGCGAGTATACGCGTTCAATTGCCGGAAACAGACAACTATTAGAGTATGGAGCGAGGATATAAGCGAGATATTTTGTCATGTTACTAGTGTGTTTGTAGTTTTGATAACACATAGTATGCCGCGCCATGAGGCGACGATTGAGGATAATAGTTTTTTTATGGTATAAGCCGGTAAACGAACAGAAGGATCGCCTAATGGGAAGCAATCGCTCCCGTTCATGGACACACGAAACGCCGCCCATGGACATCCGAAACACCAGGAGGCCTACTCTAATTCAACGAAAAACGAAGTTTCGTCCGAAACTTCGCAGATATACTACAATAACATTTATTGCGAACTTTCGTGAACAAAAATGAACGAATGAAATGAAGATAAATAAATAGGTTTTGATTTGAAATTAAAAATAAAACGTTATTTTAAGTAATTTCAATAAAACCTACGGCCGAAGATTAAACGAAACTTCGCATTCGAGAACCGGAGTAGCCCTACAGATGCGTTACAAGTGCGTTGCTGGCCTTTCGGAGGTTAGGAATGGCTGTTGCTTGAGCTGTTGGGGTTGAAAGATTGGGAACGGGTGTAATCGGGCCTCCGGTAACCTCACTCACACAACGAAACATAACTGAAGCATTTTTTCACGTCAGTTTTCTATCAGGCGACCCATTCGTACCAAAGCATGGCTCTCCCTAAACCAAATATCAGACCGATCTGTCGTCAGGAAGGGGGTGGTATATCAATTACTAAAGACCCAAACAAACAAACAGGGACAAACTAAATAAAACAGTTTAAAAACACAAATGACCTGTTGGTGACTGGTAAATAATATTACTATTGCTATCAAAAGCTGTCGTTTCCTCGTGGCATGTCACATCGGTTTCGTCGCTAGGCAACGGTGATAACAGGCTATTTTAAGGTTCGTAATCTCGTACATTGACTTTGGTCAAAGCAAACGTATTGTACGATTTATTCTATGTATTTAGAAACAAACGATTCAACTGTAGATATTTTTAATTAGTTACTAGCTTCCGCCCGCGACTTCGTCCGCGGAAAATTAAAAAATTTAGGGTTGTACTACCCCTAACATTTAGGGGGATGAAAAATAGATGTTGGCCGATTCTCATAGATACCGGATAAGCACAAAAAAATCATCAAAATCGGTCAAGCCGTTTCGGAGGAGTATGGCAACGAAAACTGTGACACGAGAATTTTATATATTAAATGAGATGTTTAATAATATCACAGTCAATCAGTAATTTAGAGAACAGAGAGTAAAGTTCCCTAAGTAAAGCAGTATCCTCCGACCCGGCGGTGATCGTGTCTGGCAGCTTTCTGCCCAACTGTTGTTCGTTGGGATTTCGTTTATCCATGTTTATTCGCATTTACACTTTACAAGTGACGTTATCCGTTGATTTGTTCGTCGATCGTCTATGTGTGACTTCTGACATCTGTCACTTGTCATGTGTCGCTACAGTAGATAGCGGGTAAAACGGCAAACAATCAGACGGATCACCTGATGGTAAGCAACGGGCTTAACAAGTGATTTACAGGCACTTTTGGGGATAAGGGATTTGAGAGATTGGGCATTCGGGGATTGGGGTGATTGTGCCTTTGGTAACCTGACTCACATGGTGAAACGCAACTCAAGCGTTGTTTCACGAAGAGAGATACCCGACAAAAGTATTCTTACTAATATTATAAATATGAAAGTTTGTTTGCTTGTTACTCCTTTACGCAAAAACGCCTGAAGGGATCGGGATGAAATTTGGAACACTGTGCTATGTTAGGTACTCGTAGTAACATAGCACATCCCTGGTGGAAAAGCACCGTTATCAGTGAAAGTGTTATCAGACACATTGTTGTGACGAGTAGTAAAGAGTTATAGAGTTATGACAGTCTATCTGACTGGCTGTGATAATGAATACGTATTAAAGTGAAACGACCTTTGTTTTGTAATTAATTTAATTGGTCTTACTAGAAAGTTCGTAATCAAAGTACGATTTGTTATTACTTGTATAGGGTGACTGGTAATTAGTGAACGATATTTAAACACGTCATTGTACTCATGATTACAAACAACTTTCCCAAAGAAACTTCTTTTGTATACACATTAGTTTTCTTTTTTACAAAATTGCATTAGAACGCGCGCGTTCCAAAGTTCCAAAATACCTACTGTCTTACATACTAGTCTTCAATAAACGTGGGCGCAGGCGCCTCGCTGTTAACAGCTGATCATGCGAAAGCACGCGGACGCGAAATTTTGTGGTTTTGTGATAAAAATAAAACTAATGACTATACAATGAGTACAATCACGTGTTTAAATATCGTTCACTAATTACCAGTCACCCTACATTTATCTAGGCGTTACCCCCGAAAAAAACTGGTGGAAAAGAATCCTAAAAACACACAAAATGTCCATTTTCATTCGCGTATATTTCTTTTAAAAAATGCCTCTTTAGCAAGCCGGTATACCAGTTTACTATACAATATACATTAGGTAGGTAGTATGTTACCTAAATATAAAAAAAAACTACCGATTAATATTCAAATTGGCATCACGTGATGCGCATAACGAAGCTATTACCATGTTGAAGGCATTTGAGGCGTGTGTGGCGAATTGTGAGATATTATTTAATAGATACTAACTATTAGGGAACGCAATTCTTTAGAGATTATATAATATACGGAGCAAATCTGTGTGATCTGAGTGTCATGTGTATGTGAACTTGTATGTTTGTAAACGCACCTGCGACACGGGGGTAAAACCTAGTGTGACTACTACCCCCTCGCTAAATAAATTAGGAAAAAATAATATGATTACGTTATCTTCACGATTTTTTTCTAGGAAATTGGTACGAAAGAATTCTGAGATATCGCGAGATTGTGATTACATTCACTAGTAACTACAAGTGACACACAGACAGGACAGCAGCGCTCTCTTATAAACCTAAACCTTTTTAACCCCCGACGCAAAAAGAGGGGTGTTATAAGTTTGACGTGTCTGTCTGTCTGTCTGTCTGTCTGTGGCATCATAACTCCCGAACGGATGCAGTGATTTTAATTTAGTTTTTTTCGTATTAAAGAGGAATTATGTGCGAGTGTTTTTAGACATGTTTGATGAAAATCGGTTGAGCCATTTTAAAGTTATGGGCGGTGAAAGTGGTGAGATTAGCCGAAGGTCTACAAATATACTGGGATGGAGTCTCAAATTAAACCGCACTGAAAGAAGATATTGAAAGATATTATTTTTTCGTATTAACAAAAATAAAAATTAAATAAAAAATAATAATAATTAAATTAAAAATTTAATAACAAAAATATAAATTTTTTAATTTAACGTTTTATTATAAACAAAAAATCTTGCACCAATGTAATCTTTAGCCTACTTATAGAAACAAAAACTAGTAATTAATAAGTAAAAAAATAAAATAAAATCGAACGAGCTTGACCCTAGATGTAATCTTTACCTTAACAAGAATCGAAATTATAGTAAGTATATGCAATATACTAAGCCTAATTTAAGCCAACCTACCTATAAAAAGTATAAAATAAAAAATTAAATTAAAAATTTAAAAAACCCCCGACATAAAAACTTAATTTCCCTTTAAAAAGTAAAAAATAATAAAAGAAACTTAATCTTAAAGTAGCTAAGAATGTACTAAAAATTCTAAAAAAAAAATACGTCTCGTTGGGGGACCGCATGAATACGGACTGCACACCGCCACCCGCGCCGCTATATTTCTATTTTCTGCGTTATAGTTAAGTACTTAAACATCAATTTACTTTAATGTTAACACCAAGCATGTGATACTTATGAACAAATCGTAGATAAGTAAGAAATAATTAGGAGCGGTCCCCCAACGAGACGTATTTTTTTTTAGAATTTTTAGTACATTCTTAGCTACTTTAAGATTAAGTTTCTTTTATTATTTTTTACTTTTTAAAGGGAAATTAAGTTTTTATGTCGGGGGTTTTTTAAATTTTTAATTTAATTTTTTATTTTATACTTTTTATAGGTAGGTTGGGTTAAATTAGGCTTAGTATATTGCATATACTTACTATAATTTCGATTCTTGTTAAGGTAAAGATTACATCTAAGGTCAAGCTCGTTCGCTTTAATTTTATTTTTTTTTTGACTTATTAATTACTAGATTTTGTTTCTATAAGTAGGCTAAAGATTACATTGGTGCAAGATTTTTTGTTTATAATAAAACGTTAAATTAAAAAATTTATATTTTTGTTATTAAATTTTTAATTTAATTATTATTATTTTTTATTATTTTTGTTAATACGAAAAAATAATATACTCTTCAACCCGTCTGTCAAGGATGGACGGAGTAGATTTTGTGATAAACCCGCATATGTTAATTGTTGGTTTGCTATTTGCTACCGAGGATTTGGAATATCAAACAAAAACGAAACAAAGATTTGATTTTTATTCCGACTTGTTAGAACAAGTCACAACCACATCTACACGATATTTCCATCTATTAGACAAGATAGCCATTACGTTTTAAAATAACTTTTATATCGCACACTTCCACGTGAAATAGCAAAAAAACAAAATACGACTTCCAAAAACGCATAAAAGCAAAATTAGTCAACAAATCAACACAATCAATCATCATCTCAACATATCCACGTGTATCAAGAACTACATACATATACATAAAAAAAAATAACACTCATAGACCCATACCAAATAAATCAATCTAAAAAACCGCTGGCAAACTGCCAAAATGAGGAAGAAAAATCACTTTCAATTTCACAAGTCAATAACACTAATTTGTAAACAAAGAACTTATACATACATATACATAATATAACTAGCGACTCGCCCCAGCTTCGCATGGGTGCAATGGTGATATATTACGCATGTATTATACATATAAACCTTCCTTTTCAATCACTCTATGTAATAAAAAAACCAGATCAAAATCCGTTGCGTAGTTTTAAAGATTTAAGCGTACAAAGGGACATGGGGAGAGAAAAAGCGACTTTGTTTTATACTATGTAGTGATTAAAATCAAAATGAAAATTACCAAGTTCATCCACAGGAACTGATGTCAATGGCTCCATAGCCATATTTATCACAATAAACAATCACACACACAGTTCACAATAACGAAAAAAAAATAACAAAAACCTCAGAAAAACAAAATCACTACAATAAAATATCAACTGCGTAATAAAGTTGGATAAGACCGACACGTGCGTCCCGCTCGACGGCCGACGCGATACTGAAGTAGATTTCGAATTGAGAACGCAAACGCATGGTCCGGTGAGTAAACAAAGCGTTGCGTCGGCGCATGTAGTACGTACAATAGATAGTTACAGAAGGCTGACTTACGTGCAAGTACACACATACAACAACTCACGTCTTTTGTATTATACTGAAACTACATTTTTTTAAGGACGGTGTTCCACACTGAGATTTTCTCCTGAATATTTTTTTGTGGAATAAGCCGGTAAACGAGCAGACGGATCACCTGATGGTAAGCAATCGCCACCACCCATGGACACTTGAAACACTAGAGATGAGATTTTGGGGGTTAGAAATGTAAGGGTTGTTGGGGAATGGGGGTTTGGGAAGATTGGGTGATTGGTTGTCCGATAACCTCACTCAATTTCATTTTCTCTTCTTTTCCCCTTTTTAGATTTTATTCTCTTCTTATTACATTATCCTTGCTCATGAGCCTGAATAGCTCATTAGAACCATCCGTTAAACCAGTCCTTAGTAATTGTGTTCGAAACCAAATTGTTACTAAGGAATACTTAAAGTAATCATTATTTAAATGTCTGAGTATTAATAATGAGAATTAGTATGAACACTAAGAGATGGTTTAGAGAATGGACGGTTAGTCCGAAGAGAAGTGAGTGGCAACGCATCAGTTGAATGACCTATTTTCAATGACCTCGATGGGAGTGATACTTGAAAAGGGCCAGGTGCTGTGTACTCTATCTTATCGGCGTTTATACGAATGTGATGGAAGCTAATTTCGGTGTGTATATGCTGTGATAGAAGCTAAAGAAGTATGTAAGGATTGTAGTGGATTATATTTTTCGCTTTGTGTATGTGAAATGTACAACGACGTGAAACAACGCTTTAATTGTATTTCGTCGTGTGAGTGGGGTTACCGGAGGGTCAATTACGACCTTCCCAATCCCCGATTCCCCAACAACGCGATCTCCAATCCGCCTGAATTTTCCAATCAATCCAATTGTTTTTCTCGCTTTGGGCGAGGCGAGAGGGAGTGTCAAACTCTTACTGATTAAAAACCACCCCGTTCCTACTCCTGCTTTTCGAGCCGGAACCCCGGTAACCCGCTAGGCAGTCCGCAGCTCCGGGTCGGTATCAGCCCTACTGGGCCCCATCTGTAGTGGCCTGGCTCTTTAAACGCGGATTCGGGTCTGGTTCTGGTCCAATCCGCCTGCCTGGGGAGATTATGGCAAACCCTCTAATGTAGAGGAGGCTCATAGTCCAGCAATAGACTTTCAATAACTGTCGATTTATAAAACGGTTTCCTCTCAAGGTTAAATTCTATTGCAGTTAACACAATGACGTATGACTGACGTAGAGTGACTGAAAATACCTTTCACGGCTGAAAGTCGACGGACAATGCAATCCAATGCATTGTACTGCTACTGCATATTAGAACAAAGCGTTAATGAATGCAAAGGTTTATGAAATGTCCTATAGAGTGTGATTTTGCTTCAAAAGTCAAAATTATTTATTTCAAATAGACCAGGAAGGCACTTTTGAACGTCAAAGTAAATATAATAACGTCTGTCTGTCATTCAGTTCTCTAGTTACTCTATTTGCTCGTTCCAAAGTGTAGATTCCTATGGAGAAGAACGAGCAAGAAACTCCATAGGTTACTCCTATTGTGTCAGAATGGTCGATCACTGAGCAGTGCAAGAGGGACGGAGCTATGTAGGTTGTATTTGTCCGTCCCTCTTGCACTGATCAATGATCGACCATTCTGACACAATTGTAATAGCAGACTAAGGCCCCAGTTGTACTGCAACTGCATATTAGAACAAAGTGGTAATGAATTGCTTGGTTTATGAAATGTGCTATAGAGTGTGGAGTCAGGAGATTTTGTTTTGTCACATTTTGGAGTGACTCATAAAGACTTTTGGTCTGCACTGTTGGTGTAAAGTCGGGCTAACAACTGCTGAACTTTTGGAATGGACAGTCAGTCGTATCTTAGAAGTCTTAGGATGCTTTTCCACTACATATGTGCTATATTTCTATGCTACGAAGATATGTGAAACTATGTGACCGTTTCCACTAAGCTATGCGAGGAAGATGCGTAGCTCGAGTATGCGATGTATTGATAGTATTCATAGCACGCATCTTTCAGCATATAAAAGCATAGCTTAGCTGCGTCCGTTTCCGTACAACGACGCTACAACTGCAAGTGTTGCTATACATCAACTGCAGTCATGGACGCATCAACAGATGCAGTTACCTCTGCAGCAGGCAACTTACCGCTCGTGTGTAAACTTTTCCACCAGATATGTGCTATGCTACGTTACTGTGGATGCGTTTAGCTTCCACTATATGGGAATATGCGTGCTATGGATGACTTCCATACTTTCGATACATCGCATTCTAGAGCTGCGCATCTTGATCGCACAGCTACTTAGCTTATCATCAGTGGAGCTATATGTATAGCTTAGCACTGTTGGAAATCACTTAAGAATGAAACCAAGAACACTACGAGATACTGGCTTACAACTTGCAACAATGTTTAAACGTAACCATTTGCAATATGTTTACTTCTACATATAAATGATAAAGGAAGCAATAAACATATAATTTTATTGACAATTTTATAGCGCCATAAACATCTATTTGTAATATTATTGTATCTGCTACTATTAAAATAATAATGTGAAGTGTATGTCTGAACATACTAATCTCTAGAAGTAGGTAACTGATATGAAAAAGCAATTCCTTTTGAAATAGTGTACACAATGAGGAAAAGGTTTTAGGAAATGTCATCAATCAGTCGTGACAGTCCACTGCTGGACTATGAGCCTAATTTTTTTAGCGGTGATTTTTTTTTGTTGTGTGAAAATCGTCCAATGACTTTTCTCGCCCTGGACGAGGCGAGAGGGAGTGTCAGACTCTTACTAACTAAAAACCACCCCGTTCCTACTCCTGCTTTTCGAACCGGAGCCCCGGTAAACCCGGTTTTAGCGGTGATAAGTCTGCGTTTGACCACCAACCCGCTCACTGCCAGAATGGCAAAGCGAAGATGTGGCCGAAGATGGAGCACATAGACTTACAAAGTACCTATTCACTCTGACCCTGAGAAATACGACCCTACCCTGAAACTAGTCGAGTTCCTCGTCAAACACTTACGTGAGTAAGCCGATAACATAATAATTAATACTTATTACACACATACAATGTCACACCTTTTATCCTCGAAGGGGTAGGCAGAGGTGCACCTGCACATTACGGCACGTAATGCCGCTATACAATGTACACCCAATTTTCACCATTTGTGTTATAAGTCCCATGTAATAAAGAGTGAGCCTATTGCCATATACTGGACAAAATTCCAGACTCCGTGCTACTACTGAGAAATTTTCGAAAATCCGAAAAAAGCCCAGTAATACTCCGCCCGACCCGGGAATCGAACCCGAGACCCCTTGTTCGGCAGTCGCACTTGCGACCACTCAACCAACGAGGCAGTCTTAATCTAAAAAAGCTTAATACTTATTATCTGTTTCAAAACGTAAAACTCTCTATCATATAGCCAGATATACGTGAGACGCATCTCGCGTACCATCAGGTGATCTGAACTGTACAATTACTTGTGACCCGATTGCTTTACTGCGAAATTCGTGTGCCTACGTGATTGAGAAGAGGTAGACACATTGACCGGATCTCCGTAGAAATGTTTATGAATGCTTTTTTTCTCACGTCACATCAACCGATTCTTCGACATCTTTTTTTTTATGAAACACGCCGTTAATCGAGCATACGTATCACCTGATGGTAAGCAATCGCCGCCGCCCATGGACACTTGAAACACCAGAGGCGTTACAAGGGCGTTGCCGGCTTTTTGGGAGTTAGGAGTTTAAGGGTTGTTGTTCGTGAATCGGGGATTGGGAAGATTGGGAAGGGGGAATTGGGCCACCGGTAACCTCACTCACACAACGAAACACAACGCAAGCGTTGTTTAACGTCGGTTTTCTGTGAGGCCGTGGTATCACTCCGGTCGAGCCGGCCCATTCGTGCCGAAGCATGGCTCTTCCACACTTGAATATTTAGGTAATTGATTTTGTCTGGACTTTGAAAGAGACTATGACCTCTGAGTTTGTTTCGGCATTTCTTTTCAAAGTAGTCCGATAGGAATGCCAGCCTCATATAGTTATTTAAGAGATTGACGTGTAAGAGTTACATTGTAACCTATTTGCAAAATAAATATCATTTAACGTCACACCTTTTATCCCCGAAGTTGTAGGCAGAGGTGCACATTACGGCACGTAATGCTGCTATACAATATACACCCGCTTTTCACAATTTGTGTTTTAAGTCCCATGCAATAGGGGGTGAGCCTATTGCCATATACTGGACACACTTCTAGACGCCGTGCTACTACTGAGAAATTTTGAAAAACCGAAAAAAGCCCAGTAATACTTCGCCCGTCCGGCAGTCGCACTCGCAACCACTCGACCAACGAGGCAGTCAGTTTTTTTCTGTTGTAAACTATATCGCTTGATTGAGCAAGAGGTATTTGATTTCCAGGATGGGGAGTGGTATTGAATTTAGGGATATTCTTATTTGTTTTTGGTTTTGAGGGGTGAAAGTTATCGAATTACTCCTCTCGGTCTGGGTGCGGTGAGGGGAAAGGGAGTGTCAGGGTGATTTTCTACCAGAGATGTGCTATGTAGCTATGCTACGAAGTTGTAATAGCTAAGCTGTGAAACTATGTGACCGTTTCCACTGATACTATGTAGCTGTGCGAGGAAGATGCGCAGCTCGAGTATGCGACGTATCGATACAACCAAACATACAAACTTTAGCATTTATGATATTAGTAGGGTAACACTAGGACCCATAGGAGCCGAGCAGCAGGTGATACAACGCGGCAGTTGATTCTTTTTTATAGAGGGACCAACTATTATATGGATCACCTGATGGTAAGCGATTTGAGACGCCCATTTTTTTTAAAGAATACCTTTTTTATATTTAATGGGTCAACGTTTGGCCACTAGATATCTCGCAAGGTGGTAAGAAATTTTGCGGCCTCCAATGGAACACGTCTGCCCATAAGCCACCTATTCACTCGGACCTTGAAGACAATCAGGTTATACCCATCAGGAAACATTTAACATAAAAAAAACACAGCCTTCGGCAAAGAATTCCACTCCAGCAAAGAATTCCACTCCTTAGCAGTTCGCACAAGGAAGCTTGAAGCGAAGCGCTTCATGCGAGTGGGTAGGACAAGTGTGGGAGAGCCATGCTTCGAATCGAATGGGCCGGCTCGACCGGAGTGATACCACGGCCTCACAGAAAACCGACGTGAAACACCGCTTGCGTTGTGTGAGTGAGGTTACTGGAGGCCCAATTACCCCCCAATCTTCCCAATCCCCGATTCTCCAACAACCCTTAAATTTCTAACCCCCGAAAGACCAGCAACGCACTTGTAACGCCTCTGGTGTTTATAGGCGGCAGCGATTGCTTACCATCAGGTGATACGTCTGCTCGTTTCCATAAAAAGTCTGTTTCATGTCAACAGCGCCAGATTCAAGAATCTGCCTACGTGACTCCATCCTCGTGTGAGGTCAAGAGCCTGGCTATTTCTGGCCACCCAGATTCGCGAGTCTGACCTCCATTCAATTCATCTGTCACGGTGTAAATCTCACGTGCGCTTGCTCACTTGTTATATGGGTAATGAAATGCTTCCTTTTATTTGTCAACGATGATACGACTTAACAGCGTTTATAAATAGAGGGTGTGCCATGTCCCTGCTTTGAGGAGTTGAAAATCTTGGCCCCATTTGTGTTGGTCTAACTAGACAGCTAACAGCAAGTAATTGTATAACAAATAATTACACTGACAAGGCGTTTTTTAATTAATTGGGTAACTTTAAAAAAAAGGGAACCGTCTTCAATTTTCTTTACCGCCTCCATTTTCATTTAAATCAGTTATAATCCCTAAAACCTTTTCTACCTTTTCCTAACCAAACGCTAGATAATCGCGCGCAATCATACATACATGTTTATAATAACTATCGTGTGGCATACTAAATAAACTAAAAATCACGGTAGGCTGCGCAGCGGCGTGATGAAGAGTCCCTCTCCATAAACCGTGATTTTTTGACAATTTACATACATAAACACATAAAGGTCAAACTTTACCTGAACCTTTTTATAAGTCGGTTAGAAATTCAGTGCAGTTGGCAGAAATTCTCAATAACACTAAGGAATCCAGACTAGCACACGACACTAGTACTATAACCAGACAAAACTGACGCAATGACACTCCTGCTGACCCCCGCTGACGTAGTAGGTAGCGTATCAGACGATTTTATACCCACGTGTAGCGCAACGTATTACGGAGATTGACGTCAGATACTCGGATCAATGTTTATAGTGAAATTATTTTTAGAATAGAAAGTCGCGCCACTCAATGTGAATGGAGTTTCTTGCTCGTTCTTCTCCATTCGTAGCTACGCTTTGGAACGAGCATCTAGCTTCACTGATGGACAGACTGACAGACTATTATTTATTTGTTGACACTTCAAAAGTACCTATTTATGGTTTAATTGGAATAAATGATTTGACTTTGAAGTAAAACATAAGGTACTCAGTATGTATGTGCGCGATTATCTCGCGTTTGGTTGAACCAATTTTGATGCAAGTTTTCAGCATAGTATTATTCAGACTTAGGAGGTTTTAGGTATATTATCTGACTTAAAAACGCGAAATAAGCCGTGAGCAGTAGCCAGTTTCTCATAAAAAAATCAATTGCTGTTCGTTAGTCTGGCTAAAAATCGAGAACGTTTGGACCGATTCGGCTGATTTTGTTGCTGCTGTCAACGGAACAAAGAGCCATCAGACCACCACAGATGGGGCCCAGTAGGGCTGATACCTGATCCGGTGCTGCGGACTACCTAGCGTGCTTACCGGGGCTCCGGCTCCAGAAGCAGGAGTAGGAACGGGGTGGTTATTAGTCAGTAAGAGTCTGACACACCCTCTCGCCTCGACCAAGCGGGACGCGGGAAAAGTCATTGGATGATTTTCCTCCCTCAAAAAAAAGGGAACGTTTAAAAGGTGAGAAAACAATGTTTGAGGCGATACGAAATTTGCTGAGTCAGCTAGTTATGGTATATCTATACAATCAATGGACTATACAGTATGCTACCGAGGTGCAAGCTATGCACCGTTAATGCACTCTCAAGGACGGCAACCGGTCCGCATGCACAACACGACACGACGGAGAATGCACGCGCATGCAACTTGTAAACAAAGCTACGATAAAAGTGAATCTTCACAACAGTATGGTGTTTTGAATACTTATAATAAGTTTTTATTAGATCACATCTGTGAGTTTTTCTAAAGAAGAATACTTGTACTTATAATATGTTTTTCTTAACTACTTCTGAACAATTGGGCTATTATTTGAAGAGGGAAAACTGGTGGACACGGACTTAGCTAAGTCATGTTTTTGTATGGAAAGATATGGATGCGTGCTATGGAGGGCTTCCCGTCTCCGCACAGCTACTTAGCGGCGGTGCATCTACATAATCACAGCACATCTTATTGGTATAGCTACATAGCTTAGTATCAGTGGAAACGGTCACATAGTTAGTTTCACAAGCTTAGTTATTATTACATCTTCGTAGCTTGGAAACACTCTTTAGACCCCAATTTTTACCATAAACGAATTAAGAAGCTGTTCTATCAAAAACAAACTTTAGACCATAATTTCCACGATGTCCTCTATTAATAATATCTTTAAACAATCACGCATCTATATCCAAAACTCCAAATGCAACAGTAAACCTCTACTATACTAAACAAAAACAAAATTAACTTTCTCCGTAAGCCCTTTAAAACGACAACGGTATTTCAAGGACGCCAACCGGTTTCCAAGATAACTTCGTGGCTCATACATACATTCAAACAAACATACTTACAAACAACCAACAAGGCAACATAACATTAGAACTTAAGACGGGATATTTACCATGTTTATTTATGTCAATGAGTTTCCGATATATCGGCACTGTTGCAAGCGTTTTATTGTCAGTTTAGTTTGCGTATTTAGTGTCAGTTTAAAAACTTATAATACAACATAATACACCAATCTTGACTTTGTTTAACACATTTTGAACTTTATCGTTCATTTATAATGCTGAAAATCCATTAAAAGGGGATAACACTGGTAATACCAGTAAGGGTTTCTCTAGGCGATATCCTAGGGCCTACTATGGAGTAGAGTATTCTTATTTGGTATGTGTATAAAATATGACAAGTTCTGTAACGAAATAGATTAACTCTCAGTTAGTTGTGCAGTCTCCTTTGTGCCTTTAAGTTTAAGTCATTCTGTCTACTGTATTAAATTCACCGAAGGAAGTGGCAGCTATCGTTTTCTTTCTTCTCCTCTAATAATATCTTATGATTTATTTCATTGCGTAATACAAAACAGTTATTATCCGACTTCAAAAAAAAATAGGTTTTCAGTTTGACCTGTATGTATGTGCGCAATTATCTCGCGTTTGACTGAACCTACTTTGATGCGGTATTCTGCATAGTATTTTTCAGACTTAGGTGAAGGTTTTAGGTATAATACCCGACTTATAAAAATTGTTCACTGGTGTTTTCATGGTTGCATCTACTGTAGATCCTTAGCGGTTTCGGGAGGTAGTGACAGGCTTGTCCCAAAAAAAAAGAAGTGTGACTTTTAGTTTTTTTGTCTTGAATATGTTTAAAAAAACTGACCCTCAGCCAAAGCTTCTAACCTCATTGGCAAGTTTACTTTTCAGGTAGTAACATAGCCCATTTTTTGTCCCGATATTTGTACAGGATCACAACCTATCCGAAAGAAGTTTCCTAAATTCCACAAGTGTGATGCCAATGATGCAAAACGAGTGTGTGTATGTGAGCTTATTATAATACTGAAGAATTCGTTTTGTTGAACTTGATAATCACCGATACTATAGATGTGAATAGAAATATTATTTTCCGTGTTCGATAGTAAATTTATCGAGAAAGACTATATAAAGCTTTTTTTATTTTGCAAGATAAGCCCGCCACAACACTGTAAACCAGGATCTACTACTGTAGATCCTGGTTTACCTGGAAATTCGGCGAAATTTAACGCACGAGGCAGAATAACTGTGGAGCTGCGGACTACCTAGCAGGTTTACCGGGGCTCCGGGTCGAAAATCAGGAGTAGGAATGGGGTGGCTTTTAGTCAGTAAGAGTCTGACACACCCTCTCACCTCGCCCTGGCGAGAAGCCATTGGACGATTTTCCCCCCTTAAAAAAGGAGACAGCATGACTGAAGCCTAAAGGCACGAAATTTAGGATATAAAACATCATCTTACGACCAATAGGAGCCAAGTAGTGGGTGAAACTGCTCAGGAGCAGTCCGTGCTGTTAGTAAACATGAATACCGGCGAGCGTGAGCAGGCGCATATCATTTGTTTTCAAACCTTGGAGAGGGGAGACCGGTATATCGTGTTTACTGTTTACATGTAAGCCGTAGACGCATGTTGTGATGCGATGCCTACTTGTTTTGACTCGTTCTTCTCGGTAGTTCAATGATTGTTCAATGGACGACATTCTAAAAGCCAAAATATTTATCCGGATTTGTAGTTGTAGAAGTGTCTGGTAATCTTCTTGTAAGATGTTACAACGTATAAATTCTTGATTTTATAAATTTGTCGTTTAAAAAGTGCCTAATTTAGGATTGATTGAAATAAATGCTTTGACTTCGACTTTGGAGCTAAAAAACATCACGCTATGCTCAATTGGATCAGGGGGCCTACTCCGGTTCTCGAATGCGAAGTTTCGTTTAATCTTCGGCCGTAGGTTTTATTGATTTACTAATAGAATTACTTGAAATAACGTTTTATTATTAATTTCATATCAAAACCTATTTATAATATCTTCATTTCATTCGTTCATTTTTGTTCACAAAAGTTCGCAATAAATAGAATTGTAGTATGCAATCTGCAAAGTTTCGAACGAAACTTCGTTTTTCGTTGAATTAGAGTAGGCCCCCTCAGCAGAGCGGGTCAAACAGCACAGGAATAGCTAGTAGCAAATAACCATATTTTACTGTATTAAATCGCAAATTTGTCATCCAATCCTTTCCCTAAACAAAAAGGTGCTGTTATACAACGCATTAACCCACTCAAGCAATTACAATTTACATGTCCTTGACAGTTTTTGTCCGTCTGTCAACGGCCCACCGTTCTCAACCCGTGGTGAGTCGTATTCCGGAAACGTAACTCGATAGGTAAACGACGCTGCCACTGACAAGAGTATCTGTTTACTAAGATAAGGTTACATAATAGGATAATACAATGAATTCGCGATGTGTCAAGTTTTTAGCTAAGCAATGGTGTGAAATGTGACACCCATTTTTTGCCAGTTATTGTTTTATTTGAAACTTTTTTTTATTGGTATAAGTTTTTAAACTGACATGGTCACTAACACTAATATTAGAATTTGAGACGGGATATTTACCCTGGAAACTCATAGAAATAGATAAACATGGTAAATATACCGTCTCAAGTTCTAATATCTTTTTATTGGGAGAAATTTGCCATAACCTACCAAATTTTTAACTCCTGTACACCAGGATCTACAGAAGTCAGTAACTGCACGGTTGGAGCAATGGCTGGGACTGCTGCTGTGGAAAATGTTGCGGGTTCATTTCCCGCATCGGACAAAAAGGTCATAATGACATTTTCTAGGTATTTTTTATGTAACGCGCCGGTAATCAAACAGACGTATCACCTGATGGTAAGCAATATCCATCTCCCATAGACATTTGAAACTGCACAAGCGTTGCCGGTCTTTTGGGGCTTAGGAATTTAAGGGTTGTTGGGGAATTGGGGATTTGGAAGATTGGGAATTGAGCCTCCGGTAACCTCACTTACACAACGAAACACAAAGCAAACGTTGTTTCCTATGAGGCCGTGGTATCACTCCGGTCGAGCCGGCACAGCAGTGCCGAAGCATGGCACCCTCGTACTTGACTTCTGGCATCGATATCACAGTATTGAAAGACGCGAACGACACCCACAAAAAGAGCAGCGATGACAACTTAACGTACTCTATTCTATCGTTACCACAAGTCCCATAACAGTAACCTAGTTTGTCAACATTATTATAACATCTGCTATCAAACTAAAACCGATCTTAATCAGCATAAAACAAAGACCATTTTCATAAAACCTTCCCATGTACAGATTACTATGTACCTAATCCGCATTATCAGTAAATAGGCCTACACAAATAGGGGTTACGTTATCAACGGGGTACGCCAAAAATCCTATATGATACCTTATGGCCTTGGTGTTTAGGTTAGAATTAGACGGGCAACATTTTGTTGGTGTTGTGAGCGATTTAGTTGCTTCTATCTGATTTTTTTCACACATTTTTTTCTTCCAAGGGACAGATAAAGAACGGGTCTGCGGATGGCGTGCGAAGGTATCTCGCCGCCAGATCAGAACCAGACATCAGACAAACATTGTTTGCTAAGGTAAGTTAGGTGCCATCAGACCACCACAGATGGGCCCAGTAGGACTGATGCTGATCCGGAGTTGCGGACTACCTAGCGGGTTTACCGGGGCTCTGGCTCGAAAAGCAGTAGGAACGGGGTTATTTTTTAGTCAGTAAGAGGCTGACACTCCCTCTGGCCTCGCCCTGGTGAGAGAAGTCATTGCATGACCTGATCCTTATATAAAAGGTAAGCCATTCATAACACACTGATCCCCAGATATTATTCGCGCTTACAATAACTAGACTAACGAAATATAGTAATTATTAACACAATCGATTACACGCAGTAGTTACAGCTGTATGCAGTCAGTCAGTAACTCAGTAGCTCGTCTGTCCAATCCCCTAGCAACTACCGTCGCTATGGATTAGTAGTTTGTAGATATTATGTTATTTGAGGAGATACAAGTTAATACCATGTGCTATATCCGCCATGGTAACAGTATTACGGAACGTAAACATTGCTGTAGGCCTATTTTTACGGTGGAACGTCATCTAATGATTTCTCTAGCCCTAGGCGAGGCGAGAAGGAGTGTCAGACTTTTACTGACTAAAAACCACCCCGTTCCTACTCCTGCTTTTCGAACCGGAGCCCCGTTAAACCCGCTAGATAGTCCTCAGCTCCGGAAGATGTAATAGCTAAGCCGATACTAAGCTATGTAGCTGTGCTATCCACAGCACACACTGATCCTCAGATATTAACCGCAATCACGACAACTAGACTTCTCCCTCCTTGGGCGAGGCGACAAGAAGAAGTCAGACTCTTACAGACTAAAAACCACCCTGTCCCTTCTGTAAACCTATCACCAGGCCTTTTACGTTGCGGACAACGCAAAGGTTACCGGGGGTCGGGCTTAAAGCAGGAGAAAGAATGGGGTAGTTTTTGTTCAGTAAGAGTCTGACACTCCTTCCCACCTCACCCAAAGCAAGAGAAGTCATGGGATGAGTATCCTCCCTCAAAAAAAAAAAAAAAATTCGAAGGAATAGGTAGAGTTGCACATTACGGAACGTAAAGCCGCTATACAATGTACACCCACTTTTCACCATTTATGTTATAAGTCCCATGTAATAGGAGGTGAGCCTATTGTTATATACTGAGCACAATTCCAGACTCCGTGCTACTACTGAGAAAGATTCCGAAAAAAACCCAGAAAGCCTGTTACACGTCGATTTTAACACTTTAAACGCCGTGGCAGTCACCGGCGACCGACGTTAGCGGAGGATTTGCCTTCAACAGTTTTCTATTGGCAGTCAAAGACTTTTTTTTGAGGTGGGAAAATCATCCAATGACTTCTCCCGCTTTGGGCGAGGCGGGAGGGAGTGTCAGACTCTTACTGACTAAAAACCACCCCGTTCCTACTCCTGCTTTTCGAGCCGCAGCTCCGGGGCAGTCAGACTTAAGTTATTTTGTTCGACAATTGCTTGCGACCCAAATATCGTACAGACAGGTAACTACCACACATATACATACATATATAATAATAAACAAATTAACGCGCAATAACGCGTCCTTTAGCATACAATTAACGTCGAAACAGGTCAATTGTCGTTGAAACAATGGACTGAATGCAAGCACAACGAGACAAGAGATCAAGGTCTGCTTACTACGCTCTTGAGGTGGGTAGGAGGTGTAATTTTCACGTTTATTTTTAGATTGTTATGTTATTTAGGTTTTTTTTTTTTTTGAGGGAGGAAAATCATCTAATTACTTCTCCCATCTTGAGCGAAGCGAGAGGAAGTGTCAAATTCTTACTGACTAAATACACTCCGTTCCTACTCCTGCTTTTAAAGCCGGAGCCCCGGTAACCCGCTAGGTAGTCCGCAGCTCTGGACATATTTTATCTTGGGTTAGATTTTCAATATTTTTTTAACACAACAAACAACCTACACTAGGATTTTCTCCTGTGTCGTGAGTGCATTTAAAAACATACAAATTCAACATACAACAGCCGCGCCTCATGTCCGTAACATTCTTAGAGAACCTACAACATTACAGCTCTTCTGTGGTCAAGGTATATGGAGCTTTTTACACAGAATTTAATACTTGATTTTCAGTTTTTGTTGAAATATTTAGTTGTATTACGCTTCTGTGGACGAGTACTACTTGTAGTTTCATTTAAGTCATATGAGTGATCTCCATACTGTATATAAAACAATGGTTTATTTACCATTATAATAACCGCACGCGTTTCACGACTTACAAACAATATACTTACAGTTATATACTTCCTTTATTTACTTTCTATTTATTATTATTGTAAGTAGAGTCAACATGTGACCGCTTTGATCGTATACAAAACAATCACGTGACTATTAATTCGATGTTTGGGTCAAGCAAATGGTTAATTATTATGTTTTTCGGCTTACATACTTAAATGTCTGTCGCGAAATTCTGCTCAGGAATATGAGCGTCTAGCATGGCTTGAAACTAGTCAAGTTCCTCATCAAACAGTTATAAGCAAAGTGTACTTGGTTTTCATGGTATAAGCCGGTAAACGAGCAAACAGATCCTATGATGGTAAGCAATCGCCGCCGCCCATGGACACATGAAAGTGTGTTACAAGTGCGTTGCCGGCCTTTTGGGGGTTAGAAATTTAAGTTGGGGAATCAGAAATAATTCTCTTAATCGGAAATAATATCACAGCTTAGCTATTACATCTTCATAGCATAGTTAGTTCCGGAGCTGCGGGTTTACCGGGGCTCCGGCTCGAAAACCAGGAGTAGGAACGGGGTGGTTTTTAGTCAGTAAGAGTCTGACACTCCCTCTCGTCTCGCCCAAGACGGGAGAAGTCATTGGATGATTTTCCTCAAAAAAAGAAGCTTGGTAAATAACAAGAATGCGAGATCTTCCTTCCCGTTGCGCTGGTATTCACGCGATATCAGAAAGTTAATGGTTCAAATCTGGTTGTATGAGTAATTATGATAATTAAATCAATATGTTATGCCCACATGAGTGAACGTGTTGTAAACACGGTACAGATGATACTGATTGCTTCTGAAAGATGTGTCGTCAGTAAATATAATAATGAGGGTGCTTTTCCACCAGAGATATGCTATGATACGCAAACTCGTACTAGAGGTACCGAAGTGGTTTAGGCAAACGAGCAGACATATCACCTAATGGTAAGCAATCCCCGCCGCCCATGGACATACGCAACACTATAGATGTTACAAGTACGTTGCCAGCCTTTTGGGGGTTAGGAATTTAAGTGTTGTTGGGGAATCGGAGATTGGGAAAATAGGGAAGATTGGGAAGGATAGTAATTGGGCCTCCGGTAACCACACACACACAACGCAAGCGTTGTTTCACGTCGGTTTTCTGCTCCCATATCACTCCGGTCGAGCCGAAGCATGGCTCTTCCACATTTAGTTTGATGCATCAAATTGTCATACTAGACTAGGCTAACGGTACGCCCGCATAATTCGCCCACATCACTGCGATTTATATCAACATATGTTAATTCAGGTCATGGTCTGCTTATATGGCGAGTTTCATCTAGATCTGCCACGCAGTTTAAGAGTTAAGCGTAGACACACCAGTAGAACGAATTAATTTAGCCAATTTGAGGGGGAGGGGTTGGTGTACATTGTATAGCGGCATTACATGCCGTAATGTGCACCTCTGCCTACCCCTTCGTGGATAAAAGGCGTGTTGTAGTGTTGTGTTGTTGTTCTATAGATTATTGCATTTGGCCGTATGTGACACTCATTGCCTACAAACCTAGTTGGAAAAAAGCCAGAAGAAAGAAAAAGTGATTTTAGCGCTTAGTATTCAGATTTATGAACGAAAACAACGCCAAATAGCATCAATAACCTTGAAACTGGCTTCCTGGAGGGGACAATTTAACAATATCATCTGTTTAGCTATTTAAACAATATGAATACAATTTCTATTTTACATTATACGCATTAAATTATGCGCTACGAAAACAATGCACTTGTCTATTTGCATTCGAATACAGGTAAACAAATCGATAAACAATAATATTTACGTATTAAACCAAGGGGAAACAACAAAAACAACGAAAACATTTCATTTAGAGACAACTTTTATCGCGACGATCAACACTTGAGACGTCTGCACGCGACGAAGTTTGAAAACAAAATGAAATTTTCCGAGTCAAATAACGAAGGGCGTTGACCTTTGTGGAAATATTTTAAAATACCCGACGGAGTTGTTTTTAGTTCCGTTTTCAATTTGTGTGGTATGGAAGAATTTTTATTTTATTAGTAGTTTAATGTATAATTGTATAGCGGCATTACGTGCCGTAACGTACACGTACCTCTGCCTACCCTTTCGGGAATAAAAAGGCGTAACGTTGCGGTAGTGACTTAATTATACGACTGTCTTGTTTTTGAACATCGTCGTTTTTCTAGCCATGTTTATTCGCAAGTAACCTTCATTAGTGCGATGTAGGATTTTACGACGTTATCCGTTGATTATGTATATGTATAGAGTATGAATAAACAAAATATACGTGGTGATTAATGCTTAAACCTTCTCCGTCTGAAAAGAGACTTTGGACAGCAATGGCCACTTATAGGCTGTTAATGTGATGTGTGATTTTATCGAAAGTAAGATTAGACTGGAACCGTCTCTAAAATCTTCCTTATCTGACAGATATCTATCCTAAACAAACAAATAGTATTGCGCACATTTATATTGGCTTAGGTCATGACATTACTCAAGTTTAAGTCTTTGACGGCCAATAGAAAACTGTTGAAGGCAAATCCTCCGCTAACGTCGGTCACCGGTGACCACCGTGGCGTTCAATGTGTTAAAGATCCTCATATTCTTAAAGAACTTTACTCATTCACACACACAACCACACGCCTTTTATTCCCGAAGGGGTATGCAGAGGTGCACATTGCGGCACGTAATGCTATACAATGTACACCCACTTTTCACCATTTGTGTAACAAGTAACATGTAATAGGAGGTGAGGCTATTGCCATATACTAAGCAAAATTTCAGACTGAGAATTTTCGAAAATCCTTAAAAAGCTCGCAATACTTTGCCCGACACGGCAATCGAACCCGTGTTCGGAAATCGCACTTGCGACCACTAGAACAACGAGGCAATCACTTACTCTGTACTCACAGTTACCTAAAAATCAATCTCGCTTATCACACGAGATCAGGGGGCCTACTCTAATTCAACGAACGAACGAAAAAACTTTGCAGATTGCATACTACAATTCTATTTATTGCGAACTTTCGTGAACAAAAATGAACGAATGAAATAAAGATAAATAAATATGTTTAGATTTGAAATTAAAAATAAAACGTTATTTCAAGTAATTCTATTAGTAAATCAATAAAACCTACGGCCGAAGATTAAACGAAACTTCGCATTCGAGAACCGGAGTAGCCCTACAGGATTGCATCTCCTGTGAGTGTGTATGTAAGTGAAGACAGATGTTTTCGCCACAATATTGTTTTGCTAAAAACAGATCCGTTTCATCTAAGATTAGGCGATGACCTTGGAAAGTTAGATGATAAGTATAATAACATGTTGACTTTACACAAAGGTGACGACGTAGGTATTTTATACTTCAAAACAAAACAATTTGTTTTCCTAAAGTGGTAAATCCGGTAAAAGGAGTATAAAGTTACCGCTGTGAATTTTTCTCCGAGTTATAATAATATGTACTTTCAAAGATTATTTAGACACTAGTGACAAACGGTGAAGAAAAACATCGTGAGGAAACCTGGGCTTATAATTTCTAATTATAAGTTTGAAATTGCCAACCTGGATTGAGCAAGCGTGGTGATTAATGCTCAAACCTTCTCCGTTTAAGAAAAGGCCATTGGTCAGCAATGGCCACTTATAGGCTGTCGATGTGATTTGAAAGTAGCATAATATTGAGAAGCACCGTCAATGAAGCGAGCTCCGTGCTACCCCTGAAAATTTTTCGAAAACCAAAAACAGCCCAGCAATATTTTGCCCGACTCGAGACCCCTAGTCCGGCAGACGCACTTGCGACCACTCGACCAACAAGGCAGTAGGTAGCCTGTGATGGTTTCAACAGCGCGTATGTTTACAAAAGACTCCTTTCCATTCAACTTAAGCTAGACCGTCACTCCTACACTATCACCTCCTCACATATAAACTATCTACTCAAAAATCTCTACCGAGACGAATTGAAAGCTGCTGAAAGTTCATCGACCTGTCCAGACGTCTGGGGGGCGACCTCCGTCGACCTTCACAGATGTATTTAGTACCTATATACTATACGCCCTTCACGAAGGTCGGTGAGCAGATTTACACAGCATAGTTTCTTTGTCTGGGAGAAATTTCGTGGATTTTGTATTTACTAGAATACATCAATCACCAATTTTATTTATACGTAGGTCTCCACCTATGTCTTGATTTAAACCACATGTTTGTTATCATCTTGGCTGACAATATAATATGAAAAATGAGCGAAATAGGCCCAGTAGGTAAGCCAAAAAGTGCATTCTTCTCTATAACAGCCGCGCCGCATGTCCGTAACATTCCTAGACACACAGACTTGATTTATAAAATAATTTATTGTTTAAAAATTTCAATTTTTAAATTTTCGGTTTTCATTGAAATATTTGGTTGTATTATGCTTCTGTGGACGAGTACTACTTGTAGTTTCATTTAAATCATATAAGTGATCTCCATACACCATAAAGTCTCTCGTTATGAGAACATGGCAAACCCTCTTACGTAGATGAGGCTCATAGTCCAGCAGTCATGCATGCGGCGCGTCGCGTTCTGCGCGCGCCTCAAAGAGCCATCAGACCACTACAGATGGGGCCCAGCAGTTGATGCTTGATTCGGAGCTGCGGACTACCTAGTGCGTTTACCGGGGCTTCGGCTCGAAAAGCAGGGATAGGAACGGGGTGGTTTTTAGTCAGTAAGAGTCTGACACTCCCTCTCGCTTTGCCTGCCTGGCGAGAGAAGTCATAGGATGATTTCACCCCCTCAAAAAAAAAAAACTCTTCAAATAATTCAAATTACTGAATGTCGGAAATTTCAGATTTCAGATGTCGGAGAGATATCAAGTGACTTTCGAGTGGGTACCGTAAACCCGACTAAGTGACTACACATTGAACAGAGTCAGATAAACCTGAACCTTTTACACTGCGATCTCCAACCCGCCTGCCTGCGGAGATTATGGCAAACCCTCTTATGTAGATGAGGCTCATAGTCCAGCAGTGGACTGCCACTCGCTGTTAAAGTGATGTGAAGAACCAAGTAAAAGATTATATTAGACAGATACCGTGCAGCAGCGCTCTCTGATAAACCTAAACCGTTTACACTACGATCTCTAACGGTGCCTGCGGAGATTATGGCAAACTCTCTTATGTAGTTTTTTTATGGAACACGCCGACTAGCAGACGTATCACCTGATGGTAAGCAATCGCCGCCGCCCATGGACACTTGAAACACCAGAGGCGTTACAAATGCGTTGCCGGCTTTTTGGGGGTTAGGAATTTAAGGGTTGTTGTTCGGGAATCGGGGATTGGGAAGATTGGGAAGGGAGGAATTAGGCCTCCGGTAACCTCACTCACACAACGAAACAACGCAAGCGTTGTTTCACGTCGGTTTTCTGTGCGGCCGTGGTATCACTCCGGTCGAGCCGACCCGTCGATGGCCGAAGATGAGGCTCGTAGACCAGCAGTGGACTGTCAGACAGTCACAAGCTATTCATAGTTGAACGATCTCTTATCAAGACGTCTTAACAGACCGCGTGTGTGAAATCACGTCTCCCTTTTATCAGTAGGAGATAAGAAGTAATCATGGTTAGCACGAGGTCCCCGGGTTCGACATACGGGTGAGACAAAGCATTTTGTTCTGCGATATTGAAGGTCAAATAGTGGGTTGGTTATCTGGTAATGTGTCGGGTCTGTGGAGACTCACCCCTTGTTACATGGGACTTATGACAATAATTGGTGGAAAGTAGGTGTTATATTGTATGTATATTGTATAGATATTAAATTAGAGGCTACGCAACGTCGCCCATGGACACCCGAAACATCATAAGTGCATTCTCTTATACCATAAAAAAAATTGTTGCGCTTTTAAAACATCTAATTATTTCTACCAAGTCAAAATAGATGTGACTATAATCAATAATGTACAAAAATAAGTCGGGTTTTCCTTCCTGACGCTATAACCGATTTTCACGGTTTTGCATTTGTTGGCAAGATCTCGGGCTCCGTGAGGTTTATAGCAAAGAAAATTAAAGAGAAAAGCAGGAAAACGGACAAATCATTGGTGGCGAAACGGGGTTCGCCGAGTTTGCTAGTTATGTATATGTATAATTTACTAGCTTCTTAGCCAGCGGTTTCACCTGCATTCCCGTGGGATAAAAAGTATCCTACCACGAAATCAGCTCAAACACTGTCTGTATACAAAATCTCATCAAAATCAGTTCAGTAGTTTCAACATGATTAACGGACAAACATTCACATTTATAATATTACAAGTAGTGTGATTTATTTTAATTAGAACTGACGTACCAATTACTAATGAGTTTACGTATCATTAACTGCGTTTTTGGCAAAGCGCTACAAATGCTGCAATACGTGTGCAATATAAATGTGGTCTTAATCATCATCCGATAGATAGATCAACGTGTCTTGTGGTGACATCATCATACATTCGGACACCCCTGCTCTTCCCTTACTCCCCCTCTTCCCTTGTCCAACCCGCCTGCCTGCAGAGATTATGACAGACACCCCCTTATGGCAGAGGAACTACTGCACATAAAAAGCTGCAAGAGCTGCGGACTGCTTTTCGCAGGAGTAGGAACGAGGTGGTTTTTAGTCAGTAGAGTCTAACACTCCCTCTCGTCTTACCCAGGGCGGGATAAATCAGTGGATTATTTCCCCTTATAAAAGCAAGTTTTAAGATGTCGTTTTACAGAAGATTTCATAAAATTCCTATAGAAATGCGTCCAAATCCCTTTTTTTGAAAGGGGTAAACCACTTTATTCTATTATTATTTCTCCCGCTTTGGACGAGGCGAGAGGGAGTGTCAGATTCTTACTGACTAAAAACCACCCCGTTCCTACTCCTGCTTTGAGCCGGAGCCCCGATAACCTGTTACGTTTTCCGCAGCTCCGGATCAGGCCATCCCAATCCTTAAGCAAAAAAGTGCAGTTTTCACGGGAGGTTTAAACAAACAAACAAACATTAATACTATATCCAAAATATGTTTCTGAAGTAGTTGGAATAATGCCAAGTGATGATGATTTGCAAATAAATGAGTATAAACAATCAAAGCCAATGAACTAATGACTTAACGATTTCCTAGTACGTACACAAGACATCATGCTTATTTTATCGCTGATGAGACAAGCAGAGGAGTAGGACATCTCTCAATTTTGTTTTTCTCAAAAGGGAAACCTTGCCCCACATTAGGATTTTCCCCTGTGTCATGTGTGCGTTTACAAACATACAAGTTCACATACACATGACACCCAGAACCGGAACAACAATTAATGTATCACAGAAAGAGTTGCTCAGTGCAGTAATCAAGTCAAGTCAATCAAGTCGCTACACGTTGCGCCGCATCGGCTGCCCAGTCACCGTATCAACCGTCCGTCCCATGCGTATGGCACGTCGCGTTTCACTCGCCTCAAAGAGCCCTCAGACCACCACAGACGGGGCCAGAGTAGGGCTGATGCCTGATCCGGAGCTGCGGACTGCCTGGCGTGTTACCGGGGCTCCGGCTCGAAAAGCAGGAATAGGAACGAGGTGGGTTTAAGTTAGTAAGAGTCTGACACACCCTCTTGCCTTGCCCAAGGCGGGAGAAGTCATTGGATGATTTTGCCCCTTCAAATAAAAAAAACTCACGATACATGAAAAAATGCCAGTGTGGGAAAACATTTTAAAACAATAAACAAGGTGGTCCGATAAAATGATTAGCAATTAGCATTACAACTAGATTACGTATAAACTAATGCGCGTTATACCACCTACCACATGTCGTGTGGCGTACACGCGCACCACGCGCGTAATATTCGCGCAAGGTCGGTCGATAGCGCCGATAACAAAACAAATATTTGCGCGTACGAATATTGTTAACTGTTTTAGTTTTTATAAAGCGCGATTTTTCCTGTATTTTACAATCTATTTGGTGATGTTTTTGACAGTGAAAATCCGTTGGTGGACTATGGGCTTTCTCTACATAAGAGGGTTTGCCATAACCTCGGGGTAAAATAAGGTTCAGGTTTATCAGAGAATGCTGCTGCCAAGATTTCTATCAAATGTATAGTCCTTTTTTTGGAGGGGGGAAAATCATCCAATGACTTCACCCGCCTTGGGCGAGACGAGAGGGAGTGTCAGACTCTTACTGACTAAAAACCACCCCGTTCCTACTCCTGCTTTTCGAGCCGGAGCCCCGGTAAACCTGCTAGGATCTGATCAGGCCTACGTACTCACTTTTATTTTTATTTTTTTTGTGGGGGGAAAATCATCCAATGACTTCTCCCGCCTTGGGCGAGACGACAGGTCAAACTCTTACTGACTTAAAACCATCGCGTTCCTTCTCCTGCTTGTGGAGCCGGAGCCACGGTGAGCCCGCTAGTCCGCAGCTCCGGATCATGCCTACGTACTCACTGGATACGATATCTGATACATTACGTGCTTTTTTTTGAGGGGGAAAATCATCCAATGACTTCTCCCGCCTAGGGCGAGACGAGAGGGAGTGTCAGACTCTTACTGACTAAAAACCACCCCGTTCCTACTCCTGCTTTTCGAGCCGGAGCCCCGGTAAACCCGCTAGGTAGTCCGCAGCTCCGGATCAGGCCTACGTACTCACTGGATACTGTATCTGATACATTACGTGCTACACGGATAAGTGAGTACTTTTTACTTAGCTTTACATTGCAAGTCACGCCCTCACACTTGTGCCTACCTCTTGAGAGAACAACTCATGACGTATCGATCCAGTCAGAGCTTGTGCCACTTGGAAACAAGCGCTCTATTGTTTTACTACCCACACGTCTCATTGTGTCCTATATATAGGTTTAGGCATTCAAATAACTAGTTTAAGCTTGCCTGAGATGTGCTATATATGCTACGTTGCGGTGGATGCGTTTGGCTTCCACCAATCATATTCATTGGTACACATAGCTTAGCACTGGTAGAAAGGGGTTCAACTAAGATATGCTCTTTATATAAAGAGTATACTTTATACAATGCGTATTCGAGCTGCGCATCTTCCTCCCACGGCCACATAGCTTAGTATCAATGGAAACGGTCATATTATATGTTTCACTTCAATGCCCCACACTAGTATATCCTCCTGTGTCGTGGGTGCGTTTACAAACATACAAGTTCACATACACATGACACCCAGACCCGAAACAACAATTCGTGGATCACACAAAGAGTTGCTCCATGCGGGAATCGAACCCGCTACACGTTACGCAGCAGCTAAATCGTGCAGTCATTCAATTTAAATACAACAAAAAAATCAAAACTCATTCCCAATTACCATCCAACACGTGTTACCCCGACCGCGTCTCGACTCAGACTGACAATAAACGCATGTTCAAACGAAAATAGCAGCAATTTTTCAATCTGCCCGCAGTTTTATATTTAGAATAGGGTCTATGTACGACAATTGCTTTCAACGCTGATTGGATGATGGGAGTCGGGAGGACGGTGATGTCATGCGTGATCCGATTGTAGGAGTCGATTGGAGTCATTGGTTTAATATGTAAAATGGAATGTCATTCAATTTATGGTGTAGTTACCATGTTGAATATTATTTAAATAAGTAGATATTGGATTGTATTTTTTTTAGTTTTAAGCTTCTCATATATGAGGGTACGGGTTCGAAACCTACCTACGGCAAGTACCAATGTGACATTTTCCGAGTTATACGTACTTTCTAAGATTATTTAGGCACCACTGATAAACGGTGAAGGAAAACATCGCATACCCGAGCTGCGCATCTTCCTCACACAGCTACATAGCTTAGTATCAGTGGAAACGGTCACATAGTTTCACAGCTTAGCTATTACGTCTTCGTAGCTTAGCTACATAGCATATCTCTGGTCGAAAAGCACTCTAAAGGTAAGCGTCTACAGGCCCGAATCGTACGCATTCCGTATGACGTCATTGCCGATTATGCGGTCGGTACGATGCGGATCAGTGGACGCAGTTGTATAAGCTTCTATATGAGACAAACTATAATCCGTTGCGTGCGTTGCGTACGATGCGGGCCTGTGGACGCTTTATAATACGTTTCTGCCACGCAGTCTACCTTTGTATTAAGTACGTGACCCAAATCAGATCACCAATTAAGTTCTGATGCGTAATTTTAATCTTATCTTATCAATAATAAGGACCAATTTGAGGCCAATTATTGTGGTATCATCGTGCATTCAATAAGTAAGCAATTACTTGTATACAACGACATCGATATTGATAAACAATTGGATTTCCTTATTTATTTTCTTTATCTTTGTTACATGCGTATGTCTTTATCGATATAATCCGTTTATTGATTCGTTCGATTTAAAAAAATGCAACGAGGTTTCGTGTTATTTTGCTTAATTTTCGATATAATTAAACTATGTTCGGTTTAAGAAGCATTCTCGTCATCATCGTCATAATCAGCCTGTAAGTGGCCACTATCTGATCAAATGCCTCTTCTCACGGAGAAGATTTGAGCATTTATCACCACGCTTGCTCAAGGCGTGTTAAACTTATAATTAGAAATTAAGTTTCCCAGGTTTCCTTCACCTAGACAGGTTTGTCAGTGGTGCAGATACTCCCTCTCGGCTCGCGATGATGATCCCTCTTTAAATAAGGAACTTATTTCACAATCGGAGGGACCGTGTTAGGAAATTCCTATAAAACCCAACTTCAGGGGGACCATTAGATTATTTTATTATACTTTATTGTACACCACAAAATCACATAGGACAACACAAAACAAGCACAGTGTACAGGCGGTCTTATCACATAAGGCCAAAGGATTATTGCCATTTTAAAACACAAACTAATAAGGGAAAAGCCGAGAACATATTACATTAGATAATAATACGTAGAACGATTTATCATTATACAAGTAAACATAATAATATCGTGACGGTATGAAAACAAAAATAGAATGAGTCATGAATCTCGCTTAGCGGCTTGCGAACTACGCATTTACGACAACTTAAAGCGAATTCGCAATCATTTCACATCATACGATGTTTTAAACCTGTTCGTAAATACCACGTGGTTGGTTTTTTTTTATCTCATTTTCATTTAAGTATTTAATTTTTTTATGGTATAAGCCGGTAAACGAGCAGAAGGATCACCTGTTGGTGCATGGCTTTATGTAAACTTAACTATACCTGCGCAGTTTCACTCGATTTTCGACTAGTCTTGATCCAAGCGTAATGTTTTATAGCCTAGCTTTTGCTTGCAACATAAAAAGTAGTCAATGTGTTATTCCAGACCATAATCTACCCCTGTTCCTTTCATATCGACCCTAACAAACACACAAACTTTCTCATTTATAATCTTAGCAAAATATCCTTTGTTGAAAAATGGGCTATCCAACACAAAAAGTATTATTAAATTCGACCCAGCAGTTCGGGAGATTAGCGCGTTCAAACCAACAAACAAACAAATTCTTCAGCTTTAAAATATCACTTTCTATAACAACTAACTATGCGAGCTAAATATAGTATGACCACCTACACATATCTATTGCGCTCCGAGCCAAAATAGGCATGATATTTACAACAAGATTTCTCATTTCTTACAAGACGATTTTACCATTAAAAAAGATACGTAAAATTGTTAGGTTTACGTCAATAGGGTAGTAGACAGGGTATGAAAATTAAAACTCTATTTAGTCCGTCAGTTAAATAATAAGGTAGATTTATTTTTTTACCGTTGATAAGTCTGCGTTTGGCCACCAACCCGCTTACTGCCAGGACGGTGAAGCGAAGATGTGGCCGAAGATGGAGCACACAGACTTAGAAAGTACCTATTCACTCTGACCTTGAAAAGACCCGGGTTGTATTTCTCAGGAAAAATAGAAGCCGGCAGATTGTTCCATTCCCTGGCTGCACGGATTAGGAAAGATGATGACTATTTTTATCAGCTACATAATGTCTGATACTCCCACAGTCCTACCCCAATGACTATACACATGGCAAGGTTGGAAGCGACCTGCATACAGCGACTGTCTTTTTTATAATCATTCAATGACTTCTCCCGCCTAGGGCGAGACGAGAGGGAGTGTCAGACTCTTACAGACTAAAAACCACCCCGTTCCTACTCCTGCTTTTCGAGCCGGGGCGTCAGTAAACCCGCTAGGTATTTCGCAGCTCTGGATCTGGTGTCTGCGACCTTAAACAGGTCGTATATCGACCTTGTGGGTAGACGTCCTACGCGGTGCTTGTCGCTCCTATACATATACATTTTTTTTTTATGTTAAATGGGCCGACGTTTGGCCGCTATCTCGCCTGGTGGTAAGTGATGATGCGGCCTACGATGAAGCACGTCTGCCCATAAGCAACCCATTCACTCGGGCTTTGTCTTGTCACATTGTCTTCAAATTACATACATACATAAGCTCACGCATAAGTATAATATATATGAATATAATATGCAACATACTTTCTCCTAAACTTATTATTTATTTATTTTTAGCCGTGATCGTCCCACTGCAGGGAAAAGGCCTCCCTACCCTCCTTCCACTCCTCTCTGTTCAGTTTTCTAGAGCCAATCCTTGTAACTTATTAGAATGAAAAAAGAATTTCATTGTTTCCACACCATTTAATTTTGATGAGAAAACAAAATCACTTGATTCCTTTTATTTAGTTATTAGGAGCACAAGCATTATCTCTGCCTACGACACAAAGAGATAAGCGTAAATATAAACAAACAACCTAATCAATAAAAATAAATAAATCGATGTGTAGTCAATATGTGTACTAGGCGAGCAGAAAATACAAGCGGGTATATTTTTTTTTTATTTAGGTAGAAATATTTATACAACTAAATAAAAATGTTGTTCTTATATTATATCTTCCGATGTATATGACGTGGCTATTTATAATATTGGTTAATCACAGCACATAACATGTACGCATTATTCTATTATGACGCAAATTAATTTATTGACCTCGAGAGTTGAACTCGCGACCGCCATGTTGGTTATTTTGAAACGTTTAAAACGTAAACATTGAACAAGGAATCTTCGTATTCTGCGTCTTACTTTTTAATAATACGTTTATTGAAGTTTTATGAGGAAATTTACGTTGTTTTGCAGCCTTTGGTGGTGAATAAAGCGATTAGAAACACGTAAATAGTGTTTCGTCACGCACCAAACAAGTTTTGTTGACACAAGTTCCTTTATTTATTTATGTCTGCAAAATGTACTCACCGCTCAGATCTTCGATGGTGTTCATTTTTCGAGTCGTCATATTCACGCTAAACAAATTCACAACACGATTAAACTGTAACTAGGACGAAATAACGCACTTTCGAAGGAAAATTATCGAGTTTTTCAAGTTTTCACAAAGAGAACAACCTCCCACGACAGCCTTTGTTTTCTTTTTGTGTTGACTGTTTTGATTTTGTTCCGCTGTGACAGAAGGCGTGCTAATCGCAATCTATTCTGATTGGTTATTCAGCCATTTATTTTAGCCAATCGTAAACAAGAACGTAAACTATACGATATTTGATTGGGTACGATTTGTAAACAAAAAATAATGTTGCCAGTTAAGAAATATAGAGAAAACTTTCAAGGACACTCACTTTCACTAGTTTCTTATGTATTGTAATTTTATTTCAAAACTATTCATGTTTGTAAATAATTGAATTTTTGAGACTAAATACTGACTATTTTCTTTTCCATGCATCCATCACGTTTAATCAAAAATTAAGAATTTATTGATTTCATTTAATTATGTTTGAATACGCTTACCATACAATAAATAAATAAAGATATATAAATTAAATAAAAAATGTACAATAAAACAACGATATCATTAAAATAAACTAACCAGGTATTGTCAATTTGAAACTTCTACCCAAAATTCCAAAAATATAAGATCTTCTATAAAACGAACATAATAAATGTAACTAGAACTACGATAAAATATTAAAATTATATTTTAAAATATTTTTTAAAAACAATAAGAATATCTACCCAACTTTTTCCTTCTTTTTACCTTTTTCTTTTCTTTTACCTTTTCTTATCTTGGCAACATTATTTACCGTTAACTCCATTCATTCAATCATTCGTTTCGTTCATTCAACCGTTCACTTCATCTAGTCAATGCCAAATGCATTGACATTCACGTTGCAGCTGTCACCTGCTACACTAGAAACGTTTTGCTCTACCGATTTTGTGTGATGACATAAGTTCAAGAACCGCTAGTATTGTTGTGTACTGTGCAGTTAAGTGTATTTTCACAATGAGTGATAAGAAAAGTGAAGCTTCTCTGCACCAAGATTGCGATGTAATAGAAAATACCAGGTAACTTCTTTATTTTCACCTCAAATCTTTGCAATTTTAAAGTTGTGATGACAGCTGATTGTGCCGCGGGAAAGTCAAAAGGCGCCAAATGATGGGGTTGTGATTTCGTTTATTTTAATGTTTTAAGTGTTATTTGTGTTATAAATAGGTCTTAATTTGCAGGAAACGGTTTTGTACGGAGAATGCGAATCGGAGGAGTTGGAGTTTGCTCGAGCGGTCAACCGATCAAGAGGTAAGCTATTGCCCGATTCCCGCTTTTTTGTGGTATTTTTTTTTGGTTAGGATTTCTATTATTTCCCGTAAATACCACATGCCATTGTTACAATAGCGTCCCAAAATGCCCCTAACGCTCTCTAAACACCCGTGATCGTAGTTTTTTTGTCAAAAACCCGGGTTAAAACCTTTTTCGTACATTTTCTAACAGTTGGGTTATCTACGATAAAACTAACTTTTTTCTAATCAATGACCGGCTAAGTTATCTCTAATTTAGGCCTATATCGTTTCTCCATTCGTGTTTTATTAAAATATAGCGTAAAAATGCGTTAACATATGAAATTTTACGGTCTATGCCGCAGGTTCGTTGACCTGAGTTTTTTTGATACGTTCGCGATATCTTCTCATAATTTTTACAAGTACAGTCTTGACACTGTTTCTTGAAAACCTTACTCATGTTTTCTACTAACCTGGTTTCTATGCTGACTTTGATTATAATCAGTATAAAACGAATTTTAATCACGAAATGGCAATTATCGATCATCGATCTATGTATCTGTTGCTTACACGTGTGAATTTTTCGTTTATGTGTTGTGGTGTTTTAAAAATCAAATCATACTTAAAGCAAATGTAATTTTTTCAGAATTGAATAATAGATTAGTAAATTAGTACCAAGGTACCTTACCTACTATAGACTTGTTTAGGGATCTCTACTTAAAGCATATCTAGTCTTTCAGAACTAAGTACAGAATAAAATTGTAGATTCTATACTAAAAAGTGGGGAAGTAATGTCTTATGGTATTTTAATAATCAAATCACATTAAAGTGAAACTAGTCTATAAGAACTAAGTAATAAAATTGTAGATTCTTTACTGAAGAATAGAGAATGGATGTCTTGTGGTATTTTTATAATCAAAGCCTAAATAAAGGCAATCTAGTTTTTAAACATTGAGTAAATTAATACATTAGTACTATAGTTTTGTTTAGGGAATAGTTTCAAATCTTGTGGCATTTTGTAAACATACATAAAACCAAACTAGTTGTAAAATAATTGAGTAAATTAGAACATAGGTACTATAATTTTGTTTAGGGGACTGTTTGAGATCTTGTGGTATTTTAATAATCATATCTACTTAAAGCAAATCTAGTCTTTAGGTACCAAGTAATACAGTTGTAGATTCTGCAATAAAAATAGGGAACTAATGTCTTGTGGTATTTTAATAAATCAAATCATACTTAAAGCAAGTGTAGTTTTAAAGAATTGAGCAATTCATTAGTAAATTAGTACCTAGGTTCTATAGTTATGTTTAAAGAACTGTTTAAGATCTTGTGGTATTTTAATAATCACAGATTGAGCAAATGTAGTTGTTGAGTAGAACTTGCGTATTTAAATTGTAGATTTTACACTAAAGAATGTCTTGTGGTATTTTTACAAACATACATGAATCAAATGTAGTTTTTCAGAATTGAGTAATAAATTAGTACATTTGTATTTGTAAATTAGTAGTTAGTAAATTAGTAACAGTAAAACGGGGTGAATAGATGTAAGGACATTTTGCCAACATTTATTCGTCCCATTCCTGTATCTATTTACCCTGTTTTACGGTACATTGTTTGAGATCTTGTGGTATTTTAAAAATCATACTAAAAGCAGATCTTTTGCTATTTTTATAATCATACTTACTTAATGCAAATCTAATCTTTAAGATCTTAGTGAAATAACATTATTATATTCTAAAGAATAGGAAACTAAAGTCTTGTGGTATTTTTAATAATGAAATCACACATAAAGCAAGTGTAGTTTTTTAGAATTGAGTAATAAATTAGAGTAAATAGCTAAAGGTACCTAATCAAAATTATAATTATGTAAGGACATATTATGGTTTACTTTAGGAAACTATTTGAGATCTTGTGGCATGTAAAGCATGAAAAAATAGTAAATTCTATACTAAAGAATAGAGAACTAATATCTTGTTGTATTTTTATAATCAAATCAAACTAAAGAAGATCTAGTTTGTAAAATTGAGTAAATTAATACATAGGTACTATAGTTTTGTTTAGGGAATTGTTTGGAATCTTGTGGTATTTTTATTAATCATACTTTCTTAAAACAAATCTAGTTTTTAAGTACCAAGTAATACAGTTGTAGTCTTGACTTAAGAATAGGAAACTAATGGCTTGTGGTATTTTAATAATCATATTAGCTTTTGCCATCAGCTTCACCCTCATTCCCTGTGGGATAAGTATCCTATCACCCAAGCCAGCTCATCTGTATACATCAGTCTGTCTGTATACCGTATTTCATCAAAATCCGTTTACTAGTTTCAGCATGATTGACAAACAAACTTTCACATTTATAATATCACTGCTATACTCGAGAGTCATTTAATGGTTACTTAACCCAGTACTTAGCAATTGTTTTCTGAACAAAATCATTAAGTAGTATAGTTTAAGTAATCATTAATTAATGACTCTAAGTACGGCAGTTTGTGGTATTTAATTGTTTGATAATATTCATAGAGTGGTAAGGAGTGATGTTACATTGTTTTAAAAACCTTCTTCTAACTATTCAAAGGATAATATTGATAAGACTAGCTTTCTGATAGCAGTTTCGTCTGCATTCCCTAAGATAAAATTTACTACATGTCTTATTCCAGACTATATACTCTATCCACACATTTAAATCCATCTATCTAGTAGTTCTAGCATTAGAACTCAAAATGGGATTTTTACCATGTTTTTTCATTTCTATTAGTTTTCAATATTTCGTCACTGTTGCAAGCGCCATGATCACGGATTAAATATATAATATAACATGGTAAATATCCCGTTTTGAGTTCTAATGCTAGTGTTAGTGACCATGTCAGTTTATGAACTTATGTCTAATAGTTTCCTAGTTAAATTGTAACAAACCTAAATGTTTCTTTTTTTATTATAGGTGTTGCAAGAAATGGGGGTCAGCCTTTTGGAGTCTGATGAGGAGGCCTCATGTGGACCTAGTTCGTCAGGACTTGTGAGTAAAACCTATTTTATCTCTTTTATTCATTCTTTCATCTTTAGACTTGGGTGCTTTTCCACCAGAGATGTGCTATGCTACGTTGCTGTGGATGTGTTTGGCTTCCACCAATCATATTCATTGGTACACATAAATTAGCACTGGTGGAAACGGACTCAGTTAAGCTATGTTTTTTATATGGAAAGATGCATCTCAAAAAGGAGAGACCCTTTGTAAGGCAGTTGTACTTGCGACCAATCGACCAATGTCAACCATAAAAAAAAAACATTTCTCAAGTGGTTACAAATGCGACTGCTGAGCAAGGAATCTCGGGTTTGATCCCCAGGTTAAGGAAAGTATTAAACGCGCAATGTTACGTTTATTGTAACAATATTTTTTATAACCAATTTCAACACATAATATGTATAATTTTTCTCATTACAGGCTCAAAAATCAACAAAGAATCGTCAGGACATAGAGAATGTGAATCCTAACGTGAATTCCGTGACGTCGCCGCGGTCTAGGTACAGTCCTAGAAGCCCTAAGCGCAAAGCTAGTCCTCACGCTGGACCTTCAAGGGTTAAGAGTCCTCGCAGTTCTGAAAAACGTGAGTATTTTTATCTATTAACACCATTTTAAACTATATAATCTTCTTTATTATATATATAATTCTTCTGTGCGTGTGTATGTCACTGAACTTCTCTTAAACGACTGGACCGATTTTGATGAAATTATTTATGTGTGTTCAAGGGGGTCTAAGGATGGTTTAGATGGACAATGTTTTTTTCATTAATTTTTCATTTTGACAGGACAACGTCTGTCGGGTCCGCTAGTAAAATATAAGAATCTGAAATAATCTGAATTACACATACTTCTGATCATATCATTAGAACTTAAAAACGGGATATTTACCATGTTTATTATGGTGGTCACATACGTAGCGGTATACCGGAACTGAAGGCTTGTGCATGTGATAAAACTTGCACAAGTTTCCTGACTTGCACAAGTCTGGAAGGCAGATCGAAACTACGATCTTCCAGTTGTGCATGTATACATGAGCGCGTGTGTCGGAACGCTTCAGTCTTTAATCTTGTGGGTGTCACTTTAGACAGACCCGGTGGCATATTTCACAAAATACTTATTGCACAACACGACTTCTTCGGTTTGTCACAAGCGCAGAACTGACACTGCACAAACATACTTGAATCATGTGTGGTCACTGTGGAAGTTAGGCATACTTGCACAAACCTTTAGGTCCGGTATACCGTCCAGGGGCCTTAGTCTGCTATTACAATTAACAATGGTCGATCACTGAGCAGTGCAAGAGGGATGGAGCTATACAACCTACATAGCTCCGTCCCTCTTGCACGGCCCCAGGTATACCGCTACGTATGTAGCCACCTTTAGTTTTTGTAAGTTTTCAATATTTCGGCACTGTTGCAAGCGCTATGATCACGGATGGTGGTGTCAGTTTAAAAACTTTTTAATTTCTTCCAGTGAAACCGCTCCAGGAGTCGGAACAGCAGATCTTGGAGACCAGTCTCGTTGATGACTTCCTCATCGAAGAGGAGACTCCTCAGGCCCAGTCCGTCAGCGCTGGGTATATACCCACTGCTGGGGCCACATACAGTGCTGGTAGTGATAGCAGTGGGGGGCGGCAGAGTTGTACACGTAAGTACTGAAGTAGAGAGATTTTTTTACTGTGATAAGTCTGCGTTTGTCCACCAACCCGTTTACTGCCAGGACGGCGAAGCGAAGATGTGGCCGAAGATGGAGCACACAGATATAAAATTTTCCAATGTTGGGGAGAGAATGAATGAATGGTTTTTTTATGGTATAAACCGGTAAATGAGCAGACGGATCACCTGATGGTAAGCAATCGCCGCTGCCCATGGACACCCGAAACCCAGAGGCGTTACAAGTGCGTTGCCGGCCTTTGGGGGTAGGAATTTAAGGGTTATTGCGGAATCGGGAATTGGAAAGATTGGGAAGGGACAACGACCAACGAAACACAACGCAAGCGTTGTTTCACGTCTATTTTCTGTGAGGCCGTGGTATCACTCCGTGGCGCTTGGCGACTGGGCTTCTCCCAGTTGCGCAGTCTCTTTTGGGCCTTTAGTCATTCTGTCTCCTGCATTAAATTTACCGAGGGAAACTATCGTTTTCTTTTTTTCTGATTTATTTCGTTGCGGGATCCAAGACAGTCATTCATGTCCCTGGGACGTTGGACTTCAGTGTTTCGGTGTTTTCATGGTTGTATCTACTGTAGATCCTGGTGCACAGGAGTTGCAGCGGGTATGAGAGGTTGAGTGGGATTGTCCCAAAAAAAAAAAAAAAAAAAAATAGGTGTGTTATGTCTAGAAGCCAGTGTTTTTTTTTTTTTAAGGAACACGTCGGATATTGAGCATATTTGATAGCATAAAAGTTAGGAACGGGGGAATGGGGCCTCCAGTAACCTCACTCACACAACGCAAACGTTGTTCCACGTCAGTGTACAGCTCTGCCGTGGTATTACTCCGGTTGAGCCGGCCCATTCGTGCCGAAGCATGGCTCTCCCACACTTAAATCATCATATATTAATATGATATCACATTTTAACGAATACCATGTTATTTCCAGCGTTAGGCATAGAAGATGACGCGATACTGGTACGGCGCCACAAGCCGGAGGCTGCGGACGGGGAGGTGGACTCGTTCAAGCTGCTCTCCGATGAGATGATGCTCAGCATCTTCAACTGGCTGCCGAAGCGCACCCTCGCTCATTGTATGGTGGTTTGTAAGAGGTATGTACACATATATATATCCCACCCACTCGCACGAAGCGCTTCGCTTCAAGCTTCCTTGTGCGAACTGCTAGGGAGTGGAACTCCTTGCCGGAGTCTGTGTTTCCTGATGGGTATAACCTGGGTGTCTTCAAGGCCCGAGTGAATAGGTTGCTTATGGACAGACGTGTTCCATCGTAGGCCGCATCATCACTTACCTGGGTGAGATAGCGGCCAAACGTCGACCCATTAAATGTAAAAAAATATATATATATTATTTGTTATTATTTAACTTTAAGGAACCATTTCTGACTGCATGGTTGGTGCGGTGGCTGCCGCGCAACGTACAGCGGGTTTGATTCCCGCACGGAGCAACTCTCTGTGTCCACAAATTGTTGTTTCGGGTCTGGGTGTCATGTGTATGTGAACTTGTATGTTTGTAAACGCACACACGACACAACGTTGAAACGTTTTATTTAAAATCGCATTCCGTGTGCGCCTCAAAGAGCCATCGGACTACCATAATTGGGGCCCAGCTGGGCTGATGCTTCGCTGATCCGGAGCTGCGGATTTACTGAGGCTCCGGCTCTAAAAGTAGGAGTAGGAACAGGGTGGTTTTTAGTCAGTAAGAGTCTGACACTCCCTTTCGCCTCGCCTAAGGCGGGAGAAGTCATTGTATGATTTTCCCCCCTTAAATAAATTTAATACATGTTTAAACACGAAGTTTCTTTTTACATGTGGTTTTATCAAAAGTTATTTAAAACTTTTCTCTTATTTCACAGGTGGTACAGAGTAGCTTGTGATGAAACTCTCTGGGTCCGAATGGACCTAGGCAATAAGACAATCGCCAAAGATGCACTAGGCAGAATACTAGATAGGAAACCTGTTATACTACGATTGGCGAGCTCTGAGGTAAGATATTATAATATTTTATTTATGTTTTTTATCTTAATTTAACCCTTTAACCGCCGCAGTTGTTAAACTTTATATATGGTGGTAAAAGACCGATCCCAGAAACGAATACAGGTGATAATGTTGGTAATAACGAAGCCAACACCACCAAAAAGCAGAGTTTTATTATTGCAATTTTATTAGATTCTTTTCGATTTTGTCATGTAACAAATAAATAAATATTTTTTATTCAGAGATGTAAATGGGCAAAGTTTACAATAATATTCCTTAAGTAATGTAATATTGGCCTTAATCTGTATATATAAAACTCTTCCGTTACTGAGTGACTGACTGACAACGCACAGCCAAAACTACTAGTCGTAGACAGCTGAAATTTGGAATGTAGGTTCCTTGGGATATGTAGGGGAGCACTAAGAAAGGATTTTTGGAAATTCAACCCCCAAGGGGGAAAAGGGGTAAAAACGTTTCTATGAAAAATCTTATTCCTTGGGTTTATAAACTTGAAACTTGGCATGAACACGTACATAGGCAAGTAAATATGTTTGACATTATAAGTTTTTTCAAACTACCCTCCAATCGTGATTTAGGGGGTGCGATTGGGTGACTGATTTATTAACGCACAGCCGAAACCGCTCGGTATAGGAGTCTGAGATTTTGAACAGAGGTTCCTTTAGTAACATAGGTGAGCACTAAGAAGGGATTTTTGAAATGTCAACCCCCAAGGGGGGAAACGGGATAAACCGAGCCGGGGCTGCGGGAAAGTTCTAACGAGATACCGTGGCCCCGGAACGCAAAGGGCAACTGAAGGAACGAGGTGGGTTTTAGTCAGTAAAAGTCTGACACTCCCTTCCGTTCCACCCAGAGCGGGAGAGGTCATTTGATGATTTCCCATCCTTAAAAAAAGACTTTGTATGACAACTTTCAGTCGTCTCTTTAACATACATAATAACATACATAATTATGTACATACATGCATAACATTAATAACATCACGCCTTTAAATCCCTATTTTGTGTTAACACTACCCATACAAACAGCTAAAAGGAAACAAGTGAAGAGACGAAATTTGTCCGCATCCATTTTCACCTAAATTCTTAACGTTAATGAGATTTACTTTTTATTATCAGGTCAACCTAATAGCCTCACATGTACGTATAACTTTGTAAGAATTTTCTTTCAACTCCTAACCGTTGAGGAGTTGTACCTTCCATCATCAGCTCATTCACATGGGATGATGACTATCAGACGCAAATACTTAAACAGATCTATGAAATTGTCAAAAACGTAATTGCCTGTAAATTTGAGGTTTGCCCTTGATTTCCCTGGAATACCATCATCAGATCCTGACTAGGTAACAACGGGACCAACTTGAAAGTATACTCTACCGGAAGGTGGAAGAAAAAGCCCTGTCGAGATCATTAAAAAACGCTATATATAACCGAATTACACGTGGGCGAAGCCGCGGGCGGAAAGCTAGTTACATATATTATTACATAAAAAAACACGTAATTCTTTCTTTTTAAAAAATAATCCCTTAGTACGAGTTTGCTTTACGTTTAGTAACGTTCGGCGCTCTGATTGGTTGGTTTACTCGAGCCGGCCAGTAGGTTCAGACAAATATCTTAACAAACAAACTTTCACATAAAACTTCATTAGTGTGACTACATTAGATCTCACGAAAACATAATAATAATATTAATTAGTTCTAACCTTTATTCTCTACTCCCTCCCCCAGATAGGCGACTGGACGCCCACCGTCCAGCTGCCCGCGTCCCGGCTGCAGTACCTGGACCTGAGCATGGCCACCATCACCACCAGGACCTTGGACACACTGCTCCAATGCTGCCCCAATCTCAAGAAGGTCAGCCTCGAGAGTCTACCGATTGAGGATACCACTCTCAGTATTATTGGTAAGTAACTAATGTTCGAATACTCAAACGCTACTCAATTTTAAGACGCTCTCAAATGTAGTTCTGTCACTTTCAATTCTTTATAAAATAACAGCGATAGCATGATACTTAAGTACAACTTGAAATTGAGTAGCACTTTTTTTTTGAGGAGGGAAAATCATCCAATGACTTTTCTCGCCTTGGGCGAGGCGAGAGGGAGTGTCAGACTCTTACTGACTGAAAAACCACCCCGTTCCTACTCCTGCTATTCGAGCCGAATCCCTGGTAAACCCGCTAGGTAGTCCGCAGCTCCGGCTGAGGCATCAGCCCTATTAAGCCCCATTTGTGGTGGTCTGATTTTTTTATGGAACACGCCGTAAACGAGCAGACGTATCACCTGATGGTAAGCAATACAGACACTTGAAAAACCAGAGGCGTTACAAGTGCGTTAGAAATTTAAGCGTTGTTGGGGAATCGGGGATTGGGAAGGTTGGAATTGGGCCTCCGGTAACCTTACTCACACAACGCAAGCATTATGTCACGTCGGTTTTCTGTGAGGCCGTGGTATCACTCCGGTCGAGGTCACTATACAATACTTGGTTACACTGTTTCATTGGTTCAACTATGTGAGAATTTTACTAGGTTTTATTTATATAGTCGGATGTATAGGTCCGTTTAGGACGCCCTCTACCGACGGTCCCATTCATATCAGTTCTATATACTTCTTTCGTAAATCTACTTTTATCCATACTTTCTTTTATTTATAAATTGTTTTCTTTATTTACAGGCCAATGCACAAATCTAGAAACCCTAAACTTAACTATGGCCTTTGGGCTGAAGACTGAAGGCTTTAACGCATTATTCGAAGGATGCCCCAAGTAAGTAAAATTTTCATGTATTACTAGCTTCTGTCGGCGGCTGCGCCCGCGTACCCGTGACATTAAAAGACTGCCTCGTTGGTCGTATGGTCGCAGTCGGCTTTGTCCGCGTTCCCGTGACACAAATAGAATGCCGTTGGTCGTATAATCGCAGTTGTTTCGGGGTGTCTCGGGTTCAATTCCCGTGTCGGGCAAAGTATTACTAGGCTTCTATCGGTTTTTCGAAAATGTCAATAGTAGCACGGAGCTTGGAACTGTGCCCAGTATATGGTAATAGGCTCACCCCCTATTACATGGGACTTAACACAAATGGTGAAGAAAAGTAGGTGTACATTGTATAGCGGCATTACTTGCCGTAATGTGCACCTCTGCTTACCACTTCGGGGATAAAAGCAGGAAGGAAGGTACCCCTAGTACGAGCTTGCTTTACGTTTAACGTTGGCCGGCTCGAATAAAGCACAAACTCGAATAAACACCGAACGCGCTGTCGTATCGATCCCTAAGGGTACCGATGCCGACATGGAGCTGCGGACTGCCTAGCGGGTTTACCGGGGCTCCGGCTCGAAAAGCAGGAGTAGGAACGGGGTAGTGTTTAGTCAGTAAGAGTCTGACACTCCCTCTCGCCTCGCCCAAGGCGGGAGAAGGCATTGGATGATTTTCCCCAAAAAAAGAGTACCAATCCCTTCAGCCATTTCGACGTGTTTGAGTGACAAATTCGCAAACTTTCGCATTTATAATAATACTAGCTACTTTTACGCGGTTTCACCCGCCTTGCTCGGCTCCTATTAGTCATAGCGTGATGTTTTATAGCCTATAGCCTTCCTCGATAAATGCACTATTCAACACAAAAAGAATTATTTAAATCGGACCAGTAGTTCTGGAGATTAGCGCGTTCAAACAAACAAACAAACAAACTCTTCAGCTTTATAATATTATTAGTATATTAGTATAGATTAGTAAGATTTAATTTTATTTTCTTCATTTTCAGCTTGCTAGCTCTGAACCTGGGCTGGTGTGGTATCAGTGAAGAGTCTCTTAATGTACTGGTAGAGAAGGCACCAGAACGCTTGCAGCGACTCAACCTAGGAGGTGTTCGAACACTGACTGATAGTTGTAAGTATTTTTTAACCTTTTTATATCTTAATCCCCCACACTTGGCTCTTTAACGTCCGAATACTGAAATGCTAATCAAATTTAAGTTGTACTTGAATATCGTGCTATCTCTATCATTTACAAAGAATTTGTAGGGACAGAACTATATTTGAAAGCGTCTTAAAATTAAGTGATGTTTGAGTATTTGACCATAAGTCTTTGACTGTCAATAGAAAACTGTTGAAGGCAAATCCACCGGTGACCACCGCGGTGTTCATTGTGTTAACTGTTTTTCCACCAGATATGTGCTATGCTACGTTGCGTTTGGCTTCCACCAATCATATTCATTGGTACACATAGCTTAGCACTGGTGGAAACGGATGCAGCTAATGTTTCTTATATGGAAAAAAGCGTGCTATAGATGGTTTCTCTACTATCGATACATTGCATACTCGTGGTCGCAAGTTCGACTGCCGGACAAGAGATCTTGGGCTCGATTCCCGGGTCGGGCAAATTACTAGGCATGGCATGCAATGCATGGCAATAGGCTCATCATCTATTGCATGGGACTTATAAGACAAATGGTGAAAAGTGAGTGTACATTGTATAACGGAATTACGTGTCGTTATAAGCTTAACCCTTCGGGGATTAAAGGCGTGACGTTGCGTTATCTACTGTAGCTCCTGCTTTACAGAAATAGGTTAGATGACATTTTTTTATTTTAATGTCCGTCTCACGTATTTTTCGTTTTTTTACGAAAACAAGTAAGTACTTTCGAAGATATATCGATTTGAAATATCGTGTGAGGTTACTTCTAGGTACGTTTTATACTCAATAGTATGTGTGGGTGAACTGAGGGACCACACTGGGAATTCGCGAAATGCGAATTCTAGGATTATTAATTTAGTAGTAGACCTAAAACAATTGTAGAACGAATCTGGGAATTTGTAAACAAATATATTAAAAACTACGACCCATAAAGTGTGGTCCCTCAGTTCTCAAAGACGATCAGTCAGATCTCGGAAAGTATCTTATAAAAGAAGGTTTTGTGAATACAGACATTTAGTAAATAATTTGTAAAGATATCTATTAAATAACAGACCACAAAGCATTAAAGATAAAAAAAAGTATAGCAACTGAACTGTGGTCCCTCAGTCCACATAACAAAGATAAATATTTTAGTGAATATTACTGAATAAAACCGTTATTATTTTACATAAAGTTTTAGTAAAGTCTTAAAACATATTGTAAAAAGAAATGGATCTTAAATATCGAAGCATTTCGAAAATAGCAATGATTAAAAGTGGTCCCTCAATCCTCTCCTCCACTGACATTTAGACACTGCTAGCTGCTAGACGAGAGGAATATCAGAAAGTCTAGTGTACTTAACATTTAGTAATAGTTTTCTACTAAATAATAGGTATATAAAATGTTGTGTTTCTTACCTATAAGCTGAGAAAATATTAATTTTTTAATCCTATGAAAATAGGTAGACCAGTGTGACCACAAAATCAAACAAAGTGTAGACAGTACTATTATTCTTTATTTAATATATCATTATTTAGATGAAACGTTGTTTATTGTCAGTCTGTTGTTGTTGTATTGTATATAGAGAAACCTTAATTTATATAGGTACCGAATTTGAACGTACGTTACGTGCGTTCAAATTCCACATACCAACGAACGAACGAACGAACCTACCGTACGTTCAGACTCGCAAAGCCTACGTTCAGACTCGCCAAGTTACGTTGACCGAATAATAGTACTGTCTACACTTTGTTTGATTTTGTGGTCACACTGGTCTACCTATTTTCATAGGATTAAAAAATTAATATTTTCTCAGCTTAGAGGTAAGAAACACAACATTTTATATACCTATTATTTAGTAGAAAACTATTGCTAAATGTTAAGTACACTAGACTTTCTGATATTCCTCTCGTCTAGCAGCTAGCAGTGTCTATATGTCAGTGGAGGAGAGGATTGAGGGACCACTTTTAATCATCGCTATCTTCGAAATGCTTCGATATTTAAGATCCATTTCTTTTTACAATATGTTTTAAGACTTTTACTAAAACTTTATGTAAAATAATAACGGTTTTATTCAGTAATATTCACTAAAATATTTATCTTTGTTATGTGGACTGAGGGACCACAGTTCAGTTGCTATACTTTTTTTTTCTTTAATGCTTTGTGGTCTGTTATTTAATAGATATCTTTACAAATTATTTACTAAATGTCTGTATTCACAAAACCTTCTTTTATAAGATACTTTCCGAGATCTGACTGATCGTCTTTGAGAACTGAGGGACCACACTTTATGGGTCGTAGTTTTTAATATATTTGTTTACAAATTCCCAGATTCGTTCTACAATTGTTTTAGGTCTACTATTAAATCCTAGAACTTTCATTTCGCGAATTCCCAGTGTTGTCCCTCAGTTCACACACACATTCAATAGTGACGTAGTTAGCTCCAACTCCTAAACTTTGACACGTTTTATCTAAGCATTGTTATCTTATATGACGAAATAAAAAAAAAATACGTGTCTAATATTTTGTCAAAGTCAAAGTCAAAGTCAAAGCATTTATTTCAATTAATCCTAAATTAGGCACTTTTGAAACGTCAAATTGAATTGTCCGTCAGTCTGTTTGTCAGTGAAGCTAGGTGCTCGTTCCAAAGTGTAGCTTCGAATGGAGAAGAACGAGCAAGAAACTCCATCGTTACTCTTTTCAAAAAATGTTTTTTACAATATCTCTGATACATTATTTGATCATTTACCTATTGTCTATATATGTAGGAACAATGTAACGACAATACGACGTCAAAACTATGGGACAATAAAACCAATTTGTAAAGAATATAAATTAAAAAAAGCGGGTTGTTTCAAACATAGTGCCCACATATGTACACTTACAATTTTGAAATAATGCTTCTATACAAATAAAAAATAATCTTTAATTTAATTTTTCAAATAAAAAAATAATAAATAACTGCTTGATGCCACAGGATCCCTAGACTACATTGGAATAAATTACTACTTTAATTTAATGTGTAACTAGTGATCGTCTTAGAGCATTGTCTAGTGTGAGCGAGTGTCCAGTGGAGCCGGACCAACATGCTGCCACACATTTTTATCTTCAATATAATCTGACAGTTTATAATATGCATGTTTACACAGTTCACGCTTTATACAAGATTTAAATTTTTTCTCGTTCAGATTCAGTATGGTGGTTGGTAGTTTATTGTAACACTTAACACAAAATCCCATGAAGGATTTCTGCACTTTGGACAATCGGAATTGCGGTATAGCTAACTTATTTTTACCTCTCGTATTAAAATTGTGTCTGTCGCTTCTTTTTTCAAACAATTGTTGATTTTTTCTCACGTACATAATATTTTCGTAAATGAATTGAGAAGGCACTGTAAGAATGTTTATAGTTTTAAATAGTTCTCTCAAAGATTCGCGACGGGGCAAGTTATATATTGCTCGAATAGCTCGCTTTTGCAAAATAAAAATTGATTCTACATCCGCAGCTTGCCCCCACAGCAAAATGCCGTAAGACATTATGCTGTGAAAATAACTAAAATAAACAAGCCTTGCCGTACCTACGTCCGTTAGCTGCCTAATCTGTCTAACTGCATAAGCAGCTGAGCTTAGTCTCCCCGAAAGTGCTTTTATATGGGGCCCCCATTGCAATCTGTCATCTAATGTGATACCCAAAAATACAGTCTCCTTAACAAATTCCAACTTTTGTCCGTTCAAAGCAACATAACATTCGTTATTTTGTACGTTTGGCAAGCAAAATTTAACACATTTGGTTTTTCTCTCATTAAGCGCCAAGTTATTAATAGTAAACCACTCATAGACTCGAAGAATGGAGCTGTTCACGTCGTCAAAATTATTCGTACGTCGACCTATTTTAAAAATCAGTGATGTATCATCTGCAAACAGAACCATTTTTGGTTCATTTTCGAATATGAGTGGCAAATCGTTTATGTACACTAAAAAGAGGAAAGGACCCAATATTGAACCTTGAGGAACGCCCATTTTTATCTCAGACCCTTGTGAATTAACACCGTTAATATGAACTTTTAGCTGCCTATCTCCTAGACGGAGCGCAGTCCTCCCTTCAATAGACGGAGCGCAGTGTTTCTAATCCCGTAATGATTTAATTTCAGCAAAAGTGTCTCGTGGTCAACGCAATCAAATGCTTTTGAGAGGTCACAAAAAACACCTATGGCATCCTGTGCTTCCTCCCAGGCAGGCAGGTTGTCTTTACGTAACTGACGGACTAAATACATTTTTAATTTTCATACCCCGTCATCATCCCTATTGCAGCGGTTTTGCGAAGTTGTAGCTTGCTTGCTCCATACCCAAGTATCTCGTACATAATTTAATTTATATTATCCCTTCTATTCTACAGTACTAGCCAAGCTAGTGGACCGCTGTCCTCGTCTCCTGGAGCTGGATGTATCAGATTGCGGCCAGCTGACGGTGAACAGCATCGGCTCGTTCCTAAAGCTGCAGCGACTGGAGCATCTAGCTGTGAACAGGTGCTACTCCATACCCGTCACGTCGCTAACGTGAGTATTGTTTTATTGTGGTCTTATATCCGTTCGGGGAAAGACAGTAGGGGTAGGAAGAGAACAAACCTCTTCACGCCCCAGCCGTCGCTAGAGACACTCCGGGCGTCGGGGATCGCGAGACGATCTCCGGCCACCGTTCGCCGCCCGAACAGAACCAGACCCGTGCGTGCGTGCTCAAAGAGCCATCAGACCACCACAGATGGGGCTCAGTAGGGCTGATGCCTGATCCGGAGCTGCGGACTACCTAGCGGGTTTACCGGGGCTCCGGCTTGAAAAGCAGGAGAAGGAACGGGGTGGTTTTTAGTCAGTAAGAGTCTGACACTCCCTCTCGCCTCGCCAAAGGCGGGAGAAGTCACTTGATGATTTTAACCACTCTAAAAAAAAAACCTGAGTATTATTTATCTATAACTACTTCAGCGCGGTTTCACCAGCTCTGCTCGGCTCCTATTGGCCATAGCGTGATGTTTAATAGCCTATAGCCTTCCTCGATAAATGCACTATCCAACACAAAAAGAATTTTTCAAATCGGACCAGTAGTTTTTTTTTTATGAAACATAAAAAAACGTAAACGAGCAGACGTATCACCTGATGGTAAGCAATCGCCGCCGCCCATGGACACTTGAAACACCAGAAGCGTTATAAATGCGTTGTTGACCTTTTGGGCGTTAGCATAGTTCCGGAGATTAGCGCGTTCAAACAAACAAACAAACTCTTCAGCTTTATAAGTATAGATGTAAGCCGGTAAACGAGCATACGGATCATCTGATGGTAAGCAATCGCTGCCGCCTATAGACACTTAAAACACTAGAGGCGTTACAAGTGCGTTGCCGGCCTTTTAAAAGGAGTATATTGTGGTCTTATATCTGTCCGGGGTCCGGTTCAAATCAGGAAGACATTAGGAGTTTTTTTTGAGGGGAGATAATCATCCAATGACTTCTCCCGCCTTGAGCATAGCGAGAGGGAGTGTCAAACATTTACTGACTAAAAACCACCCCGTTCCTACTCTTGCTTTTCGAACCAGAGCCCCGGTAAACCCGTTAGGTAGTCCGCAGCTCCGGATCAGGAAGACAGTAGGGGTAGAAAAGACAGTTCTAATCAGGAAGACAGTAGACAGTAGCATAGCCTTACTCCTGTAAGGCTGTGCTAATCTACCCCACGATTTTAGGTTAGTCTATTCGCTAAGTGTTGGCTCGCCATGCTTCGGCACTGCTGGGCCGGCTCGACCGGAGTGATACCACGGCCGAGCTGCGTTGTTTCACGTCGGTTTTCAGACAGAACACCTGATGGTAAGCAATCGCCGCCGCTCATGGAGACCGACAACACCAGAGGCGTTACAAGTGCGTTGCCGGCTTATTGGGGGTTAGAAATTTAAGAGTTATTGGGGATTGGAAAGATTGGGAAGGGGGTAATTGGGCCTCCAGTAACCTCACTCACACAACACAAGCGTTGTTTCACGTCGGTTTTCTACTCGGCCGTGGTATCACTCCGGTCGAACCCATACTTAAAATAATATTAGTGTACTTTAATATATCTTTCTCTCTCCCAACAGCCAATTATCAAGAATGCCTCACCTTCAATACTTAGACGTATGGGGCTTACTCCAGAGTCACTGCCTCTCATCCTTCCGGGCATCGATTCCACATATCACAGTCAACGCCTTCATGTTCAGGTCAGTTCAAATCGTTATCTGTGCCCCCCCACCGCTCTATTACCCCTCCGTACATTTAGTCCCCGTCCCCCTACATCACCCCCTATTTAAATTCATACCCGATTATATACCCCTACAGAATTTAGTGTCTATACTTCATAAACCAAATCTAGTCTGATTATATATATCTTAAAATAATAACTACCGTACTCAGAGTAATTTAATGGTTACTTAACCCAGTTCTTAGCAATTGTTTTGTCAACAAAATCGTTACTAAGGAATAGTTTAAGTAATCATTAAATAAGTGTGATAGTAAGATAATTTCCAAAGATTGTTGTTTGTTTTTTTACATTTTTTGCTACTACTCCTCCTCCAAATGTCCCTTTAGTCCTCCAAATGTCCCTTTAGTACTCTAAATGAACCTTTTGTCCTCTAAATGTCCTTTTAGTCCTCCAAATGTAGCTTTAGAGCCCTCCAAATGTCCTTTTAGTCCTCCAAATGCCCTTCTAGTCCTCCAAATGTCTTTTAGTCCTCCAAATGCCCTTCTAGTCCTCCAAATGTCCTTTTAGTCCTCCAAATGTAGCTTTAGAGTCCTCCAAATGTCAATTTAGTCCCCAAATGTCCCTTTATATTTGTGGATTCTATTTTTAATGTGTTATATTCTTAGAAATTATGTTTTTTTTTTAGATTAGATTATTTTATTACGTTTATTATATTTTTCTATAAAGAACATATTTTATTGTATTTTTCTGTGATACAAAGAAGAAAATACGTTTAAAAAACCGTGTTCTCATATGTTTTGCGACTTTTTTAAACGGCATACCTATGTTACATGGGTTTTATCTCACCCCCTATTACATGGGACTTATAACACAAATGGTGAAAAGTGGGTGTACATTGTATAGCGGCATTACGTGCCGTAATGTGCAACTCTGCCTACCACTTCGGGGATAAAAGGCGTGACGTTGTTTTAAACGGTTTCTTTTTCCTGGCGTGAATGAAGAATTGATGAAGACATATTGCTGAAAAAGAAAACTGGAATAAGTACAAGAAGATTCATTTTTTACTTATATCTTTTTTTTGGTTTTACAAAAATGTCTCAGCACGGAGTCTGGAATTGTGCCCGGTATATGGCAATAGGCTCACCCCCTATTACATGGGACTTATAAAGGAAATGATAAAAAGTTGGTGTACATTGTATAGCGGTATTACATGCCATAATGTGCGCGTCTGCCTACCCCATCGGGGATAAAAGGCGCGACGATATGAACGAACAAGAATCATTCAATTTCGACTAGTAATGACGGAGATTTGCTTATTTTGAAGGGGGATAATCTTCCAATGACTTCTCCCGCCTTGGTTGAGGCGAGAGGCAGTGTTCTGACACTCTCTCTCGCCTTAGGCACTCCCTCTCGCCACTTTAGTTCCTCCTACTGCTTTTCGAGCCGCCAAACAAATCCTTAAGTCTTGTCTACCAATAGAAAACTGTTGAAGGCAAATCCTCCGCTAACGTCGGTCACCGCTGACCACCACGGCGTTCAATGTGTTATATCAGTATATAAAGGTTGGCAGATAACTTGTCAAGATTTTGTTATAATTTTTTCATGAAAATTACATTATTAACTAAAAATACGCGGACGCGGACGTTCAATAGTCAGCGCAACGTCGCCGCGTCTGCGCCCGATGCTTGTGAGGATCAATCCCTGTGCGATTGGCGGAACTTTCTTTTTATTTAAAATATACCAAGTTACGTGCCGAAGACTATACATACATGTTTTTTTTTTTTTTGAGGGGGAAAGTCATCCAATGACTTCTCCCGCCTTGGGCGAGGCGAGAGGGAGTGTCAGACTCTTACAGACTAAAAACCACCCCGTTCCTTCTCCTGCTGTTCGAGCCGGAGCCCCGGTAAACCCGCTAGGTAGTCCGCAGCTCCGGAACATACATGTCCTGTGACTATAGAAATAAATTTTTGTTGCCACAGGGAAGCGTCGAACGAAGTAGTAGTTAGACGTATGACTAGCTTGTGCCTGCAGTGCGCTATGCTCGTCATGCTAATGGACGACCCCATGTGGCTAGACAGCTACGATATCGACGATTAATGTCTACTCTGCCCATATACCACATAGGATGACTGGTAATTAGTGAACGATATTTAAACACGTGATTGTACACATGATTACACACAACTTTCCCGAAGAAACTCATTACTTTTATCGCAATAACTAAATTTCATTAGCCGCGTGGGTAGTTCCAAGATACCTACCTAGTTACTAGTCGTCCTATAACGCGGGCGCCTCGCTGCTAACAGCTGGTCGTGCTAATGGATGACCCCATGTGGCTAGACAGCTACGATATCGACGAATAATGTCTACTCTACCCCTTACCACATAGGATGACTGGTAATTAGTGAACGATATTTAAACACGTGATTGTACACATGATTACACACAACTTTCCCGAAGAAACTCATTACTTTTATCGCAATAACTAAATTTCATTAGCCGCGTGGGTAGTTCCAAGATACCTACCTAGTTACTAGTCGTCCTATAACGCGGGCGCCTCGCTGCTAACAGCTGGTCGTGCTAATGGACGACCCCATGTGGCTAGACAGCTACGATATCGACGATTAATGTCTACTCTACCCCTTACCACATACCAGGGTGTCGTTTTGAAGCCGAGAAACATTTAAGGTAACTCGGCTATCGATTCTTAGTACAAAACAATAAAAAAAAAACACACACACAAACTCAAACACGTATTTAATATTATTAACAAATACCGGATTATTCTGAAACTTAAATAATTTATTATAGCCGTGTTTTGTTGTGGTTTCAAAACTACACCCTGTATATCCATATAGGGTGACTGGTAATTAGTGAACGATATTTAAACACGTGATTGTACTCATGATTACAAACAACTTTCCCGAAGAAACTTTCTTTGTATACTCATTAGTTTTATTTTTATCGCAATAACAAAATTTCATTAGCCGCGTGGGTAGTTCCAAGATAGCTACCTAGTTACTAGTCTGCCTATATCGCGGGCGCCTCGCTGCTAACAGCTGGTCATGCTAATGGACGACCCCATGTGGCTAGACAGCTACGATATCGACGATTAGCCCCCCTACTCTACCCCTTACAATGTGATAGGGGTGACACTTCTAACCCGTTAAGGCTGAGTACTACGTAAGTGAGTCTAATTTTATCGACAAAAAAATTAGGGGGGTTGAACCCCCAATTGAAAATATTGAAAAATTGCTAAAAATAATTCAGAAATGATTTTTTTTCTCACCGAAACATAATCAAACATATGAAAAGAGTAATGAATTAGTTAACCAAGGTTATTAGCTACCGTTTGTCAATTTTTTTTTGTTTCTACAACGCATACAACCTTTGATATCACATAAAGTAAAAAAAAATATTAAAATAGCCATAATTTTTAGGGGCAGGGGGTTCAACCCCCCCTTTTTATTATTTTTTGTCGATAAAATTAGATGTAGTACTCAGCCTTAACGGGTTAGAAGTCTCACCCCTATCACATTGTATAAGGTGTCGTTTTGAAGCCCAGAAACATTTAAGGAAGGTAACTCGGTTATTGATTCTTAGTACAAAACAATAAAAAAAAAACACACACACAAACTCAAACACGTATTTAATATTATTAACAAATACCGGATTATTCTGAAACTTAAATAATTTATTATAGCCGTGTTTTTACCTATTGACCTATTGACTGTGACATGCCCCCGAGTTTTGTTGTGGTTTCAAAACTACACCCTGTATATCCATATAGGGTGACTGGTAATTAGTGAACGATATTTAAACACGTGATTATACTCATGATTACAAACAACTTTCCCGAAGAAACTTTTTTTGTATACTCATTAGTTTTATTTTTATCGCAATAACAAAACATAAAAATTTCATTAGCACGCGCGCGTAAAGTTCCAAAATACCTACCTAGTTACTAGTCTTCCTATAACGCGGGCGCCTCGCTGCTAACAGCTGATCATACTAAAGCACGCGAACACGATATTTTGTTTCATTATAAAAAAAAGGATGTATGACTACATGGGACTTACAACATAAATTGTGAAAAAATACGGTCGAATTGAGAACCTCCTCCTTTTTTTGAAGTCGGTTAAAAATGGATGTACACAGTGGCATTACGTGCCATAATGTGCACCTCTGTCAACCCCTTCGGGGATTAAAAGCGTGACGATATGTATGTATGTATGTCTGTATCCTCTCTCTCTCTCTCTCCCCAACAGAGATGATGTGTACTGGAGCAACAGACGCGGCTGTCCGGTGTGTCTGGCGCCAGCCCCGTGTCCCAGTACCCTGTGTTACGTCATCTTTGTAAAACTCGCGCTGAGGAACCATGCCATTAGGAGGGTCGTTAGGCGTTCCAGAGGTAGAAACGAGGATTAGGTCACAATTTTAAGAGTTTCTTAACGTTAGGAGGCACTTAAATTTAGGTCTTACCGCCGTATTAGGAGGCACTTAAACTTAGGTCTTACCGCTGTACTCAGAGTCATTTAATGGTTACTTAATCCAGTCTTTAGTAATTGTTTTTGGAACAAAATAGTTACTAAGGAATAGTTTAAATAATCATTAAATGTCTCTGAGTGCGGCAGTAAGAGGTCTTACACATGAGTGGCATTTTGCTAATGGTAGAGGTAACTGCAATCGTTGACGCGTCGACGGTATTCATTGACGCATTGACGGCATCTATTGATGAGTCAACGATATTCAATGACGCGTCGATCGCATCTATTGTCGCGTCGATGGCATTCTTTGACGCGTCGATCGCATCTATTGTCGCGTCGATGGCATTCTTTGACGAACCCCTTCGGGGATTAAAAGCGTGTCGATATGTATGTATGTATGTCTGTATCCTCTCTCTCTCTCCCCAACAGAGATGATGTGTACTGGAGCAACAGACGCGGCTGTCCGGTGTGTCTGGCGCCAGCCCCGTGTCCCAGTACCCTGTGTTACGTCATCTTTGTAAAACTCGCGCTGAGGAACCATGCCATTAGGAGGGTCGTTAGGCCCTCCAGAGGTAGAAACGAGGATTAGGTCACTTAATTTTAAGAGTTTCTTAACGTTAGGAGGCACTTAAATTTAGCTCTTAGAAGGTCTTACATATGAGTGGCATTTTGCTAATGGTAGAAGTAACTGCAACCGTCCACGGCAACCGTTGACGCGCCGACGGCATCTGTTGACGCGTCGATGGCATCTGTTGTCGCGTTGACGGCATTCATTGATGTGTCGACGGTATCCGTTGTCGCATCGGCGGCTATTGATGAGTCAACGATATTCAATGACGCATCGATGGTATCTGTTGACGCGTCGATGGCATTCATTGACGCATCGATGGCATTCATTGACGCATCGATGGTATTCATTGCCGCATCGACGGCTTTCATTGCCGCATCGACGGTATCCATTGATGCGTCGATGGCATTCATTGACGCATCGACTGCATCTGTTGACGTGTCAAAGGCATCTGTTGACGTTTTGACCACATTACTTGACGCATCGATTGCATTCATTGACGCATCGATGACATTTGTTGCCGCATCGACAGCATTCATTGACTCGTCGACAGCATTCATTGACTTCGACGGCCGGCGACATTTCAACTTCAAAGATCTTCAAGAAGGCGACACTTGCAGTTGTACCGTTGTTTTTTTTAAACACTTATATATTTTATTTATTTATTTTATTTTCAGCCACGGTCGTCCCACTGCAGCGCAAAGGTATCCCTACCCTATTTCCAATCGTCTATGTGCAGAACTTTATGCGACCGACCCTTTTCATAGGTGTCGAGTACATCCCACACGACCCTTCTGGGAAATACTTAGAAGAGAACTCTATATAAGTGTGGAAGGAAGAGCCATGCTTCGGCACGAATGGGCCGGCTCCACTGGAGTGGTACCACGGCCTCACAAAAAACCGACGTGAAACAACGCTTGCGTTGTGTGAGTGAGGTTACCAGAGGCCCAATTCCCCCCTTACCAATCTTCCCCATCCCCGATTCCCGAACAACAACCCTTAAATTCCTAACTCCCAAAAAGCCGGCAACGCACTTGTAACGCCTCTGGTGTTTCAAGTGTCCATGGGCGGCGGCGATTGCTTACCATCAGGATTGTTTCACAAAAACTCATAAAAACATAGGTAATACATATGTTCCGAAAAATTACGGCCGCAATCACCTCTGCCGTTGGCAATATGCCGCTCGTGTGTAAGAGTTATAAGAGGCTCTTACTTCTACTAATAGGTGTGATTAGCATCTTCATATCAGCCGAGAAGTCCACTACTGAACATAGGCCTCCCACAATGCATGGTGTTAGTTATAAGTTAGTAAAAATAGGGATGATGACGGGGTATGAAAATTAAAATATCTATTTAGTCCGTCAGTTAGGTAATGAAAAAATATTAGACACGTATTTTTTTATTTTGTCATATAAGATAACAATACTTAGATAAAACGTGTCAAAGTTTACGAGTGGGAGCTAATTACGTCACTTTTGAGTATAAAACGTACTTAAAAGTGACGTTACGCGATATTTCAAATCGATATATCTTCGAAAGTATTTATTTGTTTCCGTAAAAAAATAAAAAATACGTGTGTAATGTTTTAAAATAATCTACAAGACGGACATTGAAATAGAAATTAGTCATCTACCCTATTAAGATGTCGTTAAATGATCTCTATTCTTAGTTTAGGTTTTACTTTAAATGTATAAGAGGCTATTAAAGATATAAGGCCGAAATTCTTAACCGAGTTTTTTAATAAAAAATTAAATCTTATTTAAAGCTTAGCATTTATTGTCATACAAACTAAACGTGTTTGGGCACCCAAGCTAATGGCACCGACGATGTTCCACATAATATGGTACCTGCAGTGCCGGCGTAAGGGCCACTGATACCCCGGGCGAAAATATTGTGGCGCCCACTTGAGGGAAGCAATATCAAGTGTTCGTTTTTTGCTGATCCCAAGTAAAATTATTTTGTTTGTGTTATATATATTTAAACACAAGGCTCTGATTAAATCTAACGCAAATTCAGAACAGAATCATGTCGATATCACCAGGAGGCAAGAGACTCCAACTTCAGACCTTGGCGCCCCCAGAATTTGTCGCCCTGTGCCATCGCTCCATCACGCAGTGCCGGCGTTAGGGGGGCGAGATGGGCCGATGACCCAGGGCGACAAAGTCTGGGGGCGCCAAAAAAATTAAAAACTACTACTAACACTTGATATTGCTTTCCTCAAGTGGGCGCCACAATATTTTCGCCCGGGGTGTGTGTGGCCCTTACGCCGATACTGCATCACGGTCACGCCAAACGCGGTTTCGTTTCAATTTCGTAAAACAAACTCGTATTAAGGATCTGGACCGGTTATCAATTTCGGCTTTTAGTAATTTAGGATAAGTACAAAGAAAGACTTATTTTTTTAATAAAAGATTTTGTGTAATAATACCCTTTTTTATTTCAAACTCATTTGTTTCTAACTACGGCTTCGCCCGCATTCCCGTGGGATAAAAAGTATCCTATCACACAAGTCAGCTCATACTTTTTTGAAACGTCTATAACTACATTTTCTATGAATTTTGTATGAAACAGTGCGATATGACGTCATCAGATTTTCTCGTCAAATAACAGACTTATAACAAGAAAATTGGCTAAAAAAAATCGGAAATGAAGCAGATCAACAAATGTAGAAATGAAAAAGTGATTATTTTTTTATATTTTATTGTTTTGTAAAGTCGAAATAATTTATTCTCGACTGAATTTATAATAAATAAAAATGTATGTAAAAATAAACCTTAATTTATTATTTCACTCCCCTTCGTCCCTCGTATACTGAAACTACGGAGCGCTAACCTTAGCTAATCCTTACATATTTCTTTAGCTTTCATCACATTCATACATCTGATGGTATACAGAAACTACAGAGCGCCACCTACTACGCTCCTTACATACTTCTTTAGCTTCCACCACATTCATACATCTGATGGTATACAGAAACTACAGAGCGCCACCTACTACGCTCCTTACATACTTCTTTAGCTTCCATCACATTCATACATCTGATGGTATACAGAAACTACAGAGCGCCACCTACTACGCTCCTTACATACTTCTTTAGCTTCCATCACATTCATACATCTGATGGTATACAGAAACTACAGAGCGCCACCTACTACGCTCCTTACATACTTCTTTAGCTTCCATCACATTCCTACATCTGATGGTATACAGAAACTACAGAGCGCCACCTACTACGCTCCTTACATACTTCTTTAGCTTCCATCACATTCATACATCTGGGTTCATGATCACACCCCTGCCTTCGTCAATCGACTACGGAATATTTCTTATTAAAATAAAAACATTATAGTTATATTATTGCGAGTTTTATTCCCTTAAAAAGGTATTGAAAAACACCCATGACCCAAACACCTATTCTCGCACGGAGAAGGTTTCAGCATTTAATCACCACGCTTGCTCAATGCAGGTCGGCGATTTCAAACGTCAAACTAGGTTTCCTCACGACGTTTTTCTTCACCGTTTGTCAGTGGTGTCTAAATAATCTTGGAAAGAACATATAGCTCAGAAGAAACCGCATTGGTACTTAAGGTCGGCAGGAATCCTCTGCTTTTCATGAGAAGCAGGCGTTAAAAAAATAGTATTAATCCAAATGGTATTTCCGAACCGATACAACCTTGAAAGAGACCTTTAAGAAGAAAATCCTTTATGAAAGACCGGTTGCCGACTCCTTTGGTGTTGCTGGTGTCTATTGACGGCGCTGATCGCCTATGATAAATGATATTTATTTCTGTAAATAGGTTATAAAATAACACTTTTACACGTCAATATTTCAAATAGCTAGATGAGGCCGGCATTTTCTATCCGACTACTCTGAGAAGAAATGCCGAAACAAACTCAGAGGTCATAGTCTCTTAGTCTCTTTTAAAGTCGAAACAATGAAATAGAGGATAATGTGAGATTTGTCTTCGATTCCATAAAAAAGCAACTTAATCTTAATCACCTATCCTAGCCGGAGGATCCTGCACTTTCTAAGCCGGAGACCACCACAGTCTGCTCCCTAAACGAAATATAAAAATTCTAATAAGAATCTTATTAGATATTTTTTTTAAATTATAATAGATTCACGCTAAAGGAAAGGGTCAAATATATGAAACGCACATTAATCACCTATCATTGCCGGAGATTATGCATTTTCCAATTGGGAGACCATCACAGTCTACTCCTTAAAAGAAATATTAAAATTCCAATAAGAATCTTATTGGCTTTTTCATACATGATTTTATTAGGTTTTTAATTCTAAATTAGAAAACGTCAAACCTTGCTCCTTAAAACAAATATTCTAATAATAATGTAATTAACACTTACTATCTAAAAAAATTAATTCATCCAATGACTTCTTCCACATTGAGCTAGGCGAGAGGGAGTGTTTGATTCTTACTGACCGGATAAGTTACCGGAGGCCCAATTACAACTCTTCCTATTCTTCCCTATCGCCAATACCCCAACAACCTTTAAATTCCTAACCCCTATCTGTGTCGTCTCTGGTGTTTCAAGTGTCCATGGGCGGCGCCGATTGCTTACCAACAAGTGATAGGTTTATAGAATAGTCTGCTCGTTTACCGGCTTACACTATAAAAACTTAAAAAGACCTCTGCTCTTCGAACCAAAGCCAGACAACACTCCTTACTACAAAAAAAAAAAACAAAATTCTAATAAGATTCTAAATACCCCTTTTTTCTTGTTACAGTGCCATAGCCAGACCTACAGTTGGTACCAGACGGACTTCAATATGGGGTCTACGGACAAGAGACTGATCCTCATCATACCATCAGCCACGTACTGTCCTCCCACAGTCCTCACCCAATGTCTATACATCGCGAGGAAGAGCCCAGGGGCCTTAGTCTGCTATTACAATTGTGTCAGAATGGTCGATCATTGAGCAGTGCGAGAGGGACGGAGCTATACAACCTATATAGCTGCGTCCCTCTTGCACTGGTCAATGATCGACCATTCTGACACAATTGTAATAGCAGACTAAGGCCCCTGCAGGACTTGACTGATGCTAGTTTTAAGCAAACTTCATTGTTGAAGAAACAGGTAGACTAATAATTATTTATATCGGCTTACGCCCGAATACTCAAACGCTACCCAATTTTAAGTTGTACTTAAATATCGTGCTATCTCTGTCATTTTATAAAGAATTGTTAGGGACAGAACTACATTTGAGAGCGTCTTAAAATTGGGTAGCGTTTGAGTATTCGGGCATTGCTCACGTAACGGTTTGACGAGGAACTCGACTAGTTTCGAGCTATGCTAGACGATCATATTCATGAGCAGTATTCCACACATGACGCGGCGACTGTTGCTGCTACTGAGCCTATAGCATAGCTTGCAACTAGTCGAGTTCCTCGTCAAACAGTTACGTGAGTAAGTCGATAACACAATAATTAATTTAGTATGTCTCACGAAAGTTGTAATAAAACAGGTAGACATTTAAGATTCCATATTTGTTGGTTTCTTGTTTATGAAAGAATTAAGATCAAGAAAGTGGGTTTAACACCCAAAAACCCACTTATCTTTTTTATACAGTATGGAGATCACTCATATGATTTAAATGAAACTACAAGTAGTACTCGTCCACAGAAGCATAATACAACTATTTCAATAATATTTTTTTAACAAACGCTGTCTCACACTAGGATTTTCTTCTGTGTCGTGAGTGCGTTTACAATTATACAAGTTCATATACAATTAAATAAATTAAGTATTAAATTCTGTGTGAACAGCTCCATGTACCTTGACCACAGTAGAGCTGTAATGTTGTAGGTTGTCTAGGAATGTTACGGACATGTAGCGCGGCTGTTATAATGCCGTATTTGTAAAGAGTGTTCAAATTAGCTCAAAGAGAATAATGCACTTTTTGGCTTACCTACTGGGTCTATTTCGCTCATTTTTCGTATATTGTCAGCCAAGATGATAATAAATATGTGGTTTAAATTAAGTCATATGTGGTTTCTTCATACGGTATAAATAAACATGTAAAATATTGTATAAAAATGTTTAACACGACTTGTAAATTATTCGAGGATGCCCGACTAGTTTCGACTCATACTGGGGCTCATAATCTTGAGTCTGCATAACATTCGTTCATAATAATGAGAATAGGGATGATGACGGGGTATGAAAATTAAAAATCTATTTAGTCCGTCAGTTAGGTAATGGAAAAATATTAGACACGTATTTGTTTATTTTGTCATATAAGATAACAATACTTAGATAAAACGAATCAAAGTTTAGAAGTGGGAGCAAATACATCGTTTCTATGTATAAAATGCTCCTAAAAGTGACATCATCCGATATTTCAAATCGATATATCTTCGAAAGTATTTGTTTCCTTAAGAAAATAAAAAATACGTGTGTAATGATTTAAAATAATCTACAAGACGGATATTGAAATAAAAATTTGTCGTCTACCCTATTAGCTTGAAACTGGTCGACATTTTTGCTTAGTTTAGTATTAGATACTTACTGCCGTACTCAGAGACATTTAATGATTACTTAAACTATTCCTTAGTAACGATTTTGTTCCGAAAACAGTTGCTAAGGACTGGGTTAAGTAACCATTATATGACTCTGAGTACGGCGGATAGAGTGTAAAGAATGATGTTTAAGGGCCATCCATTAATTACGTCACACGATAAGGGGGGAGGGGGTCGACGAAGTGTAACAAGGGGGTGGGAGGGGTCTTATTTCGTGACGTCACATTTCAATATAATCTAACCGTTAAAACAAGAACTTGGAACTATTATCGAAAATATCAAAAAAATCTAGATATAAAATTATAAAATGTAACGTCACACTAGGGAGGGGGGACCAATTGTGACAAGGACGGGGGAGGGGGTCAAAAATCATGAAATTCGTGTTACGTAATTTATGGATGGCCCCTTATATGTGTTATTTAAAAATAAATTATTGTTGCAATCACTATGTCAAGAATACCTCATTTAATTGACATTAATGTTATTATTAGTGTTAGACTTCAGAGTACTTTTCCACCAGAGATGTGCTATGCTACGTTGCTGTGGATGCGTTTGGCTTCCACCAATCATATTCATTGGTACATATAGCTTAGCACTGGTGGAAATGGACTCAGCTAAGTTATGTTTTTTATATGGAAAGATGCGTGCTATGGATGGTTTCTCTACTATTGATACATCGTATACTCGAGCTACGTATCTTCATAGCACAGCTACATAGCACATCTCTGGCACTTTTTTGAGGGGGAAAATCATACAATGACTTCTCCCGCCTTGGGTGAAGCGAGAGGGAGTATCAGACTCTTACTGACTAAAAACCACCCCGTTCCTACTCCTGCTTTGAGCCGGAGCCCCGGTAACCTGTTACGTTGTCCGCAGCTCCGGATTTCCACCAGAGATGTGCTATGTAGCTATGCTACGAAGATGTAATAGCTAAGCTGTGAAACTATGTGACCGTTTCCACTGATACTAAGCTATGTAGCTGTGCGTATATTGATGTTGTTGCTGTACATATTATGATGAATTTTGGCACAGAGATAGATTAGACTCTGGATAATCGAGAAGATAAGACTTAAGATTTAAAAGTATATTTGATGGTACATAAAAGATATTATCGAAATTATTTTTGTACTACCGTAATCTGAGACATTTAATTTTTACTTAAACTATTCCTTAGTAACGATTTTGTACCGAAAACAATTGGGTAGATGACTAACTTTTATTGTAATCTACGTCTTGTAGATTATTTTAATACATTAGACATATTTCTACGTATAAAAACGTACTTAGAAGTGACGTCACGCGATATTTCAAATCGATATATCATCAAAAGTATTTGTTTCCGTAAGAAAATAAAAAATACGTGTGCATTTATTTCAATTAATCCTAAATTAGGTTATCACTTTTGAACCATCAAATTGAGTTGTCCGTCAGTCTGTCTGTCAGTGAAGCTAGGTGCTTAGCTAATTGCTAGATTACTAAGGAATAGTTTAAGTAATCATTAAATGTCTCTGAGTGCCGCAGTTAGATAGATTTTTCAATGTCTTCTTAAGACATACCATTTTATTTATATTAAATGGTCCTGAATGCGTGAAACAATATGTTTTCATGAGTTTGTATAAAATATTATAAAATTCTTTAGTTTATAAGCAAATGTTTTGTTATGATTGTATAAAGCATCAAGAAATTTAGTATTTTTCAAAATAAATGGTTTTTTTATATATTTTTGTTGTTTTTCTTGCAAGATCCTTAAAGGCACGCGTCCACAGGCCCGCATCGCACGCAACGGAGTTTAGTTTGTCTTGTATAGAAACTCATACAACTGGGTAAGTGAGGGAGTGTCATGCTTCGACACTACTGGACCGGCTCGACCGGAGTAAAACCGCGGCCTCACAGAAAACCGACGTGAATCTACACTTGCATTGTCTTTCGTCGTGTTAGCTAGGTTACTGGAGGCCCACTTACCCTACCTTCCCAATCCCCAATTCCCCAACAACCCGTAAATTCCTAATCCCCCAAAAGACCAGTAACGCACTTGTTACGTCTCTGGTGTTTCGGATGTACATGGGCGGCGGTAATTGCTTACTACTAGGTGATCCGGCTTATACCATAAAAATATAAATAAATGAAAAAAGTAATGATACTATATCATTACTTTTTTCATTATGCATACAATTTTTTGCCCCGATTTGTAAAATAGAAACAACTGAAATGAGAAGATAAATGATTAGATTAGATTTAGATTTCAGCCATGATCGTCCCACTGCAAGGCAAAAGCCTCCCTTCCTTCCACTCTCCACAAAAAGCTTTCAACAGGAGATAAAACAAAAAGTAGCAGCGCGACAATCGCCGCGTCGTGTGTCGCGGAATGCTGCTCATGAATATGAGCCTCTAGCATGGCTTGAAACTAGTCGAGTTTCTCGTCAAAACATTACGTGAGTAAGCCGATAACATAAAAATTAATATATGAAGAAGAGTGAAAATAAAACACTTATATACCACAGAATAGAAATGTATTAAATTCAATTACAATTAAACCTATTTAGTGTAAGATCTCTTTGCCTTCTGTTCAGCTGCGTCACTGGCTTGCACAAATGTGCGTTTCAGTTTGTTCTTCCTACTCTCTCGGTATTTTGCTGAAACCTTTTCAGACAGTTTGGCTATTCTCTTCATCGTGGCCGGAGGGTATCTGGAAATAAATAATTTAAAGTTAATTAGGAGATTATGGGTTTAATTCTTGCATAGGGAGAGTATGAATGTTAAAAATCTATTTAGTTCTCATGGACTAATAAGAAAAGGGGATGTCATAACTGGATGTTCCTTTAACATAACGCGTGACACTTTACGGGGAGCACGGGACGTTACAAACCACGTTCTGTATGTTCCGTCTAGCGGTCCCATACTACACACACTGCGCCAATTGTCCACATTTTAATGTGACACTTTCTGGGTGCTTATAACCTATCTACAATTTTTTACTTATCATTAGGCAGGGCCCATTTGGTTTATCACAGTGCACAATCATCAGTCTTTTGTTTGTAACATATTGGTTTAAAAACATAATTTTGAAAACTACCCTAATCTTGTGGCCCTAAAATTGTAGTGTGAAAGTTTTAAATGATTTAAAAAGGCAAAGTAATTGTATATAAGTAATTATAATGTTTATCATTATGTTTTTACGTACCGACATCCCAAAAACTCAATATTAGTAAACAATTGCGCTAGTGTAATGAGTTCTCCCTCCTCGAAATCATCTTTATGTTCCTCCATGAAATTCCGCCTCACTTCCCATTGCTCGTCAGATTCGTGTTCCGTACGTAACGCGTCAATATCTATTGTCGGCTTCATATTGTTTTTTTATCGCATTTACGGCGAATTTTTAACAAAATTTTGTAATCAAATTCGTGTTGATGTCAAATCGTGAATCTGATAAAATGACAGATTGGTTTTTTTATTTTTGTTTTGTATTTTGACAGCAGGCTTTGTTCCAATTTACGCAGATGTGGTTTCGTGATTTGTAGCAATAGTATTTTGGTAGAAATTCATATTTGACTATTGTTTTTAACCAATACAAATTAAATTACTATTTATTGAGAAAGGTACAGGGTATAAATTATAATCTAGAGTATAATCCAACAAAACTATACAGTTTGTCTGTTGGAAAACTTAAACTTTACTGTCATTAATTGGATATGTGAAACTAATTATTAATCTTATTTGAATTTCATACGATCTGGGTGCTGGACAAATTATAAGCAACAAGTCTTATTACTACCGTAGTAATTACTTCTACTGCGCTAGAAACATTAATATTGACGTATTACCGTACCAAAAATAGAAGTTCTTAAAAAATCGCTTTATTTTACTCATCCCTTGTATTTTGTATGACTACTAGCGCCAATGGTACCTACATAAGTATAAATTCAATATACAACTTAAATTGATCGAGCTATACACAGAGAAGTTCAACAAATTGTCAATCAGATTTTTTGTTTAGTCAAAATATTTATAATTTCGTCGTAATCTGAGGGTAATCATAATAAGAAAATGTGTAAAACTGTCCAAATGTGATATAAGCGTAAAATTATGTGTTGAACGAGCCGCGAGGAATTGAGAAAGGTAAAATATATTTATTCATTCACTAAAACAATTTTCTTTGTTAGCGAAAATAATTAATTCGCGTCTAATTGTCCGACAGGTAGATTAATCAACGATAAACTGGAGAAACTTTCTAATTGCCGTCGAGAACAACAGAAACGCTGGCAAAATGGCGTTTTCAATACGTAAAATGTTTTCAAACATATCTTATTTTTCGAAGTCTGGTGACCAGAGTCAATCCAATGAGCACCAAGTACTCGAAAGCGTAGCAAGTTCTTGTTCAAGGCCTGAGTCGTCGCAGACCATAGAATTTGTGTCTATCGAGCCAGATTCTACGTCGAAACCCCATGCAACAAGTTTGAAGCTTCCAACATCAGTGAAGAACTTCGCAGCGAAGAAAGGGTCGCTGTCTGATACCGACCTCCTTAATATCGATGAGGTGAGCACTAGAGGCCGCAAACCTAAAAGCCGCAGTTTGAAAATAGATATTAAACAAGCCAGTCGCTCCATGAACGAGTCTTTGTACCAAGGAGACCGTCAGCACAACGAAAATACTCCCCCACATATCTCTTTAGACTGCCAGAGCGCTAATCTCTTCAGTCAAAGGTTTAAACAGCTCAACTTCAGCCAGTCTTTCGAGTTTGACATATCAACGGAGTCCGATGAGGAGTTAGATATCGAATCTCTATCCGAATGCTCCGACACGGACCTTTCGGGTAAAGAAGACAAGAAATCAAGGGTCAAAATGTGCCGTAAGGTTGATACGACCAGTGATAACCAGTTGGTGCGTACTGGTACTCCTGAATCCTTCGGTGATGTCGAACTAGAAAGGAACGAAGAAGAACGAGTCTCCTTGTTACTAAGCTACCAGATGAAGTTGGAGAAAATTGAATGTGTTCTGCGGAAATTGCTTGCGGAATTCCAATTCCACATTGAAGTTGCCAAAATATTCACCTGCCGGTCTTTTGTGACTATGTTACCTGGTACGGACCTGTCTGAGATACCGAAGATGTTTGAGCAAGTTACGTATATCAATCATGGGGACCGTGACAGTCCAGTGGAGTCCTGGAATTTTGTGATAGACAAGGAGGATGATGAAACGAAGTATAAGTTCCGGAAACAAATGCTTGATCTACGACACTCGTTAGATACTTTTGTTGGGACCTACTTGCAAGAGGAAGTGAAACCTAAGGCTATGTTCCGCCGCAGCATCACATTCGACCTTCACAAAGGCAAGCGTTTACACAAAACCGGGAAAGTTACTAATAAGAAGCGCATCAAACACTTTGATTTCCCAGATTACCGAGATGCCTTCCTGAATCTCTTCAAAGAGACTGAGTCTGATGAGACAGACACCCATTTAGAGCATAGCAACGATGAGTCCGATCACAAATGCTCCTGCCAGTGCCATAATCATTCCATCAGCCAGTCCGACTCCGGTTTGGTGACAAAGGATAGCATGTCCAACCAATCCATTACGTCTTCCATCGGAAACTTCAGTTTAGATTCGACCACACTGTCTGCCTTCTCCGAGTCCCTAGATCAGGTAATCAGCTACAACAGTTTTGAAGACTCAACGCTATTCAACACTCTACAGCAAAAACCGGCCATTGAACGCATAACATTCTACGTACAAGTCCACAGCATACAGATCCGGAGTGAATCGGAGAATGATGAAAGCAAGAATTCCATCACGTTCTTCTGCCCAGCTTGTTCTACCACGGAAGTGGAAGAAGATGGGCTTCTGAAGCATATTTTGAGCCAAACGCACTGTGAGAAGATTCATTTCTTGTATAAGAGTGTCTACATCAAGAAATGTGTGGCCGGTGGAAAGGAGATCCAGCCCAGTACTGTCCTGAACCCAATGACTATGTACCGAGATGATAACAAGATAGTTTGCTTCGGAGATGCTGTGTATGCCTGCTCGTTATGCTTTGAGAATCCGATCGTTGGTGAGTCCGTACTAATGGCACATTGCAGCGATGAAACGCATGCAGACCGCAGAGAGAAGATGTATGAAATGTTTGATTAAAAAAGCTATAGGTGATGTATCTTTTATCTCTTTTCTTCTATAGATCCGTTCTTTCTCTCTCTCTTTTCTAAACGACTTTGATAAACGAATATGCATGCGTTTGGTTTAGCAGTTTAAAAGCGAAAGAGCTCTGTTATCTTGTCTTGCTATGCAATTTTTTTGTGTTTTAAATCGCTGGCGATGTTTTTAAGTGTGATTTTTGTGTGAAAATTGTCAATTTTTGTTGTAAAAGAAAGCTCTTTCGCTTTTAAAAATAATTTTTGTATGTAGTTAGTGTAGGAATGACATTTATTAAAAAAAAAAACTCTCTCATATTTTTTTTAACTATTTTTTTTTCTGTTATATTTTTTTTACAAGTGAATGAGATCTGTTTTTTTTGTTTCGTATTTACTCTCCTGTCTTTTTTGTGCGTTTACAAAAATCGACATTAATTTTCGTGGATTTTTTTTCAATTTTTATGTATTTTATGAATTTATTAGCCAAGGGGAATTTTTGATGGAAGGGTGCTTTTGGATCCAAGTAGTGCAATACCTAATATTGTGTTCAAGAATGTCCATTGTCACAGTTTTAGTGAAATAATAATGATATGTAAAAATCCATGTTTCTCTAGTTTTTTCGATTTTTCGTTAAAAGTTAACAATTTTTGACTTCGCAATTCTTTTTCTAAATCTTTTGTTTTTAAACTGACATGGTCACTAATCCTATCATTAGAACTTGAGACGGGATATTTACCATGTTTATTTATGTCTATGAGTTTCCGATATTTCGGCACTGTTGCAAGCGCTAGAGCCGAGTTCATCCGTGATTATATTCTACGTACAAGTCCAATCATGGCAAATATCCCGTCTTAAGTTCTAAATACAATCTTTTTTGTCTTGTAAACTGTTTAAAATACTCAGTTTTGTTCTTTGTTGCGTAACCATTTCATTTATTATTTATACACTTTAGCATAGAGGGCGGGCCAATAAGAATGCGTTAGTATTTTTATCTCTTATTAATTTGAGATGTGTCAATATATATGTATCAGCCAAACTTACACTTTGTGGAACAGCCAATAATAGTATATCTGGGCTCAACAATAGTTGGAAAGAGACGCACATATCTGAAGGTATTTGCATCTCTTTCTAAATGTACTCGAGAAGAAATCTCAGCTTTGAGTATTTTTTTAAATACCGGCTAACTCAAGCAGTAGGTATATCTGGGCTCAACCATAGTTAGAAAGGGATGCACATATCTGAAGGTATTTGCATCCCTTTCTTCCTAGTACTTGAGAAGAGATTTCAGCTTTGAGTTTTTTTTTTAAACCGGCCATAGACCTCTATAGCTTTTTGTGTATAATAATTCTGCTAATACCAAATAATAATTAATTAACATACTAATTTTCGCGTTTATCTACTAAATTATTAACTAATACTAACAGAAAAAGACGTTTAAAAATAGTTTTAAACTTTTTTATAACTTTTAAGGAAAAATCGAAACGACGACAGGAAAACATAATTTCAAAAACAGGGTGTTACTAGAAGACTTTTTACATGTTTTTTCTTTTAATTAGCATTACTATTAGCTCTTTCATAATTTAATTAGTTAACCAATTAATTGATAATCGTAAGCACATTTATACCTAACGCCTCGATTATAATCCTAATTATAAGTTTAAAATTAATTTATAAGTTTAGGGAAATTGAAAATACGAACTTTGCAAACGTTGTAGACTGATTTTTTCTCTTTGTTTTTTTATTTGAAACAATGTTTTGTATTTTTTTTTTAATCTCATGTGTTACGTATCTGAATTTGTAGTTGGTTGGTTGATTTTGAGTTCTGTTGGGTTCATGATAAGATCTATATTTGCTTATTGCGTAATTCATGTCTGATTTCACCATCATCTTTATTCTTTTAGCAATAGAACTCAAAATCCAGTAAAACAATTGTAAACGAAGATAGTAATCACGTTGAAAGTCCAAAGCAATTTAAAAATTGAGTTTTAAACTTTGTTGATTCGATTTTAAACTTTGTTGATTTTTGATAGCTGATCGAAATTGTTTTTTATTTTAAACGAAATTAACTTCAAAAGTTTAAAAAACATACCTGGACTGAAAGTCATTTAGCGCATAAACTGAAATAAAATAGTTTGGTAAGTTTAAAAAAATAGATTTTAACTGATATTTTGTGCTTGGGAAGGGATTATAAACCATTTCTACTTCATTTTGAGGATTTTTGTTTTTAATTTAAAATTAATAATAGGTCAAGTAATATTTTGCCTATCGGATAATTACATTACTCAAACCGTTTCTTTTATAATTAATACTCAATAATATTGGAATATCGAATATAACAGGCTCACCCCCTATTACATGGGACTTATAACACAAATGGTGAAAAGTGGGTTACGTGCCGTAATGTGCCCCTCTGCTTGCGCCTTCGGGGATAGAAGGCTTTGTATCCTGAATACAATATTTTTGCAGATAGATGGTTTTATTCTTCTTGATTTTGGAACAAAAACATTGCTTACAAAAAATGAATTTATTTATGCTATAAAAATAGACAAAATATTCAAAAACTAAAAAGAAAGACTTGTCTTTTTTCTTTCTACTTATAAAAAGTCGAATTGTGTGTTTAATTCCTTCTCAAGTACAATAATGCATTATTGTGTAGTCAATAGCACGTTTTACTGATCTCGAATTGCCTCAATTTAGAAAGGAAATCCTAAAGACTGATTATTTGCCATTAATTCCAAAACGAAACACGTTTTTATCCACGAAAAAATAATAATAATTTAATAAAAATTAGTAAAAATAAGAAAAATCTACCCTTACTCCTCGAGACAGTCTCACTTCTGTACTGAGAGACATTTAATGGTTACTTAAACTAATCCTTAGTAAAAGATTTTGTTCCAAAAACAATCGCTAAGGACTGGGTTAATTTACTTTTATTTCAAATTTCCGTGGTGCTTTTCGACCGGGCTTCTCCCAGTTGTGTTGTCTCTTTTTGTGCCTATAGGCCTCAGTCAATCTGTCTCCTGCATTAAATTCACCGAGGGAAGTGGAAACTATCGTTTTCATTTATTCTCCTCTAATAATATCTTCTGATTTATTTTGTTGCGGGATCCAAGACAGTTATTCATGTCCCTGGGACTATAGTAGATTCTGGCTTACTTAAACTAAGGACTGGGTTAAGTAACTATTAAATGACTTATGTACGGCGATAACAGATTGTTTCAATAGTCAGTTGGTTGCAAACTCGACTGGTTCATGAGGTTTAATAGGTTGTGTTCCCGAGCCTTGCAAAACGACGTATGTATAGTTTTCAAAATTCTCAGTATCAGCCCAGATTCTAAGATTACGTCCGGATACAGTGAATTTTATACAAAAACAAAAAAAAAACTGGTGAAAACCCCCGTTTGACAGTCAAATTAGATTTGTCTGAATTTTTTTCGAAATTTTAAATTTTTAAACTGTGATAATAATGTTTCTTTTTAACTTCTAAAGGAAATCTAATTACTTACCTACATGATTTTTTTAATAAAAATATTTTTTACGTGCGTTTATTTTTTCTTATTTTTACTCGATTTTTTTTGTAGTAATTTTTAAATTTTTAAACCATCTCGCCAGCCGCCTATGTTTATTTTAACTAGGAGTAATTAACGTAGGACTATTATACCTAATATTAAATATGTGTAATCGCGTATTTAAATTTAAGCGGCATACTATACATGGTACATTTAGAATTAATAACCACATAATACGTATAATAATATTATAGGAACTGAGATATTTGTTTTAAAATTTTAAACTTGTGGAAGAGTTAAAAAATCAATAAACAAGATTTCTGGACCAAAGCTTCTTCAATATGTGAACAAATTCATTAGTGATTGTAAACAAATCATTAGTTATAAACTTTAAAAATTGATTAGGTATACAGTTGAGTAAAAACAACTCAAAAAAATATTGGGTAATTAACAGAAACGTAGTATTTTAAAAAGAAAAATGTCCATAGCATAAATTCCGTCTATTTAAGTGCCAAAATCTATCAATAATTGCTCACTGCTCAGCTGTTTTAGGTGTAACAATTTACGATGTTTCATTTATTTTTGTGGTGTATAATTTTGGTTTTATTGACTCTTTCACAGGTTTTTAAACAAAAAAACGTAAGATTAGACACAAAAATGTATTTTCGGCACTAACTGACAGAGTTAAAAAAAACTGCACAACAATAAACAAAATTAAATTTTAATAAAAAAAACTAAAACAGTTTGAAAAATTTAAAATATTTTAAACTTCTCACGAATAAAATTTAAATTTAAATTAATTTAACCAAAACTCGTGTAATCTTTAGCTTTTAAGATAAAGTTAAAAAATGAATGAAAAAAAAAAGTAAATAAATAATCGTAGATACTCGTTTAATGTCTTATGTAGTTGTTGGTTTAAGTACATACGTATGCTTAATTTAAGTATTATATTATGTAATACATACAGTTTAAATTATTTACATGTCTTTACTACAAAAATCTAAAATCAAACTAGAATAAAAAATTGGGGAAAATGAAATTCCTAACGCCCAAAAGCTGGCAGATGCTAATGGGCCGGCTCGACCGGAGTGATACCACGGCCTCACAGAAAACCGACGTGAAACAACGCTTGCGTTATGTTTCGTTGTGTGAGTGAGGTTACCGGAGGCCTAATTTTTCCAATCCCCCGATTCCCCAACAAATCTTGGCCTGCCAATAGAAAACTGTTGAAGGCAAATCCTCCGCTAACGTCGGTCACCGGTTACCACCACGGCGTTCTATGTGTTAAATTAACTATCCCCAAAAGCTTAACGCACTCGTAACGCTTCTGGTGTTTCGGGTGTCCATGGGCGGCGGCGATTGCTTACCATCAGGTGATCCGTCTGCTCGTTTACCGGTTTTTTGTAAACTTATTAATTTCTAAGATCCATTAAATTTTTTTTTTTTTTTTTTTTGAGGTTTGGTAATAGGTCCCGCTATTACCAAATTTCATATTTTCTCTGTTTTTCAACGTACCTATCTATTAATGACTAGCAGTTCGTTAGGACATGTAAATCATTTAAATTGCTAAGCAAGTATATAAACTTATGTAACATTTAATGTATCAACAATTTTATTAATATCAACAATGGTGAATGATTCTTTTGGGTAGATCCATTTAAATTCAATATTTGTCATTTTACAGTAATTTGAAATTCAATATGGCTGACTTTCCCGCGTAATTATACGTCATTGTAAACAAAATGGCGGATTCTGACGTCTTGTAACGTCAATTCGAATTGTAATTGTAATATTTATCATTAACAATCGTAGTTGTTATTCAAATATACTGAAAAATCATTGAAAGTAAGAAAAATTGTCTTAATTTTTGTCTTTTCGAAATTACAGAAGCTAAAAACAATAGTTTTTGATATCTTTAGCTCCTATACAATCTACCCAAGTGTCGGAACCAGTATTTTACTCATAAATAGTAATTCTGTATCATTTACCATCGAATCTTATTGATGATAACTCTTTTTATGTATACGTGTCAATTATTAATTCATCTCATTATTTAAAAATGTATTTGTAGCCAATACTATGATAATTTCGCTTCTAATTAGGCGTCGATGCTCAAAAATAAAATATCATTCATGTAACTCATACAAACCTTGTCCTGGCTTAAGGGTGTTACTACACCAATCGATCGATTGCCGATAGATCCCATCGATCGATGGTGGAATGTATTGGTCGATGTCGATCGATAGTTTCTATCACACCAATCGATCGATAGCCGACAGATACCATCGATCGATGGTGGAATGGATTGGTCGATGTCGATCGATAGTTTCTACCACACCAATCGATCGATAGCCGATAGATACCATCGATCGATGGTGGAATGGATTGGTCGATGTCGATCGATAGATTCCAGCCGGAATATAATAAATCTACCGACCTCTACCAGCGACCAGCAGTCGATCGATTGGTAATACATGCTTAATATTGATATTGACACACCATATCATTGCTTACTTAGGAGCGAAATTATCATATCAAATGTCCATACTCCCGTCTGTCCAAATTGCATATAATGTATTAAGATAAAACGAAATTTTTCTCATAAAATTGCAACCATATTTTTCATGAAATAGTAAGTCGTTAAATTGAGTAGAGATGTATGTATAGTCAACACAAGCAAAAGTAGTGAGTAATTTTTGTAATGTCAAAAATATAGGTTCGACTAAGAATAATTTTGTTCTTTTTGTATTATTTACTAGTTTTTTTTTTTACTTTTCCCAATGTAATAGAACCATTCATTATATTTTTTACTAAAAACAGCAGTTTTCTCACGTTAATATACTGTGAAAAGCTCGACTAGCTTCGAGTCACAGAGGGATTCTTCCTCGTGAGTAGCGGCGATAGCTGTAGGCCTTTTATAGGCTGCACGACGTCGCCGCGTCCGCGTCCGCGCACGCTACTCTCACTGTGAGTCGAAACTAGTAGAGCTTTTCTCGAGTATATTTACTTGAGTAAACCGTTGTTTTTAGTTAATTTATAATGTCTCACAATATGTTATTATGTATAAAAACAAGATTTTTTATAAATCATTCAATTATGCCAAGTGTTGACTATCTGTTTCTACTAATCTGAAAGTAATGGGGATACCAAATTAATATTTTAATTCAAAATAGTTTAATATCTTGTCAATTTCATAATAGTAGTGTTTCAAATATGTTTAGAACATTCATTCTTCTCACAAATCATAATAAATATCATCACTCTACTACATTAACAACACCAACGTAACTAGACCTGTCTGAAGTTGTCGATACTACCAAAAAGCGAGACGCCAATATACAGGAACTATAACGAGTGAGCGAGATGGAGATATACGTGAAGTTAGCTTCAGACGGGTCACGTTACACTGGTGTTAACTTTGCAAAATGAGGCGAAATGTGTTCCATAGACGATTAGAACTGATTAACTGATAATTTGTAATATTGTGCTAAACTGTGATTTATAAAATGCTGTTAATTGTAAAAATTCATTGTTAAAAAAATAGTTGTTGGAATTAATTTGTGTGAGGAGTTTCGAAAAACTTATTATAAAAAAATAATTATAGATTTTACCGGCGACGACGAAAAATGAAACGAATCACATTATTCTCTAATAATTCAGGTTTAATAGCCATATTATATTGCATCTTGTATCTTTTAAATTAATGTTTTTAATGATTTTATTAAAGAAACAATTGTTTTTCGAAAATCCTCACACGCAATGGCCTTTTGAGTGTAATCTGTGATCCAAAAACGTGTTCATATCAATATATACGGCAGTTGTAGATTATAGAAATATTAGCAACATCGGCGAACTCCTGTTTTCTTGTTTTTCTCTTTAAGTTTTTCTTGAATTTTCTTTACTATAAACCTCACGGAGCCCGAGACCTTTCCAACGAATGCAAAACCGTGGAAATCGGTTCGTGCGTTCTGGAGTTATAGCGTCAGGAAGGAAAACCCGACTTATTTTTATATAATAGATTTCGAAAATATCTTTTGGTATTTTTTCTGTTCTTAAATAACTTGATGCCAAAGAAAATATTAAAACAATTACATTGTCATATTAAACATTTATTTTGTAACATTTCTAACTGCCGTACTCAGAGATATTTAATGATTACTTAAACTATTCCTTAATAACGATTTTGTACCGAAAACAATTGCTAAGGACTGAGTTAAGTAACCATTAAATGATTCTAAGTACGGCGGTTAAATAGATTTGTCTTAAAATACTTCCAATTTTCAGACTAATTTTCAGTGTTTTGGAAGCATACAAACAAGTAGTGTCAATATAAAATACTATTTGCCATCTTATTCTAAGCAATATTTTCAAAATTGATTTTCCAATTTGTCACTTTGTATTAATTTCAAGCGATACACCAGATTTATAAAGTGCTATATACCAAGACAAATGGTGTTTTTTCTTGATAATATTACTTTTACACGACTTGAGTTTGAGCGGTCATAATTTTTTTTCAATTGTCGTAATGTCAGATTTTTTTTTGTGAAAAGTATTTCTATAGTCTACAATTTGTTCTGTTGTATTCTTGATGTTGTCATGAAACCTTTCGGGTATTAAATTAAACCATTTTCGACTGATTAAATAATATACCGTTTTGGAAATATATTTTCTTGGTGTTTAATTTTTTCACCCCCTTTTTCTTAAGAGAAAAATCATCTAATGATATCTCCCGCGTTGTGTAAGACGAGAGTGTCAGACTCTTACTGACTAAAACCCACCCCGTTCCTACTCCTGTATAGAGTGAGTAAGCAATCGCCGATGCCCATGCAACTCTAAAGGAGTTAGGCCTCTTGTCCACGACACGGTTTTTCAACCGTACGGCGTGTTAACCGTACAGTGTACCGCCGTGTACGTCTACACGCTTTTATAGCGATCCATACAACACTGACGACGGCGCCGCCGTACGGCGAATTAACCGTAGATTTTTACGGCGAAAAAACGTGTGTGTACAAGAGGCCTTACAAGTGTGTCGAGTCGAATGCAAAATATAATCATGACTGCACGTTTGGCGCGACTGGCTGCCGCGCAACGTGTTGTGGGTTCGATTCCCGCATGGAACATCTCTGTGTGATTCACAAATTGTTGTTTCGGGTCTGGGTGTCATGTGTATATGAAATTGTATGTTTGTAAATGCACCCACGACACAGAAGAAAATCCTAGTGGAGTGCTACGTTTTTTTTTTAAAAAAACTCAAAATTTGAGAGTAGTGAGGTAAGCGTAAGAGCTATGTCTAGTCATTCCTAATGGGAATGTTGACAGTGAAGTCCGTCAGATACGGTACAACGGGGTAAATATGATTGGATCGCGAGGTGAGTAGAAATTCTACTAAACAAATATTAAAAAAAAAATCAAAAGCCAAGATGAAAAGATATAGAAATTCTCGAGTTTAGGTACCATTGTCCAATATCAACACAACAACATAATTTTTTTTACGTCTGAAATCGTAAAATAAATGTAATATTGATATTATAACGATTTACATAATAACTTAAGACAGAAGGTCCCTTAAGTAGGGACTAAGTAAAATAACCGACTTGGTATTACATGGATCTCACAGCATTTTACCGTAGGTAAACTGAGGTGCGAAACTTGGTTCTTTTATTTACAGGATATTTTTGATATTTTATTTTTATTAATAAGTAAAATTGGGAATATCACAGCTTTTTGAAGTCGGTTAAAAAATAAAAACAATCAGCGCATCTAAATAAACAAGACTACATGTGTGCTCGATAGATGGCGTTGTACAATTCCGTACATTTCCTGAATCGCGCTATGGTTTCGTTACACGCGTTTGGTTAGGGTGGGCGGCGAGATTCCTTAAAGTAAATTAAGGTTTTAAACTGATTAAAAACTGAATTTTTTGATAAACTCGTGGTCGAGAGATCATTTGAGTTTAATAATATTGTTGCAAACTCGGCGAACTTCGTTTCGCTACCAATATTAATTGTTTTCCTGAATTTTCTTCGCTATAAACCTCACGGAGCCCGAGACCTTTCCAACGAATGCAAAACCGTGGAAATCGGTTCGTGCGTTCTGGAGTTATAGCGTCAGGAAGGAAAATTCGACTTATTTTTATATTATAGATAACTGACTAGCTTTTAAACTTGCTAATGCTGTTCTTTTTGAAGTTTAAGGGTGTTTTTCTACAAGTTATGTGCTGTAGTAGCATAGCTAAACGTTGGAACGAGCTAATAGCTTCACTAGAGAACTGACCGACAAACAGATGTTATTAATATTCTTATAATTGCTTTGACGTTCAAATGCTGTGAAGATGTAATAGCTAAGCTGTGAAACAATGAGACTGTTTCCACTGATACTAAGCTATGTAGCTGTGCGAGGAAGATGCGTAGCTCGAGTATGTGATGTATCGATAGTAGGGAAGTCATCTATAGCACACATCTTTCCATATAAAAACATAGCCGAGTCTGTCTCCACCAGTGCTAAGCTATGTGTACCAATGAATATGATTGGTGGAAGCCAAATGCATCCACAGCAATGTAGCATAGCACATCTCTGGTGGAATAGCACTTTAAATCAAGTTATAAAGAGTTTGCAAGGGACATTGAAAATAAAATAAAATAAAATATTTTTTATTTATTTGCCTTTATTTCATTTAATATAGATAAGCAAGGTCTTTTAAAAGGAGTCTTATGTCTTTCTACAAGTTCTTCTAATAACAAGACATCAATATTCTTTTTCAAACCTTTTTCTTGCTGTAAAAATACCAACATAAGTTTACCATAGTTTTTGTCACTCGAGCTGAAGTTGTTACAATGTTTGAGTAGAGTAAACATATAATTTTGTATGTTCTCTGTCTTTGTACATGATTTATAAGCTGTATATAAACTAAACAAGTTATGTGTATACTGCTCTGGGCTGAAATCTACATCTGAAATGAATTCTAGTAACTTTGTTAGTTCATCGCTATTTAAATTCGTAAAAAAGTCATTTATTACATTATTTTCTATTTCTACATCTTTTAAAATAATTTTTAATGTAATTTTGAGTAACTGAGGATATTTAGCATGTGTTTTTAACAGGATATCGGTGCAAAATCTTGAGTTTTCTCGCTTAATATAAGCTGGTATGAAATACTTATAAAATATTTGTAAAAAATCTGTTTTCAGCTCTTCTACGCTTATAATATGTTCAATAAGCTTCTCTGCTACACTTGTAGGTAAGGTTTCAGCAAGTTTGACAAGTATTTTTGGTGTTTTAAGACATTTTTCAACTAATTCGTCGATTTTTGATAGTATGTCAACATCGGGATCTAGAAACTGCTCTATATCAATTGTGAGGTTGTCATCTATGTTTTCTTGTGTCTCAGGGGCCGGAGCACATTCTGGAGAATCGGTTACGATGATAGTATCATTAGTTTTATTAATTAAATCCAAGTTTTGAGGGCCGAATGTCTGCAACCATTTATTGTTTGGATCTGGCAGTGAGGCGGCATTTAAACAGCGCTGAAGTAACGATTGAGACTCAGGTGCAAATGTCCAAATATGGGACATTGTTTTGGAGATGTAATGTGTGTTTTATTTGAATTATTTGATAATTTTAGTGAATCAAATAACAAACTGGTAGATTCAAAATAAACAAATGTCAATGTCAATGTTTGACATTAATAGAGATGCGGAACCAAGATTTATAACAATCACAATCGATTAATCAATCAACTGCTGTATCGATTACAAAATAGTATGTTGTATTTAACATTAGTCCTAATTATAATCAATGTAATATCATTTGTTATATTTAACTACATTGAGAATCAATCATTAATATTTAGTCAGCCATTCAAAGAAATTACCGATAAAATTTTGTCGTTACCCAAGTCGAAACTACACTGAACTAAAGGAATGAATGAACTGAACCTACCATTCAACTGTCAGTCAGACTGACATTAAACAGTCAGTCAAATTGTTTTGATAATTTTGCTAGTTTGATTTTATATAAGCCGCGGCGCGGTTGTGAGCAAAACAATTAAAAAAATCGTATTTAATAATATATTATACTTCGATTTGTGTTGGGGTAATACATGTAGAAGCACACGAGATTATTCCGTGAGTATTCTTTACTTTAAAATAGTAGTAATAACGGATAAATTAATCAGTATGCGATAGGTAATTTTAAATCGTATGTATTTCAATTCAGTACTGTTAGCACAGCTTGCTATATATTTTTTGCAGAGTTAGTCATAAACTACTGTTAATTAATTGCATAATTTTTCCTCTTATGTTGTTTTTGTTAGTTGCAAGTATGATAAATAAATATTGTACTCCGGTTTCCGTTGCTGATATTTTAAAGATTTTAATCGTGATCCTCTAGTGGTATTAGGATATAAAAAATACTAATATTTTTCCCTGAAAAGTAATCTTTCCAATGGTGAAACAATTTTTGAAATCGGTCTTTTAATTACGGCGCAAAAAGAATTAAATATATCGTCTTTATAATATTACTAGCAAACCCGGTGAACTCCGTTTCGCCGCTAATGATTTTCCCTGTTTTCCTGCTTTTCTCTTGAATTTTTTCCTTTCCAACGAATGCAAAACCATGGAAATCGGTTCGTGCGTTCTGGAGTTATAGCGTCAGAAAGGAAAACCCGATTTATTTTTATATTATAGATTATAATACTAAAGCTTTCCATCCGTGGCTTCGCATGCATGAAGTTGGATGTATAAATATTCCTCTTGAATCACTCTATCTATTAAAAAGAATACCATTAAAATCTGTTGCGTAATTTTAAATAGTTATCTAAGCATACAGAAATGAGCTGCAGACTACCTAGCGGTTTTACCGGGGCTCCGGCTCGAAAAGCTGGAGTAGGAACGGGGTGGTTTTTAGTCAGTAAGAGTCTGACACTTCCTCTCGTCTCGCCCAAGGCGGGAGAAGTCATTGGATGATTTTCCCCCCTTCAAAAGACATACAGACGGCAGAAAGCGACTTTGTTTTATATTATGTAGTGATAGTGATAGAGTAATAAGCGTAGGTCAAAAGGTCTTATTCCGAGTTATACGTACTTTCTAAGATTATTTAGACACCACTGACAAACGGTGAAGGAAAACATCGTGAGGAAACCTGGGCTTATAATTTCAATACATAAGAGGTATTGGCCGTAATCGCCGCAGGCAGGCGGGTTGGAGATCGCAGTGTAAAAGGTTCAGGTTTATCAGAGAGCGCTGCTGCACGGTCTCTGTCTAATGTGTAGTTCCTTAGCAGGGTATACGACACCCACTTGAAGACTAGGGGTGGTGACAAATGCTTTATACTCTGTAATCACGACACAGCAAATTGCCTATGTATTTATACAGTAACTAAAAATATAGCTCATAAATGACTCTACTCATTAGTTAAAACCTTATCGTAATAGGTCCTGCCGTTAACGAGTTTATCGCTCACAGACGACAAACAGAAAGTGGCAGTTTTTGTTAAATATAATGACGTAGGTAAATAAATAATAGTTTGTTTGTTTGAACGTTCTAATTTCTGGAAGGAGTGGTCCGATTTTGATAGTTAAATTAACTATATTGTTTCTTTTAAACGTTGCCCCACACTAGGATTTTCTCCTGTATCGTGGGTGCGTTTACAAACATACAAGTTCACATACACATGACACCCAGACCCGAAACAACAATTTGTGGATCACACAAAGAGTTTGACAACGCACCAACGGCACGGGAAGATCGTAGTGTTCTTTTATTGAGGGGAGGTGGAATCATCCAGTGACTTCTCCCTCCTTGGGCGAGGCGAGAGGGAGTGTCAAACTCTTACTGACTAAACACCACCCCTTTCCTACTCCTGCTTTTCGTGCTGAAGCCCCGGTAAACCCGCTAGGAGTGATACTCCGGATCAGGCATCAGCCCTACTGGGCCCCATCTGTGGTGGTCTGATGGCTCTCACACGGCTTTACTCGCCGTCCACAGACCAGTTCTTACGGTGGCCGGAGATCGTTGCACGATCCCCAACGGCCGGAGTGTCTCTCGCGACGGCTGGGGAAAATCCTAGTGTGTTGCAACGCTTTTCATTAAAAAATGTATGAGCTTATAGTTAAGATGCATTACCTACTTTTCCCGTGAGAAGAGTAGCATTGAAACATAAATAATACATTTATTATTAGTATTAAAGTAAAGTAAGTTAGTATCAAATACAAAGAATACTTTAAGTAAGATAGTTTACAATCCTTCTGTGATTAAAATGATTAACGATGTCATATTATAACTAGGATTTTTTTTTAAATAGGCATTTCATATTCATTTCAAGTGTGGGAGAGCCATGTTTCGGCACGAATGGGTCGGCTCGACCGGAGTGATACCACGGCCTCACAGAAAACTAACGTGAAACAACGCTTACGTTGTGTGAGTGAGGTTACCGGAGGCCCAATTACCTCCTTTCCAATCTTCCCAATCCCCGATTTCCCAACAACCCTTAAATTCCTTACCTCCAACTGCCGGTAACCATGAGGTGATGCATCTGGGGCCTTAGTCTGCTATTACAATTGTGTCAGATTAGTCGATCACTGAGCAGTGCGAGAGAGACGGAGCTATGTAGGTTGTATCTCTCCGACCCTCTTGCACTGCTCAGTGATCGACCATTCTGACACAATTGTAATAGCAGACTAAGGCCCCTGCCCATTCGCTATATAAATTATCATTACAACGCTTGGCAACATAGATTACAGAAAATATAAAGTAGCTATGTATGTATGTACTTAACTATTTGTTTACGATATATCTCATAGATTTAGGTCAATAAACACTTGAGTTAATCTTTAACTTATCAGTTATCTTAAATACATTTCATAACTGCAGTTTAAGTGTAAACAGTTTGCATTATAACCATGTATAATTAAAGGACGTGATTATGAAATACCTACACGGGCTTAATATGAGTTTGTTTTACGTTAAACCAGATTGAATCGGCGCTCTGATTGGTTAGTTCATTGAAGCCGGCCAATCGAGCGCCGAACGCGGTCTCGTTTCGATTTTTTCTATACCTTTGATGGGTCGACGTTTGGCCGCTATCTCGCCTGATGGTAAGTGATGATGCGGCCTACGATGGAGCACGTCTGCTCATAAGCAACCTATTCACTCGGGCTTTGAAGACACCCAGGTTATACCCATCAGGAAACACAGACTCGATGAAAAATAAACTCGTACTTCAGACGGTTACGGTCTGTTTATAAACATATGAATGTATGTCTAGTAAAAGGATGTTTACATTAAAACTAAAATGTAATTATGTAATCCTACAATGACTAGAAATAACAGAAAACAATCGTTCATTACTATTGTAGGAAGATAAACAAATAACATTACAAATGATATAACAGTATCAAGATGAAACAATAAATATATTGCCGCATGATGATTGATAATCGATGTCGCCATCCGTGCATCCCCCATGACGCGATCTCCGGCCACCGTAAGTGCGGTTTTGACGACAAGCTACCCTTGCTCCCTTTTGGAGGTTAGGAATTTAAGGGTTGTAGTGGAAGATTGGGAAGGGGGTTGGGCCTCTGGTAACCTCATTCACACAACGCAAGTTCTTTCGCGTCGGTTTTCTGCTCGGCCGTGGTATCACTCCGGTCGAGCCGGCCCAGCAGTGCCGAAGCATGGCGAGCCCACATGTCCGTCTAAGGTGCGCTCTACAGACGGTCCTATATTTGCCTTGTATATTTTTTTCGTAAATCTGTTTTCATCCATCCTTTCTACATGTCCAAACCATCGTAACATTTCCTTTTCAATCCTTGTCACTACATCGTCTTTCAAGCCACACTTTTCTCTAATAACACTATTTTTCACTCCATCACAGGGGCAGATTGTAGTTTGAAATAACATATAGGCTATATTTTTATCCCACGGGCACGTAATGCCGCTAGCAGGAAGTTTAGTTTAATCTTCGGCCGTAGGTTTTAATGATTTACTAATGAAATAAAAACTAACGTTATACTAAAACACGGAAAAAATAAAATAAAAATTCTCGTTAGGCGTCGAAGTACCAATGAAATTACTTGAAATAACGTTTTATTTTTAATTTCAAATCAAAAACTAGGTATTTATTTATCTTCAGTCTCTACATGCATGCTCGTTGGTTAAGGGTGCTTTTAATTTGGCCCTTACTTAATATAATTATCGCCAATCTTTTTTTTTTTTTTTTTAAACATTGCCCCACATTAAGATTTTCTCCTGTGTCGTGGGTGCGTTTACAAACATACAATTTCACATGCACATGACACCCAGACCCGAAACAACAATCTGTGAATCACACAAAGAGTTGTTCCGTGCGAGAATCGAACCCGCGACACGTTGCACGGCAGCCAGTTCCCCAGCCACCGCGCCAACCGTGTAGTCTGGTCGCTATATGTCCGTCTTGGGCGCCCTCTACCGACGGTCAATATTTCTTTCGATAACAAATATGTGTTTTAAATTAGGTGATAAGAGGTTTCTCTATACGGTAGAATAAACTTAACCCATTGATTTAACAGCTTTACTATCCGGTTAGCGAGCTAACTAAAACAGCACAGCACAGTACCAGGATCCCATAAGACTTACCTAGTGTGTCACAGTTAGTCGACACACATTTTTTTCCATAAAATTCCTGTTTGTGGACACTCAATTCAATGTGTCTTTTTTGTTCTGTGACATAGAATTCATTTTGTATTACTGACCCGGAGTTGTTTACTGTCTAGCGGGTTACCGGGGCTCCGGTTTGAAAAGCAGGAGTTGGGACGGGGTGGTTTTTAGTCAGTAAGAGTCTGATATTCCCTCTCGCCATGGTTTTCCTTTATAACTTTCACGCCTTTAGTCCCCGTAGGGGTAGCCAGAAGTGCACATTATGGCACATAATGCCAATGTACACCCACATTATTTTCACAACTTGGTGATGAGCCAATAGATATTGGTTTTCCCTCCTTAAAAAAATAAAATAAAGCATAACACATCTCTGGTGGTATAACCACCATTAGACTAAGGTAACGGTATCAGTGCAGTATCAGTTTCGCTCTAGGTCAGTGAACAATTAGTAGACTTTCTATAATTACTAGTAACTTATGTTTACTAAGAAAAAGTGTCACATAGTCAACTTTACTAATAGTGCGTGACAGTCTACTGGACTACGAGTCTCCTCTACATAAGAGGGTTTGCCATAATCTCCGCAGGCAGGCGGGTTGGAGATCGCAGTGTAAAAGGTTCAGGTTTATCAGAGAACGCTGCTACTCCTTAGCTAGCATGACTGCTTCGCAGAAGGAGGAGACGGCATCCCACTCCCCCGATTCACACCATAGCCTGAACCAATGACTCTAATGTCACCTAATGTTTACATGTAATCAGCTAATGTAATGCACATAGTTAAGTTTAAAACTACGTTAAATATTTTAACCGCAAACTATTTAACTACTTACAATAGTTAAGATAACCAAATGTATGTTTAAAATGTTAAAGTTATTTCTAATGTATCTTATCGCTTGCTATCGTTTAGTCGAAATTACTTGACTACCTATCGGTAAAGTGGTTGGAACCCTGTAGTACGATTCTCTAACGCAAAACATCATTTAAAACATCGTTGTGTGAGTGAGGTTACCGGAGACCCAATTCCCCCCTTCCCAATCTACCCAATCCCCGATTGCCCAACAACAACCCTTAATTTCCTAACTCCCAAAAAGCCGGCAACGCACTTGTAACGCCTCTGGTGTTTCAAGTGTCTATAGGCGGCGGCGATTGCTTACCATCAGGTGATACGTCTGCTCGTTTACCGGCTAAGTTTAAGTTTACGGTGTTTCATATAAAAAACGCATCGGTAAAGTGGTTGGAGGTCTGACTGTTTAGTATAGGTCGATCGATAGGCAGTTATAGGCTCGTTTTTAAGACTATGTGTGCTTTCCACCAGAGATGTGCTATGCTAAGTTGCTGTAGATGCGTTTGGTTTCCACCAATCATATTCATTGGTACACATAGCTTAGCACTGGTGGAAACGGACTCAGTTACGCTTTGTTTTTTATATGTAAAGATGCGTGCTATGGATTTGTGTTATAGATTGTCGTGGTGTAGCTATGTATAGAGCAGCTACTTTGCGGCGGCGCATCTTCATAGCACATCCTAGTCGCACAGCTACATAGTATCAATGGAAACGGTCACATAGTTTCAGTTTAGTTATTACATCTTCGTAACATACTTACATAGCACACATCTGGTGGAAAAAAATCTTATATAGAGGAGACTCGAAGTAAAAAAGTAATGGACTATCATCATCATCATTAGCCGAGAGACGTCCACTGCTGAACAAAGGCCTCCCATGGGCTGGTAATATAAAAAAATGGTTCATAGATAAAAGTTGCTGTTATCACTACATAGTATAAAACAAAGTCGCTTCCTCTGTCCCTATGTCCCTTCGTATGCTTAAATCCTTAAAACTACGCAACGGATTTTGATGCGGTTCTTTTAATAGATAGAGTGATTCAAGAGGAAGGTTTATATGTATAATACATGCGTAATATATCACCATTGCACCCATGCGAAGCTGGGGCGGGTCGCTAGTTATTTTATAACTATGTGCTTATAAAGAATTTTATAAATACACATGATTGGCGTCAATGTTTACATTAGCAGTCGTTGACTTTATATATCTGTTGAGTATATAGTATAGATATAATAATTATATACATATATGTAGATATTATTATATTGTATACAGTTCTTTCACATCACATTCTTAACATATCTATCTTATTGTAAACCTTTTCTTGTTCAAAGAACACTTTTATTATACTTTTTTTTTCATAATAACTATCGTGAGACATACTAAATCCCACAAAAACATTTCATGTTAAATGTTGCCAAGACGAGACCATATAGCTCGCACTGTCAAAAAGTAATCAGATCCCGTGTAGAGCCAAGTTTCTAACCCTACATGCCCAGACCTAAATCGATAAGCCCTAATTTCACACTCAAGTTACGGGGAAATTCTACAGCCATAGCTCGTACTGCGTAGTTCGTAGCGCGTAGCAGAGTTTTTACGCTATAATCTCGTAGGCGTGCAAACCTTGGACGTAACTGGCGAATCGGCCGCACGGACTTTTTGCTATTCCTTATATGGGCTTGAGCTTAAAAATCTATTCAATCTTCTAAACTCTTTCCGTGCGGCCAACTCGCCAGTTACTCTACACGGGATCTGATTACTTTTTGACAGTGCGAGCTATATGGTCTCGTCTTGGCAACATTTAACATGAAATGTTTTTGTGGGATTTCATTTCTTTTTGTAGGTTTTATTTTTAACACTAGATTAACAACTATCAATATCGTAATTTTCTACCTACTATACAATATTCAAACCGTACGTAATCCTAAACTACTTAAGTTAAACCTATTAACAATGAAAATTAAACAATGACCTACGTATCAAATTATTCTCACTGAGTCGTACCTACATAAACAACTATAAACATATTATACCTACTAACCTATACTACTTAATTGCAAATACCTACTTATTCAATCTTTGAATTTCTTAATTAAATTTGTGAGAAAATTGCAAACGTAATGCTAATACTTTTTATCAATGAAAATTAAAACACTAGTACCTAACTAAACCTTCACCTACTAAACTACTAAATTTATAAGAAAATTGCAAACGTAATCCTAATACTTTTTATCAATGAAAATTAAAACACTAGTATCTAAACCTTTACCTACTAAACTACTAACAATTAAATATTAGGCAAATGGTTTTTTTTCTCCGCGATAGCAAACTTTTAAATCACCGAAATATTCCGAAAATTTTTCATTCAACGAGACAACCGTCAACGACGTCTGCCCTCGCGCGTCTGCCCGCGTTCGGGTGCCGCGCTCGCTGACGGGCCGATTATTTTTAGCTACTGCGCGGGGACGAGGGGGCAGACGGCGGGCGTTGGCGCATACTATACTTACGATGCTTATGTTCAAAAGTATAGGTTGATTAATAAACACTTACCGAAGTGAAGTGTAGTAATATTATTCATATCTAAGTACTTATGGGTAGGATAATGTTTTGATTTGATGAAAAGTTTGTGTTCTATGTACTTGTGTATAATTTTCTTGGAATTAAGTTTCCCTATTTCAGATTTTTACCCCTCCGCGGCCGCATTCAGACCTCTAGCGTCAAAAGTTGCGGAAGTCTCGAACAAACTTTCACCCCCTAGTTTAAGGGGTTGGGGGGTAAAAGTTCCAAGTTTTAGGATTTTTTTGTTGTTTGGGTACTAATACTAGTTTACATACCAAATTTCAGTTTTCTAGGACTTCAGGAAGTACCTTAAGAATTTTGTTGATCATCAGTGAGTGAGTGAGTGAGTGAGTGAGTGAGTGACGAAATCGGGGTATTTTAGATATCAATAAAATCTAAAGTATAAGAGCTATGCAATTGAAACTTTAGAGGTTTATTAAGTCTACCACTGACATTATATCCTGAAAATTTTGTTTATCTGGTATAACCCAAACTCTAGTTATGAAGGTTCAAAAATACGACGAAGCGCTTCGAGAAAAGGTAGGTAGTGCCCTTGCGCTTGCGCTTCGCTTGGCTCGTCTTGGCGGGGGACTACCGTGCCCCCAGATCACGGTTTACTCACGGTACATTAATGGAGAAAAGCTCTACTAGTTTCGAGTCACAGAGGGACTTTTCGTCATGAGCAGCGTGCGTAGACTTACTTTTTAGTCAAAGTCAAATCATTTATTCAAATTAAACCATAAATACTTAGGTACTTTTGAAACGTCAACAAACAAAGAAATAAACAATAGTCTGTCAGTCTGTCCGTCAGTGAAGCTAGGTGCTCGTTCCAAAGTGTAGTTGCGAATCGAAGAACTCGACTAGTTTCAAGCCACGCTAGAGACTCATATTCATGAGCAGCATTCCGTGATACACGACGCGGTGATTGCCGTGTCATGTGTTGACAGAGTAGCAGCGAATATGAGCCTCTAGCATGGCTTGAAACTAGTCGAGTTCCTCGTCAAACAGTTACGTGAGTAAGCCGATAACATAATAATTATAAATGATGAAATGATATTTATTAATATATGATATCGTTAATAACCTAAGTTATGCGGACGACATGGTGCTGCTTAGTCCATCGGTCAACGGCATCAGGCAGTTAATAAATATATGTGAGAAGTATGCAACTCGACACCACCTAACATACAATGTAAAGAAAACGGAGGTTATGATATTTAAACATAAAAAAGGCCCTGATGTAATATTACCGATAAGTTTGTGCGGAACTGTGTTAAAAATTGTTACGAAATTTAAATATCTGGGGCATATTGTAACAGAAAATTTATCGGATGATGACGATATGGAACGACAGAGGCGCAGTATAGCCTGTAGAAGTAACATGCTAGCCAGACGTTTCTACCACTGCTCTAAACAAGTGAAGGTGACGCTGTTCAAGGCGTACTGTCAGTCGTTCTACACCAGCCAACTCTGGTACAGGTACACGAGGAGTGCGTATAACACTCTTCGTGTACAATATAATAATGCATTCCGGGTAATGATGAACTTGCCCTGGCGGTGTAGTGCGACTGACATGTTCGCTGAGAGCAGAGTTGCAGGTTTTGCCGCGTTATTACAGAAACTCAGGGTCTCATTCTACAGCAGAGTAGCCCTGAGTAAAAACAGAATTGTCTCCTCTGTATTCCATGTCGTCCATCTAAAAAGAGAGATGAAAGACTTATAAGTAGTTGCTCTTTCATTTAGGTTAAGTTTTTATATTTTTATCTTGTTTTTATTTAAAATTTTAATGTACGTTTGTTTAATTATAATGTGTATGTGTATCTTATGGGTTTGAAATGCCTGGAATAAAGAATATTTAATTTAATTTAATTTTAATTTAATTTTATTTCTGTAAATAGGTTATAAAATAACACTTTTACACGTCAATATTTCAAATAGCTAGATGAGGCCGGCATTTCCTATCCGACTACTCTGAGATTTAATTTAGTATGTCTCACGAAAGTTATAATAAATTCGTAAGGAATTTATGTATATAAATAAATAAACGAACTTAATAAATGTTATTACGGATTCACACATGTATATGAATACCTATAGCATCACTAATATGGTTAAAAGACAGTTATAACATAATAATTAGCATATTGTAAGTTAGTAATGTAAGGGTACACAATGTATATGGAAGAGCGTTATTATCGCCAACAAACTGTCTTACAGTTTGGCGATTTTTTGATAATGTGTAAAACTGTATGTACCTTTTGATAAATAAATAAATAATAATAATAATGTAAAAAAGCATTATTCCTTGTCTCCAGACCACGATGCAGTACGTCCTGCTCCTCCTGTGTGTCGGCGGCGCGCACCTGGTGCCGCTCGAGCAGCTCTACCTCACCAACTCTGAGAAATGTGGATATGATGTGAGTAACGTATTATTACAATTTTTTTTCTTAGGACAAACCCGCCACAACCTCCCAATCCCATACCGCTGCAACTCCTGTAAGCTAGGATCTACAGTAGATACAACCATGCAAACACCGGAACACTGAAGTCTTTTTTTTAAGTGGAATAATCATCCAATGACTTCATCCGCCTTGGGCGAGGCGAGAGGGAGTGTCAGACTCTTACTGACTAAAACCACCCTGTTTCTACTCCTGTTTTTCTAGCCGGAGTCCCTGTAAACTCGCTAGACGTAGTCCACCGCTCCGGAAACACGGAAGTCTGGTCAGTAAGAGTAAGAAAACGATAGTTTCCACTTCCCTCGGTGAATTTAATGCAGGAGACAGAATGACTTAAGCCTAAAAGCACAAAAGTAAGACGAATAACTATATATTTAGCTTCTGTCAGTGGCTTTGCCTGCTTTTCCGAGGGATAAAAACATAGCCTAATGTAATTTCAAACTATAATCTACCTCTGTCCCAAATTTCATCATTATCAATATCTTCTGATACATTTCGTTGCTCAATACAAGACAGTTGTTTATGTTCCTGTACTACTTTTTAGTTGTATCTACTGTAGATCTTGGTTGACAGAAGTTGTAGCGGTTTTGTTTCATCAAATAATTCATCATCTACATTTGTCTGTCTTTATACTCGCTTTTCGATTAAGACTGCTTTTATCGTGAAAAGATCCGTTTTTATATGTGGTTCTAGCCGGACTACCTAGTGGGTTTACCGGGGCTCCGGCTCGAAAAGCAGGAGTAGGAACGGGGTGGTTTTTAGTCAGTAAGAGTCTGACACTCCCTCCCGCCTCACCCAAGGCGGGAGAAGTCATTGGATGATGTTCCCCCTTAAAAAAAGCCCGACATTTGTTCAGTATTAACTCTCAACTCGGCCAACAAAACAGTTTAAGTTTTAAACCACAATTACTTGAACTACAACTGTTATGAACAATATAAACAATAATTCCTTGATAATAACTTGACCTCTACGCCATGATAACACACACAATTAATGTATGTTTAATAATAAATAATAATATGTTTATTACAATTGGCTCCATTTATAGAACGCCTAGTTAAGTTTAAAAGTACTTATTTTAACTGACAAGGATTGAAAAGGGAATATTACGATGGTTTGGACATGTAGAAAGGATGGATGAAAGCAGATTTACGAAAGAAATAATTATGCAAGCTGGATATAAATGGGACCGTTGGTAGAGGGCGCCCCAGACGGACATATAGCGACCAGATTGGCGATATATTAAAAAAGGGCCAAATTAAAAGTACCTTTAACCGACGAGCATGCATGAAAAGACTAATGACTGTTGATGAAGCGAAAAAAGTGTGTAAGAATCGTAGGAATTGGCGTTCCATTGTCTCTGCCTATCCCTACTGGGAGACAGGCGTAATATATATGTATGTTATTTTAACTGGCATGGTCAGAGGAAAAAGTAGCCTATATAATTCTGTAGCCACGTAAATCTTCAGGGGTAGCCTTACGGGTTACCGCGGCTCCGGTTCGACGTAGGAGTAGGAACGGGGTGGTGGTCAGTAAGATTATTAGACTTCTTCTTATCCCCCAGTCTGTTAAGCCCAATTACCCCTCTTCCCAATCCCCGATTTCCCAACAACCCTTAAATTCCTAACCCCCAAAAGGCCGTCAACGCACTTGTAACGCCTCCGGTATTTCGGGTGCCCGCTCCGGTATTTGGTTACATTGTTTCGATTGCTTCAACTATGTGAGACCTCTGGGCAGTGGTCAGAGTGTAGTTGATATTGCAATCCGGTCCGTTTCATTTCATTTCAAATGACTTCATTTCACCTCACTTCACTTCACTTCATTTCACTTCATTTCACTTTATTTCACTTCATTTCACTTCATTTCACTTCGTTCTTCATTTCATTTCACTTCAACTATGTGGGACCTCTGGACAGTCAAGTGGTCAGAGTGTTCCTGGTATGCCCATGATGATGATGATGCTGATGACGACACGTCTTACGTTACAGAGCTGCCAGGCCACCTCTCCCGGCATGCTGAACGTGCACATTGTTCCCCACACACACGACGACGTCGGATGGCTGAAGACTGTTGACCAGTATTATTATGGAAGTAAGTTCTTTATTTATTCGATAAAAACTAATGCTTGACTACAATCCCACCTGATGGTAAGTAGTGATGTAATCGTTGATGGTGAGGCGCACTAGTTTATTAAGAGCCTATTCACTCTAGACTTGAAGATACATTGTAATCGGATGGAAAAACCGCAGCAGGCAGATTGTTGTTGTTTTTGTTTTTAGTTGTTTTTCTTTTTATAATAACTGTAGTGAGATATGCTAAGCGCCTGTTTTAAAGCGCCTTCATATAAGTGCCAGATAAACTTATGTGGCAGATAGTGCATACAAATTACGTTCTTAATTCATAATTACTTGATACATAGCGGCTATTTTGATAAACAAGTCCTATAATAGTCCTATATAAAAATAATGGGTTAGTCACATAAATATATAGAAAAAAAGCTCTGCTAGTTTCGAGTCACAGAGGGACTCTTCTATATGTAGTGTGCGCGGACGCGGCGATGTTGTGCAGCCTACTGATTCACTATATTTACGTGACTAAACCGTTGTTTTTATATCACCTGATGGTATGCAGTCGTCGCCGCCCATGGACATCCACATCACTAGCCGAGTTACAAGTGCGTTGCTGGCCTTTTGGGGGTTTGGGATTTAGGCCTGCCTTTTCTGGTAAAAGCCGGTAAACAAGCTTCTGATGACAAGCAATCATCAGAGGCGTTACAAGTGCGTTGCCGATGTTTTGGGGGATTGGGAAGGGGGAATTGGGCCTCCCGTAACTTCAGTCACACGACGAAACACGAGCGTAGTTTCACGTCGGTGTACAGCGCGGCCGTGGTATCACTCCGGTCGAGCCGGCACAGCAGTGCCGAAGCATGGCGAGCCCACACTTAATTACGTGATTTTTTTTATATGTATAAATTATATGTTTTCAGGCAGAAACAATATCCAGAAGGCTGGTGTCCAGTACATTCTGGACTCGGTCGTGAAAGAACTTTGGGAGTCTCCTAAAAGAAGGTACGGTGTTACTTTTTACAACATTAATTACTTAGTGACCATGTCAGTTTAAAAACATACTTTTATGTATGTCTGTAGTGGAAGTTTGCAACAAAATTTTGAAGCAGATATCTTCAACCGATTGAGCTGAAATTTTGTATACATATTTAGTTTGCATGACCAGAAATACATAACTGCATATAAGCTTGTTTCTTAAAATATTTGAACCATAATATTGTTGTTATATTTCCAAAGTTTTTGAGTTCCAAGCATTGATTTCAACCGGGGCTACGGACTACCTAGCGGGTTTACCGGGGCTCCGGCTCGAAAAGTAGGAGTAAGAACGTGGTGGTTTTTAGTCAGTAAGAGTCTGACACTCCCACACGCCTCGCCCAAGGCGGGAGGACACTTTGAATATAATTTTATCTCCTTAAAAAAGACATTGAATAGGGATGATGACTGGGTCAAAAATAGATTATTAAAATTTTTCAATACAATAAAATATTCAAAAATAATCACACTCTCATTCATGGTCTACTTAATTTTCGATTTTTTCTAGCCAAATTCAAATTTCTAGAAATAAGTCTGTTTTTTTGACTTAAAAATCTGATGACGGCATAATAGAGTAATTTATACAAAGTTCATAGAAAATATAGTTTTTGACGTTTCGAAAAAAGTATTGAATTTGACTAGTAGGAAACTAGCCTATTCTAAGTTTTTTTGTCAGTGGTGTCTAAATAATCTTAGATGTTATTTTTCCTCTTTTTTGCGCCTAGCTTCACTGACAGACAGACTGACGGACAATTCAATTTGACTATTCATGCGCCATGATCACGGATTAACTGGTTAATCCGTGATCATGGCGCTTGCAACAGTGCCGAAATATCGGAAACTCACCAAATTCAATAAACATGGTAAATATCCCGTTTCAAAAGTGCCTTATATAGGATTAATTGAAATAAATGCTTTGACTTTGACTTTCTTTTACCCCCAGATTTATATACGTAGAAACAGCATTCTTCTGGAAGTGGTGGGTGCGTCAGCCGCCCAGCGTGCAGCAGAAGGTGCGGGTGCTGATCGCCCAGGGTCGGCTTCAGATGGTGGGGGGGGCGTGGAGCATGAACGATGAAGCCGCCTCCCACTACCAGAGCACCATCGACCAGTTCACTTGGGGGTTGAGGTGAGAGGGCTTATGATATTAATAATTAGTGCTTTTCCAGTTTCCGTGGGATTTTATGGACATCCTAGGCTAAAAGTCTTTTTTTTTGAAAAACGTTGCCCCACATTAGGATTTTCTCCTGTGTCGTGGGTGCGTTTACAAACATACAAGTTCACATGCACATAACACCCAGATCCGAAACAACAATTTGTGGATCACACAAAGAGTTGCTCCGTGCGGGAATCGAACCCGCTACCCGTTGCGCGGCAGCCAGTTGCCCAGCCACCGCACCAACCGTGCAGTCAAATCAATCAACCGTCTGTGTTGCCAGCAAATAATTTCAGACTGCCGTGGGTGACAGGGAAAATTGCCGTGTTTTTTAAGGAAATATGTTTTCGAAAGCTGATTTTTTTATTTTTATAATGGTCTTCACCATATTGTCGAGCACATTATTTGGTCAATAATAATACGTTCGAAGGCACTGAACAGATATAATGTTTATATTTTTCCAGAAAACTAAACGACACGTTCGGCCAATGTGGTTGGCCGCACGTCGGTTGGCAGATTGACCCGTTCGGCCACTCCCGAGAGTTCGCCAACCTATTGTCCATGATGGGATATGATGGGTTGTTTCTGGGCAGGATAGACTATCAGGACAAGCGAGCCAGGTTATTGGGTAAAAATATGGAGATGTTGTGGAGAGGAGATGATGTTTTAGGTGAGTTGCAGTTCATTTTTTTAATCGACTTTAAATAATATGGAGGTTTGCAGTTTGACTTGTATGTATGTATGTTTGTGTGCGATTATGTCGCGTTTGGCTGAACCGATTTTGATGCGATTTTCAGCATGGTATTATCAGATTTGAGAGAAGGTTTTAGGTATATTACTTGACTTAAAAAATTGAGGTTAAACACTTTTAAACACGTGCGTGGGTTGAATTTGTTTTTATTATAAGATAGATTTTAACTGATTAAAAAACTGAGAAAGAGAATCTCAGTTGGACCTGAATGTATTGTATTGTATGTTAGTCCGCAAATATGTATGTGTGGGAGAGCATGCATCGGTACTGCTGGGCCGGTTCGACCCGAGTGATACCACGGCCTCACAGGAAACCGATTCATTGTGTGAGTGAGGTTACTGGAGGCCCAATTACCCTTCTTTCCAATCTTCCCACATTTGCTCACGTCATATTATGTCCTAAAATTTGCAGGTAAATCATCAGATATATTTACTGGTGTCCTCTATAATACATACTCGCCGCCTCCCGGCTTCTGCTTCGATGTGTTATGCTCTGATGAACCGATCATAGACGATGCCACTTCACCGCTGTATAACGTTGAAACTAAGGTATGTTACTATATATTTATACATTAAATATATCGCTCACCTAGTAATATATTGGCACATCTGCAAAAAATGCGAAATTAACTTTATATGGTTTACGTGTTTAAAAGTGCATATTAATCTATTTATTTCCATATTCATCGAGAGAGGTCGTAAGTGTCATTATACCATTATTGTAGTTTCCCCCCTCACGCACGTAAAACAACGGTTCATTGGTCAGTAAACTAAAAACTAAACAAGTCAGGTAAACTATGAAAAACGTAAATGTGCCAATATATTACTAGGTGTGCGATATAATATGTTTTATATTTCAATGAGCTATATTCTACCAATCAAGACCTTTCGTTTGATATCCATAATGGAGGTAGTTGTGGAAACAATTAGATTATATTGTATGGCCATCAAGATTAAGTTGATAATTTAATGATTATAGTGTTCTATCGCCAAGCAATTTTACAAATAGTTTTAGAATTCTTATAACTACTTTAAAAAAAAAACTCTACACACAGCTTGCTACACGCAGTAGTTACAGTTGTGTACAGTCTGTCACTCTCTCAGCACTCCCCTACACTCTCCTAGCGCGCTACATGTCACACAGCTTGCTACGCGCAGTAGTTACAGCTGTGTACAGTCTGTCACTCTCTCATCACTCCCCTACTCTCCCCTAGTGCGCTACTTGTCACACAGCTTGCTACGCGCAGTAGTTACAGCTGTGTACACTCTGTCACTCTCTCAGCACTCCCCTACACTCCCCTAGCGCGCTACATGTCACACAGCTTGCTACGCGCAGTAGTTACAGCTGTGTACAGTCTGTCACTCTCTCAGCACTCCCCTACACTCCCCTAGCGCGCTACATGTCACACAGCTTGCTAAGCGCAGTAGTTACAGCTGTGTACAGTCTGTCACTCTCTCAGCACTCCCCTACACTCCCCTAGCGCGCTACATGTCACACAGCTTGCTAAACGCAGTAGTTACAGCTGTGTACAGTCTGTCACTCTCTCATCACTCCCCTACTCTCCCCTAGTGCGCTACTTGTCACACAGCTTGCTAAGCGCAGTAGTTACAGCTGTGTACACTCTGTCACTCTCTCAGCACTCCCCTACACTCCCCTAGCGCGCTACATGTCACACAGCTTGCTACGCGCAGTAGTTACAGCTGTGTACAGTCTGTCACTCTCTCAGCACTCCCCTACACTCCCCTAGCGCGCTACATGTCACACAGCTTGCTACGCGCAGTAGTTACAGCTGTGTACAGTCTGTTACTCTCTCAGCACTCCCCTACACTCCCCTAGCGCGCTACATGTCACACAGCTTGCTACGCGCAGTAGTTACAGCTGTGTACAGTCTGTCACTCTCTCAGCACTCCCCTAGCGCGCTACATGTCACACAGCTTGCTACGCGCAGTAGTTACAGCTGTGTACAGTCTGTCACTCTCTCAGCACTCCCCTACACTCCCCTAGCGCGCTACATGTCACACAGCTTGCTACGCGCAGTAGTTACAGCTGTGTACAATCTGTCACTCTCTCAGCACTCCCCTACACTCCCCTAGCGCGCTACATGTCACACAGCTTGCTACGCACAGTAGTTACAGCTGTGTACAGTCTGTCACTCTCTCAGCACTCCCCTACACTCCCCTAGCGCGCTACATGTCACACAGCTTGCTACTTGCAGTAGTTACAACTGTGTAGTCTGTCACTCTCTTTCTCTCTCTGCTCATCACCGTACGTATACATATTGGTCGTAGCGTGAAATATATTTATTTTATTGTTATTTTTAGCCGTGGTCGACCCTGATTGACTAATTTGAGTTAAAAGTAAATATAGTATAACTAGCAAACCCGGCGAACTCCGTTTCGTCACCAATAAAATTCCCTGTTTTCCTGCTTTTCTCTTAATTTTTTCCTGAATTTTCTTTGCTATAAACCTCACGGAGCCCGAGACTTTTCCAACGAATGCAAAACCGTGGAAATCGGTTCGTGCGTTCTGGAGTTATAGCGTCAGGAAGGAAAACCCGACTTATTTTTATATTATAGATAAGTTTCATTTGATTGTAACTTTCGTGAGACATACTAAATTAATTATGTTATCGGCTTACTCATGTAACTGTTTGACGAGGAACTCGACTAATTTCAAGCCATGCTAGAGGCACATATTCATGAGCAGCATTCCGCGACACACGACGCGGCGATTGTCGCTGCTACTGATATAGATAAGTTAGTACAGTAGAAACTCGATTAACCGGACTAATTATTGTTATTAGGCATTCGGATAATCGAAAATCCGGATAATCGAATTTACGAAGAAAAGCGAATTTTGTGCATACTATTATGCTCATTATATTATGTTGTACATACGATGTTATATATTTATTAAAAACAACAAACACATATGAATGAAAATCAATGTTTATTAATAATTATTATGAGATACATCTTCTTAGATTACATATAATACATGTACGTACATACTAAAGTACTCTTTTATTTAATTGTAATGCTTTTTCACAGAGCAGACGGATATCGGTTGCCCAGTTGATCGTTTTTGTAAAAATACTTGTAGGTAATTTTAATATAATGAGTCGGTAGTCCGGATAATCGCGAATCCGTATAACTGGGAGCCGGATAATCGAGTTCCTACTGTATATTAAAAATTCAAATTGTGAACAGGTCCGTGATTTTCTATCGATCTGTCGCAAAATGTCGCAGCATTATCTGACTCAAAACATACTGATTACAATGGGCGATGATTTCAATTACCAAGATGCGGGGATGTGGTTCAAAAACTTAGATAAATTGATTGAGTAAGTTAGTTTGAGTTGGCATGTTGTGTAAATCTGTTTTTTTTTTCGCTTGTGTGTGTGTGTGTGTGTTTTTGTGTGAAGGAACTAATGATATAGATATGGCTCTGTCTTGGTTTTGTATTTGCGAAGTAATTATAGGTTTATGTAGTATGATACTTAAGTCTTTGACTGCCAATAGAAAACTGTTGAAGGCAAATCCTCCGCTAACGTCGGTCACTGGTGACCACCACGGCGTTCAATGTGTTAAGCGCAGTCTGATTAGTCGACGTCGATCGATAGTTTCTACTACACCAATCGATCGATAGCCGATAGATACTATCTGTCGATAGTGGAATGGATTGGTCGATGTCGATCGATAGTTTCCGGCCGGAATATAATCAATCTACGTCGACCGATGCTATTGACCGACAATCGATCGATTAGTTAGTCGACCGGTAACCGTCGATCAATTAAAGCTACCACACCTATCGATTAATGTCGACCGATGTCGATCGATGCCATCGACGGACTATTGATGGATAGGTATGGTAACATTCAGAGTCGTTTAATGGTTACTTAACCCAGTCCTTAGTAATTGTTTTCAATACAAAATCTTTACTAAGGAATAGTTTAAGTAATCATTAAATGTCTTTGAGTACAGCAGTAAAGTGATCCTTAACGACTTTAAACGTTTGTTTTTGTTAAAGATACTGAATTTTTTGGACATATGTACGAATATGTCGAAGGCATATAAGACGAATAATATTCTGTTGACAATGGGGGAGGATTTCCACTACCAGGATGCTGCCATGTGGTTCATAAACCTAGACAAACTGATACAGTAAGTCTTGTGTCGATGTCTTGTGCATGCTAATGGGAGGGCTTCTCATGCATGAGAGTGCTTCCTCACAATTACAAATTTTTATAATTATATTTGACTACCGTCTGCCAACGGCTTTGCCCGCGATCCCGTCATAAATAGTACCCCCTATGTGTCATTACAGATTCTATCTCTGTTCAGTAATGCTTTCGTAAAAGAGTAATAAACATACATCCCCACAAACTTTCGCTTTTATAATCTTAGTAGTTCATGATTTTTGTCGTCACCTTAGAATTTATGTCGATTTCGCCCCACAGCGAAACAATAGGGATGATTACGGGGTATGAATTAAACATCTATTTAGTCCGTCAGTTAGCTAATGAAAATAATTTTAGACACGTATTTTTTTTTATTTTGTCATATAATGTAACTAGAATGTATCTAGAAGTGACGTCACGCGATATTTCAAATCGATATGTCTTCGAAAGCATTTGTTTCCGTAAGAAAATAAAAAATACGTGTGTAATGTTTTAAAATAATCTACAAGACGGACATTAAAATAAAAATTAGTCATCTAGAATGTGTGAATCTAGAATTTGAAGAAACTATCTTCAATTTTAATATAACTTTCGTGAGAGATACTATATTAAATATTAGGTATGTTATTGACTTACTCATGTAACTGTTTGACGAAGAACTCGACTAGTTTCAAGTCATGCCAGAGGCTCATATTGTCACGCTGCTACTTTGCTGGTTTTTCAATACAATAAAATACATATTGAAATATCTTTAAAAATATGATACGTAATTCTTGAACGTCCCCTTAGCGAGACTGACGAACAACTATAGATTTTTGTGAGAGAGATTTTTTTTTTATTAAGATTGAAATCTGTTGTGGGCAGAGCTATATCTATCATACTTATAATGTTTTATGCGTGTGATGGTTTGAATGTAACACCAGGGGCCTTAGTCTGCTATTACAATTGTGTCAGAATGGTCGATCATTGAACAGTGCAAGAGGGACGGAGCTATACAACCTACATAGCTGCGTCCCTCTCGCACTGCTCAATGATCGACCATTCTGACACAATTGTAATAGCAGACTAAGGCCCCAGCTTGCATGTTTAGCTTCGATGCACGTTTTTGCTTTTCTTTTGTTTAATATAAAGTTCATTTTCATTTAAAATGATGTTGTGTATGTGTAAAAATATATTTTTTGACATGTTTTGTCAAGATCTGTATACCATAATAGTGTATTATTTTTTCGTTAATTCAAAAATTATACTGACTGTGGTTGCAAGTGTGTCTACCGGGTCGGGCAAAGTATTACTGGCATTTCGCAAATAAGTAGTAGCATGAAGTCTGGAATTGTGCCCAGTATATGGCAATAGGCTCACTCCCTATTACATGGGACTTATAACATAAATGGTGTAAAGTGTGTGTACATTGTATAACGGCATTACGTGCCGTAATGTGCACCTCTGTCTACCTCTTCGGGGATAAAAGGCGTGATGATACGATCAAATATAATAAATTATAAAACATTGCGTGCAATTAATTTATTAAAATTGAATTGTGATTGTATGGTATGGAATAGTTTATGCAATATTGTTTTTTTATATTACTAGTTAGGTTTACTTCTTTAATAATTAGTCCTAGACATCATACAGCGGGGTTACCGGGACTTCGGCTCGAAAAGCAGGAGTAGGAATGGAGTGGTTATTAGTCAGTAAGAGTCTGACACTCCCTCTCGCCTCGCCCAAGGCGGGAGAAGACATTAAATGATTTTCCCCCTCTTAAAAAAAGCCTCTGTGATTCGAAACTAGTAGAGCTTTAGAGCTTTTTTCTATTAATAATACGTGAGTAAACCGCGATTTTAAGTCAATAATAAGCAAATGTCAACAAATGCTATATGTTTTATTTAATCTAGAATCTTTAATCCCCTCTTAAAAAGACTTCATACACTTATATTTTTTTCTACAATTTTCCCAATTCCCTTTTGTACATTCCAATTTAATCCTTCTTTGAGACAAACATAGTTACAGCTGTGTATAGTCTTATCATTCACTCCGTCTTAGGTAACGAGAGAGTTTTAGACTTTAAATTATCTGTACATAAATCATGACAGGTCATCTCTTTAAGAGCTTAGTACGAATTTGTTTTACGTTTACTGAGAAAGAAATGAGAGCGCGTTCGGGGCTCTGATTGGCCGGCGCGAATGAACCAACTAATCAGAGCGCCGAACGCGATCTCTTTTTGTGTTTTCGTTCAACTTAAAGCAAATTCGTGCTAAGCTCTCTGTTTTGACGAGAATGTAGGAAAAAATACATAGTAAATATCTTAGCTATTTTTTTATTTAATAGAAATAAATAAAATGTGCGGAGAATTTTAAATAAATCTACGCGATATCTCTGTTATAATTTGTGTGTAGGGTAGATACCGCTATATGTACCTACAATACAGAGTATACTGACATTTAACTGACAAAATATATATATATGTTTACATATACATATATTTTTTCTTCTCCTCTAATAATAAATTCTGATTTATTTCGTTGCGAGATCCAAGACAGTTGTTACACCTACTGTTCTCTCTGCATCACCCCAAGGTTGATTGGTAGAGAATGCCAAATTGACATTAAGACCACCTTTATATAACGTGTAAAATAAATAAGACAGTTGTTCATGCCCCTGGGACACTGGACTTCAGTGTTCTTGTATCTTATTCTTAAACTTTTGCTTGGCGATAGAACTGTTAGGCGTATCACTAAAAAATTCAAAATAAATTATTTCAATTGAATATTCAAGTTAACTTTCAAGAAATAATATACCCTTTATATTAAACACCAAGTTCTATTCACAGATTCCAGTTTTTCTAGACTATGTTAAAAATCAGGCAAGATACTACAAAACTCAAAATGTAATAGTTACAATGGGCGGGGATTTTACGTACCAGGACGCATCAATGTGGTATATAAATCTTGACAAATTGATAAAGTAAGATTTCAATATATTTTGTTACACTATATAGGGTGACTGGTAATTAGTGAACGATATTTAAACACGTGATTGTACTCATGATAACAAACAACTTTCCCGAAGAAACTTTTTTTGTATACTCGTTAGTTTTATTTTTATTGCAATAACAAAACAATAAACACGCAATTTAACGAAAGCACGCGTCCGCGAAGGTATATTGTTTTGTTATTGTGATAAAAATAAAACTAATGAGTATACAAAAAAAGTTTCTTCGGGAAAGTTGTTTGTAATCATGAGTACAATCACGTGTTTAAATATCGCTGATATGGCATGATATTAACAGCATGATTTGGCTTAAGATAACATTTTCACTTTTTACCAGTTATGTGGGCAACTAGCTGCCATGCAACGTGTAGCGGGTTCGATTCCCGCACGGATCAACTCTTTGTGAGATCCACAAATTGTTCCGGGTCTGGGTGTCATGTGTATGTGCACTTGTATGTTTGTAAACGCACCCACGACACAGGAGAAAAAAATAGTGTGGGGCAACATTTTACTTAAAAAAAAGTTTTAAAAGCATTTGCCATGGCTTTAATGGGAGGTAGTGTTGTGTTTGAAGATTACAATAGTAAATATAAATGATTTTTTTTTAATACAAATAAAAGAAGTCTGTCTATGAGTTAGTCATGAAAGAGCTATCTCTTTCACTGTCTCTGTCATTATTGAAATTGCTATCAATTGTTTTCATTGACGAAGCGACGCATCGTGCGTATTTGTGAACCACTTTATACAGAGTAGAGTCAATGTTTATTTAACTTATTTATGTTCTCAAATTGAACTGGTCCGGGGTACGAAATATCTTCACTATTGTAATGTTCAAACACAACACTACCTCCCATTAAAGCCGTGGCAGATACATTAAGAACCTCTTATATAACTTGGAGTCACACTGGTATTTGTAAAGCTAATGTTTTTTATTGATATTTTCAGATATTCCAATTTGAAGGCGGCTAGAGATGGACTTAACATATCAGTATTTTATTCGACTCCTAACTGTTATTTGAAGTCTGTTAAAGAAGCTAAGTAAGTAGACGTAAAATTACATTATTTGTTTTATAAAAGGGTCAGTAGAGATTTAACCGTGGGAGAGCCATGCTTCGGCACTGCTGGGCCGGCTCGACCGGAGTGATGCCACGGCGGAGGAGAAAACCGTCGTGAAACAACGCTTGCGTTGTGTGAATGAGGTTACCGGAGGTCCAATTATCCCCCTTCCCAATCTTCCCAATCTCCGATTCCCCAACAACCCTTAAATTCCTAGCCTCCAAAATGCCGGCAACGCACTTGTGACGCCTCTTATGTTTCAAGTGTCCATGGGCGGCGGCTATTGCTTACCATCAGGTGATACGTCTTCTTGTTTCCCGGCTTACTCCATAAAAAAACAGTTGGACAGACAGCCCACAGCGACTGTTTTATACCTTACTAGCAAAACCGGGCGAACTCCGTTTCGCCACCAGACGGGATTTTCTATTGATTTTCTTCGGTTTTTTTGCTATAAACCTCACGGAGCCCAAGACCTTTCCAACGAATACAAAACCGTGGAAATCGGTTCGTGCGTTCTGGAGTTATAGCGTCAGGAAGGAAAACCCGACTTATTTATATATTATAGATTATAGATAATAAATTATTATGATCGGCTTACTCACGTAAATGTGTAAACTCTAGCATGGCTTGAAACTAGTCGAGTTCCTCGTCAAACAGTTACATGAGTAAGTCGATAACATAATAATTAATTTAGTATGTCTCACGAAAGTTATAATAAAATTATAGATAATTATGTAATATGATTGCTATACATATATTTTCAGCCCGACTCTGCCCACAAAGAAGGACGATTTCTTCCCATACGCCAGCGACCCAACTGCTTATTGGACTGGCTACTTCACATCTAGACCTACTACTAAGTTCTTTGAGAGAGAAGGAAATAATTATTTACAGGTAATAACAGTATATAAGTTTTTAAACTGACATGGTCACTAACACTATTATTAGGATCACGGATGAACGCATCGAACGATTGAACGCCAGTTCATCCGTGATCATGGCGCTTGCAACAGTGCCGAAATATCGGAAACTCATAGACATAAATAAACATGGTAAATATCCCGTCTCAAGTTCTAATAACAATAAGAGTATATTTCACCATCGTTACTCTTCCAACGGGTGTCGTATACCCGATTAAGGGTACTTTACCACCAGAGATGTGCTATGTAGCTATGCTACGAAGATCTAATAGCTAAGCTGTGAAACTATCCGCCCGAGGCGGGAGAAGTCATTGGATGATTTTCCCCCCTTAAAAAGCCAAAGATAAGATAGGTTTTAATAATTTTTAACACATTGAACGCCGTGGTGGTCACCGGTGACCGACGTTAGCGGAGGATTTGTCTTCAACAGTTTTCTATTGGCAGTCAAAGACTTAATATTTTATTTACTTGTTTTCAGACTATGAAACAGTTGCAAGTATTAGCTGATTTGGACAAACATAATGAATTTGTTCTCAACGAACTGAAAAGTGCTATGGGTGAGTTCATAATTATATTATTTGTTCATTTTCATACATAAGAGTGGCTTTTTTTATGGTACAAGTCGGTAAATGAGCAGACGGATCACCTGATGGTAAGCAATCGCCGCCAGCAAACACCAGAGCAGTTACAAGTGCGTTGCTGGTTTTTTGGGGGTTAGGAATTTAAGTTATTGGGGAATCGGGGATTGGGAAGGTATTTGGGTCTCCGGTAATCTCCCTCACACAATGAAACACAACGCAAACGTTGTTTCACGTCGGTTTTCGGTCAGGCCTTGTCACTCCGGTCGAGCCGTCCCAGCAGTGCTGAAAAAACAGCCGATATAATAAAAATTGTGTTTTTAATTTTTAAACTATAGCAACGTCACCACTTTTATCCCCAAAGTGGCAGAGGTGCACATTACGGTACGTAATGCCACTGTACTTTCAGTGTACACACACTTTTCACTATTTGTGTTATAAGTCCCATGTAAGGCAGTTGTCCCACCGGCAACGATGAACGAGTAACGAGTAGAGCTAGAACTAGAAACGAGTGAAAACAAAAACAAACAAGTGAAGCGAGCACTCGCCGGCAGTGTGAACAGTCAGCGATCAACTATTTGTATATGCATCTCTTTTGTTTACACGGAAAGTATATCTATTGTACGTTTCTTGAGCGAGAAAATAGCCGATAGTTAGTCGTTCACTCGCCGTTGGTGGGACAACTGCCTTATAGGGGGTGAATTTTTTAAACTATGTATAAATAATATGAATTTAGAAATTATATTATATATTTACAGGTGTAATGCAACATCATGACGCTATAACAGGGACAGAGAAGCAGCATGTCACACACGATTACGAGAGGTTGTTGAACCAAGCCATTGACGACGCATTCATTATTGCTAAACAAGCGTTCAAGTAAGTATACTAATATAGGGTGACTGGTAATTAGTGAACGATATTTAAACACGTGATTGTACTCATGATTACAAACAACTTTCCCGAAGAAACTTTTTTTGTATACTCATTAGTTTTATTTTTATCACAATAACAAAATTTCATTAGCCGCGTGGGTAGTTCCAAAATACCTATCTAGTTACTAGTCTTCCGATAACGCGGGCGTCTCGCTGCTAACAGCTGATCAAGCGAAAGTATATTGTTTTGTTATTGTGATAAAAATTAAACTAATGAGTATACAAAAAAGTTTACATAATTAAAAACTTTCGCATTTATAATATTAGTAACATTTTTAGTATGGCACAAAGTGATGCATCGATAGGGCCATGTAGCATAATAGGCCATAACATATGCGACTGCACGGTTAGTGCGGTGGCTGGGCAACTGGCTGCTGCGCAACCGGTAGCGGGTTCGATTCCCGCACGGAGCAACTCTTTGTGTGATCCACAAATTGTTGTTTCGGGTCTGAGTGTCATGTGTATGTGAACTTGTATGTTTGTAAACGCACCCACACAGGAGAAAATCCTAAAGTGGGGCAATGCTTAAAAAAAATGTATTCGATACAAAATCTTTACTAAGGAATAGTTTAAGTAATCATTAAATGTCTCTGAGTGCGGCAGTAAATGTGATATAATATATTTTTGTTTCAGTAAAATGATATTAAAGGACAGCATGAGGAAGCCGATGTTTGATTTCCAGAGATGTCACTTGAACGAGTCCAGCTGCCAGGTTTCAGAAAACAGCGATAATTTTGTTGTAAGTAGTTTTTTTATAAACGAGCAGACGTATCACCTGATGGTAAGCAATCGCCGCCGCCCATGGACACTTGAAACACCAGAGGCGTTACAAGTTAGGAATTTAAGGGTTGTTGGGGAATCGAGGATTGGGAAGATTAGGAAGATTGGGAAGGGGGAATTGGGCCTCCAGTAACCTGACTCACACAACGCAAGCGTTGTTTCACGTCGGTGTACTGCTCGGCCGTGGTATTACTCCGATCGAGCCGGGCCATTAGTGCCGAAGCATGGCTCTCCCACACTTAGAAGTAGCTTCTATTAAGTAAATCGTGTTATGACGCCACAGTACATATATTTGTCGCCACTTTTACTCTTTATGCGGGTGTCATATATCCGGCTAAAGGTAAGCGTCCACAGGCCCGCATCATACGCATCCCACGCAACGGATTTTAGTCCATTGATCCGCATCGTACGAACCGCTCTTCCTCAACTTCTACATGCGATACGTACTGATTACGTCATACGGAATGGCGATACCAAAAATCCGAATGAGAGTGGGATCAGTAATTCGATTGCTGATACTCGCGTCGGCAATCCGATCGCTGTCGATACAGTGGACGCAGTCTGAAATATTAATCCGTTTGATGCGATCCATACGATGCGTGCGATGCGTAAGATGCGGTCTGTGTACGCAGACTTAAAGGGTTACGCGTTTGACCGACAGTGATCAGCGTGTGTAACCTTCTGAAGTATACTCGATTGCATTCTCTGTAAGAATATTCTATTCTCAGCTGTAATGTTGTATATGCAAACTTGTAAATAAAAATAAAATAAATAAATAAAATAATTCTCGCTCGTCATTGATTGAACCAATGACATGGCGGACCGCGACCATGTTTTCTTATAAACTTTATCCCTATAGACTGCAATCTCCAATATACCTGCCAAGCATGGAGGTGGTCCACCAGTACTAAGCTATGTGTACCAATGAATATGATTGGTGGAAGCCAAACGCATCCACAGCAACGTAGCATAGCACATCTCTGGTGGAATAAGCGCCATTAAGCTCGAGCTATCGCGCTCGGGTCGCGGCATTTAAACTAAGTACTGGCCTTTTTGCACCATGACTTTTATGTTTTTTATCATATTAATTTATATGTTTATTTTTATATGGTGCGAATAAACTGTTTTTTCTTTCTTTCTTTCTTAACTAAAGTATCAGAGGTATCAGAGGAGTATCAGTTTCGCTCTAGATCAGTGAACAATTTAGTCAACTTTCTAGCCTTAATGGTATTTTTGTTCACAGGTAACTGTATACAATCCTCTGGGTTGGTCTGTAAAGGAACCGATCAGGATTCCTGTGCCGGCTGGTACATTTGAGGTCTTTGGACCCTATGGTAAGTTACATCTATTAATATTATTTTATTATTATGTTATCGACTTACTCACGTAACTGTTTGACGAGGAACTCGACTAGTTTTAAGTTATGCTAGAGGCTCATATTTATGAGTAGTAGTCGCGCTACTACTACGAAACTAGTCGAGTTCCTCGTCAAAACATTACGGGAGTAAGTCTAACATAATAATTAATTAATTTATTAATCATAACAGTAGTTGCGCGACGTGTTCGCAGGCTGCTCATGATGTAGAGTCCCTTTATGAAACTAGTAGAACTTTTTACCATTACTTTACGTGAACAAAATCGTTATATTATAATAAATAGTTATAATATAAAAACTACAACAATTTTAATCACAAAAATACTCTGGTCAACACATAATTAAAATTATTACCTATACTATTTTATTTTATCTTTAACTGTATAATGTATTGGCTTAAGCTGTAAAATTATGTATGTTTTTTGTGATAAATAAATAACCACTCAATTCGTTACAGGTACTATAATGAAAACACAGATGGTACCATTAGCAGCGAAAGTCAAAAACATACCGACACGAGTGTCAAAAGCGACACAAGAAATAGTCTTCTTGACAGAACTAAAACCACTATCTTATAGGAGCTTCTACATAAAGAAACGTTTGCGCCCAAAGCGTAGTGCAAAACAAGGTTCCTATGATTATTATCCAAGTATTAATCAGAATATTTGGAGCAACGACCCATCTAAAACTGACTATGAAAAGTACTTGACAACTGAATCGATTCCCGACCCCCCAGTTTACCTAGAAGATATACCAAACATATATGACAAAGATGTCAATTTTGATGTCTTAAAAACTAATGCTAATGATAAGGAGCATAAAATGTTAGATCTTGAAAAGATTCTCGATAATAGAAAGAAGATTTATAAAACTACGAACGATCATGAAACTAAAGACGGATCACATGATAACGATCAAAAGAATATTGATTTTGAAAAGATTCTAGTGGCAAACAGACAGAAGATTGGCAAAAATAACAATAATGATCCTGTTTTTGATCCTTTCAAAACTGGTCTAAGCGATAATGATCAAAAAATGCTTGAGCTAGAAAAGATTTTGGTGGAAAATAGTAAGAAAATCGATAATACGAATAATAAGGAACCTATATACGATATTTTAAAAGATATGCCGCATGATAACAAACATTTATTTGATTTTGAAAAGATTACTATTGATGATAAACAGAAAATTGATACTAAAATCACTAACGAACCAACTTATGATATTTTAAAAGATGGTCTTCGTGACAACAATAAAAAACTGCTTAACTTCGAAAAAATGACAGCAGACGATAGTAAGAAAATTGACAAAAGCAACAGTTTCGACATTCTAAAAGATGAGTTGCAAAATAATTACCAAAAAGTGCCAGATTATGAAAAGAATCCGTTTGACGATAGAAAGAAGACAGATAAGAGTAATAATGAGCCTAATCTTGATGTTTTAAAAGGCGGCCCACACGATAATGATAACCAAAAGATATTAGAACTAGAAAAGATATTGGTACATAATAGTAATAAGAAAGTAGATAGCAAAGGCAGTACTGAGCCGAGACCATTCAACTATCCTAGCATGTTCAGTAATGAAGAATTGAGGATGTTAGCTGATGAACCACATCATGCTGTTAAGGATGAAGATGAAATTATCATCGGTAATCAGGTAAGAATAATGTTATACGCCCTTTTTTGGATGTTGATTAAGTGTGTGTTTGACAGTTCTGTATCCTGTATCATTTCTATCTGATATTGTTTTTTTTGATATGGGGGTATGGGAAATGAGTAGATGGATCACCTGATGGTAAGCTATTGGCTGTCTATTAACACTTTCAACACCAGAAGAGCTAGAAGTAATTATTGCCGACCATTTGGTTTAGACAGCAGTTGGCTGTTGCGCAGAGAGTTCTTTTTTATGGCATAAACCGGAAAACGAGCAGACGGATCACCTGATGGCAAGCAATCGACATAGACACCTCAAACACCAGGCATTGCAAGTGCGTTGCCGGCCTATTAGGTGTTAGGAATTTAAGGGTTGTTGTAGAATCGGGGATTGGGAAGATTGTGGAGGGGTGTAATTGAGCCTCCGGTAACCTCACTCACACAACACAAGCGTTGTTTCACGTCAGTTTTCTGTGAGACGGATTCGTGCCTAAGCATGACTCTCCCACACTTCTTCGCTTTGATACAAAACTATTCATAAATCTAATTCTTCCTTTAATTGTTTCAGCACTTTAAACTAGAAGTGAACAGAGCAACAGGAATCATCAAGAAGATCATTTTCCCGGACAATTCAAGAACGAATTTCTCAATAAACATGTATTACTACATTGGTACTTGTGGGGACAACCACGACACTGCACATAGGGCTTCAGGTGCCTACATTTTTAGACCATCATCTAACGTACCAATAAAATTAGAAACTCTCAACACAGACATCATCAAAGGAGACATCGTTCAGGAAATCCGACTGGACTTAAGTCCTGCCGGTTATCTAGACGTAAAATTCTACGACAATCAAAATTACCTTGAAGTAGAATGGGTTGTTGGCCCAATACCTATACTAGATGATACAGGTAAAGAATACATTATCAAATATGAAACTCATATAGCAAATAAGGGAAAGTTTTACACAGATTCGAATGGTAGACAGATTCTTGAGAGGTGTCGTGATCATCGTCCGCAATGGAATGTGTCTTTGCAAGAACCTATACCAGGGAATTATTATCCAGTAGCTAATCAGATATATATAAAGAATAGTAGAGATTTCCGAATGTCTGTTTTAACTGATAGGTCTCAAGGCGGTAGTTCTATGATAGATGGAGAAATAGAGCTAATGCTACATAGGAGATTACTCTGCGACGATGCTTTTGGCGTCGGAGAAGCTTTAAATGAGACTGCTAAAGATAAAGGGCTTGTAGCTAGAGGAAAACATAGAGTGTACCTCGGTATCAGTAAAGATAATTTAAAGAAGCAAGTTGTTGAAATGCATCAGCCCCCTATTTTGCTATTCGCTGATGCTACTAATATAAAATACGATGATTGGTTCGCGATGCATAATGAGTTTTCCTGGCTAGAACGAGATTTGCCTAAAGGGATACATCTGTTAACTCTAGAACCATGGGATTCTCAACTTTTGATTCGGTTAGAGAATTATTACAACGACAAAAATGCGTCTGCAGAAGTTAATCTACAAGACTTGTTCAAGAATATTAGGATTTTGGCAATTGAAGAGATGCTTTTGGCTGGTCACAGGCCGGTGGAAGGTTATAAGAAATGGACTTGGAAGAAAGATGGGGGGAAAGAGAAGACTGATTCAGTCAAAGGAGGAAAGACTAATAATTTAATTGTGACTATTAAAGGCAAGGAAATTAAGACTTATTTAGCTGATTTCGAAATTAGGGAGCATTCGACACAGGTAAAAGCTACAAGCTTGGGCATGTTAGGTCGATATGAGGTAACCACAGTTGTATAAAACGATAGATTTTCTCCCCCCCTTCCCAATCTTACCAATCCCCGTTTCTCCGTTTAAATTCTGGAAACTATCATTTTCATTTTTTTTTCTTCTTCTCTAATAATATCTTCTGATTTATTTCGTTGCGGGATCCAAGACAGTCATTCATGTCCCTGGGACGTTGGACTTCAGTGTTCCGGTGTTTGCATGGTTGTATCTACTGTAGATCCTGGTGCACAGGAGTTGCAGTAGTTTGGAAGGTTGTTTAAAAAACCCATAAATTCCTAACACCCAAAAAGCCGGCAATGCACTTGTAACGCCTCTGGTGTTACCAGTGTCCATGGGCGGCGGCGATTGCTTACCATCAGGTGATACGTCAAAACATAATTTTAGACTACTTTGTTGGTCTAGTGGTAACAACTATCACAGCTTAACGAGGTCCTAATTTCGATTCCCGGGCTGTGAAACTGAGTTTTTCATTGTCGAAACGCTCAGTAATAGCACGGAGTCTGGGGTTTTAGTGTACTGGGAATATTCACCCCCCCCTATTACATGGGACTCATAACATAAGTGGTGAAAAGTGGGTGTTGTTTAAGGCACCTCTGCCTATCCCTTCAGGGTATTTGTCTCCATTTTATAATAAGTATATTATGACTGCCTCGTTGGCCGAGTGGTCGCAAGGGCGACTGCCGGACAAGGGGCTCGGGTTCAATTCCCGGATCGGGCAAAATATTACTGGGCTTTTTTCGGTTTTTCGAAAATTTCTCAGTAGTAACACGGAGTCTGGAATTGTGCCCGGTATATGGCAATAGTGTCACCCCCTATTACATGGGACTTATAACACAAATGGTGAAAAGTGGGTGTACATTGTATAGCGGCATTACGTGCCGTAATGTGGACCTCTGTTGTGTTTATAATAAGTAGTTTTTCGAAATAATTCTAATAATTATGTTTGTAGATTATTAATATTAAATGTATTATTTTTTTTGTAATCAAATGTTACATACAGAAAAAAAGAAAGAATGAAAAAACCAAATAAATTTTATGATTTTTTAAAAAATATTTGCTGTTTTATTTTGTTATCCTATTTTACATATTTAGTGTTGAGACTGCCTCGTTGGTTGAGTAGTCGCAAGTGCGACTGCCGGAAAAGAGGTCTCGGTTTCGATTCCCTGGTCAGTAATAAAAACCAAAAAGTCATGTTATATATTTATTATATACATAAGTACTAATAATATACTTATCTAAGACTGTACAAATTTTATTTACCCTTTAAAAAAAGAATTAAAAGCATATCGTCCTCGCACAGCTACATAACTTAGTATCAGTGGAAACGGTCACATACGTTTCACAGCTTAGCTATTACATCTTCGCAGCATAAGGCCGGGACTCCACCAAAGCGGAGACGAGACGAGCGGAGAGGAGATGTTTTTTAAACAACCAATAGAATTGAGTTATTGACACGTCTCCTCTCCGCTCAGCTTCAGTGGAGATCGCTGTGCGGAGATGTGTAATATTTGTATGTCGCGATGGAAGCGGAGATGTGAGCTGTGCGCGGACGACGCGCAGTGGAGACGAGAGATGTGAGCGGCGTGCAGTGAGCGATGTCACCCTCCCCCCTCTCGCCCGCTAGCAACCCGCAGAACCCCGCGCGCGCGCCGGCCTTTCGTGTCAGAATGCGTACTGAGCACTCAACGCCCCGCACCCGAGCTGAAAAACATCTCTTCTCGCACAGCACACAGCACACCGCACACATCTCTGCTTTGGTGGAGTCCCGGCCTAACTAAATAGCACATCTCTGATGCACCCTAAAGGTAAGCATCCACAGACCCGCATCGCACGCATTCCGTATGACGTCATCAGTACGCATCGCATGTAGGCATTGCCGATGATGCGGTCCGTACGATGCGGATCAGTGGACGCAGTTGTATGAGTTTCTATACAAGACAAACTAAAATCCATTGCGTGTGATACCGGCATGAGGACGCTTACCTTGAAGGAAATTTGCGTTAGGTAAGTTACATCTCTGCTTACTCAACATTTACCTTCGAACATAACTTACAACAAAGGTCCTTATTTGCTGCGGCATAAGACCTATACCCTCATCTAAATCAATATTCTGTCTATTCACCTCATATTCTTCATCTTTAGCAAATTCAAAACGAGTATAATTGCCATACACATCATTAAAATTCTTCACAAACCTATCCTTTTGCCAACGCATTGGATAATAGTCTTTTAACCACATGTTACCCGCTAACAAAGTCTCTTTCGCTTCAGTAATAACAAAATCTTTAAACAATTCTCTTAAAAACACTTTTTTATAACCATTCCTAGCTACATCAGCCTTTTCTAAATAATTTTCTAGCCTTAATAAGTATTTGTCATGCCATTTTTCAAGTGTCAAAATGTGTACACCGATTGGTAGTTTCAAATTCAATGCAGAATACTCATTTTTATTTTTATTCCAATTTGTTAAGCTTATGTTGAAATAAGATTCGTGAATAGACGCAAAGACTTTCGGTGTCAATTCTAATTCTTTTGCAAATTTCTTTTCAAATACTTTGTTTGGTCTGTAATCTGCTTTTGAGAGGTATAAATGTTGTTTACCTCTTACTATAATAGCTTGTCCTAGTTGAGTTTCGTTAAAATAAGTTTTCATTTTACTATCGTCAGTTAGAATGCGTCTATGTAAAAATAGATCGACATGACCGTCAATTAAAGAGGTCCCGCCCTGACATCTGTCGGTAAAAATTGACAGTCTGATGTTTCTTCTTTGGTCTTCAATGTAGATCTTTGATGTTACTGGGTAAACGTTTCCTGGAATAAATAGGTTACTGTTTTATTTATTTATTTAAAGTAAAATATTAGAACTATAAAGTAAAATATTATAACTGTAAGACTGCCTCGTAGGTCGAGCGGACGCAAGTGTGACTGCCGGACAAGTGCTCTCGGGTTCGATTCCCGGGTTGGGCTGGGCTATTTTTCGTTTTTCGATAATGTCTCGAAATGTGCCCGTTATATGGCTATAGGCTCACCACCTTACTTTAGGACTTACAACATAAATTATGAGTGATTTATTAGCTTCTGTCAATGGCTTCGCCCGCATTCCCGTGGGATAAGTAGTATCCTAGCTCCCGACTCGGCTTATACCCTGTCTGTATAGCTCACAGTCACCCTTTTTTTTAAGGGGGGAAAATCATCGAATGACTTCTCCCGCCTTGAGCGAGGCGAGTGGGAGTGTCAGACTCTTACTGACTAAAAACCATCCCGTTCCTACTCCTGCTTTTCGAGCCGGAGCTCCGGTAAGCCCGCTAGGTAGTCCGCAGCTCTGAATGGTACACCTAGCTCACTCTTATCTCGTCGCATTCCGCGCGCGCTTCATAGAGCCAACAGACGACCATAGATGGGGCCTAGTAGGGTTTATGCCTGATCCGGGGCTGCAGACTACCTAAAAGCAGCCGAAAAGCAGGAGTAGGATGGGTGGTTTTTAGTCAGTAAGAGTGACACTCCCTCTTGCATCGCCTGAGGCGTGAGAAGTCATTGAATGATTTTGCCACCTTAAAAAAAGTACCCAATTTTAAATATAAGTAATCGGTAATTATACTCACCAGCAACCGCAGAGCTACTATCTATAATCGTCGGTAAAAACGTAGGCCTTGCATCCCTAATCCTCTTCACAGTCTGCCGTCCATTAGAATCAGTATAGAAAACCCCTTTATTACTCAAATCCGTCACATATCTCACAAATACTTCTTTACCTAACCCATCAGCTTTAGGTATAGGGCCCACGATCCAATCTATTTCAATAGTAGGAAGACCTTTGTACAACCTTAGAGAAAGCCCAGCATAACTTGCAAAGCGAATTTGAATCTCCTGAACTACATCCGATTTTAGGATCTTAGAATCGTAAAGATCTGTTATTAGAATCGGTTGGGAGTCTATAGGCCGAAATATGTAGGCTCCGGGGGTCCGCTTTTTAGTGCCCATTTTATCCGGGTCATCTGATACGTAGTAACACATTTGTATTGCAAATGAAATGTTTACTCCATTTGATAGGATTATGTTTAGCGGTTGCTGATCCTTATCCACATTTATTTTGATGTACTGAAATAGAAATATGTATATTTTTAGTGTGGGAGAGCTATGCTTCGGCTCGATCGGATTGATACCACGGCCGAGCTGAAAATCGACGTGAAACAACGCTTGCGTTGTGTGAGTGAGGTTCTTGGAGGCCCAATTCCCACTCCTCAATTTTTCTAATCCCCGATTCCCCAACAACCCTTAAGTTCCTAACCCCCAAAAGGCCGGCAATGCACTTGTAACGCCTCTGGTGTTTCAAGTGTCCATGGGCGGCGGCGAATGCTTACCATCAGGTGATCCGTCTGCTCGTTTACCGGCCATGTGTATTCCATAAAAAAGTCGCTAAACCATTTTTTCTTTCTATCGCCGTATATTCAAGATGCTGTAGGTAACTACGATCCTCAAGTAAATCCAAATTTAGCATCGTGAGCTACTAAAACATGCTCGTCAGTTAAAGGTACGCGTCCACAACCCCGCATTGTACGCATCGGACAGATCGCACCAAACGGATGAATTTTTCAGACTGCGTCCACTGTATCAACAGCAATCGGATTGCCGATGTCACTTTTACTCGGATTTCTGTTATCGGCATTCCATATGACGTCATCGGATAGCATCGCATGTAGGCATTGCCGATGATGCGGTCCGTACGATGCGGATCAGTGGACGCAGTTGTATGAGTTTCTATACAAGACTAACTAAAATCCGTTGCGTGCGATGCGGATCTGTGGACGCTTTACTGAAAAGAGACAACTTAAGACATTTACTGCCGTACTCAGAGACATTTAATGATTACTTAAACTATTCCTTAGTAACGATTTTGTTCCGAAAACAATTGCTAAGGACTGAGTTAAGTAACCATTAAATGTTTCTGAGTACGGCGGTTAAATATTTAAAAAACAAACCTCGTTCTGAATAAAACTATCACTGGACTCCATACTATGGTACCCAGACTTCTCCATTCTTCGATAAAACTTTTCGAAATCGAAAAAGGGGGTCGTACTCTCAACTGGTAGGGGAGTTGTCTCATAATCGTAATACTCTATAGGTTCATCGGTAGTTTTAAAGAAGTTGAATGGTACAAATCGCCTGGTGGTCATAAATGGTTCGGTTTGTTCTTCTGTTGTAGAAGTGGATTCGGTGGTGGTAGTGGTAGCTTCGGTGGTGGTAGTCGTAGCTTCGGTGGTAGTAGTGGTAGCCTCGGTAGTGGGTACGGTGGTGGTAGATTTGGTGGTGGTGGTAGCGGTTGTAGTGGGTCTGGTTGTGGTGGGAAGCGGTTCTGTTGTAGTGCGTGTTACAGATATGGTTGATGATGTTGATGTCGTGAATCTGAAATGTATAATGTTAGTTTAAAACGTATGTTCTTATCTATAGTCTCAATGATATGTTGGTATAATGCGAGTTTTATGGGAATAGCTACCCTAGGTTCAAAGGGTTAAAGGTGCATTTGCAATGTTATGGTGCTGAAAAGAAGTATTTTTTTGGCTCCTCTCGCCCTGGTTGAGGCGAGAGGGAGTGTCAGACTCTTACTGACTAAATAGTAAGCGTAGGAGAGCCATGCTTCGGAACTGCATGGCTGGCCTGACCGGAGTGACACCACGGCCTCACAGAAAACCGACGTGAAACAACGCTTGCGTTGTATGAGTGAGGGCCCCAAATACTCCCCTTCCCAATCTTCCTAACCCCCAATTCCCCAACAACCCTTAACTTCCTAACCCCCAAAAAGCTAGCAACACCCTAGTAACGCTGGTGTTTCAGACACCCATGGGCGGCGGCGTTTGCTTACCATCAGGTGATCCGTCAGTTCGTTTATCGGCTATCTCTATCTATACCATAACAAAAACAGGTGTCTACCTGTGACTCCTCTTGGGTATCCATGGGCTTCACTCATTGCTTACCATCAGGTGACTCGTCTGCTCGTTTGCCACCTATTCCATAAAAAAACCCAAAAGGCCGACAACGCACTTGTAACTTCTGGTCCATGCACGGCGGCGATTGCTTACCATCAGGTAACTCGTCTGCTCGTTTGCCACCTATTCCATAAAAAACTTTCTACCTTTTCGACCCGGGGCGGGAAAAGCCAATAAAAACGCACTTGTAACGCCTAGTGTTTCAGGCACCCATGGGCGGCGGCGATTGCTTACCATCATGTAATACTCTCGTATACCGCCTTTACCATACCCAAAAAGAAAGCAAAACTCACGCAGTAGTAGTCCGCAATGGCACCCAACTACTAGTTGTCATTAAAACCTTTTTGGTTTCCGTACTAATTTCTTCCTCGGTCTCATTGGTGACTGATGCTTGTGTACCAACATAATCACTGTAGAATTCTAGATATTTAGCCCTGGCACTATTAGCTAGTGGCACTTTATAGTGCCCCTTTTCAGTAACATCTTCAAAGTACTCATACTCTGGTAAGTCGTCGAGCAAATATTTGTTCTCTCTTTTCAAAAAGCTTGTTTCTCTTGTAAACTCTTTTTTTGGTGTGTCGCTTTTATTGTTGTGGTTGAATATCCTTAAATGAAAAGATAAAGAAAGATTAAAAAAAAACCACACCACATGACAATCGGCGAGGCGTCACCGTTTTATGGTAGATATCCCACCCACTTGCACGAAGCGCCTCGCTCCAAGCTTCCTTGTACGAACTGCTAGGGAGTGGAACTCCTTGCCGGAGTCTGTGTTTCCTGATGGGTATAATCTGGGTGTCTTCAAGGCCCGAGTGAATAAGTTGCTTATGGGCAGACGTGCTCCATCGTAGGCCGCATCATCACTTACCATCAGGTGAAAAGATAATGTTTTTAAACTGACATGGTTACTGACACTAACATTAAAACTTAAGGGTATTACTACACTAATCGAGCGATCGTCGATCGATGGTGGAATAGATTAGTCGATGTCGATCGATAGTTTCTACTTCACCAGTCGATCGATAGCCGATAGATACTATTTGTCGATTGTGGAATGGATTAGTCGATGTCTATCGATAGTTTTTACTACACCAATCGATCGATAGCCGATAGATACTATCTGTCGATTGTGGAATGGATTGGTCGATGTCGGTCGATAGATTCCAGCCGGAATATAATAAATCTACCGACCATTGCCATCGACCGGCAGTCGATAGAGCAATTAAAGCTACCACAACAATCGATCAAAAAAATCCGCATCAAAATCCGTTGCGTATTTTTAAAGATTTAAGCATACAAAGGGACAGAGAAAGCGACTTTGTTTTATACTATGTAGTGTTATGTTGTATATACAGCGTGTAACAAAATACCCATATAAATATCAAGAAGCACTGAATAATATAGGTTGAATAGAATCTCTTACACAAAGTTTCAGCTTAAAATACGTTTAAAAAAATACTTGGTGTCGCATTGTTCTTGATTTTAAAACATCCTACAAACGTATCACAACACTACAGGGGTCAATCGCTAATGTTTCGTAAACATTTCTTCTGTAAATCTGATCGCCTAGTACCTATCTACCTAATTTTAATTCGCATGAAAAATAAAAATTAAAAAATATTGGAAAAATTCATAACTTCGTTTCGTGAAACCCTTCCCGTATCGTTTGTTATGTTATCTAGAAACCGTGCACTTGATATGTATACCCCCTTTTTGTTACACCGTGTATATGATACTTTATTATAAATACCTTTTTAATACTGATCGTCTTGTCCTTGTCCGGAGTTGGATTCGCTCAATAAAATACGATCTGAAGCCTAGAGGGGGTATCTTGTCTGCTATGAAAACTAGTTCGTCTTCTGTGAGGAAGTCTCCTCGGTCCGGGAGTGACATTACTAATTCATGGATGGTTATCAGGGAGTGATTTTGTTGAACACCTGTAAATAGGTTTAAAAACTTTAGTAACAGAGTAAGAGCCCAGCCCTGCCAGACATTACTTCTTTTCTGAAAGACAAAACATGGGATACCGAGTAGCTTTTATATATAGTAAAGTTCAATATATTTTTTAAGACCTTTAAAGCGTCTGGCAGAAAGTGTCTGGCAGTGCGGATATTATTTTCTAATTTATGTTTTATAAAGCATATATAAAAATCAGCCATTAGAATTTAAGTTAAGTTAGTCTTATTTTTACTAAACTTTTTCACCTGTAAATCGGCCGTTTATCCAACTTAGCTGGTACGCAGGCATTCAAGGTACATATAAAAGCTACTCGGTATCCTAAGTTTTGTCTTTCAGAAAATAAGTGATGTCTGGCAGGGCTGGGCTCTTGGTCCATAAGATTAACGCCCGAGTACTGAAACGCTACTCAATTTTAAGTTGTACTTAAATATCGTGCTATCTCTGTCATTTTATAAAGAATTGATAGTGACAGAACTAGTTTTGAGAGCGTCTTAAAATTGAGTAGCGTTTGTGTATTCGGACATAAGGGTACTAACAATACAATAGATTTTTAGTTTTAATTCCGCTTATATATGTATTTTTTAACATAAGGTGTGCAGCATATCATATATTGGCACGGTGGCTGGGTGACCGGCTGTCACGCAACGTGTAGCGCGATCGATTCCTCCAACAACTCTCTGTGTGATCCACAAATTGTATGTTTGTAAACGCACCCATGACATAGGAGAAAATTCTAATGTGGACAAGGGGTCTCGGGTCCGATTCACGGATCGGGCAAAGTATTACTGGCCTATTTTCGGTTTTTCGAAAATTTCTCAGTAGTAGCACGGAGTCTGGAATTGTGTCCAGTATATGGCAATAGACTCTCTCCCTATTACATGGGACTTATAACACAAATGGTGACAAGTGAGTGTACCTTGTATAACAGCATTACTAACCGTAACGTGCACCTTTGCCTACCCCTTCGGGGGATAAAAGGTGTGACTTTACGGTACCTTTTGGATCATATACTTTATAGATTCCTCGGGCCACTGGTAGTCTGATAGGCAGAGTGACTGCCCAGGCTAATGGATTATATACCACAATCTGAAACCAATACAAAAGTAGTGTAGAGATTGTCCAGTCAACTGATGGTAGCGTGGACTGTCCAGGCGATACGTACTTAGGTATCGACATGAGCTAATGGTAACATGTAAACAGTGACTCGTGTAGTGTAGAGATTGTCCAGTCAACTGATGGTAGCGTGGACTGTCCAGGCGATACGTACTTAGGTATCGTCATGAGCTAATGGTAACATGTAAACAGTGACTCGTGTAGTGTCTCTACACTACACTACACGAGTCACTGTTTGTTCAGTCAACTGATGGTAGTGAGGATTGATTATTTTGATATACTTACGAAAAATCTGTTTCCTTCAAGGGTCCAACATGAAGATATATTAAAGTGGCAGGCGTAATATATCATTTTGCTGGATGAATTGCGTAAAATACTGAAAAATTAAAATAAAAACATAGATTATAAGAGTGGGAGAAGTCAAAGTCAAATCATTTATTTCAATTAAACCATATACTTAAAAGTAATTCTGAAACGACAATAATGAAAGAAATAAACAATAGTCTGTCGGTCTAGGAGGTATCAGAAGCTAGGAACTCGTTTCAAAGTGTAACTTCGAATGGAGTAATAAATAGGTTACTCTTTTTCAATCAGATTCATAACACAATACTTTGTTACATTGTTTTACATTGTTCTCACATAGTTGAAAAAATCGAAACAATGTAACCAAGTATTGTATTGTGAACCTGATTGAAAAAGAGTAACCTATGGAGTTTCTTGCTCGTTCTTCTCCATAGGAATCTACACTTTAGAACGAGTAAATAGAGCAACTAGAGGACTGACCGACAGACAGACAATTTTAATATATTTGCTTTGATGTTCTAAAGTGCCTTCCTGCTCTATTTGAAATATTTTTTTTCACTTTTAACTATTGTAAACGAGCGAAATAACGTATTACTTACTTAAAAGCCGGTCTGAACATCTGCATAGATATCTCTCTGGCTAGATACGCCTTCTTCGCGTAGTAATCGGCGACAATCGGACGCATCGCTCCTGTGATCACCGTGTGATCCTGTAGAACCCCTGAAAGATGAATTATTTCATCACTAGTTAGTCAGCGGCTTCACCCGCGTTCCCGTGCCGTGGCATAAAAATAGTCTCTTTTTAATTATTATGTTATCGGCTTGCTCACGTAACTGTTTGACGAGGAACTCGACTAGTTTCAAGCCATGCTAGAGGCTCATATTCATGAGCAGCATTCCGCGACACACGACGCGGCGACTGTCGCTGCTACTGTAGGAGCGCGATAATCGCTGTATCAACTAGTCGAGTTCCTCGTCAAACAGTTACGTGAGCAAGCCAATAACATAATTGAAAGAATACTATTTTTTATGCCATAATAATAAAACGGTGAAGGAAAACATCGAGAGGAAATCTGGGCTTATAATTTCTAATTATAAGTTTGAAATCGCCAACCCGCATTGAGCAAGCGTGGTGATTAATGCTCAAACCTTCTCCGTGTGAGAAGAGGGCTTTGGTCAGCAGTGGACACTTATAGGCTTGACTGCTCGGTTGGTGCGGTGGCTGGGCAACTGGCTGCCTTGCAACGTGTAGCGGGTTCGATTCCCGCACGGAGCAACTCTTTGTGTGATCCACAGATTGTTGTTCCGGGTCTGGGTGTCATGTGTATGTGAACTTGTATGTTTGTAAACGCACCCACGACACAGGAGAAAATCCTAGTGTGGCTATAGGCTGTTGATGTTGATGTCTTACCTGAAATCCACATGATTTCTTCAAATTTCTTGTCGTTGTTGCCAAGTTGAGCAAAGATCTGTAGTTGTTTTGCTATCTGTGGGCAAAATTTATTTTATTTGACTACGGCTTTTGCTACGGCGTAGTAGACCAGGTTACGGCTTTCACTACGGTGTCGTAGATCTAGCTACGGCTTTCGCTACGGCGTAGTAGATTTGGCTACGGCTTTCGCTACGGCGTAGTAGATTTGGCTACGGCTTGAGCTACGGCGTTGTAGTCCCGGCTACGGTCTTCGCTACGGCGTAGTAGACATGGCTACGACTTTCGCTACGGTGTAGTAGACTGGCTACGGTTTTCACTACGGCGTAGTAGAACTGGCTACGGCCGTAGCTACGGCGTAGTAAAAATATTGACCAAAGGGCTAGACTAACCTAGAAGCTTACTCTTGTTTGTTTCTTGTTCTCAACATTAATATTGTGTCGTACTCTTGAGTTGCAATACTAGCGCCCATTGCATCCGTATCACGTGGTTATTGAATGAAATAAACGGTATTGGCAACGGCGATTGCTTACCATCAGGTGATACGTCTGCTCGATTACCGGAGTGTTACATAAAACAAATACCCCGTCATCATCCCTATTGCATTGACATTGAGATTGGTTTCAAGAACGAGAGAGATATGCCAAAGAGAAGTAACACAATTTTATTATAACTTTCGTGAGGCATACTAAATTAATTATTGTGTTATCGGCTTACTCACGTAACTGTTTGACGAGAAACTCGACTAGTTTCAAGCCATGCTAGAGGGTGCGATGGAATGCTGCTCATGAATATGAGCCTTTAGCATGGCTCAAAACTAGTCGAGTTCCTCGTCAAACAGTTACGTGAGTAAGCCGATAACATAATAATTAATTGAGATGTAACATATATACTAATATTATAAAGAGGTAAACTTTGTATGTGGGGGTAATCTCTGGAACTAATGATCCATTCCATTTTTATCACTGGTAGAAAGCTATGATAAAGCTATAAATTATTTTTATAATATATACATATATAGAAATTTTCCGCGGACGAAGTCACGAGCAGAAGCTAGTATAATATATACCTGTACATATAAGTGTGTCTCCCTCGCAAGGTACTTGATGACAGGGCGTGAGGTATACATGCCAGTCGCATGCGTATGTCTGTCCACGCCTAAGGGAATGAAATCATCCTGTTTCGTCGACAAATTCGGCCTGAAATCACGTAAAATATATAGAATAGAATCAACCGTTATACAACGTATAACAAAATACCCATATACATCAAGAAGCGCTGATGAATACAGGTTGAATAGAATCTCTACACAAAGTTTCAGCTTAAAATACGTTTAAAACAAAATTAGTACCAAATACTTGGTGTCGCATGGTTCTTGATTTTAAATCGTACAAACATGTCGCAACACTACAGGGGTCACTCGCTAATATTACGAAACATTTCTTGTGTCAATTTGATCGCCTAGTACCTATCTACCTAATTTTGAAAAACGCGGCGGCGCGATTTGAAAAATTCATAACTTGGTACAAAGAAAACATGAGTTTAAAAAACCCTTCCCGTATCGTTTGTTATGTTATCTATAAGCCGTGCAATTGATATGTACACCCCCTTTTTGTTACACGTTGTATATTATTTATTCGAAGTAAATTATTATGATTACACATTATTTACAACTAAAAAAAACCTATAAAGGAATAAAAACTAACTTAAAACTAAAATAAAGAAAAAATAAAAATTCTCTTCTATAGGCGTCGAAGTACTCGTCCGCATCGCTGTCACTGGGGAACGTTCAGACGTTACTTTGCGGAAATCCATGCTGCACTAACAATACAATTTTTAGTTTTAATTCCGCTTATACATGTATTTTCTAACATGCGGCGTGCAGCACCGAATTCCGCGAAAAGGCCCGGTAACGCACTTGTAACGCCTCTGGTGTTTCTGGTGTTGTTGGGCGGCGGCGATTGCTTACCATAAAAAAGTAGTAGGCGGCGCTCTGTAGTGTCTGTATACAATCAGATGTATGAATGTGATGGAAGCTAAAGAAGTATGTAAGGAGCGTAGTAGGTGGCGCTCTGTAGTTTCTGTATACCATCAGATGTATGAATGTGGTGGAAGCTAAAGAAGTATGTTAGGAGCGTAGTAGGTGGCGCTCTGTAGTTTCTGTATACCATCAGATGTATTAATGTGATGGATGCTAAAGAAGTATGTAAGGAGCGTAGTAGGTGGCGCTCTGTAGTTTCTGTATACCATCGGATGTATGAATGTGATGGAAGCTAAAGAAGTATGTAAGGAGCGTATTAGGTGGCGCTCTGTAGTTTCTGTATACCATCAGATGTATGAATGTGGTGGAAGCTAAAGAAGTATGTAAGGAGCGTAGTAGGTGGCGCTCTGTAGTTTCTGTATACCATCAGATGTATGAATGTGGTGGAAGCTAATGAAGTATGTAAGGAGCGTAGTAGGTGGCGCTCTGTAGTTTCTGTATACCATCAGATGTATGAATGTGGTGGAAGCTAAAGAAGTATGTAAGGAGCGTAGTAGGTGGCGCTCTGTAGTTTCTGTATACCATCAGATGTATGAATGTGGTGGAAGCTAAAGAAGTATGTAAGAAGCGTAAAAGGTGGCGCTCTGTAGTTTCTGTATGCCATCCTATGTATGAATGTGGTGGAAGCTAAAGAAGTATGTAAGGAGCGTAGTAGGCGGCGCTCTGTAGTTTCTGTATACCATCAGATGTATAAATGTGATTTAAGCTAAAGAAGTATGTAAGGAGCGTAGTAGGCGGCGCTCTGTAGTTTCTGTATACCATCAGATGTATGAATGTGGTGGAAGCTAAAGAAGTATCTAAAGAGCGTAGTGGGTGGCGCTCTGTAGTTTCTGTATACCATCAGATGTATGAATGTGAGGCAAGCTAAAGAAGTATGTAAGAGCGTAGTAGGTGGCGCTCTGTAGTTTCTGTATACCATCAGATGTATGAATGTGGTGGAAGCTAAAGAAGTATGTAAGGAGCGTAGTAGGCGGCGCTCTGTAGTTTCTGTATACCATTAGATGTATGAATGTGATGGAAGCTAAAGAAGTATGTAAGGAGCGTAGTAGGTGGCGCTCTGTAGTTTCTGTATACCATTAGATGTATGAATGTGATGGAAGCTAAAGAAGTATGTAAGGAGCGTAGTAGGCGGCGCTCTGTAGTTTCTGTATACCATCAGATGTATGAATGTGATGGAAGCTAAAGAAGTATGTAAGGAGCGTAGTAGGTGGCGCTCTGTAGTTTCTGTATACCATCAGATGTATGAATGTGATGGAAGCTAAATGCTTCATTGACTTACATAGCCTCGTGGACTGCCTTCACGTAACACGCTGGGGTAGAATAAAACAGATAAACCTTTCCATGCTTATTGTTCCCTTGTCTCGAGTTTACACTCCTGGAAAATAAATGTTTTAGGATTTAAATACACATCATAAATATTTTGGACTATCTTCTGCCAGCGATAAAAAGTATCCGTATCATCTTTATATATATAATTCTTCTGTAAGTGTGTATGTCACTGAACTTCTCTTAAACGAGTGGACCGATTTTGATGAATTTTTTTGTGTGTGTTCAAGGGGATCTGAGAATGGTTTAGATTCATTTTTATTTATTTTTTAATTTATTAGTAGTTGATTTTGGAATGTTTTACATTGAATCCGACAAATTTTCAAATTAAAGACTTGTAGACAGAACAACGTCTGTCGGGTCCGCTAGTATCAGTATATAAATTGCACTACGTTTGCCTAGACGTGGTCTCCACTCTAGAACACGTTTACCCGTGCGAGGCAGTTAAATAACATTAAATGAACTTTTAAACTGACATGGTCACTAACACTAGTATTAGACTATTATTAGAACTTATGACGGGATATTTACCATGTTTATTCACTTCGGTAGACCGATTTGTGTACTCATAAACATCCACCCGCATTTACTCCAGTTCATCCGTGATTATGGTGCTTGCAACAATGCCGAAATATCGGAATCTTATCGAAGTGAATAAACAAATACTAGAATTAAAAGTGTGGGAGAGCCATGCTTCGGCACGAATGGGCCGGCTCGACCGGAGTGATACCACGGCCTCACAGAAAACCGACGTGAAACAACGCTTGCGTTGTGTTTCGTTGTGTGAGTGAGGTTACCGGAGGCCCAATTCTCCCCTTCCCAATCCTCGATTCCACAACAACCCTTAAATTCCTAACTCCCAAAAAGCCGGTAACGCACTTGTAAAGCCTCTGGTGTTTCAAGTGTCTATGGGCGGCGGCGATTGCTTACCATCAGGTAATATGTTTCGTCACAACGTTTCATAAAAAAAAAATGGTAAATATATGTATATCCCGTCTCAACTTCTAATACTAGAATTAAATGAACTCTTACCCAATCAATTTATCGATGTTAGCGAACCAGATCTCCGCGTCGTAGTAGGCCAGCTTCTGCCCCATCATGATCATCACGTGGCGCGTCGTGTAGTACGGACTCTGGCGCTCGTGGACCTGCTGCAGGAACTCCCTCACCTGGACAGGAGGAGACAGCAGATCAGTACCCTTAGTATGAGTTTACTTTGACTGCACGGTTGGTTCGGTGGCTGGGCAACTGGCTGCCGTGCAACGGGTAGCGGGTTCGATTACCGCACGGAGCAACTCTTTGTGTGTTCCACAAATTGTTGTTTCGGGTTTGGGTGTCATGTGTATGTGAACTTGTATGTTTGTAAATGCACCCACGACACAGGAGAAAATCCTAATCCTAATTAAAGTTATCGAAATGAGAGTGCTCAAATAACCAACCAATCAGAGTGCCGATCGCGCTCTCGTCTCGATTACTTTAAACTTAAAGCAAACTCGTACTAAAGGTACAGGGGACCTACTCCGGTTCTCGAATGTGAAGTTTTTTTCTTTAATCTTCGGCCGTAGGTTTTATTGATTTACTAATAGAATTACTTGAGATAACGTTTTATTTTATTTCATATGAAAATCTATTTATTTATCTTCATTACATTCGTTAACTTTTGTTCACGAAAGTTTAGAATTGTAGTATGCATTCTGCGAATTTTTTTCGTTCGTTCGTTGAATTAGAGTAGGCCCCCTGACAATAAAATAAATAAATAAACACTACACACACACACACACACTATTAAGTTTGTATTAAGTCCTAGGCTGTGTCCTAGGTTAAGTAAATGTAGTCTAGGATAAGTTAGCCAAAATTTGCAACGCCTGAAAAAGGCAGTTAAGATGTACCTAACATTTAAATGAAGACCTGTAATACCTACCTTAACGTGCAAATAAATATTCTGAGTTCGAGTTTGAGTTTAATATGTTTATCCCCGAAGGGGTAGGCATAGGTGCATATTACGCTACTTAATGCCGCTATACAATGTACACACAATTTTCAACATTTGTGTTAAAAGTCCCATGTAATAGGGGGTGAGCCTATTGCCATATTTTTTTTATCTTTATATTTTTTTTGAGGGGTTTTTGTTCAACAAGGATATGTCAATATTGCAATATACTGGGCGCAATTCCCGACTCCGTGTTACCACTGAGAAATTTTCGAAAAACCGAAAAAAACCCTGTAATACTTTACCCGACCCGGGAATCGACCCCGAGACCCCTTGCCTGGCAGTTGCACTTGCAACCACTCGGCCAACGAGGCAGTTATTTTATCTTGAACGTTTTTACTACAAACCTCACGAAGCCAGAGACCTTTCCAACGAATGCAAAACCGTGGAAATCGGTTCGTGCGTTCTGGAGTTATAGCGACAGGAAGGAAAACCCGACTTATTTTTATATTATACTAGCAAACTCAACGAACTCCGTTTCGCCCTGTTTTCCTGCTATTCTCTTGAATTATTCCCAAATTTTCTTCGCTATAAACCTCACAGAGTCCGAGACCTTTCCAACGAATGCAAAACCGTGGAAATCGGTTCGTGCGTTCTGGAGTTATAGCGTCAGGAAGGAAAACCCGACTTATTTTTATATTATAGATTAGTTTCTGTCAATGGCTTCGCCCATGTTCCCGTGGGATAAAAAGTATCTTATCACCCAAATAAGTGGGCAGTAAGAGGGTTGGAACGCAAACTTATCAACGCAAAAAAAAAACTAGCCCTTACCCTGTTTGGATGTATCAATGCAAAAATTATATCGCGAGTGACAAAAGGAGGTCACAGCTGCTACTGCCGTGGGGTTGAGGATCCATGAACCTCTTGATTTCATCTTTCACTGTCTACACTTCTGTTCTTTATTTCAGAGGGGACTAGGACTTAGGTCGGCTCCTAGTAAACCGATTTACGGTGTAGCAACGGACCTCCCGACATTCCCTCTTGACATTGGCTCCTCTATAAACCGGGCGAGAAAACTTCGCTTGCGTGATGCAGGCATTGTAACTTTGGGACGAATTTTCTCGTAAACTGTCATACTTTTTTTCAACATTATAGTTTTAAATGAAAGCTGATTTTTTGTAGTATTTTTCGGTATTATTTAAACATTGAATCACATCGTAGTTTAATTATTATTCCAGTTTAAAATAAAAGAAACGTACCACCAAATGTCCTTACGTATTTTCCCGTGTGTGGGAAAAGGCGAGGAGATTGCCCTCAACAGTAATTTAGCACGATCTGATTGGATCCTAGAACTGGCGGCCATCTTGCAAATGCCTTTATGGCATTTCAAACTCTATCGTTTAGTAATAAAGTCGAGATTGTATTGGAGTAATGTTCGTAGTTCTGCTGACTGTACTTGTAGCGCGGGTTGCATTGAGGGGGACACCGGGACACAACTGCAGTATATCTGTCTCTTTCTCTCTTACTGAACACACGTGTGTTAGAGCGAGAGAGCTGACGTATAAAAAAATATTTTTAATATTTTTGCAATTTTCAAAACATGTCAGAAACATTTTAGATACTGAACAAAATGTCAAATGTTTACATTATTCTAAAATGGTTAAAGTATAGAATGGAGATGGTCACCCATCTATATACTAACCTTGGCAAGTGTTGCTTTACTTATTTAAGTATATTTCTGTAGCCATCCGCGAGAGGGCGTAAGACTTATCGCTCTCTGATAAATACGAACCTTTTATACTGCGATTTCCAACCGAATGTTTTAAAATAATCACAATCCCACAAGGAACTGTCATCTTCAACAGCCTTTAAGTGGCCACTGCTGACCAAAGGCTTCTTCTCACACGGAGAAGGTTTGAGCATTAATCACCACGCTTGCTCAATGCGGGTTGGCGATTTCAAACTTATAATTAGTAATTATAAGCTCAAGTTTCCTCACGATGTTTTCCTTCACCGTTTGTCAGTGGTGTCTAAATAATCTTAGAAAGTACATGTAACTCGGAAAAAGTTACATTGGTACTTGCCGTTGGTAGGTTTTGATACCGCACCCTCGTGCATGAGAAGCGCGGGCGTCTGAAACCTCGCCAACCATGACACGACAGTACATTATTATTTTATTTTATGGTATAAGCCAATAAACGAGCGGACGGAGTACCTGATGGTTAGCAATCGCCGCCGCCCATGGACACCCGAAACATTAAAGGCGTGATAACAATTTAAGAGTTGTTGAGGAATCACAACTTGGGATGATTGGAAAGGGGGTTATTAGGCCTCCAGCAATCTCACTCATACAACGAAACACAACGCAAGCGTTGTTTCATGTCGGCTTTCTGATCGGCCGTGGTGTAACTCCGGTCGAACCGGCACAGCAGTACTGAAGCATGGCGACCCCACACTTATTCATTTGCCAGATTGACAAAAAGGTCAAATTTGTTAGAGCCGTGGACCTCGTTAGAAGTCGATCTGAGTACTTTCTTAAAATTTATGTTTGGTCTCTATTGTCGGCATATAGTAAGTACTGCACTTGATATTATTCAGAGACACAGTCTAGGACTTAGGTCGGCTCCTAGTAAACCGATTTACGGAGTAGCAAACGGACCTCACAACATTCCCTCTTGACATTGGCTCCTCTATAAACCGGACGCGAGAACTTCGCTTGCGTGATGCAGGAATTGTAAGTTCCGGATGATTTTTCTCGTAAGATATTTTATTTTTGGTGTAACGTTATAGTTACAAATGAAAGATAATTTTTTGAAGTAATTTTCAGCGTTATTAATTAATTGTATTACCTTTTGATTTAAAGAATTATCCGCTTTTATATAAAACGAAAGTGCAACAATAAAAGAAGATTGTGTTTAACGCCATCTGTTGATTTTCGTTTGAATTATCTTCTCCATGTGTCAGTAAATGTCGTCACACAGTCAAAGTTTTAATTGCCAAGTTATAGAGACAGGTCTGTACCTCTCTGAATTCTATTCGAGGCGAGCGGGAATCGTACCCGCTACACGTTGATTATAAATTTACTCATGTAAAAATGATATCGCGAGTGACAAAAGGAGGTCACAGCTGCTACTGCCGTGGGGTTGAGGATCCATGAACCTCTTGATTTCATCTTTCACTGTCTACACTTCTGTTCTTTATTTCAGAGGGGACTAGGACTTAGGTCGGCTCCTAGAAAACCGATTTACGGTGTAGCAACGGACCTCCCGACATTCCCTCTTGACATTGGCTCCTCTATAAACCGGGCGAGAAAACTTCGCTTGCGTGATGTAGGCATTGTAACTTTGAAACGAATTTTTGCGTAAACTATTATACTTTTGTTTTAACATTATAGTTTTAAATGAAAGCTTATTTTTTGTAGTATTTTTCAGTATTATTTATGTATTGAATCACATCGTAGTTTAATGATTATTCCAGTTTATAATAAAAGAAACGTACCACCAAATGTCCTTACGTATTTTCCCGTGTGTGGGAAAAGGCGAGGAGATTGCCCTCAACAGTAATTTAGCTCGATCTGATTGGATCCTAGAACTGGCGGCCATCTTGCAAATGTCTTTATGGCACTTCAAACTGTATCGTTTAGTAATAAAGTCGAGATTGTATTGAAGTAACGTTTGTCGATGTGCTGACGTCTGCACATGGAGTATAGACATAAGGAGTAGTCTCTGTGAATGAAACATTGTCCGTTACAATGTGTTGCATAGAGGGCGCCACAGTGACTAAATATATGTGCTGAGTGTACTTGTAGCGCGGGTTGCATTGAGAGGGACACAACTGCAGTATATCTGTCTCTTTCTCTCTTATTGAACACACGTGTGTTAGAGCGAGTAGGCTAACGTACAAAAAATCTTTATTTAGTCTCTTAAATTTACACAACTCAAGTGCTCAAAACAGCCCCTGTAAGTGGTTAATAACACTTGTGTTGGGGTTGTCTCGCTCCTCCCCAGTTTTGATACAGTATCGAGACATTAAAAAATTTAAATTATGATTACTACAAATTACATGCATAACTATAACATTGCAATCAATAGTTATTATAATAATCAAATTAGAATAAAAGAATAAAACAAAATATACAAATTTAAAATCAACATTACAAATAATCAAATTAAAAATTCAAATTAAATAATATACAATTATACAATTAAAATAAATGAAATCAATAATAAAGAAAAAATAAGCTTATTAGCAATCAAAGATATCATAAAAATAGATCAGAAATTAAAGTTACAATAAAGAATTCGTTTTACAATATTAGTGACTATGTGTGTGACTATGTGTGTGAGGGTTCGTGAGTGGCAGTGGAGGTGTGTGTGTGTATGGGATGTGTGTGCGTGTATGGGATGTGTGTGTGTATGGGATGTGTGTGTGTATGGGATGTGTGTGTGTGTGTGTGTGTGTGTGTGTTCACAGTAGTGCCAGGACAACATGATGACTAAGAGTGACGACAATCAAGTAACTCTAGCCAATATCTGTTCAGTTTCGTCATAAGTAAGGGTAAGCAGCCACTCGGTCATTATTGATTTGCACTTATGCGAGACCTGGTGGTGAAAAAGTAGCTTTGCGTTGATTTTGTTATATATGTAGGCTGACTGGCATACATACTGACGCCTCGCAAAAACCGTATGTACCCCTGAGGAGATAGCCACAATGTCGTTTCGCCTTCTAGATTGTCTTTCCAGGTTGGCAGGAATACGCTTATGTAGGTAGAGTATGAGGTTCAAAAGGTACAGTTTCCTTACTGATAATAGGCCACTCATCCTGTACAAATCAGTTGTGGGAAATCTGAACGGCCTGAAATAGATAACCTTCAGAAGCGACCTTTGGGCTCTTTCTAATTCTAAAAATTTGGCCTTGGTAGCTCCTCCCCAGACTGGCAGGCAGTATGTGATTACTGATTGCGCAAGTGCCCTATATATATTACTGAGTAGCGTCGGAGGCATCACATACCGTAGACTTTTAAAGAGCCATATAAATTTCCGAACTCGCGACGTTATAATCTCGACATGAGAATGCCACGTTAGACACCCATCAACTAATACACCCAGGTATTTTGTAGACGGCACTTGTTTAATGGGGTTACAGTCACAGTTCCGCTCCAAGCTATTTGCACAAGTATGGATACGGATTTTAAAGTCTGATCCTGGCTTAGACCTAGCACTGGGTGAGAAACAGATATAATTTGTCTTAGCAATATTAAGGGTCAGTAGATTAGCTTTTAGCCACCTATCCACAACAACCAAACCTCGTTCAGCTTTAGCACGAACCTCGTCCCAAGTACCACCAATATAAACAATAGCCGTATCATCAGCATATGAGAAAATTTTTCCTCCACTGTTACGCAGCTCACACAGTTCATTAATATACACCAGAAACAGCAAGGGGCCGAGAACCGAGCCCTGCGGAACACCGAAAACTACCTCCTCCTCATTGCTACACAAATCGCCCACCCTAACCTGTTGTTTCCTACCCTGGAGATAACTTTCGAAAAGCGAAAGTGCTTTACCTCTGACTCCAATAGCCTCAAGCCTCCGCACAAGGATGGGAACAGATACAGTATCAAATGCTTTTTTTAAGTCTAAAAACACCGCGACGCATTTATGTCCTTTGTCCACCCTATCTGCAATTTCAGACGTTAGTGCTATTATCGCATCCTGAGTTGAGCGACCCTGTCTAAAGCCGTACTGAGATTCTGAAAGCAAGTTATATTTGTTCAAATAACCGACAAGCCTTTTATTTAAAAGTTTTTCAATTATTTTTGAAATTGCAGGTAAGACGGAGATTGGTCGATAATTATTGACATCATTCTTGTCCCCACCCTTGTGCACAGGCGTGACCATAGATCGTTTCAGGGTGTTACAAAATATGCCAGTTTCAAAACACAGGTTAGCTAACCTGCAGATAAGAGGAACCACTAAGTCTCTTGCCAGCTTGAGGAAACTCACGGATATGCCATCCCACCCCGTAGCACTTGACGAGTTAAGTGCCATGAGTGTGCCATCCACCTCTGCCGCATCCGTGTCAAGCAACACAAATGAGTTGGCTGAACAAGTCGCGACTGAGGGGACAAAAGCTGGTCCATGGTCTTGCCCAGTTAGAGTCATGATTTCATCCGCCAATGTCTTCCCAATGGACACAAAGAAGTGATTTACACGGTTTAGCGAGTTAAGTGGATTTGATGTAACTCTAAGTAAATATGTGCTAGATGTTTTGGGTTTTTTATAGTGTGTCAAGTCATTTATTTTTTGCCAAAGTAACTTGGGGTTTTTTACAGAAGATAGAATCTGATTACTGTGATATTGTCTTTTTAGTTTCCTTATAAGATTAGAGCAAAAAGTGCGGTAACGCTTATATGTTATACTCAACATAACATTAAAAGGGTCTCTCTTCGACTGTAATTGCAATCTGTTTCTAAATCTAATACATCTCAGAACTCCCGTGGAAATCCAGGGCTTTATGGTTCGCTTTGTGCTAGAGACTGGAATAACCCTGGTGTTTTGGAGAAGAGATGATCTAATCACATCTGTCATCGCGTCTGCTAAACCGTTTGGATCAGCATAACCATTGAGATAAGACGTATCCATGTCAAGAAGTTGCTTATAGGCATTTTCGAAATTGGTCACTGTTTTAGTTCTGACATAAGCCTTGGACTTATATGTATGGGATATGTTTAGGAGTACCATTTCATGATCAGTTACAGAAGTATTTAAAACTGCCACGAAAGCTGAGTTTTTAGCCTTATTTAGTTTTAAAAGCATGTGGTCCAAGCAGCTGCCACCCCTAGTGGGCAGGCAATGCCCAGGAAGGAAACCATGCACCGCCGCCATGTTTAGGTAGTTTAGTCTATTTGTTCGTGTTTGTGATGTTTCTGATGGTTTTCTTATTAAATTAATATTTATGTCTCCCGTGACAATAGTATCCCCATGCGATTCTAGTGACTGAAGGTGTTTATCCAGCGACGTAATGAAGTTATCTGCGGAAGATCTAGATGGGGACCGATAAATACCAATGATGGTGAAATTAGGTATTGCGATCTGTATAGCAGAGGCATGAGTCAACTCAATCTCCGCAGCCCGAGGGAAGTGGCAGCTTCTCACATAGGCGACTACTCCGTCATTTTGATTTAGATGTCCCGCAGTTTTAAATGAGGTATAGCCATTTAACTCTGGTATTTGTTTGTTGGCGTTTAATCTACACTCAGTCAACACCAAAACATCCACTTCAACTCCAATTTGAGACAATGTTATCTGAAGGTCGTCAAAGTTCCTGTATATACTTCTTACATTTTGAGTCAGGACGGTTAAGTTATGCTTAGTATGAAGTAAATAATCATTAAATTGCGCAATATCGAGCATAGCAGAATCGGCGATCTCAGCAGAATCCAATTCCTGCAAATTTCGTAAGTCACTATCCATGATCGATTAGAGTGAACATTGTTTGCATCAAAAGTATTAAGTCGAAGCACAATAATCGAGTGACGTCTGCCTTCGCATCAGCACACTTAAAATAACTAGACAATGCGCATTCATGATCGGCTATATAATACGAATGAGGGGTTATACTTTGCACCAAGTGAAGTAAATTTGTGTGTAAGCGTATTAAGTGAGTAAGTTGTATGTTATGTGTGTTATTAGTGGAATGGATCGTGTGAAAAGTAGTGTTTGAATATGTATGATACAGCCACACATGCTTACAGTTCTGATAGTTTGAAATAAATCTATACAGTTTAAGGGTTACTTTCAAGAGAAAACTATTAGAACGTAACAAAATCCCACGTACTGCGAGTAATCGACGAATACTAAAGATTAGTCATGCTTCTTGCATTAGATGTTGTACCTGGGCCTCACTTTTTATAACGATGTTGCGAGCATTTTCGTCTTTCTTGACCATAATACGACCAAAAGAAGTCCAGCAGAATTTGTATTGCTTAGTTTTAGCCAGATCTCTAGCCAAGAAGAATAGTCGGGCGTTCTTAGGAGTCAATTGTTCGGATATAAACACGGGGACCTCGGCGTCGCTCTTAATCCCGAGATGCTTTGCCTGTAGTTTACTCGTGTTTTTAATATTAAACGACTTAGCCTTTTTCAGTAAATTAGTTTTAAGGAGCGTGGAATTGAGTTCAACAACTACAGGCGTGTTCTTAATACCTTCTTTCTTACTAGGCAGGCGATGAATATCTCTGACGTCGCGTGAGTCAATCTCGATACTTAAGTGTCTTCCCAAATTCGTGACCATATTTATCAAGTCGTCGCTATTTTCTTGATGTTGCTTAGGGACGTTTTTTATTTCGATACAGGTTTTTCTGTTGCATCTATTCATATCCTCGATTCTTTCCTCCAGTAAGGCTATGTACTCGCGATCCTTTTTTCTCTGTGACTCTAGGGATTCTATTTTCTTTCGAAACTCGTCATTTTGCTTAGTTAGATGAGTGACCGCAGTTTCAATGTTGATGTTGGTTATCTGTATATCCTTAATTATCTTCATTTCATTTTGTTGAGTCAAAATAAACGAAGAAAACATTTCCTTGATTTCACTCCTAAATTTCGAAAACTCCTCTGGTAAATCCTCTTCCCTTAATCTCTTGTTTCGCGTAGATACAAAGTTAGGTGGAGTTGTGTCCATTGTTGCGCTGATATTTGTATCAGAGAGAGACTTGTCCATTTTTGTTCAAAGTGTATTAATTACTGAATGATTGTTGAGAGTCACGGGTGGTAGATTCCGATATTGCTATTATAATTTCTGCAGGCGTTACACGTTTACCACGGGGCTACTAGATCTCTGTACTTCCCGCAGTTTAATTGTGATGTTTTGCTTGCAATCAGTAATTTACCTTTGCTCTAAAACACTCTTATATTCCAAAAAGTAATACCGGTTGCGGGGTTTGAACTTGAGATCGCTAGATCGGTACTCCGGGCAGGCGTCTTATGTCGCTGGGCTATCAAGGCTTAAGTGTTAATGGCGAATTACACGTTCTGGTGCCAGTAGATTGAGGTGATGAAACGTATGTCAATTAATTAATTCGATGAGGGGTATAATCACATTTACACAGAGACAAAGGAGTTTATATCGATTACTTTAATAAAATGTTTAGAACGTTTTGGTTTATAACTTTTGTTAACGTTTATACACAGTTCTAGTTTTTTCACTGTTTTTTCTATGTTATGTAATACTCGTTTTGAATTAACTTTTGAAATGAATACTGCACTTTTGACAACTTTTTGCAACAAAATTTTTTTGGAAGCACAAAAAACACGTCCACTCAACTCCGTGTCCGGGGGGGGGCAATATGTGAGTGAGATTACCCGAGGCTCAATTCCTCCCTTCCCAATCTTCCCAATCCCCGTTTCCCCGTAGTATCACTCCAATCGAGCCGGCCCAGCAGTGGCGAGCCCACATTATTTGCCAGATTGACAAAAAGGTCAAATTTGCTAGAGCCGTGGGGGGGACCTCGTTAGAGGTCGATGTCCGTATTTCCTTCGAATTTATGTTTGGTCTCTATTGTCGGCATATAGTAAGTACTGCACTTGATATTATTAAGAGACACAGTCTAGGACTTAGGTCGGCTCCTAGTTAACCGATTTACGGTGTAGCAAACGGACCTCACAACATTCCCTCTTGACATTGAATCCTCTATAAACCGGACGCGAAAGCTTCGCTTGCGTGATGTAGGAATTGTAAGTTCCGGATGAATTTTCTCGTAAACTTTCATGTTTTTATGTTTACATTATATTTTTAAAAGAAAGCAATTTATGGGGTATTTTTCTATATTATTTATATATTGAATTGCCTTCCAATTCAAAGAATTATCCGTTTTAATATAAAACGAAAGTGCAACGATAAAACAAGATTGTGTTTAACGCCACCTGTTAGTTTTCGTTTGAATTATCTTCTCTATGTGTCAGTAAATGTCGTCACACAGTCGAAAGTTATAATTGCCAATATACTTCAGAAAGACCAGAGATAGGTCTGTACCTATCTGAGTTATATTCGTTTTAATTGTTTTATAAACTTTGATTACACGATTTAGAAGTGGCTTGGTAATGTTTAAACGATTGTAGATTGTGATTAACGCCATCTGTTAGTTTTCGTTTGAATTGTGTTGTATATGTGTCAGTAAATGTCGTCTCACAGAAAGTTATAGTTGCTAAAAGAGTGTAGAGAGACCGGAGTCTGTATCTAACCGTTCCTACAGTGTGTATTTAATTTATACTAATATTAAAAATTTGAAAGTGTGTGTGTGTGTGTCTCTTTATTTGTCCGTCTTGCACGACAATACGGACCGAGAGATGAGGTAGATGGCTAGTTTTTATTTTAATGTCCGTCTTGTAGATTATTTTAAAACATTACACACGTATTTTTTATTTTCTTACGGAAACAAATACTTTCGAAGATATATCGATTTGAAATATTGCATGACATCACTTCTAGGTACATTTTATAAGTAAAAATAACGTCTTTGGTCCACTCCTAAAGTTAGATTAGTTTTATCTAAGCATCGTTATCTTAAATGACATAATAAACACACAAATGATAAAAAGAGGGTGTACATTGTGCCTCTGCCTACCCCTTTGGGGATAAAAGACGTAACGTTGCCTGATGTAAATGAATAAATAAAAAAGAAACTAAATTAATGTCAGATTGACAAAAAGGTCAAATTTGGTACATCGTGGGAGTCAACAACCTCTTCTGAATTAAAGAGGCTGTTGACAACTGTTTCTCATCTCATTGGCATCACTATTGCTTGGTTGGTCTCTATTGTCGGCATATAGTAAGTACTGCACTTGATATTATTCAGAGACACAGTCTAGGACTTAGGTCGGCTCCTAGTAAACCGATTTACGGAGTAGCAAACGGACCTCACAATATTCCCTCTTGACATTGGCTTCTCTATAAACCGGGCGAGAAAACTTCGCTTGCGTGATGCAGGCATTGTAACTTTGGGACGAATTTTCTCGTAAACTATTATACTTTTGTTCCAACATTATAGTTTTAAATGAACGCTTATTTTTTGTAGTATTTTTCAGTATTATTTATATATTGAATCACATCGTAGTTTAATTATTATTCCAGTTTAAAATAAAAGAAACGTACCACCAAATGTCCTTACGTATTTTCTCGTGTGTGGGAAAAGGCAAGGAGATTGCCCTCAACAGTAATTTAGCTCGATCTGATTGGATCCTAGAACTGGCGGCCATCTTGCAAATATCTTTATGGCATTTCAAACTCTATCGTTCAGTAATAAAGTCGAGATTGTATTGAAGTAACGCTTGTCGATGTGCTGACGTCTGCACATGGAGTATAGACATAAGGAGTAGTCTCTGTGAATGAAACATTGTCCGTTACAATGTGTTGCATAGAGGGCGCCACAGTGACTAAATATATGTGCTGAGTGTACTTGTAGCGCGGGTTGCATTGAGAGGGACACAACTGCAGTATATCTGTCTCTTTCTCTCCTATTGAACACACGTGTGTTAGAGCGAGTAGACTGACGTACAAACATTGATTTTAAACTATCTTTGCAATTTTCAAAACATGTCAGAAATATTTTAGATACTGAATAAAATGTCAAATGTTTACATTATTCTAAAATGGTTAAAGTATAGAATGGAGATGGTCACCCATCTATATACTAACCTTGGCAAGTGTTGCTTTACTTATTTAAGTATATTTCTGTAGCCACCCGCGAGAGGGCGTAAGACTCATCGCTCTCTGATAAATCGGAACCTTTTATACTGCGATTTCCAACTCAATGTTTTAAAATAAACACAATCCCACAAGAAACTATCATCTTCAATAACCTATAAGTGGTTACTGCTGACCAAAGTCCTCTTCTCACACGGAGAAGTGACAAGTTACAAGTGCGTTGCCGTACTTTTGGTGGTTAGAATTTTAAGAGTTATTGGGGAATCGGGGATTGGGAAGGGGGGGTAATTGGGCCTCTAGTAACTTGATTGAACCTCTAGTAACAACGCAAGCGTTGTTTCATGTCGGTTTTCTTTGAGGCGGTATTACTCCGATTGAGCCGACCCATTCGTGCAGAAGCATGGCTCTCCCACACTTATTCATTTGCCAGATTGACAAAAAGGTCAAATTTGCTAGAGCCGTGGGGGCCTTCTAACGACCTCGTTAGAAGTCTGTCCGAGTGTTGTTTTAATTTGAGTGTTGATTTATGTTTGGTCTCTATTGTCGGCATATAGTAAGCACTGCACTTGATATTATTCAGAGACACAGTCTAGGACTTAGGTCGGCTCCTAGTTAACCGATTTACGGAGTAGCAAACGGACCTCACAACATTTCCTCTTGACATTGGATTCTCTATAAACCGGTCGTGTGAACTTCGCTTACGTGATGCATGCTCTATAACTTTGGAATGAATTTCCTCGTAAATGATTATATTTTCGTTATAATGTTATAGTTACAAATGAAAGGTTATTTTTTGTAGTATTTTACAGTATTATTAATTAATTGATAAACCTTTTAATTTAAAGAATTTTCCGCTTGAATAGACAACGAAAGTACAACAATAAAATAACATTGTGTTTAACGCCATCTGTTAGTTTTCGTTTGAACTATCTTGTCTATGTGTCAGTAAATGTCGTCACACAGTCCAAAGTTATATTTGCCAAGTAGTTCAGCAATACCAGACATAGGTTAATTATATTGGAAGGGAGTGTCAGACTCTTACTGACAAAAATGTTACTCGCTTGGCAGTCCGCAGCCTGACTTATTCAAATAACTAAACATTACATAGCCGTCCTTTTCATGAAGACAGTTTCTTAAACGTTGCTCCAAACTAGGAATTTATACTGTGCCGTGTTTACAAACTTACAAGTTCACATACACATTACACCCAGACCCGGAACAACAATTTGTGGATCACACAAAGTGTTGCTTCGTGCGGGAATCGTACCCGCTACACGTTGAATTTAAATTTACTCATGTAAAAATGATATCGCGAGTGACAAAAGGAGGTCACAGCTGCTACTGCCGTGGGGTTGAGGATCCATGAACCTCTTGATTTCATCTTTCACTGTCTACACTTCAGTTCTTTATGTCTGGGGACTAGGACTTAGGTCGGCTCCTAGTAAACCGATTTACGGTGTAGCAACGGACCTCCCGACATTCCCTCTTGATATTGGCTCCTCTATAAACCGGGCGAGAAAACTTCGCTTGCGTGATGCAGGCATTGTAACTTTGGGACGAATTTTCTCGTAAACTATTATACTTTTGTTTCAACATTATAGTTTTAAATGAAAGCTTATTTTTTGTAGTATTTTTCAGTATTATTTATATATTGAACCACATTGTAGTTTATTTATTATTCCAGTTTATAATAAAAGAAACGTACCACCAAATGTCCTTACGTATTTTCCCGTGTGTGGGAAAAGGCGAGGAGATTGCCCTCAACAGTAATTTAGCTCGATCTGATTGGATCCTAGAACTGGCGGCCATCTTGCAAATGTCTTTATGGCATTTCAAACTCTATCGTTTAGTAATAAAGTCGAGATTGTATGTAACGTATTGAAGTAACGTTTGTCGATGTGCTGACGTCTGCACTTGGAGTATAGACATAAGGAGTAGTATTCTATACACTGACTTTCCCAAGCGTTGCTTAACCTCATTAAGTTAGTTACTCAATCCACCCGCCAGAGGGCGTAGGAGATATTTGACAGTTTTAGTGTATGCAACAATAAGTTTCTTAGTTTAAATTCCAGATGACTAGTTGTTAAGCCTATTAAGTGGCCTCTGTTGACCAAAGGCCTCTTCTCGCACGGCCAAAATTTGAATATTAACCACCACGCGTACTCAATGCGGCTCGGCGATTTCAAACTTATAATTAAAAATTATAAGCCCAGGTTTCTTCAGGATATATGTGTTTACCTGAATTAAAGAAAAAACAAAAAAGTAAATAATAAAATACTATAAAATAATGACGTCTGCAGTTTTAAAATTGTACATATACATGAGAACATTGGTGCCCTCTATTTTGTTGTTTGACTTACAAAATGACACGTGTGTACTCTCTTATTAAGGATGTGACGCGGCGCGATTTCTAACCTCACCCATAAACATAACTTTTGTAAATAAATCTTTAAATGTTCATTCACCTTATGTCTTGTTTTTTAAACTTTCTTTGCAAAATCAATTAGATTTTGCAAAGAAAGTTTAGCTATGAAACACGATAATTAACATAAAAATATGTAGTACTATCTCTTGTCACTCGGAACTTTTTTTTATATTATCACGCCTTTTATTCCCGAAGGGGTAGGCAGAGCTGCTCATTATGACACGAAATGCCACTGTGCAATGTACATCCATTTTTCTCAATTTATGTTGTAAGTCCCATGTAAGAGGTGGTGAGCCTATTGCCTAAACTGGGCACACTTCCAGACTCTGTGTTACTACTGAGAAATTTTCGAAAAACCAAGAATAGTCTAGTAATACTTTGCCCGACCCGGGAATCGAACCCTTGCCCGGCAGTCGCACTTGCAACCACTCGGTCAACAAGGCAGTCAACTTCGACCTCTGTTAGTAATTATAACTTGCAACTATATGTGTGACGACATTTACTGACACGTAGACAAGATAGTTTAAGCAAAAGCTAACAGATGGCGTTAAACACAAATCACTTTTTTTGCCAATCTGTCAATAACATAATGTCTAATAGAACTACAAATGAATTCTGCATCAGAGTCTGTTCCTCGAAGGGGTGTCTTAGAATATAAATTTTACCAATAAATGTCAGTCCAGCCGTTTTAGAGATTAGCCGGCACAAACAGATAGATAGACAAAAATTAAAAAAAATCTTATTTTGGTGTACTAGTATGTATCGTATGTATATTCATATGCGTGTAGTAAAAAGCGGTTATTTCAATATTACAGACAGACACTCCAATTTTATTTACTAGTCTAGATTACACTAGATCCAGTAGGGCAGATGCCTGATCCGGAGCTGCGGACTACCTTGCGGGTTTACCGGGGCTCCGGTTCGAAAAACAGGAGTAGGAATGGGGTGGTTTTTAATCAGTAAGAGTCTGACACTCCCTCCCGTCTCGCCCAAGGCGGGAGAAGTCATTGGATGATTCCCCCCGTAAAAAAAAGATTACCCTAGATAGATAGATGACAACAACTAGTCATGTGGAATTTAAAACTAAGAAACTTATTATTGCATACACTAAAACTGTCGACTATCTCCAGCACCCTCTGGCGGGTGGATTGAGTAACTAACTTGAATGGGTTAAGCAACGCTTGGGAAAGTCAGTGTATAGATGGGTGACCATATTGATATTACAAAAACTACTCTGTAACAGTTTGTTATATTCCTAAAGTATTTAGTTTATTGAAGTATGTAGAACATGTCCATATTGTAAAGGTTTAATAAAACAAATACTTAAAATGTTGAAATATTATTGATACGGATGCAGATTGGATGAAACATATCCGTCTCTTTTAAACGTTCGGCAAACACTGTCGCTGTTTTTATCTAAAAATCAATAAATGGGCGTTACCATAGCAATAGAAGCCAATGACCTTTAAAAAACTGTCTTCATGAAACGGAGGGCTATGTAACGTTTAGTTATTTGAATAAGTCACGCTGCGGACTGCCAAGCGAGTAACATTTTTAGTCAGTAAGAGTCTGACACTCCCTTCCAATATAATTCAGAGAGGTAACCTATCTCTGGTATTGCTGAACTACTTGTCAATCATAAATTCGACTGTGTGGCGACATTAACTGACACATAGACAAGATAGTTCAAACGAAAACTAACAGATGGCGTTAAACACAATCTTCTTTTATTGTTGTACTTTTGTTTTATATTAAAAGGTTATTCAATAAATGAATAATAATGAAAATTACTTAAAAAAATTAACTTTAATTTGTAACTATAACGTTATACAAAAAATATTATAATTTAAGAGAAAAATCATCCGGAACTTACAAATCCTGCATCACGCAAGCGAAGTTTTCTCGTCCGGTTTATAGAGGAGCCAATGTCAAGAGGGAATGTTGTGAGGTCCGTTTGCTACTCCGTAAATCGGTTTACTAGGAGCCGACCTAAGTCCTAGACTGTGTCTCTGAATAATATCAAGTGCAGTACTTACTATATGCCGACTACAGAGACCAACCAAGCAATGGTGATGCCAATGAGATGAGGAACACTTGTCAACAGCCTCTTTAATTCTGAAGAGGTCGTTGACTCCCACGATGTAGCAAATTTGACCTTTTTGTCAATCCGACATTAATTTAGTTTCTTTTTTATTTATTCATTTACATCAGGTAACGTCACGTCTTTTATCCCCAAAGGGGTAGGCAGAGATACAATGTACACCCACTTTTCATCATTTGTGTGTTTATTTTGTCATTTAATAAGATAATAATGCTTAGATAAAATGAATCAATGCTTAGGAGTGGGAGCAAAGACGTTATTTCTATATTTTATAAAATGTACCTAGAAGTGAGGTCATGCGATATTTCAAATCGATATATCTTCGAAAGTATTTGTTTCTGCAAGAAATTAAAAATTACAATGTATAATGTTTTAAAATAATCTACAAGATGGATATTAAAATAAAAGCTAGCCCATATGTCGGTCCGTTTTGTCGTGCAAGACGGACAAATAAACAGCCACACACACTTTCAAATTTATAATATTAGTATAAATTAAATACACAGTGTAGGAACGGTTAGACACAGACAGACTCCGGTCTCTCTACACTCTTTTAGCAACTATAACTTTCAGCTGTATGTGAGACGACATTTACTGACACCACACACACCATAATTCAAACGAAAACTAACAGATGGCGTCAAACACAATATGCAATCGTTTAAACATTACCAAGCCACTTCTAAATCGTGTAATCAAAGTTTATACAACGATTAAAACGAATAGAACTCAGATAGGTGCAGACCTATCTCTGGTCTTTCTGAACTACATATATTGGCAATTATAACTTTTGACTGTGTGACGACATTTACTGACACGTAGAGAAAATAATTCAAACGGAAACTAACAGATGGCGTTAAACACAATCTTCTCTTATTGTTGTACTTTCGTTTTATATTTAAGCGGAATATTCTTTAATAAAAAGGTTATTCAATTAATTAAAAATACTGTAAAATACTACAAAAAATAATCTTTCATTTGTAACTATAACGTTATACCAAAGATATTATAGTTTACGAGAAAAATCGTCCCAAAATTATAGTGCCTGCATCACGTAAGCGAAGTTTTCTTGCCCGGTTTATAGAGGAGCCAATGTCAAGAGGGAATGTTGTGAGGTCCGTTTGCTTACTCCGTAAATTGGTTTACTAGGAGCCGACCTAAGTCCTAGACTGTGTCTCTGAATAATATCAAGTGCAGTACTTACTATATGCCGACAACAGAGACCAACCAAGCAATGGTGATGATGATAAATGACGAGAAACACTTGTCAACAGCCTCTTTAATTCTAAAGAGGTCGTTGACTCCCACGATGTAGCAAATTTGACCTTTTGTCAATCCGACATTAATTTAGTGTCTTTTTTTTAATAATTTTCATTTTCACGTCGACCCATTAAATGTAAAAAACAAAAAAAAAAAAAATTAGGGAACGAAGGCTTATGTGCAACGTCACGTCTTGTCTTTTATCCCCAAAGGGGTAGGCAGAGATACAATGTACACCCACTTTTCGTCATTTGTGTTTTTATTTTGTCATTTAAGATAACGATGCTTAGTTAGATAAAACTAATCAAAGTTTAGGAGTGGGAGCAAAGACGTCATTTCTACTTATAAAATGTACCTAGAAGTGAGGTCATGCGATATTTCAAATCTATATATCTTCGAAAGTAACACAATGTACAAATAAACAGCCACACACACTTTCAAATTTATAATATTAGTATAAATTAAATACACACTGTAGGAACGGTTAGATACAGACTCCGGTCTCTTTACACTCTTTTAGCAACTATAACTTTCAGAATTATGTGAGACGACATTTACTGACACATAGAGAAGATAATTCAAACGAATACTAACAGATGACGTTAAACACAATCTACAATCGTTTTTTTTCTTACTGATTGATGAGATGTCATCGTTATGTAATGTTACAGTGCATGTTGTGACACCTTAAAATGTTGTGCATTTCAATTAACATAAGTGTTTAGATGTAAGTTCTAATGTAACAGCTACTGGTTGTCCAAATAAATAATAAACATTATCAAGCCACGTCTAAATCGTGCTATAAAAGTTTATTCAGCGATTAAATCGAATAGAACTCAGATAGGTACAGACCTATCTCTGGTCTTTCTAAATTATATTGGCAATTATAACTTTCGTCTGTGTGACGACATTTACTGACACATAGAGAAGATAGTTCAAAACGAAAACTAACAGATGGCGTTAAACACAATCTTCTTTTATTGTTGCACTTTCGTTTTATATGTAAACGGAACAATCTTTAAATTGGAAGGTTATTCAATTATTAAATAATACTGAAAGATACTTAAAAAAATCAGCTTTTATTTGTAACTATAACGTTATACCAAAAATATAATAATTTAGGAGGAAAATCATCCGGAACTAGCAATTCCTACATTACGTAAGCTAAGTTTTCGCGTCCGGTTTATAGAGGAGCCAATGTCAAGAGGGAATGTTGTGAGGTCCGTTTGCTTACTCCGTAAATTGGTTTACTAGGAGCCGACCTAAGTCCTAGACTGTGTCTCTGAATAATATCAAGTGCAGTACTTACTATATGCCGACAATAGAGACCAAACATAAATTTTAAGAAAGTACTCGGATCGACTTCTAACGAGGTCCACGGCTCTAGCATATTTGACCTTTTTGTTAATCTGGCAAAGGAATAAGTGTGGGAGAGCTATGCTTCGGCACGAATGGGCCGGCTCGACCAGAGTGATACCACAGCCTCACAGAAAACCGATATGAAACAACGCTTGCGTTGTGTGAGTGAAGTTACCAGAGGCCCAATTAACTCCCTTCCCAATCTCCGATTTCCCAATAAACCTTAAATTCCTAACCCCCAAAAGGCAATATGCACTTGTAACTTGTCGACTGAAGAAGATGATAGTTTCTTGTAAGATTGTGTTTATTTTAAAATATTCGGTTGGAAATCGCAGTATAAAAGGTTCAGATTTATCAGAGAGCGATAAGTCTTATGCCCTCTCACGGGTGGCTACAGAAATATACTTATATAAGTAAAGCAACACTTGCCGAGGCTAGTATATAGATGGGTGACCATCTCCATTCTATACTTTAACCATTTTAGAATAATGTAAACATTTGACATTTATCTAAAATATTTCCAACATGTTTTGAAAATTGCAAAGATAATTTAAAATCAATTTTTGTACGTCAGCTTACTCGCTCTAACACACGTGTGTTCAATAAGAGAGAAAGAGTCAGATATACTGCAGTTGTGTCCCGGTGTCCCCCTCAATGCAACCCACGTTACAAGTACAGTCAGCAGAACTACGAACGACCTCCCACTCCTAAACTAAACTCCGTTTTATCTAAGTATTATTATCTTATATAACAAAATACAGAAATACGTGTCTAATATTTTTACATTTCCTAACTGACGGACTAAATAGATTTTTAATTTTAATACCCCGTCTACTATCCTGTAGTTACTGTCTCTGTACTGAATCTGTATTTTCTACTTGCGTACTAAATAGGTGTGTTGTCTGTACATCACACACTCTGCAGTGTAGAGCTCTCCTCACAAACAACATCACGGAGTATACAGGCAAGGAGTGCCATCTGTACCGTGAGGGGACGTCAGCGTGCAATACATGTGTAACCACCGCGACTCTTCCCGCGGGTGTCATATACCGACTAAGGAACTACACACTTGACAGAGACCGTGCAGCAGCGCTCTCTGATAAACCTGAACCTTTTACACTGCGATCTCCAACCCGCCTGCCTGCGGAGATTATGGCAAACCCTCTTATGTAGAGGAGACTCATAGTCTGAGACTGTCATTGTGGCGCCCTCTATGCAACACATTGTAACGGACAATGTTTCATTCACAGAGACTACTCCTTATGTCTATACTCCATGTGCAGACGTCAGCACATCGACAAACGTTACTTCAATACAATTTCGACTTTACTACTAAACGATAGAGTTTGAAATGCCATAAAGACATTGGCAAGATGGCCGCCAATTCAAGGATCCAATCAGATCGAGCTAAATTACTGTTGAGGGCAATCTCCTCGCCTTTTCCCACACACGGGAAAATACGTAAGGACATTTGGTGGTACGTTTCTTTTATTTTAAACTGGAATAATAATTAAACTACGATGTGATTCAATATATAAATAATACTGAAAAATACTACAAAAAATAAGCTTTCATTTAAAACTATAATGTTCGAACAAAAGTATAATAGTTTACGAGAAAATTCGTCCCAAAGTTACAATGCCTGCATCACGCAAGCGAAGTTTTCTCGCCCGGTTTATAGAGGAGCCAATGTCAAGAGGGAATGTCGGGAGGTCCGTTGCTACACCGTAAATCGGTTTTCTAGGAGCCGACCTAAGTCCTAGTCCCCAGACATAAAGAACTGAAGTGTAGACAGTGAAAGATGAAAATCAAGAGGTTCATGGATCCTCAACCCCACGGCAGTAGCAGCTGTGACCTCCTTTTGTGACTCGCGATATCATTTTTACATAGGTTTAAAATTTTCTTTAGTTTCAGACTCAATGTAATATATTTTGAATTTGAAAAATTTAGTATAAATAAAGACTGTACGGTTGGCGCGGTAGTTAGGCACCTGACTGCCATGCAACTTGTCGCGGTTTCGATTCCCACACGAAGCAACACTTTGTGTGATCCACAAATTGTTGTTTCGGGTCTGGGTGTCATGTGTATTGTGAACTTGTATGTTTGTAAACGCACCGGCACAGGAGAAAATCCTAGTTTGGAGCAACGTTTAAGAAACTGTCTTCATGAAAAGGTTACATAAACGTTTAGTTATTTGAATAAGTCAGGCTGCGGACTGCCTAGCGGGTTACATTTTTAGTCAGTAAGAGTCTGACACTCCCTCCCAATAGAATTCAGAGAGGTAACCTATCTCTGGTATTGCTGAATTACTTTCAACCGTGTGACGACATTTACTGACACATAGACAAGATAGTTCAAACGAAAACTAACAGATGGCGTTAAATACAATTTTGTTTTAGTCTTGTACTTTCGTTTGATATTAAAGCGATATTTCTTTTCATTAAAAAGTTATTCAATTATTAAAAATTCTGAAAAATACTTCAAAAAATAACCTTTCATTTGTAACTATAACGTTACAACAAAAATATAATAATTTACGAGAAAAATCGTCCGTAATTTACAATTCCTACATCACGCAAGCGAAGTTTTCGCGTCTGGTTTACAGAGGATCCAATGTCAAGAGGGAATGTTGTGAGGTCCGTTTGCTACTCCGTAAATCGGTTTACTAGGAGCCGACCTAAGTCCTAGACTGTGTCTCTGAATAATATCAAGTGCAGTACATACTATATGCCGACTACAGAGACCAAACATAATTTTTTAGGAAATACTCAGATCGACTTCTAACGAGGTCCACGGCTCTAGCAAATTTGACCTTTTTGTCAATCTAGCAAATAAATAAGTATGGGAGAACCATGCTTCGGCACGAATGATTCGGCTCGACCGGAGTGATACCACAGCCTCACAGAAAACTGACATGAAACAACGCTTGCGTTGTGTGATTGAGGTTACCAGAGGCCCAATTATCCCCCTTTCCAATCCCCGATTCCCCAATAATCCTTAAATTCCTAACCCCCAAAAGGCAATATGCACTTATAACTTGTCACTTCTCCGTGTGAGAAGAGGACTTTGGTCAGCAGTAACCACTTATAGGCTGTTGAAGATGATAGTTTCTTGTGGGATTGTGTTTATTTTAAAACATTGAGTTGGAAATCGCAGTATAAAAGGTTCAGATTTATCAGAGAGCGATGAGTCTTACGCCCTCTCGCGGGTGGCTACAGAAATATACTTAAATAAGTAAAGCAACACTTGCCGAGGCTAGTATATAGATGGGTGACCATCTCCATTCTATACTTTAACCATTTTAGAATAATGTAAACATTTGACATTTTGTTCAGTATCTAAAATATTTCCAACATGTTTTGAAAATTGCAAAGATGATCTAAAATCAATTTTTGTACGTCAGCCTACTCGCTCTAACACACGTGTGTGCAGTAAGAGAGAAAAAGACAGATATATTGCAGTTGTGTCCCGGTGTCCCCCTCAATGCAACCCGCGCTACAAGTACAGTCAGCAGAACTACGAACATTACTCCAATACAATCTCGACTTTATTACTAAACGATAGAGTTTGAAATGCCATAAAGACATTTGCAAGATGGCCGCCAGTTCTAGGATCCAATCAGATCGAGCTAAATTACTGTTGAGGGCAATCTCCTCGCCTTTTCCCACACACGGGAAAATACGTAAGGACATTTGGTGGTACGTTTCTTTTATTTTAAACTGGAATAATTATTAAACTATGATGTGATTCAATATTTATATAATACTGAAAAATACTACTAAAAATAATCTTTCATTTAAAACTATAATGTTGAAACAAAAGTATAATAGTTTACGAGAAAATTCGTCCCAAAGTTACAATGCCTGCATCACGCAAGCGAAGTTTTCTCGCCCGGTTTATAGAGGAGCCAATGTCAAGAGGGAATGTCGGGAGGTCCGTTGCTACACCGTAAATCGGTTTACTAGGAGCCGACCTAAGTCCTAGTCCTACTCTGAAATAAAGAACAGAAGTGTAGACAGTGAAAGATGAAATCAAGAGGAACCTGGATCCTCAACCCCACGGCAGTAGCAGCTGTGACTTCCTTTTGTCACCCCCCAAATCATTTTTACATGAGTTAATTTAAATTCAACGTGTAGCGGGTACGATTCCCGCACGAAGCAACACTTTGTGTTATCTACAAATTGTTGTCTGATTGTCATGTGTATGTGAACTTGTATGTTTTTAAACGCACACACGACACAGGAGAAAATCCTAGTTTAGAACAACGTTTAAAAAACTGTCTTCATGAAACGGAGGGCTATGTAATGTTTAGTTATTTGAATAAGTCACGCTGCGGACTGCCTAGCGGGTTACATTTTTAGTCAGTAAGAGTCTGACACTCCCTCCCAATATAATTCAGAGAGGTACAGACCTATCTCTGGTATTGCTGAACTACTTGGCAATTATAAGTTTCAACTGTGTGACGACATTTACTGACACATAGACAAGATAGTTCAAACCAAAACTAACAGATGGCGTTAAACGCAATCTTCTTTTATTGTTGCACTTTCGTTTTATGTTAAAGCGGAATATTCTTTAAATTAAAAGGTTTTTCAATTAATTAATAATACTGTAAAATACTAAAAAAAATAACCTTTCATTTGTAACTATAGCATCATAACATAAATATAATAATTTACGAGAAAAATCATCCGGAACTTACAAATCCTGCATCACGCAAGCGAAGTTTTCTCGTCCGGTTTATAAAGTAGCCAATGTAAAGAGAGAATGTTGTGAGGTCCGTTTGCTACTCCGTAAATCGGTTAACTAGGAGCCGACCTAAGTCCTAGACTGTGTCTCTGAATAATATCAAGTGCAGTGCTTACTATATGCCGACAATAGAGACCAAACATAAATTTTGAGGAAATACTCAGATCGACTTCTAACGAGGTCCACGGCTCTAGCAAATTTGACCTTTTTGTCAGTCTGGCAAATGAATAAGTGTGGGAGAGCTATGCTTCGGCACGAATGGGCCGGCTCGACCAGAGTGATACCACAACCTCACAGAAAACCGATATGAAACAACGCTTGCGTTGTGTGAGTGAAGTTACCAGAGGCCCAATTATCCCCCTTCCCAATCCCCGATTCCCCAATAATCCTTAAATTCCTAACCCCCAAAAGGCAATATGCACTTGTAACTTGTCACTTCTCCGTGTGAGAAGAAGACTTTGGTAGCAGTAACCACTTATAGGCTGTTGAAGATGATAGTTTCTTGTAAGATTGTGTTTATTTTAAAATATTGGGATGGAAACCGCAGAATAAAAGGTTCAGATTTATCAGAGAGCGATGAGTCTTACGCCCTCTCGCAGGTGGCTACAGAAATATACTTATATAAGTAAAGCAACACTTGCCAAGGCTAATATATAGATGGGTAACCATCTCCATTCTATACTTTAACCATTTTAGAATAATGTAAACATTTGACAGGGAATGTCGGGAGGTCCGTTGCTACACCGTAAATCGGTTTACTAGGAGCCGACCTAAGTCCTAGTCCCCAGACATAAAGAACTGAAGTGTAGACAGTGAAAGATGAAATCAAGAGGTTCATGGATCCTCAACCCCACGGCAGTAGCAGCTGTGACCTCCTTTTGTCACTCGCGATATCATCTTTGCAAATGTATAATATATTGAATTTGAAAAAGTTAATATAAATAATTAAAAAATATTACGAGATTCCTAAATTAATTATCAAGTTATCAGCTTACTCACGTAACTGTTTGACGAGGAACTCGACTAGTTTCAGTAGCAGCGACAGTCGCCGCGTCGTGTGTCGCGGAATGCTGCTCATGAATATGAGCCTCTACCATGGCTTGAACACAGATGGGGCCCAGTAGGGCAGATGCCTGATCCGGAGCTGCGGATTTCCGGGGCTCCAGCTCGAAAAGCAGGAGTAGGAACGGGGTGGTTTTTAGCCAGTAAGAATCTGACACTCCCTCTCGCCTCGCCGAAGGCGGGAGAAGTCATTGAAAGATTTTCCCCCCTCAAAAAAAGCATGGCAAACAGTTCCGTGAGAAAGCCGATTACATAATTATTATTATATATTTTAGCTTTATTTTAACATCTGTTTACCAAATAAAATAATAATTCATGTTTTTATTCGCGTAGCACTTTCTGTAGCAGTATGCTACGGCGTAGTAGACGTGCTACGCCGTAGTAATCTACTAAGTGACGCCGTAGTAACGTGGTAAGTTTGATTCCTGTATCCTTAGTACGAGTTTGCTTTACGTTTAAAGTAATCGAAATGAGAGTGGGTTCGGCGCTGTGATTGGCCGGCTCAAATGAACCAACCAATCAGAACACCGAAAGCGCTCTTGTTTCGTTTACTTTAAACGTAAAGCTATTTTATTGATCGCGCAAATCTCTGGAACTACCGGTCTAATTGGAATAATTATTTTTATTGTAACTTTCGTGAGACATACTAAATTAATTACTAAGTTATCGGCGTACTCACGTAATTTTTTGACGAGGAACTCGACTAGTTTCAAGCCATGCTAGCATGCTCATATTCATGAGCAGCATTCAGCGACACACAATTGTCGCCGCTACTGAAACTAGTCGAGTTCCTCATCAAACAATTACGTGAGTAAGCCGATAACATAGTAATTAATTCTTTTAGTGTTGGATAGTCCATTTATCGAGGAAGGCTATAGGCTATAAAACATCACGCTACGATCAATAGGAGCCAAGTAGAGCGGGTGAATCTGCTCAGAAGTATTGAGGTCAATCTCATTATCACTACATAGTATAAAACAAAGTCGCTTTCTCTGTCCCTATGTCCCTTTGTATGCTTAAATCTAAAACTACGCAACGGATTTTGATGCGGTTTTTTAATAGATAGAGTGATTCAAGAGGAAGGTTTATATGTATAATACATGCATAGTATATCACCATTGCACCCATGCGTAGCTAGGATGGGTCGCGCGTAAAAAATAGAAACATAGCTAAAAATCGGTAAAGCCGTTTCAGAGGAGTACGGTAACTAACATTGTGACATGGAAATTTTATATAGATAACTAGCAAATCCAGCGAACTCCGTTTCGCCACCAATTATTTTCCTTGTTTTCCTGCTTTTTTCTTGAATTTTCTTTGCTCACGGAACACGAGACCTTTCCAACGAATGGAAAACCATTGAAATCGGTTCGTGCGTTCTGGAGTTATAGCGTCAGGAAGGAAAACCAGACTTATTTTTATATCTATACTAATATTATAAAGCTGAAGAGTTTGTTTGTTTGTCTGTTTGTTTGAACGCGCTAATCTCCGGAACTACTGGTCCGATTTGAATAATTCTTTTTGTGTTGCATAGTCCATTTAGTGAGGAAAGCTGTAGGCTAATAAAACATCACCCTATGACCAATAGGAGCCGAGCAGAGCGGGTGAAACCGCGCGGAAGTAGCTAGTTATAGATATGGTAGGTACTCACCCTCTCTTCAACGTTCGCGAACGTCTTGTCTGATGTGATGATGAGGGGGTCGTGGCAGAATTGGCCGAAGCAGAACCCCGGAGGAGCCCAGAAGCCGTCAAACAGTTTGTGGGTATAAATGTCCGTTGAAGGCCCTGGGAGAAGGAAACTCATAGTTAAAACATTGATTAAACACACACACTCTAATCTTGAACTTTTTTCAAAAGCAATGTCGCGCCTTTTTATCCCCGAAGAGGTAGGTAGAGGAGCATATTACGGCACGTAATGCCACTGAATAATGTACACGTCACTTTTCACCATTTATGTTGTAAGTCCCATGTAATAGGGGGTGAGCCTATTGCCATATACTGGGTACAATTCCAGACTCCGTGCTGCTACTGATGAATTTTCAAAAAACCGAAAAAACCCGAGGAATGTTGTGCCCGACTCGGGAATCTAACCTGAGACCTCTTGTCCGGCAGTCAAATTTGCAACCACTCGACCAACGAGGCAGTCAATTTGAAACAATATCTTCCAATTTATTTCATTGCAAGATCACAACACAAGCGTTGTTTCACGTCGGTTTTCTACTCAGCCGTGGTATCACTCCAGTCCAACCGGCCCATTCATGCCGAAACATGGCGAGCCCACACTTAGTATAACTAACACAACTTTCTTTTAAATTTCCAACTTCTTCCACTTAAGTGTGGGAGAGTCATGCCTCGGCACGAATTCCCCCTTCCCAATTTTCCAAATCCCCGATTCCCCAACAACCTTAAATTTCACCACCACCACCTTAAATTCCTAACCCTCAAAAGGCCGGTAACGCACTTGTAACGCCTCTATTGTTTCAAATGTCCGTGGACGACAACAATTGCTTACCATCAGGTGATACGTCTGCTCAATTACCGGCGTGTTCCTTAAAAAGCTTACCCAAATCATCACTGCCTCTCCAAACAAACTCCAAAGACTTGCTCCTCATTCTCGCTAGTTCATCGTCATAGCTGATTGGGCTGATGAAGTGGGCATCGAATCCCATCTGTGCCATCAGTGAGGCGAATTCCCTCGTATGACCAAACACGTCTGCTTGCCACGTCACCAGTGGACGTCCACATTCCAAGAATGTTGCGTTGATTTTCCTGTGAAAAAGGGGGGATGATGTCAAAATCAAATCATTTATTGCAATTTCAATTTATACCAAATTCCAAATTAAACCATAAATAGGTAGGTACTTTTGAAATGTCATCAAATAAATACAATAGTCTGTCAGTCTGTATGTCAGTGGTGAAGCTAGGCGCCCATTCCAAAGTGTAGCTTCGTAATGTCTATGTGTTATGCTACGTTGTTGTGGATGCGTTTGTCTTCCACCAATCATGTTCACTGTACACATAGCTTAGCACTGGTGGAAACGCACTCAGCTAAGTTATGTTTTTTATATGGAAAGATGCGTGCTATAGATAACTTCCCTACTATCGCATACTCGATCTGCGTTTCTTCCTCGTACAGCTACATAGCTTAGTAGCATTTTTTCAGCATTTTTTTTGGCGGAAAACTCGTCCAATTACTTCCGTCGCCTTGGGCGAGACGAGAGAGCTTCTTCGAGATTCTTCGTAGCATAGCTACATAGCACATCTCTGGTGGAAAAGTATCGTTAGAGTAAACCTAGTCCGCATTAACACATTGAACGCCGTGGTGGTCACCGGTGACCGATGTTAGCGGAGGATTTGCCTTCAACAGTTTTCTATTGGCAGTCAAAGACTTAAATGACTGTTCATACCTGAGACTGTAAGTGAAGTGGTCGATTATGGCGTGGTAGCTGGTAGTGGCTTCATCAGTCATACTCCATCCACCACCGTTGAAGTACAGCCTCCCTTGTCGGAGCAGCTGGTACACCATGCGTTTTACTGTAAGTTAAAGGTAATTTGTTTCAAGATTACACATTAGAACTTAAAAATACCTACCTAAAATAAAAACTAACTTAAAACTTTAGCGCTTCAAGCTTCCTTGTGCGAACTGCTAGGGAGTGGAACTCCTTGCCGGAGTCTGTGTTTCCTGATGGGTATAACCTGGGTGTCTTCAAAGCCCGAGTGAATAGGTTGCTTATGGGCAGACGTGCTCCATCGTAGGCCGCATCATCACTTACCATCAGGCGAGATAGCGGCCAAACGTATCAGATTGAGTTCTATCTAAATATTATAGTTTACCTGTTAAATCTCGGTTCTGCCACCAATGGAATAGATACGGCATGTCGGAGAATGTGAATCTGGGAATAAAAAGTGAATCTATTTGTACCTGATGGTAAGCAATCACCGCCACCCATGGACACTTGAAACACCAGAGGCATTACAAGTGCGTTGCCGGCCTTTTGGGGATTAGGAATTTAAGGATTGTTGCGGAATCGGCAATTGGGAAGATTGGGAAGAGAGAATCAACACACAATCACACAACACAAGCGTTGTTTCACGTCGTTTTTTGGTGAAGCCGTGGTATCACTCCGGTAATTGTTTCACGCAGTTTCATTGCTTGGCTTTTACATGTTAAATAATTCGACTTTTTCGTGATTTAACAACATCGATGATTTAACAATTTCGTGGTTGGAGCAGTGGCTAAACAATCAGCTGCCGCGTAACGTGTAGCACCTTTGATTCCCGCACGGACCAACTCTTTGTGTGATCCACAAATTGTGGTTCCGGGTCTGAGTGTCATGTGTGTGTGTGTGAACTGGTATGTTTGTAAACGCATGCAAGATACAGGAGAAAATCCTAGCGTGGGGCAACTTTTAACACATTGAACGCCGTGGTGGTCACCGGAGACCGACGTTAGCGGATAATTTGCCTTCAACAGTTTTCTGTAGGCAGTCAAAGAATTAAATAAATAAAAGAACATAATTATGTGCCTATAATATTCAAGAAAATCAAAGATACATACTTTCTCTCCGCGTGAGCCCAGAGCGCGGTGATGGTAGCATCCAGGATATTCTTCATACTGACTTTACTCTGCTCAGAAATATCATCATCTGAAAAATGAAATAATAAACATAATTAATTATTATGTTATCGGCTTACCCACGTAATGTTTTGACGAGGAACTCGACTAGTTTCAAGCCATGCTAGAGGCTCATATTCATGAGCAGCATTCCGCGACACACGACGTGGCGATTGTCGCGCTGCTACTCTGAGTAAGTCGATAACATAATAATTAATTTAGTATGTCTCACGAAAGTTACAATAAAATTATATGTATTTATGGTTATAATACTTACAACCGGTGTAGTGTTGGTAGAAGGTCCTCATGTCCCCAAGCTCGCCGTGGGTGCTCGGGACTATGTGCACGTTGAGCACGTTCCGACCCATTATAGGACAACTCTGAAACCAACACATACGTTCATAGCTTAAAAAAAAACATAAAAAAATCATTCACGTTATAAGGACAGACATATTAGGTGTGGGAGAACCATGCTTCGGCACGAATAGGCCGACTCGACCGAAGTAGTACCACGCTTGCATAGTATTTCGTTGTGTGAGTGTGGTTACTGAAAGCCCAATTATCCCTTCCCAATCTTCCCCATCCCCATCCCCGAACAACAACCCTTAAATTCCTAACCCCCAAAAAGCCGGTAACGCATTGTGGAGCCTCTGGTGTTTCAAGTGACCATGGGCGGCGGTGATTACTTACCATCAGGTGATCCGTCTGATTATTTACTGGTTTATACTATCAAAAAACTTGTGATTATTGTATCATTGTGAAACTTGGCAATAGGGATGATGTGTAACAACGCAATCGTTGTTTCACGTCGGTTTTCTGCTCGGCCGTGGTATCACTCCGGTCGAGCCGGTCCAGCAGTGCCGAAGCATGGCTCTCCCACACTTAGATTAACTACTGAAAAATAGGACTCAAATTCGACTTACCATATACCCACACCCTTCTCCGTACTGGATCAATGGAGTCAACAGGTCTTTCGTCACCGGCGACATGCATATTACCGAATCAAGATGAAATAAATATAACAACAGTATTATGTATAACATAGTTTCTTTTATATATAAACACTGTTATATATTGTCACTTCACTTACTATAAAACAATCACTGTTATTAATTTTATTATGTTATCGGCTTACTCACGTAACTGTTTGACGAGGAACTCGACTAGTTCCAAGCCATGCTAGAGACTCTTATTCATGAGCTGTATTCAAGCTACTGTAGCAGCGTGACAGCCGCCGCGTCGTGTGTCGAAGAATGCTGTCATGAATATAAGCCTCTAGCATGGCTTGGAACTAGTCGAGTTCCTCGTCAAACAGTTACGTGAGTAAGCCGATAACATAATAATTAATTTAGTATGTCTCACGAAAGTTATACCGTAATAAAATCACTGTTATGTTTTTTGTGTTCAATAAATGCAGGTATAATGCATCCCATCAAAAACATCCTGTAAAAAACCCAAGTCTCGCAGCTCAGTCTTTCTACCGTCAAAAGTTGTGAGATCCATGTAATACCAAGTCGGTTAATCTATTTAGTGTCTACTTGAAGGACCTTCTGTCTTAAGTTATTACATAAGTTATTATCATGCCAATATTAAAAATATTTAACGTTTTAAACAAATAGATCGACTTGGACATCGCTTGATTTGATTATTAGTATGTATCACACTACACAGCACGACGGGCCAGCGACCAACAGGAACGAGAGTTTCAATCGCGTGAGGCGCGAGAGACTAAAGAATCTAATATAATATTGTAATATTCATTTTGTTTTCATGCGATGTCCAAGTCGATCTATTTGTTTAAAACGTTAAATATTTTTAATATTGGCATGATAATAACTTATGTAATAACTTAAGACAGAAGGTCCTTCAAGTAGACACTAAATAGATTAACCGACTTGGTATTACATGGATCTCACAACTTTTGACGGTAGAAAGACTGAGCTGCGAGACTTGGGTTTTTTACAGGATGTTTTTGATGGGATCTCACTTCTTTTTGTAGAGCCTTTCTTTTTGATACCATCTACTAAACACACCCTTACCCACCCTATACCCCCTCCCTTGCCTCATATGGTAGGTACCTATCTACACCTATTAAATTTATAACCACCACCAACCACCAACTGCATAAATAACTTTGTAATCCCATATATTTATATGGGATTACAAAGTTATTGATGCAGTTGGTGTATTTGGAAAACTGGACCGAAATTACAAAATATTTAAGTTTTCCCATGATTAAGACACTAAACTCTATATGTATTCCAAATATGAAGCTTCTAAGTCTGCTAGAAGTGCCTTGGACTTTTGATGATCGGTGAGTCAGTGAGTGACAAAATTTAGAAACTTTAACAAGTTGTCATTCTTAAACTACTGGTTCAAATTGACTGAAATTTTAAATATTCCGTGTTTATACAATGCCGGATTAGTTACTGAAGATTCAGGTTTCTTGCTTTATCCACAACCGAATTATAGGGGGTCGAAAAAGGCCCGAATTGCTTCGAGAAAAGGATGGTACGGCCGTGCCGCTTTTTTTTTGCTCGACTTGGCGGGGGCACTGCCGTGCCCCCAGATTATTAATATTGAATAATAATTAACACACACTGATTTTAAAATATGAATTTTATAGTTACGATCACAACACAATTGGGACACAGCGCAAACTGTTAAAAATATGTCTGCGATTGCTATATACGTACCCACTTTATTTGTTTATATTTATTGTAATTTGAAGACATATTAACTAACGTATCACAACACAGCTAGCTACGCCCTGTGGCTTTGTTTACGCTTTGTTTTAATATTTTACGTACCAATATAAATGATAAATGACTGCCCCGTGGGTACGATTCCCGGGTCGGGCAAAGTATTACTGGGCCTTTTTCGGTTTTTCGAAAATTTCTCAGTAGTAGCACGGAGTCTGGAATTGTGCCCAGTATATGGCAATAGGCCTATTACTCCCTCTCACCTCGCCCAGGCGGGAGAAGCCATTGGATGATTTCCCCCCTCAAAAATAAAAGACTCTTGTTGACGTTTATAAATAAAATATATTTTTGTCTCATGGTTGATGATATACAGACAAACTTCTATCTATATAATACTATATTATGTAGGTGTATACAGTAACTAAAATACAGGATCCTTATTGCATCGGATATGCTTGTAAATATTACTGTAATCTTAACCTATTATTGTTTTCCATTCATATTAAAGCATCGAATTACTTGAATCGAGTTGTTTGTTTATCTGTGTTGAAAACAAAGTTGTTTTATTTATTTTCGTTCATGATACCGACCTATGAGTTACGTGACTTTATGGTATAAGCCGGTAAACGAGCATACGTATCAACTGATGGTAAGCAATCGCCGCCGCCCATGGACACTTCAAATACCAGAGGCGTTACAAGTGCGTTGCCGGCCTTTTGGGGGTTAGGAATTTAAGTTGTTGGGAAATCGGGGATTGGGAAGATTGGAAAGGGGTAATTGGGTCTCTGGTAACCTTACTCACACAACGCTGTGGTTGTTTCACGTCGGTGTACAGCTCGGCCGTGGTATCACTCCGGTTGAGCCGACCCAGCAGTGCCGAAGCATGGCGAGCCCACACTTAGCATATGATTACGTCATATGTCAATATTAGAACTTGAGACGGGATATTTACCATCATTATCTATTTTTATGAGTTTCCGATATTTCGTCACTGTTGCAAGCGCCATTATCACGGATGAACAGGAGTAATTGCGGATGGATGTTTAAACATGGTAAATATCCCGTCTCGAATTCTAATATTAGTGTTAGTGATCATGTCAGTTTAAAAATTATGTCATATGTCCTGTAGATGGGTCAAAGGGCGTCAATAGAAGTCCTCAATCTCGATTGGTTATGAGCTTCCCGCTTTACGTCGCTTCAGGTCATGCCGATGCTTGCCGCTTCATACACCACAATACGACAGATTTGCCGAGGACGGCCACGCTTTTTTTTCCCCTATTTTTTAAAAAGGAAATCATCCAATGACTTCTCCCACCTTAAGCGAGAGGCAGTTTCAGGAACTTTTTGTGGGGAAAGCCCGTTACAGCCTCCCTTACCACTGCAATTTATGTAAGCCAGGATCTACAGTAAATACAACCGTGAAAACACCGGAACATTGAAGTCCTGCGTTGTGTGAGGTTACCGGAGGCCCAGTTACCCCCAATCTTCCCAGTGTCCGATCCCCGAACAGCCCTTAAATTCCTTACCCCCAAAAGGCCGGTAACGCACTTGTAATGCATCTGGTGCTTCGGGTGTCCATTGGCGGCGGCGATTGCTTACCATCAGGTGATCCGTCTGTTCATTTACCGGCTTATTCATTTTTTTATGAAACACGCCGCGGTAATCGGCTTATAGTTTATACCATAAAATAAGTAGAGGTACTTTCTTTTCTCATATCTTCAGGATAACAAGGTATATAAGGTGTCCTAAAAGTATCTGCCACGGCTTTAATGGGAGGTAGTGTTGTGTTTGAACATTACAATAGTGAAGAAATTTCGTACCGCGGACCAGTTAACTCAATTTGAGAACATAAAGAAGTTAAATAAACATTGACTCTACTCTGTATAAAGTGGTTCACAAATACGCACGATGCGACAGAGACAATGAAAGAGATAGCTCTTTCATAACAAACTCATACGTAGCTTTTTTTGTTACTACTAATAATCAATAATTTACATTCACTATTGTAATGTTCAAACACAACACTACCTCCCATTAAAGCCGTGGCAGATACTTTTAGAACAACTTATACGAGGATGGGTATTTTTGGCAATAAAACAACTAAATAACAAAATATAACAAATATATTCGTTTACTTATAATCTATACATGATTGTATTGTTACATAGATAGTTTATATCCTGGAAACTAGGGCTTGAATATATATTTTTTACAACGTCACGTCTTTTATCCCCGAAGGGGTAGGCAGAGGTGCACATTACGGCAAGTATTGTCGCTATACAAAATATGTACATCTTTTCACCATTTGTGTTATAAGTCCCATGTAACAGGGGGTGAGTCTATTGCCATATACTGGACACAATTCCAGACTCCGTGCTACTACTGAGAAATTTTCGAGAAACCGAAAAAAAGCCCAGTAATACTTTGCCCGACACGAGAATCGGACCCGAGACCCCTTGTCTGGGGTACAGGTAAAAAAAAAACAATATTATATTATATTTGTTCTTATTCAAATGTAATTTAATTAAATTCAAATGTTCCCGTAAATATTTAAATTACATTTTGTTGATATTTAATTTATAAATAATAAAAAAAATCCCTTATACCATCTCTTAATCTTAAAACTAAACATTATATGACAATATAACATCTTGTCATATTTATATATGACATTGTAACATGTTCAGAATCACAGTTAAAGATGATCCCATACTTAACTTTGAGCCTTGAATATCTTATATGACAATAGTAGTAAATTATAGAATATGACAATAAACATTATAATCATAAAGAATATTCAAACAGTATGGAGATCACTCATATGACTTAAATGAAACTACAAGTAGTATAAATTAAGTCATGTGTTTGCTTCATACATCTTCATATAAAAATGGCTTCATATTTAACTATGACTCTGTAAAATCATATATGACAATGTAACACGATGTCATATTGTTATATATGACAATGTAATACGATGTCATATATGACATTACGTAACATCACATATGACAATGTAACACGATGTCATATTGTTACATATGACATTACGTAACATCATATATGACGGTGTAACGCGATGTAATATTGTTATATATGACATTATGTAAAATCATATATGACAATGTAACACGCTGTAATATTGTTATATATGACATTACATAACATCATATATGACAATGTAACACGATGTCGTATTGTTACATATGACATTACATAAAATCAAATATGACAATGTAACACGATGTCATATTGTTACATATGACATTACGTAACATCATATATGACAATGTAACACGATGTCATATTGTTATATATGACATTACGTAACATCATATATGACAATGCAACACGATATCATATTGTTACATATGACATTACGTAACATCATATATGAAAATGTAACACGATGTCATATTGTTACATATGACATTACGTAACATCATATATGACAATGTAACACAATGTCATATTTAACAATGACTCTGTAACATCACATATGACAATGTAACACGACGTCATATTGTCACATATGACAATGTAACACGATGTCATATTGTTACATATGACAATGTAACACGATGTCACATTGTTACATATGACATTACAACATCTTCCTGATCATGTAGTTGAGGATGCCGCCGTTCTTGAAGTACGTGAGGTCGACCTCCGTGTCGAAACGTACTTTCACTGGGAATGTTGTACCGTTGTTCACCTGTGGGGGAGAGAGTGGGATTAAAATTAAACGTAGATGTTAATATATTTTGACATGACAAAATCAACATATCAAATGTAAGTTTATCATCTACAGGAAAAATGCATTTTTATCGAAACGAGATCGCACTTTTTTAATACACAAAGTGCAAGTAGATTTTTTTGAAGACGTTGCCCCACGCTAGTAAATAACACGCTAGAATATAGTAACACACACGACACAGGAGAAAATATTCTCCTGTGTCGTGTGTGCGTTTACAAACATACAAGTTCACATACACATGACACTCAGACCCAAAACAACAATTTGTGGATCACACAAAGAGTTACATTGTGCGTGACACCCGGTTGCCAAGCCACCGCGCTAACCGTGTAGTCAAAGATTAACATTTTTAGTTTGTACATAGACCCATAAAATATCAAATTTGGTTAAAGATTTAGTCTTTAATACGAGCTATAATGAAAGGAGGAAGGGAGTGTAATAAACTCACACTACACCCCGTTTTCATGTTTAAAAACCCGCACGTAACGCCACTGTACAATGTTTTTTTTTATACCACGACTGTGGCAAGAATGGCACACGGCTCACCTGATTGGTAAATGGTTACCGTGGCCTATGAACACTTGCAATACTTGGAGCATTAAATACACTTTGCGGATCCTTGAGAAACCTATTTACTCTCTTCTTGAATCACCCCATCTGACCAGTAAGAAACCTATTTACTTTCTTCTTGAAGTACCGCATATTGTAGCCTATCGGGATAACCTCGGCAGGGAGTTAATTCCACAATCAGAGTGTATGTTTGTAAACGCAAACAAACAAACAAATAGTGTATTTGTAAAGGTCAAATACAAGTAAGTAAGTATACTTTAAGGTTGTGTGTATTTGTTTGTTATGTGTTTGTGAACTTGTATGTTTGTAAACGCACCCACGACACAGGAGAAAATCCTAGCGTGGGACAATGTTTAAAAACTGTACTAGCGTTGCAAAGATTAAAGTGACACTATGCAAGAAGTACTTTGACAATGTTTAGCCTGTGTTAATTCACCACACTCTGTATACGTTAGATTTGTTTTAATTTCATTTTAGGTAATTACTGTTATCGATTACTTGTCCATTGTTTTTTAGTATTTGTGAAAGCTTGTAATTGGCCGTCATTAAGTTATTGTTTTTTAACTAGGTATCTTAAGTTATTAGCTGTAAGTTTTCCGAAAGTGTAAAATAAAATAAATAAAAATAAAAAAGGTAATTTAAAAAACTAAAAAAAACCCGACTGCGTTTCTTTATAATAAAAAACCCTAAAACAAGAAAGTCATCTTAAAATTGAAGCAGTCGGGACCCATTTTAGAAAGTATGTGCCCTCACTAAGTCTTCATATTTAGAGTGGGTAAATTATCTTTAATTATCTTTTAGTTTTATTATTTTTATAGTCACTCTTACAGTAAATACGAATCAAACGACTGCTATCAAGCTGAAATCCATCGAGTCGTTCAGGCTAGGGAGTGAGAAATATTCGAATTTGGCGCCAAAAATCCGCCATTTTGTTTTTTTATTATTTTAATGTAACCTGGCGCAGTCGGGTAAAAATTCTCTTACCTTGACAGTAATAATCTGTCCGGGCGCAATATCCTCAGGCAGGTCGATGCTGTAAATCTCGCTGCCGTCCAGTCCAAGAGTTTCAGCATTCTGTCCGTCTACAAACTGCAGCGGTACAATGCCCATACCGACTAGGTTGGAGCGGTGGATGCGCTCGAACGATTCCGCTATTACTGCGCGGATACCCTGGAATATAAGTATTAAAAACTAACTTAATAATAGGCCTTTTATCCCCGAAGGAGTAGGTAACTTAGTAAAAGGCCTTTTATTCCCCGAAGGGGTAGACAGAGGTGCACATTACGGCACGTAATGCCGCTATACAATGTACACTTACTTTTCACCATTTGTGTTATAAGTCCCATGTAATAGGGGTGAGCCTATTGCCATATACTGGACACAATTCCAGACTCCGTGCTACTACTGAGAAATGTGAAAAGTGTGGGAGAGCCATGCTTCGGCACTGCTGTGCCGGCTCGACCGACGTGATACCACGGCCGAGCAGAAAACCGACGTGAAACAACGCTTGCGATGTGTCTGCCCTTCCCAATCTTCCCAATCCCCAATACAACCACCCTTAAATTCCAAACCCCCAAAATGCCAGTAACGCACTTGTAACGCCTCTGGTGTTTCAAGACCCCATGGGAGGCGGCGATTGCTTACCATCAGGTGATACGTCTGCTTGTTTACCGGCTTATACCATAAAAATATATCTGTATGTTAAACTTACAAGTAGATAAGGTCCCTTGGCGGCCCAGTCCCGACTCGAACCCGATCCATAGTCCTTGCCAACCACTGCGATAAGAGGTACATTCTCAGAGGCGTATCTGTTGAAGAATAAAACATGATTTATACAAAGACTAACAAATCCGTTTCGCCACCAATGATTTTCTAATAAAACCATAGAGTACTCGGCCCAGACTAAGAAAAATATATTTAAAAGACGTTTCAATTTACACAACATTACTATTCTAACGTTCCATTATCGAAGAACTAATTTAGTTGCACTTAGTAAACAATAGATGTCGCTATAGGAACACAAGTTATATAACAGTGTTAATAATTAATACAATATTAATTATTAATAATTAATATTGTTTTGATACAAATTTAACATTTTCCCTGTTTTCTTGCTTTAGGGCAATCCATTAATTACGTCACACGTTCAGGGGGGAGGGGGTCTTAAATTTTAATTATGTATTATAATGTAACTGTTAAAACAGGAACTTGGATTAATTTAATTTTAATTGTAAAATTATAAAATGTGACGTCATTCTAATGAGGGGGGGGGGGGGCGTACCAGTAACTGTGTCAAAATTTAATGTCAAAAGTCATGAAATTTGTGTGATGTAATTTATGGATAGCCCCTTTTCTCTTGATTTTTTCCTGAATTTTGTCATGTTGTCATGTCATATTGTCACGTTACTATATCACGTCTTAATACCAAGTATTATGACATTATGTTTACTGCACGGTTGACGTAATGGCAGCCTACTGGTCGACCGGACTGGACGTCCCCACGTCTGCGCACACTGCTCACGATAAAGAGTCCCTCTGTGACTCGAAACAAATAGAGCTTTTCCCCCATTAATTTTCCCCCATGATTTTTACTATATGTCTATTAATTTTTACCCCGTGATTTTTACTATATGTCCATTAATTTTTCCCCATGATTTTTACTCTATGTTCCCTTACCTGTCGGCGGCGTCGAATATATCCATGACGTCCCCGCTGGGGTGGTGCGTGGTCCGGGGCCAAGGAATAGTTTAAATCTATACTAATATTATAAAGCTGAAGAGTTTGTTTGTTTGTTTGTTTGAACGCGCTAATCTCAGGAAATACTGGTCCGATTTGAATAATTCTTTTTGTGTTGGATAGCGCATTTATCGAGGAAGGTTATAGGCTATAAAACATCACGCTATGACCAATAGGAGCCGAGCAGTGCGGGTGAAACCGTACAAAAGTAGCTAGTAATTATTAAATGTTACCCCTTACCTGTCAGCCGCATCGAATATATCCATGACGTCCCCGCTGGGGTGGTGCGTGGTCCGGGGCCAAGGAATAGTTTAAATAATTATTAAATGTATCTTATGTCCCCCTTACCTGTCGGTGTCATCCAATGACTTCTCCCGCCTTGGGCGAGGCGAGAGGGAGTGTCAGACTCTTACTGACTAAAAACCACTCCGTTCCTACTCCTGCTTGTCGAACCAGAGCCCCGGTAAACCCGCTATGTAGTCCGCAGCTCCGGATTTGGTGACCTTACCTTACATGGTAAATATCCCGTCTCAAGTTCTAATGTTAATAATTATTAAATGTCACCCCTTACCTGTCAGCAGCATCAAATATATCCATGACATCCCCGCTGGGATGGTGCGTGGTCTTGGGCCCGGGAGTGGGCGCCATCTTGTTGACGAGCCGAATGTTGGCGAACGTGCCGCGCGACATTATAGCGTCGTTGCCGCGCCGCGACCCGTACGAGTTGAACTCGCGGGGGGTTAGACTGGAAGGAAGAAATATATTTATTTATTTATTCATTTAGAAAAACATGCATGATTTTACAGCTTAACGGCGCATTCCAATAACCTACCTATCGGTAGATTTGCCTACCAGCGGTAGAATTTTGACATAAGCTCCATACAAAATGTGTCAAAATTCTACCTCTGGTAGGCAAATCTACCGATAGGTAGGTTATTGGAATGCGCCGTAAGCCAATCTGGGGGCACGGTAGTGCCCCGCCAAGACGAGCCAAGCGAAGCGCAAGCGCAAGGGCACTACCTACCTTTTCTCGAAGCGCTTCGTCGTATTTTTGAACCTTCATAACTTGAGTTTGGGTTATACCAGATAAACAAAATTTTCAGGATATAATGTCAGTGGTAGACTTAATAAACCTCTAAAGTTTCAATTGCATAGCTCTTATACTTTAGATTTAATTGATATCTAAAATACCCCAATTTCGTCACTCACTCACTCACTCACTGATGATCAACAAAATTCTTAAGGTACTTCCTGAAGTCCTAGAAAACTGAAATTTGGTATGTAAGCTAGTATTAGTACCCAAACAACAAAAAAATCCTAAAACTTGGAACTTTTACCCCCCAACCCCTTAAACTAGGGGGTGAAAGTTTGTTCGAGACTTCCGCAACTTTTGACGCTAGAGGTCTGAATGCGGCCGCGGAGGGGTAAAAATCTGAAATAGGGAAACTTAATTCCCTATTTCCTGCTTGAGATCTGAAAATTATACACAAGTACATAGAACACAAACTTTTCATCAAATCAAAACATTATCCTACCCATAAGTACTTAGATATGAATAATATTACTACACTTCACTTCGGTAAGTGTTTATTAATCAACCTATACTTTTGAACATAAGCATCGTAAGTATAGTATGCGCCAACGCCCGCCGCCTGCCCCCTCGTCCCCGCGCAGTAGCTAAAAATAATCGGCCCGTCAGCGAGCGCGGCACCCGAACGCGGGCAGACGCGCGAGGGCAGACGTCGTTGACGGTTGTCTCGTTGAATGAAAAATTTTCGGAATATTTCGGTGATTTAAAAGTTTGCTATCGCGGAGAAAAAAACCATTTGCCTAATATTTAATTGTTAGTAGTTTAGTAGGTAAAGGTTTAGATACTAGTGTTTTAATTTTCATTGATAAAAAGTATTAGGATTACGTTTGCAATTTTCTTATAAATTTAGTAGTTTAGTAGATGAAGGTTTAGTTAGGTACTAGTGTTTTAATTTTCATTGATAAAAAGTATTAGCATTACGTTTGCAATTTTCTCACAAATTTAATTAAGAATACCTACAAAAAGAAATCAAATCCCACGGACTTTTTGCTATTCGTCATATGGGCTTGAGCTTAAAAATCTATTCAATCTTCTAAACTCTTTCCGTGCGGCCGACTCGCCAGTTAGAATTTCCCCGTAACTTGAGTGTGAAATTAGGGCTTATCGATTTAGGTCTGGGCATGTAGGGTTAGAAACTTGGCTCTACACGGGATCTGATTACTTTTTGACAGTGCGAGCTATATGGTCTCGTCTTGGCAACATTTAACATGAAATGTTTTTGTGGGTACATTATACAGTTAAAGATAAAATATATATATGGTTATTTAGTTTTTAGTATTGTGTACAGTGAGTATTTAGCAGTATTTGGTTCCATATATAACAAATTAACTGCCTCGTTTGTCCAGTGATTGCAAGTGCGACTGCCGAAGAAGGGGGTGGTTCTGCTTGGAGCTTCGAAGGCGGTTCGATTCCCGGGTCGGGCAAAGTATTGCCGGGCATTTTTCGGTTATTCGAAGTCGAATGTTATTCAAAATTTCTCAGTAGTAGCACGTAGTCTAGAATTGTGCCCAGTACATGGCAATAGACTCACCCCCTATTACATGGGACTTATAACATAAATGGTGAAAAGTGGTTGTTCATTGTATAGCGGCATTACGTGCCGTAATGTACACCTCTGCCTACCCTTTCGGGGATTAAAGGCGTGACGATATGTATGTATGTATTTACACCCACTTTTACTTTACTTTTTACCCACTTTTTGGCACAATTACCTTCCCAATCCCCGATTCCCCAACAACCCTTAAATTCCTAAACGCACTTGTAACACCTCTGGTGTTTCAAGTGTCCATGGGCGGCGGCGATTGCTTACCATCAGGTGATATAAAAAAAATATTTTCAAAGTCAAAGTCAAAATCATTTATTTCAAATAGACCAGGAAGGCACTTTTGAACGTCAAAGCAAATATAATAATATTAATAACGTCTGTCTGTCGGTCAGTCCTCTAGTTGCTCTATTTGCTCGTTCCAAAGTGTAGATTCCTATGGAGAAGAACGAGCAAGAAACTCCATAGGTTACTCTTTTTCAATCAGATTTACAATACAATACTTGGTTACATTGTTTCGATTACTTCAACTATGTGAGAACAATGTAAAACTAATATACAGTCAAAGCGATAGAAAAAGAAAATAACCTAGAGGACAATAAAAAGAGAGAGAGAGAGATAGTATTTTGACATAAGCTTCATACAAAATGTGTCAAAATTCTACCGCTGGTAGGCAAATCTACCGATCGGTAGGTTATTGGAATGCGCCGTTACTCACGTAACTGTTTGACGAGAAACTCGACTAGTTTCAAGCCATGCTAGAGGCTCATATTCATGAGCAGCATTCCGCGACACACGACGCGGCGACTGTCAAGCTGCTACTCTAAACTAGTCGAGTTCCTCGTCAAACAGTTACGTGAGTAAGCCGATAGCATAATCTATACTAATATTATAAAGCTGAAGAGTTTGTTTGTTTGAACGCGCTAATCTCCGAAACTACTGGTCCGATTTCAATAATTCTTTTTGTGTTGGATAGTCCATTTATCGAGGAAGACTATAGGCTATAAAACATCACGCTATGACCAATAGGAGCCAAGCAGGGCGGGTGAAACCGCGCGGAAGCAGCTAGTCTCTATATATAAAAATCAATTGCTGTTCGTTAGTCTCGCTAAAACTCGAGATCGGCTGAACCGATTTGGCTAATTTTGGTCTTGAATTAGTTGTAAAATTCCAGGGAAGGTTTTAAAAGGTTGGAACAAAATGTTTGATGTGGTATGAAGTTTGCCGGGTCAGCTAGTAATATAAAAAGAAATAATTAGATCATTGACTCACCCTCGGTCGGCGAGGAAGCGTGCGGCGGGCGAGTTCCTGGCGATGGAGCCGGCGGGGGAGATGTGGTCCGTGGTCACCGAGTCGCCCAGCAGGAGCAGGCAGCGCGCGTTCTGCACGCCTTGACGGGGGTTCAGGGCCTGGGGGGAGGGGGGATATAAGTTATAGGGTTTATTTTATTATGTAATTCAGTTATCTATAATCATCTATAACCATCTGCCAAGATCAGTTCTCGAAACCTCACAAATCAATATGTTTAAGAGGAAAGTTAAAACATTGTTATTGTCAAAGGCGTATTATAGCGTAAGACAATTTTTAGAAGGTAAATTATAACATAATACCGTAGTTTAACAAACACACACACAACGTCACGTTTCTTTATCCCCGAAGGGCTAGGCAGAGGTGCTCATTAAGGCACGTAATACAATGTACACACACTTTTCACCATTTGTGAAATTTTCCAGGAAAAATCCCAGTGATACTTTGCCCGGGAATCGAACCCGAGACCCCTTGTCCGGCAATCGCACTTGCGACCACTCGACCAACGAGGCAGAAATTCATTATAGAGTTTATTTTATTATGTAATTCATTCATTTTCTTTGAAATTGAATAGATGAGATTTTTTTATTTTAATGTCTGTCTTGTAACATTAGTTTTTACCCGACTGCGCCAGAAGGAGAGTTATGTTTTTGGACAGTATGTATGTATGTATAATTGTTTGGCACGCTCTGCAGCCTAAACGGCTTGATGGATTCGTATTTACTGTGAGACTGACTAGATAATTATATCAAATATAAAAATAATAATAAAACTAAATAATATTCTAGAAAGCCGCATGTGCCCTCACTAATTCATATTTAGAATGGGTCCCGACTGCTTCAATTTTACGATGACTTACTTGTTTTAGGGTTTTTCATTTTCATATAATAAACGCAGAAGGAACAAACAAAGAAACGCTTTAACGTTCAAAAGTGCCTTCCTGGTCTATTTGAAATAAATAATTTTGTCTTTGACTATGCAGTCGGGTTTTTTTAGTTTTTTAAATTACCTTTTTTTATTTACAGGTTTTGTTTTTATTTTCTTATGAAAACAAATACATTTTTATTAGTAAAGTGTTTTTTTCTTTAATGGGACAAGGCCAAACCCGCCACAACCTCCCATACCGCTGCAACTCCTGTGCACCAGGATCTACAGTAGATACAACCATGCAAACACCGGAACACTGAAGTCCAACGTCCCAGGGACATGAATGACAGTCTTGGATCCCGCAACGAAATAAATCAGGAGATATTATTAGAGGGAGAAGGAAAACGATAGTTTCCACTTCCCTCGGTGAATTTAATGCAGGAGACAGGATGACTTAAGCCTTAAGGCACAAAGAGACTGCACAACTGGGTGGAAGTCCAGTCGCCAAGCACCACGGAAATTTTACTTAAACTAAAATACTAAATGGGTCCTATGCTCGAGCTGTTATACTTGCTTCCAATAATAGGTATGGCAAAAGTAGTAGATAATATTAAATACGTTGAACTGCTTAACTTACCCTGGTCATGCCATCGAAGAACGGCGGTCTCTTGATATAGGTGGAGTTGGGGTCCCAGCCGTACAGCTTGCCTTGGGGCACGTCCAGCGCCTGCCAGGACGGCGAGCCCAACTCGATCTTGGCGTATACCTGGAGATATAAAGATAGTTAGTGTTAAAGATTGGATACAACGAACGAAACAATGTATCTCTCTCGTGGATCTTTTTTTTTAAGGGGAAAACGGTACTCTTTTTAAAGGGGCTGAGGCGTGAGGAGGTTGTTCGTTCCGTCACGCGCCCCGCCCCTTAGTTAGCTAGCATGACTGCTTCACATGAGGAGACGGCGTCCCAATCCCCCTCACTCCGCACTATGACCTGAACCAGTACCGAACGGGAGAGGTTGCCGTCGCCGACCGGGTTTTACTCTACTGAACCTATTTGAGTAACGCATTTACTACGAATTAAACTTTTTTTTTGTTTATATTAGATTGTCAACGAAAAACGAAGTTTCATCCAAAACTTCGCAGATTTCGTACTACAATTCCATTTATTGCGAACTTTTGTGAACAAAAATGAACGAATGAAATGCCGCTACGGGGAGGCGGCGTGCGGTGCAACGCGGGCAAACTTGTTTGTTTATCAAAAGGGAGGGGTCGATGAAGTGTGACATAGTGTGACAAGGGGGTGAGTCCTAAATTTTGTGACGTCACATTTCAATTATTATAATCTAACTCTTAAAACACGAACTTGAAACTATTATCGAAAAACTCATGTCATGTTATATACCTATTAATTTTATTAAAAAAAAAATTAAATAAAACAAATTTCGGGAAAGCTGTTTTAATTAAAACCTAGATGTAGGTAAAATTATAAAATGTGACGTCACACTAGGGAGGGGGTGGTTTCACAAATGTGACCAATTATGACAAGGACGGGGGATTTAAAAAATCATGAAATTCTTGTGACGTTATTTATGGATGGCCCCTTACTTCTTGTGTCTGCGTTACATGACACAAGGCGCCCGCACTACAGACATGTGTCCACTTCCTCAACGTGTCCACGACCGCTCAGCCAAGAGAAAGGACAGAGAAGAACCTGATGAGTTGCTCTTACCTCCTTGAACATCCCAGGAATAACGTGCCTGTTCTCGACCTCCTGTATCTCGGCGCGCGTCGGCCAGATCTCGCGCAGGTACACCGGGCTGCCGTCTGCACGGGTGCCTGTGTGGAAATAGTACGTTAAAATTATTTAATTGCTGTACATAGGCGTAGCCAGGTTTTAGTTTCGGGAGGGGTTCAAGAAAGTCGACCCATGAAATGTGTGACCGAAAAAATAAATCATCAGATTCATATTCATATTCATATTCATATATTTATTTGCATTCCATAATGTTAACAAAGATGTTTAAAGAGGCTTAGAGCTAAGTACAGATCATGGACCCTGTTAGGGCACAGCAAAAGAAGGCATTACATTATTAGGTTTATGTTACATAATTAATATATATATATATTCGGAGAACATTATTTATCAATTTAATTATTATATTAGGCATTAAAATATGAGATTAAATTATATTTTTATCATCCAGGTATTCTTTGACGTTATAATAACATTTGCTTATAAGGATTTTTTTTAATTTGTTTGTAAATACATGTATCTTTTTTTCATTTCTCAGCGTTTCAGGTAATTTATTGTAGATTTTTATAGACATCACTAATGGGCTTGATGAGTGTATTTGTAATCGGGATGACGGTAGGTTTAAACGTGTTTTGTGTCGAAGTGTGCATCTTGTCTGTATGTCTTCACGTGTGGTGTAGAATTCTTTGTGTATGTGTGCAAATTTACAGATTTCCATTATGTATAGGGATTCATAGGTAGTCATAGAGACCTTTGCCAAACAGGGGATGTACTATGCTAACTAGAAAAATAACGCTCTGTAATGTCTAGGTACGCATTTTTCGGGGGGGGGGTTGAACCCACCAAACCCCCCCCCCTGGCTACGCCTATGTTGCTGTATCCTTTATAATGCCGTAAACTAAGTAAGAGTAACGCTGCGTCCTGCGTGAGCGATGTAGATGCGAAAGCAGCAAAAACTGTATCGGCGAGCTAAACAACAATCTTACCCAAAGGTTGTGTTTCGAAGTCGATGTCCACAGTGCCGGCGAGAGCGTACGCGATGACGAGGAGTAGCTACGCAAGGTAGTTAGCTCGCGTGTTGGGGTGGTTGTAGGATAATGTGAAAGTGGTACATAGTACACGGGACATTATGGGCTTGCTAAGCACTTGGCACAATAACGGCGAGCTGAAGTTTTGGGACAGTATCGGTCAGCTTAACAACTGGGACAGTATTGGCGAGCTAAATCATTACATAGAACACGGGACAATATCGGCGAGCTAAATCTTGGGACCATTATCGGCCAGCTTAACAACTGGGAAAGTATTGATGAGCTAAATCATTACATAGAACACGGGACAGTATCGGCGAGCTAAATACTGGGACCTTTATCTATCCACTTAACAACTGGGACAGTATTGGCGAGCAACTTATAGAACACGGGACAGTATCGGCGAGCTAAACAACAATCTTACCCAAAGGTTGTGTTTCGAAGTCGATGTCCACAGTGCCGGCGAGAGCGTACGCGATGACGAGCAGCGGCGAGGCGAGGTAGTTAGCTCGCGTGTTGGGGTGGATGCGGCCCTCGAAGTTACGGTTTCCTGAGAGGACACCGCAGCATACCAGCTCGTTCTGGAGACGAGGAAATTATAAGTTTTTAAACTGACATGGTCACTAACACTAGAATTGGAACTTGATACGGGATATTTACCATGTTTTTCAGTTTATCCGTGATCATGGCGCTTGCAACAGTGCCGAAATATCAAAAACTAATAAAAATTTTAAAACATGGTAAATATCCCGTGTCAAGTTCCAATTCAAGAAAATTATGATTTTTTTTATTTAAAATCGTTAACAAACATACAATTTCACATACACATGACAGGCAGACGAGAAACAACAATTTGTGGATCACACAAAGAGTTACTCCGTGCGGGAATCGAACCCCGAAATCTGTGTTCCCTGATAACCTAGGTGTCTTCAAGACCCGAGTGAATAGGTGGCTTATGGGCAGACGTGCTCCATCGTAAACCGCATCATCACTTACCATCAGGCGAGATAGCGGACAAACGTCGACCCATTAAATCGTCGTTGCAAATTTAAAACATCTTAATTATGTGTCATTTAGGTTGAAAATTAGTTTCGCAGATAATTGAAAAGTATTTTTAAAAATCTATCTTCTGAAAAAAACTCCCATTTGAATATCTACTTAATGTAATAACTTACGTATCATATATAAAATATTACAGAAAACCGACGTGAAACAACGCTTGCGTTGTGTTTCGTTGTGTGAGTGAGGTTACCGGAGGCCCAATTCCCCCCTTCCCAATCTTCCCAATCCCCGATTTCCGAACAACAACCCTTAAATTCCTAACCCCCAAAAAGCCAACGCACTTGTAACGCCTCTGGTGTTTCAAGTGTCCATGGGCGGCGGCGATTGTTTACCATCAGGTGATACGTCTGCTCGTTTATAAAAAGAACTTACCTTCTCAATAGTATTAGCAATGTTATCATCAATGGGTCCGGAGTTGCCGATGCACGTCATGCATCCGTAGCCGACGATGTTGAAACCTAGCTTCTCTAGGTAAGGGACTACGCCGGATTCCTGCAACAAATAATTGTGAACAATATATTATGAGATGTCGTAACAGGGAGTCCCTCTAACATTTATTTATTTAATAGCTTCCGCCCGCGACTCCGTCCGCGCGGATGTCGATCTTCGCGTGAAAGTTTTATTTCTCCATTTTGAGTAACTCTGACAATGGCATCTTATAAATATCTATTGGACCTAAATACGGCTAAGCCCATACTAATGAAGAAGATTGCTCTATTGAGCTTCTGCTGTTGAGCTCGCGTTCTGTAGTATAAAACTGAAAAAATAATTTTTCACGTATTTTTCCAGGATAAAAAGTATCCTATTTTTTGCCCAGGATAATAAGGTATAATTATACCAAGTTTCATCGAAATCGAACCGTTAGTTTTCACGTGATGCCTGAACATACAGACAGACAGACAGACAAAAAAAATATAATCACATTTGGGTTTGGTATCGATCCAGAACCCAAATTGTATATACTTACCCTGAGGTAATAGGTGACCACTCCAGATCCCGGTGACAGAGAAGTCTTGATGTAAGGCAGCACGCTCAGGCCATTCTCCACTGCCTTCTTGGCTAGGAGACCTGAAAATAAAAGGAATATTATGTCAAACTCTGTTTTTGTCGGTGGTCGCAGCGTGGCATCGACAATCCCTAGTCTATGTTATAATATAGTATTTTTCTATTTGATTTTGGGGAAGTTGGGGATTATCGATGAACATGAGGTGATTATTGTTTATTAGTATTTATTTATTCATTTTATTTTATAACGTCGGGCCAGTGCTGAAAATCAGCGCCGGAAAATCGGGTCGCGGTATTTAAGCTGAGTACTGGCCTTTTTGCACCATGACTTTTATGTTTTTTTTTATAATATAATTTTTTATGTTTATTGTTTTTTTTTAAATGGTGCAAATAAACTGTTTTTCTTTCTTTCTTTCATTAAGTAACTGTTAACGCAGATGTTGTCTGCCAGCCATGGTGCGGAGCGAGGGGGATTGGGATGCCGTCCCTCCTTCTGCGAAGCAGTCATGCTAGCTAAGGAGGAGGCGGGGTGCGTGAGGGAACAAACCTCCTCACGCCCCAGCCGTCGAGAGACACTCCGGGCGTCAGGAACCGCGCGACGATCTCTAGCCACCGTAAGTGCGGGCCTGCGGACGGCGAGCTAGAGTAGTTCGTCGCCCGACCAGCGCGCGCGCTTCAAAGAGCCCTCAGACCACCACAGATGAGGCCTAGTATCACTAATGCCTGATCCGGAGCTGCGGACTACCTAGCGGGTTTAACGGGGCTCCGACTCAAAGCAGGTGTGGGAACGGGGTGGGTTTTAGTCAGTTAGAGCCTGACTCCCTCCCACCGCACCCAAGGCGAAAGAAGACACTGTGTGATTTCCCCCTATTAACCGGAACCCCGATAAACCCGCTAGGTAGTTCGCAGCTCCGGAGCGCCCAACATCTAGGATTGGAAGTATTGGTACAGGGCATTACGAGAATGACGATGATAGTTTCGGTAATGGTTGTGATAGTCAAAATAATGGTGGTTATAGTGAAGATAATACCGGCGATAGTGGTGATAATTAGTGTGATAGTTAATTATTATGTTATCGGCTTACTCACGTAACTGTTTGACGAGGAACTCGACTAGTTCCAAGCCATGCTAGAGGCTCATATTCATGAGCAGCATTCCGCGACACACGACGCGGCGACTGTCGCGCTGCTATATAGTATGATGTAGCAGCGCAACAGTCACCAGTTACGTGAGTAAGCGAATAGCATAATAATTATTTTTGTTTGTCTCACGGAAGTTATAATATAACCGTTGTGATAGTGGTTATAATAAATTAGATATTTAACAATTTACTCACCAGCGCCCAACATAACACTGGGGTTGGAAGTATTGGTGCAGGAAGTGATGGCAGCTATGATGACGGACCCGTGGGTGATGGTGTACGTCTTGCCATCGCTGTAGCTGAAGCTGCCTGACGCTGAGAGGTTCGCTGGTGACAGACCGTAGCCTTTGAAGCCGACCTGGAATTATGAAGTGGTTTTTGAATATTTATAAATTGTCAAACACGCTGTAGTTCGCATAATGTTTCTGGCTGCAGGGTCGACTGGAGTGATACCACGGCCGAGTAGACCGGAGGTCCAATTACTCCCTTCCCAATCTTCCCAACCCCGATTCCCCAACAATCCCTAATGTCCTAATCCCCAAAAGGCCGACAGCGCACTTGTAACGCCTCTGGTGTTGCAGGTGTCCATGAGCGTTAGCAATTGCTTACCATCAGGTGATACGCCTGCTCGTTTACGGCGTCTTCCATAAAAAATAACGGTCGTTAGCTTTTTTTTTTTAAGGGGGGAAAATCATCCAATGAATTTTTCGCATAGAGTAATATCACGCACATAATATTTAAGTTAAGTTATGAGTCCCATACCGTTTATCTACATTTACACAAATATAAAGCTGAACAGTTTATTTGGTCACTGAGGCTTCGGCTTGAAGCAGGAGTAGTAACGGGGTGGTTTTTAGTCAGTAGGAGTACGACACTCACTCTCGCCTCGCCCAAGGCGGGAGAAGTAATTGGATGATATTTATCCTCCCAAAAAAAAATATTATTAAAAATGTATTGCAGAATTTTTCTGCAAAAACTCTAATGTACCTAAATAAAAAGTAGGAAATTTAGTCAAAAACATTGACTATCCTACCTACCCCTTTCATTTAACAGGCGTGACAATAGCACAAACAAACGATCGCACGTGTTTGTACAACATAAACATAATGTACCGAGGTAAGGAAACATAATATAAATTAGAACATGTCCGCATTGTAAGCAGTTTTATACACAGTAACATAATAATTGTTTGTGAGTGACCTTGCTAAGTCAGCAAAAGTTATTTAGCTTATAGTATGGTTTCGCTTGCTTTTTTATAATTAAATATACTTATTTATAAATTAACTAAAAAAGACTGCCTCGTTGGTCGAGTGGTCGCAAGTGCGACTGACGGACAAGGGGTCTCGGGTTGGATTCCCGGGTCGGGCAAAGTATTACTGGGCCTTTTTCGGTTTTTCGAAAATTTCTCAGTAGTAGCACGGAGTCTAGAAATGTGCCCGGTATATGGCAATAGGCTCACCACCTATTACATGGGACTTACAACATAAATTGTGAAATGTGGGTGTGCATTGGCATTATGTGCCGTAATGTGCACCTCTGCCTACCCCTTCGGGGATTAAAGGCGTGACGTTATAAAAAAAAGAAAAATTCGTTATTCATCTAAGTATGTATCGTCACACCTTTCACCCCCGAAGGGGTAAGCAGAGGTGCACATTATGGCACGTAATGCCGCTATACAATGTACACCCACATTTCACAATTTATGTTGTAAGGCCCATGTAATAGGGGGTCAGACTATTGAAATTATCTAAGTATGTACATTAAAAGCCGCCTCAACGAGCCATCAGACCATCACAGATGGGGCCCAGTAGGGCTGGTGCCTGATCCGGAGCTGCGGTCTACCTAGCGGATTTACCGGGCTCGACAAGCAGGAGTAGGAACGGGGTGGTTTTTAGTCAGTAAGAGTCTGACACTCACTCTCGCTTCGCCCAAGGCGGGAGAAGTTATTGGATGATTATCCCCCTCAAAAAAATTACGCTATTCTTGAAATTATATCTCGTCATCATCCCTAGTGATACAGCGTAAACATGTGACAAACAGACATACAAATTTATTGTCGCATTTATAATAATAATGAGTCAGATCAAGGAAAATTATAATATAATACAATAATATGCTGAATAAGACATTTTTGGATTATAATAAAAACATACGTTACATATACTCTTATAACAGTTTATATAAATCGATTACTTTTTAAGACATTGCCAGTTGAAATTATCGTGTTTTGTTTTTTTTTTCTATGGAGACAAAATATTATAATTATTCTTTTATTTATTTAAGTGAAGAAATTGCATGAGTAGTGTGAATTTTAATTGATACTTAAATTCAGTTTTGGAAAACAGTGCGAGGTGTTTAAATGCATATGGGTAAGTCTAGAGACCTTATTTTATTTGTTTGAGGAGGAAAATCATCCTACGATTTCTCTCGCCAGGGTGAGGCGAGAGGGAGTGTCAGACTCTTACTGACTAAAAACCACCCCGTTCCTACTCCTGCTTTTCGAGCCGGAGCCCCGGTAATACCGCTAGGTAGTCCGCAGCTATGAATCAGAATCGAACACGCTACAAGTTGGGCGGCAGCCGGATACCCAGCCATCGCACCAACCGTGGAGCCAAAATTTATATTAGTATCAACAACAATTTTCTAAAAACTGTATAACAAAATCTTTTCTGAAAACCACATCACAATCACTTAAGCCAAACTCGAGATAATCGCGAACAAAACATACATACATACAGGTAAAATAAGGAACCTTCCTTTTAGTTGAAGTCGATTAAAAATAAACTCGTTTATTTACAAATAGATATTGGGAACCGCAAAATAAATATCGCCATTAGAATATCATTAAATAACTATTAAAAACCGATATTATTATACAGATAAAGTATCTTTAATGAAACAAGAATATAGTATGTTATTATTTAAAACCGTTATTAGTTTTTTTATGGAATAAACGGGTAAACGAATAGACGGATCACCTGATGGTAAGCAATCTGTGCCGCCCAACTAGGGTTCATAATTATGAGTAGCATGCGCAATGCCACCATAAACCTAGCTTTACTTACAGACAGACTGACGGACAATTCAATTTAACCTTTCAAAGGTGTCTAATTTAGGATTAATTGAAACAAATGCCTTGACTTCGAAACTATTTATCATCATCAGCCATAAAGTGACCGTAGGCCTCTCACACGGAGTTACGAACTCAGCCCCCGAACTTCTCACACGGAGAAGGTTTAAGCATTAATCACAACGCTTGCTCAATGCGGATTACCGATTTCAAACTTAGATTTGAAATTATAGGCCCACATTTCCTCACGATGTTTTCCTTCATCATTTGTCAGTGCTGTTCTTTTTATGATGTAAGACGGTAAAATAGCAATTACTACTACCTATGGTCACCCGAAACAACAGAGGCGTTACAAGTGCGTTGCCGACCTTTTACGGGTTAGGAATTCAAAAATTATCGGGAACCTCACTCACACAACGCAAGCGTTGTTTCACGTCGGTGTACTGCTCGGCCGTGGTATCACTCCGGTCGAGCCGGCACAGCAGTGCCGAAGCATGGCGAGCCCACACTTAACGTATTTTCAAACATTCTGTACATAACATATTAAGACAGCCATTAGCTTCCAAGATAACTAATATGAAATCTTTATATATAATCCCAAATTATATTATGTATCTATTAGTATATAAGGTGTTCTAAAAGTATCTGCCGCGGCTTCAATGGGAGGTAGTGTTGTGTTTGATTCATTCATTCGCTGTTTTACCGCACAGTCTGCTGGACTATGAGCCTCCTCTATATAAGCAGGTTTACCATAATCTCCGCAGGCAGGCGGGTTGGAGATCGCAGTATAAAAGGTTCAGGTTTATCAGAGAGCGCTGCTGCCTACACTTGGTTACTTTTGTGTACAGACTGTCAGTCAGTCATTCTGTCAGTCAGTCATTCAGTCAGTCAGTCAGTCAGTCAGGGAGAAGTTTTATTTAAAATTACCTATTCATATTATTTGGTGATTTAGCTTATGATGTTATGTTTTGTATATATCATAAAGCTATTTCACTAAATTGTATGGGCAGGTATATACAGCATTGGAAGAAAAATAATTGGAGGTTGGTAAGAAAACATTTTGTTTTTTTATGGAACACGCCGGTAAACGAGCAGACATATCACCTGATGGTAAGCAATCTCCACCGCCCATTGACACCCGCAACACCAGTGTAGTGTCTTTTTATGGAGTAGGGGCAAAACGAGCAGTCGGATCACCAGATGACAAACGATCAACACCACCCATGGACACCCGAAACACCAGAGGTCTTTTAAAAAGGAATACGCTCTTTTCTTGAAGGTTTGAAGGTCGCATCGGTTCGGAAATACCGCCGACGACAGCTCATTTCACAGTTTTGCTGTGCGAGGCAGAAAGTTTCGCGAGAAGCGCACAGTTGTGGCCTGCCAACCATCTATATGATGGGGATGGAAGTGCTGTCGTGTAGGTCGATGGCGAAAAGAAGCGGCAGGTATCAGACCCACATAGGACCCACTTAGTTTCAAGTAAAATTTCCCTGGTGCTCGGCGACTGGGCTTCTCCCAGTTGTGCAGTCTCTTTTGTGCCTTAAGGCTTAAGTCATTCTGTCTCCTGCATTAAATTCACCGAGGGAAGTGGAAACTATCGTTTTTTTCTCCTCTAATAATATCTTCTGATTTATTTCGTTGCGGGATCCAAGACAGTCATTCATGTCCCTGGGACGCGGACGTTGGACTTCAGTGTTCCGGTGTTTGTATGGTTGTATCTACTGTAGATCCTGGTGCACAGGAGTTGCAGCGGTATGGGAGGTAGTGGTCTATTTCTTTTGGGGATCTAAGACGTGGCTTTTTTCTTGTTAATATATGTTATAATCGTTATCTATTATATCATTATGATAATGAAAGTATTTTTGGGATGAACAATAACCAATTGTATAATTAACTAATTGAACTCATACTGCCGCACTCAGATACATTTAATGATTACTTAAACTATTCCTTAGTAACGATTTTGTATCGAAAACAATTGCTAAGGACTGGGTTAAGTAACCATTAAATGACTCTGAGTACGGCAGTTTGAGTCATTAACTAATGAGAAATATCAAAATTAAATATTTACTTTTTGTAAAATATCACATGTGCAAATAAATAAATATTATTTATTTTGTTTTATTTACCTTTTCTTATATTATATTAAGTGTGGGCTCGCCATGCTTCGGCACTGCTGGGCCGGCTCGACTGGAGTGATACCACGGCCGAGCAGAAAACCGATGTGAAATTACGCTTTTTTTGTTTGAGGGGGGAAAATCATTCAATGGTCAGACTCTTACTGACTAAACACCACCCCGTTCCTACTTTCTCTCCTCCACTTTTGGAGCCGGAGCCCTGGTAACCCGCTAGGTAGTCCGCAGCCCCGGGTGAAACAACGCTTGCGTTGTGTTTCGTTGTGTGAGTAAGCGTTACTGGAGGCCCAATTATACCCTTCCCTGATCTCCAACAATCCTCAAATTCCTAACCAAACCGCTACCCCTACAAAAAGCCGGCAACGCACTTGTAACGCCTCTGTTGTTTGGGGTGTCCATGGGCGGCGGCGATTGCTTACAAGTGATGCGTCTGCTCGTTTACTGACCTATACCATAAAAAAACACCAGGTCAAACATAGAAACTCCCTCCTTTTTCGAAGTCGGTTAAAAATAGGTGATTAGCAGAAATAACATATTTAATTATCATTTTTATAATTACAATATTAGGGCCACTCATTAGACAAATTACTGTAAATGACTATTTAAGTTACGAAACAATTTTAGTATAAATAGAATAATATAACAATTTCAAATCAGTATCGAAACGTTTGCTTTACAATAAACAGCAGTGTAAAGAGCTACTCTACCCTTCACGTGGGTTTCGTACACCGGAGTAAGTGTCTACACATTAGACAGAGACCGTGCAGCAGCGCTCTCTGATAAACCTGAACCTTTTACACTGCGATCTCCAACCCGTCTGCCTGCAGACATTATGGCAAACACTCTTATGTAGAGGAGGCTCATAGTCCAGCAGTGGACTGTCTCCCGCTGTTGGTGATTTGAAGAATCGAGTAAGGGACTTCACATTAGACAGAGACCGTGCAGCAGCGCTCTCTGATAAACCTGAACCTTTTATACTGCGATTTTCAACTTGCTTTTGCAAATGGATTATTTATTTGGTTATATCAAAAATATTATTACATATAAGGTATGTAATTTAGTATTTTTTTTTTAATGTTTTAATGATAATATATTGTTGTCTTGTCGTGGTGGCCCGAAGGTTTAAGACACCCGCTTCTCATGCATGAGAGTGCGGGCTCGAAACCTACCAACGGCAAGTACCAATGTGACATTTTCCGAGTTACATGTACTTTCTAAGATTATTTAGACACCACTGACAAACGGTGAAGGAAAACATCGTGAGGAAACCTGGGCTTACAATTTCTTATTATAAGTTTGAAATCGCCAACCCGCATTGAGCAAGCGTGGTGATTAATGCTCAAACCTCCGTGTGAGAAGAGGCCTTTGGTCAGCAGTGGACACTTATAGGCTGTTGATGTGATGTGATATAGAATAAAAAAGTGTCACTCAGTAGCGATTGTCACTCACTCAGTAGACATGTTTACAGTCTGTCACTGGGTGTTGTGATAATCGTTACTGGTGACCTGTACGACATGAGACATATCACCTGATGGTAAGCAATCGCCGCCACCCATGGACACTTGAAACACCAGAGGCGTTACAAGTGCGTTGCCGGCCTTTTAGGGGTTAGGAATTTAAGTGTTGTTGGAGAATCGGGGATTGGGAAGATTGGGAAGGGTGTAATTGGGCCTCCGGTAACCTCACTCACACAACGAAAGCGTTGTTTCACGTCGGTTTTCTGTGAGGCCGTGGTATCACTCCATTAAAAGTTTGTGATAATTTGTATTATTTTGTGTGTGTTATAAGTATCAGGTGTCACTCAGTAGTGATTGTCACTCACTCAGTAGACATGTTTACAGTCTGTCACTGGGTGTAGTGATAATCGTTACTGGTGGCCAATAATCACTGGTAAACATTTGTGTTGGTTTTTTGAACAAATTGTATGACATTTGCAGATTTTGTCACTCAGTAGCTATTGTCACACTCTCAGTAGACAGTGTGTCATTGTGTCACTGGGTGTGTGATAATAGATACTGATGACTACCGTACAACGATATATTTTTATAATAACTATCGTGAGACATACTAAATTAATAAAAAATCACGGTTTACTCACAAAAAATCAAATGACACTCAGTAGTGATTGTCACTCACTCAGTAGACATGTTATCAGTCTGTCACTGGGTGTAGTGATAATCGTTACTGGTGGTCACTGATCAGAAGTCGATATCTCAATCAGAAGTCGATATCTCAATCAGCACTAATCATTTGTATTAAAAACTCGTTTTAGTTGTGTCACTCAGTAGCCGTTGTCACTCACTCAGTTGACAGTGTGTTATTGTGTCACTGGGTGTGTGATAATAGATACTGATGACTACCGTACAACTTAGTCATTTCTTTCGATTATTATAGTTAGTTTTGTGACTAAAGTGTGAAGAAACTGACTCACGACCTACATGTGCCATTTTGTAGTCGTTGTCACTCACCCAGTAGACTAGTTGCTACATTCAGTCACTGGGTGTAGTGAAAACCGCAGCTAGTGGTCACTAATCATCAGTAACAAGATTTAAGTGTGGGCTCGCCATGCTTCGACACTGCTGGGCCGGCTCGACCGGAGTGATACCACGGCCGAGCTGTACACCGACGTGAAACAACCACAGCGTTGTGTGAGTGAGGTTACCGGAGACCCAATTACCTTCTTTCCCAATCTTCCCAATCCCCGATTCCCCAACAACCCTTAAATTCCTAACCCCCGAAAGGCTGGCAACGCATTTGTAACGCCTCTGGTGTTATAAGTGTCCATGGGCGGCGGCGATTGCTTACCGTCAGGTGATACGTCTGTTCGTTAACCGGCTTATACCATAAAAAATTGCTATGGCAATTGGTACTTAATCGTTTATAGGACTCGTTTTAGGTGTCACTCAGTAGCTGTTGTCAGTCACTCAGTAGACAATATGTCATTGTGTCACTGGGTAATTTGATAACAGATACTTGTCATAAGCAGTGACTTTTTTTTGACTATTAACATTGTTTTATGAGTAAAGTGTTTAAAGATCGAAGATTTTCAGTCCACACTAATTTGTGTCACTCAGTAACAATTGTCACTCACTCAGTAGACAAGTTTGTATTCTGTCACTGGGTGTTGTGATAATCGTTTCTGGTAACCTGTGACTACTTATCATCAGTGACTGTCGTCCATCAGTAATTTCATGTGTGTGTTTTCATCATTGTGTCACTCAGTAACACTCAGTAGTGATTGTCACTCACTCAGTAGACATGTTTACAGTCTGTCACTGGGTGTGTGATAATCGTTACTGATGGTCACTAATCATCAGTCGCTACTAACTAATATGACAATTGGTACTTAATCATTTCTTTTTCAAACTCCTTTTATGTGTATCACTCAGTAGCCATTGTCACTCACTCAGTAGACAAGTTATTACAGTCTGTCACTGGGTGTAGTGATAATCGCGACTGATGACCTGTACGACGTGAGTCATATAACTACTTACCATACATAAGACATACTAAATTAACTAAAAAAAACACGGTTTAAACACTTAGTAGGCTGCGCGACAGCGCCGCGTCTGCGCACGCTGCTCATGATAAAGGGTCTTACTGTGTCGCGAAACTAGTAAAGCTTTCTCCATTAATGTACGTTGGTAAACCGACTGATTTATTGGTAACTTGTTATCAATTTGTATTATTTGGTGTATGTTATCCTCATCAGGTATCACTTACTGGTGATTGTCACTCACTCAGTAGACATGTTTACAGTCTGTCACTGGGTGTTGTGATAATCGTTACTGCTGACCTGTACGACATGAGACACATGCCTACTTATAATTAATTAGTGATAATTTGCATTATTTTGCGTGTATTGCCATCAATCATCAGGTGTCACTCAGTAGTGATTGTCACTCACTCAGTAGACACGTTTGCATTCTGTCACTGGGTGTTGTGATAATCGTCACTTGTGGTTATTCATCATCAGTATAATCATTTATGTTGTTTCCGGACTTTATCATTCATCATCAGTAATCATTTGTTTCCGAATCAAATTATGAAGCTTTGGAGGCTTTGGAGCCTCTACTCAGTTATGTCAGTCAGTAGTGATTGTCACTCGCTCAGTAGACAAGTTTGTAGTCTGTCACTGGGTGTTGTGATAATCGTAACTAGTGACCTGTACGACGTGATATATGTGACTACTTATCATCAATAACTTTTGTTTATTAGTAAGTATATGTATAATTTTATGTGAATGTGTCACTCAGTAGCGATTGTCACTCACTCAGTAGACACGTTTACATTGTGTCACTGGGTGTAGTGATAATCGGTACTGATGACATGTACGACGTGGGATATGTGACTACTTATCATCAATTTGTGTTATTTTGTGTGTGCTATCATCATCAGGTATCACTCAGTAGTGATTGTCACTCACTCAGTAGACAAGTTGTTACATTCTGTCACTGGGTGTAGTGATAATCGTTACTGGTGACAAGCACGACCTCTAATCACAAACCATCAATAAATGTGTTACATTATTAATAATTTTATATGTTCATTATTATGTTATCGGCTTACTCACGTAACTGTTTGACGAGGAACTCGACTAGTTTCAAGCCATGCTAGAGGCTCATATTCATGAGCAGCATTCAGCGACACACGACGCGGCGACTGTCGCTGCTACTGGCGACTCAAATGTTGCGCCCCCCACGCCCTCTGCCTGGAATCACGCGCACTTTTCGGTGCGCGCTACGCTATTGCTGGCATGGCTTGAAACTAGTCAAGTTCTTCGTCAAACAGTTACGTGAGTAAGCCGATGACATAATAATTCATTTAGTATGTCTCACGAAAATTATAATAAAACTATGCTATCATTACTTATTTCAGTGAATCATCAACAGTTGTGTACTCAGTAGAAGCTGTCACTCACTCAGTAGACATGTTATCAGTCTGTCACTGGGTGTTGTGATAGACACTACTGGTAATCAGTAATCATCAGTGTCTCATCATTATCATCATCATCATTTTCAAAATTATCAGCCATCAGTGTGATTCTGTTGTTACTCGCTCAGTAGACAGTGTGTATAATTTGTCACTGGGTATGTAATAACATACATACACTGAGATGTACTACATAAAAAAGGAAGAAAAATGAAGATTTATTTTTAAGTGTGTGCTCGCCATGCTTCGGCACTGCTGTGCCGGCTCGACCGGAGTGATACCACGGCCGAGCAGAAAACCGACGTGAAACAGTAAGTTGTGTGAGTGAGGTTACCGAAGGCCCAATTACTCCCCTTACCATACATACATACATAACCTCACGCCTGTCTCTCATGGTGGTAGGTAGAGACAACGGAACGCCAATTGCTACGACTCTTACACACCTCTTTCGCTTCATCAGTTATCAGTCTTTTCATGCATGTTCGTCCCCTTCCCAATCTCCCCAAACCCCGATTACCCAACACAACGCTTAAATTCCTAACCCCTAAAAAGCCGGCAACGCACTTGTAACGTCTCTGGTATTTCAAGTGCCAATGGGCGGCGGCGACTGCTTACCATCAGGTGATACGTTATTTATAGTAGTACCAGCAAACAAGGGGAACTCCGTTTCGCCACCAATAACTTTCCCTGTATTCCTGCTTTTCTCTTGAATTTTTCTTGAATTTTCTTTGCTATAAACCTCACGGAGCCCGAGACCTTTCCAACGAATGCAAAACCGTGGAAATCGGTTCGTGCGTTCTGGAGTTATAGCGTCAGGATGGAAAACCCGACTTATTTTTATATTATAGAAGATCAATGGCAAATCTACACTAATATTATAAAGCTGAAGAGTTTGTTTGTTCGATTGTTTGTTTGTTTGAACGCGCTAACCTCCAGAACTACTGGTACAATTTGAATAATTATTTTTGTGTTGGATAGTGCAGTTATCGAGGAAGGCTATAGGCTATAAAACATCACGCTATGACCAATAGGAACAAAGCAGAGCGGGTGAAACCGCGCGGAAGTAGCTGGTTGTTGATACAATTTCTTTAAAATTCGATCCCTGAAACACTGATTACGTTAATAATTGGACTTACCTTATTGGTTAAGCACTCCTGGAAGTCTTTCTTCATGACGGAGACGGAGACTCTGTCCTGGGGACGCTTCGGTCCGCTCACAGATGTCACTACTGTCGACAGGTCCAACTCTACAACCTGGAAACATAAGTTTAACATCACATTAATATTCAAAGTCAAAGTCATTTGTTTTAATTAATCCTAAATTAGGCACTTTTGAAACGTCAACGGTAGTCTGCAGCATTAACTGATAAATGTATACAAATAATATCATTTCATAACTACCTATTTACTGTTTAATTGGAATAAAAGCTGAAGAGTTTGTTTGAGTGAAAGCAAACTCTGAACTACTGGTTCAAACTGAATAATTATTTTTGTGTTGGATCCATTTTTTGAGGAAGGCTAGAGGCTATAAAATTAATAGCGTGACCTATGGATTTTGTCTATTTCAAGTCGGTCAGTGTCCAAGTGACATCAGGTGATCGACAAGGTTCCAACAGTTATCGGAAGAATATAAAATAATCTAAATCCTACAGTTTTTAAATTACAGTGACTTAATGTATGTGGAACAGTTTCAACAATGTCGCAGCGACATCGTCCGACATCGCCTGATGTCCTGATGTCGCTCGACAAATGTTCCAAGTGGGTACGAGGCTTTATCCACGAAACAGTACACACAGTCTTTTGACTCTTGTTGCTTCTGTTTATGAGCGCCGCTGTAGCTCGAAACTAGTCGAGTATTCTCGATCAATTTATTTATTGATAAATGATATAGATTTCTGTAAATAGGTTATAAAATAACACTTTTACACGTCAATATTTCAAATAGCTAGATGAGGCCGGCATTTCCTATCCGACTACTCTGAGAAGAAATGCCGAAACAAACTCAGAGGTCATAGTCTCTTTTAAAGTCCAGACAAAATCAATTAAAGATGTCGGAGAACCGTGCAAGTTGATTCTGTAGTGGTCTTTAGAGGAAAGAACCACAACAGTATGAGCGGACCTGTTCAGATGGCAGCACGCATGTGTCAGTTTACAATTAGCTCAGCTGACGGCTGTTCCGATCCGATCCGACGAACAATACCAACCAAAACAACATTTGGATAGGTCTCGTAAATTACATTGCATTTGATAAATTACAATAAAATAAATATAATAAATTTAGAACGGATAAACTAATAAAATAATGTACAAAAATATACTTATATGTAAACACCTAATAAAAATACAAACATAATAACAATAGTACCTATACATACATTGAAAAGGAATATGAATACTTGAGTATAAGCAGATAATTTTATACTTACATACAACGCCTTCCTCTCTTCTAATTTTCTAATTTACTATTTGCTGTGCCCATCAGGGTCCACGATTGCTACCATGTTATTTATATTACCATCTTATCTTTACATTGTGGATTTGCAATAAAGAATTATGAATTATCTCCTACGCCACATACCTCAGAGAAGATGGGATCCTGGTCCGGATTGTTGTAGTCTCGGAACTGCTTGGTGGCGCGCAGGTACGCCTCGATGATCGCTATCTTCTCCTGAGACCGGTCTGGAATTGGATGGGTGGGCGTTTTACATACCGGCCAATGATTATAACATACATCATAGACTCTTACTTACTCTTGTGTACTCTTATGGGCTCTTACTGACTCTTATCGACTGTTACTGACCCATACTGACTATTATGGGCTCTTACTGACTCTTGTAGACTCTTACTGCCTCTTATGAACTCTTATTGACTCTTACTGACCCTTATAGACTCATATGGACTCTTATTAATATAGACACTAATAGACTCTTACCGACTCTTACTGACTCTTATGGACTCTTACTGACTCTTATAGACTCCTACTGACTCTTACAGACTCTTACTGACTCTTATGGACTCTTACTGACTCTTATGAACTCTTACTGACTCTTATAGACTCCTACTGACTCTTATAAGCAATTTTACTGATTCTTAATTTTACTGATTCTTATCAACTCTTATTGATTCTTATGGACTCATACTGACTCCCATGGACTCTTAATGACCCATACTGGCTCTTATAAACTTTTACTGACTCTTACAAACTGTTATTACTGACTCTTACTGACTCTTACTGACTCTTATCGACTCTTATGTACTCTTACTGACTCTTACCGACTCACGAAAACTATTAAAAAATCTCTATCCAACTCACTAGTCTGACACAGGTAGTGTAGCGACCGCTCGTCGACGGGGAAGTGCGCGACCGTGGCACCGAACTCGGGACACATGTTCGCTACCGTCGCGCGGTCCGCTATGCTCAGCGACTCTTGTGTACTCTTATACACTCTTACCGACTCTTATAGACTCTCATACCGTCTTACTGACTCTTATCGACTCTTATTTACTCTTACTGACTCTTACCGACTCTAAAGAACTCTTAACAAAAACTCCAACTCACTAGTCTGACACAGGTAGTGCAGCGACCGCTCGTCGACGGGGAAGTGCGCGACCGTGGCACCGAACTCGGGACACATGTTCGCTACCGTCGCGCGGTCCGCTATGCTCAGCGACTCTTATGTACTCTTATACACTCTTACTGACTCTTATATACTCTTACTGACTCTTATAGACTCTTACTGACTCTTATACACTCTTATAGACTCTTACTGACTCTTATAGGCTCTTATTGACTCTTCTATACTCTTACTGACTCTTATTTATAGACTCTTGCCGACTCTTACTGACTCTAGCTGACTCTTATAGACTCTTATTGACTCTTAAAAAATCTCTTTCCAACTCACTAGTCTGACACAGGTACTGCAGCGACCGCTCGTCGACGGGGAAGTGCGCGACCGTGGCACCGAACTCGGGACACATGTTCGCTACCGTCGCGCGGTCCGCTATGCTGAGGGCGGAGACGCCCGGACCGTAGAACTCGACGAACTTGCCGACTACGCCTAGGGAGCGGAGGTGCTGAGGACAAGCAGTTGGTATACTGTTAGAAACATATTGTAGTAAATAATTATCATTTTAGCTTATCTATATCTATCTTAATATACAATGTGATAGGGGCGAGACTTCTAACCCGTTAAGGCTGAGTACTACATCTAATTTTATCGACAAAATAAATAATTTGGGGGTTGAACCCCCATTGAAAATATTGTAAATAGCGACTTTTTCGCTAAAAATAATTCACAAATGATTTTTTTTCTCACCAAAACATTATCAAACATATGAAAAGAGTTATAAATTGTTAGCCAAGGTTATTAGCTACCGTTTGTCGTTTTTTTTTGTTTCTACGACGCATACAACCTTTGATATCACAAAAAGTAAAAAAAAATATATAACCATATTTATTATAATATAGCCATATTTTTTAGGGGGAGGGGTTTGAGCCCCTTATTATTATTTTTTTTGTAAAATTAGATGTAGTACTCAGCCTTAACGGGTTAGAAGTCCCACCGCTATCACATTGTACACTAATATATAAATCAGGAGAGTTGTTGTTTGAACGAGCTAATCATTTTTTATGGTATAAGTCGGTAAACGAGCAGACGAATCTCGATAATAAGCAATCGCCACCGGCCATGGATACACGAAAGTCCAGAAGTGTTACAAGTGCGTTGCCGGCCTTTCAGGGGTTAGAAATTTAAGGAATTTAAGAATTTAGGTTGTTGGGGCATCGGGGATTGGGAATTGGTAATTGGGATGATAACTCACTTACACAATACAAGCGTTGTTTCACGTCGGTTTTCGGTGAGGCCGTGGTATCACTCCGGTCGAGCAGGCCTAGCAGTGCCGAATTTAGAAATTATAAGTTCAAAGTTGATGACTTCAAACTTATAATTAGAAAAGCAGACAATTATACTTTCTAGATAAAAAAATAGTAGTGTGGCTTAGTATCTTTAAAAAAAAATCTTACCTTAGTGATAGTAAGGACCAGATCGGTGGAGGTGGCTAGCGGGTTCAATTCCCCGACGAGTTTATATCCGACCACTTTAGGCAGCAACATACTGATGGCCTGTCCCAACATCACAGCTTCAGCTTCGATTCCTGACAACGACAAAATTAACACAATAAATGATAGGATCACTTGATATTCTACGCATTTTTTTAAGGTGGGATAATCGTCCAATGACTTCTCCCGCCTTGGGCGAGGATTAAAAACTTGGAGGAGGACTAAAAACCACCCCGTTCCTACTCCTGCTTTTCGAGCCGGAACCGGAGCCACCGCGTCAACCGTGCAGTCTTAACCGTTAATCGCTTTTTATCCCACTGGAACGCAGGCAAAACCACTGGCTGAAGCTAGTACTAGTTTAAGGAACAGAGAGTAAAGTTCCCTAAGTAAAGCAGTATCCTCCGACCAGGCGGTGATCGTGCCTGGCGGACTTTCTGCCCAACTGTAGTTCGTTGGGATTTTCTATCCGTGTTTATTCGCATGTATACTTCACATGTGCGATGTATGGTTTATGACGTCATCCGTTCAAAATCAAAGTCAAGTCAAAATTATTTCAAATAGACCAGGAAGGCACTTTTGAACGTCAAAGCAAATATAATAATATTAATAACGTCTGTCTGTCGGTCAGTCCTCTAGTTGCTCTATTTGCTCGTTCCAAAGTGTAGATTCCTATGGAGAAGAACGAGCAAGAAACTCCATAGGTTACTCTTTTCCAATCAGATTCACAATACAATTGTTTCGATTGCTTCAACTATGTGAGAACAATGTAAAACTAATATACAGTCAAAGTGATAGAAAAAGAAAATAACCTTGAGGACAACAAAATCAATGCATTATTCATATCACTGGTAATTAGGTACTTACCACCAACCCCCCACCCGACGACTCCGAGCCCGTTGATCATGGTGGTATGACTGTCGGTGCCCACCACGGAGTCGGGGTGAAGCAGGTCCTTGCTGAACACCACGCGAGCCAGGTATTCCAGGTTCACCTGAAAGAAAAACATCAAAATTTAAGTGATTTATAGGATATTTGACTGCACGGTGGGCGTGGTAGCTGAGCAACTGGCTGCCGTGCAACATGTAGCGGGTTCGATTCCTCTTTGGGGGCCATCCATTAATTACGTCACACGTTAAGGGGGGGGAGGGGGTCGACGAAGTGTGAGTTTATGGGACAAAGGAGCGGGAGGGGTCTTAAATTTTATGACGTCACATTTCAATTATTATAATCTAACTGCTAAAACACCAACTTTTATCGAAATACTAAAAAAATCTAGATGTAAAATTATACAATGTGACGTCACATTAGGAAGGTCTCACGAATGTAACAAATTGTGTCCAGGACGGGAGAGGAGGTCAAAAATCATGTAATGTGTTTGACATAATTTATGGATGGCCCCTTTGTGTGATCCACAAATTGTTGTTTCGGGTCTGGGTGTCATGTGTATGTGAACTTGTATGTTTGTAAGCGCACCCACAATAAAGGAGAAAATCCTAGTGTGGGGCAACGTATTTCATATAAAAAAAAATAGGTTGGCAAACACATAATTTCAATCATAATAACATGTGTTACGAAACTATAGCGCGATTCAGGTAAAGTACTAAATTGTACAACGCCATCTATCGAGTAACAACTTTTGTACCACGTCTCTGTTTTTGTTTGGGTTTTAAAGAAAAACGCATAAAAATATCGTCCCATTCAGGTAATTCTTTTTTTTGGATTTAATAGGAAACTATCCTACTAGTTAAATCGAATCCTTTTATAGAAATGTCAAAAACTATATTTTGTATTCTTCAAACTCAAATATCTCAGCTTTGATATAACTTAGGATAAAAATAATTGAACATATATGTGTAATGAACACAGCAGAACAAAGTAACATGAAAATTATTGGCGGCCGCTGAAAAAAAAAATGACGCCACAAGTCCATACAAAGTTACTCAAACCCCTTTTGTATGAAATACTGCGTTATTAATGTCATCAAATTTTTACGTCACATAGGAGACTTATTTCTAGAAAACTAGATCTCCGAGAAACATGGAAGCATCACCTCCCCCACGTTTCAACATTCAGTACATAGAATTTTCAACGCTTATAAAACTCAGCGGTCTCACGACCACGAGTTTATTCCAAAAATTTATTTAACAGATAAAAAATTACTATATAGACAAATCTATAAAACCTAAAATATCTGTAACATTGAAAATGTATCTTTCATCGTACAGCCTAACCAAACGCGTGTAACGAAACCATAGCGCGATTCAGGAAATGTACGGAATCGTACAACGCCATCTATCGAGCGTAGAGACAGCTTTCGTAACACGTGTCAGGTTTTGTTTGAATGCATTTTTCTTTGAGATTTGTAGTCTGATTTTGGTAATTCTTTTTTGTATTAAATTTACTAGACTAATTTCCTATTAGTCAAATTGATTATTTTTATAGAAACGACAAAAACGATTTTTTTTTTTTGAATGAAAATTATTTTTTTACGATGAAAAGTCGAAATAATTTATTTTTTATTGAGGTAACTACACAAACTGGTAATTGCTGAGGAATAGCAGTGGTTTACATTTTACTTTCAAAAATATTTTTGGATACAGGAAAAGTACAGAATTGTAAAACGCCATCTATCGAAGGTGGTGGCAACTTTCGTAACACGTGTCAGTTTTTGTTTGAATGCATTTTTCTTTGAGATTTGTAGTCTGATTTTGGTAATTCTTTTTTGGATTGAATAGGCTAATTTTTTACTAGTCAAATAAAATACTTTTATCGATATTTTCTAGGATTTTTGTATGAAATAGTGCGTTATGTCGTCATCAGATTTTTACGTGAAATATCAGACTCATTTGTAGAAAATTAAGTAGTTAGTAGTAATTATCAAATCGATGAATGAGAATGATTACTTTTGGATATCTTATTGTATTGAGTAGTCGAAATAATAAACATATAAAAATATATGCTCCAAATACCTGGTGCACGATACCGGAGCCGGGCGGCACGATCAGCATGTTGTCGAAGGCCTGCGCCCCCCACTTGAGGAACTGGAACCGCTCCTTGTTCCTCTCAAACTCCAACTCCTGGTTCTTGTTCAGGGCGTCTGGGCTGGAATTTGGAAACCATATCTTAGATATCTAGGTATCTCAGAACAATCACGTATCAAGATCCCCCTATTTTAGGAAAGTGGGAAAGTAAGAAAGAGACAAAAAGTAGCATATTATCAAATATAGCTGTTGATATGTGTGATGTAATCATTGGCCAGTTTTTTTTTTATGGGACAAGCCCGCCACAACCTCTCATACCGCTGCAACTCCTGTGCACCAGGATCTACAGTAGATGCAACCATGCAAACACCAGAACACTGAAGTCCAACGTCACAGGGACATGAATGACTGTCTTGGATCCCGCAACGAAATAAATCAGAAGATATTTATTAGAGGAGAAGAAAAAGAAAACGATAGTTTCCACTTCCCTCGGTGAATTTAATGCAGGAGACAGAATGACTTAAGCCTAAAGGCAAAAAAGAGACTGCCATGATACCCATAGCTTAGCACTAGTGGAAACGGACTCAGCTAAGCTATATTTTTTATATGGAAATATGCGTGCTATGGATGGCTTCCCTACTATCGATACATCGTATACTCAAGCTGCGCATCTTCCTCGCACAGCTACATAGCTTAGTATCAGTGAAGTTCTCAAGAATACATACCTCCTAGCAAAATCGACTTGCACGGAGTGATCAATGACCAGATCAGCTGGACATATGGGGTTGATCTTCTGAGGGTCCCCACCAAGATCCTTCACAGCATCACGCATGGCTGCGAAGTCTACTACTGCTGGGACACCCGTCAGATCCTGAAAAAAGAAGTAATCTATAATATAAAAATAAGTCGTGTTTTCCTTCCTGACGCTATAACTCCAGAACACACGAACCGATTTCCACGGTTTTGCATTCGTTGGAAAGGTCTCGGGCTCCGTGAGGTTTATAGCAAAGAAAATTGGGGAAAAGCAGGAAAACGGAAAAACCATTGGTGGCGAAACGAAGTTCGCCAGGTTTGCTAGTCTATACTATTTTAGGGAGCCACACGCGCGTGCTTTCGTATGATCAGCTGTTAGCAGCGAGGCGCCCGCGTTATCGGAAGACTAGTAACTAGGTAGGTATTTGGGAACTAAACGCGCGCGTGCTAATGAAATTTTGTCGTTTTGTTATTGTGATAAAAATAAAACTAATGAGTATACAAAAAAAAATTCTTGGGGAAAGTTGTTTGTAATCATGAGTACAATCACGTGTTTAAATATCGTTCACTAATTACCAGTCACCCTATATATGACACACGCACGGTGAAGAAAAACATCGTGAAGAAACCTGGTCTTATATTTTCTAGGTACAAGTTTGAAATCGCCAACCAGCATTGAGCTCAAGCCTTCTTCGTGCGAGAAGATGCCTTTGGTCAGCAGTGCCCACTTATAGGTTGATAATGATGAATAATAACAAACATACCTGCAGAATGACCCTGGCTGGTTTGAAGGCGATCTCGACGCCCCCTCAACCGCCTGGTTGGTCTCCCAGTCCAGGACGTTCTGGACATCCTTCTGCAGCACTTGGAAACCATCGCAGTTCCTCACACAGGACTCCAGGAGTACCCTCACGGAGTAGGGAAGACGGTCTGGAAGGAAAATGGGATATTGAGGTCTTTCGTCATATTGTGTACTAGCTGTTGTTCGCGACTTCGTCCGCGTGTGGCGACACCTGACAGATGACAGAAGTCGCACATAGACTATCGACGAGCAAATCAACGGATGACGTCATAAACCATACATCGCACATATGAAGTTTACATGCGAATAAACACGGATAGACAATCCCAACGAACTACAGTTGGGCAGAAAGCTGCCAGACACGATCACCGCCTGGTCGGAGGATCCTTCTTTTCTTAGGGAACTTTACTATCTGTTCCCTAAACGTAAATAATGACTTTTGATTGAATTTAGTTTTCAAAATTTTTTTTTCATAAATATATATTTTTTTTTTTAAATAAAAGTAGCCTAAGTTACTCCTTAGTACATCAGCTACCTGCCAATAGAAGCCTCCAGTCAAAATTGGTCTAGCCATTTTAGAGATCAACTGGAACAAAGCGACAGACAGGCATTTTTTTAATGTAATTTTGGTATATGTATCGTATGTAATTATGTATTATATTTATATGCATGTAGTAAAAACCAGTTATTTCAATGTTACAAACAGACTCTCCAAATTATTTATAAGTCTTCAAAGTCAAAGTGAAATACTTGATTTCCATGCACAAATTATGGTCAGATAAGACAAGAACCTCTATACAAGCGTGGGCACGCCATGCTTGGGCCCGAATGGTCCAGCTCGACCGGAGTGATACCACGGCCTCACACTATACAAGCGTGAAACAAGATTTCTTCTAGGGGAAGAAGAAATTGAAGCTTGAAGCGAGAGTGTCAGACTCTTACTGACAAAAACCCCCCCCCCCCTTTTTTACTTTTGCTCTTCAAACCGGAGCCCCGGTTACCCGCTAAGTAAACCGCAGCTCCGGATCGGATATCTCGGAGCTGACAATCGCTCTTGTCTCACCCAAGACAGGAGAAGCCATTGGATGATATATCCCCTCAAAAAAAAAACCGTGAAAAGGCTCTAATTGCGAGGAGGGCTCAATGAAAAGTATGACCACGTGCGCGATGCCGATTGCCGCGGGTTAGTAACTACATATACAATACAATCACGCGATGTAAGAATTCCGATTATTCAACAATGTATGTGAGTGTGTGTATTGTTGCTAATACACACATAAGCAAGAGTTGAATGATATTTCCTGTCATATACAATGTATGAATGGATCTTGAAATCGATGCCCGTACTATTTAAGGTAACGTCCACAGGCCCGCATCGCACGCAACGGATTTTAGTTTGTCTTGTATAGAAACTCATACAACTGCGTCCACTGATCCGCATCGTACGAACCGCATCATCGGCAATGCCAACATACGGAATGCGTACGATGCGTGCGATGCGGACCTGTGGACGCTTACCTATATAGGGGGCGACAAGGTATGATAATTAAAAATCTATTTAGGCCGTGTCAGATAATCTACACTTATATCTTATCATATCTTAAACTATACTTCTACAATAGTTATGTATCTGATTATAATAATTATCTATAGAATAGAATCAGACGTTACTTTGCAGAAATCCATACTACACTAACAATACAATAGATTTTTAGTTTTAATTCCGCTTATACATGTATTTTTTAACATGCGGTGTGCAGCACCCGAAAGCTTCGAGCTGGGCGAGTCGCCGAGTCAACAACTCCTGAGGATGCTCCGTGGAGGAGCGAAACATATGTCGAGTGGTATATTGCATGTTGTGTGTGTTTATGTTGCACCTCTGCTGCATGAGCTAACGCGTTGTTTCACATCGGTTTCTGTGAGGCCGTGGTATAAATCCGGTCGAGCCGATACAGCAGTGCCGAAGCATGACTCTCTAGACCTTTTAATACTCGTAAATACGGCAAGACGCGCCCCTTCCAATTTGAATAATTCAAAACTACATTGACGTTATATAGAAATGAAACTACGTACGTAATGAATGCATGAATTAATTCAAAGTTTTGAGGGTCAAAAATGTCAAGTACAATTTGCATTTCACAACTGTTAAAAACTAACATTACTTTGGAATAAATTTCTAAAATATTGTGAGTAAAGTCCTATGATGAAAGCAGAGTCACTGCCCATACTTCCGTGGTCGAAAAAGCCGACTAAAGCACTACATATTAGACAGAGTCGAAACCTACCAACGGCAAGTACCAATGTGACTATTTCCGAGTTATATTATGTGTACTTACTAACATTATTTAGACACCACTGATAAACGGTGAAGGAAAACATCGTGAGGAAACCTGGGCTTTTAATTTCTAATTATAAGTTTGAAATCGCCAACCCGCATTGAGCAAGCGTGGCGATTAATGCTCAAACCTTCTCCGTGTGAGAAGAGACCTTTGGTCAGCAGTGGCCACTGTGTGTTAATGTGGGACAGCTACGCTCTCTGATAAACCTGAACCAGGATCACCGGATGGTAAGCGATCGACGCCGCTCATGGACACCCGAAACACCCGAGGCGTTACAAGTGCGTTGCTGGCCTTTTAGGCCTGAAGAATTTGAGGATTGTTGGTGATTTGGGTATTGGGAAGAATAGACCTCCGGTAACCTCACTCACACAACGCAACCGTTGTTTCACGTCAGTTTTCGGTGAGGCCGTGGTATCACTCCGGTCGAACCGGCCCAGCAGTACCGAAGCATGGCTCTCCCACACTGGTGCACGGGGCTTGCTTGCTATATATCCCAAAAAACAAATTGTGACCTTAACGACATTATTTGCATAAAAAAAACATATGCACTATCTTCCAGAAAAAGTTATTTACTATTATGAAAAATACTTTTTATCTATTTTGATTGAGTTCAAGGCAGTGTCATGATAATATTGACGGAGATTCGATAACAACTTGAATGACATTCGTTATCAGCTCTCAATGATACGGAGCGACACCTCTCGTAGAGACTGTATTTTGAGATTTTCTCTGAAAGGAAAAAGAAAATAAAGTCGTCATCAGCATCAACAGTGAGACAGTCCACTGCTGGACTATGAGTCTCCTCTACATAAGAGGGTTTGGCATAATCTCCGCAGGCAGGCGGGTTGGAGATCGCAGTGTAAGAGGTTCAGGTTTATCAGAGAGCGCTGCTGTCCCACATCAACACAGATAAGGCCTCTTCTCACACGGAGAAGGCTTGAGCATTAATCGCCATGCTCACTCAATGCGAGTTGGCGATTTCAAACTTATAATTAGAAATCATAATCCCAGGTTTCCACACGATGTTTTCCTTCACCGTTTGTCAGTGGTGTCTAAATAATCTTAGAAAGTACGTATAACTTGGAAAAAGTCACATTGGTACTTGCCGTTGGTAGGTTTCGAGCCCGCACTCTTATGCAATTCATGCATGAAAAGCGATGGAGTACGTCTGCCCATAAGCAACCCATTCACTCGGGCTTTGAAGACACCCAGGTTATACCCATCAGGAAACACAGACTCCAGCAAAGAATTCCACTCCCTAGCAGTTCGCACAAGGAAGCTTGAAGCGAAGCGCTTCGTGCGTATGGGTAGGATATCTATCATGAAACGGTGACGCCTCGCCGATTGTCTTGTGGTTCGATGATGGAAAGGACTAGGGGAATCAAGTTGTGCAATTCCCCCGCACACTCTCCGAAATGTATCCGGTAAAAAAAGGAAAGGCTTGCGACCTTGCGCCTGTGTTCAAGGCTTTGAAGCCGGGCCTCCACAAGCGCATCATCATTAATGAGCTTCTTGCCACGCCTTTCAATGGACTAGGGAGAATCAAGTTGTGCAACTCAGTTTATTACTTACCATACTTCTCCCCAAGTCCGGTGACGTCATAATACTTGAATTGCTTGCCATCAATCTCTATGGTCTTCAGCAGATGATCGTACGGGTTGTTCGTGGCTGAAACAAAGAGAGAAAAACATTATATCACTACATAGTAGTCCCTATATCCCTTTGTACGCTTAAACCTTTAAAACTACGCAACGGATTTTGATGCGGTTTTTTAATAGATAGAGTGATTCAAGAGGAAGGTTTATATGTATAATACATGCATAGTATATGACCATTACACCCATGCGAAGCTGGAGTGGGTTGCTAGTTTTAGTACATATATAAAGCTGAAGAGGTTGTTTGAACGCGTTCATCTGATGGTAAGCTATCACCGCCGCCCATGGACATAAAACACCAGACGCGTTAGTTAAAAGAGCGTTGCCGGCCTTTTGTAGGTTAGGAATTTAAGGTGTGTTGGGGAATCGGGGATTAGGAAAGGGTGTTATTGGGACTCCGGTAACCTCATTCACACAGCGAAATATAACGCAGCGTTGTTTCACGTCGGTGTACTGTGAGGTCGTGGTATCACTCCGGACGAGCCACGGAGAGTGTACTAACACTGAAGAGATCTCCAGAACTACTGGACTAAAATAAAAAGGAGCCGAGTAGAGCGGGTGAAACCGCGCGAAAGTAGCTAGTGTGTTTATATGTTAAAATTATCTAACTGTATGATACAAACGCGTAAATCATTTTGACATAATATTATTATAACTGTTTACGAAGAATACAGTCATATTATGTAAACATAAACGGTTAAGATACCGCTGACGGTCATACGAGGGGAGAAATTATCAAATATATAATATTTTGTTGTATAAACAAATACTGAATATAATTGATATGTGAACAAGGTGCTTTTGCACCAGAGATGTGTTATGCTACGTTACTGTGGATATGTTTGCCTTCCACCAATCATATTCATTGCTACACATAGCTTAGCACTGCACTAGCCTAACGCCTCTGGTGTTTCAAGTGTCCATGGGCGGCGACGATTACTTATCATCAGGTGATCCGTCTGCTTATACCATAAAAAAACATCCTAATCAATTCAATTAGAAAAACAACCAAAGTCTTTAAAAACTAACACTTCACATACATTAGTTATGTCATTAGGTAAACATAGTTGTATATTTGTGTAGTTAGAAGTAGCATAACATTACTGAGTCCAAAGTACGTTTCTAAGTTATTCACATGTAATATCTTGCACATACATACATAATACGCTAGTTTCCTACTAGTCAAATTCAATACTTTTTTCGAAAAGTCAAAAACGATATTTTCTATGAACTTTGTATGAAATACTCTATTACGACGTCATCAGATTTCTATGTCAAATAATAGACTTATTTCTAGAAATTTAGCTAGAAAAAATTCAAAAATTAAGTACAGTAGAAGCTCTTTATTCGCGGGGTATACGTTCCTTAAATATGCCGCGAATACAGAAACCGTGAATATGGAATGGTAATTTGTATGGGGTTATAGGGGATATGTTCCTAGATGACGAAATCAAGAAGCAAATTGTAGATAAAAAAAATGTTTAATTGAACTTTCTGATCATACAGATTGCCTGATGATAATATTTGTGTAGTATGTTTAGGCAGAAGTCACAATCTAGACGTAGCTGTAATAAGGTCTATTTTATTTTTTTATCCTTCTACTGACGTGTTGACAAAGGAGAGCGAATGTATTTTTTTAGGTTACACACCGATATTTAGATTCGATCCGCGAATAAAGAAATCTTAGACCGCGAATATGGGAATTTGGTCGCAATTTTTCAATCCACAAATAGTGAAAACGCGAATGAAGGAAGCGCGAATGAAGGAAGCGCGAATAAGGAGCTTCTACTGTAGTTGTAATAATTTATTTTTGATCGAGGATACTACCCAATTGTGTAACTACGAGTAGGTACAGTGGGGGACAGACCCGATCATTTAAACATTTAATTGTTTGAATCTTACTGCTGCACTCAAAGACATATGATGATTACTTAAACTATTTCTTAGTAACGAATAGAAAGCGGATCTTATCAGGTGTAAGCAAACTATATAATTATACTTAGTGGTCGTCAGGCGCATGTGACCACCATTGTACCTATATGGTATGTGAAACAGGTTTGGTAATGAAATAGTTACTTTTAATTTAAATTGACAGATATAATTATCGCCATGGTTTCGAAGAGCAACACACATGGTAGTAGCCTAACTAGGTATCTATTGTGCCTCCCATCTCTAGACACAATACTCAGAAAAAAGTGTATTTAGGAGATGGTAGTTATTTACATAAACCATTTATCTACCTGTGTCGCATATATGTGACACATATTTCCATATCCCTGCAACTCATATTGGTTTGCTATGACAGAGAACATGCATTTTTTCGTTCTATTTGCATGATCCTCCTTATTTAGTGTAGATAATTTTTTTGTACCAGCATGTTAGGGCCACTGTAGTTGATATTTAACTGAGTGGTTAAAGGGTTAATTATTAAGTAAAACTTATGTATAATATCATTTACTTTGATTGTCTACTGTTGCAACTGTTGAATTAAATAAATAAATTCTTAATCCGAACGAACACGCAGGCGAAAGATAGCGTATGATATTTTTTAAGTCTTTTAAGTTGTTCCAAAGGTCTTAAATAGTTTGACGTCTATAAACGCCTCTTGCTCAAATATTTATCGTGAGAAAACTCGCGGTACTTAATGACATAGATCGTTATAATAGATATTTCGTCAATACAAGTTCTCTATAACCTGTTGCTCGACTACGTGACCCAATAAATGCTAAACTGTCTAATTATTTCCAATTTAAACTTTCGACATCGTAAAATTCAAATTGGAATAATATTTGTATACGTATAAAGTTATAAGTAATAAATTTTATTATATAAACAAATTGACGATAAAATTCTTATCAGCGGACGCATTTTAAAAGTTTCACAGGTACTAAAAACTTCGTCTAAAGATTAAACCTAAGTTTGGAAAATAATTTTGTAAATAAAACTTGAAGGAAATGACTTACCGGCCATGTTGATTTTAACTTTTTTTAACCACTAATCGAAGGCACAGGCACACTCCCGAATCCCGGTAATGGAAAACGGAATTTTAAATGGAAATTATTATAAAATCTACGTCACGAAGTAATCAACGCAGCAACACACAGCGGTTGATTAATTTGACACTGACATAATTTGACACAAACTGTTGAGTTGCGTAATGTCAGAAATGTGATACCTGAAAATTATTTGAAACCTACCAGGGTCAAATATTTTATTACGTGCGACCTTGCACGTATGCACTATAAGTTCATTGGCCATTATATTGTGATATAAGTTTTTAAACTGACATGGTCGCTAACACTAGTATTAGAACTCAAAACTGGATGATCATGGCGCTTGCAACAGTGCTGAAATATCGGAAACTCATAAAATTAGAAAAACATGGTAAATATCCCGTTTTGAGTTCTAATACTAGCATTAGAACTCAAAACATTGAATGTGGGACATTTTGTAAAAAATCCTACGGCACATTGTGTCCGTCGTCGTGTAAAAGGGTAAAATATTCGCATTATTTTTATAGTAGAAGGATTCTGATGTATTAGAAGTTCAACAATAATCATTTAAACCTTGGAGGAAATAAGTAGCAATTGGCGGTCTATTGTCTCGGCCTACTCCCATGGGAGACAAGCGTGAAGTTATGTATGTAGAAAATACCAATAAATAAACGCAGTTATCCATTAAATCATTACGAGGATATAAAATTTGGAATTTTGGAGTAATCTGCTCAAAATGTGCACTAATGCGATTGAAAACGTTTCATTATTTGCAAAGTTATGTGCATTAATGCGATTAAAAAAAGTAATTAATTGTTTGCAAAGCTAAATCCTACCAATTTAGTAGAACTAGCAATATTCTGGTAACTTTTTATTTTTCGAAGTTATAATTTATAAGAAATCTTATAAAAGTAAATTAAATATAATTACAACAAAATAATTCTAATTTTTAATATCTTTGTGATTATTTCAAACAAATGTTTTTTTTTCCAACGAACAAAGCTTGGAAAACAAGCTTTGCGGCGTTCCGTTATTACCAACTACTAATAAATGTCATCAACTATAGCTTTGTTTCACTCATTTCAAGAAAAACAAAGTGAGACAAAACATCATGCTTTTATCAATGACAGCTTTCGCGGTTACTATGACGAAAAAATTGAAAAAAGTTCGTTGATGTCATTGTTTTCTTAATTTATAACATTTTTATTTATTTATTCGTGTATTTTAACAATCATAATGGCGACATTCGATTTAAATTCGATTAATTCAGCGCTTTCTGACTCAGGCAGGCCAATCAGTGGTGTAGATTTTTCTGGAAAATCGTTAAAATTGGACTCTGCAAACGATGGTAAGTTTAGTGATTTATTTCAAATTTCCTATCATTTATGATGATTTTATCGTTAAATTATATTATATTATATCAAAACCGATATTTTGTACTAATTTCCCATAATATTTGTATATACGTTTTGATGTTTTTCAAACATAACCTATAATTTCATGATTTATTGATGAAGTCATGTTTGCATTGATTTTCCTGGTTTTATCTACCAGGTAAACATATTATTTACGTATACAACTTATTATCAAGCTCCAATACCCGTCTCAAGGCCATAATTGCATAGGCAAAGCTTAGAATTGCTTCATAAAATAAATGCATCTGCAACGCCAATGATTGTCAAAAAGTATTTATTCTTTTGGCAGTAACTATACGTTGTTGAGGTTCTCAAGCCTATTGGAATGTTACAGACATTGTTTTTGTCATAGAATTAATAAAAATAAGATTAGTACATATCCTTGGGATATAGATATCCACAATGTGTGAAGACTAAGATGTACAACTACTCTGTGTTGTCAGTGATGAGATACGGTACCGAGACATGGTCCCTACTAACTGCTAGCCTTTTAGAAAGACTCTTAAGTCACCCAGTGAGCGATGGAGAGAGCTATGCTTACAGGAAATCCAATAAATTTTAATTAATTAATTAATTTATTTAATTCAAAAGTTACAACAGTAGACAACTAATTAAAGCAACACACATAACTAAAACATAACTAAAAAGGAAATAACAGCATTCATAAGTTCGCCTCACAGTACTTCAGGCACACCGACAAAATCTCCTTCCATCCATTCACAAACAGATCATTTGTTGGATTTGCATCCAAGAGACCAATTTCATAGCAATACCACTGAACTGGGTAATGAGTTCCTTCGAATTTTTGCTCCTAACAATTAATGTCGCAACAGAAAGCACCAGTTATTTGTTATACCATCTTGCAGAAAAGTCAGTGAAGCTAAGTCTTCGTTACCGCGCACTATGAAACTCTTAAACCCTGGATTCTAAGCCAGAGTGTGACATGTTTTCTAGAGAAAGAAGATTATTTTTGTTGGCATGCTTGAAGTTTTGCACCGGTGACCCCCTGGAGCATTTAAAGTGTTTAAACACAAATTATCTTTGTCCTCAGCAAAACCGATTGTGGACGCAATCAATGGCTGCGCTGACCTCCAATACCTCACACTTACGGGGAACACCCTCGGAGTATCAGCAGCTGAGGCTATCGCCAAGGCTCTGGAGCATCACCCCGAGCTGAAGATCGCACGGTTTTCTGACATGTTCACCGGGAGGATGAAGACGGAGATTCCTCCAGCTTTGGTGAGTTATTATAACCCAAAACTAGCTTTTTTATAGTTAGTAGTTCACCGATCTGGTGCTTACTATAACTAAGATAAGTTTTTTATATGGTACTAGCAAACCAGGCGAACTTCGTTTCGCCACCAATGATTTTCCCGGTTTTCTGGCTTTTCTCTTGAATTTTTCCAGTTTTTTTTGCTATAAACCTCACGGAGCTCGAGACCTTTCCAACGAATGCAAAACCGTGGAAATCGGTTCGTGCGTTCTGGAGTTATAGCGTCAGGAAGGAAAACCGGACTTATTTTTATATAATAGATAAGTTGGTAAACGGGCAGACGTATTACCTGATGGTAAGCAATCGCCGCCCATGGACACTTGAAACACCTGAGGCTTTACAAGTGCGTTACCGGCTTTTTGGGAGTTAGGAATTTAAGGGTTGTTGTTCGGAAATGGGAATGGGGAAGATTGGGAAGGGGGAATTGGGCCTCCGGTAACCTCACTCACACAACGAAACACAACGCAAGCGTTGTTTCACGTCGATTTTCTGTGAGGCCGTGGTATCATTCCAGTCGAGTCGGCCCATTCGTGTTGAAGCATGGCTCTCACACACTTACTATAGTACTGGGTAGTTTTACCAACTTTTCGGTATTAAAATTGTATTATGTTTCAGGCTGCCCTCGGAGATGGTATGATAAAAGCAGGTGCTAGACTGAGCGTGCTGGACCTGAGTGACAATGCATTCGGACCCATCGGTGTTGAGGGGCTCGCTAAATTACTGCAGAGTGATGTTTGCAGCGAGTTGGAGGTTAGTAGTTGTTTGATAGCAGCCAATAAAACTATTAGACTACACTGCTGCTTGCTGCTAGCAGTGCAGTTCAGTCACTTAGACGGGTATACAACACCCATAGTGCTTGGCGACTCTTTAGTGCCTTAAGGCTTAAGTCATTCTGTCTTCTGCATTAAATTCACAGAGGGAAGTGGAAACTATCGTTTTCTTTTTCTTCTCCTCTAATAATATCTTCTGATTTATTTCGTTGCGGGATCCAAGACAGTCATTCATGTCCCTGGGACGTTGGACTTCAGTGTTCCGGTGTTTTCATGGTTATATCAATTGTACATCCTGGTTTACAGGAGTTGCAGCGGATTGGGAGGCTGTGGCGGGCTTGTCCCATAAATCTTAGCCTCGGTGAATTTAATGCAGGAGACAGAATTACTTAAGCCTAAAGGCACAAAAGAGACTGCACAACTGGGAGAAGCCAAGCATCACGGAAATGAGACTTACCACTTATAATTTAAAAATAGATTTATTTAAAATTCTCTAAAATTACATATTTTAATATTACATATAAGATAAAGTACTGCCTTCTGCATAAGGCCCTTGATCCATCCTTTCTGCATCAGGCCCTTGATCCATCCTTTATTTTTTATTGTTACAGGAACTACGCCTAAACAACAACGGTCTAGGTATCACCGGTGGTCGATTACTAGCGAAAGCGTTGGCAGCCCGACCTCGCAAGCTGAAGATATTCATAGCTGGTCGCAATAGGCTGGAGAATGATGGGGCTACTGCGCTGGCTAATGTGTTTAAGGTAATATATGATTTTTATATTTTACTACCTTGACCCGTCCCAGCTTCGCATGGGTGCAATGGTGATATACTATGCATGTATTATACATATAAACCTGCCTCTTGAATCACTCTATCTATTAAAAAAATCCGCATCAAAATCCGTTGCGTAGTTTTAAAGATTTAAGCATACAAAGGGACATAGGGACAGAGAAAGCGACTTTGTTTTATACTATGTAGTGGAGAGCTACTGGCGCACTGCTTTACTAGCTCAACTTGGCTCTTTTTGATCGTAGCATGATGTTTTATAATCTTCCTCGATAAATGGACTATACAGCACAGAAATAACTATTTAAATCGGACCAGTAGTTCTGGAGATTAGCGCGTCCAAACGGACTCTTCAGTTTTACATATTAGTATAGATTAGTATACAAGATAACAAATAGTATTTTTAAGAGCATTAAGACATTAAGCTGTACACCAGTCATTTTGCGCTGCGACGCACCTCTCATTTAATTTTATTGTTTTCTTTTAATCTAGGTCACTATTATTTAATAAAAAAAAACGTTGCGTTGTTGTGACATTAGAATTTTCTCCTGTGTCGTGGGTGCGTTTACAAACATACAAGTTCACATACACATGACACCCAGACCCGAAACAACAATTTGAGGATCACACAACGAGTTGTTCCATGCGGGAATTAAACCTGCGACACGTTCGTGGCCAATTGCCCACCCACCTCGCCAACTATGCCAACTTATGTGTCGCGGCGTAATAAAATGGTTTTTCTTTCTCTCTTTCTAATAAGGAACAAATATTGTCTCATTACAGAACATGGGCACCCTAGAAGAACTATCGATGCCTCAAAACGGGATCTACCACGTCGGTATATCGGCGCTATCGGACGCGTGTCGTCAGAATCGGCGCCTGGCGCGGCTGAACCTCAACGACAACACTGTCGGCGCCAAGGGGGCGCGGGCCATCGCTGATGCACTGCCCAAGTGAGTGTTGTAGCGTTAGTGGGGTTTGCGCAATGAAAAACGGTTTTTGCGCATTGAAAAAGGGTTTTTGCGGAAATAAAATGTCGTTTGCGCAAATAACTGTAAAGATGTTTTGCACCACGATAAGTGTGTTTTGCGCTACAAAAATATTTTTTTTTATAATAATGTGAAACATACTAAATTAACTACAAATCACGGTTTACTCACGTACGTGAATGGAGAAAAGCTCTACTAGTTCCATCATGAGTAGCGTGCGCAGACGACGACGTCGCACAGCTCCCAGCAGTAGGCTATACGGCATGATGAAGAGTCCCTTTGTGACTCAAAACTAATTTACGTGAGCAAACCGTAATAGTAGTTAATTAAAAATAGATTTGCTCAATGACATTCGGGTTTGCCTCATGGTAAATCTTTAGCGCAAAAATAGGTCTTAACCGCATAAAAAAATCTCATTTTGTGCAATAAAAAGAGTTTTTTGCCCAGCGAACAGTGATTTTTGCGTAAAAAAAAAAAACAATGGTTTTGTGCAATGAAAGTAATTTTATGCAAGAGAAATTAGAAATTTTCCCAGCAGTGGAGAAGTTTTGCCCAATAATAAGTCTTTCTTTCTTTTTCAGTCTGAAAAACTTGAAAAGTATAAACTTTGGCGACTGTTTACTGAAGAGTAAAGGAGCCAGCGCGCTCGCGAAGGCATTCAAGGATAATTCTATATTATTAGAGGTAAGATTTTCATATATTGTTAACTAGCGGGTTTACCGAAAACGGTCGAAAAGCAGGAATAGAAACAGGGTGGTTTTTAGTCATTATGACCCTCGTCCAAGGCGGAAGAAGTCATTGGATGATTTGAAAAATTTAAAAACAAATGTAACATTTCTAGAAATGTAAACTACAAAATTCAACAGTGTGTATGGAACATTCCACAATTGTCAAGATAGAAAGTTTAAAAATTGTATGTGGACTATTTGTGCTTAAGGGCCCTCGCCCACGGCGAATTTTTGTAGCGATACCCTCGCACTTTTCTGTATGGATACAGAGGCAAAGTGCAAATAAAAGTAACATGAGTTAGTAGAAATGCTGTCGCAGATTCACTAAACGCGCAAACAAAAGAATCGTGCGTCATATTTTCTAGGAAATCTGCACCTAACCCATTGGCAATTGGCGTGCTACGCCGCGGGCGGAAAGCTAGTAAAAGTCTGCACAGTTGACGCGGTGGTCGGGCAACCACACAACGTGCAGCGGGTTCGATTCCCGCACGGTTGCTCCGTGCGCTCCACAAATGATTGTTTCGGTCATGTGTACACAGGAGAAAATCATACCCCGAGCGCCTTTTTTATTTACATACACATACATACATATCATCACGCCTTTTTTTTAATCTCCGAAGTAGGCAGAGTTGCACATTATGGCACGTAATGCCACTGTGTACACCCACTTTTCACACTTTATGTTGTAAGTCCCATGTAATAGGGGGTGAGCCTATTGTATTTTTATAATAATAATGAATATTGTGATGATGCTTCCAGTCCCTGGACCTGAGCCACAACGAGATCGGTCGGCAGGCGTGCATGGAGGTGGTGGACGCCGTCACCGCGCTGCCAGACAGCGCAGACAGACTCAGCAGGGTCGTACTCGCCGGTGGGTTACATACATACATACATGATCGGAATTTGCTTATTTATAACAACACTAATTAATGAGATTGGAGTGTCTGTTTTGTAATATTAAAATAATCGATTTTTACTATATTCATATACTAGTAAACCCGGTGAAATCTGTTTCGTTACCAATGATTTTCCCTGTTTTCCTGAATTTTCTGTGCTATATACCTCACGGAGTCCGAGACCTTTCCAACGAATGCAAAACCGTGGAAATTGGTTCTGGAGTTATAGCGTCAGGAAGGAAAACCCGACTTATTTTTATATTATAGATTATATACGATACATACACCGAAATATTTTACTGTATTTGGCTGAACCGATTTTGCGGGTTTGATTCCCGCACGGAGCAACTCTTTGTGTGATCCACAAATTGTTGTTTCGGGTCTGGGTGTCATGTGTATGTAAACTTGTATGTTTGTAAACGCACACACGACACAGGAGGAAATCCTAGTGTGAGTAAAGCACTTAAAAATTCTTAACATTAATCTAATATTGTTTGTTTGACAGGCAACAGTCTGGGCGGCGCCGGCAACAAGAAGACCATGCGAGACAAGCTCGGCGCCTCGGCCGAACTCAGCGACGGAGAGGGCAGCGAGGACGAATGTAAGTACTCTAATTCAAAGTCAGAGTCAAAATTATTTATTGTAAATGTGACTCCTCTGGTGTTGCGGGTGTCCATGGGCGGCGCTGATCGCTTACCATCAGGTGACTCGTTTGCTCGTTTGCCTCCTATTCCATAAAAAAAAAAATAGACCAGGGAGCCCAATCTAATTCAACGAACGAAAAAACTTCGCAGATTGCATACTGCAATTCTATTTATTGCGAACTTTCGTGAACAAAAATGAACGAATGAAATGAAGATAAATAAATAGGTTTTGATATGAAATTAAAAATAAAACGTTATTTCAAGTAATTCTATTAGTAAATCAATAAAACCTACGGCCGAAAATTAAACGAAACTTCGCATTCGAGAACTGGATTAGGCCCCCTGGAAGGCGCTTTTTACCATTACTAGAGGACTGACCGAAAGACAGACGTTATTAATATTATTATAGTTGATTTAACATTCAAAAGTGCCTTCCTGGTCTATTTCAAATAAATGAATTTGACTTTTGACCATCAAATTTTTCACACAACGAAACATAGATATATTCTAAGTGTGGGAGAGCCATGCTTCGGCACGAATGGGCCGGCTCGACCGGAGTGATACCACGGCCGAGCAGAAAACCGACGTGAAACAACGCTTGCGTTGTGTGAGTGAGGTTACCGGAGGCCGAATTCCCCCTTCCCAATCTTCCCCATCCCCGATTCCCGAACAACAACCCTTAAATTCCTAACTCCCAAAAAGCCGGCAACGCACTTGTAACGCCTCTGGTGTTTCAAGTGTCCATGGGCGGCGGCGATTGCTTACCATCAGGTAATACGTCTGCTCGATTGCCGGCTTGTTCCATAAAAAAAAAAAAAAAAAAAAAAAACATAGGCCTCATCTAGCTATTTGAAATATTGACGTGTAAAAGTGTTATTTTATGACCTATTTACAGAAATAAATATCATTTATTATTTATTTATCATATGGTAGTAATCTTATTCTCATGTTATCCCCTTTTCCACCAGACGTGACGGACTCAGAAGAAGAAGGCTCCAACTCAGAAGATGAAGCAGACGATGATGATGACCAGGCGGGAGACGGGTCTGAGGACAGCGCCACTGAGGATGCACAGCATTTGGATAGCTCTGCTGACTTCGGGAACAGTGTCACCTTGGATACTTCAGGTATGGCTAACATGAAATTGTATTTTTGTTTTTTTATAGAGAAAACAGCGCCCAGTATAGTTAAAATCTTAATAACTTAAGGGGGATGTTCATTTATCATGTGAGATTCAATTAGGGGAAGACAACATTTTATTTTTGTTTTTTAGAGAGAAAGTGTCCAGTGTAGTTAAAATCATAATAAGTTATAGGGGGATGTTTATTTATCACGTGAGACTCAATTAGGGGAAGGGGGTTCGACAAAAACTGACGAGGGGACCGGGGACGGGGGGCTTTATACAATATCAAGTGTATTAATTTTTTCACCAAAAGTGGGATTTTTGAAAACGGGATAACGGGGTGTATTGTTATTTGCTCGTCGATCGTTTATGTGCGACTTCTGTCATTCATAACTTGAGGGCCGTCCATTAATCACGTGGAATTTTTATAACAATTTTTTGACCCCTCCTCCCCTTGATATGTATTGAGATGTGGGATTAACCCCCCCCCCAAATCAACATCACGTGTATTTTTAATACACAAAATGTGAGTGGGTTAATATTTTGTACGTAATACAAGTACGTAAAAATATCATCTAAATTGGTCTAAGTTTAGAAATGTATAATTATAATTATACTCGTTTATGGGGAAGTCGAACAAACCACACTACTCCCTGTTTCAAGGTTTAAAAATCCCGCGTATGGCGGGAAAAATTAATACACGTGATATTTTATAAAAACCCCCGTCCTCCTTGTAACGTTTCGTTATTTATTGTCGTGCCTAATTGAGTCGCACGTAATTAGCTACTTGACAGTTTTCGAAAAAGTTTTGTATTATATTCAGATGTTTCTTTTTTACGTCTTACAATAATTTATTTTCTCGAAATATAATTATTGAATAGAAAAATAACATATTTTCTTCATTCATTTGAATTGTCGCGCGAAAACAGCGTGTCACGTGACATTCCATAACGTGACGTCACATTTCACAAAACAGTGGTGGAGTTGTGCTGTCACTGTTTACGTACGGCGGTAATGTTTGATAAAATGTGACGTCACTTGACGTACAATCATGGCCGCGCTGCGTTTTGGTCTCGTAATGCACAGATTCAAATATCACAAATTTAAATTTCAAAAATAAAATATTATAATGCAAACCAATAATTATACAGTGATTGTCTACCTTAAAGCTATCATATCAAACTTGTTTCATATTTTATTGTTACAACTTCTAATAACTTCAAATAGCCAATTAATGGACGTACCCATGTCATGTGTCGCCACAAGACCCATCTGCTGTGCTAAAACAGTATCATGTTGATTCCCAGGAGTGGAGGAAGTGGAGTCGGACGTGGGCCGGTTCCTGGCGCAGCCCACAGTGGAGAACTTGGAGAGACTGGGCCCCAACGCACACGATGTCATCGATGCACATCTACAGGTACACAATACAATATATTTATTTATCTTATTATCAGCCATGTTTGTTCCATTGCAGGGTAAAGACCTCTCTAAGAGCCAGTCCACAGACCACCACAGATGGGGCCCAATAGGGCTGATGCCTGATCCGGAGCTGCGGACTACCTAGCGGGTTTACCGGGGCTCCGGCTCGAAAAGCTGGAGAAGGAACGGGGTGGTTTTTAGTCAGTAAGAATCTGACACTCCCTCTCGCCTCGCCCAAGGCGCGAGAAGTCATTGGATAATTTTCCTCCTTCAAAAAAAAAAAAAAAAAAAGAGCCAGTCCACACGGCGCGTTGCGGTGCGTTGCGTCGTCGCAACGCAAATATTTTGACGCATAGCCGGCCACACGGGCGCTGCGCCATCGCAGCGTTACTATGACGCAGTCTTCACGTTCCGTCGGCGCAGCGGCGACGCACAGATGCGGCAAGCAATTTGAAAAAATGTCGCAGTCAGTCTATAGCAAATCATGGATCGGAAAAGACGTCTAGCATTGCTCCTATTACTACGTCACATTATTAATATAGAATTTCCCTTGACTGCCTCGTTGGTCGAGTGGTCGCAAGTGCGACTGCCGAACAAGGGGTCTCGGGTTCGATTCCCGGGTCGGGCAAAGTATTACTGGGCTTTTTTCGGATTTTCGAAAAATTTCTCAGTGGTAGCACGGAGTCTGGAATTGTGTCCAGGATATGGCAATAGGCTCACCCCCTATTACATGGGACTTTAACACAAAATGGTGAAAAGTGTGTGTACATTGTATAGCGGCATTACGTGCCGTAATGTGCACCTCTGCCTACCCCTTCGGGGATAAAAGGCGTGACGTTGTGTGTGTGTAATTTCCCTATACTTATTATACTCTTTGACGCATAAGCAACTGAGCGCTGCCCAAAGAGTATAATAAGCTGCCGCTCCGATGTCGCACGAGTACACCCCCTCTCGCTTCGTCTCGGGGGCTGCAGTCCGTCATGTGTGCCGTGCGAACACCTTGGTTACTTGTACGTAAAACAACGCAAGGACAGCGCTGCGACGACGCAACGCGCCGTGTGGACTGGCTCGAAAGGAGGACCTGTAAGTGTGTGCTCGCCATGCTTCGGCACTGCTGTGTCGGCTCGACCGGAGTGATACCACGGCCGAGCTGTACGCCGACGTGGAACAACCACAGCGTTGTGTGCTCTAAATGTTTTTTTTATATAATCTCTCTGATACATGACTTGATACTTTACTTATCTACAACGTGTAACAAAAATACCCATATACATCAAGAAGCACTGGTGTATACACGTTGAATAGAATCTCTACACGAAGTTTCAGCTTAAAATACGTTAAAAAAAATGTACCAATTACATGGTTCTTGATTTTTAATCGTACAAACTTGTCACAACACTACAGTGGTCACTCGCTAATATTACGAAACATTTCTTCTGTCAATCTGATCGCCTAGTACCTATCTACCTCACTTTGATTCGCAAGTAAAAAAAATAAAATATTTGAAAAATTAATAACTTGGTACCATGAAAACATGAGTTCAACCCTTCCCGTATCGTTTGTTATGTTATCTAGAAACCGTGCACTTGATATGTATACCCCCTTTTTGTTACACGTTGTATAATATAAAAATAAGTCGAATTTTCCTTCCTGACACTATAACTTCAGAACGCACGAACCGATTTCCACGGTTTTGCATTCGTTGGAAAGGTCTCGGGCTCCGTGAGGTTTATAGCAAAGAAAATTAAAGAAAATTTCAAGAGAAAAGCAGGAAAACAGGGAATATTATTGTTGGCGATACGCAGTTCGCCGGGTTTGGTAGTTCTAGATACAGGGTGTAAGCGGACCGCTCCCAAACGTCGCAAACAGGTGATGGTAAAAAACGTGTATTATTTAAAAAAAAAAGAATTCAATGTTTATTTTAAGTAATAATAGTTGTAATCTAATGCTGAATTTTAATATAGCATAAATAATACAAACACAAAAACGATTAAAATTATAAAAACATAAACAATTTGTGGCGTTTTTCGGGAGCGTTCCGCTTACACCCTGTATAATGTGAGGTTACTTTTTAGAGAAGATAGTGCAGAGATATGAGGTATGAAGTTATATTTAAGGACGAGTTCTCAAATCTGACGTAAATAAGCAATTTTTCGGTACATATTACGACCAAAAGAAACTTAACTGAACATAACTAACAATTACAATAGATAGATCACTTCTTATCTCCAAAAATATTGATTTGTAATGTGAAAAAAGTTATATTTTAGTATTGCAAACACGATTTTTCTTTACCTCTTCACACAAAATTGACAAAAAAGGGTTGAGTTTAGGAACATTTTACTGCTACTACACGCATAATTCTGAATCTCAAAAAATATCCCGGGGAAGCAGACATAATCAAAAATTATACTATTGGAAAAAAATACGAAAATATTGCAAATTGTCTCGGAAATAAATAAAAGTTCCCGTTTAATTTTTTCTCCTATTTTGCTGTCAGACATCAACTTTAAAGCGTAGCAATAAGGGTTATTTTATTTGTTTACTATTTAGATTTATTGGATAGAAAATGTCTAATGAAATTTCAGTCTGCGCTCGAGCGCTGTCGTGGGTGGACGCTGCGTCGCCTGTTACAAAAAATGGCCTTGAAAAAGATCGCTGTACGAGTACAAAATATTTGATATTATACTTCACAAACCAATCTTGATATTTTACACATTCTGTACGAGCTGTCTTACCTTGTCAAGTTACAAGGTAAGATATTTTTTTATTTTACTGAATATAGAATGTTTCGTTATATTATTTTGAACATGAGGTTAAATCAAAATCCAAGATGGCGCCGACAAGATTTGCCAACTTTCCATCATGGGTGTCATTTTCATGGTTTTCGGGGTCGCTTATAACGAATATGGAGTCAAAATTAAAATCCAAGATGGCGCCGACAAGAATTGCCAACTTTCCATCATGGGTGTCATTTTCATGGTTTTCGGGGTCGCTTATAACGAATATGGAGTCAAAATTAAAATCCAAGATGGCGCCGACAAGATTTGCCAACTTTCCATCATGAGTGTCATTTTCATGGTTATTGGGGTCGCTTATAGCGAAGATGGAGTCAAAATTAAAATCCAAGATGGCGCCGACAAGATTTGCCAACCTTCCATCATGAGTGTCATTTTCATGGTTTTTGGGGTCGCTTATACAAAAAAAAAAAAATACAATACAAAAATGTTTATTTCAGAACCAAATATATATAATAATTGTTAGTGATTGGAGCCTCCTTTTAGGCAACTAATGCCTGTATTAGGAGACTCCGCTCTTCCATAACTTAACAATGTAGCAATAGTTTTTTGGTTTTCACTATTTACCTATAGTTAACAATTTAAATTAATATTAATATTTTATTTTTAATTTAGAATTTATGTGTGATGTTGTGTCAGTGTATGTGTATGATGGTGTGTGTGCGGTGTTTGTGTGGTGGGGTGTGTGTGCGTGGTGCGTGTCTGTGTGTGGGTGTGTCATAGATGGTCAATTTCATTTTACTTATTGCAATAGTGCTTCCGTACTTTCATATGTTAAGGGTTTTATCCATTCAATTATCAATTTCTTACATTCGTGTAGTTGTTTATTGTATATGTATATTTCTTTGTTTACCTTATTATAGATTTGTGCTGAGCGTTTATTATATTGTATAGCAGCAAGTTTAGTTTTAGTTTGTGGTACTTGTACAATTATGTCTTTTCGTCTCTTAGATAGTATATTAGAATCATAAGAAAGAGTTTTGTGTTTTTTTAAGATCATGTACGTAATGTATAATTTCCTAACAGAAAGCAGACCACTATCCTGATAGATTCTTTCAGTTGGGTGCCTAATCTTTTTTATATACATAATTTTAATGAGGGCTCGTTGTCCTCGTTCCACCTCTATAAATTTTGTCTTTGCTGCTCCGTCCCATACAGGTATACAGTAAGTTATGACGGATTGTGCAAGGGCAGTGTAAATTTCATTTAAGAGATTTCTGCTTTGGTCTCCTTTTTTATTTGTGATTTTATTGGTTTTTGGGACGACGTGCCTCAATGTTTTGAAAATCCAGCATAACTTTCTTATTCTTTGTGTTACATGTTCGATATGGAAGTACCAAGATAACCTCTGGTCAATTATGATCCCCAAATATTTCGTCTGTGATACCCTATTAATTGTAGGACACGTACAATCAAAATTTGCGATTTTGTCACATGAATGCACTTTGATACTAAAAGTCTGATTTGGTTGTGATCGATTTGAGACAGAGAAACAAATGTAATTCGTTTTTATTGTGTTCAATGTGAGTAAGTTATCATTTAGCCAGTTAGCAATAATGGTCATACCCATCTCAGCTTTGTGCCTAGCTTCGGCCCAGCTATCTCCAAAGAACACAGCAGCTGTATCATCGGCGTACGTGAAAATATTTGCGTTTTCGATTCTTAGGGTACAAAGGTCGTTTATATACGTCAAGAAGAGTGTAGGACCTAGAACGCTGCCCTGAGGAACGCCAAATGAGACATCCGCGTCTTCACTGATATATTGTCCTATTTTAACTCTCTGTTTTCTGTCTGATAGGTAATCTTTAAGGAGACTTCGAGGAACTCCTCTTATTCCAATTTTCTCTAGCTTTGTCACAAGAGTTGGAACAGAAACGGTGTCAAAAGCTTTTTTGAGATCTAGAAATACCGTGAGGCATTTTTTCCCTGTATCAAGATGTCTAGTTATCAGCGAGCTAAGGGCAGTAACTGCATCCTCAGTGGACACTCCCTGTCTGAAGCCAAATTGATTAGATGATATTATTTTGAATTTATTGAAGTAATTTATAAGTCTCACGTTAATCAACTTTTCTAGAACTTTAGACAGGGCTGGTAAGACAGAAATAGGTCTATAGTTATTGACATCGTCGCTGTTCCCCCCCTTGTGAACAGGTGTAACAACTGATTGTTTCAGTGATGACGGGAAAATGCCATCTCTGAAACAGAGGTTAACCAGATGAGCAACGATGGGAACGACTTCCTTGCTAACATATTTTAGGAATCTTGTGGAGATATTGTCCCATCCTGGAGCACTTTCCGACTTCAAGCTCATTAAAATGCTTTCTACTTCCTTGGGGTCAGTGTCCAAGAGTACAAAAGAATTATTTTGCGTGAGTGAGACGTTATTTCGGTCAACAAGGTTTTTATTTGTCCTAGGGTGGATTTCTTGGGCTAATTGTTTACCAATATTCACAAAAAATTCATTCACATAGTTCACTGATGCACATGGAGACGGCATGATATTTAATAATGATGTGTGTGCTCTGATTTTTAGTTTTATTTGAGTAGGTAATTGATTTTATGTTTTCCAAAGCAACTTGGTGTTTGTTACAGATTTAGCAAGAAGATCTCTTTCGTACTTTCTTTTTAATTTTTTAATGAGGTTATAACAATAATTTCTGTATCGACGGTATGTAATTTTTAATATTTCATTATGCGGTTCTGAACGTGATTTTAGTTGAAGTTTATTGCGATTATTAATACAGCGTAGTAAACCCGGGGTAATCCACGGTTTGATGATACGCTTACTATTAGGAATAGTTGTTGTATTAGTACTGTGGTTAATAGCGTTGATCAATTTTTTTATGAGTTGGTCAGTTAACAGATTTGGGTCATTACAAAATAGAAATTCAGAAAGGTTGTTTTCCTGTAAATATTTTAACGCTTCCTCATAATTTACAGTAGTTGTAGTTTTATTTGAAAATTGTTTATTTTTTATTTTAGACAGTGTTAACAATGCAGTGTAATGATCAGTAATTGTGGTTTGTATAATAGCAATTGACGCAGATGTCTTCCTTTTGTCAATCCTCAACATGAAATGGTCCAGGCAGCTTAGTTCTCTGATAGGTAGTATATGACCAGGTAGTATACCATAGGCTGATAATATATTAAGGTAACTAATACGGTTTTTTTGTTCGTGGGAGGCTTCAGTGTCTTTGGGCCTAATGTTAATATTTATGTATGTCCCCTGCCATTATAACATTTTTCTGTGTAGGTAATGAGTCTAAGTGTACGCTGAGTGAGTCCATAAAACTATCAAGGTTTGTATTTGATGGAGAGCGATAGATACACAATATAATGTTGTCCATCACATCCAATTGAAAGCATGTTGCCTGAGATAGCTGTACTTCACAAGACACTGGTTTCAGTGTGTTTTTTTACGTATACAACTACCCCATCATTTTGATTTAGCTGACGTGTGGTGTGATAAGACTGATAGTTTGGGAGTTGCGGTATAGGTTTATTCGCATTTAATCTACATTCCGTTAATATAATCACATCGGTTTCAAAATCAAAGGCGGATAACATGACAATAAAATCATCAAAATTACAATAAATACTCCTTATATTTTGTGAAACATTTACACACAGTTAAATCATTATAACGAATATGGAGTCAAAATTAAAATCTAAGATGGCGCCGACAAGATTTGCCAACTTTCCATCATGGGTGTCATTTTCATGGTTTTTGGGGTCGCTTATAACGAATATGGAGTCAAAATTAAAATCCAAGATGGCGCCGACAAGATTTGTCAACTTTCCATCATAGGTGTCATTTTCATGGTTTTTGGGGTCGCTTATAACGAATATGGAGTCAAAATCAAAATCCAAGATGGCGCCGACAAGATTTGCTAACTTTCCATCATGGGTGTCATTTTCATGGTTTTCGGGGTCGCTTATAGCGAATATGGAGTCAAAATTAAAATCCAAGATGGCGCCGACAGATTTGCCAACTTTCCATCATGGGTGTCATTTTCATGTTTTTTGGGGTTGTTTAAATAGCGAATATGGAGTCAAAATCAAAATCCAAGATGGCGCCGACAAGATTTGCCAACTTTCCATCATGGGTGTCATTTCATGGTTTTTGGGGTCGCTTATAACGAATATGGAGTCAAAATTAAAATCCAAGATGGCGGCGACAAGATTTGCCAACTTTCCATCATGGGTGTCATTTTCATGGTTTTTGGGGTCGCTTATAACGAATATGGAGTGAAAATCAAGTTCAAGATGGCGCCGACATAAATATATTAATTTTTCGACATGAGTGTCATTGTTGTGATTTTTGGGGTCGCTAATATCGAATACGGAGTGAAAATTAAATTTCTAGATAGCGCCAAAAAAGTTTTTTTGACAGTTTTTTATGGTTTTCGGGTCCGTAATATTAATACTTACAATAATTTTAATATTAATACTAACAGTGGGCGGAAAATTTAGTATTGTTATGAGAATAAATAGTATAAAAGATATAGCGAAAAAGTGCTCATCACGCTGAATATCTTTTCTTAAGAAAGTATATTCAAATCTCTTCAGGTTCGGTTGGGCTGTTAGGAGTCCATGTCAGGGATTCTAGATCCTTGATTTTCGCATGTCGCTTAAAAGTGCTCATCACGCTGAACAACTTTTCTTAAGATAGTATATTCATATCTCTTCAGGTTCATCTGGGCTGTTAAGTGTCCACGTCAGGGATTCTAGATCCTCGATTAATTTCTACGAGGTATTAATTTGCCACCGGTCCTTGATAAATCAACAAAGTTTGAACGAAATCGGTCCGTTTAAAATGGGTAAAAATCGAGTTGGAAGAGGTTGGTTTCATAGAAACATACAAACAAACAAACACACATACATACATACGCACTTCCGACGTTTGGCTCCTAAGTTGGAACGGACGGGGGCTGCGCTTAAGCGGCTCCTGCCCAACCTCGGGGGGCCAAATGCCTCCTGCCGGAGGTTGTATGCGGGGGTCGTGCGGTCCATGGCCCTCTACGGCGCCCCTGTGTGGGCGCCGAACCTGATGCGGCGGCCAGCTCGGGCGCTGCTCACGTCCCAGAGGGTCATGGCCATCCGGGTGATCCGCGGATATCGCACGATCTCCGGAGAGGCGGCGAACCTCCTTGCCGGATTACCGCCGTGGGATTTGGAGGCGAAAGTGCTTGCGCGCGTCTTCTGTTTGCGCGCCGACGCGCGTCGCCGGGGCGAAACTCCGCTGCCGCGCCAGATTAGTGCGTGGCGGGACGAGCTCCGGCGCGATCTCATGGCGGAATGGCAGCAACGACTGTCGCAACCGAGGGCTGGGCTCGCTGTCATTGCAGCGATAAGTCCCCTCTTTGAGGAGTGGCTTGAGAGACGCCACGGCGTCCTCACCTACCGCCTGACGCAGGTGCTTACCGGACATGGAAGTTTCGGTAGGTTCCTGTTTCTGATTGGGCGGGAGGAAACGCCCGGGTGTCATCACTGCGAGGACCGTCCTGAGGACACAGTGGAACATACGGTGGCGCTGTGTCCTGCATGGGCTGAGCACCGCCGTGTCCTCAGGGATGTAGTCGGCGACGGCGACCTCTCGCGTCCGGCATTGGTACAAGCCATGGTGCGGAGCGAGGGGGACTGGGATGCCGTCTCCTCCTTCTGCGAAGCAGTCATGCTAGCTAAGGAGGAGGCGGGGCGCGTGAGAGAACGAACCTCCTCACGCCCCAGTCGTCGCGAGAGACACTCCGGGCGTCGGGGATCGCGTGACGATCTCCGGCCACCGTAAGTGCGGGCCTGCGGACGGCGAGCAAGGGTAGTTCGCCGCCCGACCAGAACCAGACCCGTGCGTGCGGCGCGTCGCGTTCCGCGCGCGCCTCAAAGAGCCATCAGACCACCACAGATGGGGCCCAATAGGGCTGATGCCTAATCCGGAGCTGCGGACAACCTAGCGGGTTTACCGGGGCTCCGGCTCGAAAGGCAGGAGAAGGAACGGGGTGGTTTTTAGTCAGTAAGAGTCTGACACTCCCTCTCGCCTCGCCCAAGGCGAGAAAAGTCATTGGATGATTTTCCCCCCAAAAAAAAAAAAAAAAAACATACATACATACATTCCTTACATTATGAAACTAAATAAAAGCATGTAAAAAGTTAGTTTTGCGTTGGCACCATTTGATTTTTGATTTCGAACGCTTACTTTCCGAAAACTATGAAAATGACACCAATCGAATAATCCGAGCCCAAATTCGGCACACATGGCTCTTGTCGTCCGTAAGTTACATCCAGTAGAATTGAATTGAACATCAGATAACACAAAACATTTGAGTCTACGCACGCACTAAACAAAATAAAAATATTAAAAAAGAAAGTAAGAAAATATTAAAACTTTCAAAGTATCAAGTTCATTTTGTCATAATTTCCGCAGCTATCCGTGCGTATGTGTGTATTGTCGAGAGTCGTGTCAATGTAGTGATGCGATTCGATACCTATCAATTATGAGAACGCGTCCTTAAGCTGAATCTTCGTGTAGAGACTCTATTCAACCTGTATTCACCAGGGCTTCTTGATGTATATGGGTATTTTGTTACACGTTGTACATGTGAGGCTAATTTTTATTTCACGAGTGAATCCGCTGGTAGTAGCCAGTATAGAGATATGAAGTATGAAGTTATACTGAGTCAAATCTATACATATAATAAATCTGTAGAAAAGTAATATTTGTACATTGAAGAAATTGAAAAAAAAAATAGCCAGCGTGTGAAAAGATAAGTTCTGTTACTTATCTTTTCACACGCTGGCTATTTTTTTCCCATTTCCATCATTTTTTCAATTTTTGTCTGTTTGTTTGTGCGCACATCACGTAAAATCTACGAATTCAATGCTGAAAATGTTTATATACAAAAATTATAGGTAACTTGAGGTATAACTTAGTTTTTGTTTCATCGAAATCGGTTCACTCTATCAAAAGATATGATTAATTTTGTGAGTTCAAGAAGAAAAATATTACGTTACGTAATTCAGTATAGTACTTGCAACGACATCTTAAGTTTAAATATAGAACTAATGTTGATAGTTGGAATCCAAATCCGATAGATGGCGATGTGTAAATGACGTCATTTTCTGAATCGCGGTGTTAAGATTTTCCGCACGAGAATCACCTCGACCGTGTTTACTAGACAAATTGGTTTCGTTAGATGTCTTAAAAGTTTGAGTGTGTCGTTAAAGTTCTTTGGTTGCTTGGAAAATTATTTTGGTTTCGTTTGGTCATTGGTTTGAAGTACGAAGTAAATATTGAATTTTAATTAATTCGTAGTTCGTAGTAGTTGGTATCCAATAGGGCCAATCGTTTTACAGTAAGTTAGTGTTGTCAATTCGTTGAATCACAACCACCAACAGACGATACGTTGTCGTACTAGACTTTTCGACGCACCGTTCTTTTAAGTTTGTAGGCTATTCAGTCATAAGTGTTGTGACAAATCTCCAACGAAATGTCATTGAAGCCGAAATCTTAACAGGTTGTGGCTCCGGTGATGTTGTTTTCATTCCCAGGATACCTATTAATTTTCCATTTACTTTCAAACGTGTGCAGTTTCCTGTAAGCCTCTGTTACGCTATGACTATTAATAAAGCCCAAGGCCAGACGTAATCCGTTGCGGGTGTAGACCTTACTTTTGATTGTTTCTCACACGGCCAACTCTATGTTTCTCTATCACGTGTTAGCAACCCAAACAACCTTTTTGTATATGCTCCGGGTAATTCCACCGCTAACATAGTGTATAGAGAAGCCATGACGTAATCAACTATACCAAAAGTCAGGACTCTTATCTAAATCATCAAAAAGGTGATATATTCTTAACTTTAGTTAAGAATATATCACCTTTTCGTCGTTTACGACGTTTTTTTGTTCTCGACAATCACGCTATTGAAGTCGCGGGCACAGCTAGTATTGAAATAAAACGTTTTATTCCAGTCAATAAAAGACCCGGCCTCGCTAATCCAAGCGTACGTAGATGCCACATTCAGCGCGGCCGGGCTATCGGAGCGGAGCGCGCTGGCCCGCGACGTGGCCGGCAAGCTGTTCCCCATCCTCATGGAGCGCGCTGGAGAACAACACGCCGCCGCGTGGATACTCGCCAATACTGTGCTTAGTGCGCTGGGGCTCATTAAGGTCATCCTAGCCAAGTGTTTTATTACTAACTAAACTAAACGGGATATTTACCATGTTCAATATTATTATGACTTTCCGATATTTCGGCACTGTTGCAAGCGCCATGATCACAGATAAACTGAATAAACATGGTAAATATCCCGTTTTAAGTTCCAATTATAGTATTGTTGTTTTACATATTAAACCGATATTAAGTATCGACTTTGCAACTCTACTTATGACCAAGAGTCCCGTTATGGCTTGAAACTAGTACACATTAGAGTTGCTTTGTGCGGGAATCGAACCCGCACACGGCACACTCATGCATGAGAAGCGGGCGTCTTATAAACCTCGACTACCGAGACAGATCCTAAACATCAATAATATTAAGAGGTCAATGACCTCAGTTTGTTTCGGCATTTCTTCTCAGAGTAGTCGGATAGGAAATGTCGGCCTCATCTAGTTATTTAAGAGATAGACGTGTAAAAGAGTTACATTGTAACCTATTTGCAAAAATCATTAATTATTATGTTATCGGTTTACTCACGTAACTGTTTGACGAGGAACTCGACTAGTTTCAAGCCATGCTAGAGGCTCATATTCATGAGCAGCATTCCGCGACACACGACGCGGCGACTGTCGCTGCTACTGAAACTAGTCGAGTTTCTCGTCAAACAGTTACGTGAGTAAGCCGATAACATAGTAATTAATTTAGTATGTGTCTCACGAAAGTTACAATAATATGATTGATCATGAATTTGATTGTATCTCTCCCCGCAGTCAGAAGACAAGCACCGCCGCATCCGCTGGGCGCTGGGTCCCTGCTACAGCTCCCTGTCCCGAGTCATCGACGCCCCCTACTTCCCCACGCGCTGCGGGACACCATCCGATTCTTCGCCAGCAGTAAAAAGAACTCCATCCCCTTCGCTGAATGCCTGTGTCGGTAGAATCATGTTGGGAACTTGGCTTCCACATTCATTTCCATGTTTTATAGGTTACGGTAAAATGGGGTGAATAGAAACTCAGTTCGTTTTCATATTTTTGGTTTTAATATGTAATGAATTAATAAACAATATTAAAATGGTGTAAACAGTTCTAAATTACGTGAAAACACAACAAAATGTTGTTCCTATTCACCCCCGATTTGTTTCTATTCACCCCGTTTTACGGTATTCATGTAGTTTTTTGATGAGGTTACTCGATTTGAATTGTATTGTAGTGTTTTAAGTGTGTGCTCGCCATGCTTCGGCACTGCTGGGCCGGCTCGACCGGAGTGATACCACGGCCGAGTAGAAAACCGACGTGAAACAACGCTTGTGTTGTGTGAGTGAGGTTACCAGAGGCCTAATTACCACCCTTTCTAATATCCCCAATCCCCGATTCCCCAACAACCCTTAAATTTCTAATCTCCAAAAGGCCAGCAACGCACTTGTTACGCCTCTGGTGTTTCGGGTGTCCATGGGCGGTAGCGATTGCTTGCCATGATGCGGTAACTAGACAATTTATTGTGTTTCATGATGGGTATAACCTGGATGTCTTCAAGGCTCGAGTGGATCAAAGTCAAAGTCAAAATTATTTGTTTTAAAATATACCAGGAAGTTTTGCATGTCAAAGCAAATGTAATAATATTAATAATGTCTGTCAGTCGGTCAGTCCTCTAGTTGCTCTATTTGCTCGTTCCAAAGTGTAGATTCCTATGGAGAAGAACGAGTAAGAAACTCCATAGGTTACTCTTTTTCAATCAGATTCACAGTGTCCACTGCTGACCAAAGGCCTCTTCTCACACGGAGAAGGTTTGAGCATTAACCACCATGCTTGCTTAATGCGGGTTGGCAATTTGAAACTTATAATCAGAAATTATAAGCCCAGGTTTCCTCACGATGTTTTCCTTCACCGTTTGTCAGTGGTGTCTAAGTAATGTTAGAAAGTACATATAACTCGGAAATAGTCCCATTAGTACTTGCCATAATATAAGCGCCTAGTATGGCTACAAACTAGTCGAGCTACCTCGTCAAACAGTTACATGAATCGACCGTTAAACATAATTAATTTAATTTATACCCGTTTCTATGAACCACTCCTAAATTTTAGGGGACCTCTTAGCTAAGATAAGTCATTTAACGACATTCTTACTTTCAACCTATAAAGGTACGCGTCCACAGGTCCGTATCGTACGCATCGTACGCATCGGACTTTAGTTTGCTTGGACTTGTATAGAAACTCATACAACTGCGTCCACTGATCCGCATCGTACGGATCGCATCATCGGCAATGCCTACATGCGATGCGTACTGATGACGTCATACGGAATGTGCGATGCGGGCCTGTGGACGCTTACCTTAAGTGACACCTAAAAGTACAAATAAGCAACTCTTAACTAAGAGACGGTTTAGGAGTGGTTGGTAGGAATGGTTTAAAGTGTGCTGTGCATACTTAGTAGTTTAATGACTATAATAAAATGTTACGACTTTTGCTATTCTGGTGTTTTATTTTTTTACCTATTATGTTTTTAAACGGGATCTCTTGTACCTATGTACTTACTACCCTTTTAAGGAGGGGGGGGGGGGAATCATTAAATAGCTTCTCCCACCTTGGGCGAGGCGAGAGGGAGTGTACTGACTAAAAACCACCCCGTTCCTACTCCTGCTTTTCGAGCCGAAGCCCAGTAAACCAGCTAGGCAGTCCACAGCCCCGGACTGGGCAACAGGGCCCCATCTAAGCCCCCCATCTAGTGGTAAGGGTCTTTAGGATAAAGACAACTTTCGATTTGCTACTGTGTTCGCTATCGCTCCTCTTTTGGTAAATCTTCAGATTTACGTTGGGTTTTAGAGATCTCCATGGCCGAGCGGTTTGGCGCATTTCAATGGCGCGGACACGTTCAAACTTTAAAAAGGTATAAGGACAACTATTTAACCATAGCTTTGCCAAATTTAAGCTTTTGGGAATTAACTTTTACAAATTATTACAAAAACTTGGCATAGTTTTTTATTTAATAAATCGCCATGGCCGCGCTGTCGAAACGGACACAATTCTTAACACCCAAAAGCCGCAACGCCCTTGTAACGCCCTAGTATTTTGGGTGTCCATGGGCGGCAGTGATTGCTTACCATCAGGTGATCTGTGTGCTTGATTACCGGCTCATATCATAAAAAATCTTGTTGGATTTCTGACGAAAATGTCACTAACGATATAACAAAACGTTATATTGACGTTTGTGATTTTGACATAAAAATTAAAAACATAACCTCAAAGAAACGTAATGTTATGATGCGATCGTGAAATTGTGAATATAAACAAGAAATAAAACAATATTATAGGAATAAGTAAAGTGTAAAACATTTATTATTATATATTAACACTATATTAGTCTTAAGGTAAGTTCTATAATGTGTTTTTTGTTAATTCTTATTGGTTATATTATTATAAATCATGTTTTCGAATGTTTGTTATTGAAAAAATGTGGCTTTTATACACGGCTTTGCCCGTGTCAAATAGACAATATCCTTCTTCATACTCCGAACTATATGCAAAATTTTAACTAGATTCGGTGACTGTTTGTAATATTAAAATTAATATAAGTTTTTAAACTGACATGGACACTAACACTAGAATTGAAACTTAAAACGGGATATTTACCATGTTTTTCAATTTCTATGAGTTTATTATAATATCGGAAACTCATAGAAATTGAAAAACATGGTAAATATCCCGTTTCAAGTTCCAATTCTATTAAAATGACTGTTTTTTACTAATCATATTCATCGGTACACATAGCTAGACTAAACTCAGCTAAGCTAGGTTTTTTATATGGAAAGATGCTTGCTATAAATGTGTGTGTGCTATGGATGGCTTCCCTACTTCGATACATTGTATATTCAAGCTGCATCTTCCTCGCACAGCTGGCTAGCTTAGTATTGGTGGAAACGGTCACATAGTTCCACAGCTTAGTTATTATATATTCGTAGCATAGCTACATAGCACATCTCTGGTGGAAAAGTACCCAAAAAGTATTGATAGACAGATCTTTTACATACAGATATATGGGAATTATTTGTCCAATTTTAGATAGTGTAGCAATGAGGTTTCATCACATGCACCTGGCAGGCTAGATGTTGACACACACTGGCAGGCTGCGTTGTGACACGGGAGAAGAATTGAACGTTTTGAATTTGACTAGGTTGTCAACGATGAGAAAATTTTACATTATTTGTCATTACATTTTATTGTCAGAAGAATTTTAGCTTTCGTGTAAGACACAACACATGCTAAATTGGCGCCCAACGTGGGGCCGACCATGCCCCGAACTAGGCTACGGAGGCAGACGACGGCAGACGACGAAGCTACGGAGCAGAGTCCTGTACGGGCCCCCGAACTTGTCACAGCGCCTCGTCTGACCGTGCCGGCATAATGCAGGCGGATACGACTAGGTACCCAATAGAGACGCTGCGGTCGTTGCGCCGACGAAACGCGGTCGAAACGCCGGCGCCTCATGGCAGTCACCATCGTCACCGTCGCTGAACATCACTACGAGTTCGTCCGGGAACTTCGCAAAAGTGTACCGCGAGGTTCACCGGACTTCTCAAGAAGAGTTCGTCCTGGAACTTCGCCAAGTGTACCGCGGGGTTCACCGGACTTCTCAAGATAAGTTCGTCCTGGAATTTCGCAAAGTGTACCGCGGGGTTCACCGGACTTCTCAAGAAGAGTTCGTCCTGGAACTTCGCCAAGTGTACCGCGGGGTTCACCGGACTTCTCAAGAAGAGTTCGTCCTGGAACTTCGCCAAGTGTACCGCGGGGTTCACCGGACTTCTCAAGAAGAGTTCGTCCTGGAACTTCGCCAAGTGTACCGCGGGGTTCACCGGACTTCTCAAGAAGAGTTCGTCCTGGAACTTCGCCAAGTGTACCGCGGGGTTCACCGGACTTCTCAAGATAAGTTCGTCCTGGAATTTCGCAAAGTGTACCGCGGGGTTCACCGGACTTCTCAAGAAGAGTTCGTCCTGGAACTTCGCCAAGTGTACCGCGGGGTTCACCGGACTTCTCAAGATGAGTTCGTCCTGGAACTTCGCAAAGTGTACCACGAGGTTCACCGGTACTTCTCAAAAACCGGAGGTACTAGAAGCCTTCATCGACGCGGTCCAGGTATACAAGGAGTGTGCTGTGCGGACGTGAGTGACGATCACGCGCTGCGGGGACTCCCGATGCTGTTAGAGGGCGATGCCACCGTGTGGTGGCGCGGCGCCCGCAACAACGTCGCCACCTGGAAGGACGCCGTGCTCCGACTTCGCTCCATGTTGACTCCGAGACTAAGATTCGGAAGTTGTTGGGCGGGTGCGGAGCCTCGATGGACTTCAGCTGTGTCCTCGTGCACTACCCGTACACAGACCCGTTTAGTGACAGCCAAGAATTCGACTTCTCATCACTGTCAGACGCCGAAGCCAGCATACGAGATATCACGTGAAATGTTCAGCTAGGAACAAAAAGACAAACGTGCAGAAGTGTTTGTGTGTAGATTTAGGTCTTTAATTGTAAACGAAACCTTTCGTACTCAGAACTGACAGTAGCAGTTAGGCTTTAGGAGCGGCATTACTCCAGGGGGAGGGGACCGACGAGCGACCTATAGAGTACGCCAGTCGCCTCCTCACGTCGGCTGAAAGAAACGTAGGAGGGGTAGACCACGCAAGAACTAACCTGATCGCGGGGACGTTCGCTCAGGTTAGAGGGGAGACTGTAGCAATGAGGTTTCATCACATGCACCTGGCAGGCTAGATGTTGACACACACTGGCAGGCTGCGTTGTGACACGGGAGAAGAATTGAACGTTTTGAATTTGACTAGGTTGTCAACGATGAGAAAATTTTACATTATTTGTCATTACATTTTATTGTCAGAAGAATTTTAGCTTTCGTGTAAGACACAACACATGCTAAAATAGTGCATTTATTGAGGATAAGGCTATAAAACATCTAGCCATGATCAATAGGAGCTGAGCAGAGCAGGTGAAACCATACCAGAATCAAGTCACTGATAATAGGACACTTTAATACATATAACATATAATTTATTTATGTTAACATATTTTTATTACAGTTACCAAAAGCAGAATGGCAGAAACATTAAAACTCAACATACATTTCGGGGGAGGTGCAGAGTTGCTATTTGATAAAATCAAGAAGAGGGAAGTGGAGTTGCCACCTCTAAAAAAGTTTAAACCGGATTGCCAGAGTGATAAATGGACTATTAAAGAATTATTATTGTGGATCAAAGAGAACTTGCTTAGAGAAAGAGAGGAGTTATTTTTACAGGTATAAACTGCTTATATTGTATTTAGGCAACGCAACATCACACCTTTTATCCCCAAAGGGGTAGGCAGAGGTGCTGCACATTACGGCACGTAATACCAATGTACGCCTACTTTTCACCATGTATTATCAGTCCCATGTAATAGGGGTGAGCCTATTGCCATATTATTTTAATTTAACTTTTGTGAGACATACTAAATTAATTATTATGTTATTGATAACATAATAATTAATGTTGGTTGAACAGCCTCGACAACCACCTTAGGAGGCTAGGGTTGAGCGGATGGATCAAGGGCCTGATGCAGAAGGCAGTACTCCTCGAAACGGCACATACTGTGAGGTTTCTGTCTCTGGAGCCCTAACCACCGGTGGCTTGGACCATGCTCCCGCTACTGGTCGGCTCCTATTTTTATATTTTTAAATATTATTTTATTTTGTATTTTATAAATAGTATTAAAAAATTTAATTTTAGAGAATTTTAAATATACAGGGTGACTTTGAATTCGACGTATTCCTTTCGGGAGGTGATAATACAACTAATTTCCTACAAAATTGGCCCTGAGGTCCTTGGGCGGAAAGTGGCTAGTTTCTGGGATATTCAACATTTTTGGTTTTGGTAAAAAAATCCCGAATTGATTACAAAAACATCAATAAATAAAAAAATACTAACTGGATTTTAGTCGTTTTAGTTTTAATCAGTTGCCAATACATCAGTTATCATTTATAAATACTAATAATGGCAGATATATCATTCGTTTTAAAATAGCAAGTAATTTCCTATCAAATTTTGTTTTGTGTCACTAATTTAGTCGATAGAAAACTGGATTTATTTCGAAAAAAATATATGACACTAAGCGTACAAACTATTAGAAAAACTTCCTTGGTTTATTAGCTATCCAGAGACATAAAATTATTTACAACATTCTCAAAAATAAATTAATTAATTGATGATAAGTAGAGTGTAAAGAGAAAAGGGCAATTTCAAAAACATCTTTATATTTGCAAAAATTTGTTCAAAGTAACCTTCCCTACGACGAATACATGCCCGAACACGCTTCCTTATCTCTATGACGGTCACTCTTGGACTGAATATACGTCTAATTTCGTCATTATCTTCAAATATGTTTTGGAGAAGAATTTCGATACACGGCATATTCCGTCTGTATAAACAAGGGACTTTATGTAAAAATCAACCGGCGTTAGGTTCTGGTCGTTGCGCATGCCATGTAGTCATGTAGCGGGACCGCCCTGTCTATAATGTTTTTAAACGGGATCTCTTGTACCTATGTACTTACTACCCTTTTAAGGAGGGGGGGGGGAATCATTAAATAGCTTCTCCCACCTTGGGCGAGGCGAGAGGGAGTGTACTGACTAAAAACCACCCCGTTCCTACTCCTGCTTTTCGAGCCGAAGCCCAGTAAACCAGCTAGGCAGTCCACAGCCCCGGACTGGGCAACAGGGCCCCATCTAAGCCCCCCATCTAGTGGTAAGGGTCTTTAGGATAAAGACAACTTTCGATTTGCTACTGTGTTCGCTATCGCTCCTCTTTTGGTAAATCTTCAGATTTACGTTGGGTTTTAGAGATCTCCATGGCCGAGCGGTTTGGCGCATTTCAATGGCGCGGACACGTTCAAACTTTAAAAAGGTATAAGGACAACTATTTAACCATAGCTTTGCCAAATTTAAGCTTTTGGGAATTAACTTTTACAAATTATTACAAAAACTTGGCATAGTTTTTTATTTAATAAATCGCCATGGCCGCGCTGTCGAAACGGACACAATTCTTAACACCCAAAAGCCGCAACGCCCTTGTAACGCCCTAGTATTTTGGGTGTCCATGGGCGGCAGTGATTGCTTACCATCAGGTGATCTGTGTGCTTGATTACCGGCTCATATCATAAAAAAAATCTTGTTGGATTTCTGACGAAAATGTCACTAACGATATAACAAAACGTTATATTGACGTTTGTGATTTTGACATAAAAATTAAAAACATAACCTCAAAGAAACGTAATGTTATGATGCGATCGTGAAATTGTGAATATAAACAAGAAATAAAACAATATTATAGGAATAAGTAAAGTGTAAAACATTTATTATTATATATTAACACTATATTAGTCTTAAGGTAAGTTCTATAATGTGTTTTTTGTTAATTCTTATTGGTTATATTATTATAAATCATGTTTTCGAATGTTTGTTATTGAAAAAATGTGGCTTTTATACACGGCTTTGCCCGTGTCAAATAGACAATATCCTTCTTCATACTCCGAACTATATGCAAAATTTTAACTAGATTCGGTGACTGTTTGTAATATTAAAATTAATATAAGTTTTTAAACTGACATGGACACTAACACTAGAATTGAAACTTAAAACGGGATATTTACCATGTTTTTCAATTTCTATGAGTTTATTATAATATCGGAAACTCATAGAAATTGAAAAACATGGTAAATATCCCGTTTCAAGTTCCAATTCTATTAAAATGACTGTTTTTTACTAATCATATTCATCGGTACACATAGCTAGACTAAACTCAGCTAAGCTAGGTTTTTTATATGGAAAGATGCTTGCTATAAATGTGTGTGTGCTATGGATGGCTTCCCTACTTCGATACATTGTATATTCAAGCTGCATCTTCCTCGCACAGCTGGCTAGCTTAGTATTGGTGGAAACGGTCACATAGTTCCACAGCTTAGTTATTATATATTCGTAGCATAGCTACATAGCACATCTCTGGTGGAAAAGTACCCAAAAAGTATTGATAGACAGATCTTTTACATACAGATATATGGGAATTATTTGTCCAATTTTAGATAGTGCATTTATTGAGGATAAGGCTATAAAACATCTAGCCATGATCAATAGGAGCTGAGCAGAGCAGGTGAAACCATACCAGAATCAAGTCACTGATAATAGGACACTTTAATACATATAACATATAATTTATTTATGTTAACATATTTTTATTACAGTTACCAAAAGCAGAATGGCAGAAACATTAAAACTCAACATACATTTCGGGGGAGGTGCAGAGTTGCTATTTGATAAAATCAAGAAGAGGGAAGTGGAGTTGCCACCTCTAAAAAAGTTTAAACCGGATTGCCAGAGTGATAAATGGACTATTAAAGAATTATTATTGTGGATCAAAGAGAACTTGCTTAGAGAAAGAGAGGAGTTATTTTTACAGGTATAAACTGCTTATATTGTATTTAGGCAACGCAACATCACACCTTTTATCCCCAAAGGGGTAGGCAGAGGTGCTGCACATTACGGCACGTAATACCAATGTACGCCTACTTTTCACCATGTATTATCAGTCCCATGTAATAGGGGTGAGCCTATTGCCATATTATTTTAATTTAACTTTTGTGAGACATACTAAATTAATTATTATGTTATTGATAACATAATAATTAATGTTGGTTGAACAGCCTCGACAACCACCTTAGGAGGCTAGGGTTGAGCGGATGGATCAAGGGCCTGATGCAGAAGGCAGTACTCCTCGAAACGGCACATACTGTGAGGTTTCTGTCTCTGGAGCCCTAACCACCGGTGGCTTGGACCATGCTCCCGCTACTGGTCGGCTCCTATTTTTATATTTTTAAATATTATTTTATTTTGTATTTTATAAATAGTATTAAAAAATTTAATTTTAGAGAATTTTAAATATACAGGGTGACTTTGAATTCGACGTATTCCTTTCGGGAGGTGATAATACAACTAATTTCCTACAAAATTGGCCCTGAGGTCCTTGGGCGGAAAGTGGCTAGTTTCTGGGATATTCAACATTTTTGGTTTTGGTAAAAAAATCCCGAATTGATTACAAAAACATCAATAAATAAAAAAATACTAACTGGATTTTAGTCGTTTTAGTTTTAATCAGTTGCCAATACATCAGTTATCATTTATAAATACTAATAATGGCAGATATATCATTCGTTTTAAAATAGCAAGTAATTTCCTATCAAATTTTGTTTTGTGTCACTAATTTAGTCGATAGAAAACTGGATTTATTTCGAAAAAAATATATGACACTAAGCGTACAAACTATTAGAAAAACTTCCTTGGTTTATTAGCTATCCAGAGACATAAAATTATTTACAACATTCTCAAAAATAAATTAATTAATTGATGATAAGTAGAGTGTAAAGAGAAAAGGGCAATTTCAAAAACATCTTTATATTTGCAAAAATTTGTTCAAAGTAACCTTCCCTACGACGAATACATGCCCGAACACGCTTCCTTATCTCTATGACGGTCACTCTTGGACTGAATATACGTCTAATTTCGTCATTATCTTCAAATATGTTTTGGAGAAGAATTTCGATACACGGCATATTCCGTCTGTATAAACAAGGGACTTTATGTAAAAATCAACCGGCGTTAGGTTCTGGTCGTTGCGCATGCCATGTAGTCATGTAGCGGGACCGCCCTGTCTATAATGTTTTTAAACGGGATCTCTTGTACCTATGTACTTACTACCCTTTTAAGGAGGGGGGGGGGGGGGAATCATTAAATAGCTTCTCCCACCTTGGGCGAGGCGAGAGGGAGTGTACTGACTAAAAACCACCCCGTTCCTACTCCTGCTTTTCGAGCCGAAGCCCAGTAAACCAGCTAGGCAGTCCACAGCCCCGGACTGGGCAACAGGGCCCCATCTAAGCCCCCCATCTAGTGGTAAGGGTCTTTAGGATAAAGACAACTTTCGATTTGCTACTGTGTTCGCTATCGCTCCTCTTTTGGTAAATCTTCAGATTTACGTTGGGTTTTAGAGATCTCCATGGCCGAGCGGTTTGGCGCATTTCAATGGCGCGGACACGTTCAAACTTTAAAAAGGTATAAGGACAACTATTTAACCATAGCTTTGCCAAATTTAAGCTTTTGGGAATTAACTTTTACAAATTATTACAAAAACTTGGCATAGTTTTTTATTTAATAAATCGCCATGGCCGCGCTGTCGAAACGGACACAATTCTTAACACCCAAAAGCCGCAACGCCCTTGTAACGCCCTAGTATTTTGGGTGTCCATGGGCGGCAGTGATTGCTTACCATCAGGTGATCTGTGTGCTTGATTACCGGCTCATATCATAAAAAATCTTGTTGAATTTATAACGAAAATGTCACTAACGATGTAACAAAACGTTTGACGTTTGTGTGATTTTGACATAAAAACATAACCTCAATTAAACGTAATGTTATGATGTGTTCGTGTGAAAATAAACAAGAAATAAAACAATATTATAAGAATAAGTAAAGTGTAAAACATTTATTATATTATATTAACACTATATTAGTCTTAAGGTAAGTTCTATAATGTGTTTTTTGTTAATTCTTATTGGTTATATTATTATAAATCATGTTTTCGAATGTTTGTTATTGAAAAAATGTGGCTTTTATACACGGCTTTGCCCGTGTCAAATAGACAATATCCTTCTTCATACTCCGAACTATATGCAAAATTTTAACTAGATTCGGTGACTGTTTGTAATATTAAAATTAATATAAGTTTTTAAACTGACATGGACACTAACACTAGAATTGAAACTTAAAACGGGATATTTACCATGTTTTTCAATTTCTATGAGTTTATTATAATATCGGAAACTCATAGAAATTGAAAAACATGGTAAATATCCCGTTTCAAGTTCCAATTCTATTAAAATGACTGTTTTTTACTAATCATATTCATCGGTACACATAGCTAGACTAAACTCAGCTAAGCTAGGTTTTTTATATGGAAAGATGCTTGCTATAAATGTGTGTGTGCTATGGATGGCTTCCCTACTTCGATACATTGTATATTCAAGCTGCATCTTCCTCGCACAGCTGGCTAGCTTAGTATTGGTGGAAACGGTCACATAGTTCCACAGCTTAGTTATTATATATTCGTAGCATAGCTACATAGCACATCTCTGGTGGAAAAGTACCCAAAAAGTATTGATAGACAGATCTTTTACATACAGATATATGGGAATTATTTGTCCAATTTTAGATAGTGCATTTATTGAGGATAAGGCTATAAAACATCTAGCCATGATCAATAGGAGCTGAGCAGAGCAGGTGAAACCATACCAGAATCAAGTCACTGATAATAGGACACTTTAATACATATAACATATAATTTATTTATGTTAACATATTTTTATTACAGTTACCAAAAGCAGAATGGCAGAAACATTAAAACTCAACATACATTTCGGGGGAGGTGCAGAGTTGCTATTTGATAAAATCAAGAAGAGGGAAGTGGAGTTGCCACCTCTAAAAAAGTTTAAACCGGATTGCCAGAGTGATAAATGGACTATTAAAGAATTATTATTGTGGATCAAAGAGAACTTGCTTAGAGAAAGAGAGGAGTTATTTTTACAGGTATAAACTGCTTATATTGTATTTAGGCAACGCAACATCACACCTTTTATCCCCAAAGGGGTAGGCAGAGGTGCTGCACATTACGGCACGTAATACCAATGTACGCCTACTTTTCACCATGTATTATCAGTCCCATGTAATAGGGGTGAGCCTATTGCCATATTATTTTAATTTAACTTTTGTGAGACATACTAAATTAATTATTATGTTATTGATAACATAATAATTAATGTTGGTTGAACAGCCTCGACAACCACCTTAGGAGGCTAGGGTTGAGCGGATGGATCAAGGGCCTGATGCAGAAGGCAGTACTCCTCGAAACGGCACATACTGTGAGGTTTCTGTCTCTGGAGCCCTAACCACCGGTGGCTTGGACCATGCTCCCGCTACTGGTCGGCTCCTATTTTTATATTTTTAAATATTATTTTATTTTGTATTTTATAAATAGTATTAAAAAATTTAATTTTAGAGAATTTTAAATATACAGGGTGACTTTGAATTCGACGTATTCCTTTCGGGAGGTGATAATACAACTAATTTCCTACAAAATTGGCCCTGAGGTCCTTGGGCGGAAAGTGGCTAGTTTCTGGGATATTCAACATTTTTGGTTTTGGTAAAAAAATCCCGAATTGATTACAAAAACATCAATAAATAAAAAAATACTAACTGGATTTTAGTCGTTTTAGTTTTAATCAGTTGCCAATACATCAGTTATCATTTATAAATACTAATAATGGCAGATATATCATTCGTTTTAAAATAGCAAGTAATTTCCTATCAAATTTTGTTTTGTGTCACTAATTTAGTCGATAGAAAACTGGATTTATTTCGAAAAAAATATATGACACTAAGCGTACAAACTATTAGAAAAACTTCCTTGGTTTATTAGCTATCCAGAGACATAAAATTATTTACAACATTCTCAAAAATAAATTAATTAATTGATGATAAGTAGAGTGTAAAGAGAAAAGGGCAATTTCAAAAACATCTTTATATTTGCAAAAATTTGTTCAAAGTAACCTTCCCTACGACGAATACATGCCCGAACACGCTTCCTTATCTCTATGACGGTCACTCTTGGACTGAATATACGTCTAATTTCGTCATTATCTTCAAATATGTTTTGGAGAAGAATTTCGATACACGGCATATTCCGTCTGTATAAACAAGGGACTTTATGTAAAAATCAACCGGCGTTAGGTTCTGGTCGTTGCGCATGCCATGTAGTCATGTAGCGGGACCGCCCTGTCTATAATGTTTTTAAACGGGATCTCTTGTACCTATGTACTTACTACCCTTTTAAGGAGGGGGGGGGAATCATTAAATAGCTTCTCCCACCTTGGGCGAGGCGAGAGGGAGTGTACTGACTAAAAACCACCCCGTTCCTACTCCTGCTTTTCGAGCCGAAGCCCAGTAAACCAGCTAGGCAGTCCACAGCCCCGGACTGGGCAACAGGGCCCCATCTAAGCCCCCCATCTAGTGGTAAGGGTCTTTAGGATAAAGACAACTTTCGATTTGCTACTGTGTTCGCTATCGCTCCTCTTTTGGTAAATCTTCAGATTTACGTTGGGTTTTAGAGATCTCCATGGCCGAGCGGTTTGGCGCATTTCAATGGCGCGGACACGTTCAAACTTTAAAAAGGTATAAGGACAACTATTTAACCATAGCTTTGCCAAATTTAAGCTTTTGGGAATTAACTTTTACAAATTATTACAAAAACTTGGCATAGTTTTTTATTTAATAAATCGCCATGGCCGCGCTGTCGAAACGGACACAATTCTTAACACCCAAAAGCCGCAACGCCCTTGTAACGCCCTAGTATTTTGGGTGTCCATGGGCGGCAGTGATTGCTTACCATCAGGTGATCTGTGTGCTTGATTACCGGCTCATATCATAAAAAAAATCTTGTTGGATTTCTGACGAAAATGTCACTAACGATATAACAAAACGTTATATTGACGTTTGTGATTTTGACATAAAAATTAAAAACATAACCTCAAAGAAACGTAATGTTATGATGCGATCGTGAAATTGTGAATATAAACAAGAAATAAAACAATATTATAGGAATAAGTAAAGTGTAAAACATTTATTATTATATATTAACACTATATTAGTCTTAAGGTAAGTTCTATAATGTGTTTTTTGTTAATTCTTATTGGTTATATTATTATAAATCATGTTTTCGAATGTTTGTTATTGAAAAAATGTGGCTTTTATACACGGCTTTGCCCGTGTCAAATAGACAATATCCTTCTTCATACTCCGAACTATATGCAAAATTTTAACTAGATTCGGTGACTGTTTGTAATATTAAAATTAATATAAGTTTTTAAACTGACATGGACACTAACACTAGAATTGAAACTTAAAACGGGATATTTACCATGTTTTTCAATTTCTATGAGTTTATTATAATATCGGAAACTCATAGAAATTGAAAAACATGGTAAATATCCCGTTTCAAGTTCCAATTCTATTAAAATGACTGTTTTTTACTAATCATATTCATCGGTACACATAGCTAGACTAAACTCAGCTAAGCTAGGTTTTTTATATGGAAAGATGCTTGCTATAAATGTGTGTGTGCTATGGATGGCTTCCCTACTTCGATACATTGTATATTCAAGCTGCATCTTCCTCGCACAGCTGGCTAGCTTAGTATTGGTGGAAACGGTCACATAGTTCCACAGCTTAGTTATTATATATTCGTAGCATAGCTACATAGCACATCTCTGGTGGAAAAGTACCCAAAAAGTATTGATAGACAGATCTTTTACATACAGATATATGGGAATTATTTGTCCAATTTTAGATAGTGCATTTATTGAGGATAAGGCTATAAAACATCTAGCCATGATCAATAGGAGCTGAGCAGAGCAGGTGAAACCATACCAGAATCAAGTCACTGATAATAGGACACTTTAATACATATAACATATAATTTATTTATGTTAACATATTTTTATTACAGTTACCAAAAGCAGAATGGCAGAAACATTAAAACTCAACATACATTTCGGGGGAGGTGCAGAGTTGCTATTTGATAAAATCAAGAAGAGGGAAGTGGAGTTGCCACCTCTAAAAAAGTTTAAACCGGATTGCCAGAGTGATAAATGGACTATTAAAGAATTATTATTGTGGATCAAAGAGAACTTGCTTAGAGAAAGAGAGGAGTTATTTTTACAGGTATAAACTGCTTATATTGTATTTAGGCAACGCAACATCACACCTTTTATCCCCAAAGGGGTAGGCAGAGGTGCTGCACATTACGGCACGTAATACCAATGTACGCCTACTTTTCACCATGTATTATCAGTCCCATGTAATAGGGGTGAGCCTATTGCCATATTATTTTAATTTAACTTTTGTGAGACATACTAAATTAATTATTATGTTATTGATAACATAATAATTAATGTTGGTTGAACAGCCTCGACAACCACCTTAGGAGGCTAGGGTTGAGCGGATGGATCAAGGGCCTGATGCAGAAGGCAGTACTCCTCGAAACGGCACATACTGTGAGGTTTCTGTCTCTGGAGCCCTAACCACCGGTGGCTTGGACCATGCTCCCGCTACTGGTCGGCTCCTATTTTTATATTTTTAAATATTATTTTATTTTGTATTTTATAAATAGTATTAAAAAATTTAATTTTAGAGAATTTTAAATATACAGGGTGACTTTGAATTCGACGTATTCCTTTCGGGAGGTGATAATACAACTAATTTCCTACAAAATTGGCCCTGAGGTCCTTGGGCGGAAAGTGGCTAGTTTCTGGGATATTCAACATTTTTGGTTTTGGTAAAAAAATCCCGAATTGATTACAAAAACATCAATAAATAAAAAAATACTAACTGGATTTTAGTCGTTTTAGTTTTAATCAGTTGCCAATACATCAGTTATCATTTATAAATACTAATAATGGCAGATATATCATTCGTTTTAAAATAGCAAGTAATTTCCTATCAAATTTTGTTTTGTGTCACTAATTTAGTCGATAGAAAACTGGATTTATTTCGAAAAAAATATATGACACTAAGCGTACAAACTATTAGAAAAACTTCCTTGGTTTATTAGCTATCCAGAGACATAAAATTATTTACAACATTCTCAAAAATAAATTAATTAATTGATGATAAGTAGAGTGTAAAGAGAAAAGGGCAATTTCAAAAACATCTTTATATTTGCAAAAATTTGTTCAAAGTAACCTTCCCTACGACGAATACATGCCCGAACACGCTTCCTTATCTCTATGACGGTCACTCTTGGACTGAATATACGTCTAATTTCGTCATTATCTTCAAATATGTTTTGGAGAAGAATTTCGATACACGGCATATTCCGTCTGTATAAACAAGGGACTTTATGTAAAAATCAACCGGCGTTAGGTTCTGGTCGTTGCGCATGCCATGTAGTCATGTAGCGGGACCGCCCTGTCAATATAACACGTGGGAACCGAGACATCCTACCATTGCCGCACAGTAGATCGATAGTTCTCTGATCAAACTATCACAATATCCATTATTAGCCCCAAAAAAGTCAACGAAATCTAAAAAAGCAAAACCAACAGGTCCACGGATACGGTTTTGATTCAAATGTTTCGATAGGTATCATTAATAATGACTTGATTGGGCTCTACTTTTTACCCAATAATTTAAATGATGAGAATTAAGATTAATTTTTAAGGAATGAGCTAGGATCATTGTTTTTAACTTAAATTTAGAAACAAGATTATAAGTTTATTCGAAGACGACGATTGTTTAGTGCACTATCGAACTACTGTGCGGCAGTGGTTGGATACATCGGTTTTCAGGCGTTGGATTGACAGGGCGATTCCACTACATGACTACATGGCATGCACAACGACCAGAACCTAACGCCGGTTGATTTTTACATAAAGTCCCTTGTTTTTACAGACGGAATAGGCCGTGTATCGAAATTCCTCTCCAAAACATATTTGAAGATAATGACGAAATTAGACGCATATTCAGTCCAAGAGTGACCGTCATAGAGATAAGGAAGCGTGTTCGGGCATGTATTCGTCGTAGGGAAGGTTACTTTGAACAAATTTTTGCAAATAAAGATGTTTTTAAAATTGCTCTTTTCTCTTTATACTCTACTTATCATCAATTAATTAATTTATTTTTGAGAATGTTGTAAATAATTTTATGTCTCTGGATAGCTAATAAACCAAGGAAGTTTTTCTAATAGTTTGTACGCTTAGTGTCATATATATTTTTTGAAATAAATCCAGTTTTCTATCGACTAAATTAGTGACACAAAACAAAATTTGATAGGAAATTACTTGCTATTTTAAAACGAATGATATATCTGCCATTATTAGTATTTATAAATGATAACTGATGTATTGGCAACTGATTAAAACTAAAACTACTAAAATCCAGCTAGTATTTTTTTATTTATTGATGTTTTTGTAATCAATTCGGGATTTTTTTACCAAAACCAAAAATGTTGAATATCTCAGAAACTAGCCACTTTCCGCCCAAGGACCTCAGGGCTAATTTTGTAGGAAATTAGTTGTACATATTATCAACTCCCGAGAGGAATACGTCGAATTCAAAGTCACCCTGTATATTCTTATTATAATTTATTAAGTAAATGATGATTGTATTTTCTTCCAGGGAGACTCCGTAAGACCTGGTATCCTAGTGCTGATAAATGACACAGACTGGGAGTTATATGGAGAACTGGACTACGAGCTGCAACCAGCAGATACTGTGATGTTTATATCTACGCTGCATGGAGGGTAGTGGGGGGATTAACTAATATTATTCTGTTGTTTTATAAGAGCCTTTAATAAAAGATTTAAGTAAGAAAAGTTGTGTTTTGTTGTGTATTAATCTGATATTTGTGATGAAATTACACCACATGGTGCAGGTGGCTCTTAAGTACGCATTTTGTATGACGTGACGTCATCAGCACGCATCGCATGTAGACATTGATGATGCGGTCCGTACGATGCGGATCAGTGGACGCAGTTGTATGAGTTTCTATACAAGACAAACTAAAATCCGTTGCGTGCGATGTGTACGATGCGGGTCTGTGGACGCTTACCATAAATCTAGCACCCCTAGACAAACAGGACTTAACGCTATTTTAGTGTCAAATAAAAAAAACAAAAACGTTAGCCCTCATAAGATTTTAACTTTTGAACAGTGACATCTATCGTCTAGTAATGAAAAAAACTTGAGTTGTTGTAGCGACATCTATTGCCACAATAACGTAAGCTAGTTGTAGCAATCAACCAACAGATAGCGCTTCTAAACAAAACTAAAATGCGAACGTAGATTCGCATTTCTACGAAATATAAGGGAGGGCGCATCTACCCAAGATAAAAATTAGTGCCTAAGTAAGTGTAAAAGGTTCAGGTTTATCAGAGAGTGCTGCTGCATGGTCTCTGTCTAATGTGTATGAGTAGTATAGTCATTTATCGCCGAAATTAGCTCTTGAGATTCATGTATTTTTATATTAAGGTTGTTGTGGTTGTAAAAATCGTAATTTTGGATTCAAATCATTTATTACTGCACTGACTTAAGTTCCAAGGTATTGTTCTTTTCCGGAGCTGCGGACAACGTAAAAGGTTACCGGGGCTCCATGAGAAGGAACGGGGTGGTTTTTAGTCAGTAAGAGTCTGACTCTCCCTTCCGCCTCACTCAAGGCGGGAGAAGACATTGGACGATTTTCCCCCCTCAAAAAAAAGCTATTGTATTTTGCCACTAGACGACTGACTATCTTTAGTTTTTGTTACATTTCTATTTAAATTAATATAAAATGAATAAGTTAGTATAATCTGTTACCAAAGTGCGCCATGTTGACAAACCAGTCGTGCATGCGTTGTGCGTTGTAATTGGCTTACCGACGTTTGATTCATGACAAAATCTGGTGGCCAGGGGTGTATTTAGGATACTAAATACGAGTTTACTTTACGTTTAAAGTACCTAATCGAAACGAGAGCGCGTTCGGCGCTTTGATTGGCTGGCTCGAATAAACCAACTAATCAGTTAGTACGAGTTTGTTTTACGTTGAACGAAAACGAAACGATAGCCCGTTTGGCGCTCTGTACTTTTACCATGAGTTTGAAGCAATAGTATTTGTAGATAGGCGCTAGCGGCGACGTACATTTTTTTGGATGGCAAATTTTACAACGCCTCTACCAGTCACTTGTCTTATGGAACTAAAATTTGCCATCGTCCACGCTAGCGACTATGGAAAATTACTATTGCAAACTCATGGTAGAGGTATTGATTAACCGTGGGCCACTGCGAGCCTCACTATTCAGACAAACTGGAGTATCGCCCGACACATAAATTCTGGATTTCAATATTTCCAACAAAATTATCGATTTCCGAAAGAATACTAATGACTTCAGGGTTGTGGTGACTGGGCAAGTAGCTGTCGTGGAACGTGTAGCGAGTTCGATTCCCGCACGGAGCAGCTCTTAATGTGAGGTAAAAATGTTATCTCACATTAAGAGTAACCTACATATTTAAGAGTAACCTACATTTTAAGTAACCTCTTTGCTTGCTATACTAAAACTCGACGAACGCAATACGGAATATTTTGCTACCACAAATACATAAATTAATAATTGAAATACATTGTAAATACTCTCTAGCCCGCCCCTGTGCGCTGTCAGTCAATTAAAAATAAAGGGGCTGCCCTTAGCGCCCTTGTTTGTGAGGGGCGGCGGGGCAGTCAGCGACACAAGTCATTGTGGGTCATGCGACGATATTGGAACACAAATGCCGGAGTATTTTTAGGTTTAAAGAAAATTATTCTCACAAGAACAATAAATAGTTCAATTAAAATGAGATACAAAGTAATTGCTTACATATAAATTACATGACATAACTTCAGGCATTACATTTTTAACCGACTTCAAACTAAAAACGAGGTTTCGCTGTTTGACCTGTATGTATGTATGTTTGTGGACAATTATGTCGAATTTTGGTGAACTGATTTTGATGTGGTTTTGAGCATAGTATTTTTCAGACGCTTTTTTATAGTGGGAATATCATCCTAACACTTCTCCCGCCTTGGGCGAGGTGAGAGGGAGTGTCATACTCTTACTGACTAAAAACCACCCCGTTCCTACTCCTGCTTTTCGAGCCGGAGCCCCGGTTAAACCGTTAGGTAGTCCGCAGCTCCGGAGTATTTTTCAGACTTAGGACAAGATAACAGAGACAAAACGGCACCTGACTTAAAAAAAATGTTAACCTCTGAAATGACTGGGCTGATTTTGACGGGACTTTTATTGACAAGTAGCTGATGTACTAAGGAGTAACATAGGCTAATTTTTATAAGAAAAAAATTTATATTTTAGAAAAAAAGTCATTGTTCTATGCAGAAGTTTTTTTATGGTATAAGCCGGTAAACGGACATACGGATCGCCTAATGGTAAGCAATCGCCGCCGTTCATGGACACCTGAAGACGCGTTACAAGTGCAAGACGTACGGTCAACAGCTAACAATAATACAGCCGAGTTTGCGCACGCTGCTCATGCCGAAGAGTCCCTCTGTGACTCGAAACTAGTAGAGCTTTTCTTCATTAATGTACTTGAGTAAACCGCCCCAAAACACCAGAGGAGTTACAGATGCGTTGGCGGCCTTTTAAAAAAAGGTGCGCTTTTTCCTGAAGATTTGAAGGTCGTATCAGTTCGGAAATACCGCCGACGACAGTTCATTCCACAGTTTTGCTGTGCGAGGCAGAAAGTTAAGTTAGTTTTCTCTTTCTCTTTTTTTAAAAACGTTGCCCCACACTTGGATTTTCTCCTGTGTCGTGAGTGCGTTTCCAAACATACAAGTTCACATACACATGATACCCAGACCCGAAACAACAATTTGTGTCACACAAAAAATTGCTTCGTGCGGGAATCGAACCCGCTACACGTTGCATGGCAGCCTGTTGCCCAGCCACCGCGCCAATCGTGCAGTCAAAGCTTAGTTTTTTTAGTTTAGCTTAGTTTTAAAAATTAAACACTTCTGTTACCGAGTGTATATAAAACGCGAAGTCGGACCCGCAAATGAGTCCCACCAGAGATTGTGTTTTAATCTGTGTAATAATATTACGTGTGGCGTCACTAGGGGGCGCCTCTGTGCATTGAAAAACATGACATTTTACATACTGTATATTGTGATTGATGCTCTTCAGTTAGAGGAGAGGGGGGAGCGTTCATTGATTTTTGTTTCAGTAATAGTTTTTTGTTTATATGGTCTCGCCTTTCTTCCCTAAAGGGGTAGGCAGAGGTGCACATTATGGCACGTAATGCCACTGTGTACACCCACTTTTTCAAATTTTATGTTGTAAGTCCCATATAATAGGTGGTGAGTCTATTGCCATATACTGGGCACATTTCCTGACTCCGTGCTACTATTAAGAAATTTTCGAAAGTCTGAAAAAAAAGCCCAGTAATAGGTACTTTGACCGACCCGGGAATCGAACCCGAGACCCCTTGTTCGGCAGTCCCACTTGCGGCCACTCGACCAACGAGGCAGTCATAGTTTTTGTATTCTAATAATATATGGTGTTTTAAAAGTATCTGCAATCTACATCTATTATATAAAAATAAGTCGGGTTTTCCTCCCTGACGATATAACTCCAGAACGCACGAACCGATTTCCACGGTTTTGCATTCGTTGGAAAGGTCTCGGGCTCCGTGAGGTTTATAGCAAAATCGATAAAAAATTGTGAAACGGACTTTAACTATGACTCCTCTGGGCGGTGCTGATCGCTTACCATCAGGTGACAAGTCTGCTCGTTTGCCCATATTCTATATAAAAAAAAACCCTGCGTCTCGCCTCAACCAAGGCGGGAGCAAGCATTAGACGATTTAAGTCCCTCAAAAAAAAAGAAAAATTACTGATGTCGTGATTTTTTTTAACTATGAATTTATCAAAGTCAAAGCCACAATATTTTTTTTTCAAATAGACCAGGTAAGCACTTTTGAACGTCAAAGCAAATATAATAATATTAATAACGTCTGTCTGTCGGTCAGTCCTCTAGTGAAGGTATAAGTATTTAGTTGTATTGTTAAGAAAACTATTGAATGTAAACTAAAGTTTAACTAAATGTAAGTGCTTCGTGTTACTTCGGTATTGTTCGGCAATCTTCGGGTCGGCGATCGATCGAGTACACGGCGAAGAAGATTTTGATACTTTGACATTTTAAGTAACTATATTTTTTTATGGTGTAAGCCGGTAAACGAGTAAACAGGTCACTTGATGGTAAGCAATCATCGCCGCCCATAGACACTAGAGGCGTTACAAGTGCGTTGCCGGCATTTTGGAGGTTAGGAATTAGGAGATTAGGAACAAAATATTTGTGTCTAAATGATAAAAATGTTCGTTAGTTATTCTTCGCCTGAACATAAAGAATAGAGAATTCTGCACGGTGGGTGCAATGACTGGGCAATCAGCTATTGTACAGCGGGTTTGATTCCTTGATGGTTGTAATGTAGCTTAATTTGAACTTTATGATCCACAAATTGTTGTTTCGGGTCTGGGTGTCATGTGTATGTGAACTTGTATGTTTGTAAACGCACCCACGACACAGGAGACAATCCTAGTTTCTTTTTAATTAGATTTTTTATATCAACTAAGTCAAAGTCAAAATCATTTATTTCAAATAGACCAGAAAGACACTTTTGAACGTCAAAGCAAATAAATAATATTAATAACGTCTGTCTGTCGGTCAGTCCTCTAGTTGCTCTATTTGCTCGTTCCAAAGTGTAGATTCCTATGGAGAAGAACGAGCAAGAAACTCCATAGGTTACTCTTTTTCAATCAGGTTCACAATACAATTCTTGGTTACATTGTTTCGTTGATTCAACTATGTGAGAACAATGTAAAACTAATATTCAGTCAAGCTTAAGTTAAGTTAAAGCGACACAAGTATCAAACCCGCTACCCCGCGCTGCACGGCTCCCTAACATTGCCGTAGGTCGCGCAGTCATAATTTAAGCACAACGCTACATACATCACTACAGGTAGTCTGACATCGATACCCGACTCATACAATGTGTTGTTTGATTTTATTAATGTTACTTTTAATTCTATAGGGGGTAAGCAAAGGTGTTCAAATTAAAGGTTATTTAAACTAATAATTAAAATTGAAGTCTGTTTGTAATATTAAAATATCTGCTTTTTACTATATGCATTTGAATGAATATACATATAAATTGGTTTATGTTATAATATTTCTACACGAGCTTGCAAGTTACACCTACTGTTGTCTCTCTCCCCTCTATCGTCACCCCAAGGTTGACTGGTAGAGAATGCCAAATTGGCATTAAGTCCACCTTTGTATCATTGTAGGTACATAAAATTTAAAATATCAATAAATAAAGAGATGCACCAAAATAATATTTTTTACAACTTTTTTCTGTCTGCCTGTTTGTTCCGGCTAATCTCTGAAATGGCTGGACCGATTTTGACGGGACTTTTATTGACATGTGGCTGATGTACTAAGGAGTAACTTAGGCTACTTTTAGTAGTCACATACTCGGTAATGAACGCGAGCGAAGCCGCGGGCCTCAACTAGTTAGATAATATAACTGTACCTTTTTCATACGGCAACAATGGAGTAGAATACATTTATCACCACCGCTACTCTTCATGTAGGTATTATAAATCCGACGAAAGCGACGTTTGTTTTACAGACACAGTGCAGCAGCGCTCTCTGATAAACCTGAACCTTTTACACTGCGATCTCCAACCCGCCAGCCTGCGGAGATTATGGCAAACCCTCTTATGTAGAGGAGGTTTACAATTGATTTTTTTTTAAATGTATGTCAAATATGCATCCTAATAATATTTGTAGGAAGTAGGTTTTTTACATTTAATGGGTCGACGTTTGGCCGCTATCTCGCCTGATGGTAAGTAATGATGCGGCCTACGATGGAGCACGTCTGCCCATAAGCAACCTATTCACTCGTGGTTTGAAGACACCCAGGTTATACCCATCAGGAAATACAGACTCTGGCAAGATTTTACTTTGTTTCTACGCTCGCTTTAAAGAGCCATCAGACCACCACAGATGGGACCCAGCAGGGCTGATGTCCGATCCGGAGCTGCGGACTACCTAGCGGGTTTACCGGGGCTCCGGCTCGAAACACAGGAGTAGGAACGGGGTGGTTTTTGGTCAGTAAGAGTCTCACACTCCCTCTCGTGTCAAGGCGGGAGAAGTCAGTGGATGATTTTCACCCTAAAAAAAGGATATTGCTACGTTAAGCTAATTTTAACACAAACGTAGCATTTCGTAGACAGTGCTACGTAGAATGACGTAGCACTTACTACGCCGTAGTAGCGTAGCCAAAAGTTTAAGACAAGAGCTATTCTTAGACAAAATGTTGGCTTGCCATGCTTCGGCACTGCTGGGCCGGCTCGACCGGAGTGATACCACGGCCGAGCTGTACTCCGACGTGAAACAACCACAGCGTTGTGTGAGATAGATGCCTGAGCTGACTGTCAGACAAACATTTTGTTTTTTTTTTTATATGTATTGTAATATGTATTTGCTTTGACATTCAAAATTGCCATTCCGGTCTATTTAAAATAAAATATTATGGCTTTGACTTAGACTTTATTACCTTAATTACCTTCCTCATCTTCAAAATCCCTATACATATATGTATAATTCTGAAATTCCTAACCATTAGGGATCCGGAGCTGCAGATAACCTAGCAGGTTACCGTGGCTTCGGCACGAAAAGCAGGAGTAGGAACGAGGTGGTTTTTAGTCAGTAAGAGTCTGACACTCCCTCTCACCTCATCCAAGGCGGGAGAAGTCAAGAGCTATTTCCCACTCAAAAAAAAAATCTGTAATAGAGCCTTGTATATGGCAATAGGCTCACCCCCTATTACATGGGACTTATAACACAAATGGTGAAACGTGGGTCTTACATTGCTTATATAGAGATAAAATATGGTATAAAGATCTAAAAATAAATATATAAATAATAAATGACTACGTTATAATAATAATAATACATAATTTTTAATAGATATGTGTGAGAGAGTTCGCGCCGATTCGCCGTCTCCCTCGCACCGTGCTCTGTCCTTGTCTGTCAAAGAGGTTAGTTTTGTATAGGGGTGCTATGGATGCGGCATTTGGGGGATCGTGGAAATAGGTAAGATAGTATGAAATGCGATTTAGTAGGGTACGTTTTTGGAATTGGTTTTGGGGAGATTAGAGACTCAGAATGTTAGTAATTAAAATCTATAATATAAAAACAAGTCGGGTTTCCCTTCCTGGCGCTATAACTCCAGAACGCACGAACCGATTTCCACGGTTTTGCATTCGTTGGAAAGGTCTCGGGCTCCGTGAGCTTTATAGCAAAGAAAATTTAGGAAATCATTGGTGGCGAAACGGAGACAAAACGACTACTTTATTCAAATAAGAGTCAATGTTTATTTAACTTGTTTATGTTCTGAAATTCTAAGTTCTTCACTATTGTAATGTTCAAACACAACACTACCTCCCAATAAAGCCGCGGCAGATACTTTTAGAACACCTTATACAACACTGATAATATACAATATAATATTGTATATAATCCTTCGAAAACACATATATAAATAAATATTAATACATAACTCACTGAAGCCTTTATTCGAAACATATTAAATGAAATATTATGATGATAAATATCGGAAACTCATAAACATAAAATAAACATGGTAAACATCCCATCTCAATTTCTAATATTAGTATTAATTACCAAGTCAGTTTAAAAACTTATACTAAAAGACAACATATTTATGTATAACCATTTTGAAAAACAATACCGCATCAAAAAGCAGACCGCTTCTCCCTACTCCGAGCACCTAAGTATCGAACCTTTCCAGTGTAGAACGAGAATTCAGAACGAACGGATGCGTCTCTCCCGTTCAAAAAAACATAGAAAAAACCTTTAAAAAACCCTGTTTAATACACGTATTTTATTATACATTAATTTTCTAATACATTTCAGTGTTTTTACAGTGCAATATTGTGTTTAAAAGTGTGTATTTCAAGCGGTTTTCTGTGCAATTTGTTACTTCAATATGGCGTTTCATAGCTGAAATGAACGCGTTTTCAGTGGTGTTTTCGGGTGTGGATCGCTGAAAATCGGTAGGTTTTTCTGTATAAATCGGTTCCTTATTTAATTACGAAGGTTTTGGTATATAGTTTGTGTGGTTTTTATGTGTTTTTGAGCCGATTGTGTGTAGTTTTGTGGAGTATGTGCTTTGCTGTGAGCCACGCGCTTTCGTTCGCGCTGTACTGAACGTAGCTTGCAATATAAGAGGTTTTTATACTACAATAGTTATATAAATTCAACCTACATTACATTTATATTGATATCCACGGTAATTTAAATCTTAAATCACATGTTTATAAGTCTACTTTTTCAATGATTTGGTACATGAAGCTTTGTACGTACGTAATAAGTATTGAGATCCTCTTTTGTTATTTGAAATGATATTTTAAAGATATGTAGTTAGAATTCATAGTCGTTTATTATGAATAGACTAACAAGATTAAATGCTAGTATGCATTAGGTTAGCACCGCTACTCTTCCCGCGGGTGTTATATACCCGACTAAGGTACTACACATTAGACAGAGACCGTGCAGCAGCGCTCTCTGATAAACCTGAACCTTTTACACTGCGATCTCCAACCCGCCTGGCTGCGGAGATTATGGCAAACCCTCTTACGTAGAGGAGGCTCATAGTCCAGCAGTGGACTGCCACCTGATTGTTCATACCAAAATTGTTTCTTTAAAACGAAAAAAAATGTTGTGGATGTCAATGATAAAACTACCTTAACGATAAACGACCAGAGTGATACCACGGCCTTAACTTAAGAAAACTGATGTGAAACAACGCTTGCGTTGTTTTTCGTTGTGTGAGTGAGGTTACCTAGAGATAGAATTGCAGTTACTAAATTTGACACAAACAAACCAACGGGGCAGTCTTAATAAAACTGTTTAATAATATTAAATGAAAGTCCCAAGTCAAAGTCAAATCATTTATATTCCAATTAAACCATAAATAGGTACTTTTGAAATGACAACAAATAAAGAAATAAATAATACTCTGTCAGTCTGTCCGTCAGTGAAGCTGCAAAATGCATGCCAAATCCATAAATTGCCAAAATCACAATTTTGTTTAACAGGGCGCGTAAATTATTTACTTTATTTTTATTTCTGTTTGTTACTACTGAAAGAGTTGAAAAATAGGGTGTGTTTTTATTATAACTTTCGTGAGACATACTAAATTAATTATTATGTTATCGGCTTACTCACGTAACTGTTTGACGAGGAACTCGACTAGTTTCAAGCCATGCTAGAGGCCCATATTCATGAGCAGCATTCCGCGATACGACGCGGCGTTTGTCGCTGCTACAAGCAGAGTAGAGTAGCAGTAGTTCGTTTTATCTAAGTATTGTTAACTTATATGACAAAATAAAAAATACGTGTCTAATATTTTTTCATTACCTAACTGACGGACTAAATAGATTTTTAATTTTCATACCCCGTCATCATCCCTATTACATTTAATGAGAATTATAAGCAAAGCCCAAAACCTATATGTTTTTCTAAGATTATTATACCACGATATGATTTTGTTCAAAATAAACCAGTCAAAGTCAAAGTCAAAATCATTTATTTCAAATAGACCAGGAAGGCACTTTTGAACGTCAAAGCAAATATAATAATATTAATAACGTCTGTCTGTCGGTCAGTCCTCTAGTTGCTCTATTTGCTCGTTTCAAAGACATTGTGTGTGTGTAGAGAAATGTTTGTAATCGATTCTGGTTGTTTGGATAAAGCAGGCAAAATTCCAGAGAACAAGAGTGCTTTTCCACCACAGATGTGCTACGCTACATTGCTGTGGAAGCGTTTGGCTTCCACCAATCATATTCATTGGTACACATTGCTTAGCACTTAAAAAACAATGAGTCCATTCACCTTTTTAACTTAGGGGAGGTTGTGTAATACACCATAATAATATCACGCCTTCATTTTATAAAAGGTGTAGACAGAGCTGCATATTTTTTATGGTATAAGCCGGTAAATGGGCTGACGGGTCACCTGATGGTAAACAATCGCCGCCGTCCATGGACACCCGAAACACCAGAGGCGTTACAAGTGCGTTGCCGACATTTTGGGGGTTAGGAATTTAAGTGTTGTTGGGGAATCAGGGATTGGGAAAGGGGGTAATTAGGCCTCCGGTAACCTCACTCACACAACGCAAGCGTTGTTTCACGTCGGTGTACTGCTCGGCCGTGGTATCACTCCGGTCGAGCCGGCCCAGCAGTGCCGAAGCAAGGCGAGCCCACACTTACATAGCTACTTATTTATAGAATTCTTGGAATTACGGAGTATCATTAAGAAATCATTAGCATTAAAGACTCTATGAATGAATGCAATTTGATGGTAATCATAATTTGATGCTGTATAATCGAATTGTTGTTATTTAAGAAATGCTAATAATACATATTTTATATTATTGGAACGCCTTTTATCCCCGAAGGGGTAGGCAGAGGTGCGGACTACCTAGCGAGTTACCGGGGCTCCGGCTCGAAAAGCAGGAGTAGGAACGTTGTGGTTTTTAGTCAGTAAGAGTCTGACACTCTCTCTCGCCTCACCCAAGGCGGGAGAAGTCATTGGATGATTTAAAAATTCTTACTATAGATACATCGCATACTCGAGCTGCGCATCTTCTTCACACAGCTACATAGCTTAGTATCAATGGATACGGTCACATAGTTTCACAGCTTAGCTATTACATCTTCGTAGCATAACTACATAGCACATCTCTGGTGGAAAATCACACTTATAGTCATAACACATAGTTTTGAAATTAAATAAAAATATATTTATTATTTAGCATATTTTCGAGAAATGTAAAAATCTAAATTCAACAATCCTAAACTCAACAAGTTCCCTTAAGTGTCTCAAAACACCCTCTTCCTAAACCCGGGAATCGAACCCGGGACTTCACCAAAAATCTTATTAAAGTTAAAAGCTTTTCAGTTGATACGTGCCCCCTATAATAGTATTTGATAGACCCCCTAACATCACCCCTAAAAGCGACCCCTAAGTCAAACTAAAAAGTAAAAATCACACTCTGATTGAATTGTCATAATTTTAAAACCCTTTTGAAATCAATGCATTTGAAATTGCACTCTAACTTTTAGTAGAATGAGTCGAAAATTGTTAGTTTTTGTTATATACTTTAAAATCTTTTGGGACCTATATAGGTGCAATGAAAAATGCACTTTATCGTCTAGAATATACGGAGCTGATCATTGGTCAAGTGGTCGCAAGTGCGACTGCCGGACAAAGGGGTCTCGGGTTCGATTCCCGGGTCAGGCAAAAGTATAATTGGGCTTTTTTTCGGATTTTCGAAAATTTCTCAGTAGTAGCACGGAATCTGGAATTGTGCCCAGTATATATGGTAATAGACTCACCTCCTATTACATGGGACTTATAACACAAATGGTGAAAAGTGGGTGTACACTGTACATTGTATAGCGGCATTACATGCCGTGCACGCGTGAAATTGATTTCAGATATTTGTTTCATGATTTCAGGTAGTACCCGAATAATCTTCGCTTCAGCGTCTAAGAGGTAAGTCTTAAATGAAATACTCGATACTTAGATATACCTTACCCTAGATTCTAGGTTTTAGAACCTAGAACCATGCTTCGGCACTGCTGTATCGGCTCGACCGGAGTGATACCACGGCCGAGCTGTACACCGACGTGAAACAACCGCAGCGTTGTGTGAGTGAGGTTACCGGAGACCCAATTACTTCCCTTCCCAATCTTCACAATCCCCGATACCCCAACAACCCTTAAATTCCTAACCCCGAAAAGGCCGGCAACACGCTTATAACGCTTCTGGTGTTTCAAGTGTCCATGAGCGACAGCAATTACTTACCATCAGGTGATCCGTCAGCTCGTTTACCGACTTACACCATAAAAAATCGTACACCTCTGTCTACACCTTTTTAAAATGAAGGGCGTGATATTATGGTGTTTTACACAACCTCCCCTAAGCTAAAAAGGTGAATGGACTCATTGTTTTTCTACCACATAAAACAATAGTACATTTGAAAAGCGGCGATTCTCTCCTAGTGTTTTTCAAACCCTCATGGTATCATGCTGAGAGCATTCAAACCATTGGTTTTTAAATTTTAATTCACTTTTGTTTTCGAAAGTGCTAATTAATAAGTCTGGATTATGTCTACCTAATGTTTTCTTCGATTCTCGGGTCGTACAAAATATTTGTTTTCAAATGCTCTGTAATAACTAGTAAGAAAATAAGTCAATGAACTCTCTCCGTATTATATGGGACTCATAACAATACTGAAAAAATACAAAAAGATTATTCAATTCGACTTATTAAGGGTGTTGAAAGAGACAAAGATTTCCATTTCATAATATGTAGTAAAGATATAAGAATTAATCAACGGCCTCATCTAGCTATTTGAAATATTGACGTGTAAAAGTGTTATTTTATAACCAACTAGCTACTTCCGTTCCTATTAATCGTAGCGTGATGATTTATAGCATATAACCTTCCTCGATAAATGCGCTATCCAACACAAAAAGAATTATTCAAATCGGACCAGTAGTTCCTGAGATTAGCGCGTTCAAACAAACAAACAAACTCTTCAGCTTTATAATATTAAGTATAGATTTACAGAAATAAATATCATTTATCATTAACACTTGTAACAATACCATTAAGTTCATTCAATAACTACGGAATACGGATGCAATAGGCAGTTTTTTTTTAAGGTGGAAAATCATCCAATGACTTCTCCCGCCTTGGGCGAGGCGAAACCCCGTTCCTACTCCTGCTCTTCGAACCAGAGCCCCGGTAAACCCGCTAGTGTTGCAACTCAAAAGTACGACACAATATCATGTCGATCGATCGGAATCTATACTAATATTATAAAGCTGAAAAGTTTGTTTGATTGTTTGTTTGAACGCCCAATCTCAGGAACTACTGGTCCGATTTGAATAATTATTTTTGTGTTGGATAGTGCATTTATCGAGGAAGGTTATAAGGCTATAAAACATCACGCTACGATCAATAGGAACCGAGCAGAGCGGGTGAAACCGCGCGGAAGTAGCTAGTTGGATATAAAAATAAGCCCCCTGGACAGCCCTACTTAAAAGTAAAACTTGCGTGATAGTTAGTCATAAATCGTTGAAACGATCACTACCTAGTTGCAACAGGATTTAGTACAGTGGTGTGAATTAAAATAATGTTATCGAGGGTTCTCTGACACCGTGTGGAGCAGTGAACTATGTATTTGTCACCTTAGTCTTCCCGCGGGTATCATTAGTGTTTTTTTTTTGAGAGGGGAAAATCATCCAATGACTTCTCTCCGCCTTGGGCGATGCGAGAGGGAGTGTAAGACTCTTACTGACTAAAAACCACCCCGTTCCTTCTCCTGCTTTTCGAGCCGGAGCCCCGGATCAGGCATCTGCCCTACTGGGTCCCATCTGTGGTGGTCTGATGACTCTTTAAGGAGCGCGGAACGCGACGTACCCCACGCACGAGTCTGGTTCTGATCGGGCGGCGAGCTACCCCTACTCGCCATCCGCAGACCCGCACTTACGGTGGCCGGAGATCGTCCCCCGGGGGTGTCTTTCGCGACGGCTGGGGCGTGAGGAGGTTGGTTTCCTCACGCGCCCCGTCTCCTCCTGGACTACAAAGCCTAGAGGCAAAATTATTTTTGTTGTTACGTGATTTTCATTTTGCTATAACTCATAAATTATAAATTTAATTTACATACTGTAAAGGTCGAATGTCGTGGTGGCCCGGAGGTTTAAGACGCCTGCTCCTCATGCATGAAGATACGGGTTCGGAACCTATCAACGGCAAGTCCCCAACAACCCTTAAAATCCTAGTTCCCAAAAGGCCGGCAACGCGCTTATAACGCCTCTGGTATTTCGGATGTCCATGGGCGGCGTCGATTGCTTACCATCAGGTGATACGTCTGCTCGTTTACCGGCCTATACCATAGAAAAAACCATCACACTACGATCAATAGGAGTGGGGGGAAACCTAGGAAAGCTACCAACTTACAATCTCTATGTACCCCCTATATTCACATATCAATTTTCAAGTTTAATATTTCAAATCGACATGACATTTAAAATGTTTACAGTCTTGACATTCAACGCCCTCTGTCGGTGGTATTTGCAATTATTAGTTTATTGACATTAAGTACTGCGTGTAGCGAAAGTGTGAATTTGCAGTAGGTGATAATGGGATTTGATTCTGGGTTCGACAAAAAATAATGTTTTATGTCGTAAAAATTTACTAATATAGAAACTATCGAAAACAACTTTAAGCTTTCAACTGCATAGTCTTATGTATTGAAATTAACATATTATGTTTTATGCCGTAAAAGTTCAGCTTCTTAATAAAAGCAATACATATAAAATACTATTTATGTTAAACAGTTTCAATGAGCTCTATTCTACCAATCTGTTTATGTTAGATATCCATAATGGAGGTAGTTGTGGAAACAATTACATTATGTTGTATGCTCATCGACATTAAGTGTGTACCAAATATCAGACCGATCTGTCGTCAGGAAGGAGATGGAATTCCAATTTAAATCTGGCAGAGCCATGCTTCGGCACGAATGGGATGGCTCAACCGGAGTGACACTACGGCCTCACAGGAAACCGACGTGAAACAACGCTTGCGTTGTTTGAGTGATGTTATCGGAAGCCCAATTACCCCCTTCCTAATCTTCCAAATCTCCGAATCCCCTAACAACCCAAAAATTCCTAACCCCCAAAAGGCTGAAAACGCACTTGTAACGCCTCTGGTGTTTCAGGTCTCCATGGGTAGCGCTGATCACTTACCATCAGGTGACGCGTCTGCTCGTTTGCCCCTATTCCATAAAAAAATAACTTAATCCAAACTAGATCTAGCATTCATTAATTACTAGCGACCTACCCCAGCTTCACATGGGTGCAATGGTAATATATTACGCATGTTTTATACATATAAACCTTCCTCTTGAATCACTCTACCTATTACAAAAACCGCATCAAAATCCGTTGCGTAATTTTAAAGATTTAAGCGTACAAAGGGACATAGGGACAGAGAAAGCGACTTTGTTTTATTATACTATGTAGTAATACACCTAGTTTTACCTGTCAATCATAGCATACTACAGTGTAATCACATACAGTAGGTACAAGCAACGATAGCTGGGCCGCTGTTCACGTGAGAGATACACATCAGTCGACATGCTAATGCAAGCGCCGGTGCTGTGGCTTTGGACTGCTCGTATTTTAAAAGCTAGCTATTTTCTTTTTCTGCTCCTCTAATAACATCTTCTGATTTGTTTCGTTGCGGGATCCAAGACAGTCATTCATGTCCCTGGGACGTTAGACTTCAGTGTTCCGGTGTTTGCATGTTTGTATCTACTGTAGATCCTGGTGCACAGGAGTTGCAGCGGTATGGGAGGTTGTGGCGGGCTTGTCCCATTAGCTAGGTACTTGCTAAGTATGTGAGAGCCATGCTTCGGCACTGCTGTGAGGCTGGAGTGATATTACGGCCGAGCTGTACACCGACGTGAAACAACGCTTGCGTTATGTGACTGAGGTTACCGGAGGCCCAGTTATCCTCCCCATTACTCAGTTCCCCAAAAACACTTAAATTCCTACCCCCAAAAGGCCGGCAACGCACTTGTAACGCCTTTGGTGTTTCGGTTGTCCATGGGCGGCGGCGATTGCTTACCATCAGGTCTATCTGCTCGTTTACCGGCTTATATCATAAAATAACTTCTGCATTTGTTACATCACTAGTATGTATGTATGTTTGTTTAATATTATCTCTAGATTGGTTGAACTGATTTTGATGCAGTTTTCAGAAAAGTGTTTGTTACACTTTTTTTTAAGGGGGGAAAATCATCCAGTGTCGTCTCGTCGGGCGAGACGAGAGGGAGTGTTAGACTGTTACTGACTAAAAACCACCCCGTTCCTACTCCTGCTTGTCGAGCCGGAGCCCCGGTAACCCGCTAGGTAGTCCGCAGCTCCGAGTGTTTTTTACACTTAGGAGCATACTTTAGTATATTAATCGACTTCAAAAAAAGGAAGTTGGTATTTTTATTATTTTAACGTTGATAAGACTGCGTTTGGCCACCAACCCGCTTACTGCCAGGACGGCGAAGCGAAGATGTGGCCGACGATGGAGCACATAGACTTAGAAAGTACCTATTCACTCTGACCTTGAAAAGACCCGGGTTGTATTTCTCAGGAAAAATAGAAGCCGACAGATTTAAATGAAATTTACTAAAAATTATATTTACAGAAGTTCATAGCTAGTGTAGTTTAAAAAATCAATAAAATTACATGTCAGTACAAACTCGACAACACATGCAGCGTGTGGGCTGATTACATAATGGGACTGAAATAATAATATTTTTCAGTATTAGCTATGGTTGCCAATAATTGAATGAGAGCTTACTTCTTGTAACGTGTAACGCCTCTGGTGTTTCGGGTGTCCATGGGGGCGGCAATTGCTTACCATCAGGTGATCCGTCTGCTCGTTTTGGACGCTTTGTACTATTGAGATTAAGTAATTCTGACACTTGAAAAAAATATATATAATAAAAAAGTTACTTATAGCTTACCTGATGGTAAGCGATCAGCGCCGCCCATGGACAATGTAATTACAATTGTTACTCCAGAGGGGTAAGAATTGTAATTACATTGTCGGACTTTTAAAGTTTTGCGGATACAGGATTTGGGGATTTTGTGATTTATAGATTTGAGAGTAGGGATATTGAGATCCGGCGGGATCCGGAGGGATACGGCGAACAAGAGTAGGTCGCCGCCCGACCAGTACCAGACCCGTGCGTACTCAAAGAGCCATCAGACCACCACAGATGGGGCCCAGTAGGGCTGTTCTCTGATCTGCGGACTACTACTACCTAGCGTGTTTACCTAGGCTCCGGATCGTAAAGCAAGAGTAGGGACGGGATGGTTTTTCGTCAGTGAGAGTCTGACACTCCCTCTCGCTTCACCCAAGACGAGAGAAGCTATCCTTGCTCGCTGCCCGACTAGAACCAGACCCGTGCGTACTCAAATAGCCATCAGACCACCACAGATGGGGCCCAGTAGGGCCGTTGCCTGATCCGGAGCTGCGGACTACCTAGCGGGTTTACCGGGGCCCTTTAAAAAAAAAAGCGTTGTTGAGTAACAAAGCCCTAGTATTACCGGGTAGTTAGCAACACGCGAGGTGCAACATGATTGAATTTGAAACATTAATGAACTATTATGTGAACACTAATAATAATATACTGGCGCGATCCTTATCTGTACTAGTATGATATATGTCATAACTAGCCTAAGCTACCGGCTTCGTCCGCGTTCCCGTGGGATAAAAATTAAGCCTATGTGTTATTCTAGATCATAATCTACTCCTGTTCCAAATTTTACTCCGATCCCTTCAGCCATTTTGACGTTATTCAGTTACAAAGACACATACAAACACGTTAGCAATAATACATAGAACATTTTTAATGGGTTCAAAAACGATTATACTTACTGAAAACCGCATCAAAATAAGTTTAGTCGAACGAGAGATAATCGCTCACAAACATACATACTTACAGGTCAAACTGAAAATCTCCTTTTTATTTGAAGCCAGCTAAAAATAAGGATAAGTTTTCACATTGATTGCACGAGAGGTTCGATTCTCGCAAGGAGCAACTCTTTGTGTGATTCACAAATTGTTGTTCTGAGTCTGAACGTTTATAAACGCACCCACGACACAAGAAAATTCTAGAGTGGGACAACATTTTTATGAACCAAAAAAAAAAAACATACTCAACGGAGACATGTGGAAAATACACATTTTTTAACCGACTTCCCAAAAAGGAGGAGACTGGTATGTTTCTTTTTCTATGTATGTATTTATGGACCGATTTGCGAGATAATTTTCTTGTTCGATGCGGATTAGCTGAATATTTTTAACACCTAAAACGGTTGTAAAACTTTACACTCAAGCACTTGTAACATACTTACTATTTTTAACCCTTTCCTGAAACAAAACAGCAAAACCAAAGGATTTAAGCACCGCCTCAAAGAATCACTAAGTTTTTCACAAATCCGTTTTATAGGGGAACGAAGTGACCAAATACTACCTACTTTTGTATCTTTACTTATTCATTGGTACACATAGCTTAGCATTGGTGGAAACGGACTCAAGTTAAGCTATGTTTTTTTATATGAAAAGATACGTGCTATGCATAGCTTCTTTACTATCAATACATCGCATAATCGAGCTGTGGATCCTCGCACAGCTACATAGCTTAGAATCAGTGGAAACGGCCACATAGTTTCACAACTTAACTATTACATCTTCATAGCATAGCTTTTTTTTTTGAGGGGAAAAATCATCTAATGACTTCTCTCGCCTTGAGCGAGGCGAGAGGGAGTGTCAGACTCTTACTAACGAAAAACCACCCCGTTCCTACTCCTGCTTTGAGCCGGAGCCACGGTAAACCCGCTAGGTAGTCCGCAGCTCCACATAGCACATTTCTAGTGGAAAAGCAACCTAAAACTTTGCCCCCTCTATCCTATCTATCTGTCATATATGTAGCCGGGTATACAACACTCGCGGAAAGAGACATGGTAGCAACTTAATAATTGCTGCTCTCAAAGATGGAAGCCTTAAGTTCAGCATTAAGATCTAATAATTTATTTAAACCTTCATTATTAAACAAAAGGCAGAACTTTGGGACACAAAAGTCAAGTTATACATAATATTAAACAGAAAACTTTAGATACTTTGACTGTGAATTCAAAAGGTAGCTGGTGCAGATTATTTAAGTGTGGGAGAGCTATGCTTCGGCACTGCTGTGTCGGCTCGACCGGAGTGATACCACGGCCGAGCTGTACACCGACGTGAAATAAGGTTTGCGTTGTGTGAGTGATTTTAGCGGAGGCCCAAATACTCTAATTCTCAATCTTTCCAATCCTTAAATTAATAACTTCTAAAAGGCCAGCAATGCACTTGTAACGCCTCTGGTGTTTCAAGTGTCCATGGGCGGCGGCGATTGCTTACCACCAGGTGATCCGTCTGCTGGTTTACCGGCTTATACGATAAAAAATAAAGTAATAGTTTAGTAATCAAACATTACATGGGATACGAAACAGATGAAATTTGGGTGTTACTCCCATTGGGTATAGATATACCCATATAGATATATATCTTGATTTGAACGCGTTAAACTTCGGAACTACTGGTCCGATTTGAAGAATTCGTTTTGTGTTTTAAAATAAAAAATAAGTACAGTAGTTAGTTTTAAAATAAAACCACAAAAGATACATTCATATCACATTTTAATTATTATTCATTCAGTCTTATATTATAAATAATCATAAATAAATACAATATTATTTCAAAAACATCTGTCTAATTTGTATCTAAAGGTATGTGTCCACTGGCCCGCATCGTACGCATCGCACGCAACGGTTTTTAGTTTGTCTTGTATAGAAACTCATACAACTGCGTCCACTGATCCGCATCGTACGAACCGTATCATCGGCAATGCGTACATGCGATGCTTACTGATGACGTCATACGGAATGCCGATGCCAAAAATTCGAGTGAAAGTTAGGTAATCCGATTGCTGATACTCGCGTCCGAATGCTGCCGATATAGTGGACGCAATCAATCCGTTTGATGCCGTTCGATGCGTGCGATGCGTACGATGCGGGTCTGTGGACTTTTACCTTAAAGGTACTGGTTCATATGCAAATTTTAAGCACGAAGCATGCTCAATTCAGCCACGAATCGATAGGCGCCAAAAGTGTGGGAGAGGCATGTTTCGGCTTGACCGGAGTGCTACCACGGCCGAGCAGAAAACCGACGTGAAATACCGCTTGCGTTTCGTGAGTTAGGTTTTCGGACGCCCAATTACCCAATCCCTGATTCCCCAACGATCCTTAAATTCCTAACACCCAAAAGGCCGGTAACCCACTTATAACGCCTCTAATGTTTTGAGTGTCCATGGGCGGCGGTGATTGTTTACCATCAGGTGATCCGTCTGCTCGTTTACCGGCTTATACCAATAAAAATATTAGACAGATATTTTTACAATATACTGCTGATCACAAAACACTTAAAATTAACATCCATATATTTTTTAATATCTACAAAACGACAGAATACACACTATTAAATTATTATAACATACTATTTTATCCCTACATAATATAAAGAGACCAGACTGGCGATATATTAAAGAAGGACCAAATTAAAAGTACCCTTAACCGACGAGCATGCATGAAAAGACTGATGACTGTTGATGAAGCGAAAGAGGTGTGTAAGATTTGTAGCAATTGGCGTTCCATTGTCTCTGCCTACCCCCATGGGGGACACGGGTGACTGTTAATATTATGGTAGATTATAGTCTGGAATAACACATAGGATACTTTTGATCCCACGGAAACGCGGGCGAAGCCATTGACAGAAGCTAGTTTGAAATAAATACGAAAGTTTATGAGTTTGTGTATGTGTTTCTTACTCAATAATGTTAAAACGGTTGAAGGGATTTTTCTTTTTACATTTGATGGGTCGACGTTTTGCCGCTATCTCGCCTGATGGTAAGTGATGATGCGGCCTACGATGGAGCACGTCTGCCCATAAGCAACCTATTCACTCGGGCTTTGAAGACACCCAGGTTATACCCATCAGGAAACACAGACTCTGGCAAAGAATTCCACTCCCTAGCAGTTCGCACAAGAAAGCTTGTAACGAAGCGGATCGAAACAAAATTTGGAACAGGAAACACGAGAACGCTAGCAAAACCACCGACAAAAGATACTTAGTACCTTTTAAATTTTCAACTCTACCAACGCTGACTAGGCCAGAGCAAATTAAACTCAGTACCCACAGCATGAGGCTCAAAATGATTCAACACTGCATGCCTATTCTCTTGACTGTACGGTTGATCCATCACGATACAATTCCCATACTTATCTTCAATATATCTTTTAATTACATCAGCATAATCAACAACACTGTCTTTAGTCAATATTGGCATAAAATTATTGAAAGTAACATCTTTACATTTGAGTTTGATTTCAGCATTCACTATTTTAACATTTGATTTCCACATTTTCAAATCTAAACCTCTATCTTTGAAGTCTTCTATATTATCGATTAAAGGTTTCGTATCTAGAATTATTATGTTACCTATAGGTATAGTTATTTCATTGTTTTGTTTTGTTATATCATTTTCTTTTATGTATTTTACTAAGCTATCTTTTATAGCTTTTGTATCAGGTGTAAGTTCATTGCAAATTGGACTTAAATCAACAGTATTAAGGCATATTTCAGGTTGATTTAAACCATCTTGTCTTAATTTGGTATCAGTTGTAAGATCATTGGAAATTGGACTTAAATCGACATTATTAAGGCATATGTCTGGTTGATTTAAAATATTTTGTCTTAAATCAAATGATTTTGGACTTAGATTAAAATTATTAAAGTTTGTTTCTGGGCGTGTTAAATCAAGGGATTTTGGACCCAAGTTTATAGTGTTAAAGTTGAATTCAGGTTGAGTTAAAATATTTCCAGTAGGTGTGTATATATTTGTAGGGTTGAAATCAAGTCCTAATTTTGAATCCATACTTCGATATGTCGGTATACATGGATTACAAATTAAAGGAGGTATATTGTTTGGATTTGTCAAAGGCGTTTGGTAACTTTTGTAACCAGAATATTTAATATTAGGCATTTCTTTATAATCAAAGTTGTTAGATGGTTGGAGAAGTAAATTATCTAGATTTAGGGTAGGGTTAGGTTCCAAATTTATAGTACTAGGTCTATTAAATTGATTTGTATAGTAATCGTTTTTGTTAACTATGTAAGGATTTTTATTAGTTATTTCGGGAGTTAGTTCATCTGTTTTGTAGAGTGGTTCTTGAGCAAATTCTGTGTTATTTTCTTTTTTAGGTATACGATTGTTGTATTCCATTTTTCTGTTTGTGAAGTCTATAGTGTCTATTTTATCTTCATTTCGTAGTGTATTTATTGGTACTTCTTGTATGTAGTGATTATCTATTAAATATTTTGTGTCGTAAGCTGGTCTGTCTTCATTTATGTAATGTATGTTATCTTCTAAAAGTTCTTTATTCATTTTATGATCAAATACTTCAGTTGTGGTATCGAATAAGCTTTCTTCTTTTGTATAAAGATTTTCATTGTCAAATTCTTTGTCTTCTGGTTTTATATCTTTTTCTTCTTCTACGTTATATGGTATATAACCATCTAGTGAATTAGGAAGATTATTTAAATCTCCTAGGCTAGCAAAATCTTTATTTTCTTTTATCCTAGATTCAGGTATTAAAAATTCAACTGGTGATGTTGGATTTAGTACCTTATTTGTTTGTGGACAAGGTTGAGAATAGCTTGTGATATATGGAGTGGGAATCTGAGTTAGGTCTTTATAATTTTGTGCTTTTAAGAAAAAATGAGGTTTTTGGATAGGTTTTGGAGTTGGTAAATTGTATGCTGTGTTTAAAGGTAAATCTGATAGCGGAGTATAAAATGGTGATTGTGGAAGACATATAGGTGTTACTGGGGATTTAGGTCTAGATAAAATAGGGGATAATAGCTGGTAATAACTTGGAGATGATATTGGTGATTTAGCACCAGACGAAACGGGACTTAAAGGTTGGTATATAGTGGGGAATGGTGTGACAATTTCTTGCATACATGGTGATTTGTAAGATGGTATACATATAGGTGATGGTGGTGTAGTTTTGCATGGTAGATTTTCCATAGGCAATTGTGTTGGCTGACTGCATATAAAAGATTTGTCTGCTAACGGAGACATTAAATTAGATAATAAAGATATAAATGGTGAATATGACTGTGTAGACACAGTAGATGGCTTCATAGTTTCTGAACATATATTTGGAGTTGAAGAAATAATTGGAGATTGTAATATATGTGGATGTGTATGTGTTGGCTTTGTATTAAGAGGAGAAATGATGGAAGGTAATGTCTGTATTTGTGTAATTGGTTCCAATATTGGTGTGTAAGGTTTAGAAGCTGTAGCAGATACTGGTAAGGTTGGTGTATAGCCTGGCATATTTATTGGTATGCAAGGTGGTTGATATTGAATTGGTGGAATACTTGGTTCAAATGTTGGTGTATATGGTGTTGTAGACATTGGTACTGCGTAAGATGTTGGTGAATTAATTATTGGACGATTGGCTAGAGGATTAGTTGGTGTATACGCTGGTAAATTAATAGGTAAACAAGGTGGTTGATATTGCTTTGGTGGAAGTGTTGGTTCAAATGATTTAGGAACTGTATTGGATACTGGTACTAGGTTAGATGATGGTAAAATATTTATTGGACGATTAACTAAAGTTTTGTTTTGTGAATACGCTGGTATATTAAAAGGTGTACAAGGTAGGTAATTTGGTGAAACAATTGGTTCAAATGTTGCTGTACATGGCTTAGGAGCTGTAGTAGACATCGGTACTGGGTTAAAACCTGGTGAAATATTTGTTGGACGATTGGGTAAAGGTTTGGTTGGAGAATAAGCTGGTATATTAACAGATGAACAAGGTGAGTGATACAGATTTGGTGCTACAATTGGTTCAAATATTGGCGTGGAAAGTTTAGGAACTGGGTAAGATGTTGGTAAAACATTTATTGGAGCATTGGCTAAAGGAGTGATTGGGGAATAAGCTGGTAAATTAATAGGTATACAAGGCTGACTTAAAGGAATAATTGGGCCAAATGTTGGCTTGGAAGGTTTAGGAACTGGGTAAGATGTTGGTAAAATATTTATTGGAGTAGCTAAAGGAGTGGATGGTGTATACACTGGTATGGTAGTTGGGACATATTGGTTTGGTGGAACAGTTGGTTCAAATGTTGGTATAGATGGTTTAGGAGCTGTAGTGGATATCGGCAATGTTGGTGAAATATTTATTGGAGAATTGGTTAACGGATTTGTTGGTGAATATGCTGGTATATTAATAGGTATACAAGGTGGCAGATATTGATTAGGTGGAGGTAGGTGATTTGGTGGAATAATGGGTCCAAATGTTGGCTTATATGGTCTAGGAACTGTAGCAGATATTGGTAATAAGTAAGAAGTTGGTGAAATATTTATTGAAGTATTGGGAGTATTAACCAAAGGATTTGTTGGTGAATATGCTGGTATATTCATAGATGTACAAGGTATGTGATTTGGTAAAATAGTAGGTTCAAATCTTGGTGTGTATAATTTCGGAGCTGACGTAGATACTGGTATTGGTTCTGGTGAGATTGGCTTAGTATCTGTTGGAATATTGGCTAAAATATTTGTTGGGGAATATTCTGGTAAATTAATAGATATACAAGGTGAGGGATAGTGATTTGGTGAAATAAATGGTTCAAATATTGGTGTATATGGTTTAGAAACTGTAGTAGATATTGGTAACGGATACGATGATGGTGAAATATTTCTTGAAGTATTGGTCAAAGGTTTGTTTGGTGAATATGCTGGTATGGTAGTTGGGAGATATTGATTTGATGAAACAGTTGGTTCAAATGTTGGCATAAACGCTTTGGGCGTTATAGTAGATATCGTTACTGGGTTAGAAGTTGGTGATAGATTTATTGGAGTATAGGTTGGTGAATACGTTGGTATATTAACAGATGTACAAGGTACATAATTTGGTGGAACAGTTGGTTCCAATATTGGCGTGTATAATTTAGGAACTATAGTGGATACTAGTGAATTTATTGGAGTATTTGATGTTAAATACGCTGGTATATTAATAGATGTACAAGGTGAGTTTGGTGAAATAGTGGGTTCAAATGTTGGCATATATGGTTTAGGAACTATAGTAGATACTGGTGAATTTATTGGAGCGTTGGCCAATGGATTTATTGGTATACAAGGTGATAGACATGGCTTTATAGATGGTGCTTTTATTAAATTATATGACGATAATGGTGGTAGCTTAAAAAATGATGATGGGACTTCAATAGGTTGAATATTTCCTGAACCTAAACTTAATGGTTTTGAAGGCATTACGTTTATACATGGAGAAGAAATAGAAGATTCAGTTTTAGGTAATAATGGTCTTAAACATGGTATGTTTGATACAAATGGAAGATTTTGAGCTATATAATTTTTCGTTGGTAATAAAATTGGTTTAATTGGAACTGGTGTTTCAGTTGTGCATGGTAATTTAGGAGTATATGAAGATGGGTGTGGTGATATTAAAGATGGGATTTGGACTGTAGAAGTGTATGGTGTGAAGGAATTTAAACCATTTGATAGTGGTAATAGAGGCGACATTTCTATGGGAGAGACAGAAGAAGTGATGAAAGGATTTTTTATTCCTGACAAAGGATTTTGAACTGTATATCCAGTAGCATAAGGCTGATGTTCTTTTAGTTTAAAGGAATTTAAACAATTTGACAGTGGTAATAGAGGCGACTTTTCTATAGGAGAAACAGAAGAAGAGATGAAAGGATTTTTTATGCCTGACACAGGATTTTTAACTGTATATCCAGTGGCAAAAGGTTGATATTCTTTTGGACTTAACATTTCTAGATTTTTATTGAAATCTGGACTTACATTTGGAATATAACTGGTTATAGGTGGCTTAGTATATGGTGTTGAACTTACAGATGGTAGTAATGATGGAATATTTTCACATATTGGTGTTGATTTAGAAAATGGTAGGTAAGGATTAGATGGTAGATCTAAAATTTGCATAACAGGTGATGATAATGTTGGTGTAATGGAACTGTAGACAGGTTTTAAAGGCATCTGTGATTTAAAAGAAGACTTAAATGATGGTAAAGAAGGTTTATTTTCCAATGGCGTAACATTTGATGTCAAAGGTGGTATAGGTAAAGTTTTAGTTGGATAACTCGGTGTGTATGTAGAATAATCTGTTATAGAACCTGGAATAGTTACAGGTGTAGTACAAGGTAAAGGAGTCAATTTTGGAGTACTATAAACCATAGGAGAAGACGAAAGTGTTTTAAACGGACTTTTGTAAGAAGAAGCAACAGTATTATCACATGGTAAAGATAAAACAGTACATGGAGATACACTAGGCAAAGGATTTGAGACTTTATTTACTGGAGAATATGGTTTAGATTCAAATGGAAGGCATGGTTGTTCTTTTACTTGTGATAAAGGTATTAATGGTGTGACGTCTAAGATATTTGGAGCTGATGATGGAGTTACACTAGCTGAAGGATATGAGACTTTATTTACTGGGAAATATGGTTTAAACTCCGATGATGGAGTAGGAGTCACAGTTATGGGTATAGGTTGACATGGTTTTGTAGATGTTAAGTATTGAAGATTGTTTGGTAATGAATTAGTTAAAGGCACTGATGATTTTAAAAATGATTTAGGCATAGGAGTTAATAGAGATGATTGAAATGATCCAGTAGGTAATGAAGCTATGTTTGGTGGTGAAAATGTAGATGTAGGAACAGTTGGGTAAGCAGAAATGGGTATATTTTGTAAAGGTTTCATTGATATACTAGGAGTATATTTCATTGATGACGGTGTAGATAAAGGAGATATTACATTTTCACAAATTGGTGACAATTTAAATGGATTGACTTTGTCTAATGTTGATTTGTAAGGTGTAAGCGATAAGGGTTTCAATATCTGTGAAGGTAAGGTTGAAATTGGTGTGGCATATTTCAGACGAGATGGAACAGTTTCAATAGGTAAGCTCTTAAATGTATTTTGTGGAAGATTTGCTCTCAGTGATGGAGAGATAGTTTTTACAAAAGCATCTCTATTAGGAGAGGCATAAGGCAGCAAATCCTTTTCCTCCTGTATGTAATTAAGTTCTTGTGTCTCTGAAATAAATGGTTCTTCATGGTTTTTGTCAAACAAATCATTACTGTATACTAATCTATTGTCCTCAGCGTTATAAACGTCTGTTTTAGCTATACTAGTCTCTGTATCCTCTTCATAAGGTCCAAAATCCTTTAAATCATTCTCATCCATAGCCTTATCAACATCTGTTTTAGCTATATTAGTCTCTGTCTCCTCTACATAATGTTCAAAATCCTTCAAATCTATTTCTGACCAGTTAAAACTGTCAGTTTTTGGAAGTGTATTTTCATTAATAGGTTTATTCTCAATCTTGATTAGATTTAATGGAGTTAATTGAGAATTTGGTAATATTAAAGATTGTGGTCGCAAGTTCTCTAAATTCTTATGTAAAGACAAATATTCATTAGTAACTGAAGACATATCTGACAAAGGAACTGGTGTGGATTCTGTTGATGGAGTCAAAGAAGCGAGTCTAGTCTCTATCACTGGTGTATAAGGACTATATTCGCTTGAATGAGGTGCTGATGTTAAGGGTGTATTTTGAATAGCAAATGGAGTTATAAAACTGTTTACTTTTGGTCTAGCAAAAGATACCGGGCTTGCTATAGGAGTTTGAGTTTTATCGTAGACAGTATAAGGCTCATATTTGCTTGGCGTTAAACTGTATATTGGATTAGGAGACTTCAAATTATTAACTCCTATACTTGGTCTAGCATAAGGCGCTAAGCTTGACATCCAAATTGGAGCTTTATCATCAGTAGTATATGGTTTAAAATCGACTGTAGGTAAATTATACATTGTATAAGGAGGATTTAGGTTGTTAACTCCTAATATTGGTCTAGCTAAAGCCACTGGGCTTGCCATTGAAATTAGAGTTCTATCTTCACTGACACACGGTTCAAAATCACCTTGTATTACACTATACATTGGTTCTTTCAGTTCAGATATAACATTTGCATCAAACTGAGGTATAGAACGTGATTGTTTGTCTCTTTCTAAAAGACTTTCTATCTCATTTATAGTTTCTTTGTCTATTATAAAATTATTGTCAGTTTCTTTCATTAGAAGATTTGGCATTCTATGTTTTATATCTAGTATTCCTTTAGGTTCAAAATACGATGGCATATTTAGATTTTCAATATATTTTATTGAATTAGTACTCAAAGGTTTAATTTGGTTCATACTAGTTAAAGGTGGAGTTGATTGTATTTTAAACTCTATTGGCATTGGAATAGAGTTTAGAATAGATGTAGATGATACAGTAGCTGTGTTAGGAGGTAAAGTACTAGTAACATGTGCATCTCTTGACATTTCAGATTTAGGTTGTTCTAAAAGAGACATTATTTCATTGAACAATAGAGACTCTTTTTCTTTATCAATTATTTGAGATTCTGGTTTCAAATATGGAAATGAAACTTTAGATTTTAACAGTTTAGGTATATATTCATTTGGAGTGAAGCATTTCCATTCTGATAATGGAGTATTTATTGGAACGGACGAAATCTGGAAATATGGTTTATATTCTGGAATTTGTGTTGATATTTTGGAAAATTCTGGTGTCATTGCTATTGGTGTTGATGAAAAAGGAGTAGCTATGTTTTGTGCAGGAGTTACAGATGATGGTATCGCCCATTTGTTTACAGGCGAGTCTATTAGTGTGTTAAAACAAATGGGAGCTTTAGATATAGGTAAAGGAAGTTGTGTGTTTAATTCTCTTGGTAATTTTATGCAATCAGCTCTTGGCAAAGAATTTATAATTGAAGTATAAAGAGGTTTTTGATAATCAGTAGTTGATTTTAATAAATATGGCGTGTTTGGTGAATAAGGTAATGTTATAGATTGTATACTTGGAAGCAAAGAAAGACTTTGTGGTAGAAATTGTATCGGTTGGTCTTGTAACAAAGATGGAGAGATATTTAATAAATTTGATGAAGTTAACGTTTGTAAATTTAATGGAGAGACAGGGCTAGAAATTGCTGAAGATGGTGCTAATGAAGATATAGAGTTAGATAACATTGGACATATATTCGGTACTGATGATAATACTTTACTATTAACTATAAACGGGTTTGTAAGATACGTTGAAGAAGATTTCGTGGGAAGTGAATTTATAAAGACCTCTGGCAATTTAGGTGCTACAGAGATAGATGGCAATAAATAATTTGAATAAGGCTTAAAGACAGTAAACGAATTATCTTTTAATAATGGTTGGGATGGTAATGTTAAAGTTTGATATGGTTTAACTAATGAGGATGATGATGGCGAAGTTATAGGTATTGAAACTGGTCTAGAATTAGGAATTGCAGGTATAGGTATAAAAGACTTAGATTCTGAAGTACTAGGGAATGCGTTACCAGTTAATATAGGGTTTAAATATAAAGATGGTGGTAATGATTTCAGTAGGAATGAATTTGGTATGTTTTGTGCAGTTGTAGATATTGAAACTGGTCTAGAATTAGGAATTGCAGGTATAGGTGCAAAAGACTTAGATTCTGAAGCACTAGGTAATGTATTACCAGTTAGTACAGGGTAAGAATACATAGATGGTGGTAAAGATGAATTTGGGATATTTTGATCAGATACTATGGAAGTTTTAAAAGGTTTAGGAGCTGGTAAATATAGGGGAGGATACTCATTTCTTGTGTGAGGTAAGAAATTTAAATATAAAGGCGGGGGATATGAAGGAGATAATACATTACTATAAGGTATACTTGAAGGATACAAAGATGGTGTTATAGACGTAGATGAAAATACAGGCGTTGGTGGCACTGTGCAAACAAAAGGTGACCCTATACCTGTAGGTGAAGGTGCATTTTTAATTGATGAGTCATAACCAGTATTGTAATTGTAAAATGAATCTATAGGTGGGAATCTAGATGAAACGAATTCAGGACTTTCTTTTGTATTAAGAGTGTCTTCTGCGTTTTTAGATACGCTTAACAAATCTGATTCTGTTAGAGAACTGTCTATTGTATTTGCAGAATTTAATATAGATAACAATGCATTTTGTAGTTTGTTTGCATCATCAAAGTATTCTAAAGGATTATCTACTATAGTAGGCGTATATTCTTCTACTGGAAGAGTATGACCTACTAAAGAATTATCTGCAAATCTATCTTCTACTAAATTGTTAGCTTTACCTCCATCTACTGGTAGATTTACTCTATCTCCTTCTCTGTCATTAGCTAAATAATTATTTGCGTCTTGATTTAAACTAGGACCTATTAAAGAACTGTCTAGATTTGTTTCAGAATTTAATCTAGGTTTCATTTCTATAGTATTACCTTTAAATAGACTAGCACCTATCAGAGATGTGTCTAAAATATTATCACCTTTTATATCAGGAACATGTACAGTACTAACCATTTTCGGAAATATACTGGGACCTATCAAAGAACTATCGACTTTACCTCCTATAAGATTAAGTGGAGTTTCCTTTAACATCTCTAGACTAGGACCAATTAGTGTGCTATCGAGTGCAGTTGCTACATCATTTGGGATTGCTATTCTTGATTCTTGTGTTAAAACCTTTTTAGTATCATCTGGTACATTATAAATTAGTTCTGGATTATTTATTTGGACTAAATGTTCGTCTGTTGCGGGATTAGTAGCTTCTGTATCAGAATTGATATTTATTACTTCGTTTGGAGCATTTGCAGCTAGTAATTTCTCTGTAACATTTATTTCTTCAATATTATTAGTAACATCATTTCCATCTGTTTGTGTGTGTAAATCACCATCTTTGATATTTGTAGTGGACAGAACTATAGTATCTTCGGGATTTTCTTCATGTTTAGGTGTATTTGATACATCTATTGGATGCTCTTCTAGTTCTAATTTCATGTTATCTTCTGAACTATTAGAATCAAGGACGGGTACATCTATATTTACTTCTATATTAGATATTCCAGTTACATTTTCTACATTATTCAATGTTTTAATTTCTTCATTTAAACCCGAATCTACAACAGTTCCTCCTAACTTGTTTGTTTCATTCTCTGGTTCTACAATATCAAAATTAGCATGCGATTCTACACCTTCAACTGTGGTGTTTAAGTCTAATTCTGTTTGTAACATGTCTGTTGAGGCATTAACAGCTTTATTATTTATAATTGTGATTGGGTTCTCTATTTGAGATTCAGTATTGTTAGTTAAATTTACATTTATTGTATTTAATTCGTCTCCTACAGGGAATTCTTCTACCGAATCTACATTCGATTCTAGTGTTGTTTCTATAATATTTGAATTGAAATCATTATCCGTATCTATACCAGGAGAATCTACTTTTGTTTCATCGCTATTAGGTATATCTACGTTTATAATGTTAGATACATCCTTTTCAACAGGTTTTTCTACTAAATCTTCTCCTAATTTTGTTTCTAGTGTACCTTTTAATAATTCTGGTACATTACCATAAGCTGTATCATTATTATCATCCACTATCATATTTGGAGAACGATTTTCAAACATAGGTGCTGAAGATAGTGTTTCTAAACTAGGTCCTATTAAAGAACTATCTAGTGTTAACTTTGGTAACTGTAATTTTGAACCTAATAACGTAGAATCTAAAGTCGGTAATGCTATTGACTCCGTGTTTCTATTCAAATCTGATGGTGATACATTTGAACTTGCAAACGAACTAGAGAGTACATTCAAGCCAGAATTTGGACTAACAGGTATGGAATCTAAAGAAGATGCTTTAGCTGATGTATCTAAGCTTAAACCTGGACCTACTAAAGAAGAATCTAAAGCATTCAATCTATGCAAATCAAGGTTAGCTAAAGTATTAATTTCATTTACCGTAGTCGGTAATACATTTGGATTAACTGCACCTTTTATAAAATTACTTGGTGATTTATTTAAATCTATATATGGACCGATTAGTGTTGAATCTAAAGGTCTTAACAAATCTAAACCTGGACCTAAAAGAGCGGAATCTAGAGGTAAAGAAACAACATTTGGAGACCCTAAAGCGCCTAATGTTGACTCAACTGGTGGTTGTTTGAAATTCAACTTAGAACCTATGAGAGTAGAGTCTAAAGTTGATGGTGATACTAATTTGTTTTCACCTAAAAGAGTGGAATCTAGAGGTAAAGAAACAACATTTGAAGACCCAGCACCTGATGGTAACTCAATTGGTGGTTGATTGAAATTCAACTTAGAACCAATGAGAGTAGAGTCTAAATTGGCTGGTGATATTAGACCTGATGTTAACTCAACTGGTGGTTGATTGAAATTCAATCCTGAACCTATGAGAGTAGAGTCCAAAGTCGCGGGTGAAGTTAATTTGTTTTCAGTTAAGCCAGTGGCTAAGTCTAAAGCTTTTGAACCTGTACCGGTTACTAAATAACCAGACTGAGTTAAAAGCTTTATAAGAGCTTCTAAAGTTTCATTGGATAAGACATTTGCATTATTTAAATTATTAGAATTAGGTAGTAGTGTTGAAGGATTTAAATTTAAAGATGGACCTGTGAGAGAAGAATCCAAATTTGTGTTTGAAATAGAAGATTCATGGACAAAATTTCGACTCTCATCTTCAAATGATGAATGAAAGCTTGGTAAAGTAGTATCTAGACGATTATGTTCTGAAGAATCGAGTGCTTTGTTCATATTAGCTGATGATTTGAAAGCCGGTACCCAAGATTTGGTAGGAGTAATTGCTTTAGTAAAAGGCATAGCAGTTATATACCCAAATTTCGTAGGATCTATAGTCATATCGTCGTTTGGAGATAAATGAATGTTGTAAGGACTATATTTCTTTGCTGGTTCCAAAATTTTGTTTGGTATACAAAGGTTGTTTAAGGGTAGATTTGAACAAATGTTTGATGATGATGGCAGGGGATTTTGATCTTTATAGCTGAAAGGGAGACATGGTTTATATTGAGGGTACCATAGTGAGTTTGGTGGGAAATTGGGCTTTGTGCTAGGATAATTTAGAGGTGATATTTGTCTGTTGCTGTATGGATATGAAACTAAATTAGGAGGAGTTTTTTTATTAAGTTTAGTTAAAAGATCTTTTGGAGATACACAAGATGATGATTGTTGAACTGGATTTTGAAATGGAGGACAATAATTTCTATACTTATTCAAATTGGGCAATGAATTGCAAATATTAGCCGAATTATCTATAAAATTAGCATTATTCTTAAGCGGCATTTGATATTGTGGATTCAGAACATATGGTGGTAACTTCGAATTATAGTTTAAAACATTTGAAGGAACATTTTTGATATTTCTATCACTTTGAATGGGCATATGAATAGTATTTGATAATGTAGTGGAACAAGGCTCATTTGGTAGGGTACACAAATTTTGTTGCGGTATAAATTGTGGAGAATTATTTGGTAATAGCAATTCTTCTGAAGAATCAATTGCATTGCATGGTTTAGAATTGGAAATAGGTAAAGATACTGCATTTGGTCTCATAGAAGAATCAAAATTTACGTTATTGCATGGTTTAGAATTAGAAATAGGTAAAGATACTACATTTGGTCTCATACAAGAATCAAAATTTGAATTTGACGGGACATTTTTACAAACTTCTAAAGCATTTGGCAAAGCTTGTGATATGTCTATATGTGGCTTTACATTAGACATTTTAGTTGGATTTAGTGGTACTTGTCTATTATTACAAATATTATCAAACCTTACATTGCAATCTGGAACTGCTGCATAATATTCTTGAGCTCGTAAACCGTTTTCTTCTTGTTCAGATCTTCTGTTATCTTCTTTTAGTATATTTCCTTGCTGTTCTGCGTCTTCAGAAGAGATTTCATGTACTTCTATATTAGATATGTTATTGTTATCAACTGTTATAGTGGCTTTATCAATATGTTGATTGTCTTCAAATTGTGTGAGAGTTTCGTTGTCTAAATCTTCATTATTGTCGGTACGTAGTTCATCATAATCAGAAAACGGTTCAGTTATATTACTTTCGACTATATTATCATCAATATAAGGTTCAGTATCATTATTAGCTGTCTCTGTTTGTATTGCGTCATCATATACATTGGTTTCCGTATTGTTTAAATCTAAATAGTCCGTTGTATTATCGTAGTCAATATTTTCATGTTCATCAACGTCAGTTTCATTAAGTTCCGTGTAATTATCATCTATAGTATCAATTTCATGATCAGATATATCTGCATCATTGGCTGCAGAGTCTAAATCAACTGAATTATCATCTAGCCCGCCTTCTTCTTCGTCAACACTTTCATAATCAACATTTTTAATTTCATATTTTTCAGAATCTTGACTATTTTCGTCATTTACTGTAAAAACAGTCTTCCCAGCCTCAGCTTTACTGAATATGACGTCAGCAATAGCAGATAGTTCTCTCAAGCCAATTTTGATTGGCTTATAGTTCATTTCTCTATGTTTTTCGTTGTCAAAAAGCGAAAATTCTTTGTTTTCTTCATCTACATTGATGTATATAGTACGAGGATCATCTTTATGTTTATTTTTTGGTAGAAATACTTCAAAATATTTATGTGTCTCATTGTATTTTGGGTCTAATTCTATGTAATGTTTATTTTTAGTTCTTTTATCATCAATATCTTTTACATGATGACTATCTTTACTGTGATGTGGTTTATGATGATGTGTGTTATGATGACCATTCTTCCTATCTGCTGCTTCAGCATCACCACTCAAACGACTATCAACCTTAACCCTTTCATCTTTAACTCCATTATTGCTTATATCATCATCTCCTTCAACTCCAATCAAACGATTTTCAACCTTATCTCTTTGATTTTGAACTACATTATTGCTTGAATCTAGTTTAGTGAGCAACCAATGCTTATATTTCGTGAGTAGTTTGTCAAATAATGCCTTGTTGATGTCTAGAGTGCCGATGTATTCAGATTTTTCTTTGTTGTGTAAATAGAAATGACATTTCATGTCTACGCCTTTAGCTTCTTTCTCTGCCTTGTGATATATTTCATATATGTTGGTGTCGGGTGATATGCAGGCAATTTCTCCATTTTTGTTCTGGTCTGCGGCCTAGAAAATAATGTTGTATAAAATTAGAAGAGTTTATGGGTAATTTACCACCAGAGATGTGCTATGTGTAAGCTGTGAAACTATGTTAGCGTTTCCACTGATACTAAGCTATGTATCTGTGCGAGGAAGATGCGCAGGTCAAGTATGCAAAGCATCGATAATAGGGAAGTCATTCATAGCACACTTCTTTCGATATAAATCTGAGACCGTTTCCACTAATGCTAAGCTATGTGTACCAATGAATGTGATTGGTGGAAGCCAAACGCATCCACAGCGACGTAGCATAGCACATATCTGGTGGAAAGGACTTTAAGATTTGTACAAACAAACGTAACGGCAAACTTTTTGCTTGTTATTAACTTGTAGACTGCCTCGTTGGTCGAGTGGTCACAAGTGTGACTGCCGGACAAGGGGTCTCGGGGTCGATTCTCGGGTTTGGCAAAGTATTACTGGACTTTTTCGATTTTTCGATAATTTCTCAGTAGTAGCACGGAATCTGGAATTGTGTCCAGTATACGGCAATAGGCTCACCCCCTATTACATGGGACTTATAACACAAATGGTGAAAAGTGTGTGTACATTGTATAGGGACATTACGTGGCGTAATGTACACCTCTGCCTACCCCTTGGGGGATAATGCAAAAAAGTTGTACTTTTAAACTTGTAACTCCTTTTGCCAACAAAGGAGTCAGTAGTTTCAGAGATAAGATGTTTGAGAATTGTATATTTGAGATTGGGGATTGTAAATTAGAGATTTGCGATTTGCGAATTGGAAATAGGTGGAGTATTAAGATTAGCTCCGAATATTGGGGATAATTTACAGACACGAGACAATTAATTGGAGCTGCGGACAACTTAACAAGTTACTGGAGCTCCAGATCAAAGCAAAGAAGCAACAGGGTGGTTTTTAGTCAGTAAGAGTCTGACACTCCTACCCGCCTCACCCAAGGCAGAAGAAGGCAATAGATGATTTTCACCCCTCAAAAAAAGACATAATTAATTAATTTGTATATGTACCTGTACATTGATGGGGCTACCATAGTATTTCTGGTGTGATGGTAATGCCCCATGATGTGATGACGGGGTTGAGCTTGATACCGCTATTATACCTGTAACACATAATTTAAACATTCATTACTATTGTAAAACTACCTTCAGTCAAGTTAGAAATGTTTAACATAGTAACATGAGTTAAAGCTAAGCAAGTGTGTTACAACATCTAAAATTTTGTACTTAAATATCTATATTTATTTAGAAACTTAGAGATTCAGCGACCCCGCAGTCAAACCATTATAACGGTTTTGTGGGGCTTAGTCTATAATAATGTTACCTGTGTGGAAATGAAATAAATAAATAACAGCTTCACCCGCGTTCCCGTGGGATAAAAAGTAGCCTATAGTGTTGTAGTGACACATAACAAGTGACATATGACAGAAGTCGCACATAGACTATCGACGAACAAATCAACGGATGATGTCATAAACCATACATCGCACATGTGAAGTGTACATGCGAATAAACATGGATAGACAATCCCAACGAACTACAGTTGGGCAGAAAGCTGCCAGACACGATCACCGCCTGGTCGGAGGATACTGCTTTACTTAGGGAACTTTACTCTCTGTTGCCTAAAGTGTTATTCCAGACCATAATCTACCTCTGTTCCAAGGTTCATTCCGATCCCTTTTGCCGTTTTGATGTGATTGAGTAACTAACATACACACAAACTCATAAACTTTCGCATTTATTATAAAAAAAAGTAATAGGTATATCAATATTAAAAACTAGGTAGGAAAACCTACATTAAAATTACCTACATTAAAATTAAAACCGACGTGAAATAACGCTTGCGCTGTGTTTCGTTGTGTGCGTGAGGTTACCGGAGGCTCAATTACCCACCTTCCCAATCCGGCCTCATCTAGTTATTTAAGAGATTGACGTGTAAAAGAGTTACTTTGTAACCTATTTGCAAAAATAAATATCATTTATCATTTAATCCCCGATTCCTCAACAACCCTTAAATTCCTAACCCCCAAAAGGCCGGCAAAGCACTTGTAACGCCTCTGGTGTTTCAAGTGTGCATGCGCGGCGGCGATTGCTTACCATCAGGTGATCCGACTGCTCGTTTACCGGCTTATACCATAAAACGGGTAACTAGTATTTATAAATGAATGAAATTAATTTTATTACTCTCATTATAAACTGTTCTCAGGTGTTTAACGAAATCCTTGATTTCTTTTTAAATATTTAATGTTACAGAATTTTAATTGGAAATATTAATTTTGCTAACTTGCGTCGTAGCGTAACGTCTTAATTTCGGAGCTGCGGACTATCTAGCGGGTTTACCGGGGCTCCGGCTCGAAAAGTAGGGGTAGGAACGGGGTGGTTTTTAGTCAGTAAAAGTCTGAAAGGCCCTCTTGCCTCGCCCAAGGCGGGACACGTCATTGGATGATTTTCCCCCCTCCAAAAAAAAGTAGCTCGTATGATTGAGCTATTAGTATTGCTAAGGGGCCTTGCGTAAAACATATTGAATAAAATTAAAATTAATCATAGTTACTATTAAACTATTATGATACGGACTGCTAGACTTAATTTTAATAACGATTTTAAATAATAAAATATATTTTAGTTTCATACTAATGTTTCTTTCCTGCTTTATGCAATTATTAATTCACATTTTCCTGCAGTAACCTCACCCACACAACGCAAGCGTTGTTTCACGTCGGTTTTCTGTGAGGCCGTGGTATCACTCCGGTCGAGTCGAGCCTGCCTCTTCTACACTTAAAATGATGTTGGTATCTTACTAATATTATAAATGCGAAAGTTTGTGATTTTGTATGTATGTTTGTTACTCAATCACGTTAAAACGGCTGAAGGGATCGGGACGAAATTTGGAACACATAGGCTACTTTTTATCCGCAGGAACGCGGGCTGAAAGTATCTGCCACGGCTTTAATGGGAGGTAGTGTTGTGTTTGAAGATTACAATAGTGAAGAAATTTCGTACCGCGTACCAGTTAATTCAATTTGATAACATAAAGAAGTTAAATAAACATTGACTCTACTCTGTATAAAGTGGTTCACAAATACGCACGATGCGACAGAGACAGTGAAAGAGATAGCTCTTTCATAACAAACGCATACGTAGATTCTGTATCAATAAACGTAATACTCATAATCAACAATTTGCATTCACTATTGTAATGTTCAAACACAACACTACCTCCCATTAAAGCCGTGGCAGATACTTTTAGAACTCCTTATATATTAGTATGTTATTTACATATATATATGTTTACTTACATAATAAAATAGAAGCTAAGCTCACAGTGGACGTTATCATTTCGTGCGCAGCATTGATCTAGCGTGTATCTTACCTGAAACAAAAATACCAACTCATCATCACTACATAGTATAAAACAAAGTCGCTTTCTCTGTCCCTATGTCCCTTTGTACGGTTAAATCTTTAAAACTACGCAACGGATTTGGGACCAGGAATAGCATTTACCTTTGGTAAAAATCGGTAAAGCCGTTTCGGAGGAGTACGGTAATTAGTAACGGTAAAAGTCTTGAACACAAGCCTTTCCATGTTTTACCGGATACATTTCGGAGAGTGTGCGGGGGAATTGCACAACTTAATTCCCCCTAGTCCTTTCCATCATCGAACCACAAGACAATCGGCGAGGCGTCACCGTTTCATAGTAGTCACCCACTCGCACGAAGCGCTTCGCTTCAAGCTTCCTTGTGCGAACTGCTAGGGAGTGGAACTCCTTGCCGGAGTCTGTGTTTCCTGATGGGTATAACCTGGGTGTCTTCAAAGCCCGAGTGAATAGGTTGCTTATGGGCAGACGTGCTCCATCGTAGGCCGCATCATCACTTACCATCAGGTGAGATAGCGGCCAAACGTCGACCCATCAAATGTAAAAAAAGTAACATTGTGCCATGGATATTTTATACCTATATTAGATAACATAACAATACATACGTCAGGCAGCTACCGATGAAGCAAGCTACTGCGTTAAAAGTGTGAACTATGCTAAAATAGATTAAATGGTTCTTGATGATTATAAATTCAACAATACTATGTTTTAAGCTGACTATATTTTCTGATTTGCGTAAAAAATACTATCGTAGGTGGTAAATTTAAGCGCTCGCCTGTCAAGCATGAAAGTGCAGTTTTGATGCCAAGCAATGTAATTTTTAATATTGCAAAAGTTATTTATTTTTTAGTATCTTTTAAAATAATTTTATTCATGACTATAATTATACATTGTTCTCACATAGTTGAAGCAATCGAAACAATGTAACCAAGTATTGTATTGTGAACCTGATTGGAAAAGAGTAACCTATGGAGTTTCTTGCTCGTTCTTCTCCATAGGAATCTGCACTTTGGAACGAGCAAATAGAACAACTAGAGGACTGACCGACAGACAGACGTTATTAATATTATTATATTTGCTTTGACGTTCAAAATTGCCTTCCTGGTCTATTTGAAATAAATAATTTTGACTTTGAGTACCTTTGAGTACCAATGTGACTTTTTCCGAGTTATATGTACTTTCTAAGATTATTTAGATACCACCGACAAACGGTGATGGAAGACATCGTGAGGAAACTGTTATTCTGCAGGATAAAAGTAATTTTCTTCTTTTATTTCCCCCCTTATGTGAGGTGAGAGATAGTATCAGACTCTTATTGATTAAACGTATTTAAATATCCTTTGTTTGATTTTCGTAAAGTGACTTATTGATCAATTTATGATTTGACTTTGATTTTGAATGTGATTTGATCGGATTAAGTTTTAAATCTTATTACACTGCGATCTCCAACCCGCCTGCCTGCGGAGATTATGACAAACCCTCTTATGTAGAGGAGGCTCGTAGTCCAGCAGTGGACTGTTATTCGCTATTGATGATGTTGATGATTCGTAATTAAATAAATAAATATAAATTAATCCTAGATATCTTTATAATAAATATCGTGAGACATACTAAATTAACTAAAAATCACGGTTTACTCACGTACATTAATGGAGAAAAGTTGACCACGCTGCTCATGATGAAGAGTCCCTCTGTGACTCGAAACTATTAGAGCTTTTCTCCATTAAAGCTCGCGAGTAAACTGTGATTCTTCGCTACATAGTATAAAACAAAGTCGCTTTCTCTGTCCCTATGTCCTTTTGTACGCTTAAAACTTTAAAACTACGCAACGGATTTTGATGCGGTTTTTTTAAGTAGACAGAGTGATTCAAGGGGACGGTTTATATGTATGATACATGTGTAATATATCACCATTGCACCCATGCGAAGCTGGGGCGGGTCGCTAGTTAGTAAATAAATGTAACCTACCTCCGTTTTCTCAAATTTTGAAGGTTTTTTAATATTAGCCACTTGTAAACGTCCACATTTTAGAAAATCTATAATTTAAATGAAATCGTGCAAAAAAATTGGAACCAATCAATTCGTTATGGTAGAAAAATTATGATAAATCCATCAGTTTCCTACAAACATGTTTTTTTTTACTTCAAAGCTAGAAATTTTACAGAAAACTTGCCTTGAAATGTGAGCAAATGAAATGATTTCATTGAAATAAACGGCTCAAGTAGTAAGTGTGATTTTCCACCAGAGATGTGCTATGTAGCTATGCTACGAAGATGTAAATAGCTAAGCTGTGAAACTATGTGACCGTTTCCCACTGATACTAAGCTATGTAGCTGTGCGAGGAAGATGCGCAGCTCGAGTATGCAATGTATCGATAGTAAGGAAGCCATCCATAGCACAATGGAGTTTCTTGCTCGCCGCTATACAATGTACACCCACTTTTCACCATTTGTGTTATAAGTCCCATGTAATAGGGGGTGAGTCCATAGCCATATACCGGACACAATTGCAGACTCAGTGCTACCACCGACGAAATTTTCGAATCCGAAAAAAGTCCAGTAATACTTTGCCCGATACTTTGTCTCCGAGACCCCTTGTTCGGCAATCGCACTTGCTACCACTCGACCAACGAGGCAGTTATGATGATGATGAAGATTAATGTTTTTTTTTAATTTTACCTGTGGTTTATGAACACACTAGACTGCTTTGCTAACATTACACGAAACGACTGACAAACTCACAAATACGTAGAGACTTACAACATATTTTTAATATGTATATACTTAAAATAATATAATAATATAACTATTTTCTCTTAAAAATATGTTTAAGTTAGTACTGAATGAGAATTAGTTGGTTCTGTACATTATTTCTGATATTACATTAACAGTCTATAAGTGTCCACTGCTGACCAAAGGCCTCTTCTCACACGGAGATGATTTCCCTTCACCGTTTGTCTAAATAATCTAAGAAAATAGCGGGTAGCGGGTTTGATTCCCGCACGGAGCAACTCTTTGTGTGATCCACAAATTGTTGTTCCGGGTCTGGGTGTCATGTGTATGTGAACTTGTATGTTTGTAAACGCACCCACGACACAGGAGAAAATCCTAATGTAGGGCAACGTTTTTCAAAAAAAAAAACAAACAAAACAAAGTACATGTAACTTAGAAAACGTACATTGATACTTGCCGTTGGTAGGTTTCGAGCCTGCACTCTCATGCATGAGAAGCGGGCGTCTTAAACCTCCGGGCCACCACTTTTCGCATTTATGATAATAATAAAATTTAATTTTAATATATAATATATAATGGTAGGAGAAGTGACACGTGACCGTCATCCAATCAGATCGCGCGTAGCGTTTGGTTACTGCTTACTTATTATTTTACGAGTGAGTTCAGTAAGTTTATCAATTTACGAAAATGTTGACGTTAAATATTACAATTTATCTCCCGTTTAGAATCCTACGAAAGTTTATAAACTTCCTAGTAAATTGATAAACTTACGGACCTTGTTATTTTCCGTTGACATATACATTTTTTTTTATGATTGAATATTTAAAAATGTAATAATCAAGTATTCGAAAACGGACCCCTAAAACTAAATACATTAAAAAAAAGAAGTTTTTATAAATACCGGAAAAAATATAAAAATAAATCAGTCACGGTGTTATTATTATTATTATAACATTTAATTTTCGCCATGTTTTTAATAAATTTTCTATAGGTTACGCTTTTCAGTATAAATGTTTTGGTTGAACAAAAATAGTTTAAGAATATATTCGCTATGGATAGCTAATGTTTTCAAAATAACATTAAGTTAGACAAAATATAAGTCTAAGACTGCCTCGTTGGTCGAGTGGTCGCAAGTGCGACTCGACAAGGGGTCTCGGGTTCGATTCCCGGGTCGGGCAAAGTATTACTGGGCTTTTTTCGGAAAATTTCTCAGTAGTAGCACGGAGTCTGAAATTGTGTCTAGTATATGGCAATTGGCTCACCCCCTATTACATGGGACTTATAATACAAATGGTGAAAAGTGTGTGTACATTGTATAGCGGCATTACGTGTCGTAATGTGCACCTCTGCCTACCCCTTCGCGGATAAAAGGCGTGACGTTGCATATGTTTTATTGGATTGAAATTGCATTGACATAGAGATTTGTTTCAAGAGTAAGCGCCCTGATAGCAATGACTTGACAAACAAAACATCATCATCATCATCAGCCGAGAGACGTCCACTGCTGAACAAAGGTCTCCCCCTTAGTCCTCCACGTAGAACGACAAGCCGCCACCTGCATCCACTGACTAGCAAAACAACCGCAGTAAAAAACAATTAGAATATTATCGTATACGAGTCGATATATATGTACATATATGTGATACTAGCTACTTCCGCGCGGTTTCACCCGCTCTGCTTGGCTCCTATTGGCCATAGCGTGATGTTTTAAAGTTTATAACCTTCCTCGATAAATGCACTATTCAACACAAAAAGAATTATTCAAATCGGACCAGTAGTTCCGAAGATTAGCGCGTTCAAACAAACAAACAAACTCTTCAGCTTTATAATATTAGTATAGATGTATTCTATTTTTCGTAAATTTTAATTACTTTCCCGTGTCCCAAGGGAGGGGGGAGTGAGGAAAAAATTATGGAATCCAACCGTTAATAAATATCAAAAAGTTATAAAAAAAAACAACAAACTTTGTTCCCCTCTCTCTCTAATTGTTACAATTTGTGTTTGTTTTTCAATCCCACTTTTTTCACCAATGTCCAGAGAGGGACGTTTTTTATTTATTTTTGTGGTATAATTTTTGTAAACTTCATGATGTAAAGGTTGCTAAGCAAGAGGCATCAGATTAGATCATAATGGTGCTTTTCCACCAGAGATGTGCTATGTTACGTTGCTGTGAATGCGTTTGGCTACTACAAATCATATTTATTAGTACATATAGCTTAGCATTGGTGGAAACGGGCTCAGCTAAGCTATGTTTTTATATGGAAAGATGCGTGATATGGATGGCTTCCGTAGGGAATAGATACATCGCATTCTTGAGCTGCCCATACTATAAACATGTTGCCAATTGTCCACATTTTAATGTGCCATTTTCTGAGCTTATAACTTATACACCTTACACCGTCTCAGGAAGCTTTCTGCCTCGCACATCAAAACAGTGGATTGAGCTGCCGTCGGCGGTATTTCCGAACCGATACGACCTTCAAACCTTCAAGAAAAGAACGTTATCCTTTTTAAAAGACCAGCAACGCACCTGTGACTCCTCTGGTGTTGTGGGTGTCGATGGGCGGCACTGATGGCTTACCATAAGTCTTGCCCCAAAAAATAATGGATTTCGATGAATTTTGGTATACAGACAGGGTATGAGCTGACTGAGGTGAAAGGATACTTTTTATTTCACGGGAACGCAGACGAAACCGCTGGCAGAAGTTTATAGAAAATAATCTCATTACAAAATATGTCGAATTTGTTTATTCTGGTCCCATGAGAGACATAATATTCCCTGCGTCAATATCGCTTGCCCATCCATCCATCATAGGACCCACACACGCTCAACAAACTCTTAATAAATGATATTTTATCAAATTGTGCCAAAAATACTGTACCTAGCGGGATTACCGGGGCTCCGGCTTCAAAAGCAGGAGTAGGAACGGGGTGGTTTTTAGTCAGTAAGAGTCTGACACTCCCTCTCGCCTCGCTTAAGACGAGAGAGAGTGTTAGTCATTGGATGATTTTCCCCCCTTAAAAAAAAAGTATTTGAGTGAGCCAAGTGTGTGCTCGCCATGCTTCGGCACTGCTGTGCCGGCTCGACCGGAGTGATACCACGACCGAGCAGTACACCGACGTGAGTTAGGTTACCGGAGGCCCACTTACCATCCTTCCTATTCCATGCCCCCGATTCCCCCAACAACCCTTAAATTTTTAACCCACAAAAGAACGGTAACTCCTCTGGTGTTTCAAGCGTCCATAGGCGGCGGTGATTGCTTACCATCAGGTGATCCGTCTGCTGGTTTACCGGCTTATACCATAAAAAAATCAGTAAGCCTACACTTGTAGTCTCCTGTATTGTGTGTACGTTTACAAACACGTTCACATACACATCACAGCTAGGTTATTTTGTAATTCATTAGTTGTGCGATCAATATGACATTTGGAACAGAGGTAGATTATAGTCTGGAATAAGACATAGGCTACTTTTTATTTTAAGGAATCGCGAGCGAATCCGTTGGCAGAAAGCTAGGAAAAAATAAAACTACTATATAACACATATACACATGTTTTTTACTTATAATATTACAATACAATCTAAATTAATTATTATGTTATCACGTCGCGGAATGCTGCTCATGAAATACGAGCCTTTAGCATGGCTTGACACTAGTCGAGTTCCTCGTCAAACAGTTACGTGTGTAAGCCGATAACATAATAATTAATTTAGTATGTCTTACGAATCTATACTTCTATACTAATCTATACTAATATTATAAAGCTGAAGAGTTTGTTTGTTTGTTTGTTTGTTTGTTTGAACGCGCTAATCTCCGGAACTACTGGTCCGATTTAAATAATTCTTTTTGTGTTGGATAGTGCATTTATCGAGGAAGGCTATAGGCTATAAAACATCACGCTATTATCAATAGGAGCCAAGCAGAGCGGGTGAAACCGTGCGGAAGTAGCTAGTACTAATATACTAATAATAATATTATAAAGCTGAAGAGTTTGTTTGTTTGTTTGAACGCGCTAATCTCCGGAACTACTGGTCCGATTTGAATAATTCTTTTTGTGTTGGATAGTCCATTTATCGAGGAAGGCTATAAAACATCACGCTATGACCAAAAGGAGCCGAACAGAGCGGGTGAAACCGCGCGGAAGTAGCTAGTAAAAAATTAAACTACAATATAACTACACATACACATTTATTTTACTTATCATATTACAATACAATCTCCCCACTTAATAAAGTATCCATAACAGCTCCTGGTATTGAGAATAGGGAAGTAAAGAACCGTCTAGTGGGAACACCTGATGGGCCAATAGAACCTGGGGGACCGATCGGAGCTGGAGGACTTTCGGAATTAGGACCAGCCTTCTTTTTAGGCGGTGGTGGAGGGGGACTTGGTTCCTCTGGTACAGGCTTGGATTTCGAAGGTGTATCTGGTTCGGATTGGCGTGGCTTCACGGCTGGTGGTTCCATGTCTTCAGTGGTGGAGTCGGTGTAGTCTTCTGTAAAAATAAATATATTTTTTTAAAGCAACGTCATACCTTTAAGTCTTTGACTGCCAATAGAAAACTGTTGAAGGCACATCCTCCGCTAACGTCGGTACCGGTGACCACCGCGGCGTTCAATGTGTTAATCTATGCAGTGCTGCACGTCACGTCTTTTATCCCCGAAGGGGTAGGCAGAGGTGCACATTACGGTATGTAATGCCGCTATACAATGTACACCCACTTTTCACAATTTTTGTTGTAAGTCCCATGTAATAGGGGGTGAGCCTATTGCCATATACTGGGCACATTTCCAGACTCCGTGCTACGACTGAGAAATTTTCGAAAATCCGAAAAAAGCCCAGCAATACTTTGCCCGACCCGGGAATCGAACCCGAGACTTTTAAAGTCAAAGTCAAAGTCAAAGTCAAAGTCAAAATCATTTATTTCAAATAGACCAGGAAGGCACTTTTGAACGTCAAAGCAAATATAATAATATTAATAACGTCTGTCTGTCGGTCAGTCCTCTAGTGAAGCTATTTGCTCGTTCCAAAGTGTAGATTCCTATGGAGAAGAACGAGCAAGAAACTCCATAGGTTACTCTTTTTCAATCAAATTTACAATACAATACTTGGTTACATTGTTTACCCTGGCAGTCGCACTTGTGACCACTCGATCGACTAGCTAGTTTATGATTGTTAGACTAGTTACACTTGCTCGCCGTTAGCGGACCCGCACTTACGGTGGCCGGAGATCGTCGCGCGATCCCCGACGCCCGGAGTGTCTCTCGCGATGGCTGGGGCATTAATTATGCCTAAAAGCACTTATAGGCTGTTGATAATAAAGTATTATACGTACCATATGAAATGTAAGACCTTCCCATGATGACTGGGGTCCTAGGCTGTGTACCCAGATACCCATATGATGCAGGAGGTGGCGCAGAGTACATAAACGGACAGGGCAGAGAACAATATGCATTCATAGCATCAATACCTATATGGTGACCTGAAAAATAAAGAAATATTTAGTTTTTTGTATGGTATAAGCCGGTAAACGAGCAGACGGATCACCTGATGGTAAGCAATCGCCGCCGCCCATGGACATTTGAAACACCAAGTTACAAGTGTGTTTCTGGCTATTTGGGGGTTAGGAATTTAAGGATTGTTGGGGATTTGAGAAGATTGGGAAGGTAGGTAATTGGGCCTCTGGTAACCTTATTCACACAACGCTGTGGTTGTTTCACGTCGGTGTACAGCTCGGCCGTGGTATTACTCCGGTCGAGCCGGCACAGCAGTGCCGAAGCATGGCGAGCCCACACTTATATAGAGGAGGCTCATAGTCCAGCCAGTAGTGGACTGTCGTAAATTGTTGATTGGCGTTAATGTGTGTGTTTTATAAAAGAAAGACTGTATTCCACCAGAGATGTGCTATGCTACATTGCTGTGAATGCGTTTGGCGTCCACCGATCATATTCATTGGTACTCAAAGCTTAGCACTGGTGGAAACGGACTCAACTAAGTTACGTTATATGGAAAGATACGTAATAGCTGCGCATTATCGCACAGCTACATAGCTTAGTATCATTAGGAAACGGTTACATAGTTTCACAGCTTAGCTATTACATCTTCGTAGCATAGCTACCATAGCACATCTCTGGTGGAAAAGCACACTAAAGATATTAATTTTTACTTACCTATAAATATGAAAGTCATTATGCAACTTATTGCAATCATCTTTGCACCCTTTCTCTATACTAATATTAATTTAAATAAGCCTTGTTTCATTGTCCTAATCCAATATATATATTGGTCTCCCCTCAATTTATTGGCCAAGTATAAAAAAGCATCTAATACCCTAGTCATTAAGGTTTAAATTGCTAAAGCAATAGAGTTTAATATTTTAAAATCTCTCGATACATTTGAACGCTAATCAAAAATCAACTTTAAATAATATTATCTGTTGTTTGAAAATGCAATGACTCGATGATTCAGTGCTTTCTAAGGTTATTTAGACACCACTGATGTATGGTGAAGGAAAACACGTGTAAATGTGGTGATTAATGATCAAACCTTCTCCGTGTGAGAATAGGGCCATGCTTCGGCACTACTAGGCCGGCTCGACCGGAGTGATACCACGGCCGAGCAGGAAACCGACGTGAAACAACGCTTGCGTTGTGTGAGTGAGGTTACCGGAGGCCCAATTCCCCCCTTCCCAATCCCCGATTTCTGAACAACAAGCCTTAAATTCTTAACCCCCAAAAAGCCGGCAACGCCCTTCTAACTCCTCTGGTGTTTCAAGTGTTCATGGCAGCGGCGATTGCTTACCATCAGGTGATACGTCTGCTCGTTCACCCGGTGTGTTTCATAAAAAAAAAACACAAAAAAATTACGGCGTCATTATCCTCAACCAAAAGTTAATAAATCCGTTGATTTTAACAAAATTTGGTTTCAATAAATTAAGCTGTGACACTGCTCTCAACCAATCCAATAAAATTAAGGATGATAATAAGCTACCACGATGCTTAATAACGCGGGAGAGTAATGATTTGTTAAATAAAAGTGAAAGTTTTCTTAAAGAAACACCCAAAATAACAAAACGTTACCTCACATTTGGATTTCCTCCTGTGTCGTGGGTGTGTTTACAAACATACAAGTTCACATACACATGACACCCAGTCTTGAAACAAATCTATGGATCACACTAAGAGTTGCTCCGTGCGGGAATCGAACCCGCTACACGTTGCACGGCAGCCGGTTGCGCCAACCGTGCCGTCGAATTTGAAAATTCTTTTCTTGATAATTTTATGGTATATTGCATCTCCTGCATAAATTCAGCCACTGCTCATCACCTATGCTTGCTCACAGCGTGATGTGTTAAAGCTACAGCCTTAGATAAATGCTCTATCCAACACAAAAAAAAAAATTCAAATCGGACCAATAGTTCCAGAGGTTAACACATTCAAAAAAACATATAAGTAGCTATTTTACGATGTAATAGTTAAGCTGTGAAACTATGTGAGCGCTTCCACTGATGATAAGTTATGTAGCTGTGCGAGGAAGATGCGCAGCTCGAGTATGCGATGTATCGATAGTATAGATGCCATCTATAGCTACTTTCCACTAGTACTAAGCTATGTGTACCTGGTAGAAATACAACCTAAGATACGTGTACATATAGATAGATAGGCATCGACAATGAGGTTTCAGATTATACAGGGTGACTTTGAATTCGACGTATTCCTCTCGGGAGGTGATAGTACAACTAATTTCCTACAAAAATAGCCCTGAGGTCTTTGGGCGGAAAGTGGCTAGTTTCTGAGATATTCAACATTTTTGGTTTTGGTAAAAATATCCCGAATGGATTACAAAAACATCAATAAATAAAAAAATACTGGTTGGATTTTAGTTATTTTAGTTTTAATCAGTTGCCAATACATCAGTTATCATTTATAAATACTAATAATGACAGAAATATCATTCGTTTTAAAATAGCAAGTAATTTCCTATGAATTTTTGTTTTGTTTCACTAATTTGGTCAATAGATAACTGGATTTATTTCGAAAAAAATATATGACACTAAGCGTACAAACTATTAGAAAAACTTCCTTGGTTTATTAGCTACCCAGAAACGTAAAATCATTTACAATATTCTCAAAAACAAATTAATTAATTGATGATAAGTAGAGCGTAAAGAGAAAAGCGCAATATCAAAAACATCTTAATTTGCAAAATTTTGTTCAAAATCATCTTCCCTACGACGAATACATGCCCGAACACACTTCCTTATCCCTATGACGTTCACTCTTGGGCTGAATATGCGTTTTATTTCGTAATTATCTTCAAATATGTTTCGGAGAAGAATTACGATACACGGCCAATTCCTTCTGTATAAACAAGAGATTTCATGTAAAAATCAACCGGCGTTAGGTTCTGGTCATTGTGCAATTGTGCATGCCATGTAGTTGGACCGCCCTACAAATCCAATGCCTGAGAATCAATGTTTTCGACCATTGCCACACAGTAGTTCGATAATGCACTTGACAATCGTCATGTGGAATAAATTCGTTAATCAAGTTAATAAATTAATTCAATAAGTAGAATAAGTTCATTCATCTTGTTTCTAAATTCAAATTTAAAACAATGACCCTAGCATATTTCTTAATTTTTTTTCATAATTCTCACCATTTTAATTGTTGGATGAAAAGTAGGGTCCAATCAAATAATTATTTATGATACCCCAGCAAACATTTGAATTAAAACCGCGATGCGCTAACAATGGTTTACTTTTTTCGGATTTTGTTGACTTTTTTGTGGCTAATAATGGATATTGTGATAGCGCACTATCGAACTACTGTGGGGCAATGGTTGGATACCTTGGTTCCCAGGCGTTATATTGGCATGGGGGTCCAACTACATGGCAAGCGCGGTGTCCAAAATCTAACGCTGGTTGATTTTTACATGAAGTCCCTTGTTTATGCAGAGGGAATTGGCCGAGCATCGAAATTCTTCTCCAAAACATAGTGACGAAATAAAACGCATATTCAGCCCAAGAGTGAACGTCATAGGGATAAGGAAGTGTGTTCGGGCATGTATTCGTCGTAGGGGAGATCACTTTGAACAAAATTTAGCAAATTAAGATGTTTTTGAAATTGCGCTTTTCTCTTTACACTCTACTTATCATCAATTAATTCATTTGTTTTTGGGAATATTGTAAATAATTTTAGGTTTTTGGGTAGCTAATAAACCAAGGAAGTTTTTCTAATAGTTTGTACGCTTAGTGTCATATATTTTTTTCGAAATAAATCCAGTTATCTATTGACCAAATTAGTGAAACAAAACAAAAATTCATAGGAAATTACTTGCTATTTTAAAACGAATGATATTTCTGCCATTATTAGTATTTATAAATGATAACTGATGTATTAGCAACTGATTAAAACTAAAATAACTAAAATCCAACCAATATTTTTTTATTTATTGATGTTTTTGTAATCCATTCGGGATATTTTTACCAAAACCAAAAATGTTGAATATCTCAAAAACTAGCCACTTTCCGCCCAAGGACCTCAGGGCTATTTTTGTAGGAAATTAGTTGTACTATCACCTCCCGAGCGGAATACGTCGAATTCAAAGTCACCCTGTATATAATATCATTGGGCATCGAATTCGAATCGAACCCATGGACAATCCTATAGCAAACTGTAATACTGGGTGTAAGGAAAACGCTCTCGAAGCCAAAAGACTTTTGCTTTATTATACGAACACAGTTTAATAACAATAACCATTCACCAAATGGTTAATGTATTAGTGATTTAGTATTTTTCAAAACCGCAATGTACAGCGTACAGAATTTAAGGTAAACGACATCGCACGCGCGCGCAATTTTCATACCTACCGTACCGCCCGCACGATCCAGCGGCGCGGCGGGCGGTACGGTGAAACACGCGCCTATTCATCCAATACGTAGGTATAGGTTGAAGCGTATTGTTTACTGTAAAACACTTACCTAGCTAAATCCTTTGCGATCGAACAAGGTGGGGCTCGAATTGTGCCCCATTCATCTCGATGCAGAGGCGGGCTCGGCGATATGTTTCCGCATGAAGACGGGGCATCAAAGTTGGGTCTTCATTAGAATGCTCACGTAACTGATTGAATACGTCTATTAGTCTTTGCCGCATTTCATCCGCACTAGAACACTCGCGGTCGAACACTCTTTCGATCGGGCGAACGGGGTGGCCAAGCTTGTGGCCCTAGCCTGCCGATCCACCGGTCTTCCAACATCACCGAGAGACGCTCACGGACACTTCTCACTACGTGATTTTCTAGAACTCGTTGGAATGCTGCCGTTATTATACGAGAATCAGAGGGATGCCGCACGTTTGGATGTCTTTCCCGGTAAATCCTTAATGCAAGGGAAGCATTACCCCGGGCCTCGCCTAAACACATCAACATGTTGCCGTATTCACGAGCACTGTACACGTACGGTTGTGGCATTGTTAAACAACACGAACACAAACTTAACAACACGAACACAAACTTAACAATAACTAACAAGAAACTTAACAATAACTAAAAAGAAACTTAACAATTAACTAACAATAACAACAAAACTGTAATTTTATTCTAAAAACGTAACCGGAACAAAATTAGGCGCGTCTACGTAATTCGCAAGGAAATACTGACTTTAAAACTGTTGCACGGTTGCACAAGTACCAACAGTGTTGCCAGTTTATTTTTATGTAAATAATACTTAGACGAAATAAAAAAACAAAAAATACCTTGTTGCGAGGTCTTGATTTTTACCCCATGACCTACTACTGATGAACTTGAGAAAAACCATCTTAATAGTTACTTGATTCATAATAGTTTTTGCACACTTAAGAAATAAAGAAGAAACAAATGCAAATTTTAATACAAAAATTCAAATAAAAGTGGCAACATTGCTCGAACTTCCCCGAAAAGATCTACCCGGTGGCGGCGCGGTGTCGGCGCCATCTTCTTGTTCAAAGATCAATAAATTGCAGACACTCCTCTTGCTTCCTTTGTCTGCTACTGTTTTATTCGTCTTTAATTACGTTTCTCAGTTATTTTATCTTTAATAAGTTAATTAATAAAGAATCAAACTAAATGCATGAACGTGTGAAGGCTTCTTAGTAGTGAAGCAAAACGGACTAAATTGATACCTACTATCGCTACCTAACGGTACTGGACGTTAGGGATAAAACTATCTCAGTGTCACTTATACGGCATGTTGGTATGTTACTTAAGGTAAGCAAAATGTTTTGATTTGTAGTTCGTTTAGAAAGATGATTTAATGATTACATAATAATTAAATGATTGAATGATGATTAAATAATAAATCAGAATAGTGAAGTTAAAAAAACTTAAAAACAAAAAACGAACTTACGTAAAATAATAAAACAAAATGTTAGCAGTGTAGGCATAATGCATGTTTAATCATTATTGTCACTTCTGTTTTATTTTAGGCGCGTCGGCTTGGCGCTTGACGTTTGCGTATGTAGTAGTGTAGGGCTCGCCCACGCACACATAGTCTGTACCGCTGTGCCTACTACGTGCAACAAAGTATTGCGCGGTCGAGTTAGTTGACCCGTGGCTTCACAGCTGATTGAATTAATTTACATTGCGTTTTGAAAAATAATTACTGAATATGGTTTTTTTTATTGCGATTCTATTTCTTTGTATGTATCAAAGGCTAGTGACCTAAAAAAAACCGAAAAAAAAGTGTAAAAAATTGGTTTTTTTTTCGCGTTTTTTTTGGTGCCTTCGTATCAGTAATCACCAGCACTATCGCCTGTTTTTGTTTTCGGAAGCGTTTTCCTTACACCCGTTATAATGCTTATTTTAAAATAAATAAAACATCGCATTAATATAATCGTACATTAATTATTTATTTACAAAACAATGTCAATAGCTAATTAATACAAAAATATAAAATACTTCTAAGTCTTATAACCCCTACCAGACCCACTTTTTGACCTTTCATGTTCAAAGCTATTTCATCTTTTTTTGAAAAAGAAACGTTGTCCCACACTAAGATTTCCTCCTGTGTCGTGGGTGCGTTTACAAACATACAAGTTTACATACACATGACACCCAGACCCGGAACAAACAATTTGTGGATCACACAAAGAGTTGCTCCGGGCGGGAATTGTACCAGCTACACGTTGTACGGCAGCCAGTTGCCCAGCCACCGCACCAGCCGTGCAGTCAGTTATATCAGTACTACCAGAGGCGTTACAAGTGCGTTACTGGCTTTGGGGGAGAAAGGAAGGGAGGAAATTGTCTAATAAAAATAATCTATTAATTTTTAAGTCTTATAACTATAAGGGGTCTTGCGTCATATCGTCCCTTAGGTAACAACACCGCTTAAGTCGAAAATTTGCTGTTTTTACATTGCAATGCCGTTGGATGAAGATTCACTTGACGCGTCGGAGCATTGGTCTCATGATATACATAGATTTAAGCCATTAAAAAGCCGTAATTCAAAAAATTGTGATAGCGCTCAAGTCGGTTGGCGTTGCAACACCGCGCAGTTTTTTTCATCTCCTGTAAAGTTTTTTTTTTAAGTTAAATGGGCTGACGTTTGGCCGCTATCTCGCCTGATGGTAAGTGATAATGCGGCCTACAATGGAGCACGTCTGCCCATAAGCAACCTATTCACTCGGGTTTTGAAGACACCCAGGTTATACCCATCAGGAAACACAGACTCCGGCAAGGAGTTCCACTCCCTAGCAATTCGCACTAGAAAAATGACTTAAGCAGTGTTGTAAGCTAGGAGACGATATGACATATCCCCAGACCCCTAAACAGTTTTAAGAGTTTACATAAAATTGTGGGCAGCAATTAAGTTTAGGAATAATTCTGGGTATAAAGTTATATCGAAATGTCAGTTGCCTCTTGTCCGTGTCGATTCCGAGGCCAAACCCAGCAACCACTGAGCGTATGAGGAAACCTGCCAAAAATAAAAATAAAATAATTATAGTACTAGCTTCTACCTCTCGCGAGAGGCACTCCGGGCGTCGGGGATCGCACGACGATCTCCGGCCACCGTAAGTGCGGGCCTGCGGACGGCGAGCAAGGGTAGCTCACCGCCCGAACAGAACCAGACCCGTGCGTGCGGCGCCGAGCGTTCCGCGCGCCTCAAAGAGCCATCAGACCACCACAGATGGGGCCCAGTAGGGCTGATGTCTGATCCGGAGCTGCAGACTACCTAGCGGGTTTACCGGGGCTCTGGTTCGAAAAGCAGGAGTAAGAAGAGTAAGAATCTGACACTCCCTCTTGTCTCGCCCTCGGGAGAAGTCATTGGATGATTTCCCCCCGTAAAAAATAGCTTCTGCCGGCGGATTCGCTCGCGTTTCCGTGGGATAAAAGTATCCTATCACCCAAGTCAGCTCATACCCTGTCTGTATACCAAATTTCATCAAAATCCGTTCAGTAGTTTCAACGTGATTGACGGACAAACATCCAAACAAACAAACTTTCACATTTGTAATATTGAGTATGATAGTAACGTTAGAGTGTAATATATCTGTCACCACCTCTACTCCTTCCGTGGGTGTCATATACCCGGCTAAGTGACTACACATTAGACAGAGACCGTGCAGCAGCGCTCTCTGATAAACCTGAACCTTTTACACTGCGATCTCCAACCCGCCTGCCTGCGGAGATTATGGCAAACCCTCTTATGTAGAGGAGGCTCATAGTCCAGCAGTGGACTGTAGATTATTAAAATTACTTTTACATACCAATGAAAATTAATAGTAACACATTCATAGCGAATTGTAAATGACTGAAGAACTAAGTTTTTTTTTAATATCTACATATATTTTAACGCATATGAAACCATAAAATTAAACCTATCCTTGAAATATGAACTCTAAAATGTAGATATTAGAGTTAAAATTATATTGAAATGATTTCCACGCTTAATTTGTCATTAAAAACTATTTAATATCAATTATTTTATGATAAGAGTTGATTAAAATATAAGGAGTCAAGTTCGAGTCGAATTTTTAGAAAAATAACTCTTATTTTGTCAGTCCACACTACCATCAGTTGACTGGACAATCTCTACACTACACGAGTCACTGTTTACATGTTACCATTAGCTCATGACGATACCTAAGTACGTATCGCCTGGACAGTCCACGCTACCATCAGTTGACTGGACAATTTTATTGAGATGTTGTTAATGTACCATTTATTAATATTTCATATTTTTATTTTCAGGTACGTTGAAAAGTTTATTGGCACTGCAATCTTTATTTTTTGGTAAGTAATCTATATTAATTTTACATGCAATTTATTACTTTTTAAAAGGTTCAGGTTTATCAAAGAGTGTTACCGAGCAGATTCTGTTAAATATGTAATCCTTTATTTTAAAGCGGAAAATTTACAAATGACCTCTCCTGCCTAGGGCGAGGCGAGGGGGAGTGTCAGATTCTTAATGACTAAATACCACCCCGTTCCTACTCCTGCTTTTCGAGTCGGAGCCACGGTAGTCAGCAGCTCCGGATCAGGTAGCTCTACTGGGCCCCATCTGTGTTGGTCTGATGGCTCTTTGGGACACGCGCAGAACGCGACGCGCCGCACGCACGGGTCTGGTTCTATTCGGGCGGCGAGCTACCCTTGCTCGCTGTCCACAGCTGTACACCATACCTGGATTCCATAAGTCCAGGTTGTTTTAGGGTGGTATTATAAAAAGCTATTTTGCTTACAAAGATTTTTTACATTGAATGGGTCGACGTTTGGCCGCTATCTCGCCCGATTAAGTGATGATGCGGCCTACGATGGAGCACGTCTGCCCATAAGCAACCTATTCACTCGGGCTTTGAAGACACCCAGGTTATACCCATCAGGAAACACAGACTCCGGCAAGGAGTTCCACTCCCTAGCAGTTCGCACAAGGAAGCTTGAAACGAAGCGCTTCGTGCGAGTGGGTGGGATATCTACCATGAAGCGGTGGCGCTTCGCCGATTGTCTTGTGGTTCGAAGATGATAATGAAGATTTGATTTACCACCTATTAGCTAGTACATCGATCTGACTTATCGGTTAATAATCTAAGACGTCCTATTCAATATTTAATAAACATAATTTCATTAGTCTTTCCAAAATATTTTCCTTCACCTAAAGATATGCTATGAAGTGAACCGTGCAAGATGGTATTCCAAATAGATTTTAATTAATTCTTCTGGTATATATGGCGCAGTTTGCTTAGTTAAGGCCACAGACTGTCCAAGCAACACAATGTCTGCCAAAGCAATTATATTAGCCGGTGAGTTGAATATTGTATTATTTGTTATTTTTTACAACATTAAATAATACTTAGCCACCCGAACCAGCTTCTAATGGGTGCAATTTTGATATATTATGCATGTATCATATATTATAAACATTCCTTCTTTTTAAACTTTTTGCAAATTGTAAACTGATTGCCTTGTACCTCATATGCGATATCTAAGATAATCTATCAAAGAGTCTTATATCCCATTTCTGGTTTAAATAAAGTATTATTGAGGTTTTTTGGCAAATAACTCTTTAATATCATTATATTATGGAGAAACTGGAAAAATTAATGTAAAAAAAAGAAGAAAATTTGTAGTAGGTATAGACCTAGTGTATTGAAATGGGTCCTCTCTTGATATAAGGGAACTCATACTCGTACATAACTTAATTCGAATTCACTAACTAAAACTAAACGTATACAATTAAACAAACAAGTCAGTCGACAAAAAAAACGTATAATTTATCCTCTACAAATATCAAAACTGACTTCAATCATTCCATTTTTCCTATAGCATTCCTGTGCGTCGCTCGATGCAACCCGTTGGGTTTGGGCGGCACCACCGTCTGCGAGTCCAGCCCCAACTTCCTGGGCGGACTGGGCGGACTGGGCGGACTGGGCACGACAGTCTGTGAATCTGGACCCATCGGCCTGGGCGGCCTCGGCTATCTGGGCGGTATCGGTGGACTGGGCGGTTTAGGTGGCCTGGGGCTCGGAGGAATTGGGCTTGGCGGGCTAGGCTCGGCCACTGTTTGCGAATCCGTCCCAGCTTTTGGTTGGGGTGGACTTGGGTTGGGCGGTCTTGGCCTCGGTGGGATCGGAGGAGTCGGCTTAGGCGGGCTAGGACAAACCACTGTCTGTGAATCAAGCCCTAATTTAGGACTCGGTTTGGGAGGCCTTGGGATGGGCGTCGGTGGTCTAGGTAGCGCTACTGTGTGTGAATCCATACCTAACTACGGATTGGGCGGTATCGGTTTAGGAGGTTTGGGCGGTATCGGTTTGGGCGGTCTTGGCCTAGCTGGGTTGGGCGGTATTGGACTGGGCGGTCTCGGTACAACTGTCTGTGAATCCGTACCTAATGTTGGACTCGGAGGTTTAGGCTATTTGGGCGGTATCGGCGGCTTAGGTTTGGGCGGATTAGGATCAACAACCGTTTGCGAGTCCTCACCGAACCTAGGTTGGGGTATTGGCGGATTGGGGCTTGGCGGACTTGGCCCTATCGGCGCTTTGGGCGGTTTAGGCGGATTTGGGCTCGGAGGTATAGGCTTAGGAGGATTGGGTAGTGCTACCGTCTGTGAAACCATTCCTAACTTGGGCTGGGGAGGTTTAGGTTACGGCGGTTTGGGCGGCCTAGGCGTGCCCTTGGGACTTGGCCTCGGAGGTATAGGCGGTTACGGGGGCTTGGGCCTAGGTTTGGGCGGACTCGGCGGGATTGCGGGCGGAACCACAGTCTGTGAATCCAGCCCTAATTTAGGTCTTGGCTTAGGTTTGGGCTACCCTGGCCTGGGAGTGGGGGTACTTGGACGTCCTTTTTTATAGATACCAACACCTCTTCGTCCCATTATACTAGCAACACGATAATTAATGGGCCCTACCCCCTCGTGTCACGGGATAGTACCGGCACTTACACTGACCGTTCTCTTAAAATGGCTCTTTGATTATCATTAGAATTTAAGACGGGATATTTACCATGTTTATTCATGTTTATGAGTTTGTTTTATGGGACAAGCCCGCCACAACCTCCCATACCGCTGCAACTCCTGTGCACCAGGATCTACAGTAGATACAACCATGAAAACACCGGAACACTGAAGTCCAACGTCCCAGTGACATGAATGACTGTCTTGGATCCAAATGTCTGTTTCCGATATTTCGACACTGTTGCAAACCATGATCACGGGTGTACTGGTAAATACATATTATGCCGTCATAAGTTCTAATGTTAGTGTTAGTGACCATGTCAGTTTATATAATTATATGGCTCTCCGATTTTTATTCAAAGCATGATAAAAAAAACTTCAGGTGTTTTGTTTTTTGCAGACTTAATATTGGTAAAAAAGTATTTGAAAAAGATTTTTTTTTTGGTTATCCTATATTTTTTTTTTTTATGTTTCTTGCTGTTGTTTTTTTTAAATGATCTCATTATAATAAGTAAGTGGTTCTTTAATTTTTATTCTAAAATTTTTTTTTGTTTGTGAATAGTCTGTATCGAATAACAACGCCTGGATTGAAAAAATAACTTCTGTTACTATGTATTATGTATTAGTATTGTGTCAAATTCAAAATTTTAAACAAAATTATTACATAATTATGTATTTGTTTTATGTGTTATATATGTATCTTTTTGGCAAAATAAATATTGTATGTATTTAATGTTTTTGTTTCTTTTCGTTTTTTTCTATTGATAATATCGAATTCTCTGCAATATATTATCCTTTTTTCTCACTTTCAAAATCAAAGTCAAAGCATTTATATTTCAATTAATCCTAAAATAGGCACTTATCAAACGTCCAATTGAATTGTCCGTCAGTCTGTCTGTCAGTGAAGCTAGATCCTCCTTCCAAAGTGTAGCTTCGAATGGAGAGGAACGAGCAAAAAATTCAAAAAAAACCTTGAATTTATGACATTTACTAAATTGACAGATAAATTGAAAGATTATTTAGACACACTGACAAACGGTGAAGGAAAATATCGTGAGGGAACCTGGACTTATAATTGAGTTTTTTTTTTCATACAAATTATCCATGTATGCGTTTGTTATGAAAGAGCTATCTCGTTCACTGTCTCTGTCGCATCGTACGTATTTGTGAACCACTTTATACAGAGTAGAGTCAATGTTTATTTAACTTCTTTATGTTCTCAAATTGAGTTAACTGGTCCGGGGTACGAAATTTCTTCTTGAGTTAACTGGTCCGGGGTATTTCACTATTCTAATGTTCAAACCAAACACTACCTCACATTAAAGCCGTGACACGTAGAACACCTTATATTCATAGTTTTTCTATAGTATACAGAAATTTTATATACTATACACTTAAAACATAAGAAATCAAAAAAATAAAACCACAAAACTGCTCAAATAACCCGCACTATATTTCAAAACGCTCAATCAATTACAAATGTATACCGTTATATATTATATACATACAAATACATATATATTAAATTGTTACATAAACTTAGCATATGCAGGGGGGTGGCGGGCATGGGCACGGGCACGGCGGGGGACACGGTGGGGGACACGGACACGGACACGGACACGGACACGGACACGGACACGGACAAGGGGGGACGCACGGTGGTGGACAAGGGGGAGGACAGGGGCACGGGCAAGGAGGGGGACAGGGGGGACACGGGGGGGGACAGCAAGAACAAGGTGATCCCCCATCATTCTGGTTGGATAGACGGCAAACGGTGGCTGATCCCAAGGTCCTGAAGTTCTGTGGGGGGTTTGGCTTGAAGCAGATGGTAGGGGGTGCGGGGACGACGATCTTCGGCGGTCGCACGACTAGTGCGTCTGGTACTGGCGGCTGGACTGATGGTGGTTGTACCTGAGGATGTGGAGGTGATAGTGTAGTAGCTCTTTCGATTAGAGGTCACGGTTGGTGCGGCTGCCGGGTAACGTGTAGTGGGTTTTGGCGCGGAACAACTCTTTGTGTGATCCACAAATTGTTGTTCCGGTTCTGGGTGTCATGTATATGTGAACTTGTATGTTTGTAAACACACCCACGACACAGGAGGAAATCATAGTGTGGGGCAATATTAAAAAAAGTGTGGGTTATCAATGACCTCAACCAAGTTATTATATGAGTATTTATTCGAGTATTTTTTCTATAAATGAGTAAATATTTTAGTGTTAGAGAGTTTTGAAATATTATATTAAAATATGAGTGAAGTTACTGGAGGCCCAATAACTCCCCTTCCCCATCTGCGATTCCCCAACATCCTTTAAATTCCTAACCTCCAAAAGGCAGCGCACTTGTAACGCCCCTGGTGTTTCAAATGTCCATGAGCGGCGGCGATTGGGCCTCCGGTAACCTCACTCACACAACGCAAGCGTTGTTTCACGTCAGTTTTCTGCTCAGCCATGGTATCACTCCAGTGGAGCCGGCCCATTTGTGCCGAAGCATGGCTCTCCCACACTTATAATAATAATAATATGCTAACTTACCCTCATCGGTGGTGGTCTTGGCACAGCCACTGGTGGAGGTCGGACGATCAATGGGGGTGGTTGTGGGGGGTTCACAGCCGGCACCCTCACGTAGAAGGGGGCAGGAGTTGGCGGCTGCACGGGTGGTGGGCGGACAGTAATGGGCTGCGGCGCTGGTGGCTGCACGGGGGCAGGTTTGACCCAGATCGCGGGGGGAGTGGGCAGCCTGATCTCTCCGGGGCGGACTATGATCGGGGGTGGCGTTGGGAACCGGATCTGTCCTGGCCTGATTAGGATTGAACCTGTGGGAGGATACAGTTGAAATATAAATTAAAAAGATACTTACGAGTAGGTATACCTAAATATGATGAGAAGCTTTTATATAATATAATTTGTATAGGGTAGATAACTAATTTTTATTTCAATGTCCGTCTTGCAGATAATTTTAAAACATTACACACATATTTTTTATTTTCTTACGGAAACAAATACTTTCGAAGATATATCGATTTCAAATATCACGTGACGTCACTTCTAGGTACGTTTTTTTTGTATGCTCCCATTTCTAAACTTTGATTCGTTTTATATAAGTATTGTTAGATTATACACCAAAAAAAAAGTGATTTTTTTCCATTACCTAACTGACGGACTAAAAAGATTTTAAATTTTTATACCCCGTCATCATCCCTATTAAATAGCATTTATGCAAACTAAAGGTCTCAGCACACATATGGGATCGGAAAGGGATCGTAACCGTAACGCCTTTCGCCTCGCTGTCAACCAGGCGTCAACCTACCGTATGCACGTAACGAAAGCGTATCAGCAGCGCCTGTACGTCAACTCGGCTACGGCTAGGCGACACCGACTAGACTAACACGATAGTTAGTCGGTACGGAGAGACGTAAGCGCGGGGACGGAGAAACGTAAGCGTGGGGACGATGAGCCGTAAGCGCGGGAATTCAAGTTCGGAGCCTGTTCCGAGGCGAGGCGATTACGTTATTATTCCGATTAGTGTGCGTTGCAGTAGGGAGTTTAAAACAAACCATTCTGAACGGCTCGAGGCGATACGGTGACGATCCCATATGTGTGCTGAGACCCTAAACGTGTATACAAAATTTCAGCTCAATCGGTTGAAGATATCTGCTTCGAAATTTTGTTGCAAGATTCCACTACACACATACATACATATATTGCAAATTAAATAAAAGATTGACTGCTTCGTTGGTCGAGTAGCCACAAGTGCGACTGCCGAACAAGGGGTGTCAAGTTCGATTCCCGGCTCGGGCAAAGTATTACTGGGCTTTATTCGGTTTATCGAAAATTTCTCAATGGTAACACGAAGTCTGGAATTGTGTCCAGTATATGGCAATAGGCTCACCCCCTATTACATGGGACTTACAACATAAATTGTGAAAAGTGAGTGTACATTGTATAGCGGCATTATGTGCCGTAATGACCACTTCTACCCCTTCGGGGATAAAAGGCGTGACGTTGTATAAAAGCTTATACATATAATTAGTAGACCAAGTCACTTACCACAAGGTGCCTGACCGTAGACATAATTGACCGGTGGCTCACACGGGTTGCAGGGGCCAATCTGTTGGGCTGCTCCATCGCAGGGGCTGCAGGGGGCAGGCTCCGGGGCTGGGCAGGGGCAGGGGAACTGCGGCTCCGGCTGCGGGCACGGCTGTCCCAGTACTGTGCCCAGGAATAGAACTGCGGAACACGAGAGTAGATTTAATTAGTTTATAGTTAAAATAAGTAGGTTATAAGGCTTCGGTTCGAAGAGCAGGAGTAGGAATGGGGTGGTTTTTTAGTCAGTAAGAGTCTGACATTCCCTCTCGCCTCGCCCAGGGCGAGAGAAGTCATCGGGTCGAGCAAAGTATTAATAGTTTTTTTTCGGTTTTTCTTAAATGTCTCAGTATTAGCACGGAGTCTGGTATTGTACCCAGTATAACACAAATGGGGAAATAGTGGGTGTACCTACATTGTACATATTAGCATTACGTGCCGTAATTTGCAGCTCTGTCTACCCCGTCGGGATAAAAGGGGTGACGATGCATGTAGTTAATCAAGTAATACAGTCTAGTGATACTATTACATGACATATAGAAAAGAAATTGGTTAATTATTATGTTATCGTCTTACTCACGTAACTGTTTGACGAGCAACTCGACTAGTTTTAGTAGTATCGCGACGCAGTTGTGTGCTGCGGAATGCTGCTCATGATTATGAGCCTCTAGCATAGCTTGAAACTAGTCGAGTTCCTCGTCAAACAGTTACGTGAGTAAGCTGATAACATAATAATTAATTTAGTATGTCTCATGAAATTTATTATAAACAGAAATTGGTTAGTTTTCTAGCGCCCAGGTGTAAATAAGGCCAGACCACCATAGATGAGGCCCAGTAGGGCTGATGCCTGATCTGGAGCTGCGGACAACGTAACAGGTTACCGGGGCTCCAGCTCAAAGCAGGAGTAGGAACGGGGTGGTTTTTAGTCAATAAGAGTTTTTTTTAACATTGATAAATCTGCGTTTGGCCAATAACCTGCTTACTGCCAGGACGGCGAAGCGAAGATGTGGCCGAGGATGGAGCACACAGACTTAGAAAGTACCTATTCACTCTGACCTTGAAAAGACCCGGGTTGTATTTCTCAGGAAAGATAGAAAAGAGTCTGACACTCCCTCTCGCCTCAACCAAGGCGGGAGAAGTCATTGGATGATTTTCTCCCCTCAAAAAAGGTATAAATACATAGGAATATTAAAATAAATATATTTATTTACCCGATAACCATATGACTGTGCCCTTTGCCATTTTTCGATCGTCTGATGTTAGTTTGGAAGACATTGCATCTTTTATACCCTAGACAAGCCGCCATCTTAGATTTCTGAACACAATTCAAAATATACCCTATCACCTTGGATTTAAAATTCAATTTCGATATGCAATTGATTAATGTATTGTCATACTTAAATGATATTGTTTTAAAATGCTTCGAGAAATATTTTTTAAATTTGGAATTATTTAGTTTTGCAACACTGGTTAGCGTTAACGGTTTTCGGATTTGAATTTCAAAATAAGAATGTGTAGTCAAAATGTTTTGAATTGTTAAATTCGTTTTTGTGTTTAGTTTACTTTATCGGTACTTTAAGTTTAAAAAAATATGTCTTCATTTAATTTTTCTTATCGCATGTCTTTTAACATCTAATTTAAAGTAGGTATTACTATAATTCGAAGTGATTCGCCATGCTTCGGCACTATTGGGCCGGCTCGACCGGAGTGATACAACGGCCGAGCTGGACACCGACGTGAAACTACGCTTGCGTTGTATTTCGTTGTGTAAATGAGTTTACCGGAGGCCTAATTACCCCAATCTTCCTAATCCCCGATTCCCCAACAACCCTTAAATTCCTAACCCCCAAAAGGCCGACAGCGCTCTTGTAACGCCTGTAGTGTTTCGGGTGTCCAAAGGCGGTGGCGATTGCTGATCACCAGGTGATTCGTCTTCCTGTTAACCGGTATTTTTTTCCAAGGTGGAAAATTCTCATGGAGCCCTCTCGCCTGGGGGGACGAAAGGGACTGTCAGACTTTTACTGACTAAAACACACCCCGGTGTCCCATCTCACACGTGGGTACGAGGGTGCGGGAAACAAAATTCTTCCGCAGCCCCCGAACTCGTGGCGGCCTGCCTTGCCAGGCCCCACCTCAAGATGCACAGAGGAAGAGGAGTGAGGTGTTGACCTCCTCCGTGCTACGTCTCGGAGGCGTGTGTGGACACAACACGCGCCACCATCTCGGGTCCTTTAGGATAACGGGGACTTCCCCAAGTCCACCGTCCCCGGACCCATTTAGGGGGGTCGAAAGAGAGCAATTTCTGCTCTCCTTCGACGCCCGGTGCGCCTGCTGCGAGAAGGTACAGAAGTTGTGACTTCCCTTTCCCTCTCCGCAGCCTCCTTCTGCGACATGACATCTTCGCAGAAGGACATCACTGCAGCCCACGACTCTGCACTGCCGACCATTTTTTGGATCTCTCTGTCAACAATTCAGAAATACGGTACATCTCAACATACTAATGAGCAAAGGCGTCGGCTCTCGACCTCTCATACGGAGAAATAATGAGTACCTTTTTCGTGAGGAGGAGAATCATCTAATGATTTCTCCCGCCTTGGGCGATTGTCAGACTCTTACTGACTAAAAACCACCCCGTTCCTACTCCTGCTTTTCCAGCCGGAGCCCCGGTAAACCCGCTAGGTAGTCCGCAACTCTGGGATCCCTGTTACACTAGACTCATAACGTAACTGGTTAAGAATGCATGTTATTTATCGAATGCCTTATATATTGGTAAATACAAGTAAATATCATAGCGAACAGTAACTTATATCAATCTTTAATATAGCTTCAAGCTTCCTTGTGCGAACTGCTAGGGAGTGGAATTCTTTGCCGGAGTCTGTGTTTCCTGATGGGTATAACCTGGGTGTCTTCAAAGCCCGAGTGAATAGATTGCTTATGGGCAGACGTGCTCCCTCGTAGGCTGCATCATCACTTACCATCAGGCGAGATAGTGGCCAAACGAAAACCCATCAAATATATAAAAAAACTAAGCCAATTTTTTTTAAACTCAATAGATTTTAAAGCAACTGATATATGAAAAATAGGACCTAATATTGCGCCTTATGGTATCCCTGTATTTCTAATTAGAGCACTAATGAACTCATTTTGGTAAAATTAATTTCATTTAATGTTGTTAAACAGTTAAAATTATACCGTATGCGGTATTCTACTATATACTCTTATGACTTAATTTAAATCACATATTTGTTATCATCTTGGCTGACAATAGCGAAATATGCCCAGTCGGTAAGCCAAAAAGTGCATTATTCTCTTTGAGCTAATTTGGACACTCTTTACAAATTATACGGCATTATAACAGCCGCGCCGCATGTCCGTAACATTCCTAGACAACCTACTACATTACAGCTCTTCTGTGGTCAAGGAACGTGGAGCTGTTCTCACAGAATTTAATACTTGATTTATTTCATTAGGTATTTATTTTGTTTGAAAATAGATTTTTTTAAAATTTTATGTTTTCGTTGAAATATAGCTGTATCATGCTTCTGTGGACGAGTACTACTTGTAGTTTCATTTAAGTCATATAAGTGATCTCCATACTGTATAAGAATACAATTATTATTGACTTACATAAAAATTTCATTTCAAAACCCCTTTTCATCATTTATAACGTCAAACGCTTGAGACAAATCATAAAAGTATGTCTTGTGCATTTTCGTATTTTTAATTCGGGTAGAGAGAGTGACATATGTTGTTCTTTTCACCAATTCATAAATTTACTTGTCGGGAGAGTCATGCTTCAGTACGAATGGGTCGGCTCGACCGGAGTGATACCACGGCCCAGCAGAAAACCGACGTGAAACAACTTGCGTTGTGTTTCATTGTGTGAGTGAGGTTACAGGGACTCATGCGAAACTTCTTAAGGTCCAACTACCTTATTTATAACGAAAAATAAAATCCTCTTATTCTTGAAGATTTTTTTTTTTTTTTTTTTTTATTTTTAAAAACGTTGCCCCACACTAGGATTGTTTCCTGTGTCGTGGGTGCGTTCACAAACATACAAGTTCACATACACATGACACCCAGACCCGAAACAACAATTTGTGGATCACACAAAAAGTTGCTCCTTGCGGGAATCGAACCCGCTACCCGTTGCGCGGCAGCCAGTTGCCCAGCCACTGCACCAACCGTGCAATCATCCGTGCAGATTGATATTATCTACTAGTGTTCTGATTACGTTCTATATTATTAAGACATTTATCAGTATAATATATTTATCAGCAACCCTACTCTTTTTGTGGGTGCCTCAAAAGCTAAGACTAACACCCGTATTTATAAAGAAGTAATAATACTTGTTGCTAAGTAATTTCTTCATTGAGTCATTACTTAAGGTTAGAATTCTTAATTCAAAAATCATATTCTATAGTGGAGTAAAGTGCGTTACTTACTTGAGCTATTGCTCAAGTAACACTCGCCGCTTGGCGGTTGTTCCTGTATGACAACACTTTGTCACTTTGCCACCAACTACTTGCACATTCAATGAAAAGTATCTTTTTTTGTTCCGGTACTGCTCTGTATGAAGAATGCCTCTAGGTTTGGTGATTTTGATGTGAGTGCAATCGATTGCGCCTACAATGTTTTTCAGTCCAGGTGCTCTGCCAATGCAACCAAGTTTTTCAAAATCGTCTTTTGTATTCCTCAAATTTGAAGGAAACTTAATAAAATCTGGCATTAGCAATGCCAATGCTCGACTTACTCCTTTTACAATTTGACAAATCGTCGATTGAGAAATATGCATGATATCTCCACATACAACTTGAAAGCTTCCAGTGGCATAAAACCGCAAAGCAGTAAGCAACTGACACAGTGGAGTTATAGGAAGCCCTCTTCGTGTCTCTGATTGTAAAGAGTCTATAATTCTCGGTAAAATCACGTCATGTATCACAACACTTTTGGAGAAACGAAATCTTTTTTTAAAACAACTTTCCGAATAGTCATGAAATGCATCCACATGACGAAAATAAACTTTGGGATTTCTAGGTTCCCCAACTTCTACCTCTTCTAATATATTATCATCTACAACAGCGAAAACCGCTTCAATGCTATCTAAACTTTCCATTTTAACCAAAATAACCTCAAAACAACGACAGCTATAGTGTACCGGGTAGCTCAAAGTAATGCTAAAGTAAAGGAAATGGTGACTATTACTTGGTTAAGAATTCTAACCTTTGACAGTTCTAACTTCGAGTCATTTCTTAACTGTAGAATAAAAATTGTTACTTAAGTAATTACTTTTACTCAAGTAATTACTTTTACTTGTTTATAAATACGGGTGTAAGACATTAGTCAGAGACCGTGCAGCAGCGCTCTCTGATAAACCTGAACCTTTTACACTGCGATTTCCAACCCGCCTGCCTGCGGAGATTATGGCAAACCCTCTTATGTAGAGGAGGCTCGTAGTCCAGCAGTGGACTGTCATCCGCTGTTTTATTTATTTATTTAATCTTTAATGTATACTTTATTATCTTTAATGTATTGGAGTTTCTTGCTCGTTCTTCTCCGTTCGAAGCTACACTTTGGAACGAGCACCTAGCTTCACTGACAGACAGACTGACGGACAATTCAATTTGACGTTTCAAAAGTGCCTAATTTAGGATTAATTGAAATAAATGCTTTGACTTTGACTTATTATTACGATGAGATAAAGGAAGGTTGAATAAAAAGACAAAAATATGATATATATGCGTATAATCATTGTTAATATGATAAAAATACATAAAAATACCTAAATATACATTTGTAAAAGACACACGCATTCGAAACTGGTACGGGCATTTGTAACATTATTTATATAATATCCTTATATGTTCCTTTAAACACGCCATATTTGTCGTAAAAACTCAGAGATCTTTGTTACATACTAAAACTAAAAAACCTGGACTTATTTCTCTTAAAAAATAATCAAGAAAATGGTGAAAACTGTCATACAATACATTACTGGGTTATATTTTCTCAAAGGTGTTTTATCAAAGTGACGTTTACTCTCAAAATATTAGATGTTATAATATAACTTATGAAGATATTTAACATACTCAGTGTAGATATATCTACAAAAGAAAAGATGGTAATCAATGTACGCAAAAATCTGACAACGGTGTTTTTCTATCACATCTGACGTTAGCTGTCAAAACGATATCTGTCAGATGTTTGCTTTCTTGAGTAGAGTTCGCCACTAGTCGAGTAAACGTGTCCCGGGGAAAGTTATACCCAGGTAATGTAGATGTTGAATGGAAATAAGTCCAATACGGTTTAGAGTTTAGCATGGGCACGGGGAGGGGTCACACGGGCAGGGCGGTGGTGGTTCACATGGGCAACCGCAAGGTGGAGGTGGGGGAGGCTCGCATGGACACGGACACGGGCACGGGCACGGGCACGGGCACGGGCACGGGCATGGACACGGGCAAGGTGATCCGCACGGTCCTCCCAAAGCTCCCAAACCTCCCTGACCTCCTTGACCTTGCACCAGTGAACAGGTCGACACACAAATCGTAGGAGGCTGAATATTCTGTGGCTTATGTGGTCTTACACAGATCTGGGGTGGGTTGATCGGTGCTGGACGAGGTTGGGTGACGCTGATCGGCGCTGGTTGAATCGGAGCTGGTTTGGGCACTCTCACCACTAGGGGGGGAGGTTGCACGCATGGGACAGGTCCGGGACGAGCGAGAACAGGTGGGGGCGTGATTGGTGGTAGTGGGGGAGGTCTGACGCAGATTGGTGGGGGAGTCACTGGTGGTACCGGTGGTGGTTGTACTGATAGGGCAGGTGGTGTGATCGGCGCCTGTTGCGGTGGTCGCACCAGGATCGGAGGAGGCTGGATGATCACGTCTGGGGAAGCACTGATGAAGAAGGTCCCTCCAGGTACAGGGATCGCTTGGAATCCTGCGCCCGTCAGACGTTCAGCGACGTTGTTCTTCTGCAGGAGTACCTTGATGGGACCATCGCCGCATGGTGCTGGAATGAAGACCAGATTGTTAAGCAATCGAAACAATGTAACCAAGTATTGTATTGTGAATCTGATTGTAAAAGAGTAACCTATGGAGTTTCTTGCTCGTTCTTCTACATAGGAATCTACACTTTGGAACGAGCATAGCAACTAGAGGACTGACCGACAGACAGACGTTATTAATATTATTATATTTGCTTTGACGTTCAAAAGTGCCTTCCTAGTCTATTTGAAATATATGATTTTGACTTAAGTTCATATAGTTAAGATTGGTAATAATAACCTACTACATGTTCTTTGATGGTTTTAATATAATAACTTGTAAAAGGGTTATTATGGAGCTCATTTACTGCCTCGTTGGTCGAGTGCTCGTAAGTGCGACTGCGAGACAAAGAATCTTAGCTTTTATCACCGGGTCGGCCAAAAGTATTTTTTTGACTGGGCATTTTTCCAATGGCTTTTTTCGGCTTTCCAAAAATTTCTCAGTAGTAGCACGGAGTATAGAATTGTGACCAGTATATCGCAATAGACTCACCCCCTATTACATGGGACTTATAACACAAATGGTTAAAAGTGTGTGTACATTGTATAGCGGCATTACGTGCCGTAATGTGCACCTCTGCCTCTACCCCTTCGGGGATAAAAGGCGTGACGTTTTAGCCTATTAACGGTTTAGGGAACAGAGAGTAAAGTTCCCTAAGTAAAGCAGTATCCTCCGACCAGGCGAGGTGATCGTGTCTGGCAGCTTTCTGCCCAACTGTTGTTCGTTGGGATTTCCTATCCGTGTTAATTCGCATGTACACTTCATATGTGCGATGCAGGATATTTATGACGTCATCCGTTGATTTGCTCGTTGATAGTCTATGTGCAACTTCTGTCATCTGTCACTTGTTACTTGTCAATGTGTCGCCACAACGGAATAAAAATGTTATACTCACACGGTGGTGGTGCGCACGGGTCGCATGGGCATGGTGGTGGTACGGGCGGGGGACATGGTGGTGGACACGGACAGGGCAGGGGGGGAGGGAGGCACGGACAGTACTGGGGCGCTGGGGCCGCCGCCGCTGACGCTACCAATGCTGGGGACGGAAAGGAATTAGTTATTAATCGAAGTCAAAGTCAATTATTATTCTTCTCCCCTTTTAACAACTTTGCCCCACATTAGGATTTTCTCCTGTGTCGTGGGTGCGTTTACAAACATACAAGTTCACATACATATGACACCCAGACCCGAAACAACAATTTGCGGATCACACAAAGAGTTGCTCCGTGCGGGAATCGAACCCGCTACCCGTTGCGCGGCAGCCAATTGCCCAGCCACCGCACCAACCGTGCAGTCAATTAATAGAAGTCAAAGTCAATTCTTTTTCTTCTCCTCTAATAACATCTTCTGATTTATTTCGTTGCGGGATCCAAGACAGTCATTCATGTCCCTGGGACGTTGGACTTCAGTGTTCCGGTGTTTGCATGGTTGTATCTACTGTAGATCCTGGTGCACAGGAGCTGCAGCGGTATGGGAGGTTGTGGCGGGTTTGTCCGATTAAAAAAAAAAGAAGTCAAAGTCAAATCATCTTATTGAATTAGTCTATGGTATCTGCCGCGGCTTTAATGGGAGGTAGTGTTGTGTTTGAACATTACAATAGTGAATGTAAATTATTTATATGTAATATATAGGTAGACTTAATGAATAAACACTCACCTATTATACCCAATGCCGTAATTCGCCCCATATTTGACAGCCTTGTGTATGAACGAGGGGATCCGCCATCTTTATATACTGAAACCTACGTCCCATTGTATATATTTACTAACTAACCGTGCTACAACGCTAGACTACACATTTAAGTTAAACATACTTTACTTTACACTTTAATTTGGTGATTAGAGACTTAGAAAAAATGAAACTAAACTGAACTGCTAGGGAGTGGAACTCCTTGCCGGAGTCTGTGTTTCCTGATGGGTATAACCTGGGTGTCTTCAAACCACGAGTGAATAGGTTGCTTTTGGGCAGACGTGCTCCATCGTAGGCCGCATCATCACTTACCATCAGGCGAGATAGCGGCCAAACGTCGACCCATCAAATGTAAAAAAAAAACTAGATCTTCTCTTGTTTTAAGTAATATCATGTTCATTCTAGACTATGGCGATTGTTTCATAATTTTAAGTGCGGGAGAGCCATGCTTCGGCACTGCTGGGCCGGTTTGATGGGGTTGATACCACGGTCTCACAGAAAACCGACCTGGAACAACCACCACTACAACTGCAACTGTCAGTCTATTACTGACGACTTATAATCTACCCCTGTTCCAAATTTCATCCTGATCACTTGAGCCGTTTTCACGCTGAGAAACACACATACAAAGTTTCGCATTTATAATATTAGTAAGATGTGCCATAACAGGCGTCGCCCTGTGCCCTTACAGGTAATTTAAGTGTGGGCTCGCCATGATTCGGTACTGCTGGGTCGGCTCGACCGGAGTGATGGTATCAAAACCGACGTGGAACAACGCTTGCATTGTGTGAGTGAGGTTACCAGAGGCCCTATCACCCCCCTTCCCAATCTTCCGAATCCCCGATTCCCTAACAACCCTTAAATTTCTTACCCCCAAAAGGCCGGCAACGCAATTATGTAACGCCTCTGGTGTTTCAATAAAAATGTTATAATTATCAATATTATGTAAGTAGATTAAGTACCTTTGCGGTGCCTAAAAGGACCCATAGTTGGGACGTATTACTTTATTGAAATTGTAGATCACACTGTCTACTATGGAGGCATTTCATCATCATCATCATCATCAGCCTGTTCTCGTCCACTGCTGGATGCATTAAAGTGATTTAATTTGTTTCAAGTGTCCATGGGCGGCGGCGACTGCTTACCATCAGGTTATCCGTCTGCTCGTTTACCGGCTTATACCATAAAACATATGTAACCACCGGGGTGGTTTTAGTGAGGTAAAAATCCCACATTCCCAAATCTTCCTCCCCAAAAAATTTTATGGAATTTAAACGGTCCCCACTCATCCTAAAAAAAGGTGAAAACGTTTGCTATTTCAGTGTAAAATTCTAAGTAATTCCGTAAAAGCATAGTTTTGTTTTATCTTGGCTGATTATTCACGCTCAATGGAGCTTTATATAATATTCAACTATATGTAGTATATAAGAGGAGGTGATGGCAAGCAGTATGTACGGATTCGGCAATGATGGGTCTACAGGCTTTTCTGGTACTTGGTAAGAAAAAACTTTTAATTTATTATGTACTATCAAACTCGGTCAAGTATTTTTTAGAATGGACGCAAGATATGGAAAAAAAATAGCCCTTTATACATATAACAAACGTTTCATTTAAAGGGAGCCTCCTTTATTTTTGAAGTTGGTTAAAAAGTTTCTAGATGCCTGCCAAAAAATACCAAAATCTATAATATAAAAGTAAGTCGGGTTTTCCTTCCTGACGCTATAACTCCAGAACGCACGAACCGATTTCCACGGTTTCGCATTCGTTGGAAAGGTCTCGGGCTCCGTGAGGTTTATAGCAAACAAAAATTCAAGAGAAAAGCAGGAAAACAAGGCAAATTATTGGTGGCGAAACGGAGTTCGCCTAGTAATTTCTAATTATTAGTATGAAATTGCCAACCCACATAGAGCAAGCGTGGTGATTAATGCTCAAACCTTCTCTATGAGAAGACGCCTTTGGTCAGCAGTGGACACTTATAGGCTAATGATGTGTGATAATTTTGAATGAAGAAGAAGAATGAAGGTTTCACTTAATACTTAATAGGCTGCTCAAACCAGCGAAGATTTGAGGGTGTGAGATGAGGCCTTTGGTCAGCAGTGACCACATAATAGACTGATGATTCTAACACCCCATAAACTCCTTACAGCTCTGATCAGCGCAGCAGCAGCAGCACCATGGCGGTGTTACAGCACTTGTGATGGCAGCACGGTTTGCATTGGAGAGAGTGGACAGCCATCGATCAGCCCACCATCAATCTGCATTGGCAGGCCGTGTCCCCCCTGCACGGGACCGGCAACAGTCTACACCCCGTGCCAGTGCCCGTGCCCATGCCCACCCCCTCCATGCCCGTGTCCCCCACCGTGCCCGTGTCCATGCCCACCCCCTGCCTGTCCATGCCCCTGCCCCTGTCCAGAGCCACCCCCACCAGCATGCCCTTGCCCCTGCCCGTGCTACTAAATAAATAGTAGTAAAAATTAATTTGGATGAAAAATTTTTTTGGATGATAAAATTATGAAATTTTTTTGCAATTTTTTTTTCGATTCTAGGTCTGAAATGGAATAAAGAAATATTGGATTATTTGTTTTAAATTGTATATTTTTTTGCTGATATTTGTAATTGTTGATTTTTTTGGTTATTTACCTATCTGTATACATATACACAGAAATGTCATTGTGATTCGGTTTTTATTGGAAAAGAAAATAATATATTGAATGTCGTTTTGTTTTTTATTTTATACTTTTTTTTTCTTGTTTTTTAAGTACCTTTATCCAGTGTGAAATGACCTTCCAATGTGCGAAAAGGTTATACAAAGCGAGACCATGGTAATTCATACAGTATGGAGATCATTCATATGCTTTAAATGAAACTATTGAACTATTATATAAGTAGTACTCGTCCACAGAAGCATAATACAACAGAAAATATTTCAACGAAAACAGAACATTAAAAAAATTAAAATTTTCAAACAAAATATGTAATGAAATTAATTAGGTATTAAATTCTGTGTGAACAGCTCCATGTACCTTGACCACAGAAGAGCTGTAATATTGTAGGTTGTCTAGGAATGTTACGGACATGCGGCTGTTATAATGCCGTATTTGTAAAGAGTGTTCGAATTAGCTCAAAGAGAATTCGCACATTCTTCGTATATAGTCAGCCAATATGATAACAAATATTATGTGGTTTGAATTAAGATATAAGAGCGGTATATCTTATAGTTCGTTGGTTTAGTCAGAAAGAGTCTGATACTCCCTCTCACCTCGAACACTGGGGCAATGTTCCAAGTAGAAAAATCGAAAATTAAGTAGTTCATCAAATTTATGAATGAGAGTGTGATTATTTTTGAATATTTTATTGTATTGAAAAGTTCTAATAATTTATTTTTGACCAAGGATACTACCCAATTGCACAACTCGATTCCTCCTAGTCCTTTCCATCACCGAACCACAAGACAATCGGCGAGGCGTCACCGCTTCATGGTAGATATCCCACCCACTCGCACGAAGCGCTTCGCTTCAAGCTTCCTTGTGCGAACTGCTAGGGAGTGGAACTCCTTGCCGGAGTCTGTGTTTCCTGATGGGTATAGCCTGGGTGTCTTCAAAGCCCGAGTGAATAGGTTGCTTATGGGCAGACGTGCTCCACCGTAGGCCGCATCATCACTTAATCGGGCGAGATAGCGGTCAAACGTCGAAACGTCGTGTTATGAATCTCCTGACGAGGGAGCGGCATACTACTTACTAGAGATGGCTCTATTCAGGAGTAAATGAAATAAGCATGATGCCATTTCAATTTGCACTTTACACCTAGTTTATCCGACGGAGGAGAATTCAATTTTGTATTTCTTTTGTCTCTTAAAACCGCTGCAAGACCTGTAAGCCAGGATCTACAGTAGATATAACCATGAAAACACCGGAACACTGAAGTCCAACGTCCCAGAGACATGATTGACTGTCTTGGATCCCGCAACGAAACAAATCAGAAGATATTATTAGAAGAGAAGAAAAAGAAAACGATGGTTTCCACTTCCCTCGGTGAGTTTAATGCAGGAGACAGAATGAGTTAAGCCTTAAGGCACAAAAGAGACTGCACAACGGGGAGAAGCCCAGTCGCCATAAACCACCACCACCACCGACCTATTGGTTGATTGACCACCCTGTTTTAAGTCCTATGTGCAAGCTGTTATTTAATTTGGCACTTTTTTTAACGTTGATAAATCTGCTTGTGGCCACCAACCCGCTTACTGCCAGGACGGCGAAGCGAAGATGTGGCCGAAGATGGAGCACACAGACTTAGAAAGTACCTATTCACTCTGACCTTGAAAACACCCGGGTTGTATTTCTCAGGAAAGATAGAAGGCGGGAAAATTTATACAAATGTTGTAGTTTAAAATTAATTCATTCATTCAAAAGAAAAGCGCCGTGCGTATGTGAACTTGTATGTTTGTAAACACACCTACGACTCAGGGGAAAATCCTTGCGCGGGGCAACGTTTTTAAAGAAAAGTAAATAAATCGGTGTTTCATCAAAAAACTTTAACTTTTATTGAACAAATCATTATTCTCCCGCAATCATTAATAAATAAAATAAAAATAAAAATGATTTATTTCAGGCTTAATACCCATACAAGTTTACATTCATCAATTATGATTTTGATTATGACATTGAATTAAAATTAACAATTATAAGATTGAATTAAAATTAAAATATATTATATCAGATTAAATTAAATTATTATTATCTTAATGACCAGAAAATGAAATACAATTATAATGAAATAAAATTAAAATGACTAAAAGTAAAATGATATAAAATTAAAATTTAAATAAAATGAACTATTATAATTATTTATTTATATTAATTTAAATATTTACCGCCTACCTGGGCCCCTGGTACATGCACCTGTGTTTGAACCCAGTGCCGCAGAATTAATCATCAAGAATCGTGGTAACTTATTATCATCCTTATTTTTATTGGATTGGTTGAGAGCAGTATCACAGCTTAATTTATTCAAACCAAATTTTGTGTTTCAATCGGCAGAATAGGCTACTTTCCTACAAGTCAAATTCAATACTTTTTTCGAAACGTCAAAAACGATATTTTCTATGAACTTTGTATGAAATAGTGCGTTATGACGTCATAAGTTTTTGACGTCAAATAGCAGACTTATTTCTAAAAATTTAGCTAGAAAAAATCGAAAATTAAATAGTTCATCAAATTTATGAATGAGAGTGTGATTATTTTTTAATATTTTATTGTATTGAAAAGTTGTAATAATTTATTTTTGACCGAGGATAGTACCCAATTGTTAACTTTTGGTTGAGGATAATGACGCTGTTATTTTTTTGTGATTTTTATTATTATTACTTATGTAATAGCTAAGCTGTGAAACTATGTGACCGTTACCACTGATACTAAGTTATGTAGCTATGCGAGGAAGATGCGCAGCTCGAGTATGCGATGTATTATTAGTATAGAATCCAATCATAGCACGCATCTTTCTATATAAAACATAGCTTATCCGAGTCCGTTTTCACTAGTGGTAAACTATGTGTGTGATTGGTGGAAGCCAAACGAATCCACAGCAACGTAGCATAGCACATCTCTGGTGAAAAAGCACCCTAAGTGACTACACATTAGACAGAGACCGTGCAGCAGCACTCTCTGATAAACCTGAACCTTTTACACTGCGATCTCCAACCCGCCTGCCTGCGGAGATTATGGCAAACCCTCTTATGTAGATGGAGTTTATTGCTCGTTCTTCTCCATTCGAAGCTACACTTTGGAACGAGCACCTAGCTTCACTGACGGACAATTCAATTTGACGTTTCAAAAGTGCCTAATTTAGGATTAATTTGATTTGACTTTGACTTTGACTGCCTCGTTGGTCGAGTGGTCGCAAGAGCGACTGCCGGAAAAGGGGTTTCGGGTTCGATTCCCGGGGCGGGCAAATTATTACTGCGCTTTTAATTTAAATTATCTCAGTAGTAGCACGGAGTCTGGCAATGTGCCCGGTATATGGCAATAGGCTCACCCTCTATTACATGGGACTTATAACACAAATGGTGAAAAGTGAGTGTACATTGTATAGCGGCATTACGTGCCGTAATGAGCACCTGCCTACCCCTTCGTGGATAAAAGGCGTGACGTTACGTACTTTGATTTTGACTTTAGAGGAGGCTTAAATCCAGTGGACTGTCAGAACGATGGTGGTAAATGAAACAAAGATTATATTAACTTAAATATAATTTTATACTTTCAGTAAGCCATTTATGAAGTTCATTGGTAATGTCAGAGGGAGAGTAAGCAGAGATAGAGGGTTATTCTGTTGAGGATCCGGAGTGCTGGTGCCTGGACTCGCAGCCTGTGGTGAGGCCGAAGATAGGCTCGCCATTACTGTGAATATAGATAATTTAAAGCTGTTATCTCTATATACAAAAATCAATTGCTGTTCGTTAATCTCACTAAAACTCGAGAACGGGTGGACCGATTTGGCTAATTTTGGTCTTGAATTATTTGTGCAAGTCCAGGGCAGGTATAAAAGGTGAGAAAAAAAATTTTTTGAGGCGGTACGAAGTTTGCCGGTTCAGCTAGTTTTAGTATAATTTTAAGTGTAAAATAAAAACAAAAAAAAAACTGTGGTATGAGCTGTCGTCGGCTGTATTTCCGAACCGATACGACCTTCAAACCTTCAAGAAAGAGCACACTCTTTTTTAAAAGGCCGGCAACGCGACTGTGTCTCCTCTGGTGTTGCGCGTGTCCATGGGCGGCGCTGATCGCTGACCATCAGGTGACTATTACATAAAAAAGTATGTGGAACCATGCTTCGGCACTGCTGTGTCGGTTCGACCGGAGTGATACCACGGCCGAGCTGTACACCGACGTGAAATAACCACAGCGTTGTGTGAGTGAGGTTACCGAAGGACCTTTCCAAATCTCCCCAATCCCCGATTCCCCAACAACCCTTAAATTCCTAACCTCAAAACGCCGGCAACGTATTTGTAACGCTTCTGGTGTGTCCATGGGCGGCGGCGATTGCTTACCATCAGGTGATCTGTCTGTTCGTTTACCATAAAAACACTTGTACCAAATTTCACCAAAATCTATTCAGTAGTTTCAGCGTGATTGACGACCAAACATCCAAACAGATAAACTTTCACATGAATTATTATGTTATCGGTTTACTCACGTAACTGTTTGACGAAAAACTCGACTAGTTTCAAGCCATGCTAGAGGCTCATATTCATGAGCAGCATTAACGCTGCTACTGAGTAGCATGGCTTGGAACTAGTCGAGTTCCTCGTCAAACAGTTACGTTAGTAAGCCGATAACATAATAATTAATTTAGTATGTCTCACGAAACTTATAATATCACCCACAATCATGATACATTACGCATGTATTATACATATAAAACTTCCTCTTGAATCACTCTAACTATTAAAAAAACTGCATCAAAATCCGTTGCGTAGTTTTAAAGATTTAAGCGTACAAAGGGGCATAGGGACAGAGAAAGCGACTTTGTTTTATACTATGTAATGATTGATTGAACACTCACCACTAAATAGAAATAAAATAAATATAAATTTGCTAACACCCATTGTTTCGACACATAGGTACGCGACTAATATTAAAATATAATATAATATAAACTAATTTATATAAATTACAACGCTTTGTTTTATTATATGTTATATATAAAGTGAAAATAATCAATTTGTACATAACGAATCGATTTTATAATGTTTATTATAATAATATATAATAATTATTATTTTCATATACAAGGCTTTTTATATGACTTTTCTTTTTCCTATTAATTTTTAGCTAATTCATAAAACTGCGGCCTGCCTCGTTGGTCGAGTGGTCGGATAAGGGGTCTCGGATTCGATTCCCGGGTCGGACAAAGTATTACTGGGCTTTTTTCGCACGGCGTCTGGAATTGTGTCCAGTATATGGCAATAGGCTCACCCCCTATTACATGGGATTTATAACACAAATTGTGAAAAGTGGGTGTACATTGTATAGCGGCATTACGTGTCGTAATGTGCATCTCTGCCTACCCCTTCGGGGATAACAGGCGTTATGTTGTACTAGGCACACTAGAAACTCATACAACTGCGTCCACTGATCCGCATCGTACGGACCGCATCATCGGCAATGTCTACATACGATGCGTACTGATGACGTCATACGGAACGCGTGCGATGCGGGCCTGTGGACGTTTACCTCAAGCATGAGGTTATGTATGTATGTATATAAAATAATAACTCATATTAATAATATACGCACCATGCTTAGATTTTATTTAAACAAAAATATTAATATATTATATAACAATTGAATCTATTATTTTTAAACTATATTTTACAGTAACGGTAATAATTTAACTGCGCAGTTGGCGCTGTGGCTGGGCAACCGGCTTCTCTATTACTTATACCACGAGGAGTGCTCTGAAGAATTGTTTGGTCTGATACTTACCTTCTTTTTGAAGGGGATAAATCATACTGTGCCTTGGGCGAGGCGAAAGGGAGTGTCAGTCTCTTACTGACTAAAAACCACCTCGTTCCTACTCCTGCTTTTCGAGCCGGAGCCCCGGTAAACCCGCTAGGTAGTCCGCAACTGGTCTAATGCCTGCCGCGTCTTTTCACTTTAGGGAACAGAGAGTAAAGTTCCCTAAGAAAAGGAGGATCCTCCGACCAGGCGAGGTGATCAGCCTGGCGGGCTTTCTGCCCAACTGTTGTTCGTTGGGATTTTCTATCCGTCTTAATTCGCGTGTAAACTTCATATGTGTGATGCAGGATATTTATGACGTCATCCGTTGATTTGCTCGTCGATAGTCTATATGCGACTTCTGTCATCTGTCACTTGTCAGAGTGTCGCCACATCACCATCAACTTACACGACAACACTTCTATCCCCATCATATAGATGGTTGGCAGGCCACAACTGTGCGCTTCTCGCGCAACTTTCTGCCTCGCACAGCAAAACTGTGAAATGAGCTGTCGTCGGCGGTATTTCCGAACCGATATGACTTTCAAACCTTCAAGAAAAGAGCGTATTCCTTTTTAAAAGGCCGGTAAACTGTGTATCCTCTGTTGTCCATGGGCTGTGATCGATTATTATCATTAGGTGATCTGTCTGCTAGTTTGCTGTCTACCCCATAAAAAATATGTGTCGCCGGTGAATCCCGCATGGAACAACTCTTTGTGTGATCCTCAAGTTATTTCGGGTCTGGGAGTCATGTGTATGTGAATTTGTATGTTTGTAAACGCACCTACGACACAGAAGGAAATGAGAGTGTAGGGCAATGTTTTTTTTAATATGTTTTATACGTCTGTAAAATACTATGCTGAAAACCGCATCTAAATCAGTTCACAAACATACATACATATATACAGGTCAAATTGAGCCCCTATTTTAAAGTCTGTCTATTATAATAACATCTATTCATATTCAAAATTAAAATCTAGGCTGCAAAATACAAAAAAAAAGAAAAAACATAGAAAAAAAGACTTCCTGAAAACATTTCACTTATTCAGTCAACAACAAAACTGAAAAAAAAAACAAACTTTTCAAATGAATACACCATTGCAAGAGTCGTTAATTATCGCGTCTTGAATAGCCTGGACTACTGCCTACCCCCTATTAAATCAAATAGGCGTAAAGATAAACTGGGACTTAAGAGTCGAGGGATAAAAATAACTTTTTTTATTGTGTAAAAGTTCCACAAAATAGAGAGTTTTAGAGTTCCGTTTAGGTAACAGAGAGTAAAGTACTTAGGGAAAGTAAAGCAGTATCCTCCGACCAGGCGGTGATCGTGTCTGGCAGCTTTCTGCCCAACTGTAGTTCGTTGGGATTGTCTATCCATGTTTATTCGCATGTACACTTCACATGTGCGATGTATGGTTTATGACGGCATCCGTGGATTTGTTCGTCGATAGTCTATGTGCGACTTCTGTCATCTGTCACTTGTCACTTGTCAGAGTGTCGCCACATCCGTATTGCTTATGTTTTTTATGGTATAAGCCGGTAAACGAGCTGACGGATCACCTGATGGTAAGCAATCGCCGCCGCCCGTGGACACTTGAAACACCAGAGGCGTTACAAGTGCGTTGCCGGCCTTTTGGGGGTTAGGAATTTAAGGGTTGTTGGGGAATCGGGGATTGGAAAGATTGGGAAGGCGGGAATTGGGCCTCCGGTAACTTTACTCACACAATGCAAGCATTGTTTCACGCCATTACGATCAAGCCCACCCATTCCGTGCCGAAGCATGGCTCTCCCAGACTTAAACTGATATTATATATGTGAAAGTTTATGAGTTTGTGTGTATGTCTGTTACACAAGCACGTCTAAACGGATGAAGGGATTGGGATGAAATTTGGAACACGGGTAGAAGTGTCGGAGAGCCATGCTTCGGCACTACTGGGCCAGCTCGACCGGAGTAATACCACGGCCGAGCAAAAAACCGACGTGAAACAACGCTTGTGTTGTGTGAGTGAGGTTACCGGAGGAACAATTACTCCCCTCCCCTTCCAATTTTTCCCGAAAATTTTCCGTTCACAAAAATATGTCAACCTGTTTACATGTTACCATTAGCTCATGACGACACCTAAGTACTTGTGATCATTATCGAATCAATTTTAATTAAAAATATTTATAAGACAGAACCCAGAGTTGAAATCGCCTTCATACTGTTTTTATTTTACTTTCAATTCATTAAATACAACCGGGTTTTGCCTTGCGATTCTCAAACTTTCCGATATCCTTTTAGCTGGTTTCAAAAAATGAAATAAGTTAGATTTTTTGAATAATATATTTTAGTGAAGGCGTCTACAATCAGACTAATATTATAAATGTGAAAGTTTGTTTGTTTGGATGTTTGTCCGTCAATCATGCTGAAACTACAATTTTGACGAAATTTGGTACTTATACAAATAGGGTATGAGCTGACTTATTGGAATCATCTGGACTTTAATAGAGACTATGACCTCTGAGTTTGTTTCAGTATTTCTTCTCAGAGTAGTCCGATAGGAAATGCCGGCTTCATCTAGTTATTTAAGAGATAGACTTGTAAAAGAGTTACATTGTAACCTATTTGCAAAATGTATATCATTTATCACTATCATTTATGACTTGGGTGATAGCATACCTACTTTTTATCCCACGGGAACGTGGGTGAAGCCGATAGCAGACTCTCAACGGATCTTGGCAGGTCTGAACTACGTGCAGAAGGCTGCGCAATAAGTGTAAAGGGTCAATTGTATATTAGAAATAGTCAATCTCTAGCCTAGATCGCCGCCCCTCGCACCTCGCCTCATGCCAACATTTGGTTCTAAAAAATACTTATTGTGCAGCCTTCTGCACGTAGTTCAGACCTGCCAAGATCCGTTGAGAGTACTGTACGTGCTATGGATGCGTGCTATATATGTGTGCTAAGGATTGCTTTCCTATTATCGATACATCGCATACTCGAGCTGCGCATCTTCCTCGCACAGCTACATAGCTCAGTATCAGTGGAAACGTTCACATAGTTTCACAGCTTAGCTATTACACCTTCGTAGCATAGCCATATAGCACATCTCTGGTGGAAAAGCATCCTCGTAATATTAAATATTTTTAATTTTTAAAACAATGTTGAGAACCACTGCGCTTCTATTTAACTTTATTGACATTAAAAAAGTTTTTTTTAATTAAAAATAGCAGAAGAAGAAGTGTTGCCATTGAAATGTAGAGAGAATGGGAGGAAAGGATACCTTTTATTTATTTCTTACTTTAAAACTAGCTTCTGCCAGTGGCTTCGTCCGCGTTCTCGTGGGATAAAAAATAGCCTATTTGTTTTTCCAGACCATAATCTACCCCTGTTCCAAATTTCATCTCGATCATTACAGACGTACGAAGTGTGTGCTCGCCATGCTTCGGCACTGCTTTGTCGGCTCGACAGGAGTGATACCACGGCCAAGCTGTACACCGACGTGGAACAACCACAGCGTTGTGTTTCGTTGTGTGAATCTTCATCAATCTTCCCAATCCCCGATTCCCCAAAAACCCTTAAATTCCTAACCCCCAAAAGGCCCACAACGCACTTGTAACGCCTCTGGTGTTTCAAGTGTCCATGGCCAGGTGATGGGTAAGGCGAGAAGGAGTGTCAGACTCTTCCTAACTAAAAAACACTCCGTTCCTACTCCTGCTTTTCGAGCCGGAGCTGGAGCCCCGGTAACCTTTTACGTTGTCCGTTACTCCGTAATACTTCTTTAGCTTACATCACATTCATACATCTGTTCATATAATATGTTTGATATGACATATTAAGGCTGCGATGTCATAAAACTAATAAATTACCGCCATATCGATCCGTGATATAAACGATAAGATTGATGACGTTTCCATGTAAACATTATTACTTTTATACAAGCTCATACGTCGGCGTTACTTGCAAGAAATAACAGATTTTTTTAGCAATAATTTGTTTTTGAAACGTTGCCTCTCGCACTGGGATTTCCTCCTGTATCGTGAGTGCGTTTACAAACATACAAGTTCACATACACATGACACCCAGACCCGGAACAGCAATCTGTGGATCACATAGTTGTTCCGTGCGGGAATCGAAACAGCTACACGGTGCGTGGTGGCTGTCACCTGCCGTGTGTGTCAAAGTCAAAGTCAAAGCATTTATTTAAATTAATCCTATATTAGGCAGTTTTGGAACGTCAATTTGAATTGTCCGTCTGTCTGTCTGTGAGTGAAACTAGGTGCTCGTTCCAAAGTGTTGCTTCGAATGTAGAAGAACGAGCAAGAAACTCCATTCGTCACACTTAAAAAAAAAAGTTTTGTCACCGCGCCAATCGTGCAGTCAAGATTTTAATAGCAGCGTGGACGCCATGTCCTTGGGGTCTGGTCCCACCAGGGGTTACCACTTTAGAGAACAGTCAATAAAGTTCCCTAAGTAAAGCAGTATCCTCCGTCCAGGCGGTGATCGTGTCTGGCAGCTTTCTGCCCAACTGTAGTTCGTTGGGATTGTCTATCCGTGTTTATTCGCATGTACACTTCACATGTGCGATGTAAGAGAAAAAGAAAACATATGTATACGATATGTTTTCTTTTTCTTCTCCTCTAATAATATCTTCTGATTTATTTCGTTGCGGGATCCAAGACAGTCATTCATGACCCTGGGACGTTGGACTTCAGTGTTCCGGTGTTTGCATGTTTGTATATACTGTAGATCCTGGTGCACAGGAGTTGCAGTGGTATGGGAGGTAGTGGCGGGCTTGTCCCAATAAAAAAAAATACCGTCCCGCTCCGCAGCCGCTCGCAAACCTCTAGTATGATTTGGCTTTAAATGCCTCTGAGTATGGTAATTAGACTATTAGGATATGTAGTTAATATATTTTTTCTTTGTTACAGATTTCAAAGAGAACTTCAAAAACCAAAAACTGGCATCTGCAAAGAGGTAAGCATTTATTTATCATCACGCCTGTCTTCCCTTGGGGTAGGCAGAGACGATAAATAGAACGCCTAATGTCACGAATCTGGTATTCTATATCTTATTTTATTCTATTATACTTAAAATTACTGACTGGACTACCTCGTTGGTCGAGTGGTCGCAAGTGCGACTACCGAACAAGAGGTCTCGGGTTCGATTCCCGGGTCGGGCAAAATATTACTGGGCTTTTTTCAGTTTTTCGAAAACATTTTCAGTAATAGCACGGAGTCTGGTATTATGCCCAGTATATGGCAATAGGCTCACCCCCTATTACATGGGACTTATAACACAAATGGTGAAAAGTATTTGTACATTGTATAGCGGCGTGATGGCAATCTAATCCGAGACTCCTTGTCCGGCAGTCGCACTTACGACCACTCGACCGATGAGGCAAATTAATTTATTCAATTTAAAACATAGTATGCTTCAAGCAGTTTGCCGGAAACTAACAATTCAGTACAATAGAGATTTATACTGTTTTAATGAAATACAATTGTCTAAGGTCTGTAGGCGCCATCATAGACGTATAGTATGTACATCTTTTTATGGTATAAGCCGGTAAACGAGCAGACGGATCACCTGATGGTAAGCAATCGCCGCCGCCCATGGACACTTGAAACACCGGAGGCGTTACAAGTGCGTTGCTGGAATTTTGGGGGTTAGGAATTTAAGGAATTTGTTGGGGAAGCGGTCGTTGGGAAGATTGGAAATTGGTAATTGGGCCTCCGGTAAACTCACTCACACAACGAAACACAACGCTGTGGTTGTTTCACGTCGGTGTACTACTCGGCCGTGGTATCACTCCGGTCGAGCCGGCTCAGCAGTGCCGAAGCATAGCTCTCCCACACTTTACATGAATTCTGCTACTTAATTTAACTAATCTTGGTTTTAATTAATTATCAAACACTTTTATTTAGCTTGCCCCGTTTGTTTGTTTGTTTACATCAACAGCCTATAATCACCACGCTAGCTCAATGCGGGTTGGCGATTTCAAACTTATAATTAGAAATTATAAACTCAGGTTTCCTCACGATGTTTTCCTTCACCGTTTGTCAGTGGTGTCTAAATAATCTTAGAAAGTACATATATTGAATGTTTGAATTTTATTAATCAGACCCGGAGATTAGCGCGTTTAAACAAACAAACTTTTCAGCTTATTATAAAAAAAAAAATAGTATAGAGAGTCAAGATTGGTAAAAATCTTCAAACCTTCAAGAAAAACTGGTGTTTCGGGTGTCCATGGGCGGCACTGATCACTTACCATCAGGTTAACCATCTGCTCATTTACCGACTTATACCATTAAAAAAAACATCATCTTACTTAATTACTTTAATTTAATTAAAAATAATCAATTCGTCTATTCCAATTTACTCAACTCGGGTATAGAAATTAGAGTATTGCGTGCGGTAGCCCTCTTTGCGACCACTGTGCAATGACTCCCCTTATCGTGAAATAAAATCGACCATCCGTCTGTCAGTCTGCCGGGAAAACCCGAGGGGTGCGCTTGTCTAGCAAATTGTATACAAAAAATAGTGATCGAAAAAAAAAGTGAAGAAGTTTATGAAAAAAGTAGTTTTTTTTTTAAATAAGTAGAAAAAAGTATTTTTTTCTTAAATAAGTAGTGTATACTTTTTTTTTAAAGTGATCGAAAAAAATAGTGAAAAAAAAACATTCGAAAAAAGTTGTTTTTTTTTAAATAAGTAGAAAAAAGTTATTTTTTCTTAAATATATATACATACATATACATTTTTTTTAAGTGATTGTGTTTTTTTTATGTTTAAAGTGCTGTGTACTAAATAAAGTAAAGGATTTTTAACCGACTTTCCAAAAAAGGCAGGAGGTTTTTAATTCGATCGGTATGTTTTTTTTTCATATCTACATTGGATAGAGTTATTACATGCCATAATGTACACCTCTGCCTACCCCTTCGGGGATAAAAGGCGTGACGTTGCATGATTTATTTTATGTAAATTCATTTATTTATAAATGTATCTATTACAAATTGAATAAAAATCAAGTGTCAACAACGATTCTAATAATGTGGCGAGAGACGGCATTTGTACAATAGAAAAATAAATAAGTACTTAGACATTGTATAATCTGGAGCTGCGGACTACCTAGCGGGTTTACCGGGGCTCCGGCTCGAAAAGCAGGAGTAGGAACGGGGTGGTATTTAGTCAGTAAGAGTCTGAAACTCCCTCTCGCCTCGCCCAAGGCGGCAGAAGTCATTGGATGAATATATCCTCTCAATAAAATAAAGACTTTGTATAATAGAATAATAATATATCAGATAACCTACTTGACTTTACTTGTAGATTAAAACTAAAAAAACAAGTTCAGAAGATATATGTAGGTCGCGCAAACAAACATATTTTTATTTAATATACAATAGATAAATGATCAAATAATGTATCAGAGATATTGTAAATATCATTTTTTTTTAAAGATTAACGATGGAGTTTCTTGCTCGTTCTTCTCCATTCGAAGCAACACTTTGGAACGAGCGCCTACCTTCACTGACGGACAGACTGACGGACAATTCAATTTGACGTTTCAAAAGTGCCTAATTTAGGATTAATTGAAATAAATGCTTTGACTTTGACTTTGACATACATTTTTATGGTAAAAGCGCTAGCTAAAAAAAAACTTATGCCCAAAAAACAGCAACTTAAAATTTTCTCGACTCCAAAATCGAACCATGAACCCTTTGCTAAACAACCATAGGAACTTCACTTACTTTAATTTTATTTTAAATACTCTAAATAAATCTTGTGCCCAAAAAACAGCAAATACCTATTTAAATTTTTCTCGACTCGGGAATCAAACCCTAAACCCTTTGCTAAACAACCATACTTCACTTACTTTAATTTAATTTTAAAACATTTGTAAGTATTTTAAATACCCCAAAAAAAAATTTGCTGGCCAGGCTCTAACAAAAGCAGCATTCTTTGCAAACTCCACCCCTTTTGGGAACTTCAAAAAGTATTCTGAGACTTCCAAAACATTCTTTAGCGAGTCGCTTTAAAGACTTCAAATTTATTGGACGTACGGACGGACGGAATGCTTATTACAACATAGTTTCCGTGTTGGGAGCATAATGTATGACAACGCCATCTAGTTTGGGTAATAAGAAGCTTGAATTGAAACTTAGAACGGGATATTTACCATGTTTTTCAATATTTCTTTATATTTCTGCCGAACAAGGGGTCTCGGGTTCGATTCCCGGGTCGGGCAAAGTATTACTGGGCTTTTTTCGGATTTTCGAAAAATTTCTCAGTGGTAGCACGGAGTCTGGAATTGTGTCCAGGATATGGCAATAGGCTCGCCCCCTATTACATGGGACTTTAACACAAAATGGTGAAAAGTGGGTATACATTGTATAGCGGCATTACGTGCCGTAATGTGCACCTCTGCCTACCCCTTCGGGGATAAAAGGCGTGACGTTGTGTGTGTGTGTGTTTTTCAATATTTATGAGTATCCGATATTTCGGCACTGTTGCAAGCGCCATGATCACGGATAAACTCATCGAAAAACATGGTAAATATCCCGTTTTAATTTTCAATTCTAGTGTTAGTGACCATGTCAGTTTAAAAACTAATGAGAAGCTTCGTTTGCATCAACAGCGGGTGACAGTCCACTGCTTTCTTTTAAGGGGAGAAAATCATCCAGTGATTTCTCCTGCCTTGGGCGATGCGAGAGAGAGTGTCAGACTCTTACTGACTAAAAACTACCCCGTTCCTACTCTTGCTTTTCGAGCCGGAGCCCCGGTAAACCCGCTAGGTAGTCTGGATATTGCTGTACTTTTTTTTTGTGGGACAAGCCCGCCACAACTCCTGTATGCTAGGATAGAGTAGATACAACCATGAAAACACCGGAACACTTGGAAACACCGGAACAAGGGAAGTGGAAACTATCGTTTTCTTTTCTTCTCCTCTAATAATATCTTCTGATTTATTTCGTTGCGGGATCCAAGATAGTCATTCATGTCCCTGGGACGTTGGACTTCAGTGTTCCGGTGTTTGTATGGTTGTATCTACTGTAGATCCTGGTGCACAGGAGTTGCAGCGGTATGAGAGGTTGTGACTGGCTTGTTCCATAAAAAAGCGTACTGAGCGACCTTGAGGTTCTTTATAGGGCTCACAGTGAGAAATCATGTTTCAGTTCCATAAGTCATCGCTGGTACCACACACCTTTTCTACTTACCTCTTTTTTTTAATGAGGAAATCATTCAATGACTTCTTCCACCTTGGGCGAGGCGAGAGAGAGTGTTAGACTCTTACTGACTAAAAACCATCCCGTTCCTACTCCTGCTTTTCGAGCCGGAACCACGGTAAACCCGCTAAGTACCTAGTCCGCAGCTCCGGATCAGGCATCAGTCCTACTGGGCCCCATCTGTGGTGGTCTGATGGCTCTGCCTACCCCCTAGCGTTGTGTTATATCACGAAACATAAACTACTTTATCGTGGGAAATTGGATGAGTTGTCTCTCGCCGAACCAATAACCAATTTTAGCGGCCATCCAGTTATGACATTAACTAGGGTTGGTACACAGCGGATAAATAGGGTAGATGACTAATGTTTATTTCAATGTCCGTCTTGTAGATCATTTTAAAACATTACACACGTATTTTTTATTTTCTTACGGAAACAAATACTTTCGACGATATATCGATTTAAATTATCGCGTGATGTCACTTTAGAGTACGTTTTATACGTTCCACTCCTAAACTTTGATTCGTCTTATCTAAGTATTGTTATCTTATATGACAAAATAAAAATACGTGTCTAATATTTTTTCATTTCCTAACTGACGGACTAAATAGATTTTTAATTTTCATACGCCTGGGCATAGTTCCAGACTCAATGCTACTACTTAATTAACTAACTAAATTTTCGAAAAACCAAAAAAAGCCCAGCATTACTTCGCCCGACCAGGGTGTCTTCAAAGCCCGAGTGAATAGGTTGCTTATGGGCAGACGTGCTCCATCGTAGGCCGCATCATCACTTACCATTAGGCGAGATAGCGGCCAAACGTCGAACCTTTAAATGTAAAAAAAAAGAGATTTTCTTTGTCAGATTCTCGGGCATTTTGCGGATATTTCGATAGTCGGATATATCCGCGGCGACAACCCTATCATGTGACGCGAGCGGCCGAAATTGAAAATTCCTGACTATAGTCAAGTGAATATGCGGCTTTAGAAGTGCGGGCGAATCCGGATGAAATAGTAGAGCTAGGTAAAACTTTATAACGCACATACGTAGTAAATGAAAAATATGATTTTATGTTAAACGGTTTCAATGAGGTCTATTCTACCAATCGAGTGTTTTCGTTTGATATCCATAATGGAGGTAGTTGTGGAAACAATACGGATGATGACAGGGTATGAAAATTAAAAATCTATTTAGTCCGTCAGTTAGGTAATGGAAAAATATTAGACACTTATTGTTTTATTTTGTCATATAAGATAACAATACTTAGATAAAACGTGTCAAAGTTTAGGATTTTCGAAAATTTCTCAGTAGTATCACAGAGTCTGACCCCTATCATATGGAACTTATAACATAAATTAGTGTGAAAAGTGTGTGTACATTGTATAGCGGCATTACGTGCCGTAATGTGCACCTCTACCTACACCTTCAGGGATAAAAGGCGTGACGATGCACAAAGGAAAATTATCCAATGACTTCTCCCGCCTTGGACGAGGCGAGAGGGAGTGTCAGACTCTTACTGACTAAACACCACCCCGTTCCTACTCCTGCTTTTCGAGTCAAACCTCCTGCTAGGTAGTTCTTAAAAAAACTAAAAATAAAAATACTAAAGACCCAAATAAAAAGCTCAACAGCCGCTCTCACAACTACAAGCCCTACTCAATAGAGAACTATACAAAACTGGTCCCTACTCTAATTCAACGAATAAACAAAATAACTTGCAGATTGCATACTACAATTCTATTTATTGCGAACTTTCATGAACAAAAATGAACGAATGAAATGAAGATAAATAAATAGGTTTAGATATGAAATTAAAAATAATACGTTATTTCAAGTAATTCTATTAGTAAATCAATAAAACCTACGGCCGAAGATTAAACGAAACTTCGCATTCGAGAACCGGAGTAGGCCCCTGGTCCCTACAACATTTGATGTTGACCCCTTATTATTGGGGACGCGTGGCGGACGCGTGGCGCGAGCGTGGCGTGCGCGTGGCGACTGCGATACGATAACGAGCTGCATTTGTTACACACGATTGTATCCCCCCCTCCTCCCAATTTTTTCTTTGTATACTGCTATGCTATTTTGTCACTATTAAATCGAGCCGTTTTAAGTGTGGGAGAGCCATGCTTCGGCACGAATGGGCCGGCTCGACCGGAGTGATACCACGGCCGAGCTGTACACTGACGTGAAACAATGTTTGCGTTGAGTGAGTGAGGTTACCGGCGGCCCAATTACTTCCATTCCCAATCTTCCCAATCCCCGATTCCCCAAAAACCTTTAAATTCCTAATTATAACCGGAGCTGCGGACTACCTAGCGGGTTTACCGGTGCTCCGGTTCGACAAGCAGAAGTAGGAACGGGGTGGTTTTTAGTCAGTCAGAGTCTGACACTCCCTCTTGCCTCACCTAAGGCGAGAGTAGTCAAAGAATGATTTTCCCCCCTCAAAAAAAAAAAATCCTAATTACTCCAAACTGTACGGAGTTTGAAAGAAAATTGTGCTATTATTGCTTGTGTGTTATTAAGAATTTTACAAAAAAAAAAATGTATTAAAATATAAACACTTTACCCTACCGCGGAATCGAACCTAAGACCAACTTTTTAACAACCACATTTATAAACAACATTTTGACCATTTTGACAAAAATAAAATTAAAAAACACTTTACCCGACCGAGGAATCCAACCTAAGACCAACTTTTTAACAACCACATTTATAAACAACGGTTTGACCAGTAACGTTTGTATTAAAAAAAAACAGTAACAATCGGCGAGGCGTCACCGCTTCATGGTAGATATCCCACCCACTCGCACGAAGCGCTTCGCTCCAAGCTTCCCTGTGCGAACTGCTAGGGAGTGGAACTCCTTGCCGGAGTCTGTGTTTCCTGATGGGTATAACCTGGGTGTCTTCAAAGCCCGAATGAATAGGTTGCTTATAGGCAGACGTGCTCCATCGTAGGCCGCATCATCACTTACCATCAGGCGAGATAGCGGCCAAACGTCGACCCATTTAACAATAAAAAAAAAAAAGTAAAATAAAAAAAAACAATTCACACAGCCCCCTGCTTACCCCAAAAACTACACCCTATCTATAAAGATATATGTTTGGCACGCGACACTGACGTCACTCACCCTCTAGGGAACAGTCGGGCATCGAACATGTTACCCTAGGGATCAAGGCCGTCTCATACGTTTTTAATAAGCCAATGTTTACTAGCATACCTCATTAGTTTTGTTGGTCGTAATGATTTTATTGATTTCGATGTATTTTTTTTTTTAAAACGTTGCCCCACACTAGGATTGTCTCCTGTGTCGTGGGTGCGTTTACAAACATACAAGTTCACATATGCAAGACACACAGACCCGAAACAACACTTTGTGGATCACATAAAGAGTTGCTCCGTGCGGGAATCGAACCCGCTAGTCCCGCTACCCGTTGCGCGGCAACCAGTTGCCCAGCCACCGCACCAACCGTGCAGTCAAAGTGTTTTTAGGTTTGATTCTTGTCAAATTGCCTGACTGACAGCCTCGTTGGCCGAGTGGTTGCAAGTGCGACTGCCGAACAAGGGGTCTCGGGACGGGCGAAGATATTACTGGGCTTTTTCGGTTTTTCGAAAATTTCTCAGTGGTAGCACGGAGTCTGGAAATGTGTCCAGTATATGGCAATAGGCTCACCCCCTATTACACGGGACTTATAATACAAACTAGTGGTCGCCTAGTGGTCGAAATTCGACCATATACGATTTAATTTACAATACCACTTAACATACGTTCAAGGATAATTTTTATTTAACTAATTGCTTAGTGCTATGCTATTATGTTACTAATTGCTATAGTTTTGTAAAATACAAATTAATATATTCCGGCGCATCATGAACAGGAAAACTCTATTCATATGAGACGTGAGAATAACATCGCAATGTCTGTCGATTTTGACGTTTTGTCAAATACGATCAGATACTATGCATGGTAGTGTATGTAATGTTTTATTTATTGATTTAATGTACTTTATAAGCATTATTTTTGAAAAATATTAGCGTTCTGCACTTCTCCTACACATAAACTATAAGTGTAAGTACCAAATTTTATGCTCCTACGTTCGCGTAATTTTCGTAAAAACTGGTCCAAAGTTTTTGCACACGTATTAACATATAGATGATGGAAAGTGGGTGTACATTGTATAGCAAGTAATTATAAGTCCTTACAGATGCCAGTCTGCTCTTTTAGCGTCCTTTAACATTAAAAGTACCAGTATTTACTCGACCCCCGAATCAAATCGACAACACAGCAACAACATAATAGAAAATAGCGTGACCAGACACAATCACTCATTGCTAACAGATTCCCATCACACAAAAAAACAGATAGTACGATTAAAACTTTATAATGTATGCAAAACTGCGCCCCCTCTATTTAAAACTAAGTAAAACCCGTTGGGGACCGACTTTTAAACCGTTTCCCATGCTTCAATTTTAATTAGTACAAGATTAACCAGACAAATCTTTATAAATATTCGTTTAAATGTCACCGGCAGTGTTTAAAATTTAAATTTTAAGTTTAAAATGTTAGGGGCCGATTTTTGGTAGGGTCGCTTTGGGGGCGGGCTGTTGACGTTTAGCGGGTTGGTTGTAAATTGTGTTTACAATCATTATGTTTGTGATTTGTGGTTGAATAGGATTTTTTTTACATTTAGTATTATGTAGGCTTATTCTTTTTTTAGATTTCTTTGGTTGAATATTGCCGTAATGTGCATCTCTGCCTACCCCTTCGAGGATAAAAGGCGTGACGTTACGTTAATATTGGTGTTTTTATTTTATTTTTATTTATTTAAAAAGAAATCTTTGCCCCACAATAGGATTTTCTCCTGTGTCGTGGTTGCGTTTACAAACATACAATTTCACATGCACATGACACCCAGACCCGAAACAACAATTTGTGGATCACACAAAGAGTTGCTCCGTGCGGGAATCGAACCCGCGACACGATGCGCGGCAGCCAGTTGCCCAGCCACCGCGCCAACCATGCAGTGTTATTTTATACTACCTACTTTTTCTCGGCTCCTATTGGACATAGCGTGATGTTTTATAATCTATAGCGTTACTCGATAAATGCACTATCCAAACAAAAATAATTATTAAAATCGGATCAGTAGTTTAGCTGACCGGAGATTAGCGCGTTCAAACAAACAAACAAACATTTTTTTTAACTTTCGTATTAGTAAGTATATATTGTTCTCACATAGTTGAAGCAATCGAAACAATGTAACCAAGTATTGTATTGTGAATCTGATTGGAAAAGAGAGAGCCTAAGGCGGGAGAAATCGTTGGAGTAACTAAAAATCAGTCGCCGCTTCTACATACGCTGCTCATGATAAAGAGTCCCTTTGTAACTCGAAACTAGTAGAGATTTTCTCCAATAATGTAGTTTTTAGTCAGATTTAGTCAGTAAGAGTTTGACACTCTCTCTCGCCTCGCCCAAGGCGGGAGAAGTCATCGAATGAATCCCCTCCCCCCCCCCCTTAAAAAAAACAATAAATCTCAATAAATAATATCACACACACACAAAAATACCAAGCCATAAATTACAATCGATTATTGCACTACCCGGGAACGAACCCGCGTCCCACGAGACTTACCCCTGGCTAGACAAATATTAGTTTTAATGTCAAATTAGCGACATACCACGCCCTTTGATCCTTTTGAGAGGGGTGCGCATGTTGCGTTGTGGGGTTCGATTCCCGAATAAAAAGCTTGTAGGAATCAAGTTTTGAAATTATTAATATTGTTTTTTTTAAAGGATTGTGGTATTAGTAAGTTAAATAGTTTTTTTTTCGATTTTAATTTAAAACGGACTAAATATGACCCAATAAGGGTTATGAAATTAAAAATCATCAAGCAATCAATTTTATGGTAAACGAGCAACATGATGCTAAGCAATCGCCAATAAATGATAAAATGATAAATGATATTTATTTCTGCAAATAGGTTACAATGTAACTCTTTTACACGTCAATATTTCAAATAGCTAGATGAGGCCGGCATTTCCTATCCGACTACTCTGAGAAGAAATGCCGAAACAAACTCAGAGATCATAGTCTCTTTTAAAGTCCAGACAACAATTATTTTGGGGGTTAGGAATATAAGGATTGTTGGGGAATCGGGGACAGGCAAGGGGTAATTGGGCCTCCGAAAACCTCACACACACAACGCAAGCGTTGTTCCACGTCAGTTTTCTATGAGGCCTTGGTAACTCCGGTCGAGCCGACCCATTTGTGCCGAAGCATGGCTCTCACACACTTGGACTACTATATTTTTGACGTTAAAAATTATAAAAATACCTGTATATAGTTTAATCGAAATAAACGCTTTGTTTGTAACAAATTAATGTCCAAATACTCAAACGCTACTCAATGTTAAGACGCTCTCAAATGTAGTTCTGTCACTATTAATTCTTCATAAAATGACAGAGACAGCACGATATTTAAGTACAACTTAAATTTGAGCAGCTTTTCAGTATTTGGGCGTAAATCGAATAGAAAGACGGGTACTTAAAGTTCGTGGCATATTTCATGACAATTAGCGCCACCTGTCGGTGGAACATTAGCAACTTTAGAATCGTGACTTAACTTTTAGAACATCGTTTATAGTATTAATTGTTTATTAATTTATATTCATTACCAGTTACTTTCAAAGTCAAAGTCAAAATTATTTTATTTCAAATAGACCAGGAAGGCATTTTTGAACGTCAAAGCAAGTATAATAATATTAATAACGTCTGTTTGTCGGTCAGTCCTCTAGTTGCTCTATTTGTCCGTTCCAAAGTGTAGATGGAGAAGAACGAGCGAGAAACTCCATAGGTTACTCTTTTTCAATCAGATTCACAATACAATACTTGGTTACATTGTTTCGATTGCTTCACGCGGCTCCGCCCGCTGTGCTCGGTTCCTTTTGATCGTAGCGTGATGATTTATAGCCTATAACCTTCCTCGATAATTGCGCTATCCAACACAGAAATAATTATTCAAATCGGACCAGTAGTTCCTGAGATTAGCGCGCAAACAAACAAACAAACTTTTTAGCCTTATAATATTAGTGTAGATTTAATTCTGTGGAGAATACATTTGTATACCACCCTTAGTCTTTCCATGGGTGTAGGAGAACTGACCGAGAGACCGTGCAGCAGCGCTCTCTGATAAACCTGATTTACATTTACACTGCGATCTCCAACCCGCCTGCCTGCGGAGATTATGGCAAACTCTCTATTTAAGAGCCTATAAGTGCCCACTGCTAACCAAAGGCCTCTCCTCACACGACATTAATCACCACGTTTGCTCAATGCAGGATTGGCGATTTCAAACTTTTTTTTTTTTTTTTTTTTTTATGGAATAGGAGGCAAACGAGCAAACGAGTCACCTGATGGTAAGCGATCAGCGCCGCCCATGGACACCCGCAACACCAGAGGAGTCACAGGTGCGTTGCCGGCCTTTGTTTTTTAAAAGGAGTATGCTCTTTTCTTGAAGGTTTGAAGGTCGTATCGGTTCGGAAATACCGCCGACGACAGCTCATTCCACAGTTTTGCTGTGCGAGGCAGAAAGTTGCGCGAGAAGCGCACAGTTGTGGCCTGCCAACCATCTATATGGTGGGGATGGAAATGCTGTCGTGTGGGTCGATGGCGAAAAGAAGCGGCAGGAATAAGACCAAACAATTCCTCAGAGCACTCCCCGTGGTATAAGCGATAGAAAATGCACAATGAAGCTACATCTCTACGCATTGCCAAAGTGTCAAGTCGGTTTGAAACTTCCTGACACTCAACAATCCGAACCGCACGCCGCTGAACGCGGTCCAGAGGATGAAGCTGGTACTGGGGTGCCCCCGCCCAAAGATGAGAGCAGTATTCCATATGGGGCCGAACTTGCGCCTTATATAGAAGCAGGCGATGGGCTGGAGTGAAATACTGCCTCGATCTGTTGAGCACACCAAGCTTTTTCGAGGCTAATTTAGCCTTATCCTCCAGATGACCACGGAACTGGACGTCGCTCGAAATGTTGATGCCAAGTATTCCAATACCGGCTGAGGCAGTCAGAGGGGTACTTTGAAACTGAGGTGAGACGACCAACGGTAGTTTCTTAGCGGTAAACACGCAGACCTGTGTCTTAGTAGGGTTAAACTGGACCAGATTAAGTTCACCCCAATCTGAGATTCTCTGCAAAGAAGTCTCGATTTCTGACACAAGTCTGTTTCGGCTTTCGATGACGTTTTCCCGAGAAATGTTAGCGCGGCCGGTATAATAGGCATCACCTGTACTGTCATCCGCATAACAATGAATGCCGCTGATTTGCAACATATCATTGATATGGATGAGGAACAGGGTAGGTGATAGCACGCAGCCTTGAGGGACACCTGCGTTCACAGACAGAGAGTCGGAGCATTCCCCGTCGACAACGACCTTAATGCTTCTGTCTGTAAGGAAGCAGGAGACCCATTCGCACAATTTCTCGGGAAGCCCATAGGAAGGAAGCTTCGAAAGAAGCGCTTTATGCCAAACCCGGTCGAAGGCTTTCGCCACGTCCAAGCTCACTGCCAACGCTTCCCCCTTAGACTCGATCGCCTGTGCCCAACGGTGTGTCAGGTAAACCAGAAGATCCCCAGCCGACCGACCTTTACGAAAACCGTATTGTCGGTCATTGAGTAGTTGGTGATCTTCTAGGTACCGCAAGAGCTGGCAGTTAATAATGGACTCCATTATTTTCGAGAAGAGGGAAGTTATGGCTATCGGTCTGTAGTTGGACGGATTTGTTCGATCGCCTTTTTAGGGATCGGGTGGACCAAGGCCGTCTTCCAGGATTTCGGTACTACGCCTAAAAAGTAAGAGAGCCGAAAAAGACGTGTTAAAACTGGTGCCAACTCCGGAGCGCACATCTTTAACACAAGGGGTGGAATCCCGTCGGGCCCACTCGACTTTTGGACATCAAGGGACAGGAGCGCCAAACGTACCGAACGCTGGTGGAATCGGATATCTGGCATATGCCACCCACACCACGGCACGGCAGGCGGCCCACGCCCCCCGTCATCCAGTGTCGAGTTGGACGCAAAGATTTTACCCAAAAGTTGGGCTTTATCCCTTGCGCCATGAGCCAACGAATCCCCCCCCATGTGCAGAGGTGGAAATGACGGCCTGCAGAAATTGCCTTCGATAGCTTTGGCGAGCGACCAGAACGCACGAGTTCCCGAAGGAAGGCGTTCAAGCTTCTCGCCAATTCTACCGATGTACTGAGACTTAGCCCCTGCAATAACTCTTTTGAAGGACTTGGAAGCAAAGTTATACTCCTTTTTAAAAGTGCTGGTATTTACATCCCGTGCCACCACCGCATCGGCCCAGGCTCGATAGGCTTCACGCTTCCTGCGTGAGGCCTTTCTGGAAGACGAATCAAACCAGGGCCGATACCTGCCACCGACAGGGACCAGAGAGGATGGGACGAACAGCTCCATCCCCTGTAGCACCACATCGGCGACAGAATCGGCAGCGGCGTTGGGATCATCCTGCAAGAAGCAAACCTGTCTCCAAGGATAGGATGCAAAAAAGGACCGCATCCCATCCCAGTCTGCCGACCTATAGTGCCATACGCGGCGAAGACGTGCATCTTCTAGACGCGGCGAGCGCGTCCAAGATACAGAGCTCCGGACGAGACAATGGTCCGATGAGCCTAGGGGAGCAACAACGGACACACTGTAGCCGTCCGGGTGAGAGGTCAGCAGAAGGTCCAACAGTGAAGGCCTCTGGTCTTCCACATCTGGGATGCGCGTAGGCGCGGTAACCAGCTGTGTCAGGCCAGAAGCAAGGGCTAGGTCGTGGACAGATCTCCCCGCGTGGTCAGTTCTACTAGAACCAAGCCAGTCGGCGTGGTGGGCGTTAAAATCGCCAAGTAGAACGACTTCTGCAGAGGGTATCTGCCCTTGTACAGAGTCTACAGCCGTCTGGATGTGTTCCATGAGTCGGTCAGTCTCGCTATCACCACTATGGGACCTGTATAGGCACGCATAGACACGGGGGTGGTCGTCGTTATCTACACGCAGCCATAAGATGGAGAGGTCCCTACCTTCAAGATTTCTGAGGCGACGAAAGCTGATATCGTCTCTAATGTACACGCACACCCCGGCCCTAGGCAAGAAGGAATGCTCCAGTCCATACCCAGGGTAGGTGAGGTACGATGTGTCCAACGGAGACGATATCTGCGTCTCAGTTAAAAAGAGCAAGGCGGGCTTTGCTGTCTCAAGATGGTAGTGGACAGCGTTAAGGTTGGAATGGATTCCCCTGATGTTGCAGAAGTCCACATTCAGCGTGGCAGGGGGCGCCGAAGTTATTTTGCTCTTGCCTCGAGCTGTAATGCGCGCAGTTTTGCCCCCCCAGAGTACGATGTGGGGCGGCCTAGACGTCCACGCTCAGGGTGGTTGAACTCTGAGTATGGACGTCCAGAGAGGGATTCTCCAGTGTAGTTGGTACCCTCCTGGGGTAATCGAATTGAGTTGAACTGCGCCATTACATTACGTAGGGGGGATGGTGGGCCTCCGGTACCCTCACTCACTCGGTGAAACACAACGTGAACGTTGTTTCACACCGGTTTTCTGTGAGGCCGTGGTATTACTCCGGTCGAGCCGGCCCATTCGTGCCGAAGCATGGCTCTCCCACGATGGAAAACTTACAATCAGAAATTATTAGTCCAGGTGTTAATATTATAACAAAATAATTGTCTATTGTCTATTAGTATTACTATGTACACTAGCGCCATCTGTTAATTCACTTATGTAACTTACTAACTTTTATTAAAATTGTCTATTCTTGAACGTCATACTGCGTATTATTTATCACCAGGTTTCCTCACGATATTTCCTTCACCGTTTGTCAGTGGTGTCTAAATAATCTTAGAGTACTCTCTATATAACTCGGAAAGAGTTACATTGGTACTTGCCGTTGGTAGGTTTCGAGCCCGCACTCTGATGTATGAGAAGCGGGCGTCTTATACCTGCATATGCTTATGACTGCACGGTTGGTGCGGTGGCAGGGCAACTGGCTGCCGCGCAACGGGTAGCGCATTCGATTCCCGCACGGAACAACTCTTTGAGTGATCCACAAATTGTTATTTCATGTTGAGTGTCATGTGTATGTGAACTTGTATGTTTGTAAACGCACCCACGACACAGGAGAAAATCCTAATGTACAATAAAGTACACATAACTCGGGAAAAGTCACATTGGTACTTGCCGTTGGTAGGTATCGAGCCCGCACCCTCATGCATGAGAAGCGGGCGTCTTAAACCTGCATATGCTTATGACTGCACGGTTGGTGCAGTGGCAGGGCAACTGGCTGCCGCGCAACGGGTAGCGGGTTCGATTCCCGCACGGAGCAACTCTTTGTGTGATCCACAAATTATTGTTTCGGGTCTAAATGTCATGTGTATGTGAAGTTGTATGTTTGTAAACGCACCCACGACACAGGAGAACATCCTAGTGTGAGGCAACGTTTTTTTTTAAATAAAAAAAAAATTACCTCCGGGCCACGACATATCTGCCCTCACTATACAGCTATTTTTTTTGTCTTCCATTCCTCAAATACCATTAAACATGTGTACACACGAAAACCCCAAATCGAGTGCAAATAGAATGCAATTTCATGGGTTTTTTCACTTAAGAGGTTTTTACCCCCTATTTTTTGCAATACAAGGGGTCTTTTACGTCTTAATACGAATTCTAAGTACTGCATGTGTGGTTACACTCGACGGTTAATGTATTTACAACTCTATTCTACTGGGAATAAAGTAAAAATTGCATTGAAGTTGAGGTGTATATTGATGTGCATTTGTTAAATTTGCCGGGTGGTCAAGTACTCTACATTTTTAGCGAATTATCACAAGTTCTATATATTTACGTATATTGTTACGATGGTATGGACATGTAGAAAGGATGGGTGAAAGCAGATTTACGAAAGAAATATACAAGGCGAATATGGGACCGTCGGTAGAGGGCGCCCCAGACGGACATATAGCGACCAGATTGGCGATATATATTAAAAAAGGGCCAAATTAAAAGTACCCTTAACCGACGAGCATGCATGAAAAAACTGATGACTGTTGATGAAGCGAAAAAGTGTGTAAGAACCGTGGCATTTGGCGTTCCATTGTCTCTGCCTACCCCCATGGGAGACAGGCGTGAGGTTATGTATGTATGTATGTTGTATCTATATATTTAATTTAACATGAATTGATAGGCGTATGGTCACATGATAGAGTAGAATACATTTGCCACCAACGCTATTCTTTCCGCGGGTGTTTTATCAAACTAATGATGCTTTAACACCAGAGATATGCTATGCTACGTTGCTGTGGATGCGTTTGGCTTCCACCAATCATATTTATTGGTATACATAGCTATTAGCATTGGTGGAAACGGACTCAGTTAAGCTATGTTTTTATATGGAAAGATACTCGAGCTGCGCTTCCTCGCACAGCTACATAGCTTAATATCAGTGGAAACGGTCACATGGTTTCACACCTTTTTTTAGTGGGGAAAATCATCTAATGACTTCTCTCGCCTTGAGCGAGGCGTGAGAGAGTGTCAAACTCTTACTGACTAACTAAAAACCACCCTGTTCCTACTACTGCTTTTCAAACCAGAGCCCCGGTAACCCGGTAGGTAGTCCGCAGCTCCGGATAGTTTTGTAGCTTAACTACATAGCACATCTCTGGTGGAGAGATTTTCTGCCCGGCCGTGGTATCACTCCGGTCGAAACCGGCCCAGCAGTGCCGTAGCATGGCTCCCACACTTAAAGTCTATTTTTAATCAAACTTTTTCATCGATATACGAATTGAATTGCTAACTAATAGAACTCAGATGTTCTCCCCTCCCTATTTGAAACCATCTGTCATCATTATAAAGCGAAATCATTCCGCCACAATAATCTATTTGTGTTACAAATCCTTCAGTTTGGGGATATCGATGGAAATGCCCTTTTTTTTTAATAGGTTGCAAATGAGCAAACCAGTCACCTGATGCTAAGCAATCAGCACCGCTTTTGGTCAAGTAGTTGCTATTCGGACGTCTAAAGGATTTTCTTCGGGTCAGGCACCACTGGGGTCAGGGTCTGAGTTGGATGTCGTGCCATGCTCCTCGGGAATATGAGCCTCTAGCATGGCTTGAAACTAGTCGAGTTCCTCGTCAAACATTTACGTGAGTAAGCCGATAACATAATAATTAATTTCAATATTTAATCCCATAAATAAGTGATTTATTTATTTATTTATTTATTTATTTATTTATTTATTTACAAAACATATATAACATTACAGCTTACGCCAATCTGGGGGCACGGTAGTGCCCCCGCCAAGACGAGCCAAGCGAAGCGCAAGGGCACTACCTACCTTTTCTCGAAGCGCTTCGTCGTATTTTTGAACCTTCATAACTTGAGTTTGGGTTATACCAGATAAACAAAATTTTCAGGATATAATGTCAGTGGTAGACTTAATAAACCTCTAAAGTTTCAATTGCATAGCTCTTATACTTTAGATTTTATTGATATCTAAAATACCCCGATTTCGTCACTCACTCACTCACTGATGATCAACAAAATTCTTAAGGTACTTCCTGAAGTCCTAGAAAACTGAAATTTGGTATGTAAGCTAGTATTAGTACCCAAACAACAAAAAAATCCTAAAACTTGGAACTTTTACCCCCAACCCCTTAAACTAGGGGGTGAAAGTTTGTTCGAGACTTCCGCAACTTTTGACGCTAGAGGTCTGAATGCGGCCGCGGAGGGGTAAAAATCTGAAATAGGGAAACTTAATTCCCTATTTCCTGCTTGAGATCTGAAAATTATACACAAGTACATAGAACACAAACTTTTCATCAAATCAAAACATTATCCTACCCATAAGTACTTAGATATGAATAATATTACTACACTTCACTTCGGTAAGTGTTTATTAATCAACCTATACTTTTGAACATAAGTATCGTAAGTAGTATAGTATGCGCCAACGCCCGCCGCCTGCCCCCTCGTCCCCGCGCAGTAGCTAAAAATAATCGGCCCGTCAGCGAGCGCGGCACCCGAACGCGGGCAGACGCGCGAGGGCAGACGTCGTTGACGGTTGTCTCGTTGAATGAAAAGTTTTCGGAATATTTCGGTGATTTAAAAGTTTGCTATCGCGGAGAAAAAAACCATTTGCCTAATATTTAATTGTTAGTAGTTTAGTAGGTAAAGGTTTAGATACTAGTGTTTTAATTTTCATTGATAAAAAGTATTAGGATTACGTTTCCAATTTTCTTATAAATTTAGTAGTTTAGTAGGTGAATTTGTCGCTCATTTTATCTTTCTATCATAAGCAACCTACAAAAAGAAATGAAATCCCACAAAAACATTTCATGTTAAATGTTGCCAAGACGAGACCATATAGCTCGCACTGTCAAAAAGTAATCAGATCCCGTGTAGAGCCAAGTTTCTAACCCTATACTTTTGAACTGGCGAGTTGGCCGCACGGAAAGAGTTTAGAAGATTGAATAGATTTTTAAGCTCAAGCCCATATGACGAATAGCAAAAAGTCCGTGCGGCCGACTCGCCAGTTCAAAAGTATAGGGTTAGAAACTTGGCTCTACACGGGATCTGATTACTTTTTGACAGTGCGAGCTATATGGTCTCGTCTTGGCAACATTTAACATGAAATGTTTTTGTGGGTACGTTATACAGCCAATAGAATAGTTAACGTTAAGATACAACTAAAAGACATATACTAAGCATGATCCCCATAGCAGAAATACTTCAATAAACCGAAACTAGAATCGAGCCCAGACTTCACTACCAACAACATAAAAAATACCATATTTCGAATAAATCACCATTAATAATACAACATATTCGAATTGAAAATCGAAATTATTTTCCGAAATAATTTGATTCCCTAATCATAAATAAATAAATAGGGCTCCCCCTAACTTAGGTTGAGCGATTGATTTCAAGTGCAAGGGGGAACGGAGTTAAGGGGTAGCTATTCCAAAAACAAGTAATAGAATTTGTAGGTACATACAAATTCTTTTTCTTCTCCTCTAAGTCAAAGTCAAAGTTAAAGCATTTATTTCAATGAATCCTATATTAGGCACTTTTGAATTATCCGTCAGTCTGTCTATGAGTGAAGCTAGACGCTCGTTCCAAAGTGTAGCTTCGAATGGAGAAGAACGAGCAAGAAACTCCATCGTTACTGTTTTTAAAAAATGATTTCTTACAATATCTCTGATCCATTATTTGATCATTTACCTATTGTATATATATGTAGCAACAATGTAACGACAATACAGCAGTCAAATAATATCTTCTGATTTGTTTCGTTGCGGGATCCAAGACAGTCATTCATGTCCCTGAGACGTTAGACTTCAGTGTTCCGGTGTTTGCATGGTTGTATCTACTGTAGATCCTGGTGCACAGGAGTTGCAGCGGTATGGGAGGTTGTGGCGGGTTGCTCCCATTAATAAAAGGGTACATACAAAAAAAAATATGTTAAACGGTTTTAATGAGATTTGATTTAAGTATTACTTGACTTTTTTCGGGTTTACGAAAATTTCAATGGAGAAGAACGAGCAAGAAACTCCATAGGTTACCGTGGCTCCAGCTCGAACAGCAGGAGTAGGAACGGGGTGGTTTTTAGTCAGTAAGAGTCTGGCACTCCCTCTCGCCTCGCCCAAAACGGGAGAAGCCATTGGATGATTTTACACCCTCAAAGTTACTTTTTTTCAATCAGATTCACAACACAATACTTACTTGGTTACATTGTTTTGTTGGTTCAATTATGTGAGAACAATGTAACACCAATATTCCGTCAAAGAGATCGAAAAAGAAAATAACCTTGGGGATAACCGCCAAGCAACATACCCCTTAACAATTTATTCCGTACGATTACGCCCCCTCGCCGGGGCTCAAGACCACCAGTACTATAGTTAAAAAAAAACATCGTACGCGCTCATATTATTGCATTCCTCGGTACCGCAGCGGATTGTGGGAGGGATGGAGAGGGAAATTAATCGTTCGACTGAAGCGAATACATTTTCTAACAAGCTGACTGCCTCGTTGGCCCAGTGGTTGCAAGTGCGACTACCGGGCAAGGGGTCTCGGGTTCGATTCCAGGGTCGGGCGAAGTATTACTAGGCTTTTTTCGGTTTTTCGAAAATTTCTCAGTAGTAGCACGGAGTCTGGAAATGTGCCCGGTATACATGGGACTTATAACATTAATTGTGAAAAGTGGGTGTACACAGTGGCATTACGTGCCATAACGTGCACCTCTGCCTACCCCTTCGGGGATTAAAGGCGTGACGATATGTAAAAGTAGTACTCGTCCACAGAAGAATAATACAACTAATGTTTCAACGAAAATCGAAAATAAAAAATATATAATTACCAAGTATTAAATTCTGTGTGAACGACTCCATGTTCCTTGACCACAGAAGAGCTGTAATGTTGTAGGTTGTCTAGGAATGTTACGGACATACGGCGCGGCTGTTATAATGTTAAGTAACCATTAAATGACTCTAAGTACGGTGGTATGTGTGGATAGAGCGTAGTGAAAAAGACGTACCTAAAACAAACTTACTTTCACATATTATAATCACCTGATGGTAAGCAATCGCCACCGCCCATGGACACTTGAAACACCAGAGGCGTTACAAGTGTGTTGCCTTTTGAGGGTTAGGAATTTAAGGGTTGTTGCAGAACCAGGTATTGTGAAAATTGGGAAGGGGGGTAATTGTGCCTCCATTAACCTCACTTACACAACGCAAGCGTTGTTTCACGTCGGTATTCTGCTCGGCCGTGGTATCACTCCGGTCGAGCCGACACAGCAGTGCCGAAGCATGGCTCTCCCACACTTAAACTAGAATTAGAATTAATAATAAAGTAATTTATATTCTGCTTAAATTATGGAGTATTGCAGATAAGCATGACATTGATGCATCACTTGCATTAAAATGCAACTTAAGTCATAATGGAATAATAAAATGACACCTAGATTTATTCGTGTAGCTTTATAACGTAACTAGGTTCAGCCAGTGGCTTTACCTGCGTTCCTGTAGGTAGAATAGTAGCCTATGTGTTATTCCAGACCATAATCTAACCGACGTGAAACAACGCTTGCGTTGTGATTCGTTGTGTGATGAGGTTACCGGAGGCCCAATTACCCCTCTTCCCAATCCCCGATTCCCCAACATCCCTTAAAATCCTAACCCCCAAAAGGTCGGCAACGCACTTGTAATGCCTCTGGCGTTTCAAGTGTCCATGGGCGGCGGTGATCGCTTACCATCAGGTGATACGTCTGATCGATCGGCGTGTTCCATAAAAAAAAACCACCGCTGTTCCAAAGGGGATTGACCAACTTGTAGGGGACTTTGGCTATTTTTGAACAAGCACTTCAGCTAATAATATCTGTTTGATTTATTAGTTCATATCAGTAAGAATGAAGATACAAACTTAGTTTTGTATCAAGATTTATATTTAGATACTTTTTTACATTTTGTTGAAACTGGTTATGCATGAAATAAATCATTTTTTCTATTAAAATGCATTATTAATTCGATTCATATGTAATTAAAATATGGTCAAGGAACTCGGCAGGTGGATTAATAATTTTCTGGTACCTTGCCCAGCTCAAAAACCAAATAATAATCATTATATGTGCACAGCAACCTACTGTTCTACGACCCACCATGCAGTTGCAGCAATATTGTTTTATGGCTGTCCTGCCTTCAGTGTTATTTTCATAATAATAAATATACAAAATATGTTTTCCGACTAATGTGTCTACTTTGTATTTTCCCACGCAAGAAACTGCAGTTGTAACGTGCAACAATGCAAAAGAACAAAGCGAATAATATCTGTCATTTTGACGAAAAACACAACAGATTGACAGCAGATTGGCAGCACTAAAGTCAAATTCAAAGCCAACTACTACAAAAACTTGGTCATATCATAACAAATACCAATAAAAATGGATTTTTTATAATGCTAATTGATACAAAGTTATTAGCATCAGACATTTACTAAAATATAAATAAAATTATTGGTAAATTACATTTTTGTTGAGCAGCCTGTTCAAAAATAGCCAGCTTTGGACAATCTCCTTTCATACTGATCCCTTCAGCCGTTTTGACGTGATTGAGTAACAAATATATGTACACATAAACTCACAAACTTTCGCTTTTATAATATTAGTAAGATACTAGCTACTTCCACGCGGTTTCATTATCTCTGCTGGGCTCCTAGTGATCGTAGCGTGATGTTTTTACCCGACTGCGCCAGAAGGAGGGTTATGTTTTTCGAGTGTATGTATGTAAGTATGTATGTATGTATGTATGTATGTATGTATGTATGTATGTATGTATAATTGTTTGGCACGCTCTACAGCCTAAACGGCTTGATGGATTTTGGCTTGTGAGGTGTCGTTAGATTCGTATTTACTGTGAGAGTGACACTGGATATATAAAAAAAAATAAAAAACAAAATGGCGGATTTTTGGCGCCAAATTCGAATATTGCTCACTCTCTAGCCTGAACGACTCGATGGATTTCAGCTTGATAGGGGTCGTTTGATTCGTATTTACTGTGAGAGTGACACTAGATATATGTATCAAAATATAAAAATAATAAAACTAAAAGAAAATAAAATAAAAAAGGTAATTTAAAAAACAAAAAAACCCGACTGCGTTTCTTTATAATATGAAAATGAAAAAACCCTAAAACAAGAAAGTCATCGTAAAATTGAAGCAGTCGGGACCCATTCTAAATATGAAGACTTAGTGAGGGCACATACAGCTGGCTTTCTAGAATGGGTCCCGACTGCTTCAATTTTACGATGACTTTCTTGTTTTAGGGTTTTTTCATTTTCATATTATAAAGGAACGCAGTCGAGTTTTTTTGTTTTTTAAATTATATATAATAGGCTTCCTCGATAAATGCATTATCCAACACAAACAGTCTGCTAGGCCGGCTCGACCGAATTGGACCGGTTAGGTTTCGTTGTGTGAAGTTACTGGAGACCCAATTAACCCCCTTCCCAATCTCCGATTCCCCAACAACCCTTAACTTCCTAACTTGTAACGTCGCTGGTGCTTCGGGTGTCCATGGGCGGCGGCGATTGCTTACCATCAGGTGATCCGTCTGCTCGTTTACAGCCCCATAAAAGTATTATTCAAATCGGATCAATAGTACCGGAGGTAAGCGCGTTCAAACAAACAAACAAACAAACTCTTCAGCTTTATAATATAAGTATAGATATAAGTATAGATGTATTAATTTATTATGTATCTGTTGTTGCAGATGAGGAGTAAGGCTGGGCCGGGACGTGGTTGACACTATGGAGATGTACTGGGTGCTGCTCGCTGCAGTCTTCATCGCTGCTCAGGCGCAGAATAATCGGAGTAAGTACTTTCAAGTATATTTTTTTTTAACGTTGCCCCACATTAATATTTTCTCCTGTGTCGTGGGTGCGTTTACAAACATACAAGTTCACATACACATTACACCTGTGTGTAATGTTTATGTGAACTTGTCGGGTCGTGTCGAGTCTCGGTCTGTACCCGAAACAACAATTTGTGAATCACACAAAGAGCTGCTCCGTGCGGGAATCGAACCCGCTACACATTGCAAGGCAGCCAGTTGCCCTGCCACCGCGCCAACCGTGCAGTCAAGTCCATCAATACTATTAAAAAAAACTTATTTTTATAATAACTATCGTGAGACATGCTAAATTTACTAAAAATCACGGTTTTCTCAAGTAAATTAATAGAGAAAAGTTCTACTAGTTTCGAATCACAGAGAGACTTCTCATCATGAGCAGCGTGCTCAGACACGGCGACGTCGCGCAGTGTACTGACTTTATTTAAAAATAAACTATGTTTTTTAGCTTCTAAGTCAAAGTCAAAGTCATAATTATTTATTTCGAATAGACCAGGAAGGTACTTTGGAACGTCAAAGCAAATAATGTTACAATAGAAAGAAAACAAAATGTCTGTCAATCAGCCCTCTAGTTGCTCTATTTGCTCGTTCCAAAGTGTATATTCCTATGGAGAAGAACGAGCAAGAAACTCCATAGGTTACTTAAAAGCTATTTCAATAAAAAAACTATGTTTAAACGATTTTATTTAGCTTGCCCGATTTGTCTGTTCTTTTTATGGAATAAGCCGGTAAACGTAGGTAGCTGATGGATCACCTGATGGTAAGCAATCGCCGCCGCCCATGGAAACTTGAAACACCAGAGGCGTTACAAGTGCGTTGCCGGCATTTTGAGGGTTAGGAATTTAAGCGTTGTTGGGGAATCGAGGATTGGGAAGATTGGGAAGGGTGTAATTGGATCTCCGGTAACATCACTCACACAACGCTGCGGTTGTTTCACGTCGGTTTTCTGCTCGGCCGTGGTATAACTCCGGTTGAACCGGCCCAGCAGTGCCGAAGCATGGCTCTCCCACACTTAAACTTTTTCCATTTAATATAAGCACCTCTGCTAACCCCCTGTTGAAATAAAAGGAGTACAACACAACCCTCCCATTTCCTATTTCATGGGGGGAATACCATTAAAACGAAACAGTGCGACTTCGCTCGGAAATAATAAATATGGCCATCCTACCGGAAGTGATCCATTGCGTCACGTCCGGTAGCCAAATATCACACGACGGTAGATAATTGGATAATCGTGTATCTGTTGGTATTTATTTGTTTTTGTTCAAGTTTATAAATAGTGAATGTGGTGACAAGGGGTCTCGGCTTCGATTACCTGGTCGGTTAAAGTATTACTTGGCTTTTTTCGGTAGTTAAAATTTCTCAGTAGTATCACAGAGTCTGGAATTGTATCCAGTATATGGCAATAGGCTCACCCCCTATTACATGGGACTTATAACACAAATGGTGAAAAGTGGGTGTACATTGTATAGCGGTATTACGTGCCGTAATGTCCACCTCTACCTACCGCTTCGGGGATTAAAGACGTGACGTTACTTTTATAAATACTTATGGCTCTTATCGGTGGCTATCCTTATTGATCGGTGTTTATCCTTACTGTTAATTTTGATAAACTAGTTATTCCCGCGCGGTTTTACTCATTTCTCAGTTCCTACTGATCGCAGCCTGATACTGATCGCGCTTTATAAGCCTATAGCCGTAGAGCTTATTAGTTTAATCGTGTTAATCTCCATAATTTACAAGTTCAAATTTAAAACTCAATACTCAATTCCTTATTGCATCAACATCATAATTAGTAGGAAATATTACTTTTCTTTCAACTTCGCCCCGAACACACCCCGACAGAATATGGTGCACATCTTCTACTATATTGCATACTGAATAGTTAGGTACTGGACTTTGCCCACAGTATATGCAAAACTATTGGTACGAATGTGTCCTGAGCGAAGTCTTAAAGCCCATGTGTAAAACTTAGTTGGTAAACTTAACTAGGACACTATGTAGACCCTATCGGGCACAACAATATAAGTCTAGGAGAGAACACACTTTTACATAAAAAGTAGGTCTATATCAAAATAATGACACATGCAATACAAATCAAATTAAGTTAAATTAAGGAATATTTAAAGGTCAGAATTATAATTTAAATTATAAATAATCATAATTAAATACAATAACTAGAATCATTATTTTTATGTTGGATAGTCCATTTATCGAAGAAGGTATAGGCTATAAAACATCACGCTACGATCAATAGAGAGAGATCAGCAGAGGGTGATGCCGGAGTAGACAGTAAGTCGAAAAAAAAACTTTGCCGACAAGAAAACTGGTGAAATAAATCAAAAAACCATCTGGCCTCTATAGACCAGTATAAGTGCTATGGACATATTAAATCACTCTTTAAAAGTTTTCCATGAAACTTTAGATAATATATTATACTTCTGTGAATAGTTCCCAATGGAATTTTAAACATGTCTGCCGAACTGCCAATGGTGGATTGAATTTGAATTATACGAACTTATATTTCTTTTTTGCGTTCCATTAATTTCTTTATCCGTTTTGAAAAAACGGTGAAACTGGTTTTACTCAGTTTTTTTTTCCACCTGAGATGTGCTATGTCTATACAGCTATGCTACGAAGATGTAACAGTTAAGTTGTGAAACTATGTGACCGTTTCCACTAATACTAAGCTATGTAGCTGTGCGAGGAAGATGCGCAGCTCGAGTATGCGATGTATCGATAGTAGGGAAGTCATCCATAGCACGCATCTATGCATACTTGTACTTATTATTCTGTGGTTTAGCTGAGTTCGTCAGTGCTAAGCTATGTGTACGAATAAATATGATTGGTGGAAACCAAACGCATCCACAGCAACGTAGCATAGCACATTTCTGGTGGAAAAGCACCCTTAGAGTCTGTCTGAGAATCTAATGGTTACTTAACCCAGTCCTTAGCTATTGTTTTCGATACAAAATCGTTACTAAGGAATAGTTTAAGTAATCATTAAATGTGTTTGAGTACGATAGAAAGATAGAAATTTGACTAAAGGGTACTCTACCCTGTCACTTAATTTGACGAATGCTTGCATCCTGCAATTGTAACATATCTTTATTTCTATACTAATATATAAAGCTGAAGAGTTTGTTTGTTTGTTTGAACGCGGTAATCACCGGAACTACTGGTCCGATTTGAATAATTATTTTTGTTAATTATTACGTTATCGGCTTACTCACGAGGCGAGAGGGAGTGTCAGACTCTTACTGACTAAAAACCACCCCGTTCCTACTCCTGCCTTTCGAGCCGGAGCCCCGGTAAACCCGCTAGGTAGTCCGCAGCTCCGGATCAGGCATCAGCCCTACTGGGCCCCATCTGTGGTGGTCTGATGGCTCTTTGAGGCAGTGTAGAGCAGTGTAGATTGTTTTAGTGATAATTTTAAATACCTAATTGACTGCCTCGTTGGTCGAGTGGTCGCAAGTGCGACTGCCGAACAAGGGGTCTCGGGTTCGATTCCCGGGTCGGGCAAAGTATTGCTGGGGTTTTTTTCGGATTTTCGAAAATTTCTCAGTAGTTAGCATGGAGTCTGGAATTGTGTGCAGTATATGGCAACAGGCTCACCCTCTATTACATGGGACTTATAACACAAATAATGAGAAGTAGGTGTACATTGTATAGCAGCATTTGCAATGACGAGAGTTAGGGAGCAATGAAGGAGACGTGTTTATGCTAGGAATACCTTTCATTGACTCTCCTTATACGACTTACTTACTCTACTTTTAGACGCGAGGTGTCACACACACACATATGCATTTAAATACCTAATCATATTTTAATTTTTTTTTCAGATGACGGCCCTCGATTCCTGTCGAGAGGGCACTCGTTCAGGACAGTAGTAGGAGACACACTGCTGCTACCATGCCAAGTACAAAACTTGGGTAAGTAGAGACATAACAAATATCGAAGGAAATGAAAACTATTGCTTTTCTTGTGTGAAATCTGTTAAAAATCTATGGGTAGACAATCGGCGAGGCGTCACCGCTTCATGGTAGATATCCCACCCACTCGCACGAAGCGCTTCGCTTCAAGCTTCCTTGTGCGAACTGCTAGGGAGTGGAACTCCTTGCCGGAGTCTGTGTTTCCTGATGGGTACAACCTGGGTGTCTTCAAAGCCCGAGTGAATAGGTTGCTTATGGGCAGACGTGCTCCATCGTAGGCCGCATCATCACTTACCATCGGGCGAGATAGGGGCCAAACGTCGACCTATCATATGTAAAAAAAATAGTTTTTCCTGACAACCGTTCTCGTCTACTTGTGTTCATTCAACTTTCTACTCTAAACTGTTACATTTAAAGTATAATTTCCAAAAAAACGTCGGCTGCTCAAGTTCATTCAACTTTCTACTCTAAGTTGTAACATTTACAGTATAATTTCCAAAAAAAATGATTTTTTATGACAACCGTTCACAGCTTGATCAAATTCATTCAAATTTCTACTTTAAAGAGTTATATTTAAAGTATAATTTTCAAAAATTAGTTTTCTTATGACAACCCCTTACGGATACTCAGGTCCATTTAACTTTCTACTCTAAAATGTAACATTTAAAGTATAATTTCCAAAAAAAAAACGTTTTTTATGAAAACTGTTCACCGCTACTCGTTTTCAATCAACTTCCTACTCTAAAATGTAACATTTAAAGTATAATTTCCAAAACAATAGTTTTTTTTTTATGACAACCGTTCACACCTTGCTCAGGTTCATTCAACTTTCTACTCTAAGTTGTAACATTTAAAGTATAATTTCCAAAAAAAATCATTTTGTTTATGACACCCATTCACGGCTATACTCATATTCATTCAACTTTCTACTCTAAAGTATTACATTTAAAGTACCATTCCCATTGTCCACAGGTTCCTTCCTGACTCCCATTCTCGTAAAGTACAATTTCCAAAAAAATGTTTTTTTTTTATGACACCCATTCACGGCTATACTCATGTTCATTCAACTTTCTACTCTAAAGTGTAACATTTAAAGTATAATTTCCAAAAAATTGATTTTTTATGACAACCCTTCACAGCTTGCTCAGGTTCATTCAACTTTCTACTCTAAGTTGTTACATTTAAAGTATAATTTCCAAAAAAAAATTTTTTTTTTGACAACCATTCATGTCTATTTGTGTTCAGTCTATTTTCTACTCTAAGTTGTAACATTTAAAGAATAATTTCCAAAAAAATGTTTTTTTTTTGACAACCATTCATGTCTATTTGTGTTCAGCCTATTTTCTACTCTAAGTTGTAACATTTAAAGTACAATTTCCAAAAAAATCATTTTGATTATGACAACCATTCACGGCTTGCTCAAGTTCATTCAACTTTCTACTCTAAAGTATTACATTTAAAGTACCATTCCCATTGTCCACAGGTTCCTTCCTGACTCCCATTCTCGTCTACTCAAGTGCATTCAACTTCCTACTCTAAAGTATTACATTTAAAGTACCATTCCCATTGTCCACAGGTTCCTTAGTCCTTCTCTGGCGGAGAGGCCCAGCTGTGCTGACTGCGGCCAGTCTCATGGTGACCAGAGATGAAAGGTTTCGGCTCGTCGACGGGTACAATCTGCAGATCACTGATGTGGGGCCACAGGTGAGAATTGATAAATGCTTTAATCGTCAATCGTCGATTGTCAATCTCTAATGTCCAATTTCCAATCTCTAGTATCTAATCTCTAATCTTGAATCTCTAATTTCCAATCTCCAATTTCCAATCTCCAATCTCCAATCTCCAATCTCCAATCTCTAATCTCGAATCTTGAATCTCTAATCTTTAATTTCCAATCTCCAATACCTATTCCCCATTCCACATTTGACTGCACGGTTGGTGCGGTGGCTGGGTAACTAACTGCCGCGCAACGTGTCGCTCGGTGTAACTCTTTGCGTGATCCACAAATTGTTGTTCCGGGTCTGGGTGTCATGTGTATGTGAACTTGTATGTTTGTAAACACACACACGACACAGGAGGAAAAACTAGTGTGGGGAAACGTTTTTTCAAAACAACTAAAAAAACCTTTATCGTCCATTGTCAATCACCGATCTCCAATTTCCAATCTACAATTCCTCAATTCCTTAATTTCACAATTTCCCTAATCCGCAAATCCCCAATCCACAATATCCAAATCTATCAGCACTTCTGTAAACAGTCCCAATCTCCCATCTCTATTCTCTAATTTCTAATTTCCAATTTCCAATCCACAATTTCCACAATCCACAATTCCTCGATTCCTCCTTAATTTCACAATTCCTCAATCACCAATCCCCAATCTCTAATCTCTATTCCGCATTCCCCAATTCCAAACCCAATCCCAATCTTCAATCCTAAATTTCTCAATTCCGCAAATCCCCTATCCACAATACCCAAATCTGATAGAAGTAATTAGATGATTTCCCCCTTAAAAAAAAGCGGGCGAAACCGCGTGCAGAACAAATATTTTAATATTTTCGATATTCTTCCTTAAAGTCGACTCATGAATTTTAATTACTGCCTTAAATCAAGTAATGTTCTCAATCTATTGATTAAATCTAAATCTAATGACTTTTTTAAAAGATCTTTTAGAATAAATTACAATTCTCCTTTGTCATCGTACTAACTACTTTATATTATAAAACGGGAAAGTTTATTACGTAACGTAACGTCACGCCTTTATATCCCCGACGGGGTAGGCAGAGGTGCACATTACGGCACGTAATGCCGCTGTACAATGTACACACACTTTTCACCATTTGTGTTATAAGTCCCATGTAATAGGGGGTGAGCCTATTGCCATATACCGGGCACATTTCCAGACTCCGTGCTACCACTGAGAAATTTTCGAATAACCGAAAAAAGCTCAGTAATACTTTGCCCGACCTGGTAATCGAACCCGAGACCCCTTGCTCGGCAGTCGCACTTGCAAACACTCGGCCAACGAGGCAGTCTTGTCATCGAAGTAACTATTTAATATTATAAACCGGGAAAATTTATACGCATTGGTTTTTTTATGGTATAAACGAGCTGACGGATCACCTGATGGTAAGCTATCGCCGCCGCCTGTAGACAGTCGAAACATTAGAAGTGTGTGGCCTTTTGGGAGTTAGGAATGTAAGGGTTGTTGGGGAATCGGAGATTGGGAAGATTGGGGTAATTCGGCCTCCAGTAACCTCACTCACACAACGCAAGCGTTGTTCCACGTCAGTTTTCAGCTCACTTGGTATCACTCCGATCGAGCTGGCCCATTCGTGCCGAAGCATGGTTCTCCCACACTTAAACACACCCAACAACCCTTAAATTCCTTACCTCAAAAAGCCGGCAACGCACTTGTAACGCCTCTGGTGTTATAAGTAGCCAAGGACGGCGGCGATAGCTTACCATCAGGTGATCCGTCAGCTCGTTTACCGGCTTATACCATAATGAACGCCTTAAGAATAGTTCTAAACGACCTTAAAATTTAAATCCCACCTTTATGGCATCACAAATATCTTTTATAATCTTTTATAATACCAAGAATCGTTCTACAAATTTTCCGGAGCCGTCAAAAAATGCTAAACAGCGCCCTAAGCGGTAATTGGCTACGGAAAATATGATAATAGCCGCATAAAAACCTTTGTGGTTTATACATCCTCGTTATTTTTTATGTGTTGCAACACTGGGCTGAGGTGCGATTTCGCGCGCAATTTTACGTCCGCCATGATGGTTTTTTTTTTTTTTGTTTTATTTATTTTTTGTGGAAGGTTTTTTTTTTATTTTGACTGCCTCGTTTAGTATCGGGTCTCGGATTCGATTCCTAGGTCGGGCAAAGTATTACTGGGTTTTTCGAAAAATTCTCAGTGTAGCACGGAGACTGGAATTGTGCCCAGTATATGACAATAGGCTCACCCCCTTATACATATATTATTATATATTACATTATGGGACTTATAACACAAATGGTGAAAAGTGGGTGTACATTACATACCGTAATGTGCACCTCTGCCAAGCCCTTCGGGGATGAAAGGCGTAACGTTGCATATATCTAGGGGCACGGCAGTGCCCCAGCTAAATCAAGCAAAAAAAAGGCGTCTCGACCGTACGGTCCTTTTCTCGAAACCCTTCAGGCCAATTTCGACCGCCTGTAACTTCTTTGTGAATAACACAAGAAGCCTGAAGGACGATGTTCTATTGCATGAAAACGTGCGATGGCCAAGTCGATATATTTTATTTAAAACAGATTTGATATGATAACAATTTGCATAATCACTTAAGACATAAGGTCTCTTAAATAGGGACTAAATAAAATAACCGACTTGGTATTACATGGATCTCACATCTTTTTACCGTAGAAAAACTGATGAAGTGCGAAGACTTGGACTTTTTTTACAAGACGTTTTTGATAGTTAGAATTAACTTAGACTGCACGGTTGGTGCGGTGGCTGGGCAACTGACTGCCGTGCAACGTGTAGCGGGTTCGATTCCCGCACGGATCAACTCTTTGTGTGATCCACAAATTGTTGTTTCGGGTCTGGGTGTCATGTGTATGTGAACTTGTATGTTTGTAAACGCACCCACGACACAGGAGAAAATCCTAATGTGGGGCAACGTTTTTTTAAAAAAAGGAAAGAAGTAATCTCATTCCTTAACGTATCAATTCCAGGATGCTGGAGACTACGTGTGTCAGATCTCTGACCGTGTAGCGAGAGACCAGGTGCACACAGTGGAGGTACTGGTCCCTCCGAGCGTGAGGGCCTCACCAGAGTCTCGCCATGCTGCCGCGAGGAGAGGGGGCGCTGCTGTGCTGGAGTGTCGAGCTGCTGGGAACCCCGTACCAACTGTCACTTGGCATAAACTTGTAAGTGTTTATGATTAGTGAAATAAAGATAGATCTTGACTCGTTCAGATTTTGAATTTAATCTTTTAATTTTGGTTCCATAATACTTATTCTATTCTATCTTGTCTATTCTACTTATTATATTCTACCTAACCTATTCTGCATATTCTATTCTGCATATTCTATTCTGCATATTCTATTCTCCCTATTGTATTCTACCTACTCTATTCTACCTATTCTATTCTACCTATTATATTCTATTCTACATATTCTATTCTACCTATTTTATTCAACCTATTCTATTTTACCTATTTTATTCTACCTATTATATTCTACTTATTCTATTCTACCTATTCTATTTTAACTATTTTATTCTACTTATTCTTTTCTACCTATTTTATTCTACCTATTATATTCTACCTATTATATTCTACCTATTATATTCTACCTATTATATTCTACATATTCTATTCTACCTATTCTATTCTACCTATTATATTCTACCTATTCTATTCTACCTATTATATTCCACCTATTCTATTCTACCTATTCTATTCTATTCCACCTGTTCTATTCTACCGATTCTATACCACACGTGACACCATGTTGTGTAAGCAATAATAAATCCTATTGCTGAAGTAATAGAGCATCTTTTATATAAGTAGGTGATTCCTGTTTTCCAGAATGATACGAACACAAGACTAGGGGAGGGCCCACAGTTGCAACTATCGAGACTAGAGAGGGGACACAGTGGTCGATATGCTTGCACTGTCGATAACGGCGTGGGCGCACCTCTAGTCGCTGAATTCCAGCTGCAAGTTCTATGTAAGTGCTCTTTTTACAAGTTTAAGCAGGTAAACAAGTAGACGGATCACCTGATGGTAAGCAATCGCCGCCGCCTATTGACACTCGAAACACCAGAGGCGTTACAAATGCGTTGCCGGCCTTTTGCGGATTAGGAATTTTAGGGTTTTTGGGGAATCGGGGATTGGAAAGATTGGGAAGGTGGGTAATTGGGCCTCTGGTAACGTCACTCGCATGACGAAACACAACGCTTTGATTGTTTCACGTCGTCGGTTTTTTGCGACCCGCCCCAGCTTCGCATGGGTGCAATAGTTACATATTATGCATGTATTATGCATGTATTATACATATAAATCTTCCTCTTGAATCACTCTATCTATTAAAAAAACCGCATCAAAATCCGTTCGTAGTTTTAAAGATTTAAGCGTACAAAGGGACATAGGGACAGAGAAAGCGACTTTGTTTTATACTATGTAGTGATTGTATGTATTGTAATTCACAGATCCACCGGAGATAACAGTGGAGAGATCGTGGGTCCATACGGGCGAGGGGTTCAGAGCTGAACTGCTGTGTACAGTGCTAGCAGACCCACCAGCAGAGGTGAGCAACTTATAATACCATAGCTAAAATATCAGAGATAGCGATGAGCGCACTCGCTATTTTGACGTGACAACGTCTTGAATTAGGTTGCGGCTCGGAGTCACTCATGAAAAAGTGTAACGCCCGCTCACGTCTGTTACGATGAGGCACCGAACGAGAGAGAGGCCGGACCGGCGAATGCCTTGCGTCTCTCTCCCACTCAAACATGATCGGTCCTAAAGACGTGGTCACGTAAAATTATCGCTCGTAAAACAAACTTTTTTTTTGACGGAGTTAAATCTTTCAATGACTTCTCCCGCCTTGACACGAGAGGGAGTGTCAGACTCTTACTGACTAAAAACCACCCCGTTCCTACTCCTGCTTTTTGAGCCGGAGCACCGGTAACCCGCTTGGCAATCCGCTGGTCCGGGGTTTCTTTGACCCTAGACCCGAAACTTTTAGACCAATCAAAAACGAATATACTGGATTCCTATTAGTTATAGAATTTGGGTCAAAATTTTCCCCTAGGTTCAAAAAAACGCGCTTACTGATAATATAGTATGTCTCACGTTAGTCGTTAAACTGATAACAAAATAATCTCTTTTATGTTTCCAGGTGACCTGGTACCAAAACTCTTTCCCTCTGAGTGCCTCCGAGAGGGTCACAATGTCCGCCCGAGGGAACAACCACACCCTCCTCATTGCGAATGTCCAGCCTGAAGATTTTGGAAACTACAGGTATCTATGTTATGTAGATTTTATATAAAATGTGTATAGGTACTATGATTTTATTGTAACTTTCGTGAGATACTAAATTAATTATTATGTTATCGGCTTACTCACGTAATGCATTTTGCGACACACGACGTGGCGATTGTAGCAGCGTGACAATCGCCGCGTCGTGTATCGCGAAATTCTGCTCATGAATATGAGCCTCTAGCATGGCTTGAAACTAGTCGAGTTCCTCGTCAAAACATTACGTGAGTAAGCCGATAACATAATAATTAATGTGTATACTGACTTAAAAAGTAGGTATTTATTGAAATAAAATTGGTTTCAAAAACTTTCCATACTGACTTTGACTTCTAGTTTTACTTTGACTGCGACTTTGACCTTAGTCTCGACTTTGACTTTGGTCTTGAATTTATTTACCTTTTATTTTTATTTATTTAGAAAACCAACAGTTACATATTAGAATTTACAATAGACTATATGAATTACTTGATTAAAGTCTTAAATTTACTTTGACTCAAATTAAAATTTGACCTTCACATTGACTAAAAAATGGATGTTGCTTATGGCCATTTAAAGTTGAGGGATCAACTTTAAATTTGACCTTGACGTTGACTTTTGTAATGACTTTAACCCTGAATCTGACCTCTTATTTTGCTTTGACTTTGACGTTTAGTTTAAATTATCTACCTCTACTCAATAAGCAATTCTATGTATCTTATTATCAATGAACTTAAGTACACGGGGCCTTAGTCTGCTATTACAATTGTGTCAGAATGGTCGATCACTGAGCAGTGCGAGAGGGACAGAGCTATACAACCTACATAACTCCGTCCCTCTCGCACTGCTCAGTGATCGACCATTCTGACACAATTGTAATAGCAGACTAAGGCCCCTGTTCTTATAAGAATAAATTATTAAAACCAACCTCCACTCCCATAGCTGTGTGGCAGACAACAGCCTGGGTCGTGCCCGCCAACACGTGGAAGTGTCAGGGCGGCCCGGGCCCGCCCGCTTCACGTCCGCGCCGCTCGCTCGCGCGCATACGCGGTACCTGCTCGCGTTCGCTGTCGACAGCTACCCTCCATTGGACGAGCTGAGGCTTCTCTATCGACAGTTGGCGGTTTGTATACTTCCTCTTTTAAACTAATTAGACAAACTTATGACGGGATATTTACCATGTTTATTTATTTTGGTGAGTTTCCGATATTTCGGCACTGTTGCAAGCGCCATGATCACGGATTAACTGGAGTATATGCGGGTGGGTGTTTACGAGCAGACAAATCGGTCTACCCGCTTTCTCGTTCGTTTTTTGCTGACACCGCTAACACCACTACCATTGTCACTTGTAACTCGGCTTAACTCTCGACACACAAAACTCACTGTGTCCGCTCGCGAACTTTCTTCTTTCTTGGCAGTTTTACGGGTTTTACATAGTTGGACCACTGGATTCCAAGCCCTCGACAGTTGAAACCCATCCTCCCGGTTGAAGTTTTTGTACTTGGTTATCTCAATCGCTTCTCTTACCAGTCTAGGTATATAGTGGCGTTCTGTCGCCATAAATAAAATGGTAAATATCCCGTCAAAAGTTCTAATAATAGTGTTAGTGACCATGTCAGTTTAGAAAACTTATAATTAGACAAAATTATCAAGTGTCTCCTCTTGGTGAAGAGAGAGGGAGTGTCAAGCTTTGAATGCACGGTTGGTGCGATGGCTGGGCAAAGAGCAACTCTTTGTGTGATCCACAAATTGTTGTTCCGGGTCTGGGTGTCATGTGTATGTGAACTTGTATGTTTGTAAACGCATCCACGACACAGGAGAAAATAATAGTGTGGGGCAATATTTAGGAAAAAATACTCTTACTGATTAAACATCACCCCGTTCTTACTCTTGCTTCGAGCCGGAGCCCGGTATCCCATGTTGTTTTATGCAATCTCGGTCGGGTTCTTAAACTGCTTGAGGTGATCCTAAGGTGACTATATGCCGGTGCTCCAGCTCAAGAAGCAGGAGTAGAAACGGGGTGATGTTTAGTCAGTAAGAGTCTGACACTCCCTCTCGCCTCGCCCAAGGCGGGAGAAGTCATTGGATGATTTTCCCCCTTAAAAAAAGGTGCTTGAGGTCGACAAAGTATGTTTTCCTCCATTCTTCCTTGGCAAAACTTAACCCCCAGAAAGACCACGTGCAAGTTTACAAGTGTGTGTATCTCCTATGCTGTTGCCAAAACCGGATAGATACCCACAAAGCCGGAGAAGTTAGATACAAATGCAATACCAACCTGGGGCCTTAGTCTGCTATTACAATTGTGTCAGAATGGTCGATCATTGAGCAGTGCGAGAGGCGCAGGGTATATATTAAGGCGAGGAGTACAGAACTTGCCAGTCGTGGCCGGGACGTCGCCGCGAACATTGGTGTTAGTTCGTCTGCGTGAGCTGTGTGCTATACAACCTACATAGCTCCGTCCTGCACTGCTCAGAGATCGACCATTCTGACACAATTGTAATAGCAGACTAAGGCCCCTGTTCGGCTCCTATTCATCGCAGCCTGATGTCTTATAGCCAAAAATAATTATACAATTCGAATTAGTTCCGGAGCTTAGCGTATTCAAAGAAACTCTTCAGCTTTTTCTTATGTTTGCAGATCAACGAGTCGTTCCAGCAGCCTGGCAGGTGGCATGATGTGGTGATCCCTGCGCCGGAGCCGGCCGGGTCTCTCACACACCGCGTCACTCATGAACTCAGGGGTTTGCAGCCGGGAGCCGTGTATGAGGCCATCGTGCAAGCCAAGAACAGATATGGATGGAACGAGGTGAGATGGTCTTTTTATTACGAAGCCTGCCTCGTTGGTCGAGTGGTCGCAAGTGCGACTGCCGAACAAGGGGTCTCGGGTTCGATTCCCGGGTCGGGCAAAGTATTACTGGGCTTTTTTCGAATTTTCGAAAATTTGTCGGTAGTAGCACGGAGTCTGGAATTGTGTTCAGGATATGGCAATAGGCTCACCCCCTATTACATGGGACTTATAACACAAATAGTGAAAAGTGGGTGTACATTGTATAGCGGCAGTACGGCACGTAATGCCGTTATACAATGTACACCTCTGCCTACCCCTTCGGGGATAAAAGGCGTGACGTTGTGTGTTCGTTTGAGTTCCTCATCGTATCGTATTCCTGAAGGGGTAGGCAGAAGTGCACATTATGGCAGCTTGTTTGAGTAAAATTTAGTAATTGGAATGTCACACAACACTACGTTAGGTAATTTATTTGTGTCATCACGTGTAGTTTACTATACGGACCTTGTATTCCGTGCGTTTAGGTGTTTTTGCCATACACATTTAGGTTTAAAGTAAAATTTCCCTGGTGCTTGGCGACTGGGCTTCTCCCAGTTGTGCAGTCTCTTTTGTGCCTTAAGGCTTAAGTCATTCTGTTTTCTGCATTAAATTCACCGAAGGATGTGGAAACTATCGTTTTCTTTTTCTTCTCCTCTAATAATATCTTCTGATTTATTTCGTTGCGGGATCCAAGACAGTCATTCATGTCCCTGGGACGTTGGACTTCAGTGTTCCGGTGTTTTCATGTTTGTATCTACTGTAGATCCCGGCTTACAGAAGTTGCAGCGGTGAGGAAGGAGGTGGCGGACTTGTCCCAAAAAAATTGGAATTCCACCCCCTTCTTGCCGACAGATCGATCTGATATTTGGTAACAACTTAACATAACTATCTTTTCTTCCAGGTCAGCGACATCTTTCAGTTCCATACCCTGGGCGGCACTCACACAGCTCACGCAGACGAACTAACACCAATGTTCGCGGCGACGTCCCGGCCACGACTGGCAAGTTCTGTTCTCCTCGCCTTAATATATACCCTGCGCCTCATTTGAACCGACCAATCAGCGATCTCCGTTTTAAATTTTTGACGTTTGTTTTCTTTTTTAATCGTATGACGATGTGACACCAAAACTTTTTTAGTCGATAAGCTTTTTATAAGAGTTGTGACAAAATGTGTTGACGCGGTTTAGTTAATGTTTTGTAACTAATTTTTTCATGGTTTGCACGCGGTTTTTAATGTTATAGCTAATACTGAAAACAGCGGAATTCACATACCTTTTATAATAAAAGATTAAGTCTTAAGAAAAACAGTTAAATCTTTAAGATTTTTAGTCTAGTTTCATTTAATCGAAAGTCTACTGATACTGACAAAATTTGACAGCCAACTGATATTAAAAACCGCGCGCAAATGAAATTAAAGATGGCGTTCAATGATGCTTAAATTAATGTTGCCATACCTCGAATCATTCTACCATTTTGTAAAAAAACGCATAAATCTTAGGAACGTTTGGAATTTTTATGTTTTATATTATATTTTGTGACTATAAACGCACATTTTAAATTAAATTATTATTTTTAAGTTGTATAGTTGCTGGTAATCTATGTAATTAGTAGTAAAATTGTCTTTAATACGAAGATTTCTAACGATTTTTAAATTAAAATTTGAATTTTAATATATCCGACTGCAATTCAGTGTTAAAGTCAAAATCATTTATTTCAAATAGACCAGAAAGGCACATTTGAACGTCAAAGCAAATATAATTATATTGATAACGTCTGTCTGTCGGTCAGTCCTCTAGTTGCTCTATTTGCTCGTTCCAAAGTGTAGATTCCTATGGAGAAGAACGAGCAAGAAACTCCATAGGTTACTCTTTTTCAATCAGATTCACAATACAATACTTGGTTACATTACAAATATAATTTTCCACTACTAGAGGTCGCTAATGAGATGCAAACTTTTTTGTCTAATCATCTTAGTTATCACTAAGTTGACTGTCACACACATCACATTAACAGCCTATAAGTGTCCACTGCTGACCAAAGCCCTCTTCTCACACGGAGGTTTGAGTATTAATCACCACGCTTGCTCAATGCGGGTTGGCAATTTCAAACTTATAATTAGAAATTATAAGCAAAGGTTTCCTCACGATGTTTTCCTTCACCGTTTGTCAATGGTGTCTAAATAATCTTAGAAAGTACATATAACTCAAAAAAAGACACATTAGTACTTGCCGTTGGTAGGCTTCGCTCCCGTATCCTCGGCGTCATAAGTTGACTGCCTAGTGACTTGACATCAGGAGTCTGTGTTTCCTGATGGGTATAACCTGGGTGTCTTCAAAGCCCGAGTGAATAGGTTTCTTATGGGCAGACGTGCTCCATCGTAGACCGCATCATCACTTACCATCAGGCGAGATAGCGGCCAAACGTCGACCCATCATATATTAAAAAAAAACTTAAGCCACATATATTGTAGCCTCCAGTAGGTATCTCAAAACCCTCATTAAAGTGTATTTTTATTGTTAATTGTTAACTAGCGACCCGCCCCAGCTTCGCATGGGTGCAATGGTGATATATTATGCATGTATTATACATATAAACCTTACTCTTGAATCACTCTATCTATTAAAAAAAAACCGCATCGAAATCCCTTGCGTAGTTTTAAAGATTTAGGCGTACAAATGGACATAGGGACAGAGAAAGTGACTTTGTTTTATACTGTGTAGAATCGTTAGAAAACTTCGTATTATCTCCTATTTTTAATTTAAAAACATACCTTCTAAATAAGAGAACCCAAAGAAATCTAGTCGTATCACGTTTTAAGTATAATTTCGCATAAAACATACGCTTTTTTAATATATTATATATATGATATTATATGTTACTTATAACATATATATATTTGTAACAAACAATAATGATATTTTTACTCATAACATTACAGTTATTGTAAAGTGAATTTATTATTAATATGTAGATTGTAAACTTATTGGTAAGAAGATACAGAAGGAATTAATGAAGCCAGAAGACTTCTGTGCCGGTGATGAATACCTTTTCATATAAAAGCGAAGCGTTTCTGGTAACAATATAAGTCGAAGGGTCTAAATGTGTGAGAGAGCCATGCTTCGGCACTGCTGGGCCGGCTCAACCGGAGTGATACCACGGCCGAGCTGAAAACCGACGTGAAGCAACGCTTGCGTTGTGTGAGTGAGGTTACCGAAGGCCCAATTCCCCCCTTCCCAATCTTGCCAATCCCCGATTCCCCAACAACTCTTAAATTTCTAACCCCCAAAAGGCAACGCACTTGTAACGCCTCTGGTGTTTCAAGTGTCCAAGGGCGGCGATTGCTTAAAATAATAATAAGTAGAATACCGATGCCAAAAATCCAAGTGAAAGTGCTATTGGCAATCCGATTGCTGATACTCGCGTCGGCAATCCGAGCGCTGCCGATACAGTGGACGCAGTCTGAAAAATTTATCCTTTTGATGCGATCCGTCCGATGCGTACGATGCGGACCTGGGGCCTTAGTCTGCTATTACAATTGTAAACTGAGCAGTACGAGAGGGACGGAGCTATGAAGGTTGCATAGCTCTCTCGCACTGCTCTGTGGACTGTGGACGCTTCCCTTATATTGTTACCACTGATGCTTAAAAACTAGTTTTCGCTATGATCAACATCAAACCGTTTCTGAATAAAAGACAAAAGAAATGCCATCTTTTTGAAGTTTCCAATACGTTTTTACTGAAGAAAGCAATCAAATATTATGTATTAAAACTGTTATATTTATATATATTGCCAAATATATACACGAGGTGACACCGCAAGCTAAACAAACCAGTATAAATTGACCTTGGAATTTGCGGAAAAGTCATACAAAGCGAGACCATGGTAAACTGGATTTTTATAGATCCATGCAGCAAGCTAAGTAAACCAGTATAAACTGATGTGAAACAACAGATACCCTCAATTTTATTATAACTCTCGTGAGACATGCTAAATTCATTATTATATTATCGGCTTACTCACGTAACTGTTTGACGAGGTACTCGACTAGTATCACGCTGCTACAATCAAGTAGTATGTCGCGGAATGCTGCTCATGAATATGAGCCTCTAGCATGGCTTGAAACTAGTCGAGTTCCTCGTCAAACAGTTACGTGAGTAAGCCGATAACATAATAATTAATACACAATGTTTTACGACGTAACTGTGAGGTTACTCGAGGCGATGATTGCTTACCATCAAGTGTAAAATATAAAGAATAGTTTTAATACATGATATTGAATGTTCAACTGATATAAAATGTAGGCTCAGTAAGCGTTTAATTAAGCAATAATTGTGTTAGTGATAAAAGCTATTTTAGAAGTAAATAATGTGTATTAAAATCCCCTTTTTTATGTTATTTTCGAAGACTTTACGATGTTTTCCGTTGATTTGTAGCTAGTGCACGTAAAAACAGTTTTGTTGTTGGCATGGGATTAAAGAGATCATCAAAACATAATAATAATATGTTAAACGGAATTCTACCGTTACGTATTTATTTTTATAGTCTTGCAACATTGCAGTAGTACCAAAAAGACACTCAAAGTCAAAACTACATATCGCTCACCTAGTAATACATTGGCACATCTGCAAAAAATGCGAAATTGACTTTATATGGTTTACGTGTTTAAAAGTGCATATTAATTTATTTATTTCCATATTCATCGAGAGAGGTCGTAAGTGTCATTATACCATTATTGTAGATTCCCCCTCGCGCACGTAAAACATCGGTTCATTGGTCAGTAAAGTAAAAACTAAACAAGTCAGGTAAACTATGAAAACCGTAAATGTGCCAATATATTACTAAGTGTGCGATATAGTAAATTTGACAGCTGACATTAATGACAGTTCTTATTTTACCGTTCCCGCCAACTTGAAACTGAATTGCGTTCATTAACGACGAAATTGAATGTAAATTTTTGTAATCGAAACAAAATTGTTTTAATTTTTAGTCCAGAAATTGTAAATTAGGTGCAATATTATTAATTAATTATAATTATTTTAAGGTGTGAATTCAAAAAGCAATACTTCGACACATCATTAGGTTTTCGTAAGTTTAAGTAATTACTTAGTTAATATTATTCATTAAATTTTATGTATGTATCTATTTTTATGTCGATATGAGGTAATGTTAGGAGATAGTAAACCGGAGCTGCGGACTATCTAGCGGGTTAACCGGGGCTACGACTCAAAAGCAGAAGAAGGAACGGGGTGGTTTTTAGTCAGTAAGAGTCGAACACTCCCTCTCACCTCGCCCAAGGCGGGAGAAGACATAGGATGATTTGACCCCCATCAAAAAAAAGAAAAGAATGGTCTTCTATTGATTGTAGCGTGATGTTATATAGCCTAAAGCCTTCCTCGATGAATGGAGTATCCGACACATAAATATTTTTTTAATTCAAACTAGTAATGCCGAAATAAACGTGTTCAAACAAACAAACTTTTAAAAATACTTCACTTCCATCCCCATCATATAGATGGTTGCCAGGGGCCTTAGTCTGCTATTACAATTGTGTCAGAATGGTCGATCACTGAGCAGTGCGAGAGGGACGGAGTTATACAACCTACATAGCTCCGTCCCTCTCTCGCACTGCTCAGTGATCGACCATTCTGACACAATTGTAATAGCAGACTAAGGCCCCTGGCCACAACTGTGCGCTTCTCACTAAACTTTCTGCCTCGCACAGCAAAACTGTGGAATGAGCTGTCGTCGGCGGTATTTCCGAACCGATACGGCCTTTAAATCTTCAAGAAAAGAGCATACTACTTTTTAAAAAGGCTGGCAACACACCTGTCACGCCTCTGGTGTTGCGGGTGTCCAAAGGCGGCGCTGGTCGCTTACCATCAGATGCCACATATGCTATAAAAAACTTAATTTAACTCAACTTTAAAATACTTATAATAAGGGTTCCGTTTTTTTGTCATTTGACTACGGAACCCTAAAAAAGAACATCACTAACATACATACATAAGCTCACGCCTGTCTCCCATGGGGGTAGGCAGAGACAATGGTACGCCAATAGGCTAGTTTCCTACTAGTCAAATTCAATACTTTTTTCGAAACGTCAAAAACGATATTTTCTATGAACTTTGTATCAAATAGTGCGTTATGACGTCATAAGTTTTTCACGTCAAATAGCAGACTTATTACTAGAAATTTAGCTAGAAAAAATCGAAAATTAAATAGTTCATCAAATTTATGAATGAGAGTGTGATTATTTTTTAATATTTTATTGTATTGAAAACTTGTAATAATTTATTTTTGACCGAGGATACTACCCAATTGCTACGAATCTTTTTTTTTTTTTTTTTTAGGGTGGAAAACCATCCAATGACTTCTCCCGCCTTGGGCGAGGCGAGAGGGAGTGTCAGACTCTTCATCATCATCATCATCATCAGCCTATAGCAGTCCACTGCTGGACATAGGCCTCCCCACTTGTTCGCCACTTTGCTCTATCACTAGCGACTAAAAACGACGACTCTGGTTTTTAGTCAGACTCTTACTGACTAAAAACCACCCCGTTCCTATTCCTGCCCGTCGAGCCGGAGCCCCGGTAAACCCGCTAGGTAGTCCGCAGCTCCGGAATTGCTACGAATCTTACATACCTCTTTCGCTTCATCAACAGGCATCATTCTTAATTCTCGTCGCTAACATTACCTCATAAAAATAATTTTATAATTTTAACCTATTCGCTCGAAGAGTCCAAAAGAATAATTATATTATAATTATATGTCATAACTATAACAATTATAACTTATATGTATGTGTTTTAATGTATAAATGAAGTTATATTTAATTTCCTTTAATATATGACGCCAATTTTTGCCTACAGTTAGGCTATTCCGTAATTGACAATAGGGATGATGACGGGGTATGAAAATTAAACATCTATTTAGTCCGTCAGTTACGTAATGAAAAAATGTTAGACACGTATTTTTTATTTTGACATATAAGATAACAATACTTAGATAAAACGAACGAAAGTTTAGGAGTGGAAGCAAATACGTCATTTCTACGTATAAAACGTACCTAGAAGTGAAGTTACGCTATATTTAAAATCGATATATCTTCGAAAGTATTGATTTCCGTAAGAAAAAAAAAATACGTGTGTAATGTTTTAAAATAATGTACAAGACGGACATTGAAATAAAAATTAGTCAACTAGCGTATTCGAAACATTTGAAGTTAGCTCGATCGCGGTCTGCTATGTCATTGTGAGAATATTTTCGACCAATGAGAGACGAGAATGCGATTGAGCTTACTTCAAATGTTTCAAATTGACAATTACATAATAGCTTAAGGTCAATTTATACTAGCACAGAGTCGAAGCGCATCGAAGCGTCTATCCAAAACTGAACATAACAAATTCAACCTTAACTCCACAGCGTAACGCACACATTACTTCTGAGATTTTAAAAAGGCGCGCGCATTTTTCGGTAGTCGCGCGTCTGCGCGCGATCAACGCCGATTGGTGCGCGCGCTTTCGCGTATCAACGTCCACTAGTGAACCTACGTGTCATCAGTTGGGAATTGCCCTTTTTTTTGATGACTGGGAGAAACCTTCAAAAGGTGCCTAGCTTTTTGGGGATAAAAGACTAGGGAGTGTTGGATTTTAACCTCACTAAAACCACCCCGGTGGCCACCCTCAACACCTGTAAGGGGCACCGGGTCCTCTAACTAAACCTGCTCCGGAGCCCCATGGTCCAACGCCTGTTACGGCACTTTCCTAGGGTGGAAATTGGCCTGCCTCGGTGTTGATCACGATGGAATATCGCGCGTATTCGAGCGAATGCGCGCGTTTTCGCTGGAAATCGCTTTACTAAAGAATTGAATTGGTGGTTTGGTAAAGGATTTGATGCTTCGATGCGCTTCGACTCTGCGCCAGTATAAATAGACCAGGGTCTCTGAATCTGTATTACATTTATATATTCTGATCCAAGTTTAATTTATAGATAAAGACAAACTCTGTATCTTTTTACTTTAACCAATTGCACAACTTGATTCCCCCTAGTCCTTTCCATCACCGAACCACAAGACAATCGGCGAGGCGTCACCGCTTCATGGTAGATATCCCATCCATTTGCACGAAGCGCTTCGCTTCAAGCTTCCTTGTGCGAACTGCTAGGGAGTGGAACTCCTTGCCGGAGTCTGTTTTCCTGATGGGTATAACCTGGGTGTCTTCAAAGCCCGAGTGAATAGGTTGCTTATGGGCAGACGTGCTCCATCGTAGGCCGCATCATCACTTACCATCAGGCGAGATAGCGGCCAAACGTCGACCCATCTAATGTAAAAAAAAAACAATTTTTAATTATGATATTATATTTATTATGTTAGTAAAAGAAGGCATTATACATACATATAATAATTATTACGTAAAAAAACAAGTAATCGGCCATAATTATTGAAGGAATTAGATAATTAATTATTAAGTACCGTACCTAATTGTATCCTTTTTTTTAGAAAAATTATAATAATAATATAAAACTTGGTACTTATACATTATATGATTATATATTTGAAAATATTATATTATGTATAATAATTATTAATAGTTCGTATGAGAAAATTGTAAATTTTGATGGGATGTAGGAATTCGCCTTTTTATTTGAGAAAGAAACTGAGAAACCTTGTATGTAGAAACAAATAAACATGTAAGTTTATTATATAATATGTTTTATTTACCCATAACTATAACAAACCCGACGAACTCGACGTTTCGCCACCATTGTTTTTCCCTGTTTTCTTGCTTTTCTCTTAATTTTGGGGTGGGACTTCTAACCCGTTAAGGCTGATTACTACATCTAATTTTATCGACAAAAAAAAATAATATGGGGGGTTGAACCCCTAATTGAAAATATTGAAAAATAGTGATTTATTCGGTAAAAATAATTCACAAATGATTTTTTTTCTCACCAAAACATTATCAAACATATGAAAAAAGTAATGAATTAGTTAGCCAAGGTTATTAGCTACCGTTTGTCGTAATTTTTTTGTTCCTACGACGCATACAACCTTTGATATCAAAAAAAGTAAAAAAAAATATTAAAATAGCCATAACTTTTAAGGGGGGGGGGGATTCGACCCCTTCGACCCCCGAACTTTTATCGATAAAATTAGATGTAGTACTCAGCCTTAACGGGTTAGAAGTCTCAACCCTATCACATTGTAGATGTGAGGTGTGAACTAAAATCCATTGCGTGCGATACGTTCGATGCGAGGATGCTTACCATTGTCCTATCCATGCTTACTATAGGTAATGACTTTTAATGTAAATATATTGTGGGCTAAGTGAGATCTTGCAAATAAGTGTGGGAGAGCCATGCTTCGGCACTGCTGGGCTGGCTCGACCGGAGTGATACCACGGCCTCACAGAAAACCGACGTGAAACAACGCTTGCGTTGTGTTTCGTTGTGTGAGTGAGGTTACCGGAGGCCCAATTCCCCCCTTCCCAAACTTCCCCATCCCCATTCCCAAACAACAACCCTTAAATTCCTTACTCCCAAAAAGCCGGTAACGCACTTGTAAACCCTCTGGTGTTTCAAGTGTCCATGGGCGGCGGCGATTGCTTACCATCAGGTAATACGTCTGCTCGATTACCGGCATGTACCATAAAAAAAAAAAAAAAATTTTTAAGCAGATATCTTCAGCAAAATATTTTAAACACGTTTAGTTTGCATGACCATAAAAATGCTAAACTACTGAGTCGCCGCGTCGTGTGTCGCAGAATGCTGCTCATGAATATGAGTCTCTAGCATGGCTTGAAACTAGTCGAGTTCCTCGTCAAACAGTTACGTGAGTAAGCCGATAACATAATAACTAATTTAGTATGTCTCACGAAAGTTATCATAAAAATGCTGATCAGTTCAAATTATGTAAAAGTTTGTCGTGAAATTAGATCAACTTAAATCCTGCGGACTGCCTAGCAGGTTCGGGCTCCGGTTCGAAAAGCAGGAGTAGGAACGGGGTGGTTTTTAGTCAGTAAGAGTCTGACACTCCCTCTCGCCTCGCCCAAGGCGGGAGAAGTCAATGGATGTTTTGCCCCTTAAAAAAAAAAAGTATACTTAAACACCTACCTATCTCCTATTTATTATTTAACTAGCTACTTCCGCGCGGTTTCACCCGCTCTGCTCAGCTCCTATTGGTCATAGCGTGATGTTTTATAGCCTATAGCCTTCCTCGATAAATGCACTATACAACGCAAAAAGAATTATTCAAATCGTAACAGTAATTCCGGAGATTAGCGCGTTCAAACAAACAAACAAACTCTTCAGCTTTATAATCTATCTATACTATAATATATATATATATATATATATATAATATATAATATATATATATATATATAATATTATAAAGCTGAAGAGTTTGTTTGTTTGTTTGTTTGTTTGAACGCGCTAATCTCCAGAACTACTGGACCGATTTGAATAATTCTTTTTGTGTTGAATAGGGCATTTATCGAGGAAGGCTATAGGCTATAAAACATCACGCTATGACCAATAGGGGCCAAGCAGAGCGGGTGAAACCGCGCGGAAGTAGCTAGTTATTTAATAAATTGTTATTGACACAATAAAAATTGATGCTACTGCTACTCCTTCAATAATTCACTTATTAACACGTGCCCAATGCTCTCGACGTCCGCACCAGTGTGATTTGGAAGCGAGTTGGAAGGATGTATGTCGTTAATGTTTAAGATTTTGTGAGACGGATGTTGTGGACCTAAGTAATTAAAATTATTATACTTTTTATATCACTTTATCCTCTATATCATTGTCTGGATTTATTATTCACTATTTCATTGTCTGGACTTTAAACTTTAGACTATGACCTCTGAGTTTGTTTCGGCATTTCTCCTCAAAGTAGTCGGATAGGAAATTCCGGCCTCATCTAGTTATTTGAAATATTGACGTGTAAAAGTGTTATTTTATAACCTGCTTACAGAAATAAATATCATTTATCATTTAATTGTATTATGTATTGGCTTAAGCTGTAAAATTATGCATGTTTTTTGTACTAAATAAATAAATGCTTTTAATGATAACAAAACGTCGTATTTGACCATTGGTTATCTACTAACTTTCCACTGTGACAAAACGTCAAATCGTCAATACTGTCAAACAAAATATCATACATTCGTACAATTACATTAGAAACTGTTGTTTTCATACGTTTAGCGGTTTATTTCTTGTTTATTATTAAAACAGTAATATTTATAATACTTAGCCTTATTTTAACGGATTTTTAAATTAATATTCGAGACGATTTTCATTCAGAAAATTGGTTATATGTGACTGTTGTTACCTACGGTATATTTGGATTAAAACATTTTACAACTATTGAATAAAAATGGGACAGAAATGTCGAAATCGATGTTATTTTGGGTGTATAATTGGTGATAGTAAGTAGAGTTTTTTACACTATATTGTGTATTATTTTGAATATATAAAACCTTAATTGCCGTGCACAGAGTTATTTAAATGAGTACTTAACCTAATCCTTAGCAATTATTATTGTTTTCGATACAAAATCGTTCCTAAGGAATAGTTTAAGTGTCTCTGAGCACGGTAGTAAGCTTCTAAACATAATCTTAATTTAGTTATCAACAAGATTTTCAACATAAATAAAAAGTAGTTTCGTTTTCTTATTTGTAAACGAGCGATCCGCCCCAGCTTCGCATGGTTGCAATGGTGATAAATTATATCTTAGTTGAACCCATTTCCACCAGTGCTAAGCTATGTGTACCAAAGAATATGATTGGTGGAAGCCAAAGCACGGTTGGTGCGGTGGCTGGGCAACTGGCTGCCGGGCAACGGGTAGCGGGTTCGATTCCCGCACGGAGCAACTCTTTGTGTGATCCACAAATTGTTGTTTCGGGTCTGGGTGTCATGTGCATGTGAATTTGTATGTTTGTAAACGCACCCACGACTCAGAAGAAAATCCTAATGTGGGCCAAAGTTTAAAAAAAAAAAAATAATAATAAAGCATCCACAGCAACATAGCATAGCACATCTCTGGTGGAAAAGCACCTTCTCATAATGTTATAAATTAGAATGTTTATGTGTATGTTTGTTACTTCTTAATAAGATCGTGGTTGAAGGGATCAGAATAAAATTTGGAACAGGGGTAGATTATGGACTGAAATAACACTGATGAAATGTAGCCTACATTTCATCTTTCGAGACACGCAGGCAGAAGCTATTGTGAATATATCGATAGACAAAAATGAATTATGTATTGTCTTTACCTACATTGTTCCTACATATATATACAATAGGTAAATGATCAGACATAGTAAAATTATTTTTTTTAAAAGAGAAACGATGGAGTTCTTGCTCATTCTTCTCCATTCGAAACAACATTTTGGAGCGAGCGCCTAGCGTCACCGACGGACAGACTGACGGACAATTCAATTTGACATTTCAAAAGTGCCTAATTTAGGATTAATCTAATTAAATGCTTTGACTTTGAATCTATTGTTTAAGGTCCGTTACACCATTTTCCAAATCCGAAGAGCATAATTCCAGATCAGCTATTAAGATATGCTGTTTGGAAAACCGTGCTGGATGTGGCAACGCAGGAGAAAGGAGATACCTATATATATGATCAAATAAGGCTATGTAATAAACATTTTCTCGACTGCTACCAACTACCTAGTCGACAGTTGACTAGAAATGCGGTACCCACCTTAAATCTAGGTGATTCAGGTATGTTAATGCCTATTGTTTAATAGATAAGGTTGAACTTTGCATGCAAAGATTTTTTAAAGAAAACAATGTGTATTTACTTCGCCGATATATCTGTGACCGGAGTAGGCCCCCAGTTTTGGGCTGTTAGCATCTTTTTTTTATATTATTATATATAGTAGGTGTAGGCGCATTATGTGCATATGCTAATGAAATTTAATTGTTTTGTTATTGTGATAAAAATAAAACTAATAAGAATACAAAAACAGTTTCTTTGGAAAAGTTGTTTGTAATCATGAATACAATCACATGTTTAAATATCGTTCACTAATTACCAGTCACCCTATATGTATAGATGATTACGAACACTGCAAGTATTTTTCCTCAGATTTTCATTTATTGTATTTTCAGATGGTAATACAGCAGAATCTATACCTATCATCAACGAGGAACAGTCGGTTCCTGTAAATAAACATTCAACACACTACTACATTGATATTGATACCGCTAACCGTAGCCATAACAAAGGTTAGTAACACTATTGACAAACTGCCCTACTCATATAAGTTTTTAAACTGACATGGTCACTAACACTGGAATTGAAACTTAAACTGGGATATTTGCCATGTTTTTTAATATTTATGAGTTTCCGATATTTCGGCACTGTTGCAAGCGCCATGATCACGGATAAACTGAAAACTAAAAAGGTAAATATCCCGGTTTAAGTTTCAATTCTAGTGCCCTACTCATGTCCAAATACTCAAACGCTACTCAATTTTAAGACGCTCTCAAGACTAGTTCTGTCCCTATCAATTCTTTATAAAATGACAGAGATAGCACGATATTTAAGTACAACTTAAAATTGAGTAGCATTTTAGTATTCAGGCATTAGACATTTAATTATCACTTAAACTATTGCTTAAGAGTAGGGTTGGTGATAAGTGTTCTCTGCTTTACCATCACCATTTACAACTTATAAATTGATCTAAAATATCCAAATAAATCTTACTATTATGATTATAATTAATATTTTGCAATCTATTTTGAAATGTGCAAGAAAAAATTATTATTAATCGTGGTTACAATTTTTTTTTTTTAATTTTGTATCTAGACACACGGCAGTGTGTCCGCCAAGTTCGAGCAAAAAACCGACACACCGGCCGTGGGTTATATTACACGAACCATTTCGGGCCAAGTTCGACCCACCTATAACTCAAAATCTATTTTATCTACGCATATGAAATTACTAGTATCTATCGAGATCTACTTACTTATCTAAAATACAAAATTTCATTAATGTACCTATTGTGGGTCTTGAGATATTGACGTCAGAAAATCGCTATTTTTACTATACACTCACTGACTGACTGACTCACTCACTCACTCACTCACTCATCAAAAACCTAGACCACTTCCAATGGTCGTATTGACTTGAAATTTGGCATGGAGGTAGGTCTTTAGGTCAAGGTAAAGGAAAAAATCTGAAAATGGCCAAGTGTGAGTCGGTTTTAAAAATATTGAAGGTGTAAATTCATACCCCTAAGGAACTAAAACAAAAAATTTATCTATATCTTCCAATGGTCGTACCGACCTAAAATTCGTTACGAAGGTTTGTATTTAGTCAAAGTAAAGTAAAATAAGAAAAAAAGAAAATAAACCTTACAAAAATAAATGAAATCCCACCCAAAACATAAATGTGAAAGGCTGCCAAGTTCGATAATATTGGAATGCTTCGCCTATAAAAGAAGTGAGATCTAAATAAGTACCAAGTTCCATACACAGACCTCAGTTAAAAATGATATAACTTGGCAAGTTTTAATAGAAAATTACATATATACTTGACTCATTGCGTTTAGTAGGTTTATAAAAAAGTGTGTGAAAACTTGCCAACTTGTTATATCATTTTTAACTGAGGTCTGTGTATGGAACTTGGTACTTATTTAGATCTCACTTCTTTTATAGGCGAAGCATTCCAATATTATCGAACTTGGCAGCCTTTCACATTTATGTTTTGGGTGGTTATTCTAACAACCCGCCCCAGATTCGCATGGGTGCAATGGTGATATATTATGCATGTATTATACATATAAACCTTCCTCTGGAATCACTCTATCTATTAAAAAACCGCATCAAAATCCGTTGCATAGTTTTAAAGATTTAGGCATACAAAGGGACATAGGGACAGAGAAAGCGACTTTGTTTTATACTATGTAGTGATACAAATTAACAGGTTACTGAATAATATTATTAAAAAAATATATTAAGTCTATCATCTATGGTCATTTCAAACGTCATTTGTGTCACTTCTGTCAATGTCATTGTCATTCACAAGAATCGAGCGAAGTGCTGATATTTTTCTCTTTTGTGGAAAATTATTTCGTGTCGGGAATTTGTGACTGTGTTTAGCCAACCTAATAGTAATTGTAGTTACCTAGGTTACGTTTACCAACATAACAATAAAAAAAATGGCCGCATTTGTTTACATATGTTTGTGATGTAAATAATCAACTTGTTTATATGTTTTTGTATTCCGTTATTAGAACTTGAGACGGGATATTTACCATGTTTATTTATGTCTATGAGTTTCTGATATTTCGGCACTGTTGTAAGCGCCATGATCGCGGATGAACTAAAAACTTAACTTAAAAACTTATGTTTTTGTATTGATTACGGAATTATATTTTTAACGTTGAGTTGAGCTGTTGCTCCTACGTTTCGTATATGCTTTTAAACTAACGTGTTTTCAGAGTTTATCGATATATTGCCGGTAAACTCTAAATCTTTGTTTATAAGGAGCTTTAAAAGTACCTGCCTTGGCTTTAATGGGAGGTAGTGCTTTTTTAACGAAGGAAACTCATCCAATGACTTCTCCCGCCTTGGACGAGACGAGAGGGAGTGTCAAACTCTTACTGACTAAAAACCACCCTGTTCCTACTACTGCTTTTCAAGTCCGAGCCTCGATAAACCCACTAGGTAGTCCGCAGCTCCAGATGTTTGAAGACAATAGTAAATATAAATGATAGATTATGAGTAATTCTCTTTTACATACATAAAACATATTATGTATAAGTTGGTTATGAAAGAGCTATCTCTTTCACTGTCTCTGTCACATCGTCAATGAAAACAATTGATAGCAATTATTTTCATGGCATCGTGCGTATTTGTGAACCACTTTATGCAGAGTAGAGTCAATGTTTATTTAACTCGTTTATGTTCTCAAATTGAGTTAACTGGTCCGGGGTACGAAATTTCTTCACTATTGTAATGTTCAAACACAACACTACCTCCCATTAAAGCCGTGGCAGATACTTTTAGAACACCTTATATACATTTTTTAACATTACCCCACACTAGGATTTCCTCCTGTGTTGTATGTTTACAAACATACAAGTTCACATACACATGACACCCAGACCGGAAACAACAATTTGTGGATTTGTGCACCATGCTAACTGTGCAAACAGTTTTAATATTGGTATAACCTGGGTGTCTTCAAAGCCCGAGTGAATAGGTTGCTTATGGGCAGACGTGCTCCATCGTAGGCCGCATCATCACTTACCATCAGGCGAGATAGCGGCCAAACGCCGACCCATCAAACGTAAAAAACAATACAGTGACTTTAAAGTGTGTGATACCTTATATCTTTGAACCAGAATGGGTAAGGGGCACAGAAGGTGTGAAATTTGTCATATTAATGAGGCATGGCCTAGGGAAGAGAAACTGCTTTTCACCAGTTTTCCACTGAACCCAGATCGGTAAGTACTGTTTTTTCTAGTTAATAATATACTGTATGGGGAGACCTCTCATGACTTGATTTAAATCACATATTTGTTGTCATCTTCGCTGACGATATACGAAAAATATGCCCAGTCAGTAGGTAAGCCAAAAAGTGCATTATTCTCTTTGAGCTAATTTGAACACACAAATACGGAATTGCAACAGCAGCGCCGCATGTCCGTAACATTCCTAGACAACCTACAACATTACAGCTCTTCTGTGGTCAAGGAACATGGAGCTGTTCACACAGAATTTAATACCTACTTGATTTATTTTATTTTTAATTTTCAGTTTTCATTGATATATTTAGTTGTGTAATGCTTCTGTGGACGAGTACTACTTGTAGTTTCATTTAAATCATATGAGTGATTTCCATACTGTATGTGAGAAAGTATATCTGATTGTTTATTACTCAGTCCTATCAAAGCGGCTGAAAGGATCTAGATGAAATTTGGAACAGGAATAGATTTATACACAATCACTTTACATACAAAATGAAAATAAAAAGCGAGCCAAGAGTGAGTGTCAGACCCTTGCTGACTAAAAACCACCCCGTTCCTTCTCCTGCTTTTCGAGCCGGAGCCCCGGTAAACCCGCTAGGTAATCCGCAGCTCCGGATCAGTTCAAGTATAGCTAGTAGTTATAGTATTATTTATTTTTTGTCTTTCAGCTGCAGAGAATGGCTTAAACGAGTGGGTAACGATGAGTTAGTAGATCTTCCTATAGAAAAGCTACATGAGAGGAGAAATCTATGTTCCAACCACTTTAGAAGGGAAGATTTCAACAAAGCCGGCAACCGTCTGAACAGGGATGCTGTACCGAGCCTGAATCTGATCGCTCCACCCCTCACTGATGAGCAGTTGCAAGCTTTTCCGCAACATATCTATAAACGCTCAGAGGCACGAGGTAAGTTATATAGCTCTACAATGTGATAGGGGTGAGACTTCTAACCAGTTAAGCGGAGTACTACATCTAATTTTATCGACAGAAAAAATAATATGGGGGGTTGAACCCCTCCCCCTAAAAATTATGGCTATTTTAATATTTTTTTGTACTTGTGTGTGATATCAAAGGTGTTATGCGTCGTAGGAACAAAAAAAACGACAAACGGTAGCTAATAGCCTTGGCTAACTAATTCAAATATTACTTTTTTCATATGTTTGATAATGTTTTGGTGAGAAAAAAAAAATCATTTCTGAATTAATTTTACCAAAAAAATCGCTATTTTTCAATATTTTCAATTGTATGCATCTTGTATCTTTAAAACTACGCAACGGATTTTGATGCGGTTTTTTTTTAATAGATAGAGTGATTCAAGAGGAAGGTTTATATGTATAATACATGCATAATATATCACCATTACACCCATGCGAAGCTGGGGCGGGTCGCTAGTCCTATATATAAAATAATAAATGAGGCTTTTAAACTATGTAAATTAAAATCACCATTGTAGTGTTTTTTTTTTTTTCAGGTTTTTCAACTGATGTGCAGCCAGTGTCGATTACAAGCAAAACGTCGAGTGATATCGTTGTAAAGCGGACTCCAAATGGTACATTTATTGATTTGATAGCTTTTGTAGAAAGAATATTATGCGCTATAATTTTATTGTAACGTTCGTGAGACATACCAAATGGTGTTTTGTATATATTTATTTATAACACTCTAAAATTATATTTTTAAATATTACTTATAAAAATAAAAAACAAAATAACATTTAAAAATATAAAAATAGGAGCCGACCAGTAGCGGGAGCATGGTCCAAGCTACCGGTGGTTAGGGCTCCAAAGACAGAAACCTCCTCACAATACGTGCCGTTTCGAGGAGTACTGCCTTCTGCATCAGGCCCTTGATCCATCCGCCTAACCCCAGCCTCCTAAGGTGGTTGTCGAGGCTGTTGGGTATTAATCCGTTGGCCGACACGACTATCGGCACAACGATAGCCGAATCCACATTCCACATGTCGACAACCTCGTGAGCCAAGTCAAGATATTTTATTTGTTTATCTTTTTCAGCTTTCACGAGGTTCTCGTCATGAGGGATGGTGATATCGATTATCATCGTGCGGCGCGCTTGCCGATCTATCACCACTATATCAGGTTTATTGGCTACAATAGTCCTGTCAGTGATGATAGATCGATCCCAGTACAACGTGATATGGCCGTTTTCGAGAACTTTTTTTTTTTTTTTTTTTTTTCCAGGGTGGAAAATCATCCAATGACTTCTCCCGCCTTGGGCGAGGCGAGAGGGAGTGTCAGACTCTTACTGACTAAAAACCACCCCGTTCCTACTCCTGCCCGTCGAGCCGGAGCCCCGGTAAACCCGCTAGGTAGTCCGCAGCTCCGGATTAGGCATCAGCCCTACTGGGCCCCATCTGTGGTGGTCTGATGGCTCTTTGAGGCGCGCGCAGAACGCGACGCGCCGCACGCACGGGTCTGGTTCTGGTCGGGCGGCGAGCTACCCTTGCTCGCCGTCCGCAGACCCGCACTTACGGTGGCCGGAGATCGTCGCGCGATCCCCGACGCCCGGAGTGTCTCTCGCGACGGCTGGGGCGTGAGGAGGTTCGTTCTCTCACGCGCCCCGCCTCCTCCTTAGCTAGCATGACTGCTTCGCAGAAGGAGGAGACGGCATCCCAGTCCCCCTCGCTCCGCACCATGGCTTGTATCAGTGCCGGACGCGAGAGGGCGCCGTCGCCGACCACATCCCTGAGGACACGGCGGTGCTCAGCCCACGCAGGGCAGACCGCAAGCGTATGTTCCACCGTGTCCTCCGGGCGGTCTTCGCAGTGATGACACCCGGGCGTTTCCTCCCGCCCAATCAGAAACAGGAACCTACCGAAGCTTCCATGTCCGGTAAGCACCTGCGTCAGGCGGTAGGTGAGGACGCCGTGGCGCCTCTCTAGCCACTCCTCAAAGAGGGGACTTACCGCTGCAATGACAGCGAGCCCAGCCCTCGGTTGCGACAGTCGCTGCTGCCATTCCGCCATGAGATCGCGCCGGAGCTCATCCCGCCACGCACTAATCTGGCGCGGCAGTGGAGTTTCGCCCCGGCGACGCGCGTCGGCGCGCAAACTAAAGACGCGCGCGAGCACCTTCGCCTCCAAATCCCACGGCGGGAGTCCGGCAAGGAGGTTAGCCGCCTCTCCGGAGATCGTGCGATATCCGCGGATCACCCGGATGGCCATGACCCTCTGCGACGTGAGCAGCGCCCGAGCTGGTCGCCGCATCAGGTTCGGCGCCCACACAGGGGCTCCGTAGAGGGCCATGGACCGCACGATCCCCGCGTACAACCTCCGGCAGGAGGCATTTGGCCCCCGAGGTTGGGCAGGAGCCGCTTAAGTGCAGCCCCCGTCCGTTCCAACTTAGGAGCCAAACGTCGGAAATGCTCCACGAAGTTCCATCGACTGTCGAGGACGAGTCCTAGGTACTTCATCGTCGTCTCGACGCCGATGGTAACCCCTCCTGCCGTTATTTGGGACCCATCCGGAGGTGGCGCGTTCCCGCGGCCATGAAAACACATGGCCTCGGACTTGTGGAGCGCCACCTCGAGTCCCAATTGCCGGATCCTATCAACAACTGTCGCAACCGCTCTCGCCATTAAGTTGGCCGCCGCCTGGTGCGACCTCCCGTGCGCTAGCACCAGCGTGTCGTCGGCGTAACAGACTACGCTGACGCCGTTCGGGAGGTCGGTGCGCAGCACCCAGTCGTAACCAATGTTCCACAGGAGCGGCCCCAAAACCGAACCCTGTGGAACACCGCGCGACATCTCTCGCCGGTTCCACTCACCTTGGTGACCGGGGTAGGTGACAAACCTATCCATCAGGTAGGCCTCGATAACACGACGGAGATAGGTAGGCACCCGGTGGTACCGGAGTGCCTCCAGTATGCAGCTCCAGGGTAGTGAGTTGAAAGCGTTGGCGATGTCCAGAGACACCGCCACGACGACCTTACCCCTGGACACTGCATTCCCCGTCGTGAGGTCTCTTACGCGCATGATGGCGTCCACCGTGGAGCGCCCTCTACGGAAGCCGAACTGGCCATCCGCGAGGTCCGGCCCAAGTCCAGACAGGTGCGCGACGAGGCGGTTCGAAATTATCCTTTCGAAGACTTTTCCCACCTCGTCGAGCAGCACAATGGGCCGGTACGCGGACGGAGAGTCCGCAGGGCGCCCCGGCTTCTTCACGAGGACCAGTTTTCCCGTCTTCCACTGAAGCGGGAACTGGCCCCTCTCCAAGCATGCGCTGTAGAGACCTATTAATCGAGGCCCGAGAGCCTCCGAGGCCAGGACCCACGCCTTGCCATGTAGGCCATCGGGTCCTGGGGCGGTGTTCTTGGCGCCCATCCGGCGCACCGCCGCTCTCAGTTCTGCCTCGGTCACCTCCGGAACGATGTCGTCGTCGTCGTCGCTGTGGCCCGCATTGGGCACCGCAGGGGGCGGAGTCATGGATGGAGGGGTGAAACCCCTCCGAAGTTGGGGGAACAAGGCGCCAATTACCTCCTCCACAACTTCTGGCCGGAGACTCTGAGTGAGCGGGGGAGCCCAGGTGCGGAGCTTATCACGCACCATCCGGTAGGGGCGCCCCCATGGATCTCTGTTCAGAGTCTCCAGCATCTCTCGGCGGGCTTCCTCCTTAGCCCGCCAAATTTCCGCTTTGAGGGCGGCCTTTGCCGCCTTGTACCCCTCGTACAACTCCGCCTCTCTGACCTCCGCATCTGAAGGACGGATACGGAGCCTGCGGTGCCTGGTGTACCGGCGTCGCGCAGCAACGCAAGCACTGCGCATAGCAGCTAACTCCTGCGACCACCAGTACACCTGGCGCTTGCGCTGACCTGGCCGGACCCGGGGCATCGCCACGTCACATATTTTGGACATGGCGTCCTGGAGCCATCTTGCTTCCTCGTCGATGTCGGCAGGCCTGTCCGGTGGTATCACCCAGGCCTGCACGATTGCGGCTTCCAGGAAAAGCTCCCGGTCCAGCTGTCTCAGCGCCCAACGCGGGCCATATGGGGCCTGTCTGGCTGGCGGGTTCGCGGCCTCGGTGGAGACGTCAAACCGGATGTACCGGTGGTCCGAGAACGTCTCCACCTCCTCCATAACGCGCCAGTCAACGACACGAGGTGACAGAGCAGGGCTGGCGAACGATATGTCCACCACCGATTCGCCCTGCATCCGCACGCACGTGGGGACAGAACCCCGGTTCAGGACGACTAGGCCTGTCTCCAGAGCCCAGTCTTCCACCATCCTACCCCGAACGTCAGTGAGCCGGGAACCCCAAGCCAAGTTTTTGGCATTGAAGTCCCCGAGGACAAGCACGGGGAGGGAACGGAACCCGACGACGACGGCGACCAACTCCCTCAGGGAGTTGTGGAACTCGGCGAGAGTTCGGTTCGGAGAGAAATACACGCCCACCACAGCGATCTCTCCGAACCGTGCTGCGACACAACCCCGGCCTCTCCGAGCATTCTCGAGAGTCGGGGTACCGGCGGCGGCCGACGAGATGATGGTCACCGAGCCGTCCAAGTCCGCAACCCAGTGATCCCTGGGCGGGACGAAATACGGCTCGGAGACCACAGCGACATTTATTGACCACTGCGCCATGCTCTGGAGTAGAAGGTCCTGAGCGGCGGCGCAGTGGTTGATATTCGCCTGGAGGAGGCGGAATGGAGTCATTACTGACAATCCATCACAACCTCCTCCCTGGCGGCATTACGGCCGGCGGAGACCGCGGCGGCGGTAGCAGTGGCGACTGCGGCGGCGGTGGCGGAAACGACGGGGGCGGCGGAGGGCCTACCCTTATCCCTTGGTTTGGTAGGGGGAGCAGGCCTTGCTCCCGACCCGGTGATTGGCCGGCTTGCCGGCCGCTGCACATGCGTCGCAGTGCAGCGGGGCAACCTAACCTAACCTAACCTAACCTAACCTAACCTAACCTAACCTAACCTAACCTAACCTAACCTAACCTAACCTAACCTAACCTAACCTAACCTAACCTAACCTAACCTAACCTAACCTAACCTAACCTAACCTAACCTAACCTAACCTAACCTAACCTAACCTAACCTAACCTAACCTAACCTAACCTAACCTAACCTAACCTAACCTAACCTAACCTAACCTAACCTAACCTAACCTAACCTAACCTAACCTAACCTAACCTAACCTAACCTAACCTAACCTAACCTAACCTAACCTAACCTAACCTAACCTAACCTAACCTAACCTAACCTAACCTAACCTAACCTAACCTAACCTAACCTAACCTAACCTAACCTAACCTAACCTAACCTAACCTAACCTAACCTAACCTAACCTAACCTAACCTAACCTAACCTAACCTAACCTAACCTAACCTAACCTAACCTAACCTAACCTAACCTAACCTAACCTAACCTAACCTAACCTAACCTAACCTAACCTAACCTAACCTAACCTAACCTAACCTAACCTAACCTAACCTAACCTAACCTAACCTAACCTAACCTAACCTAACCTAACCTAACCTAACCTAACCTAACCTAACCTAACCTAACCTAACCTAACCTAACCTAACCTAACCTAACCTAACCTAACCTAACCTAACCTAACCTAACCTAACCTAACCTAACCTAACCTAACCTAACCTAACCTAACCTAACCTAACCTAACCTAACCTAACCTAACCTAACCTAACCTAACCTAACCTAACCTAACCTAACCTAACCTAACCTAACCTAACCTAACCTAACCTAACCTAACCTAACCTAACCTAACCTAACCTAACCTAACCTAACCTAACCTAACCTAACCTAACCTAACCTAACCTAACCTAACCTAACCTAACCTAACCTAACCTAACCTAACCTAACCTAACCTAACCTAACCTAACCTAACCTAACCTAACCTAACCTAACCTAACCTAACCTAACCTAACCTAACCTAACCTAACCTAACCTAACCTAACCTAACCTAACCTAACCTAACCTAACCTAACCTAACCTAACCTAACCTAACCTAACCTAACCTAACCTAACCTAACCTAACCTAACCTAACCTAACCTAACCTAACCTAACCTAACCTAACCTAACCTAACCTAACCTAACCTAACCTAACCTAACCTAACCTAACCTAACCTAACCTAACCTAACCTAACCTAACCTAACCTAACCTAACCTAACCTAACCTAACCTAACCTAACCTAACCTAACCTAACCTAACCTAACCTAACCTAACCTAACCTAACCTAACCTAACCTAACCTAACCTAACCTAACCTAACCTAACCTAACCTAACCTAACCTAACCTAACCTAACCTAACCTAACCTAACCTAACCTAACCTAACCTAACCTAACCTAACCTAACCTAACCTAACCTAACCTAACCTAACCTAACCTAACCTAACCTAACCTAACCTAACCTAACCTAACCTAACCTAACCTAACCTAACCTAACCTAACCTAACCTAACCTAACCTAACCTAACCTAACCTAACCTAACCTAACCTAACCTAACCTAACCTAACCTAACCTAACCTAACCTAACCTAACCTAACCTAACCTAACCTAACCTAACCTAACCTAACCTAACCTAACCTAACCTAACCTAACCTAACCTAACCTAACCTAACCTAACCTAACCTAACCTAACCTAACCTAACCTAACCTAACCTAACCTAACCTAACCTAACCTAACCTAACCTAACCTAACCTAACCTAACCTAACCTAACCTAACCTAACCTAACCTAACCTAACCTAACCTAACCTAACCTAACCTAACCTAACCTAACCTAACCTAACCTAACCTAACCTAACCTAACCTAACCTAACCTAACCTAACCTAACCTAACCTAACCTAACCTAACCTAACCTAACCTAACCTAACCTAACCTAACCTAACCTAACCTAACCTAACCTAACCTAACCTAACCTAACCTAACCTAACCTAACCTAACCTAACCTAACCTAACCTAACCTAACCTAACCTAACCTAACCTAACCTAACCTAACCTAACCTAACCTAACCTAACCTAACCTAACCTAACCTAACCTAACCTAACCTAACCTAACCTAACCTAACCTAACCTAACCTAACCTAACCTAACCTAACCTAACCTAACCTAACCTAACCTAACCTAACCTAACCTAACCTAACCTAACCTAACCTAACCTAACCTAACCTAACCTAACCTAACCTAACCTAACCTAACCTAACCTAACCTAACCTAACCTAACCTAACCTAACCTAACCTAACCTAACCTAACCTAACCTAACCTAACCTAACCTAACCTAACCTAACCTAACCTAACCTAACCTAACCTAACCTAACCTAACCTAACCTAACCTAACCTAACCTAACCTAACCTAACCTAACCTAACCTAACCTAACCTAACCTAACCTAACCTAACCTAACCTAACCTAACCTAACCTAACCTAACCTAACCTAACCTAACCTAACCTAACCTAACCTAACCTAACCTAACCTAACCTAACCTAACCTAACCTAACCTAACCTAACCTAACCTAACCTAACCTAACCTAACCTAACCTAACCTAACCTAACCTAACCTAACCTAACCTAACCTAACCTAACCTAACCTAACCTAACCTAACCTAACCTAACCTAACCTAACCTAACCTAACCTAACCTAACCTAACCTAACCTAACCTAACCTAACCTAACCTAACCTAACCTAACCTAACCTAACCTAACCTAACCTAACCTAACCTAACCTAACCTAACCTAACCTAACCTAACCTAACCTAACCTAACCTAACCTAACCTAACCTAACCTAACCTAACCTAACCTAACCTAACCTAACCTAACCTAACCTAACCTAACCTAACCTAACCTAACCTAACCTAACCTAACCTAACCTAACCTAACCTAACCTAACCTAACCTAACCTAACCTAACCTAACCTAACCTAACCTAACCTAACCTAACCTAACCTAACCTAACCTAACCTAACCTAACCTAACCTAACCTAACCTAACCTAACCTAACCTAACCTAACCTAACCTAACCTAACCTAACCTAACCTAACCTAACCTAACCTAACCTAACCTAACCTAACCTAACCTAACCTAACCTAACCTAACCTAACCTAACCTAACCTAACCTAACCTAACCTAACCTAACCTAACCTAACCTAACCTAACCTAACCTAACCTAACCTAACCTAACCTAACCTAACCTAACCTAACCTAACCTAACCTAACCTAACCTAACCTAACCTAACCTAACCTAACCTAACCTAACCTAACCTAACCTAACCTAACCTAACCTAACCTAACCTAACCTAACCTAACCTAACCTAACCTAACCTAACCTAACCTAACCTAACCTAACCTAACCTAACCTAACCTAACCTAACCTAACCTAACCTAACCTAACCTAACCTAACCTAACCTAACCTAACCTAACCTAACCTAACCTAACCTAACCTAACCTAACCTAACCTAACCTAACCTAACCTAACCTAACCTAACCTAACCTAACCTAACCTAACCTAACCTAACCTAACCTAACCTAACCTAACCTAACCTAACCTAACCTAACCTAACCTAACCTAACCTAACCTAACCTAACCTAACCTAACCTAACCTAACCTAACCTAACCTAACCTAACCTAACCTAACCTAACCTAACCTAACCTAACCTAACCTAACCTAACCTAACCTAACCTAACCTAACCTAACCTAACCTAACCTAACCTAACCTAACCTAACCTAACCTAACCTAACCTAACCTAACCTAACCTAACCTAACCTAACCTAACCTAACCTAACCTAACCTAACCTAACCTAACCTAACCTAACCTAACCTAACCTAACCTAACCTAACCTAACCTAACCTAACCTAACCTAACCTAACCTAACCTAACCTAACCTAACCTAACCTAACCTAACCTAACCTAACCTAACCTAACCTAACCTAACCTAACCTAACCTAACCTAACCTAACCTAACCTAACCTAACCTAACCTAACCTAACCTAACCTAACCTAACCTAACCTAACCTAACCTAACCAGTAACCGACCATCTTTCGTCGCAACAACATCGCGCTCCGCGTTAAAAATTTTTTAAAATTGTACGCGTTGAGTTACAGTGCGCAAAACGTTACCATCATAATTGTGGAGTGTCATCTCAGCAGGATTCGTGTGGGCAACATCATACCTCAACGGGTTCGGGAGCAGGAAGCCGTCAACTTCAGGCCTTAATAACTCGCCAAAGGTCAGCGGAATCGTCTTACCCACATTCGACCAGACAACGGCGGTGAAGATCTATTCAACGACATCTCGAACGTTGAGATCGGTCCAGCGGCTTGGAAGATATTACGGGACGAAAATCGCCAAAACACGTGGTTTTTGAGAGGAAAATAACCTCTCTAACCTCAATTTAGCACCACGCGTTTGGAAACGACACGAGGCGTGACGTCAGGCCAGTCATCCTAGCCTTAACTGAAGACTCCGAAGCCGCTCGAGGATTCCGCCGCCATACAACAACCAGCGTGGCGACTTCGCGGCACACCATCAGGTGAGCTCTGAGGGAACTCCTCAACCCAAGTCCCTAGAACCCTCGTGTTTGGTCTCATCCTACTGGGATTTTAAAGACCCTGCCGTAGCAATCAGGGGATAGCCAAACACCGTCATCAACCCTTCCCCCCCCACCTTTTTCCTCACCCCCTCTCGATAACGTTCCCACGAAACCTCCCCCCCTCCCCCTCAGAGATACCTCACCCCCGCAGAGGCCAACTTCCCCCCGTTGGAGCTAGAAGGTCGAGTTTGGGCTCATCTGAAAGGGCTTTGAAAGAGAAAAATTTGGCCCCAACAGAAAACCACATTTCCGCTCCATCATCAGGTGAGCTCTGAGGGAACTCCTCAACTATAGCTCCTAGAACCCCCGTTTTGGTCTCATCCGTCGAAGACTTTGAAGATCCTGCCGGAGCAGTCAAGGGATAGCCAAACACCTTCATCAACCCTCCCCCACCTTTTTACCTCACCCCCTCTCGTTAACGTCCCCACGAAACCTCCCCCTCCCCCTCCCCCCACCTTTTTACCTCACCCCCTCTCGTTAACGTCCCCACGAAACCTCCCCCTCCCCCTCACCCCCCCCTCAGAGATACCTCACCCCCGCGGAGGCTAACTCCCCCCCCTTGGAGCTAGAAAGCCGAGTTTGGGCTCATTTGAAAGGGCTTGGCAAGAGGAATAAATCGGCCCCAACAGAAAACCAAATTTCCGCACCTAATATCAGCGACACCACGAACCAAACCACTCTCCACAAAAGCGCATCTACCAGGGCTCTGAACATCGAGCCGCTGCAGTGTTCGGGCTCCTCACTACACAACATACGCAGACCACCAGCGAAACTTGTAACGTGAGTCCATAAAAAAAAAAAAAAAAAAAAAAAAAAAAAAAAAAAAAAAAAAAAAAAGAATTATTGTAACTCAGATCTCTACTCAGATCTTGTAATAAAAAATATAATAAAAAACAAAAAAAATGTCCAAAAACTCCGCAGTCCCATCCCGCAAGATTACCATGGACTTGGCTAAGGGCCCCAAAACCCTCAGGGAAAAGGTCCTAAAAAATACGGCCAAATCAGTGGTGTCCGAAAAGGCAGCGCGTCCATCGACCACCGAACCAATCATGGTGGCAAAGGCAAACTCAGAACCAGACAACAGAATGAGCACACCACCACAGTCCACTGCAGCAACCACACCGGAGTTCCTCACCCCTGAAGACCGCACCCGGATCTCCGAAATTGTCATCGACTGGGAGCAGTGCGGTATCTCACCCCCCCGAAAGATCGACTCGGAGGACGACAGCTCGGTGGCGTCTGTGGAGTCCCGGTCCACACAACCAGAGCATGGGAGACCAAGCATCCTCTACAGAACCCCGAGGCGGGGAACGGGGGTGGAGATGGACTTGGCCACACAGGAGGCTAACACACTGCTGCAGAAAGGAAAAGCCGCACTTGAAGCGGCTGGAAACATGAAGCGGGAGTGCAAAGCCATCGCACACGATTGCCTCCAAGGACTGTACGAGACGGCTCTGTCACTGGCAGACTCGAGGAGCCGCCACAAGTTCAACCTCGAAAAGGAGCGGTCAAGGCACGCAAAAGAACTTGTGCGGGTTGAGAGGGCTCATACTCGAGAGCTAATGAAAATGACAATGGAGCTCTCCCTGATGCGAACAGACGTCTCGGAGACGAAGAAGGAGGCGAAGGGGATCCGAGAATGGCTGGGACACGAAACCCTTGAGGCCTTCAACGGCATAAAGGAGGTCAAAGAAGAAATTAAGGCAGCGGGCCACCAAAACCAGAAGGAGCACGAGAGAACGAGACGCGAGTATCAATCCACTCCGAGGGATTCAAAACCGGATTCGGCGGGGACAGGCATATCGCGTCTGGAGTCACAGTACACGTCCATATCAAATCAATTGGACGAGCTCCGGAAGGCACTGGGAAGGCTGAAGGAAGATCTGGACCAGCCATTAATATCCAACGATACGCCACCGGAGCAGCAAAACCAGGGCGTGATGATGGAACTGCTGCTCACCACAAACGTGTTCCAGGAGGAGATGGCCAAGCTGTCTAGGCAGCTTCAAGATCTCTCCAATAGGCCTCAGGCCTCTCCTCCTCGACCTCAACCCCAGATCAACATCAAAGAGGTGCTGGAACCTATCTACGAGAGACTGGAGATTGTCTCCTCTGACCTCCGCGTTCTCCGCGACAAAGAGCCACCAACCCAAGCGCCTGCAGCCTTAAACCTGGAGGCAGAACTCGCGGTCGGAGAGGTCAGAAAGACCCTCCACAACATCGAGAAAGGAGTGGCGGACTTGGGCAGGGTGGAAAAACCACACGGACAAAACCAGGGTCCCAAAACCTTCGCCCAGGTCGCCAGCACACCCAAACCCAAACCCCCTCAGCCAAACCACACCCTCATCGTCTCATCAACGGACCCCAAGCACACAGGAGATAACGTGATCGAAAGGATCAGAACAGCCCTGGACCTAAAGACAACTGGAGCCCGTGTCGACACAGTCCGGAAGGCGCGCAACCAAAAGGTGGTCCTGAGGTGCGCGTCGAAGTCCGACTTAAAACTAATAAAGGACCAAGTACGAACAAACGAAGGGCTCAAGGTCCAGGAGCCAAAACCGCAAAACCCCCTAATATGCGTGAGGGGAGTTCTGTCCAGTTATGGTGACGCCGAAATAGTGGACCTCCTGAAGGCGCAGAATAAACACCTTCTGCAAACTGTTGCTGAAGAGGACATAACCACTCTGAAAGTCCGATACAGGAAACGTGCGAGGAACCCACATGAATGCCATCCCGTGTTGGAGCTCGCGCCGGGGCTTTGGAAATGCCTCACTCAAGCGCAGAGGGTGCACGTGGGCATCAAGCGGTGCACAGTAGAGGATCAGTCCCCACTAGTGCAGTGTACAAGGTGCCTTGCATATGGACATAATAAGACAATATGCAAGGCTGCAAAAGAGCTCTGCAGCTACTGCAGTGGAGAACACACGGTGAGGGACTGCCGCAGCAAAGCCGAAGGCAAAGTGCCCGCTTGTATTAACTGCAAGACGGCCCACAGGACCGGTGAAGACCTGGCACACACAGCATTTAGCGAAGAATGCCAGGAGCGTCAGAAATGGGATGGCATAGCAAGGTCGCGCGTCTCTTATTGCTAAGGGCGACCAAGACAATCAACAGCGGAACCAACCATACACAAACTCAACCGATCTAGACACCCAAAACCGAACACCGACAGCGAGGCTGAGGTTCATCCAGGTGAATCTCCAGCGTTCTAAGCTGGCTACGGAGGAACTCCATCTGGCGGCTCAGGAAAAAGGGATTTCAGTTGCACTAGTTCAAGAGCCCTACGTAGGAAGAAGCGGTGTAATGAAACAGAAACCCGGCACACAAGTCATCCAGTGCACCCTGAACCGACAAAAGCCAGTCAAGGCAGCGATCGTTATCTTCGGGAACAATCTCGAAGTTATCCACGACCCCCAACTCGTGTCCGAGAACGTCGTTGCCGTATTACTTAAGGCCGGCCCGTACAACTTTGGAGTGCTGTCGGTGTACTACGAAGGCGATCAGGATCTGGATCCATACCTTGACGACACTCAACATAAGATGCATCTCCTGAAAACAAATAACATACTCATAGGCGGGGACGTGAATGCCTGGAGTCAGTGGTGGGGAAGCGTCTCCGAAAACCATCGCGGAGCGTTATACAATGCGTTCCTAAACGACCGGGATCTCCACATCCTGAACATGGGTCAAACACCGACCTTCGAGGTTTATAGAGGGGACAGGTGGTGCACCAGTGTCGTCGATGTAACGGCATGCAGCCTGTCCATGCTCGACAGGGTCGAAGAGTGGAGAGTGGAAAGAAGTCTAACGACCTCAGACCACAATGCTATTACCTTTTCGGTGCGTTTGGAAAAGGCTTTGGAACCTTTAAGACCGATCACCACTCGCATCTATAACACCAAGAAGGCAAAATGGTCCAACTTCACCTCCCACTTTAAAGCCAGCCTGGCTGAAAGCGCCATCACTCCAGCCAGCATCTCGGGAGTCACAAACCCAATGGATTTGGAGACCATAATCACCAAATACACTAACAACATTCACCGGTCGTGCGAGGAAGCGATCCCGAAACTGGGGTCATCCAAACGCGACACCAGACCCCCGTGGTGGACCCCTTCTCTACACCGTCTTCAAAAAGACGCGTTGAGAAAGAAGAGAAGGATTCGGAACGCGGCACCGGCTCGGAGACAATTCGTCATCCAGGAATACGTGGCTGCTAAAAATGAGTACACAACAGCAGCAGAGGAAGCAGCCACGGCCAGTTGGAAGGAGTTTTGCAGCAAACAGGACCGGGAGAGCATGTGGGATAGCATCTACAGGGTGATAAGGAAGACAGCCAAAAGACAGAACGACGCTCTCCTTCGCAACACCAAAGGAGAGACGCTCAGTCCGGTAGAATCGGCTGAACTCTTGGCTAAAACCTTCTACCCGGACGACTCAACGGATGCCGAACAGCCATATCACAAGGCGGTGAGAAGGCTAGCGGAGGAAATAAATCCACAGGGATTGTCCGCCGATGATCCCCCTTTTTCGATCGCGGAGCTGGAAATGGTTCTTCAAAACCAAAATCCGAAAAAAGCCCCCGGCCCGGATGGCCTAACGGCGGACATCTGCACAGCAGCGATCGACTGTGACAGGGAGGTATTTCTGGCAATAGCCAATAGGTGTCTGTCGCTACCACACTTCCCAAAACAATGGAAGACCGCCCACGTGTGCATCCTTCGCAAGCCAGGCAAAGATGACTATACCAACCCAAAGTCGTACAGACCAATAGGTCTCCTATCGGTCCTGGGAAAAATAGTAGAAAAACTTCTGGTAGGCAGACTCCAGTGGCATTTCCTCCCCAAACTCAACAAGAACCAATACGGCTTCATGCCACAGCGCGGAACCGAGGACGCCCTCTATGACCTCATGGCGCACATACGTGCGGAAATCAAAGCGAAAAAGATCGTGCTCCTGATATCATTGGACATAGAGGGGGCCTTCGACAATGCCTGGTGGCCAGCACTTAAAAAACAGATGGTAGTCAAAGGCTGCCCCAAAAACCTCTACAACCTCGTCAACTCATACCTAAAAGACCGAAACATCGCGATTAATTACGCCAGAGCGACTAGCGAAAAGGGTACCACCAAGGGATGCGTACAGGGCTCAATAGCCGGACCGACGTTCTGGAACCTTATCCTGGATTCGCTACTTCAAAAAGTGTCTAGTAGGGGGATACACTGTCAGGCCTTCGCAGACGACGTTGTCCTGGTAATCTCAGACCATACGACCGGTCCCCTGCAACAAGCTGCCAACGAAACACTAGACATTGTATCGGAATGGGGTGCTCAAAATAAGTTAAGATTTGCCGCGCACAAGACCAACGCGATGGTGTTAACCAAAAAACTTAAGTACGACCTTCCGGAACTATACATGTCGGGCACACGGCTGAACCTAGTCCAAGAAGTCAAGCTGCTAGGTTTAATAATAGATCATAAACTCACATTCAATGCGCACGTATCCGCGACTTGTAAAAAGGCAGCGGACATATACAAACAACTTGCGTGTGCGGCGAGGGTGACTTGGGGTCTGAACAGAGACATAATAAGAACAATATATGTGTCGGTGGTGGAGCCCATCGTGATGTATGCGGCAAGTGCGTGGGCGCCCGCAGCTGAAAAACTGATGTCAAGAAACCAGTTTGACTCATTGCAGAGGGGCTTTGCGCAAAAGATCTGCAAAGCATATCGCACGGTGTCACTGACATCGGCACTTATTCTGTCGGGCCAACTCCCCCTAGATCTCCGGGTAATTGAGGCCGCCACCCTATTCAAGATCAAGAAGGGTCATTCCCAGGAGTTTATACCGCCGGGTCGCGAACTGGAAAGGAACGTCCACCCATCTAAAAATCCCCACCCAGCGATACTCATATCAACAGATTATGCCCGCGTAGAAGACTGGACTCCTGAAACTCTGGAGACCCATAAAATTTCCGGCCCCCAGATATACACCGACGGCAGCAAAATTGAGGGGAAAGTCGGAGCTGCCCTAACTTGGTGGGAAAATGGAAAAGAGTCCAGTTTCAGAACCTTCGGCCTGGAGCCTCACAACACTGTCTTCCAATCTGAAATGTACGCTCTCTTCAGAGCCGTCAGGTTGGTAAGAGAATCGAATGCGGCCTCCGTGAGCATCTTGAGTGACTCAAGATCATCGCTCGACCTGCTCAGGAGCCCGGTGGCCACTCACAACCTGGCACTAGAAATAAAGAAAAGCGTCCGAGAAATTAGGCAGGAGGGCAGGGAGGTGAGGTTCTTCTGGCTCAGGGCCCACGTGGGGACCGAGGGGAACGAGAGAGCGGATGAGCTGGCCAAGGAGGCAGCCCTTACAAAAGAGACAGCCGACTACACGAAGGTCCCGATATCGTACGTGAGGGGGAAGATACGAGAGAGGACAATACAGAAGTGGCAAGCGCGGTACGAAACCTCGAGCACAGGCTCGGTAACAAAAGTGTTCTTCCCGGACGTCCGAGAGGCGAAAAGGATACTCGGGGACACAGTCCTCACACCGACCCATGTGCAAGTCCTCACAGGACACGGAGGATTCTCAGCGTACCTCCATCGATTCCATCTAAAGGATAGTCCTTCTTGCGTCTGCGACTCTGCTTGCGAGGAATCGGTGTGGCACCTGCTCTTCGAGTGCCCAAGGTTTAGCCCGGAAAGAATGGAGCTGGAAATAAAGATCGGTATCCAGCTAGACCAGTCCACACTCCATACCATCATGGGGAAACTAACAACAAGGAAACCATTCTTAGCATTCGCGAGCAGAGTGGCTGTCATCGCGGCAGAGGCGAACAAGACAGATGCATCCTTCCGCGGTCGGAACAGACTACCACCGTCAAACACCCCACTTACCACCACACAACAACCAGCAACCGCATCAGTAAATGCAACGCACAACGCAGCAACTGCCACTGTTGTCCCACAAACAACCACAACACAACAGACCGAAACGTCAACCACCTCAACCACTGGTAACCTACAAACCACTGCCACTACACATACAACAACACAACAATCTGCAGCATCAGCGGCAGCAGCAGCAGTGGTGGAGCCTAGCCCGCAGCAAAACCCTAACTCCATGTCAATCGCACACCTCTTGGCATGTGGGGGAGATGGCGTCCCAGGAATCAGACTGCGGGGCGTCGCCCTCTTTATGAACAGAGAGGGAGAAAGGCTGGGCATAAGCTACTGCATCGGTACAAGCCGTCCAAGGGCCCGAATAACAATATCACCGGGCCTTGCCGCCCTGATCAACGGAAGCACCACCAAATCAACCATCAAAGGCAGCAAATATGCAGCGCTGCCACAAGTGGAAGTGGCTACTCACCGATGCCGCTTAATGCGACACAAAGGTAAGACGATCGCATTATTCGAGTGGGGGGTGGAGACTCCATTTGCACAGGCGAGCTCATTGCTTCGACAGATCGGTGAGGCAGGAGGAGACCCAGCATTCACAGCCCGCACCATAAGCGTGGACGCGATGGCAGTTGGGGGGGAGAGGGGCGAGGTCGCGGACAGGTTTGGCTGTTTAAAAGCCTCTGAACACCACGAGGTAGTAGTTTATGAAGATAGAGGGGAAACTCTAAGTTTCCTCAAAGCCCCCAGGAGACTAACAGCATGCGCAGCAAGCCCTTCAACCCCAGCCACTCAAAGCGGATCCGAGCGGGCCCAACAGAAGGCAGCCGCCGATAAAGCTGAGCAGAATAAAACCAGATGCCCAGAAGATCGGGTGCAGTCGAGGAGTCGCCTGAAAGTTTTCGGCACCTTCCTTAACACTCTGCTTCCTACCGCAACCCGCAACTCAAACAAGCAAGAAACAGCCGTAGAGAGGTTCTTCTCCAGAATCGCTAAACCACCCACACAGCCAAAGCCCACACCAACCAGAGCTGATAAAGGGCAAGTCAGCCCGCCGATACTCGCCCTAAATTCGGGAGTCACGGATCACGTGAAGAGCGCCTTCCTCGAGTATGTAGCTGTCGTGAGAGCGACCAGAGAAGTCAATCTTGCGACATGCAAAAAGATCATGCAGACTTTCAGAAGAGAGACAGAAGGACTCTTAAGGGTGCTGCTCGAGGAGGCGGGGGCTGCGGTGTACGACAACTCCAGATCCATAGTTATCAAAGGGGAAATGGAGGGGTCGTACATGGCGGCCTTTAGCGAGAGTTGTGGATTCGTGTACCTGGACACGGCCGAAACGGACCGCTTGGGTAAAATTAAATTTAGTGCACCCGAAGATGACCCAATGGTGGTTACCGCCAAATGTACCAAAGTCATGTTGGAAGATAGGATCCTCGCAATGGCACAGACCATTTTAGAAAATCAGGACATCCAAGCATCATCAGGAAGTTGGGTGGTACCCAACATCAGGTGGGTCAACGGAGTGCCAGGCTGTGGCAAAACAACTTGGGTGGTAAAGAACTTCGATGGGGAGAGGGACGTTGTAGCCACAACGACAACCGAAGCTGCCAAAGATCTGAGAGAAAAGCTTGCGCGCCGCTTAGGTGACAAAATCAATACTAAGGTGCGCACTATGGCCTCAATATTGGCGAACGGGTTCAAGAACCAAGAAAAATGTTACCGGTTAACTGTGGACGAGGCTCTCATGAACCACTTCGGGTCTATAGTGATGGCGGCCAAGTTGTCCGGAGCAAGCGAACTTGTCCTCATTGGAGACATTAACCAGCTTCCGTTTTTGGACAGGGAGAACCTATTTCAGCTACGGTATACTCGTCCGGATCTAGTGGCTGGCATCACCCAGGAACTGCTCTGCACTCATCGCAACCCTATGGATGTAGCATACACCTTGAGCGACATATACAGCGGAATCTACGCCTCCAAATCATCGCTGTCGCAGGTCCACTCCCTGAGCGTGAGAGGCTACACGGGGGCGCAAATCCAGGCTACTGCCAAAAACACCCTGTTTTTGGTTCATACGCAGGAGGAGAAAACTTCTCTTGTGAACAAGGGATATGGGTCTGGAGAGGGATCGCGCCTCATGACTATACATGAGGCCCAGGGTTTGACCTGCGACAGTGTGATTATCATTAACACCAAGTCGAGGAGGCTCCAGGTTCACAATAGCGTATCACACGCTGTGGTGGCGGTGTCAAGACACACGAACAGCTGTGTGTATTATTCTGATGATGCCGAAGACGCCATAGGCCGTTTCGCAAAGAAAGCGATGGATGCGCCGACGAAAACGGTCGTCGACTACAACTTAAAAACGGCCATGCAACATCGGGACGCCAGCGTCATAGAACCTCTGCTGAAGCTGGCTGAGTCCCTGGCAAAAAGACAAACAACTTGACATCCTTTCTCCTCCTCTTTAGTATAAAATCAAATTGTAACTGCGCCACAGAGTTTGTCGATCACACTCATTCGAGGATCTGAACGACACTCTCTGCCACGCAGACATTGTCCTCTAGAATTAAGAAGTGGTATTTTTAGTGGTAGTATAAGCATGAAATAAAGTTAAAAAAAAAAAAAAAAAAAAAAAAAAAAAAAAAAAAAAAAAAAAAAAATTGGACTCACGTAGATTAATAAGTTTAATTTTAAGAAAAAGAGCCGAACACAATAATATTGTAACCAACGCAATTATAATTCTAATAAATGCATGAAAAAGGGCGCGGACGACATGTCTGCGGATTGTTTGTTTATTTAAAAAAAAAAAAAAAAAAAAAAAAAACCTAACCTAACCTAACCTAACCTAACCTAACCTAACCTAACCTAACCTAACCTAACCTAACCTAACCTAACCTAACCTAACCTAACCTAACCTAACCTAACCTAACCTAACCTAACCTAACCTAACCTAACCTAACCTAACCTAACCTAACCTAACCTAACCTAACCTAACCTAACCTAACCTAACCTAACCTAACCTAACCTAACCTAACCTAACCTAACCTAACCTAACCTAACCTAACCTAACCTAACCTAACCTAACCTAACCTAACCTAACCTAACCTAACCTAACCTAACCTAACCTAACCTAACCTAACCTAACCTAACCTAACCTAACCTAACCTAACCTAACCTAACCTAACCTAACCTAACCTAACCTAACCTAACCTAACCTAACCTAGCCTAACCTAACCTAACCTTTTTTTTTTTTTTTTTTGACCCTGGGAAAAATACTTTATGTATCGTCCTCCCGTCGGGGGACGGGAGGGATATGTGGGACTCTCCGGTCGAAGCCGGCATACCCACTAAAAAACCCAGGAGCACACCCGCATCGCCAGTTAGGGGGTCTGGGAGACCGGCTGAACCTTTACTACCAGTACCCCCTCGGCGGAGCCCACCTGCGGTGGCAGGCCATTACAAGCCCCTCCCTAGCATGGGAATGGGGCATCGGGAACGGTCGTGTGCTAACCGCTCCCGTCCCGCGAGAGGTGAGTAGTGCAATGCAGGTGTAGGCGCCCCCGCGCCTAGCACCCGCTACTCACCCCGGGAGGGAGAAGACGGTTGTATTATCGTCTTCTCCTGCCGACTCTTCTTCGTCGGAGCGCTGGAGCGAGAGCGTCTTCCTCTCGCTCACGCTCCGCCACCTCCTTCTGCGATATTACGCACTCGCAGAAAGAGGCGACCGCCGCCCATGCCTCCTCACTCCCCAGCATAGTGCGAACAATGGAAGGGAGCGAGAGGTCTGCTCCGACCGCCGCAACCAAATTCTGCCGCGGCTCGGACCACGATGGACACTCTTCCACAGTGTGCCGCACCGTGTCCGCTGTTGCGCCACAGTGGTGGCACGACGGGCTCTCCTCCCGCCCGATGCGGTGCAGGTATGAGCCAAAACAGCCATGGCCTGTCATCACCTGCACCAGGCGGAAGGAGAGGAAACCAAACGGCCGCTCGAGCCAAGCCTGGAGGACTGGCCCGATGGCGTCCAGCGTTCGTCTGCCAAAGGCAGCAGCGGCAAGGTCGTCCGCCCAATGGCCGACGATGGCCTCCTTGGCCTCCTGCCGCACAGCCTCCCTCACCTCATGAGCCGGGTGCTCTCCCCGCGCCCTCCGCTCTGCCGTCCAATCATAGACTCTGGCGAGCACCCACGCCTCCAGCTCCCACGGAGGTGTGCCCGCCAGTGCGCATGCCGCCGCGAAGCCCACTGTGCGGTAGGCCCGCGCCACCCGCTGAGCGATAGCCCTTTGAGGCACACGAAGGGCGGTGGCATTCTCCCTTCTGTGTAGGGAGTCCGCCCAAATCGGAGCCCCATAAAGGGCCATGCTCCTGAGAATGCCGGCGTACAAACGCCGGCATCGCGCGCTGGGCCCCCCCAGATTTGGCATTAGCCACGAGAGGGCATTCGAAAAAAAAAAACAAAAGTTGCATCTAAACAGTAGTTATTTCGTCTAAACATTCGTAGTTAAGTCTGAAAAGTCAAAGTTGCGACTGAACAGTCGCAGTTGCGACTACACAGTCGCAGTTCCGACTAAAAAGTCGTAGCCGCGATTGAACATTCGTTGCATATCAACAAAAGTTGCATCTGACCTGTAGTTATTTCGTCTAAACATTCGTAGTTATTTTTTATTTTTTTTTATTTTTTTATGAAGTATGCCGGTAATCGAGCAGACGTATTACCTGATGGTAAGCAATCGCCGCCGCCCATGGACACTTGAAACACCAGAGGCTTTACAAGTGCGTTACCGGCTTTTTGGGAGTTAGGAATTTAAGGGTTGTTGTTCGGGAATGGGGATGGGGAAGATTGGGAAGGGAGGAATTGGGCCTCCGGTAACCTCACTCACACAACGAAACACAACGCGAGCGTTGTTTCACGTCGGTTTTCTGTGAGGCCGTGGTATCACTCCGGCCGAGCCGGCCCATTCGTGCCGAAGCATGGCTCTCCCACACTTAAAAGTTAAGTCTGAAAAGTCAAAGTTGCGACTGAACAGTCGCAGTTGCGACTGAACAGTCGCAGTTGCGACTAGACAGTCGCAGTTCCGACTAAAAAGTCGTAGCCGCGATTGAACAAATACAATACAAATACAAAATAGTTTATTGGGTAAATAAAGAAATACATTACATGTTAACGTGTTTGGAGCCCCCATTTAAGCAAACAATGCCTGTATTAGGAGACTCCGCTCTTTTTACATCATTGTCGTACACATAATACTAACACAGTTAATACTATAGTGTACTGAGACCTTAGGGTAAATATGCAATGTGAGTACGTTTATTATTATTTTTATTTTAGTTATAATATAGATAATCTCAAGAAATTTTAAAATATATTTATAAAGTTGCAGTTTAATTCAATTTACTCAGTAAATCCAAACATGTTTCCAGTCAATGCTTGTGCTATGTATGGCGTGATGAGCGGTATTGTAAGGTGTGTGATGTATTATGGTGTGGTGTGGTGTAGTGTAATGTGGTGTGGTGTAGTGTAGTGTGGTGAGGTGTGGTGTGGTGTGGTGTAGTGTAGTGTAGGGTGATCTGGTGTTATGATGTTAGTGATGTGATATGAAGTGGTGTGTGTCAGTCTTGTGTGTAATGAAGTGTATGGTGTAGCGGGTGTGTGTGGTTTTTTGTTATGGTATATTATGTATAATGTATATGTTATATGTTATGGCTACTCAACGTGTTCCAGAAGCGTCTCCGTTTCCTCGTAGGTAAGTAATTTAATCCAGTCTAATATACTTATTTTACAGTCGTGGTAACTTTTATTATATACACTAGCTTTTGCCCGCGACTTCGTTCGCGTGGAATAGTGACTTCCGGCAAATTTTTGGTTTTAACCACATAGTTCCCGATCTCGCGGGATCTCTTCAAAAATGAGATGTGGAAGATATTCCAGGGAACTGTTCAAAAATCAACATAATGAGCTCTGCGTTTGAATTTAATAGATGTATACTCACTTAGGGCATTGAAAAAATAGTTTAAAAACGGACTTAAACTAACTTAAAACTAAAAAAAGCTACGAATTACGAATTTATAACAATTAAAAAAGAAACTATATTACAACCTATCCTCTATGCTATAATAACCAAGCTTAAACTAAATAATTTAAAAGAAACGACTTAAATCTAATCTAATTAAAAAAATAGACTTACAATTTTATTAAAAAAACTAACTACAGTAACTACTAATAATCGATATCAAACTAAACCTACGTTAAATAGTTTAACCAAAAAACCAGGAAAACCCAACAAATAAACTTATTAATTGACAAATACAACGAAACCAATTTAGAATATACGAAACAGCAGGACCACTACAGACAAATAATCATACGACTGATAATACACTTTTTCTACGATAGTACCGAAGCGCTCGGCCGATACCCAACCAAATGAATGTAACGAAACCATAGCGCGATCTATTTCGATCCCAACGCCATCTATCGAGGATAAAGACAACTTGGATTATTTATTTATACTCCGTTCGGGCATTTTCTTTGTACTAAAAGTTTAATTATATTGATATTATTTTTTTCATACCTTTTTACTATTTATTTACTTTTTTTCGATGAATTAAAACAATAACATGAACCGAAGTCGTGTAACGATCGACATAGAATTATCTATACTCCGTTAGAGCATTTTCTTTGTACTAAATGTTTTATTATATTGATATTATTTTTTTCATACCTTTTTACTATTTATTTACTTTTTTCGATGAATTAAAACAATAACATGAACCGAAGTCGTGTAACGATCGACATAGAATTATCTATACTCCGTTAGAGCATTTTCTTTGTACTAAATGTTTTATTATATTGATATTATTTTTTTCATACCTTTTTACTATTTATTTACTTTTTTCGATAAATTAAAACAATAACATGAACCGAAGTCGTGTAACGATCGACATAGAATTATTTATAAATAATTTATTTCTTATTTTTATTTTTTGATTTTTGAAATAAAAATATATCTATGTCCTTTCTAAGGTTCTAAACTATATCTGTACTAAATTTCAACCAAATCCGTCAAATAGTTGCGGAGATTAATGGTATAAGCATAGAATGTTCGACGTGATTCTTTAATTTGACATAACTTTTTTATTTATGAACCGATTGACATGAAACAAACACTAAATGTAAATTTAAGCATCCCAAAATATATTCGTGAAAACCGCATCCAACTCGGATCAGCCGTTTCTGAGATTAGCGCGCACAGACGAACAGACAAACAGACAAACAGACAAACAGACAAAAAAAAAGTTAATTACATTTTTGGGTTCGACATCGACATAACAATAACCCCTGCTATTTTTTTTATTTTTATTTTCAATGTACAGACAGCACTTTTCTACGATTTTATTATATGTATAGATAAACGTGTTTGTTAATTTTGTTATATAGCTGACTAGAGCGTTTATTGAATTGTTTGTATGCAAATCTAGTTTTAGTTTGGGGAACTTGGAGAACTAAATCTTTTCTTCGTTTAGATTTTTCTTTATCATTATAAGATAGGGTTTTATGTTTTTTTAGAATAATTTGGAGAATGTACAGTTTTCTCACAGAGAGTAAATCACTTATCTAAATATATAAAACTCAAAGGTGACTGACTGACTGACTGACTGACATAGTGATCTATCAACGCACAGCCCAAACTACTGGACGGATCGGGCTGAAATTTGGCATGCAGGTAGATGTTATGACGTAGGCATCCGCTAAGAAAGGATTTTGATCAATTCTACCCCCAAGGGGATAAAATAGGGGATGAAAATTTGTATGAAACTTTGTCAATTTTAAACCAATCGGACTGAGACTTTGCATGCATAAAGCTACTATGGCGTAGGCAACCCTTAAGAAAGGATTTTGATAAATTCCATCCCTAAGGGGATAAAATAGGGGATGAAAGTTTGTATACATCTTCTTAGATTTTATGAAGAAGTCCTGATGACGAATCAGAATTTTATGATGACGTTCGCTTAAATACGATTTTGATTAATTCAACCCCCATTCAACCCCCTCGGGTGATAAAATAAGGGATGATGAAAGATGTAAAATGTATTAGTTTGAACCTATCAGTACGTAATGGAACGTACGTTCTATTTCTAAACTATTTATAATATTTTCTAAATTATTTATAATATCTATTTATAAACTATATAGGTACTTATAAATTATATTATAATATAAAATATATCTCCTATAATGGTGTGGCTATCCCATTCAGTCAGGACGTCAAGGACTTGGGCTTAATTATTGACAGCACATTGAGCTGGCGTGCACAAGTTGCTAGTGTTTGCCAGAAAGTTACTGGGTCATTGAGGGCGCTGTATCGTTTGAAGAATTTCCTTCCATCCTCCGTAAGGGCACAGCTGGTGCAGAGCTTGATTTTCCCCATTATTGATTACGCTGATGTCTGTTACTACGACCTGAATGCAGATCTGCTCAACAAACTGGACCGACTTCTAAATAACTGCATTCGATTCGTCTTCAACTTACGTAAATACGATCATGTTTCTGCATATAGAGTGCAACTAAAGTGGCTGCCTATACGCTTGCGCAGGCAGCAGAGGGCATTAACCACTTTATTCTCTTACCTTGACTCTCCTTCTTCACCTAATTATCTTGCTTCTTACTTCCAATATTCTTGCGCCAACCACACTAAATTTCTTCGTTCATCTCAAAATCGACACCTTCAGTGTGTCTCTCATCGCACTGACTTCCTTCACTCTTCTTTTTTCATTCAAGCTGTTCTTCTGTGGAATGCGCTCCCCAAGGAGATCAGAGTGGCAAAGAGTCGCAGTTCCTTCGAATTTAAAGTCCGCGAGCATGTAACTAAGGATTGGCAGAATCAAAACAATTGAGGATACTTATTTCTCCATATCACTATTTTCACTATTTATGTTATATATGTAGTCGTTTAACAGTGGATATATATTGTATTATATGTATATGTTTATGTGTATATATGTATATAAGTATATAATATGTATCTTCATATATATATTATGTATGTATAAGATATATTGTATTCATATATTTATTCTTTTGCGCTTGTGTTATGACTTAGCATCAATCCGCTTCATTTCTCTGCACTACCCTATGGTTGACTGTTAGAGAATGCCTTAAGGCATTAAGTCCGCCATTCACTGTATTTGTGATGAAGTTTAAAATAAATAAATAAATAAATAATATAATTAATTGTATGTTGCTTGCTCACGAGTAAGTTCACCCAATAACTTAATAGTTTTAGCGCCTAATGACAGATTAGTAAAGAATATTGTGTACAAAGAAGTTTTGTAGGCCTTAATTTTTTACACACGCTAAACAAAAGTAAAGCCGCAAAAACCATACCTAATTAATAATAATACTTCTTAACGCGAGCGAAGTCGCGGGCAAAAGCTAGTTTGGTATAAACTTGAAGTAGGAAATCTTTTATTTTTAAAATACATCAGTTTTATTAATGCACACTGAGCTCGTTCTAAATGTATAAATTTAGTTTTTGCAGCACCGCCCCAGATTGGAATACAGTATAATAGCACGGATTGGGCTAGTGCCACATATATTTCATTTAGGAGATTTCTGGGACGGTTCTTACAACTCTCTAATTTAGTTGGAACAATATGTCTGAGGGTTTTAAAAACCCAACTGAGTTTCCTTATTCTCCCAGAAGTCTGCTCAAGATGAGGGTACCAGGACAGTGCTTGATCTAACACAACTCCAAGATATTTAGTTTGATCTACTTTCTCAATGCATGGGCAATCACAACTCATAGAAGACATGTTTCCACATATGTGTACCTTCAAATCCAACTCTTCGATAGGTTGTGTACGGTTACTGATACTAAAGCAAATGTAGTTGGTTTTATTAGTATTTAGGGAAAGCAGGTTACTTTTTAACCATTCAGCTACCCGAGCCATTCCTGCCTCTGCACTCCGTTTAACTTTGTGCCAGGATGGACCATAGAAAACGATAGATGTATCATCTGCGTAGGTGAATACTTTAGCATTTTCTATTTCCATATTACAAAGATCGTTAATGTAAAGGAGAAAGAGGGTAGGTCCAAGAACGCTACCCTGTGGGACGCCGTAGGATACATCTACCCAGTCACTAGAGTACTGTCCTATTTTTACTCTTTGTTTCCTATTGGAGAGGTAATCTATAAGTAAACTGAGAGCTTTGCCCCTTATTCCGGCTTTCTCTAGCTTGTTCACAAGGATTGGGACAGAGACGGTGTCGAATGCTTTTTTGAGGTCTAAGAAAACAGAAAGACATCTGTTTCCTTTATCAAGATGCTCAGCTACGAGAGAACTTAACGCAGTTACTGCATCCTCAGTACATACACCTTGCCTAAAGCCAAACTGCGAGTTAGATAATAGATTAAAGGACATCAACCACTTTGTATGGCGTTTGGGCTTGGACATGAACATGAAAATATTGTACTATTTTTTACTTTATTGAGCGGCTTACAGTACAAAGAAAACGTATAGATAAGAAACTTTGTATCAAATTAATAATTAAACATAATATATGAAAAAACTTCAACACTTTAAAATAAATCGTTTATTTGTGAAACTATTCATTTTCATAATGTTAACAAAACATTATCTAGAAACTGAGCTGGTGGAGTTACATTTTCATGCCTTGCCCAACTTAAATACCATATCACAGACATGATATGAGCGCAGCAACCACTTACACTTACTTACTTAATGACTTACCACTTGTGGTGCGATCCATTGCAGTATAACTCGCTGCACTTCCACAAGATTAACATTGTGTCTTCTCCTGTGAGTGATTTCAGTTCCACAATTGACACAATATATAGATTTACTAGGCAAAATCGGAAAGTCCAAGTTTACGGGGTCGTCGTCATGTAAAGCGGCTTCGTTGCCAGGGTTAACGTTTGAGCGGGTACTGAGTCCAAGAGTGAGCCGGGGCCATCGGATAGAAAATCACCAGAATCCATTTTGAATAGCACAGTCGTCAAAAATAGCCAAAATCGAAATAATATTCACAATATAATACGAAAAAGAACTGTCACAAAACTGTTGTCATGGCAGTGTCACCAATAATAACAATAATCAATTACAAAACTGTTTTTATTCTTATTTAATATTATTTATATTTACACTCCCGAATAGAAATCAAAATTCATTAAATATTATTATTAAATTATTTGTGAACTTCTTATTTCTCAATACAGCTGTTCAAAACTCTAGCCCATTTTGGTTGATGTCCTTTGTTTAAATAATTTGTCAGTCTAATATTTATAATTTTTTCAAGCACTTTGGAAATTGAAGTTAAGACGGAAATAGGCCTATAGTTGCTGACATCGTCACTGTCACCACCCTTGTAAACTGGGGTTATAACGGACTGTTTTAGTGGAGCCGGGAAAGCACCCTCCTGGAAGCAAAGATTAGCAAGGTGGGTTATAATGGGGACAGCTTCCTCTCTTATATGTTTTAAAAATTTAGTCGAAACATTGTCCCACCCAGGGGCACTATCGGATTTCAGATTCATCAGAATACCATGCACTTCTGAATCGTCCGTATCCAGTAGTACAAAGGAATTTAATTGTGATCTTAGTGCAATGGTTGGGTTAAGGGTGTTATTTAAATCCGAATGAATTTTTTTGGCAAGTTGTTCTCCAATATTCGCAAAATAAGAATTAACATAGTTAATTGACTCCATGGGGGTTGTTTTAATGTTTAATAGTTCTACATTCTGACTTTTTAATCTATTTGAGTGTGTGATGGTTTTTACATTTTTCCAGAGTAATTTGTTGTTAGATACTGATTGTGCAAGTAAATTCCTTTCATATTTTCTCTTTAATCTCTTTATTAAATTATTACAGAAGTTCCTGTACCTAATATATGTTAGTTTTAAAATTTCATTATGAGGGTCATTTTGATGGTTTTTTTGCAATCTATTTCGGTTTTTGATACAACGGAGGATGCCCAAGGTAATCCAAGGTTTTATGATGCGTTGGTTACTTGGAACATTTTTTATATTTGTGTTTTCGTGTATTACTTCAGTAACCATCTTAATAAAATTGTTGATTAATAAATTAGGATCATCACAAAATAATAAGTCTGATAAATTTCTTACCTGTAAATCTCTTAAAGCTTGATCGTAATTTAGAGTAGTTGAAGTTCGATTTATGATTGGGATGTTTTTTAACTTTTTTATTGAAATAAATGTTGTGTAGTGATCAGTCACGGTAGTGTGCAGGATTGCGATAGATGCCAAGAACCCCCTATGTATCTTAAGCATGAAATGGTCAAGACAGCTTTGTTCCCTTGTGGGCAAAGTGTGCCCGGGAAGTATACCGAATAACGATAACATATTTAGGTAGTTATCTCTACTCTTCTGCTCCTGGGATGACTCAGTATCTCTGTGTTTGAGGTTAATATTTATGTCACCAGCTATTATGATGTTTCTTTGTGATGTTAATGTGTTTAACTGTGTGCTGAGGGAGTCAATGAAGCTGTCAGTATTTGAGTTAGAGGCAGATCGGTAGATACATAGAACTATATTACCCAATATGTCTAATCGTAGACAGGATGCTTGAAGCAGTTGAATTTCCTTGACTTTTGAGTTTAAAGAGTTCCTAACATATACAACTACGCCGTCATTCTGGTTTAATTGACGAGTTGTCATATACGAGCGATAGTTGTTCATTTGCGGAATTGATTTGTTAGCATGCAATCTACATTCTGTTAGAATAATAATGTCTGGTTCAAACTTAAGGTTAGATAAAGAGACTAAAACGCTGTCAAAGTTATAGTAAATACTCCGTATGTTTTGGGATATTATAGTGAGGTCACTTTTGTTTACACAGATATATTTATGGAGTTCTGTAGAATCGCATTCAACTGTATGGGCAATTTCAATGTTATCTATTTCTGTGACAGTATGAAGTGTATTATTATTCATTTATAGTTAATTTTAATTGAAAAACCGTCAAGATTAGGTAAGTATTTATTTCAATGTATATAAACAGCAAGTAGCCATATAGTGAGATTTTAATTTGTGTTACTTTGGTGGGCTGTATTTTTATTTTAGAGGGATGTAAAGTATGTGAATATATGCATATAAGTGTGTTGTGTGTTTGCGCGTTTTGTGTGTTGTAACTTCGTGTAAGTACTTTGTGTGTAAGTAAGATATATATGTATATGTGTATTTGTGTGTAAGTAAGATATGTAAGCATATTTTTATGTATGTTGGAGTTCCGTTTTTTAACTAAATAGATAAGCATGACGGCTGGGAAACTGTAGTTGCCAATTGAGTAAATCTTCAACCAGCAACCGGTTAATTTCAAATTAAACAGTACTAAAAACACCTTCAATGTTAAAAATAGACAAATTATAAAGTTAGGTGAGAATAGTCATTTACTGAGTAAAAGTTTATGTACCTGTTCTTCGGTTCTTATAATTATAGTTGGCGAATTTTCGTCCTTTTTAATGTAAACCTTGCCGTAGGCAGTCCAACAAAACTTGTATATTCCAGCTTTGGCGAGATCCCGTGCCAGAAAGTGGAGGCGGGAGCTTTTAGCCGTCAAATGTTCAGATATGAAGACCGGGGTATCTTCTTGACTTTTAAGCCCCATGTGTTTGCAACTCAACTTATTTTGATGTTTTGTGTTGAAGGCCTTGGCCAATTTCAATGTCTCAGTCTTGAGGATTGTGGAACCAATTTCCACGACAATAGGTGTGTTCTGTTTTTCCGCGAACTCGGTATATGTCCTTAATGTCGTTTTTTTTAATGTTGCTCTGTATGTTTGCAAAAAGGCATGTAGTCATTTCTAAAAGATCTTCTTTGGTCTCCCCATTTTTTCTCGGCACATTTTTAATCATTAAGTTGCTTTTCCGACTTTCCGTTTGCATGTCCTCAATCTTATTTTCTAAAGTGAAGATATATTTTTTGTCTTCTTTAGACTGCATTTCGAGTCGGTTTATCTTCTCTTGAAGGTCCGAGTTTTGTGCTGTTAAGAACGCGATCGACTTTTCTATATGTGTGTTTGACTGTTGAATCTCCAATAGTTTTAAATTAATTTTTTGTGTCTCTTTCTCTTGTTTTTCGTTAAAGGACGAGAGCATTTTTTTTATCTCTTCCTTGAAATCATTTAATTCTTTGGTTAGTGAATCATCCATATCATCTCTGCTTCTTTTGACGCGTTGGAACACATAATTAGGTGGAGTTTTATGTGTGCCCGCTGTATTAACTTCCGTGTCTGACATAGACCTGTTCAGATCCGAGGTGTTCATCATTTATGTAAAATCAAAGTAAGTTGACTCACCGAAAAGGTAAGGTACTGTACTGTACAGTTTCGCGGCAGGCAAGCGATGACAAGGAGCGCGAGGAGTGTTGCGTAAGCTGCGTACTACAGAGCGCTAGCAATATTATAGCTATATGTATGAAGATATTGCGTAGTTAAGTCTGAAAAGTCAAAGTTGCGACTAATCAGTCGCAGTTGCGACTAGACAGTCGCAGTTGCGAGTACACAGTCGCAGTTGCGACTAGACAGTCGCAGGTCCGACTAAAAAGTCGTAGCTGCGATTGAACATTCGTTGCATATCAACAAAAGTTTCATCTGAACAGTAGTTATTTTGTCTAAACATTCGTAGTTAAGTCTGAAAAGTCAAAGTTGCGACTAATCAGTCGCAAATGCGACTACACAGTCGCAGTTGCGACTAGACAGTCGCAGTTCCGACTAAAAAGTCGTAGCCGCGATTGAACAGTCGTTGCATATCAACAAAAGTTGCATCTGAACAGTAGTTATTTCGTCTAAACATTCGTAGTTAAGTCTGAAAAGTCAAAGTTGCGACTGAACAGTCGCAGTTGCGACTACACAGTCGCAGTTGCGACTAAACAGTCGCAGTTACGACTGAAAAGTCGTTGCATATTAACAAAAGTTGCACCTGAACAGTAGTTATTTCGTCTAAACATTCGTGGTTAAGTATGAAAAGTCAAAGTTGCGACTGAACAGTCGCAGTTGCGACTACACAGTCGCAGTTACGACTAAACAGTCGCAGTTACGACTGAAAAGTCGAAGTTGCGATTGAACAGTCGTTGCATATCAACAAAAGTTGCATCTGAACAGTAGTTATTTCGTCTAAACATTCGTAGTTAAGTCTGAAAAGTCAAAGTTGCGACTGAACAGTCGCAGACTACACAGTCGCAGTTGCGACTAGACAGTCGCAGTTGCGACTAAAAAGTCGTAGCTTGCGATTGAACAGTCGTTGCATATCAACAAAAGTTGCATCTGAACAGTAGTTATTTCGTCTAAACATTCGTAGTTAAGACTGAAAAGTCAAAGTTGCGACTGAACAGACGCAGTTGTGACTGAAAAGTCGCAGTTGCGACTACACAGTCGCAGTTGCAACTGAAAAGTCGAAGTGGCGATTGAACAGTCGTTGCATATCAACAAAAGTTGCATCTGAACAGTAGTTATTTCGTCTAAACATTCGTAGTTAAGTCTGAAAAGTCAAAGTTGCGACTGAACAGTCGCAGTTGCGACTAGACAGTCGCAGTTGCGACTAAAAAGTCGTAGCTGCGATTGAACAGTCGTTGCATATCAACAAAAGTTGCATCTGAACAGTAGTTATTTCGTCTAAACATTCGAAGTTAAGTCTGAAAAGTCAAAGTTGCGACTGAACAGTCGCAACAGTCGCAGTTGCAACTACACAGTCGCAGTTGCGACTAAAAAGTCGTAGCTGCGATTGAACAGTCGTTGCATATCAACAAAAATAGCATCTGAACAGTAGTTATTTCGTCCAAACATTCGTAGTTAAGTCTGAAAAGTCAAAGTTGCGACTGAACAGTCGCAGTTGCGACTACACAGTCGCAGTTGCGACTACACAGTCGCAGTCGCGACTAAAAAGTCGTAGGTGCGATTGAACAGTCGTTGCATATCAACAAAAGTTGCATCTGAACAGTAGTTATTTCGTCTAAACATTCGTAGTTAAGTCTGAAAAGTCAAAGTTGCGACTGAACAGTCGCAGTTGCGACTAGACAGTCGCAGTTGCGACTAAAAAGTCGTAGCTGCGATTGAACAGTCGTTGCATATCAACAAAAGTTGCATCTGAACAGTAGTTATTTCGTCTAAACATTCGTAGTTAAGTCTGAAAAGTCAAAGTTGCGACTGAACAGTCGCAGTTGCGACTGAACAGTCGCAGTTGCGACTACACAGTCGCAGTCGCGACTAAAAAGTCGTAGGTGCGATTGAACAGTCGTTGCATATCAACAAATGTTGCAACTGAACAGTAATTATTTCGTGCAAACATTCGTAGTTAAGACTGAAAAGTCAAAGTTGCGACTGAACAGTCGCAGTTGCGACTGAACAGTCGCAGTTGCGACTGAACAGTCGCAGTTGCGACTACACAGTCGCAGTCACGACTAAAAAGTCGTAGGTGCGATTGAACAGTCGTTGCATATCAACAAATGTTGCAACTGAACAGTAATTATTTCGTGTAAACATTCGTAGTTAAGACTGAAAAGTCAAAGTTGCGACTGTACAGTCGCAGTTGCGACTACACAGTCGCAGTTGCGACTCGTAGCCGCGATTGAACAGTCGTTGCATATCAACAGTTGCATCGAACAGTAGTTATTTCGTCTAAACATTCGTAGTTAAGTCTGAAAAGTCAAAGTTGCGACTGAACAGTCGCAGTTGCGACTAGACAGTCGCAGTTGCGACTAAAAAGTCGTAGCTGCGATTGAACAGTCGTTGCATATCAACAAAAGTTGCATCTGAACAGTAGTTATTTCGTCTAAACATTCGTAGTTAAGTCTGAAAAGTCAAAGTTGCGACTATACAGTCGCAGTTGCGACTAGACAGTCGCAGTTGCGACTAGACAGTCGCAGTTGCGACTAAAAAGTCGTAGCTGCGATTGAACAGTCGTTGCATATCAACAAAAGTTGCATCTGAACAGTAGTTATTTCGTCTAAACATTCGTAGTTAAGTCTGAAAAGTCAAAGTTGCGACTGAACAGTCGCAGTTGCGACTGAACAGTCGCAGTTGCGACTACACAGTCGCAGTTGCGACTAAAAAGTCGTAGCTGCGATTGAACAGTCGTTGCATATCAACAAAAGTTGCATCTGAACAGTAGTTATTTCGTCTAAACATTCGTAGTTAAGTCTGAAAAGTCAAAGTTGCGACTGAACAGTCGCAGTTGCGACTAGACAGTCGCAGTTGCGACTAAAAAGTCGTAGCTGCGATTGAACAGTCGTTGCATATCAACAAAAGTTGCATCTGAACAGTAGTTATTTCGTCTAAACATTCGTAGTTAAGTCTGAAAAGTCAAAGTTGCGACTGAACAGTCGCAGTTGCGACTAACAGTCGCAGTTGCGACTAGACAGTCGCAGTTGCGACTAAAAAGTCGTAGCCGCGATTGAACAGTCGTTGCATATCAACAAAAGTTGCATCTGAACAGTAGTTATTTCGTCCAAACATTCGTAGTTAAGTCTGAAAAGTCAAAGTTGCGACTGAACAGTCGCAGTTGCGACTACACAGTCGCAGTTGCGACTACACAGTCGCAGTTGCGACTAAAAAGTCGTAGCTGCGATTGAACAGTCGTTGCATATAAACAAAAGTTGGATTTGAACAGTAGTTATTTCGTCCAAACATTCGTAGTTAAATCTGAAAAGTCAAAGTTGCGACTACACAGTCGCAGTTGCGACTAACAGTCGCAGTTGCGACTAGACAGTCGCAGTTGCGACTAAAAAGTCGTAGCTGCGATTGAACAGTCGTTGCATATCAACAAAAGTTGCATCTGAACAGTAGTTATTTCGTCTAAACATTCGTAGTTAAGTCTGAAAAGTCAAAGTTGCGACTGAACAGTCGCAGTTGCGACTACACAGTCGCAGTTGCGACTACACAGTCGCAGTAGCGACTAAAAAGTCGTAGTTGTGATTGAACAGTCGTTGCATATCAACAAAAGTTGCATTTGAACAGCAGTTAATTCGTCTAAACATTCGTAGTTAAGACGGAAAAGTCAAAGTTGCGACTGAACAGTCGCAGTTGCGACTACACAGTCGCAGTTGTGACTACACAGTCGCAGTTGTGATTACACAATCGCAGTTGCGTCAGAAAAATCGTAGCTGCGTTTGAACAGTCGTTGCATATCAACAAAAGTTGCATTTGAACAGTAGTTATTTCGTCTAAACATTCGTAGTTAAGACGGAAAAGTCAAAGTTGCGACAGTTGCGAACAGTCGCAGTCACGACTAAAAAGTCGCAGGTGCGATTGAACAGTCGTTGCATATCAACAAATGTTGCAACTGAACAGTAGTTATTTCGTCCAAACATTCGTAGTTAAATCTGAAAAGTCAAAGTTGCGACTGAACGGTCGCAGTTGCGACTACACAGTCGCAGTCACGACTAAATAGTCGCAGTCACGACTAAAAAGTCATAGGTGCGATTGAACAGTCGTTGCATATCAACAAAAGTTGCATCTGAACAGTAGTTATTTCGTCTAAACATTCGTAGTTAAGACGGAAAAGTCAAAGTTGCGACTGAACAGTCGCAGTTGCGACTACACAGTCGCAGTTGCGACTACACAGTCGCAGTTGCGATTACACAGTCGCAGTAGCGACTAAAAAGTCGTAGTTGCGATTGAACAGTCGTTGCATATCAACAAAAGTTGCATTTGAACAGTAGTTATTTCGTCTAAACATTCGTAGTTAAGTCTGAAAAGTCAAAGTTGCGACTGAACAGTCGCAGTTGCGACTACACAGTCGCAGTTGCGACTACACAGTCGCAGTTGCGACTAAAAAGTCGTAGTTGCGATTGAACAGTCGTTGCATATCAACAAAAGTTGCATCTGAACAGTAGTTATTTCGTCTAAACATTCGTAGTTAAGACTGAAAAGTCAAAGTTGCGACTATACAGTCGCAGTTGCGACTATACAGTCGCAGTTGCGACTAGACAGTCGCAGTTGCGACTAAAAAGTCGTAGCTGCGATTGAACAGTCGTTGCATATCAACAAAAGTTGCATTTGAACAGTAGTTATTTCGTCTAAACATTCGTAGTTAAGACGGAAAAGTCAAAGTTGCGACTGAACAGTCGCAGTTGCGACTACACAGTCGCAGTTGCGACTACACAGTCGCAGTTGCGATTACACAGTCGCAGTAGCGACTAAAAAGTCGTAGTTGCGACTAAAAAGTCGTAGTTGCGATTGAACAGTCGTTGCATATCAACAAAAGTTGCATTTGAACAGTAGTTATTTCGTCTAAACATTCGTAGTTAAGACGGAAAAGTCAAAGTTGCGACTGAACAGTCGCAGTTGCGACTACACAGTCGCAGTTGCGACTACACAGTCGCAGTTGCGACTGAAAAGTCGTAGCTGCGATTGAACAGTCGTTGCCTATCAACAAAAGTTGCATCTGAACAGTAGTTATTTCGTCTAAACATTCGTAGTTAACCCTGAAAAGACAAAGTTGCGACTGAACAGTCGTAGTTGCGACTACACAGTCGCAGTTGCGACTAGACAGTCGCAGTTGCGACTAAAAAGTCGTAGCTGCGATTGAACAGTCGTTGCATATCAACAAAAGTTGCATCTGAACAGTAGTTATTTCGTCTAAACATTCGTAGTTAAGTCTGAAAAGTCAAAGTTGCGACTATACAGTCGCAGTTGCGACTATACAGTCGCAGTTGCGACTAGACAGTCGCAGTTGCGACTAAAAAGTCGTAGCTGCGATTGAACAGTCGTTGCATATCAACAAAAGTTGCATCTGAACAGTAGTTATTTCGTCTAAACATTCGTAGTTAAGTCTGAAAAGTCAAAGTTGCGACTATACAGTCGCAGTTGCGACTAGACAGTCGCAGTTGCGACTAGACAGTCGCAGTTGCGACTAAAAAGTCGTAGCTGCGATTGAACAGTCGTTGCATATCAACAAAAGTTGCATCTGAACAGTAGTTATTTCGTCTAAACATTCGTAGTTAAGTCTGAAAAGTCAAAGTTGCGACTGAACAGTCGCAGTTGCGACTACACAGTCGCAGTTGCGACTAGACTACACAGTCGCAGTTCGACTACACAGTTGCGACTAAAAAGTCGTAGTTGCGACTGAACAGTCGTTGCATATCAACAAAAGTTGCATCTGAACAGTAGTTATTTCGTCTAAACATCCGTAGTTAAGTCTGGAAAGTCAAAATTGCGACTACACAGTCGCAGTTGCGACTACACAGTCGCAGTTGCGACTACACAGTCGCAGTTGCGTCAGAAAAATCGTAGCTGCGTTTGAACAGTCGTTGCATATCAACAAAAGTTGCATTTGAACAGTAGTTATTTCATCTAAACATTCGTAGTTAAGACGGAAAAGTCAAAGTTGCGACTGAACAGTCGCAGTTGCGACTACACAGTCGCAGTTGCGACTACACAGTCGCAGTTGTGATTACACAATCGCAGTTGCGTCAGAAAAATCGTAGCTGCGATTGAACAGTCGTTGCATATCAACAAAAGTTGCATTTGAACAGTAGTTATTTCGTCTAAACATTCGTAGTTAAGACGGAAAAGTCAAAGTTGCGACTGAACAGTCGCAGTTGCGACTACACAGTCGCAGTTGCGACTAGACAGTCGCAGTTGCGACTAAAAAGTCGTAGCTGCGATTGAACAGTCGTTGCATATCAACAAAAGTTGCATCTGAACAGTAGTTATTTCGTCTAAACATTCGTAGTTAAGACTGAAAAGTCAAAGTTGCGACTGAACAGTCGCAGTTGCGACTACACAGTCGCAGTTGCGACTACACAGTCGCAGTTGCGACTAAAAAGTCGTAGCTGCGATTGAACAGTCGTTGCATATCAACAAATGTTGCAACTGAACAGTAGTTATTTCGTCCAAACATTCGTAGTTAAGTCTGAAAAGTCAAAGTTGCGACTGAACAGTCGCAGTTGCGACTACACAGTCGCAGTTGCGACTACACAGTCGCAGTTGCGATTACACAGTCGCAGTAGCGACTAAAAAGTCGTAGTTGCGATTGAACAGTCGTTGCATATCAACAAAAGTTGCATTTGAACAGTAGTTATTTCGTCTAAACATTCGTAGTTAAGACGGAAAAGTCAAAGTTGCGACTACACAGTCGCAGTTGCGACTACACAGTCGCAGTTGCGACTACACAGTCGCAGTTGCGACTAAAAAGTCGTAGTTGCGATTGAACAGTCGTTGCATATCAACAAAAGTTGCATTTGAACAGTAGTTATTTCGTCTAAACATTCGTAGTTAAGACGGAAAAGTCAAAGTTGCGACTGAACAGTCGCAGTTGCGACTACACAGTCGCAGTTGCGATTACACAGTCGCAGGAGCGACTAAAAAGTCGTAGTTGCGATTGAACAGTCGTTGCATATCAACAAAAGTTGCATTTGAACAGTAGTTATTTCGTCTAAACATTCGTAGTTAAGACGGAAAAGTCAAAGTTGCGACTGAACAGTCGCAGTTGCGACTACACAGTCGCAGTTGCGACTACACAGTCGCAGTTGCGACTAAAAAGTCGTAGCTGCGATTGAACAGTCGTTGCATATCAACAAATGTTGCAACTGAACAGTAGTTATTTCGTCCAAACATTCGTAGTTAAGTCTGAAAAGTCAAAGTTGCGACTGAATAGTCGCAGTTGCGACTACAAAGTCGCAGTTGCGACTATACAGTCGCAGTCGCGACTAAAAAGTCGTAGGTGCGATTGAACAGTCGTTGCATATCAACAAAAATAGCATCTGAACAGTAGTTATTTCGTCCAAACATTCGTAGTTAAGTCTGAAAAGTCAAAGTTGCGACTGAACAGTCGCAGTTGCGACTACACAGTCGCAGTTGCGACTACACAGTCGCAGTTGCGACTAAAAAGTCGTAGCTGCGATTGAACAGTCGTTGCATATCAACAAAAGTTGCATCTGAACAGTAGTTATTTCGTCTAAACATTCGTAGTTAAGTCTGAAAAGTCAAAGTTGCGACTGAACAGTCGCAGTTGCGACTACACAGTCGCAGTTGCGACTACACAGTCGCAGTTGCGACTAAAAAGTCGTAGTTGCGATTGAACAGTCGTTGCATATAAACAAAAGTTGGATTTGAACAGTAGTTATTTCGTCCAAACATTCGTAGTTAAATCTTAAAAGTCAAAGTTGCGACTATACAGTCGCAGTTGCGACTATACAGTCGCAGTTGCGACTAGACAGTCGCAGTTGCGACTAAAAAGTCGTAGCTGCGATTGAACAGTCGTTGCATATCAACAAAAGTTGCATCTGAACAGTAGTTATTTCGTCTAAACATTCGTAGTTAAGTCTGAAAAGTCAAAGTTGCGACTGAACAGTCGCAGTTGCGACTAGACAGTCGCAGTTGCGACTAAAAAGTCGTAGCTGCGATTGAACAGTCGTTGCATATCAACAAAAGTTGCATCTGAACAGTAGTTATTTCGTCTAAACATTCGTAGTTAAGTCTGAAAAGTCAAAGTTGCGACTGAACAGTCTCAGTTGCGACTACACAGTCGCAGTTGCGACTAGACAGTCGCAGTTGCGACTAAAAAGTCGTAGCTGCAATTGAACAGTCGTTGCATATCAACAAAAGTTGCATCTGAACAGTAGTTATTTCGTCTAAACATTCGTAGTTAAGTCTGAAAAGTCAAAGTTGCGACTGAACAGTCGCAGCTGCGACTAGACAGTCGCAGTTGCGACTAGACAGTCGCAGTTGCGACTAAAAAGTCGTAGTTGCGATTGAACAGTCGTTGCATATCAACAAAAGTTGCATCTGAACAGTAGTTATTTCGTCTAAACATTCGTAGTTAAGTCTGAAAAGTCAAAGTTGCGACTGAACAGTCGCAGTTGCGACTACACAGTCGCAGTTGCGACTAAACAGTCGCAGTTGCGACTAAACAGTCGCAGTTACGACTGAAAAGTCGTTGCATATCAACAAAAGTTGCATCTGAACAGTAGTTATTTCGTCTAAACATTCGTAGTTAAGACTGAAAAGTCAAAGTTGCGACTGAAAAGTCGAAGTGGCGATTAAATAGTCGTTGCATATCAACAAAAGTTGCATTTGAACAATAGTTATTTCGTCCGAACATTCGTAGTTAAGACTGAAAAGCCAAAGTTGCGACTAAAAAGTCGAAGTGGCGATTGAACAGTCGCATATCAACAAGTTGCATCTGAACAGTAGTTATTTCGTCTAAACATTCGTAGTTAAGACTGAAAAGTCAAAGTTGCGACTGTACAGTCGCAGTTGCGACTAGACAGTCGCAGTTGCGACCGAAAAGTCGTAGTTGCGATTGAACAGTCGTTGCATATCAACAAAAGTTGCATCTGAACAGTAGTTATTTCGTCTAAACATTCGTAGTTAAGACTGAAAAGTCAAAGTTGCGACTAAACAGTCGCAGTTGCGACTAGACAGTCGCAGTTGCGACTAGACAGTCGCAGAAGTCGTAGCTGCGATTGAACAGTCGTTGCATATCAACAAAAGTTGCATCTGAACAGTAGTTATTTCGTCTAAACATTCGTAGTTAAGACTGAAAAGTCATAGTTGCGACTACACAGTCGCAGTTGCGACTAGACAGTCGCAGTTGCGACTAGACAGTCGCAGTTGCGACTAAAAAGTCGTAGCTGCGATTGAACAGTCGTTGCATATCAACAAAAGTTGCATCTGAACAGTAGTTATTTCGTCTAAACATTCGTAGTTAAGTCTGAAAAGTCAAAGTTGCGACTAATCAGTCGCAGTTGCGACTACACAGTCGCAGTTGCGACTAGACAGTCGCAGTTCCGACTAAAAAGTCGTAGCCGCGATTGAACAGTCGTTGCATATCAACAAAAGTTGCATCTGACCAGTAGTTATTTTGTCTAAACATTCGTAGTTAAGTCTGAAAAGTCAAAGTTGCGACTGAACAGTCGCAGTTGCGACTACACAGTCGCAGTTGCGACTAGACAGTCGCAGTTCCGACTAAAAAGTCGTAGCCGCGATTGAACAGTCGTTGCATATCAACAAAAGTTGCATCTGACCTGTAGTTATTACCGACTTCACAAAAAGGAGGAGGTACTATGTTCGACTGTTTGTATGTTTTTTTTTTTTGTATGTTTGTTCATCGAATACTCCGTCAATTGTCGACGGATTTTCAAAATTCTTTTTTGTTCGAAAGTAGATAGTTCTGAGGTGGTCCCATCGTCACCAAGTTAGGATCTGATGATGGGATCTTAGAGAAATCGAGGGAACTCCTCAAATATTATAGGGAACTATATAGTGATTTTGGTATATTCATCTAGAATTGAAGTATTTACAGTCAAAAAGTAACCTTTGAAGAGGTGGAACTGATGAAGAAGACCAGAAATGGCCAATGAAACTTCATACTCACATAGAAATCACAATAAAGTTAATTAAGTGACTGTGACAATACAAATAAATAAAGTAGTTATTGAGATATAGAATTTTAACCGACTTTTTTAGTTGCGATACTGGGTATCGCAACTAAAAAGTGTGAAGTCGGTCGCAACTTCTGAATGTTCAATCGCGGCTACGACTTTTTAGTCGGAACTGCGACTGTCTTGTCGCAACTGCGACTGTGTAGTCGCAACTGCGACTGATTAGTCGCAACTTTGACTTTTCAGACTTAACTACGAATGTTTAGACAAAATAACTACTGCTCAGATGCAACTTTTGTTGATATGCAACGACTGTTCAATCGCGGCTACGACTTTTAAGTCGCAACTGCGACTGTCTAGTCGCAACTGCGACTGTGTAGTCGCAACTGCGACTGATTAGTCGCAACTTTGACTTTTCAGACTTAACTACGAATGTTTAGACAAAATAACTACTGGTCAGATGCAACTTTTGTTGATATGCAACGACTGTTCAATCGCGGCTACGACTTTTTAGTCGGAACTGCGACTGTCTAGTCGCAACTGCGACTGTTCAGTCGCAACTGCGACTGTTCAGTCGCAACTTTGACTTTTCAGTCTTAACTACGAATGTTTAGACGAAATAACTACTGTTCAGATGCAACTTTTGTTGATATGCAACGAATGTTCAATCGCGGCTACGACTTTTTAGTCGAAACTGCGACTGTCTTGTCGCAACTGCGACTGTTCAGTCGCAACTGCGACTGTTCAGTCGCAACTTTGACTTTTCAGACTTAACTACGAATGTTTAGACAAAATAACTACAGGTCAGATGCAACTTTTGTTGATATGCAACGACTGTTCAATCGCGGCTACGACTTTTTAGTCGGAACTGCGACTGTCTAGTCGCAACTGCGACTGTTCAGTCGCAACTTTGACTTTTCAGACTTAACTACGAATGTTTAGACGAAATAACTACTGTTTAGATGCAACTTTTGTTGATATGCAACGACTGTTCAATCGCGGCTACGACTTTTTAGTCGGAACTGCGACTGTCTAGTCGCAACTGCGACTGTGTAGTCGCAACTGCGACTGATTAGTCGCAACTTTGACTTTTCAGACTTAACTACGAATGTTTAGACAAAATAACTACAGGTCAGATGCAACTTTTGTTGATATGCAACGACTGTTCAATCGCGGCTACGACTTTTCAGTCGGAACTGCGACTATCTAATCGCAACTGCGACTGTGTAGTCGCAACTGCGACTGATTAGTCGCAACTTTGACTTTTCAGACTTAACTACGAATGTTTAGACAAAATAACTACTGTTCAGATGCAACTTTTGTTGATATGCAACGACTGTTCAATCGCGGCTACGACTTTTTGGTCGGAACTGCGACTGTCTAGTCGCAACTGCGACTGTTCAGTCGCAACTGCGACTGTTCAGTCGCAACTTTGACTTTTCAGACTTAACTACGAATGTTTAGACAAAATAACTACAGGTCAGATGCAACTTTTGTTGATATGCAACGACTGTTCAATCGCGGCTACGACTTTTTAGTCGGAACTGCGACTGTCTAGTCGCAACTGCGACTGTTCAGTCGCAACTTTGACTTTTCAGACTTAACTACGAATGTTTAGACGAAATAACTACAGGTCAGATGCAACTTTTGTTGATATGCAACGACTGTTCAATCGCGGCTACGACTTTTTAGTCGGAACTGCGACTGTCTAGTCGCAACTGCGACTGTGTAGTCGCAACTGCGACTGATTAGTCGCAACTTTGACTTTTCAGACTTAACTACGAATGTTTAGACGAAATAACTACAGGTCAGATGCAACTTTTGTTGATATGCAACGACTGTTCAATCGCGGCTACGACTTTTTAGTCGGAACTGCGACTGTCTAGTCGCAACTGCGACTGTGTAGTCGCAACTGCGACTGATTAGTCGCAACTTTGACTTTTCAGACTTAACTACGAATGTTTAGACAAAATAACTACTGGTCAGATGCAACTTTTGTTGATATGCAACGACTGTTCAATCGCGGCTACGACTTTTTAGTCGGAACTGCGACTGTCTAGTCGCAACTGCGACTGTGTAGTCGCAACTGCGACTGATTAGTCGCAACTTTGACTTTTCAGACTTAACTACGAATGTTTAGACGAAATAACTACAGGTCAGATGCAACTTTTGTTGATATGCAACGACTGTTCAATCGCGGCTACGACTTTTTAGTCGGAACTGCGACTGTCTAGTCGCAACTGCGACTGTGTAGTCGCAACTGCGACTGATTAGTCGCAACTTTGACTTTTCAGACTTAACTACGAATGTTTAGACAAAATAACTACTGGTCAGATGCAACTTTTGTTGATATGCAACGACTGTTCAATCGCGGCTACGACTTTTTAGTCGGAACTGCGACTGTCTAGTCGCAACTGCGACTGTTCAGTCGCAACTGCGACTGTTCAGTCGCAACTTTGACTTTTCAGACTTAACTACGAATGTTTAGACGAAATAACTACAGGTCAGATGCAACTTTTGTTGATATGCAACGACTGTTCAATCGCGGCTACGACTTTTTAGTCGGAACTGCGACTGTCTAGTCGCAACTGCGACTGTGTAGTCGCAACTGCGACTGTTCAGTCGCAACTTTGACTTTTCAGACTTAACTACGAATGTTTAGACAAAATAACTACTGTTCAGATGCAACTTTTGTTGATATGCATCGACTGTTCAATCGCGGCTACGACTTTTTAGTCGGAACTGCGACTGTTCAGTCGCAACTTTGACTTTTCAGACTTAACTACGAATGTTTAGACGAAATAACTACAGGTCAGATGCAACTTTTGTTGATATGCAACGACTGTTCAATCGCGGCTACGACTTTTTAGTCGGAACTGCGACTGTCTAGTCGCAACTGCGACTGTGTAGTCGCAACTGCGACTGATTAGTCGCAACTTTGACTTTTCAGACTTAACTACGAATGTTTAGACAAAATAACTACAGGTCAGATGCAACTTTTGTTGATATGCAACGACTGTTCAATCGCGGCTACGACTTTTTAGTCGGAACTGCGACTGTCTAGTCGCAACTGCGACTGTGTAGTCGCAACTGCGACTGATTAGTCGCAACTTTGACTTTTCAGACTTAACTACGAATGTTTAGACAAAATAACTACTGGTCAGATGCAACTTTTGTTGATATGCAACGACTGTTCAATCGCGGCTACGACTTTTTAGTCGGAACTGCGACTGTCTAGTCGCAACTGCGACTGTGTAGTCGCAACTGTGACTGATTAGTCGCAACTTTGACTTTTCAGACTTAACTACGAATGTTTAGACGAAAATAACTACTGTTTAGATGCAACTTTTGTTGATATGCAACGACTGTTCAATCGCGGCTACGACTTTTTGGTCGGAACTGCGACTGTCTAGTCGCAACTGCGACTGTGTAGTCGCAACTGTGACTGATTAGTCGCAACTTTGACTTTTCAGACTTAACTACGAATGTTTAGACGAAAATAACTACTGTTTAGATGCAACTTTTGTTGATATGCAACGAATGTTCAATCGCGGCTACGACTTTTTAGTCGGAACTGCGACTGTCTAGTCGCAACTGCGACTGTGTAGTCGCAACTGCGACTGATTAGTCGCAACTTTGACTTTTCAGACTTAACTACGAATGTTTAGACAAAATAACTACAGGTCAGATGCAACTTTTGTTGATATGCAACGACTGTTCAATCGCGGCTACGACTTTTTAGTCGGAACTGCGACTGTCTAGTCGCAACTGCGACTGTGTAGTCGCAACTGCGACTGATTAGTCGCAACTTTGACTTTTCAGACTTAACTACGAATGTTTAGACAAAATAACTACTGGTCAGATGTAACTTTTGTTGATATGCAACGACTGTTCAATCGCGGCTACGACTTTTTGGTCGGAACTGCGACTGTCTAGTCGCAACTGCGACTGTTCAGTCGCAACTGCGACTGTTCAGTCGCAACTTTGACTTTTCAGTCTTAACTACGAATGTTTAGACGAAATAACTACTGTTCAGATGCAACTTTTGTTGATATGCAACGAATGTTCAATCGCGGCTACGACTTTTTAGTCGGAACTGCGACTGTGTAGTCGCAACTGCGACTGTTCAGTCGCAACTTTGACTTTTCAGACTTAACTACGAATGTTTAGACGAAATAACTACAGGTCAGATGCAACTTTTGTTGATATGCAACGACTGTTCAATCGCGGCTACGACTTTTTAGTCGGAACTGCGACTGTCTAGTCGCAACTGCGACTGTGTAGTCGCAACTGCGACTGATTAGTCGCAACTTTGACTTTTCAGACTTAACTACGAATGTTTAGACAAAAAAAACTACTGGTCAGATGCAACTTTTGTTGATATGCAACGACTGTTCAATCGCGGCTACGACTTTTTAGTCGGAACTGCGACTGTCTAGTCGCAACTGCGACTGTTCAGTCGCAACTTTGACTTTTCAGACTTAACTACGAATGTTTAGACAAAATAACTACAGGTCAGATGCAACTTTTGTTGATATGCAACGACTGTTCAATCGCGGCTACGACTTTTTAGTCGGAACTGCGACTGTCTAGTCGCAACTGCGACTGTGTAGTCGCAACTGCGACTGATTAGTCGCAACTTTGACTTTTCAGACTTAACTACGAATGTTTAGACAAAAAAAACTACTGGTCAGATGCAACTTTTGTTGATATGCAACGACTGTTCAATCGCGGCTACGACTTTTTAGTCGGAACTGCGACTGTCTAGTCGCAACTGCGACTGTGTAGTCGCAACTGCGACTGATTAGTCGCAACTTTGACTTTTCAGACTTAACTACGAATGTTTAGACAAAATAACTACAGGTCAGACGCAACTTTTGTTGATATGCAACGACTGTTCAATCGCGGCTACGACTTTTTGGTCGGAACTGCGACTGTCTAGTCGCAACTGCGACTGTGTAGTCGCAACTGCGACTGATTAGTCGCAACTTTGACTTTTCAGACTTAACTACGAATGTTTAGACAAAATAACTACTGTTCAGATGCAACTTTTGTTGATATGCAACGACTGTTCAATCGCGGCTACGACTTTTTAGTCGGAACTGCGACTGTCTAGTCGCAACTGCGACTGTTCAGTCGCAACTGCGACTGTTCAGTCGCAACTTTGACTTTTCAGACTTAACTACGAATGTTTAGACGAAATAACTACTGTTCAGATGCAACTTTTGTTGATATGCAACGACTGTTCAATCGCGGCTACGACTTTTTAGTCGGAACTGCGACTGTCTAGTCGCAACTGCGACTGTTCAGTCGCAACTGCGACTGTTCAGTCGCAACTTTGACTTTTCAGACTTTTTTTTTTTTTTTTTTATCTTTTATTTAAGGGGCTTTTATTCTAAGAACATGCCAGCCCCGTTGATTCATAAGTAAGAAATACATACAATAATACATACCTTATAAACTAGGGCATAAGTATCAGAATATCACTGACGCGTGAACACCTTAAATAAGTTGATGGCAGCAGACGAAACAGGATTTGCTAAAATCTTTAAAAGAGGTCCAACATCCATCATATTCAAATTAAATTCGCGCACCAGTGATTCCCTGTCACTTTTATATTTATCACATTCTATTAATATATGATATACATCATCAAGTACACTACACACATCACAATTAGGGGAATCTACCTTTCTCATTAAGTATGCAAATTTCTTGGAGGGATAGTGACCTGAACGTAACCTATTTGCTATAGTTATAATATTTCTACTTATTTTATAATTCATAAACCATGGTATTCGAGCAGGCTGACACTGTATCGTTTTAAACCAGATACCTTTCTCTTTACTCCTCTCATCAAAATATTCTTTGAATATGTTATAACATTTGTTTTTAGCTACAGTAAGATACTCCGGGTAAAATAACTTTAAATAATATTGATCACCATCCGTTATTGCTAGTTTGGCTAACCTATCCGCCTCCTCGTTACCAATTAATCCGACATGAGATGGAACCCATTGCAATCTAATAACCTGACCTCGACTTTTGAAACTGTATGTTTGGTTTAATATTGCATATGCTAGTGATGCACCTCTGGACGCAGAGGCGCAACGAGCAATATGTTGTAAAGCACTTTTACTATCGGTAAGTATAACCATTTTATTACACTGGAAATTACGTATACTTTTAATTGCTTCTAAAATTGCAATGAGTTCCAATGTCATTATCGATGCATTAACATTATCAATTTTGAACATAGACGATTCTTTCTGGCTAGCATTATAGTATGCAGCTCCTTGCCCATTAACACTTTTAGACCCATCAGTAAAAACTCTATGCCATCCCTCGTACTTTTCATTTAGTTCTTGGACAATCTCTGAGTAGGTCACTGAAATGTTTACATTTTTCTTACTCTCTTTTACACAATTTAAATTACAGTGAATAATTTCCTTTTCATCTATGTATGCAGTCCATATATCTAATGAGAACATGTCAAGTGGGTATGAGGAGTAAATATCAAAGGCTGTACATTCAGTATATACTACACAAAGTAGCGGTTTTTTTTTATTGCGCCAGTAACGACTCTGTTCCAAGGTTATTAAGTCTTTTTTAAATTTATTTATAGCAATGTTTGTCCAAGACATACATTTAATATAATATTTAAACGCAAGATATAATCTTCTATTGTGTAGAGGGGGTATAGCTAACTCAGCCTCCATGACATGTATAGGAGTACTCCTGATATAGCCGCCAATAATTCTGAGTGCCTGATTTTGAATTAGGTCTAGCTTGTATAGATGAGACTTTGCGCTAGTGTCGTATAAAAACGAGCCGTAATCAATCCTACTTCTTAATAAAGCTATATACAGGTTACGCAAGTGTTTAGGGTGAACACCCCAGGAGGGCCCTGTTAAAATTTTTAGTAGATTCAAATTCCTTAACGTTTTCTGAGCGGTTTCGTTTATGTGTTTACTCCAAAGTAGAGACTTATCTAACCACATTCCTAAGTATTTAATATTATCAACACACGGGACAGTGTTACTATTTATTTCCACATTAATGTTTTGTTCACTGCGCTTTCGGCTAAATATACACACTTTAGATTTATTTGAAGATATCTCAAGTCCAATAGATTTTAATTTATTTACGACAGAATTTAACATAGTTTGTAAGTTTATTTTACAATTGTTTAGATTTTTATGGCTCATATAGAAGGCAAAATCATCTGCGTATTGGGATACCATAATACCTAACTCCTCATTATCCTTACATATGTCATATGTTGCCACATTAAACAACAATGGTGAAAGTGGATCTCCCTGGGCCAAGCCCATGCTAGTCCAACGAGATCCAATAACCTTACCAGTAACTTTGTCCTTTATTGTTAAACACCGCGCACTTAGAAATGACGATATGTAATTGCAAATACGATATCCAAAATTCAATAGGTCTAACTTCTTGATAACTTTCTCTATAAGAACGTTATTATATGCATTTTCCACGTCTAAAAAACAAGCTACCGTGGACATTTTATTTGAGAATCCTACCTGAATGTGAGTTATGATTCTGGATAAATTGTCCAAACATGACTGACCTCTACGGAATCCTGTCGTATTTTCTGACAAAATCAAGTTTCTTTCTAGGTGCCATTCCATTCTTTTCAGCAACATATTATGAAAGATTTTACACAGACATGACATCAAAGATATTGGCCTTAACTTCATATCGGCGCTAGGATGGCTTGAAGCCTTCGGTATAGGAATAATCCGAATGGTTCGCCATTGCTCTGGTATTATACCAGATGTAAAAATACTATTGAATAAATACAAAAGAAAAACCTTGCCGTTCTCTGGAAAATTATATAACATGGAGTAAGTGATACCATCATCACCAGGAGCAGTGTCCTTCCTTTTTAAGCATTTGACTAACTCTGACATTTCAAATGGTATTTCCAATGGACTGTTTATGGATAAAATTTCATGACGCCTGTCCGAAGCCATATCTGGTGTCAGACTATGCAATAAGTGTTCGCTTTTATCTACAGGCACATAGAATGTAGGTTTACGATGATTTTTTTGCCATTTCATTTTGCCCCACATATCCGATGCAGACTTACATTCATCAATACTTGAACAAAAATTCCTGTAATCTTGTGAACGAGCTTGTGTAATTAATAATCGCGCTTTTTCAGTGTTATTTTCTAATATTTTTAAGTTGTTGGGAGTAGGGTTTTGTCTGAATTTTTTAAGTGCTAGCCTCCTCAAGGCCACTGCCTCAGATAATTCGGGCTTCCAATATTTCTTTGGCCTAAAAGTGCTTGCTGGTTTATTACATATTTTAATTTTAGGAATATGTTTATTAGCTGAGATATTAATGTGTTTTTCTAAATAGTCATACATATATTGGACATTATCCATGGCAAAATCATAATTAGAGAAATACTTCTGAAGATCATCAGTATACCCTTTCCAATTGGCCATCTTAAAGTTACGATGTTCTATGAGCGGAAACTGTTGCTCAAAATTAAAAAATATCTTTAGAATAAGGTGATCGCTCCCCAAATTCTCGTTGAAAACTTGCCACTTGGATTTTATTATCAAATCATTAGAAACAAAGGTTATATCGGGTGAAGTTCTTTGTACGACTCCGCCAACTAGCTTGACTCTGGTAGCACCACCATTATTTAAGTAAGTAAACCCGCAATCAAAAGACGAGTCTAATAGCTGATTCCCTCTTTGATCCGTTTTGTATGACCAATTACTATGGTGCGCATTAAAATCACCGGCGATTAATGTTTTCCTAGAAGAAATGGAAAATAAATTGTCCCAATCAGATTGTTGAGTACGAATTAAGGGTGAACAGTAAACAGCCATAATATTATCCAGATGATTACAATTATAAATTTTTACATGAACTGCCTCAATGCCTGGGTTGCTTACATTCAGCATAAGTGCTTTAGATTGTAATGTCTTATGAACAAATATTGCTACTCCACCATATGAATCGTCTCTGTCTCGCCTATATATATTGTAGTTATTGATATACAAGTCAGAATCCGAGTCTAACCAGGTTTCACTCACAATAGCTATATGTATTTTCTCTTGAACTAATAAAGCGTCGAAACTACTAAGCTTCGGCTTTAAGCTTTGTGCATTCCACTGGCATATGTTAATCGAATTTCTTTTACTACTTCTATCCATCTAAAAATTTAAAAATTGACTGTAATACTCCACCCCCACAAAACATGTTCACAAAATATGACTTACACTCTTCATAAATAAATTTAAACACAAAAATGATTTTTTCCAGAAAAGTTTTGTTCTCGCAAAGTACTATTTCTTCAATTTTTTGCATAAGATATTGTACTTTCTTTTTCTTTTTTTCCTTTTTCTCTGACACCTCTTCACCTAACCTCTGCTGTCTATCTGTAATTTCATTTTCAATTTCTATGATAGAAAAATCAGGATCTGTGTGTTGTTTACTATTTTTCTTACCTGCAGTATTTCCGTTTTTACGCCTGATAGACTTGTCATGTTCTGTTTCTTTCTCCTCACTACTTTTTCTATTCGAAGACGTTGACTCTCTTACCACATCAGCATAAGTATTAATATGCGACTGTCTATTTGCATACTCACAGTTGTCAACAGTTTTTGGATACTCCTTTTGAGATATTGTGTTAGCTGTTTCAGGATTCTCGTGCTTTTCCTTCGCCAAGCTGAGGAAAACCTCATATGCCTCCTTATAAGATAAATCTTTGTCACCCATGATTGACCGGATTTCTTTTTCTTTCAAGTACACCTTACAGGATTTATCCAGGGCCATATGAGGACCTTTACAGTTAGGGCATGAAAAAGTAATGGTTTCACAATTCATATGATGATTACCGCATTTAGGGCATACGATACTTTTACGAGGACAAAACCTTTTAATGTGGCCAAACTTCCAACAGTTGGAGCATTGATTCACAGGAAATATATATCGTTCTACTGGGAATCTGCAGCCGTATGCAAATACAAAAGAAGGACGTGAACGACTGTTAAAGCATATTCTAACAGTTTCACTATTGACCCAATTTCCATCAGGATCCATGCGTTTGAGTCTTTTAACTGACGTAATTTTAAATGAACTAGTCAAAGAATCTAATAATTCTTTTTCAGAGGTTTCTAAATCTACGCCTTTTACAATTCCATATGATAAAGTAAGTTCACTAGTTAATTGAGCTCGCACTCCTAACTGTGCCAGTTTTTCGCATTTAATAAGATTTTCGGCCTGTACTTTATCACTGAATTGAATAAATATCTTGTACGGATTTTTGTAGTGAATCTTCATAATGTTAAGGATGTTTTCGTTTCTAAGCATCTTCGCTAAGGCCATTTGCTTAGGTAGTACTTCCGCGGATGTTAAACATACCTCAATTTTTTCACAACTGCCCTCTTGTTCCATACTTTCTACCGATTTATTATCTGACAAGGAATCGCTTCTTATCAATCTCTTCAGCTTTCTATTCCTTGTAACTGTAATAAAACCTTCTTCACTACTTCCTTCACTAATGTCTCGCAGTCTTTTCATGCCTCTCGAATTTTGATTATTATTTATTTCTTTACTACCCTCAGCCGCACTCCAATTAAATTCTTGTGATTCTTGCATTCGTTGCAATTCTTGCTCACAGTCTTTAATTATCTCCGAGTCACTTTTATCACCGTCATCACTGTTCTCGTCAGACATTACTCACAACTCTTTATGAATGAAATATCTAACGGCAAACACGACAAATGTTTTTGCGATATAGATGTACGTATAGCTAATCACTGAATCGATCTGAATTATAATTGTAAATACAATTAATTTTTTCTTATATTATTACCGCGTCGCATGGTGCAGATGACACATGTCAAAGTGAACTGCTTTTCAGACTTAACTACGAATGTTTAGACGAAATAACTACTGTTCAGATGCAACTTTTGTTGATATGCAACGACTGTTCAATCGCGGCTACGACTTTTTAGTCGGAACTGCGACTGTCTAGTCGCAACTGCGACTGTTCAGTCGCAACTGCGACTGTTCAGTCGCAACTTTGACTTTTCAGACTTAACTACGAATGTTTAGACGAAATAACTATTGTTCAGATGCAACTTTTGTTGATATGCAACGACTGTTCAATCGCGGCTACGACTTTTTAGTCGGAACTGCGACTGTCTAGTCGCAACTGCGACTGTTCAGTCGCAACTGCGACTGTTCAGTCGCAACTTTGACTTTTCAGACTTAACTACGAATGTTTAGACGAAATAACTACTGTTCAGATGCAACTTTTGTTGATATGCAACGACTGTTCAATCGCGGCTACGACTTTTTAGTCGGAACTGCGACTGTCTAGTCGCAACTGCGACTGTTCAGTCGCAACTGCGACTGTTCAGTCGCAACTTTGACTTTTCAGACTTAACTACGAATGTTTAGACGAAATAACTACTGTTTAGATGCAACTTTTGTTGATATGCAACGAATGTTCAACCGCGGCTACGACTTTTTAGTCGGAACTGCGACTGTCTAGTCGCAACTGCGACTGTTCAGTCGCAACTGCGACTGATTAGTCGCAACTTTGACTTTTCAGACTTAACTACGAATGTTTGGACGAAATAACTACTGTTCAGTTGCAACATTTGTTGATATGCAACGACTGTTCAATCGCAGCTACGACTTTTTAGTCGCAACTGCGACTGTGTAGTCGCAACTGCGACTGTTCAGTCGCAGTTGCGACTACACAGTGTTCAGTCGATTTTTCCAGTGGACTTTTTTTCGTATTACGTAAACGAGTGTATACTAGTGTGTCGCTACAAGTTGGAATGTTCTCGGGCTGGCTCCGTCGTGTGGAACATCTGACAGACTGACATACGTACTAACTGATGTTGTAGGTAGAATAGAAATAACAACACTTTGCTAGCGGTAACAGTTTATTGTTCAATATTTACATACACCAGTGCAGTAGTGTGCCGCACACACACACACAGCCTCACAGTCGCTACATCAATACAGAGATAGTGCCACGCTGTAGTAGCGCGGCTCGGCTAGCTGGGTGTGTCGGGCCGGTAGTTGTCCGTGTTGATGTTGTTGTAGTAGCGCGGCTCGGCTAGCTGGGTGTGTCGGGCCCGTAGTTCTCCGTGTTGATGTTGTAGTAGCGCGGCTCGGCTAGCTGGGTGTGTCGGGCCCGTAGTTGTCCGTGTTGATGTCGTTCAGTCCAAGCTCCTCGTTCTGCTCGAAGCTGCGCTCGTAGCGCGTGATCTTCAGACCTGCCGTACAGTACAAGTACATTAGTCACCACTTCTACTCGTGATGCGGGTGTCTTACACCCGACTACGTTGCTACTACTACACATTGCACAGAGGCCGGGTAGCAGTGCGCTTATAAACCTGATTATATAAACTGCGTCTGAATTCAAAATGTATGGCTAAAATCAATTGTTGACAGTATTTGTATGGAGTGTTTAGCAAAGAATATCTTAAATTTACTGATGTCAATTATTAGTTTCCTCCGCAATGCTATCAGAACTACACATTTGACAGAGACTGGGCGGCAGCACTCTCTGATAAACCTGTATTGAGGATCTCCAACTGAGATTATGGCAAACCCTGCCATATAGCCTCCCAGTACCCTATTACGTACCTTCATCCGGCAGGTTGGGGTCGTGGTGCAGGCTCTGCACGTACGAGTTGCCGGCGGGGTCGTCCAGCACGATGGTGAGGGGCCGCCGGCCCGCCGCGGCCTCGCGCAGCGCGTCCAGCACGGGGCGCAGCGCTATGGACACGCCGGGCGCGTCGCCGAGCGCGCCGGGCGTGTCGGCGAGCTGGGCTCGCGTGGCGGCCAGCAGTCCCTCGGCGGTGGTGAAGCGGCCGCCCAGCGCGCGCCCGCCCACCGACAGATCCAGCTCCGGGATCTCCATGCTGCACGTCTCCGACTGCGGCATACAGGGTACAGTGTACAGTGTACAGTGTAGCTACAGTACTCTCAACGGATCTTGGCAGGTCTGAACTAACAAATGGTGGCATGAGGCGAGGTGCGGGGGGCGGCGATCTAGGCTAGAAATTGACCATTTCTAAATACAATTGACCCTTTACACTTATTGCGCAGCCTTCTGCACGTAGTTCAGACCTGCCAAGATCCGTTGAGAGTACTATACATGTACGTACAGGGACACGGACACGACTACTAGCATTATACAACCCGGAGCTGCGGACTACCTAGCGGGTTACTGGGGCTCCGGCTCGAAAAGCAGGAGTAGGAACAGAGTGGATTTTAGTCAGTAAGAGTCTGACACTCCCTCTCGCCTCGCCCAAGGCGGGAGAAGGCATTGGATGATTTTCCACCCTCAAAAAAAAAAAAAAAAGCTTTATACAACACATTGTATGTCATGTCATGTCTCACTACTGATTGAAGCCCGCTAAACGTCCACAGACGTCGCGGCCCAAAAGGAGATGGCGGGACGAACTCAACAGCTATGACAAGGATTGGCCGCAAAACGCTTTAAACAGAGAGGAGTGGAAGGAGGGTAGGGAGGGCTTTGCCCTGCAGTACTCGACTGCAATATATCACACATGTAGACATTTACCATGCGACTAGTTGTCACACACCGGGACACTCTCCCATGTCGAGTGTGTTGCTAGTCATGAATACATTGGACATTTGACGAATGACGATAAAGAAATTGAAAATGGAAACATTATGGATAGGACGCTTGGAGACTTGGAGAATACTTATTTGAAAATTAGAAATATAGAAAATGCAGATAGAAGGATTTGAAATTAAGCGATTGCTGAAATTAAGGACAAATTAGACCTTTAGTAACCCACACACTAGCAACTAACTAGCAGTAGTATAGTAGAGCGCTCACCTTGAGTATATCACGCGAGAAGTCCTCCTTGTTCGCGACCCGGACCTCGAACCGCACGCCCTTCTCCTCGATACCGCCGCCTGACTTCACCTACACACATACATAAATATATATGGAGATTGAATGAGTGACTAAATGTGTGAGTGAGTGAATGAGTGAGTGGTGTGTGAGTGAGTGAATGATAAAATGTGTGAGTAGTGAGTGAGTGATATAATGACTGAGTAGAGAACGAGTGAATAATATAATGAGTAGTGATTGATTGAGAGAGTGATTAAGTGAATGAATGAGTAGATGATACAATAAGTGAGTAGTGAGTGAGTGAGTGAGTAGTGAGTATATACGAGCATTACCTCGTTGGTCCGGTGTCCGCAGTAGTCGCAGGTGGTGCTCATGATCACCACCTCCTTGAAGTGCGGGATGTCTGCGACACAATGTAGCATATTACATATTAATTGATTACCAATACTTTACGTGAGAATTGTTAACACATAAGTACAATTGGCTAATTCCCTCAGACAAAACTAATAGGCGCCGGGCAGTACATGTACCAGTGGGGGGGGGGGGGTACGTACTGGTGACCTTCATCTTGGTGTCTGCGGGCGCGTCGCAGTCGGGGCAGTGGGGGGGAAGGCAGCACCTCGTTACATGTACAGTGGGGAGGGGGGGGGGTACGTACTGGTGACCTTCATCTTGGTGTCTGCGGGCGCGTCGCAGTCGGGGCAGTTGGTGGGGAAGCTCAGCACCTCGTCCGCCGCCAGCCGCTCGTACGGCATCGCGTCCGGGTCCAGCGGGGTCAGCAGGTGCTCGTCCGACGACACGGAGGGAGTCGTCACGTTGGGGTCCGAGCCTTCGGAGAGGGAGAGGTTCTCTATGCGGGGACACTCGGCGTCGTCTGCTTTCTGGAATCATTAGAATGTAATGTAACATAGCGTAGTGTAACGTAACGAAGCATAGTGTTACTTACGCGATACCCTTTTACTTTTTGAGGAGGGAAAATCATCCAATGTCTTCTCTCGCTTTGGGCGAGGCCAGAGATAGTGTTAGACTGTTAGGATCGATTTATACTAGCGCAGAGTCGAAGCGTTGTTCGCGCGTAGACGCGCGAATGCCAAGGAATGCGCGCGCCTTTTTAAAATCTGTGTGCGTTACGCTGTGGAGTAAAGGTTGAATTTGTCATGTTCAGTTATAAATGATAATGATAAATGATAAATGATATTTATTTTGCAAATAGGTTATAAAATAACACTTTTACACGTCAATCTCTTAAATAACTAGATGAGGCCGGCATTTCCTATCCGACTACTCTGAGAAGAAATGCCGAAACAAACTCAGAGGTCATAGTCTCTTTTAAAGTCCAGACAAAATCAATTAAAGATGTCGGAGAAGTTTTGGAAAGACGCTTCGATGCGCTTCGACTTTACGCTAGTATAAATTGACCCTTACTGACTAAACACCACCTCGTGCCTAATCTTGCTTTTCGAGCCGGAGCCCCGGTAATCTGCTTGGTAGTGCGCAGCTCCGGATCATATGTGACGTCCTCCGTGAGCGATCTAGAAGCGAACGCGGCGCGGTGCGGTGACACGCGAGTTCAACGCGATGCGGTATGACGGCGGCTATGTGCTACGTGCATTTCGTTTTGTTTCTGTTTCCGACGTTGTTCAAAGTCAAAGTCAAAGCATTTATTTCAATTAATCCTAAATAAGGCACTTTTGAAACGTCAAATTGAATTGTCCGTCAGTATGTCTGTCAGTGAAGCTAGGCGCTCGTTCCAAAGTGTAGCTTCGAATGGAGAAGAACGAGCAAGAAACTCCATCGTTACTCTTTTTAAAAAAAGGTTTTTTACAATATCTCTAATACACTATTTATCTATTGTATATATATGCAGGAACAATGTAACTACAATACGTCAAAACTAACGGGACAATAAAACCAATTTGTAAAATAAAATAGCGGGTTATTTCAAACATAGTGCCCACAGTTGTGTTCGCGTTCGCTTCTACATCGCTGCCGCAGGACGTCGCGTCGCGTATAGTGTAGTGAGCACAATGCAATATGCACCGTGTGCAGCGCGCAGTAAGGTGCAGAGTACCTCGTCGCTGGAGTAGATGCCGAGCGCGTGGTCCTGGTCGCGACTGCGCGTGTATTCGGTGCGCGAGGCGCGCGGGTCCGGCCGCGGCGCCACCGGGTTCTCCAGGAAACAGTTACCTACAGGACATACATACATACATATATGTATACATACATGTAGGACTAGAGATAGCAAACGTTGTGGGTTTGCATTGAGGATTGCAGATTAGGGATTGAGCATTGAGGTATAGGATTATGGAATAGGGATTAAGAATTGGCGATTGATGATTGGGGATTGATAACTGAGGATTGGTGATTTAGGATTGAATATAGGATTAAGGATTGGCGATTGTGGTAGAGGATTTTGGATTGAGAACTGCGGATTGGTGATTGAGGATTGGTAAAGAGAATTTAGGATTGTATATAGGATTAAGGATTGGCGATTGATGATTGATAACTGAGAATTGGTGATTGAGGATTGGAGATTAAGGATTGGTAAAGAGAATTTAGGATTGAATATAGGATTACGGATTGGCGATTGTGGTAGAGGATTTTGGAATGAGGACTGCGGATTGGGACTGAGAATCAGGGATTGAGGATTTATGATTGGGGATTGAGAATGGGAAACGGAGATTGAGGGATTAAGGGCTTACATATTAGAGATGCGGGATAAACTGCGGGATTGCTGATTAGGAATTAGACATACCGCTGACATCATCGAGCTCCAGCGTCCAGGGTTCAGCTCCCGGCTGACACAGCGCCTCCAGCTTGGCCACATACTCGTCTATAGCGCGCGCGTCCTCCGGGTGCTGCAGGCGCCGCGCCGCCTGGTCCTGGGTCAGCCCGGCCACCGCGCGGGAGACGATGCCTTCCACTGTCGTCACCTCTGGACAATACAGTTGTAAAGTCAAAGCATTTATTTCAATTAATCCCTAATTAGGCACATTTTGTAACAAATTGAATTGTCCGTCATTCTGTCTGTAGCTGAAGCGAGGTGTTCGTTCCAAAGTGTAGCTTGAATTACCTTTTTCACTGATTTTTTAACAAAAGTGATCGGCCAAATCTATTAATAGATCCTCTACAGAGGGCGTACAAGTATTACGTAACGCAATTTGAGGGGAGCAGGGCGTCTCGTAAAACGTTACGTTGCTATACATGGGGGGAGGGGGAGTGGGGGTTCAAAAAATTAGCTTTACGTAATGCAAACTTGAACGCCCCCACATCGGCGCCATCTGGCGAGCGAAAACTGTAGTCTTCATGGTTAAATATTTTGTTAAAAAGAATCTGGTACTGCTGTACTAAGTTAAATGTCTTCTGCCTGTCTGCGTTCTTTAAGTTTTCAAAAATGACATGTAAGTCAGTAACAACTCCCTACTCCCCGCTGCACCACATACCTCCCTTCTGGCTCTGCGCGGGTATCTCGAAGTCGAGGCTGGGGATGCGCACGCTGGTGTAGTCGCTCTTGACGACCTGCCGGTTGAGGTCCTCCGCCCCCTCGACCCGCAGCGCCCAGCGCACGCCGCGCTCCGCCACCGACCCGCCCGGCTGCAGCTCGTTGTTCTGGTACCCGCAGTGCTCGCAGCTGAACGACATCACCACCACGTTCTTGTAGTACGGGATGCGGGTCAGCAGGAGACGGGTGATGCCCTGCAGGCAGAGACGTGGGGTTGTTACATAACATGGTATATGACACAAGGCAAGGTTTGACTGCAACTGGCTGCCGCATATCGTGTTGCAGGTGTGACATTCCCATACGGAGCCACTTTTTGTGTTATCTACAAATTTTTGTTCAGAGTCTGGGAATCTACTACCTAGCGGGTTACCGGCTCAAAACAGATGATTTCCCCTCCCCCCTCCCCTTTATGTGTTAAATACATACTACACTTTGGAATGAGTATGTAGCTTCACTAATGAACAGACTTTATTTCTTGATATTTCATAAGTTTATAAGTGAGACCTATGTATGGGTTAATTGGAATAAATTATTTGACTTTGACTTTGATATATGTAGGTAGTCTGATTGGAATCTAATAAGAAATGTAAGAAAAATTTAATATAGAAATATTCATACCAGTTATGTAATTGGATGAATAAATTATACTGTTAAAATAAGACATGTAAGTAGTTATAGTTTTAGCCTTACAGTGGTCAAACTTTGTCAATTACTTCACTGATTAATTTTGATTTTTTTCATTACTTATTTGTAGGTACATTACAAATCCCAGATTATGAAGGTAAATAAACCATAATAGTTATCACCTAATTAAGAGAATATCATAGTCCAGAACAAATAAAAAGGATATATAATAAAAAATACAGTAAGACTGAGACAGCATCATCAATGAAATTGTTTCCCACATAGTACCCACATACAGTCTGCTTACTGAACTGATATAATATAATATAAGAACTATCACACAGCAACTGCAACAGACTGCAGACATGTCAACGACCCCATTACCATTACCTACACCATCGATCAGGCGGCGGCTGGGTGCCTGCCACCGACACATACAATTACTACGACATTAAACTACCTACATGTGTCACATTACAGCATAATACAGCAGATATACAATAAACACTGAATTCTAACCATTCTAATATATAAACGCGTTGTATTCCGAGCATGTAAAGGTTCTAGAAAGGTTTGTTTACGTACGTCTTCGTGGCAGTTCATGCAGAGCGACTCGATCTCCGTGACCTCGGGCTCCTCGTCCGGCTCGCCGCCGAGCGGCCGGAACAGCGGCTGCTTGCTCTCGCCGCTCATTGCAGTCAGCACGCGACACACACTGGCAGTAATGTGGAACTGTACTAGTGTAACCCCGCAATAACTCGCCGTCACCACAATGTAAGCACGTTTGTTTGACACTGACACTGACAGTGACAGGTAACTTGACAGTTTAGTTGTAATGTCACGTACATCCATAGACTATACGAAACAGTTATGGCAAAATATTTTGCAAGAAATGTTTTATTTTAATTTACATTTTAGTTTAATTCACAGTAAAAATAATAATCATTTTAACAATCATTGTAACAATTTTAGTTTAACTAAAACATAAACTTCAACCGCGGTCATTCAGAGCGCGGCAATTTTGAATACCTAGTTGAAACTTGGTGTGATTTGATCGCGATATAAATAAGTACACAAATAACTTTCGATGCATGCTCGCAGATATTAATACATATCGACTCAACTGTGCCGCATCATTTAGTCAATTACATTGCTGTACTCATTTTACTATTATTTACATACAGCTGTTGTTTAGACTAGACATCAGAATGTTGTAAACATTAATTTGTACACAAACAGTATTTTCTTAGTTTTCATTCTTTATAGGAAGCGGCGCGCGGCGTGCGGCTGAAACTGATTGATATAAGTGTGTTTACATACAAAGTAACCGACAGACAAGTGATATAGTAGCGGCAATATAATTAAGTGTCTATTTGTTAGTAGGCCAGTCGATAGCGCGAAGGTTGCCGACGAGCCCCGCAGGGCGCCCGGTACAGTGCACACACACACACACAGGCCCATGATGTCACTCCGCAATATAAACACAACCTTGGAATAGCAACGAAATGATTGCGTCATCGCTTTATTTTGGTCGATTTTGTCGCTTCTCGATAACACGGCCAATTTCAATATCACTCGATGTAACTTAACGTGTTACTGTTAGCAACGCTTCTTATTTCCGCCGTGTAATATGAAATATTCCCGCTCGAAGTGGACTGCTATTTGAATGAAAATAGTATTTAGTGAACAGAGAATCTCAGTGCGCGCTACAAGTGTGGAAATAATATTATAATTAAATATTAACGTGTCCAACACGTTGAGTGATACTAGTCGATATTTAGGAACAAATTAATTTAATTTAAAAAATGTAAGTACATTTTTATTTAATCTGTATTTATTATTTCAGTTCCCGCGTATTTGTTTATCTATTTCGATTTGCTCGCGAATGTAATAATTTGTAAATAAATTAATTATTATCTTGATAAATGTGTTTAGCGTTTGAAATAATAGTTCACCTACTAGATAGTGATGTCATTTATACAAATAACTCGATTACTTGTGAGATTTAACAAAAACTGACTTATGTCAGCACAATATTATATGTATGTATGTTTATTGACTTAGTTACCGGCTCATTATTTATACAGTCTATTAATACTTGGTTCATTTCTCATTCAACTTTCACGTTCCATTTTTAGTTGACATAAGTTTCTGAAAAATCCTAAATTGATCAAAATCGGTAACTTTTGCATTATCATGAATAGAACTTACTAGCTAATAGCCCGCGGCTTTATTCGCGTGGGTGACGGACTTTGTGTCTAAAAAATGAATTTTAGAAGTGAATATGAATTTTAGGGCATAACTTTGTTTTGTTTTCCAATTTTCTAAAATACAAGTAGCCTAAGTTACTTCTTAGTAGATACATCAGCTACCTGCCAATAAAAGTCCCGTCAAAATCGATCCAGTCGTTTCAGAGCCAGCCAGTCGTTTTAGCCGGAACAAACAGACCAAAGTTGTAAAAAATACTTATTATTCTGATGAAATTATCACGTCTTCATAATGCACGTAGTACAAAGCGGTTATTTCAGTACCTATTACAAACTGATACTCCAATTTTATTTATTACTGTAGATGTAGGTTAGTTACAACGCGTCGCACAGGTTACCTACTTTTTTTGTTACTACTAAGCAAGCACATACACTCAGGTGCCAACTGGGATACATGGAATAATATATTATAAGTAGTGTTTTAACTGCTGTGTAACTGTTTGATCTCTGTATATACGAGCGCGACGTGAGTTTATGAGATCACGTATGTACCTATATCTACTAACTATCTATCTATGATGTTGACGACACAATATTTCAACAATATTATGTAAATTAAATATATTTATATCGTATAGTAATGTTTACAATGTACCAATATATCCGCGTTACATCTACTACCGCGGGGATGAGCTCACCACACACACCGCAGCGACCGAATCATCGTCATCAATCGTAAACTGTTCCTCTATGATGAATTGCGATGGAAAGCAGATTATCGTCATCCCAAGATACTCATTGCTATCAAGTAATGTTGTTAGTTGTGTGAGTGAGGTTCCCGGGAGGCTCAATTACCCCCTTTTTAAATCTTCCCAATCCCCGATTCCCCAACAACCCTTATATTCCTAACCCCCAAAAGGCCACCAACACACTTATAACGCTTCTGGTGTTCCGGGTGTCCATGGACGGCGGTTATTGTTTACCCTCAGGTGATCCGTCTGCTCGTTTACCGGCTTAGGTATGCTATAAACAAAAACAATAATAATCAATTCCCTACTTACTTATTACTACTGATATTGTACATGCGAAAATTTTTATTTGTTACTTCTTCACGTTAAAACGGCTCAAGGGATTGAGATGACGAATAGGGGTTGATTCTGGTCTGGAATAACTCATAGACTACTTTTTATCCCACGGGAAAGCGGTTGAAATGCGAAAGTAATTCTGCCTAGAAGACTAGTAAAAATAAGTAGAGCATGTATTGGACGTTTGGTACATAACATCTACATATAGTTTGGTACAATCGAAAGGACATGGCTCTCCCACGAGATGTACGATGTATCTCGAGAAAGCAGATTATGTCTCTGCCTCTACCCGCCGTGTAAGGCAACAATACAGTATGTAGCTACCCACACACTGCACACACACACACACACATGTAGGTAGATGTAGGCACAGTAAGCGCACGGTGCAGACGGCGAGGTCGACACACGATTCCATCGGCGAAGTAAATATACTGAAGATTTAAATGCTCATGCAATGTCCACAGTCGCAGACATTATAAACAAAATAATGCAAGATACGTTGATCTCCTCAAACTAGCGTCACACTTTTATTAACTTAAATAAAACCACCTCGTTCCATGTCCTGTTAAAACAATATATTTACCAGAAATGTCCAACAACGCTTTTACTAGTAGTTAGTTTATCACCAAAACGCTAACGTCATGTTGCTCGAACCACCGACCGACCAGTGCTTCAATGCGACGCGTCATACACACGGGTCTGGTGCTGGTCGGGCGGTGAGCTACCCTTGCTCACCGTCCACAGGCCCGTACTTATGGTGGCCGGAGATCGTCCTGCGATCCCCGACGCCCGGAGTGTCTCTCGCGACGGCTGGGCGTTCATTCCCTCACGCACCCCGCTAGCTACAAAGGCTGCTATGAAGAAGTAGGTTTAAATTAATTTTACTATCCCAATAACATTTGACGGGGTGAGCCCTGCAACAGGCGTCTAGCTTTTTGTCGACTATGGCGTGTGGGATACTTACGTTAGTAAAACCTCCCCGGTGGCTATGCCTGCTTCGGTCTTCTTAATAGACCAACCGCGAAGCGTGCCGGAGCCCTCATGGCCTGTTACAGTACAGAACTTCTTGGTGAGATCTGAGTCTCCCATGAACCTCAGTGTGCACGTCAGGACATGACCACTGTACTCCATCTTCCCTGAGGTCACTAGTTGGACGGCTAGATTCGCTCTGAGCACCCGTGGCCCCAAAGAAAAGACAATTCGAATAGGTAACTTAGAAACATAATGCCTGTCTAAACCGTGTAGATACGGACAAATATATGTATAAATGAAGTTTTGGTGGAAAATCCTTCACATATACATACACACATAGCTCACGTGCAGCAATACATATATACATATACATATATATGTAGGTATATACAGCAGTATGACGTCACAGTCTCACATGGAGTGAGTGACCGATACGCGCGGCCTTGTGTGCGTGTGTGTTTACACATGTGTTATGTATCTGTTGTGTATGTGTTGTATTATATACATACTTCCTAGTCGGTGTGTGCACTTACTGTTACACCTGTATAATACTACAGTCTACTATGTGCAATTCAATTATTTGAAGGATTCTTGTTCCTAACGTGATATATTTTATCATACATACACATAATAGGTTTATAAACCGCCTCGTTGGTCGAGTGGACAAGGAGTCTCGGGTTCGATTCCCGGGTCGGACAAAGAATTACTAAGCTTTTGTCGGTTTTTCGAAAATTTCTCAGAAGTAGCACGAAGTTTGGAATTGTGTCACCCCCTATTACATGGGACTTATAACACAAATGGTGAAAAGTTTGTGAAAACATTGTATAGCGACATTAGGTTCCGTAATGTGTACTTCTGCCTACCCTCTTCGGGGATAAAATTGCGTGACGATACGAATAATATACTTCTCACCACATTTCAAGTTCCACCGTAAACATATGAAAATGTACTGAAGTCACACGTTTATTTCCATCGATTACGTGATTAATGCAAATTCACTACATTCGGCAACCATTGGCTCTACTTGGCAATATGTGACGCAGTGTAAGTTTCTACTGAAACATGTAAACGTATCGACAGACGACACGGGTGACATAATTACCATAATTTATGTAAATCAAGTAACACCTCGGTCTGTGTTGTGGACATGAGAAAAAGACTTACTTTAAGTGTGGGAGAGCCATGCTTTGGCACGAATGGGCTGGCTCGACCGGAGTGATACCACGGCCGAGCAGAAAACCGGCGTAAAACAACGCTTGCGTTGTGTTTCGTTGTGTGAGTGAGGTTACCGGAAGCCCAATTCCCCACTTCCCAATCTTCCCAATCCCCGATACCCGAACAACAACCCTTAAATTCCTAACTCCCAAAAAGACGGCAACGCACTTGTAACGCCTCTGGTGTTTCAAGTGTTCATGGGCGGCGGCGATTGCTTACCATCAGGTGATCCGTCTGCTCGATTACTGAGTTACCGTTTACGTGTTTCATAAAAAAAAACTTACGCCCGAATACTCAAACGCTACTCAATTTTAAGTTGTACTTAAATAGCGTGCTATCTCTGTCATTTTATAAAGAATTGATAGCGACAGAACTACATTTGAGAGCGTCTTAAAATTGAGTAGCGTTTGAGTATTCGGGCATTAAGTTTTTAACTTAAGTTCGGGCGCGCCATGTTTGCGCGGTGACGTCACTCGGCGTTAACTTGGAACTAATTTTATGGAAATGATTGAAACGTGATGTAATGTTTGAATAAAAAACGTATTATTATACAAATAGGCATGCTCTTACCTCAATATATTAGACTAATCTATTATAAAGGTACTCCTTGCCGGAGTCTGTGTTTCCTGATGGGTATAACCTGGGTGTCTTCAAGGCCCGAGTGAATAGGTTGCTTATGGGCAGACGTGCTCCACCGTAGGCCGCATCATCACTTACCATCAGGCGAGATAGCGGCCAAACGTCGGCCCATTTAACATAAAAAAAGGTTCACTTATCACTTTTCAAGTGTGGGCTCCCCATGGTTCGGCACTGCTGGGCCGGCTCGACCGGAGTGATACCACGGCCGAGCAGAAAACCGACGTGAAACAACCACAGCGTTGTGGAAGTGAGGGCACTGGAGGCCCAATTACTTCCCAATCCCCGATTCCCCAAACAACCCTTAAATTCGTAACCCCTAAAAGGCCGGCAACGCACTTGTAACGCCTCTGGTGTCTATGGGCGGCGGCGATTGCTTACCATCAGGTGATCTATCTGCGTCACGTGTATAAATTCGTTTGTCACGCATTCTAATGTCATCATGAGTAGCGATCACGATCATAGTTACCTACTATAACTTCTGTTACTGCCATGATACTAAAAAAAAGAAATATTCTTGCACACAGTACGAGACTAGCCACAAACCATAGTTATACCAAGGCCATAAGGCAGAAGTAGGTGGTGTTTAGTCAGTAAGAGTCTGACACTCACTCGCCCCATCCGGCCAGGGTAAAAGGATGATGAATGATTTTCCATCTATAACTATACTTCTATACTAATACTTATATAATACTAGCAAATCCGGCGAACTCCGTTTCGCCACAAATGATTTTCCATGTTTTCCTGCTTTTCTCTTGATATTTTCCTGAATTTTCTTTGCTATAAACCTCACGGAGCCCAAGATCTTTCCAACGAATGTAAAACCGTGGAAATCGGTTCGTGCGTTCTGGGGTTATAGCGTCAGGAAGGAAAACCCGACTTATTTTTATATTATAGATTATAAAGCTAAAGAGTTTGTTTGAACGCACTAATCTCCAGAACTACTGGTCCGATTTCAATAATTCTTTTTGTGTTGAATAGTGCATTTATCGAGAAAGGCTATAGGTTATAAAACATCACGCTATGACCAATAGGAACCGAGCAGAGCGGGTGAAACCGCGCGGAAGTAGCTAGTCCTCTATAAAAGGGGGGATTTACTTGTCCAGATGTCTACCATCCGTTCCCAAGACACTGTTCATCTTCAACTTGTCATAAATCAACTGATTAAATGTAAATTTGAATACATTACACATATTTAATAGTTTTAAAAGTAAATAGAATGAGTAGCTATTATATACTCAATACCTACTAGTAGATGATGTCATATACTAAATAACTAGTAGGTACGAGTATAAGTAGTGTGGAAGTATCGTACACTTGACCTAAAGAGCGGTAGGTATGTAGAGGACATTAAACGATACTAGCGCCACTTCCTGGGAAACTATGTCGTTGTTTGTACTAATCTCTGCCAACGGATTCGCTCATATCTATACTTTAATTAATTATCTATACTAATATTATAAAACTGAAGAGTTTGTTTGTTTTTTAGCTAATATGAATAGATTCTTTCACATGCTATATCCAACTACGTAATATCAGAAAGGTGTCGAGGAAAATAAAACATCCGAAAGTGATCACGGTATATTGGCGACTGAATATTACATCACTGCGGCGCAGCCGCACGCTGTAAGTTACACATACATATATACTTAATTTTATACTCATGTCCAAAGTACAATGTGTGTGTGCGTAGCCTACAGTTTGTTTGTTCGTTTGTTTGTTTAAACGCGCTTATCTCCGGAACTACTGGTCCGATTTCATAATTCTTCTTGTGTTGTATAGTGCATTTATCAAGGAAGGTTAAAAGCTATAAAACGACCCGCTATGACCAATAGGAGTCAAGTAGAGCGGGTAAAATCGCGCGGAGGTAGCTAGTGTTTTATAGTTATAATAATGAATGAATTTAAGAGAGCGCTGCTGCACGGTCTCTGTCTAATGTCTCCTATTCAAGTTAAGTGTGGGCTCACCATGCTTCGGCACTGCTGTGTCGGCTCGACCGGAGTGATACCACGGCCTCACAGAAAACCGACGTAAAACAACACTTGCATTGTGTTTCGTTGTGTGAGTGAGGTTACAGGAGGCCCAATTACTCACCTGTCCAATGTTCCCAATGACCGATTCCCCAACAACCCTTTTTTTTTTTTTTTTTTTATTCCTAATCCCAAAAGTCAGGTAGCGTGAATGCACTTGTGACACTTCTGGTGTTTCGGGTGTCCATGGGCGGCGGCGATTGCTTACCATCAGGTTATCCGTATCTACCCGCAAGAAGAGTAAGGGTGATGATATTAATAGAGCTGATGTACCGTTACAGAGCCATGGGTAAGGACGAGAAAGAAGACTCAGGGTTTGGATTCAAGGACCGGGCGAAGGCGCTGGAGACTCTGCGCCTGCTGGAGGCGCACGACGCCAACTACCGGCGCCTCACCGTGCGCGGGCTGCTCGGCCGCGCCAAGCGGGTGCTCTCCAGTGAGTAGCTGACGCAATCATCGTTCATCATCAGCACAGGCCGCTTCTCGCTCGGAGGAGGAATGAGCGTTAATCACCACGCTTGCTCAATGCGGATTGCTAGGGGTGTCTCAATAATCCTAGAAAACCATTTTTAACGGGAAAATGTCTCATTGCTACTTGCCAAATTTCCAACCCTCTGACACTCCCTCTCGCATCACCCAAGGCGAGAGAAGTAATTGGATGATGTGCCCCCCTCCAAAAAAAAAAACTGAGACAAAACCCCTCCACCATATCCCATCGTCAATTCCAAAATCTTGAAATCCTCGAAAAGCTCCCAATGCATTAGTAACTATTCTGGCTAGTGTAGCGGATGTCCAATGGCGGCAGCAATCGCTGATTGGTTACATAGTTACAATAATCTCACACTCACTCCTCCCCACTCCACCTTGCAGTGACGAAGGCAGAAGACAAAATAAAGAACATCAAGGAGGCGATGGAAGTATTCGAGCAGTGGCTGGCGGACCTCGACGCCAGCAAGAAGACTGACAAGCCAGACAAGAAGGACGGCAAGAAGGAAGAGAAGAAAGAACAGAAGAGTGGCAGCGGTGAGGTGAGGGACACCAAGTGATTGTATGACTACATAACCATGAATATAAATTTTACCAACGAATGGAATCTGGATTTTAATGTCATTACAATTAATTCATGAAATTAAATTTGGCTGGCGTTGGCGCAGTGGTTGTTCAACTGGCTGCTGTGTAGCATACATATTGCGAGTTTGAGAAGAAAACAGATAATTTTTAATAAAAAAAAAATACAGCTTACTCACGTAAATATTATAATAATATTATGGTCCGAAGCTCTACTAGTATCAAGTCACAGAAGGACTCTTTATCATTAACAGCTTGCGTAGACGCAACAACGGTACCGCGCGCGTCTCGAAACTGGTAGAGCTTTTCTCCATTAATTTAAGTGAGTAAACCGTGATTTTTTTAGTTAATTTAGCATGTCTCACTATAGTTATTTTATGTAGAAATAGATTTTTTTTTATATGACAACAAATATATAGTTGTTACACGTTTATGACTGCACGGTTAGTGCCGTGGCTGGGCAACTGGCTGCCGCGCAACGGGTAGCGGGTTCGATTCCCGCACGGAGCAACTCTTTGTGCGATCCATAAATTGTTGTTCCGGGTCTGGGTGTCATTACGGGTCGAATTGTTCACAATACTTGTAAAGACCCCCATGATACAGGAGACACTCCCAGTATGGCACCACGAACGGTTTGTTCAAAACAAACCCTTGTATTGCAGAGCTCGTCAGCATCAGACGTGGAGATAGAGGACAAGAAGAGCGAGAAGAGTGAGAAGAAGGATCTACCGGCGGAGACAGTCCCGGGGCTGGGGTTCAAGGACCGCGCGGCAGCTGAGGGCACGCTGCGGGAGCTGGAGGGCCGGGACCCTGACTACCAGCGGCTCGCCGTCAAGGGACTGATTGGGCGCGCCAAGAGGGTGCTCACTTGTAAGTACCAGTACACGCACTGTGATGGGAGTATTTCGGGATATTGATTTAAAGAACACTGTTTTACTTTAGACCTAATTTCATGGCCAATTTATTACCTTCCCTTTATTTATTCGTTAAGAGGTACATGTTAAAAAACTTATAAACTAGTGTACAGTCCGACAAAACTATATATGGCCGATTACATTCTCTTTGGAGAGTGAGAGTGAGAGTAGAGAGAGAGAGCGCAGGCAGCGTGGTTCGGTGGTCAGTGTTACCACTAAGATATCCCTCATCATTACATATCATATCAACATAAACACATGCTATGCTAGAAGTACTGTGTGAGAGTCATGATACGGCACGAATGGGCCGGCAAACTGTGCCGGTAACGCACTTATACGCCTTTGCTGTTTCGGGTATCGACGAGCGGCGGCGATTGCATACCATCAGGTGATCCTCTTGGTCGTTTACCGGCTTGAACCATAAAAAATTCCAAATACACACAATGCTAGAGTAACCTATGCCAGAATATGAAGTAATTAGCACGAAGCATATCACCTCAAGTCTTTTCATGAGGTGTTTTCTGTTCTACAGCGAAAGAATGGAATTCTTTTCCAGAGTCTCTGATTTGTGTACCGCGAAGCCTACCTGGACATCTTCAAAATCCGAGTGATTAAGTTGCTTATACTATAGAAGCATCATCGTCATCCCCACCACCATATTGCCATGACCAGCCACTAACCCCCCCCCCTACATGTTGCAGGCACCCGCGACGAGACGAAGATCTCGAACATCAAGGAGGCGATGGCCATCTTCGAGAAGTTCCTGGACGACTTCGAGTCCTTACACCTGAGCAGACAGAACAACGCGTACCTCGCGCTGGGACACGTGCGGACGGCGGCGCGGCGAGCCGGGGACAACGTCACACCACTACAGGTACGTGTCACCTGGTGGGAGACTGCAGGGGCCTTAGTCGCAGAGCGAGAGGGACGGAGCTATGTAGGTTGTATAGCTCCGTCCCTCTCGCACTGCTCAGTGATCGACCATTCTGACACAATTGTAATAGCAGACTAAGGCCCCTGATTGTAAAAGAGTAACCCACGGAGTTTCTTGCTCATCCTTCTCCATAGGAATCTACACTTTGGAACGAGCAAATAGACCAACTAGAGGATTGACCGACAGACAGACAGACTAACATTTTGTTTTAATATTGTAATTTTTGCCTTTACGTTCAAAACTGCTTTCCCGGTCTATTTGAAATGAATAATATAGACTTGCATAGGTCACTTATATGGATGCGAAAATTCGGTGATTGAAGATGGAAGAACGATTAAGATTCCGGTCACCTCACGAATTAAAAGAGGGTGACACTTTACAGTCCACTGCTCGACCATGAACCTCTTCTGTTAAAAGAAGATCAGCAATCTCCACACTTGGTGTGCATGTTGAAGGGCGCAGATTAAAGGTTTCAGGTTTACCTAAGAGTACTGCTGCCTGATCTATGACATTAGTCGGGGAAGAGATAGGATGGTGATAATGAAATGGATGCTATTATTTCAGAAATCCTTCATAGCGGCGTACAGCAGCGTGTCGGGCGAGTACAAGCGCCTGCGCAGCGTGCGCGCGGACGGCGAGGACACCACCTGGGACATCGTCCGGAACAGAGAGCTGAAGACTCTTAAGGAGAAGGTAGTGACGTCATCATATTTGGTACCGCACAAGTAGATCGCTGCTCGACCAGACCACCAGAGGCGAGACTATAAGGTGTTCTCAAATCATCTGCCACGATTATAATGGGAGGTAATGTTGTGCGGAGGACCAAGGGGGAGGCCTTTGTTCAGCAGTGGACGCCTCTCGGCTGATGATGATGATTGTAATGTTCAAACACAACACTACCTCCCATTAAAGCCGTGGCAGATACTTTTAGAACACCTTATACATGGCTCAGAGCAGGGGAGTAGAGTAGTGTTTAGTCAATAAGAGTCTGACACTGTGTCTCGCCTCATCCAGGGCAGGAGGTGTCATTTGTATAATTTTCTTACATAAAAAAGTGCAGTCCTTTTTTATAAAATAAGCCGTTAATCGAGCTGACGGATCTCCTGATGGTAAGCAATCGCCGCCGCCCATGGACACTTGAATCACCAGAGCCTTTTGGGGGTTTGGAATTTAAGGGTTGTTGGGGAATCGGGGATTGGAAAGGGGGTAATTGGGCCTCCGGTAACCTCACTCACACAACAAAACACAACGCAAGCGTTGTTTCGAGAATCGAAAGAAGTGAAAGAATCGGGGATTGGGAAGGGTAATTGGGCCGAAACACAGCGCAAGCGTTGTTTCACGTCGGTGTACTGCTCGGCCGTGGTATCACTCCGGTCGAGTCGGCCCAGCAGTGCCGAAGCATGGCTCTCCCACACTTACCATTTCAATTCTTCGAGATGTTCCCCGTACACACACTCACGGCACGTAATGCCGCTATACAATGTACACCCACTGTTCACCATTTGTGTTATAAGTCCCATGTAATAGGGGGTGAGCCTATTGCCATATACTGGACACAATTCCAGACTCCGTGCTACTACCGCGAAATTTTTCGAAAATCCGAAAATAGCCCAGTAATACTTTCGAACCCGAGACCCCTTGTTCGGCAGTCGAACTTGCGACCACTCGACTAACGAGTCAGTCATATTCCCCGTCTGAATAATATTATAATGGATACTTACGACTTGACACTTGACACTTTGGCAATGCGTAGAGATGTAGCTTTGTTGTGCATTTTCTATCGCTTATACCACGGGGAGTGCTCTGAGGAATTGTTTGGTCTTATACCTGCCGCTTCTTTTCGCCATCGACCCACACGACAGCATTTCCATCCCCACCATATAGATGGTTGGCAGGCCACAACTGTGCGCTTCTCGCGCAACTTTCTGCCTCGCACAGCAAAACTGTGGAATGAGCTGTCGTCGGCGGTATTTCCGAACCGATACGACCTTCAAACCTTCAAGAAAAGAGCATACTCCTTTTTAAAAAAAGGCCGGCAACGCACCTGTGACTCCTCTGGTGTTGCGGGTGTCCATGGGCGGCGCTGATCGCTTACCATCAGGTGACTTGTTTGCTCGTTTGCCTCCTATTCCATAAAAAAAAAACTTACTTAAAATTCTTCACCGTTTGTCTCGCAGCACGCAGAAGCGAAGCTGTTCAATGACAAGGATGAGCCGACGGCGGAGCACCTGCAGATGTTGCTGTGGGCATACTCGCCCGAGCCGGCCCGGGTCAAGAAGTACCTGCCGGAGACTAAAGAGGACAAGGGGGACAAGGAGGACAGGGAGGACAGGAAGCGGAGGAGCAGCGCGCGGGAGGACGACTCGCCCTCCAAGCGGAGTAAACAATAACTCGTGATTGTTCGTGCATTTATTTTTATTCAATAAACATTCGTTTTACATACGCGGTCTGTTTTTATTTTTGCTTGTTTTTATTTTTACTATCTCATAACATGAGCACCTTTGTGGGATAGTTGCTTTTTTGCCCCACACTAGGATTTTCTCCTGTGTCGTGAGTGCGTGTACAAACATACAAGTTCACATACACATGACACACAGACCCGAAACAACAATTTGTAGATCACACAAAGAGTTGCTCTGTGCGGGAATCGAACCCGCTTCACGTTGCGCGGAAGCCGGTTACCCAGCCATTGCGCCAACCGTGCACTGAAAACCTATCACAACTATAGATTTATTCTACTAGTAATTTAAATTAATATTATGTAGATGTGTTATCAAACATTTTTTGTTTTGTTTCTTGGAAAAATATTATTGTACTACTAACGCCATCTCTATTTCTTTATCCGTAACATTATATTAATAATTGTGATAAACATTACAAATTGTTCCTAAACGAATCAATTACTGTCAAAGTGACGTTTGGACATTTAATCTGTGGTTACTGCTCTGTCAAACATGCGATGGATGTGTAGATGTTACGGTAAATCTGATTAATCGAAAATTTCTAAACGTAACGTATAATGTCAAAGTGACAATTGACATTTGTATATTGAATCTGTAGTCACTGTCACTTATCTGTCAAAACAACAATGTATGAATCACGGCTAGGTACAGTAAGTATTGGTATGTCGCAGTATATTGCAGTAACACAGTGCGGGAGACAGGGACGAGTGAACGAATATTAATGAAATATAAATAAAGAGTGAGTAAGTCAAACAAGACCAGTTGCACTTGTCATTTATTTATTTATTAATACACCATTTTTGGGATAACCTGTTGAGTGTTGTTTGAACATGATAAAGTTAGAATGAAAAGTTTGTTTATTGACTTATCCACAAATTACCGATAGATGGCTTACCTACGTATCATCACTACGTAACGGTAGATAAGATTACTGTAAAACAATAATATTTTATTTATAACCTACTATTGATCGTCAATATTGACTCATTAATCACATAGGTACCCGCGATTTTTTATGAATCGTTAATGATTGCGCAGACGAAGTACTCTGGGGCCTACTCTGGGGGAAAAACGAAGTTTCGGACGAAACTTGGCAGATTGCATACTACAATTCTATTTATTACGATCTTTTGTGAACAAAAATGAACGAATGAAATGAAGATAAATAAAAAGGTTTTGATATGAAATTAAAAATAAAACGTTATTTCAAGTAATTCTATTAGTAAATCAATAAAACCTACGGCCGAAGATTAAACGAAACTTCGCATTCGAGAACCGGAGTAGGCCCCCTGGATCGACTGGGTTGAAGCTGAAGGAGTTTTTGAGTTTTATGACAAAACATTTTTTTATGTTATAAGCCGGTAAACGAACACACGGATCACCTGACGGTAAGCAATCGACACCCTAAACATCAGAGGCGTCACAAGTGCGTTGCCGGCCTTTTGGAAGTTAGGAATTTAAGGGTTATTGAGACATCAGGAATTGGGAAAATTAGGAAGGGATTATTTGGGCCTCCGGTAACGTCATTCGCACAAAGAAACATTGTTTCGAACACGAACGCGTTGTTTCACGTCGGTTTTCGTGAGGCCGTGGTATCACTAATCAAGTTCTAGATCCCAATGCCCGGAGCTGCAGACTACCTAGCGGGTTACCGGGGCTCCGGCTCGAAAAGCAGGAGTAGGAACGTGGTGTTTAGTCAGTAAGAGTCTGACACTCCTTCTCGCCTTGCTTAAGGCGGGAGAATTAGTTATTGGTTTTTTTTTTTTTTTAAACGTTGCCCCACATTAGGATTTTCTCCTGTGTCGTGGGTGCGTTTACAAACATACAAAGTTCACATGCACATGACACCCCCTGGATGGAGGATGACTTTTCCCCTCAAAAAAAAAATTAAAAAAGATCCATGATGGTATGACGAGTTTTTGAAGCGCGTGCGAAACTCAACGCGTCGCCCGACGTTCGGGTGGCGAACTACCCGCGTCCGTCTACAGACTCGCGTTTACGGTGGTTACCCCATTACTTATTCTTGGACAGTACTATCTCACAGGTTGCAGCTACTAAGACACTACTTTTTTCGTACATCGCCCACAGGCGTAGTGTCACATAATGCAAAATGTAAAATAATGTAGTGACAGTACAAAAGTCGTAATTATACCTGTGGTGACAGTACAACATTCTTTACAAAAGTATGAAAAATCCGTCGTTGTGTGGCGTACTGATTTTATGGAACTAAAAACTGATACGTCGACAGGCGTACTGTTGTATCACTTTTAGCTATCTAGACTCCTGTGGATGTTACTGTCCACGAACGTGTTTGATTGGGGATTTCAAACCGCTACTTGTAGTAACTTGTTCACTCACTACGTACCGCGGCCGCACACAGACAAGTCGTGACGTGCTCCGGCCGCCATGTTTATATATCGGCGCCGGCTGTATACTGTACAGTACTGTAGTGCCGCCGCGACACACGCCCGCGCCGCGCGACACTCGCAAAGTCAAAGTCAAAGTCATTTATTTCAAATAGACCAGGAAGGCACTTTTGAACGTCAAAGCAAATATAATAATATTAATAACGTCTGTCTGTCGGTCAGTCCTCTAGTTGCTCTATTTGCTCGTTCCAAAGTGTAGTAAATATATTATCATATCGGATTTGTTCTTGCTATAGATAAGCTGTTGGCAATACTTCCGTAGCTCGTTCAATATAAAGTGAGTTGGTGTGACTGTTGTGTCGGTGACGTGCGTCTAGTGTGGCGTGATGGTATGGTGAATTTTACCGCACGGTTGGCGCGGTAATGCGGGTTCGATTCCCGCACGGAGCAACTATTTGTGTGATCCATAAATTGTTGTTTCGGGTCTGGGTGTCATGTGAATTTGTATGTTTGTAAACGCACCCACGACACAGGAGAAAATCTTAGGGCGGCGCAACGTTTTTTTTTAAAAAAAAAAGAAACTGAAACTAAACCTAACTATACTGATATTGCTGAGTAACATAGAGTATGTACGTATGTACAGTCCCTGTTCAGTCTCGGGTAGCTATCACGTTTAAGTTGCTTTTCTACCAGAGATATGCTATGCTACGTTGCTCTGGATGCGTTTGACTTCCACCAATTACATTTATTGGTACATATAGCTTAGCACTGGTGGAAACGTCAGCGAAGATGTTTTTATATGGAAAGATGCGTGCTATGGATGGCTTCCCTACTATCGATACATCGCATCTTCCTCGTGCAGCTACTTTGCGGCGGCGCATCTTCATTTCACAGCTTACTCGCACAGCTACATAGCTTAGTATCAGTGGAAACGGTCACATAGTTTCTCAGCTTAGCTATTACATCTTAGTATCGCATATCATAGCTACATAGCACATCTCTGGTAGGGAAGCACTCTTAAAATGCTGTGTATTATTATGTGACAGTCCACTGCTGGACTACGAGCCTCCTCTACATAAGAGGGTTTGCCATAATCTCCGCAGGCAGGCGGGTTGGAGATCGCAGTGTAAAAGGTTCAGGTTTATCAGAGAGCGCTGCTGCACGGTCTCTGTCTAATGTATAGTGTCTGTCAGTCAGAGGTGACAATATGGATGATGACTGGGTCAAAAATAAATTATTACAACTTTTCAATACAATAAAATATTCAAAAATAATCACACTCTCATTCATAGATTTGATGAACTACTTAATTTTCGATTTTTTCTAGATACATAAATTTCTAGAATTAAGTCTGCTGTTTGACGTCAAAATCTAATGACGACGTCATAATAGAGTATTTCATACAAAGTTCATAGAAAATATCGTTTTTGACGTTTCGAAAAAAGTATTGAATTTGACTAGTAGGAAACTAGCCTATTGTACGCTTGTTTTTTTATGAAACACGCCGGTAATCGAGCAGACGTATTACCTGATGGTAAGCAATCGCCGCCGCCCATAGACACTTGAAACACCAGAGGCTTTACAAGTGCGTTACCGGCTTTTTGGGAGTTAGGAATTTAAGGGTAGTTGTTCGGGAATCGGGAATGGGGAAGATTGGGAAGGGGGAATTGGGCCTCCGGTAACCTCACTCACACAACGAAACACAACGCTGTGGTTGTTTCACGTCGGTTTTCTGCTCGGCCGTGGTACCACTCCGGTCGAGCCGGCTCATTCGTGCCGAAGCATGGCTCCCCTACACTTACTGCCACACTCAGAGTCATTTAATGGTTACCTAAACCATCCCTTAGCAATCGTTTTCGATACAAAATCGTAACTAAAGACTAGTTTAAGTTATCATTAAATGTCTCTGAGTGCGGCAGTTAATAACACAAACAACACTTTGTGTGATTGCAGAGCTGACCACAGACATGGCGAGCGAGCCGACACTCCCGCCGAAGACGGTGCCGGGCCTGGGGTTCAAGAATGCGGCGGCTGCACAGCGCACGCTGCGGGCGCTGCGAGGCAGGGACCCGTTCTACCAGCGCATGGTGCTCAGCGGCCTCATGTCCACTGCCAAGCAGGTGCTGCGCCGTGAGTGAACCAGTACCTACTAGACTACTACCATGCAACAAGCGTGTTGTTCGATCCTTGACACTTGAAGAAAATTAGCTTGATTTGTGTAATAATACAATCTTTATATATATAATTCTTCTCTACGTGTGTATGTCACTGAACTTCTCTTAAACGACTGGATCGATTTTGATGATTTTTTTTGTGTGTGTTCAAGGGGATCTGAGAATGGTTTACATTCACAATTTTGTCCGCTTGACAATGTTTTTTTAATTAAATTTTAATTTATTTGTAGTTGTTGATTTTGGAATGTTTTACATTGGATCCGACAGACGGCGCTACCATCGCAGTGTCAAATATTAATGACGTTAGATATTGTCATAACATTTGAATGACAATTTTCATCAAAAAGGTCCAGAATGTTTTAGCTTATTAAAAAAAGTTTAAAATTTTCAAATTAAAGACGTGTAGACAGGACAACGTCTGTCGGGTCCGCTAGTTTTCCTATAATATTATTCAGGCCATCTACAGACTCGCGGTTACAGTGGTTACTCCTTTAGGGGCCATCCAATAATTACGTCACACGTTAAGGGGGACGGAGGGGGTCGACGAAGTGTGACATTGTGTGACAAGAGGGTGGGAGGGGTCTTAAATTTCGTGACGTCACATTTCAATTATTATAATCTTTTACTTAAAAAATGTTTTTTAATTTAAATATGTAAAACAAATTTTGGAACTGCTGTTTTAATTAAATAATTATTTCTAGATGTAAAATTATAAAATGTGACGTCACACTAGGGACAGACATTCAGATCAAACAAAGAACTGGCTCGTTTGAAGGTGGTTAAAAATTAGCTTTACTTCAGAACAGTTTGCTTGACCTCAGAAAAGTGACGTTGACTCCATATAAGTGACCTCGACACAAGAAGGGAGACCTTGACATATGAAGAGTGACCTTGACATAAGAAGGATGATCTTGACATAAGGAGGGTGACCTTGACTTCTTTGAAAGCCATTCATGCTTGTATAATAAATTCATAACGTTACCTTCCAGAGACCCGCAAGGACAGGAAGAAGGCGAACATCCTGGCGGCGCTGGCCGTGTTCGACAAGTTCCTGGAGGACTTCCACTCGCGGCGCGCCATCAAGCAGAACTGCCCGTACCTCCCGCTCGACTCAGTTCGGAGGGCGGAGGAACTCGCGGGCGACAACGTTACTGAGCAACAGGTGAGAGGGAGAGGGTGTAAGCGACAAGGGAGAATGGGCGGGTGATTAAAAGAGAGAGAGTGATATAGCAAGAGGGAGAGTAGAAGAAAACTAGAGAAGAGGAGACAACTAAGACAGGAAAAGACAACATCACTGAACAACAGGTGAGAGGGAGTGTTACAGTCACAGGGGGAGAGTGATGAGTAACAGTAGAGCGAGAGGGGACAAGGGGGTGAAGGTACAGGGCAAAGGAAAGACTGTCAGAAGTGGAGTGAAATAGAGGGGAGGGATGGGTGGATGAATAGGAGAGATGGAAATTGGGAGCAGGGGAGAGAGAAAAAGGCAACCTTTACGAATTATCACTCGCACGAAGCGCTTCGCTTCAAGCTTCCTTGTGCGAACTGCTAGGGAGTGGAACTCCTTGCCGGAGTCTGTGTTTCCTGATGGGTATAACCTGGGTGTCTTCAAAGCCCGAGTGAATAGGTTGCTTATGGGCAGACGTGCTCCACCGTAGGCCGCATCATCACTTACCATCAGGCGAGATAGCGGCCAAACGTCGGCCCATTTAACATAAAAAATATATATATGTATATATACAAATAGTTGCTAATTGCCAGTTCCATTAATGTGAGTTGTGTTCTGTTGTAGAAAGCGTTCATAGCGGCGTACAGCAGCGTGCGCGGCGAGTACCAGCGCCTGCGCAACGTGCGCGCGCAGCACGAGGACTCCACCTGGGACATCGTCCGGAACAGAGAGCTCAAGCCTCTAAAAAGGAAGGTAATTGTCTTGGTTCCTTTTTTTGAGGGGGAAAATCATCCAATGACTTCTCCCGCCTTGGGCAAAGCGAGAGGGAGTCTCAGACTCTTACTGACTAAAAACCACCCCGTTCCTTCTCCTGCTTCGAGTTGGAGCCCCGATAAACTCAGTAGCCAGTCTGCAGCTACAGATCAAGCATCAGCCCTACTGGGCCCAAAGGAATATACGGAATACTTGAATTGGAATACGGGGAAATCACTCTATGGCTTCTCATACCTTGGGCGAGGCGAGAGGGAGTGTCAGACTCTTACTGACTAAAAACCACCCCGTTCCTTCTCCTGCTTTTCGAGCCGGAGCTTCGGTAACCCGCTAGGTAGTCCGCAGCTCCGGTTGGTTCATGTCTAGTCGGAGACTGGAGCATCGCCATGGAAGTAACTAAAGAGTCGCCTGTATTGGCCGCGGCTGGCTGATTACATAGTTGACTATTACCCAGACATTCTTTAAATCAGATGGGGCCCAGTAGGGCTGATGCCTGATCCGGAGCTGCGGACTACCTAGCGGGTTTACCGGGGCTCCGGCTCGAAAAGCAGGAGAAGGAACCGGGTGGTTTTTAGTCAGTAAGAGTCTGACACTCCCTCTCGCCTCACCCAAGGCGGGAGAAGTCATTGGATGATTTTCCCCACTCAAAAAAAAAAAAAAAAAAAGACATTCTTTTTATGGGAAGAATATCATCACATGCCTCCGCCCACCCTGTAGGAGACGAGGAGTTTCAGCCGTTTACTGACTAAGAACTACCCCGTACTGCCTCGTTGGCCGAGTGGTTGCAAGTGCGACTGCCGGGCAAGGGGTCTCGGGTTCGATTCCCGGGTCGGGCGAAGTATTACTGGGCTTTTTCGAAAATTTTCAGTGGTAACACGGAGTCTGGAAGTCTCACCACCTATTACATGGGACTTACAACATAAATTGTGAAACGTGGGTGTACATTGGCATTATGTGCCATAATGTGCACCTCTGCCTACCCCTTCGAGGATTAAAGGCGTGACGTTATAAATTACCCCGTAGTAACGTCTGCTTTGAGCTGAAGCCCTAACTCCGATGACATGTACTTGCAGCTCGCCCGCGCGGACCTCTTCGATGAAGATGGAGAGCTTACAGAGGAGCACGTAGAGATGATCCTCTGGGCGTACTCTCCCGACCGCAGGGCACTCTCGGAGTACTTCCGCACGCCCAGGGAGCTGAGAGAGAGACGGAGGGAGATTGAGAACGAGGCACAGGTGGTGGGCAGCGACACGGACGAGCAGAGCGACGGAGAGAGGCGCAGCAAGAGAAGTAAGGAGTTATCTATACTAATATTATAAAGCTGAAGAGTTTGTTTGTTTGTCTGAACACGCTAATCTCCAGAACTACTGGTCCGATTTGAATAATTCTTTTTGTGTTGAATAGTGCATTTATCGAGGAAGGCTATAGGCTATAAAACACCACGCTATGACCAATAGGAGCCGAGCAGAGCGGGTGAAACCGCGCGGAAGTAGCTAGTGCACTATACAACACAAAAAGAATTAATCAAATCGGAACAGTAGTCCCGGAGATTAGCGCGTTCAAACAAATAATCAAACAAACTCTTCAGCTTTATAATATTAGTATAGATAGATAATCTTTAACAAATTGCAGCCACTACGAAGGCGATATCCAAGGTGAAGGAAGCCATCGCGAGCCTGGAGAGGTCCCTGCATCAGCTGAAGGCGCGCGCTGCGATCAGATCCAGCCCGTACCTGCCGCTCGATGCCGTCCGGAGGGCGGAGCAACTGGCGGGGGACAACATTACTGAACAACAGGTGAGGGAGAGGGAGATATATGTAGAGAAAGAGAGGGGGAACATGTATTGTACACTGGTTTCACCGTGCAGGCGTGCTACTGCAGGTGACAGAGAAGGGAATAATTGACTGCACGGTTGGTGTGGTGGCTGGCCAACTGGCTGCCACGCAACGGGTAGCGGATTCGATTCCCGCACGGAGCAACTCTCTGTGCGATCCACAAATTGTCGTTTCGGGTCTGAGTGTCATGTGCAATGTGTATGTGAACTTGTATGTTTGTAAACGCACCCACGACACAGGAAAAAATCCTAGTGTGGGGCAACGTTTTTTAAAAAAAAATATGAAAGGGATACATATAAATTTTTTTCTTCTCCTCTAATAATATCTTCTGATATATTTCGTTGCGGGATCCAAGACAGTCATTCATGTCCCTGGGACGTTGGACTTCAGTGTTCCGGTGTTTTCACGGTTGTATCTACTGTAGATCCTGGTGTACAGGAGTTGCAGCGGTATGGGAGGTTGTGGCGGGCTTGTCCGAAAATAAAATACCGTAAAACGGGGTGAATAGAAACAAATCAGGGGTGAATAGGAACAACATTTTGTTGTGTTTTCACGTAATTTAGAACTGTTTACACCATTTTATTAATTCATTATTAAAACCAAAAATGCTCTATTAAAACCAAAAACATGAAAACAAACTAATAATCCTAATAAAAAAAAATTCTATTCACCCCCTGAGTTTCTATTCACCCCATTTTACCGTTACATTACTACCTATAATATCTAGTGATTGTACACACATCACCTCTCGATACATTGACACAGGAAACTGTTTGTTTTGGTTCAGAAAGCGTTTGTAGCGGCGTACAGCGCAGCGGGGGGTGATCGCAGGGGGCTGGGCAACATGCGCGCGCACGGCGAAGATTACACCTGGGAATATGTCAGGAACCGGGAACTCTCGCTGCTCAGGGACAAGGTGACCATCCAAATACTCATACTAGCTACTTCCGTGCGGTTTCACCCGCTCTGCTCGGTTCCTATTAATCGTAGCGTGATGTTTTATAGCCTATAACCTTCCTCGATAAATGCGCTATCCAACACAAAAAGAATTATTTAAATCGGACCAGTAGTTCCTGAGAAACAAACAAACAATCAAACAAACAAACTCTTTAGCTTTATAATATTAGTATAGATTATAAAGCTGAAGAGTTTGTTTGTTTGTTTGAACGCGCTAATCTCCGGAACTACTATTCCGATTTGAATAATTATTTTTGTGTTGAATAGTGCATTTATCTAGGAAGGCTATAGGCTATAAAACATCACGCTATGACCAATAGGAGCCAAGCAGAGCAGGTGAAACCGCGCGGAAGTAGCTAGTGTTATATAATGTTACAATAAGTTCAGACCACCAGATGGGGCCCAGTAGGGCAGATACCTGATCCGGAGTGGCGGACTACCTAACGTGTTACCGGGGCTCCGGCTCGAAAAGCAGCAGTAGGAACGGGGTGGTTTATAGTCAGTAAGAGTCTGACACTCCCTCTCGCCTCGCCCAAGGCGGGAGAAGACAGTGGACGATTTCCCGCCCTAAAAAAAGGGTAGAATAAGGTGACTGCACGGTGGCTGAGCAACGTGTAGCGGGTTCGATTCCCGCACGAAGCAACTCTTTGTGTGATCCACAAATTCTTGTTTCGGGTCTGGGTGTCATGTGCATATATTATGAACTGGTTTTTTTAATGGAATAGTTGGCAAACGAGCAAACGAGTCACCTGATGGTAGGCAATCAGCACCGCACTTGGACACCCGCAACACCAGAGGAGTCACAGGTGCGTTGCCGGCCTTTTAAAATGGTGTATGCACTTTTCGTGAAGGTTTGAAGGTCGGTGCGGAAATACCGCAGACGATGTTCACTTGTATGTTTGTAAACGCACCCACGACACAGGAGAAAATCCTAGAGTGGGGCAACGTCATACATGAAAATAGAAAGAAGAAAAATTACTGAAAGGATGGATAAAAGCAGATTTACGAAAGAAGTATACAAGGCGAATATGAGTGGGACCGTCGGTAGAGGGCGCCCCAGACGGACATATAGCGACCAGATCGGCGATATATTAAAGAAGGCCCAAATTAAAAGTACCTTTAACCGACGAGCATGCATGAAAAGACTGATGACTGTTGATGAAGCGAAAGAAGTGTGTAAGAACCGTGGCAATTGGCGTTCCATTGTCTCTGCCTACCCCCATGGGAGACAGGCGTGAGGTTATGTATGTATATATGTAAAAATTACTGAACATGATTCTAATTTATACCTCTGCCCTCCAGTACGCAGACGCGAGGCTGTTCACAGCGGACCGCGCGCCCACGCCGGAACACATGGAAATGTTGCTCTGGGCGTACTCGCCCAAGCCCAAACGAGTCGCGAAGCTATTACTGGCCAAGAAGAAGGGAGAGAAAGAGAGTGAGAGTCACACTAATGATAAAAGTGAGAGTGACAAGAGTAGCAAGAGAAAGCAGAGTAGTAAGAGACAAACCAGCAGCGAGAATGACGAGGGTGATGGAATGCTACGACGCAGCAAGAGAATTAAAAAATAAGTAGGTAATAGTTATTGCAAAGTGATTGTTAATGTATTATAATAATATTTTTTATATAATAAATATTTTATTTTAGTTAAATATTTTTAATCGTTGTTTTATTTATTGATAACTAGCGACCCGCCCCTGCTTCGCATGGGTGCACTGGTATAATATTATGCATGTATTACACATAGGTACATGTCAACTTTCCTCTTGAATCACTCTATCTATTAAAAAAAACCGCATCAAAATCCGTTGCGTAATTTTAAAAATTTAAGCATACAAAGGGACATAGGGACAGAGAAAGCGACTTTGTTTTATACTATGTAGTGATTACCAAACAGTATTAGGCTGCCTGTCCACCAGAGCGGTGCGATGTAGCGGAGCGGTGAAACGGACAAATACTAACCAATAAGCAGTGCCGGCGTGGCCCAGGACGACAAATTCTGGGGGCGTCAAAAAATTAAAAACTACTACTAACACTTGATAATGCTTCCCTCAAGTGGGCGCCACAATATTTTCGCCCGGGGTGTCAGTGGCCCTCACGCCGGCACTACCAATAAGATTGCACAAAATCTGTCCACTAAAGAAGAGCGGAGATTTTCATTTTCCCGCTCAAGTGGAGGCAAGCCTGGCAGTCATACCGTGTGCTGATATTTTGGGATAGTTCGTAAATCTGCAGTTTATTAATTTTATTATGTATTTAAATCGTTGTTCATAGAAATTACAAAACGTACCTCGAGACTTGATTCAACAACGTTCCATTCCACATTTCTAACATAAACATAATGCGTAAAACGAAACGTAGTATCACTGAATCGATATGCCACTTTGACATAATGTTGTAAACACGGGGTACGTTGAACTCGCCCAGTTCCGACACAAACACTAACATTGTGCAGTTATTGTGAATTAAACTAATGTCACAATACATGTCCGCCGCCTTGTGTGTCATCCGCGACCTTTTACACAGTGTTTCCATCGAGCCGCGAGCGCGGGCGTGACCGCGCGTCTCACGCTGGTATTACTCTATTTTCGGACTAATACTGAAACAAAAAGTCTGTGAAACTTGCACAAGTTGATGTGTTTGTGATGTGCAGTGTGTGTGTACAGTGTGTTGCGGACAGGAGTGCAGTGTGACGCCGGAATATGCTGTGATAAATTGATAATGTAAGTATTGTGTTGTGCGAGATAGTATTCGCTAAGGAGTCGCGTTTTGTGACTGAAATGTATTGGATATGTTGTGTTGTATCACTTGTGTAAGAACAATGGTCTGTTCAGTTGTAGCCCGACGTCCATATGTACATTCCTAGCCGACATAGTGTTTATGTATGTAGGTACAACTTTAGTTTCATATACATAAAGTTTACACTGCACTGCACTGCTGGGGATTGTTCTAATTAGCTAGACGAGAGGCTGTAACTCACTATTAAATGACATACATATCATACATTCATATCATCATGCCTTTAATCCCCGAAGGGGTAGACAGAGGTGCACATTAGGGCACATACTGCCACTGTACTATGTACACCCACTTTTCATAAAGACTCCGTGCTACTACTGAGAAATTTTCGAAACCCTGAAAAAGCCCAGCCAAGCCAGACCAATGTGTCAATGGTTGGCCACTATCTCGCCTGGTCGTAAGCGATGATGTTGCATACTTAATGTAGGTACTTGGCAAATCTTATTCACATAATAAGATTGACTAAGTAGAGGGTAGAAGACTTTTCTCAGTTCACTTTTGTACTGGTTCTGATAAGTTATATGTACTTTCTAAGATTATTTAGACACCACTGCCAAACGGTGAAGGAAAACATTGTGGGACGAATAACACAAATTGTGAAAAGTGTGTGTGGGTGATTCTTAAAAAAAAACACTAAATGTTAATGATGTCTTTAGTCTCCACCAAAAGTTAACAATTCTGCCGATTGAAACACAACATTTGGTTTCAATAAATTAAGCCGTGAGACTGCTCTCAACCAATTCAATAATAAAAAGGATGATAATAAGCTACCACGATGCTTAATAACGCGGGAGAATAATGATTTCTTAAATAAAACTTATTTGAAGACATTTTTCAGTAGTAGCATGGAGTCTGGAATTGTGTCCAGTATATGGCAATAGGCTCACTCCCTATTACATGGGACTTATAACACAATTGGTGAAAAGTGGGTGTACATTGTATAGCGGCATTACATGCCGTAATGTGCACCTCTGCCTACCCCTTCGGGGGTAAAAGGCGTGACGTTGCGTTAGCGTTAGTTAATATTTTTGAAGAAACACATGTACATTGTACAGTGGCATTGTTATGTGCACCTCTACCTACCCTTGCGGGGATAAAAAGAAGTAATGATACGTGCTCTTATGCTGGGGCCACACTAATGGAATATGCCATTTGATTATGGCGATAATTGGGTATTATCCTCGGTCAAAAATAAATTATTACAACTTTTCAATACAATAAAATATTAAAAAATAATCACACTCTCATTCATAAATTTGATGAACTATTTAATTTTCGATTTTTTCTAGCTAAATTTCTAGAAATAAGTCTGCTATTTGACGTCAAAAACTTATGACGTCATAACGCACTATTTCATACAAAGTTCATAGAAAATATCGTTTTTGACGTTTCGAAAAAAGTATTGAATTTGACTAGTAGGAAAGTAGCCTATTGATGTTTGTAGTTACGAACATTTAAAGTTGATAATCGTTCATTTGTTTTCAAAATCAATGGCATATTCCATTAGTGTGGCCCCAGCTTTATCATGTTTGTATTCACTGGCAACTGCCAGTGGTAGTACATACAGCCTTAGTCTGCTATTACAATTGTGTCAGAATGGTCGATCACTGAGCAGTGCGAGAGGGACGGAGCTATGTAGGTTGTATAGCTCCGTCCCTCTCGCACTGATCAGTGATCGACCATTCTGACACAATTGTAATAGCAGACTAAGGACCCAGGTTGTTTCTCTATCCGCAGTGTGGTGTGTGTGTGTGTGTGATGGAGGCGGCGAGTGCGCGGCGCCGCAGCATGGAGGCAGGCAGCGACGCGAGCTACTGTATGTATACACTGTCTACTACTACTTACTATCTATATCTAGTATATATACTTAATATATAAAGCTGAAGAGTTTGTTTGTTTGTTTGAGCACGCTGATCTTCAGAACTACTGGGCCGGTTTGAATTAACTATATTTGTGTTGGATAGTCAATTTATCGAGGAAGGCTATACGCTATATGTATAATTCCACGCTAGTTACAGTCAATAGGAGCCGAGCAGAGCGGGCGAAACCGCGAAACCGCGTAAAAGTAGCTTAGTAGTTAATATAATATAACTTTTCCCCAAAAAAGGTTTGTGAAGTGCCCCCTTCAACCAGTTGTGCCTCCCATGTAATACTGTAATAGGGGATGAATGGCATTTAACTAACTAATATTCCATTAAAAATTAGTTACCACAAAAGTATTTAGTACGAGTTTGTTTTACGTTTAAAGAGATCGAAACGAGAGCGCGTTCGGCGCTCTGATTGGTTGGTTCATTCGCGCCGTCCAATCAGAGAGCCGAACGCGTTCTCGTTTCGTTTTCGTTCAACGTAAAACAAATGTCCTGTGGCCTTAGTCTGCTATTACAATTGTGTCAGAATGGTCGATCATTGAGCAGTGCAAGAGGGACGGAGCTATGTAGGTTGTATATATATATATATATAGACACCAGTGTCTTACAATATTATTAGTTTAGAAACCTTCTGTACAGTAGTCTATCCTCATTATTGGTCATATCTCTGAGTGGCGCCCTCTGTTGCAGGCGAGAGGGAGACCTGGGAGGACTGGGGCAGTCGCTCCTCGCTCAGCCAAGTGGACGAGGTAGGTCACCCTTCATCCATAGCTAGAGTACAGTGGCAGGTCAACCTACTCCAATCTGTTTGTTTGTGTCATTGTATATTCGTCTTTATTGTATCCCTGTTATAAAGTTCAAAATCGAATAAGTATAGAAGGTGTAGGTTGATTTGCTAGTGACTGTACTATAATATATTCAAGTTAATATGAAATAAGTATTATAGGCTCGATATATAGATCATTTCAGTGATGTTTTTGGTATGATTTAAGTGTGACAACCAGGGGCCCCAGTTTAGTGTTGGAATATTTGGTGACTCGGTGACATCGTCAAATGTGTTATTCAAGTTTTGAAGAACATTCTCAACTGCATGTACAGTACCTACAACTATTCCACTAGATTCTTCTGTAATTATACATAAATGAATTATTATGTTATCGGCTTACTCACGTAACTGTTTGACGAGGAGCTCGACTAGTTCCAAGCCATGCTAGAGGCTCATATTCATGAGCAGCATTCCGCGACACACGACGCGGCGACTGTCGCTGCTACTGAAACTAGTCGAGTTGAGTGAGTAAGCCAATAACATAATAATTAATTCTATAAGAATCTTATCTCGTCTCCTCTAAGAACCCTGTGTGTATCGTCATTCGTCAGCTGTGTCGTATCATCGCGCTAGTTAAGTGTAGCGGTCACTGCCGCATAGCAGCGCGTGTCGGGAGGCACGCGCTAATTACATCACATGGACAGAGACGGACTCAGTAGGAAATGCTATGGGCCCCCGTGTCTTGGGGGTCTCCCCATGCATCAAGACCATAAAAAACTGCTAATAGTTGGTACTTTGATACCGAACAATGCTCAAAACATTCACACGTTTGGATCACTTTAAGATTTATTATGTCAATCGAAGGGTCTTATCGGCGATTTCACCAACCATACCCTGAGAAATTGTTTGCGCGTCTTTTCGCCATCCACCACACGACAGCATTTCTATCCCCATCAAATAGATGGTTGGCAGGCCACAACTGTGCGCTTCTCGTGAAACTTTCTGCCTCGCGCAGCAAAACTGTGGACTGTGGTATTTCCGAACCGATACGACCTTCAAGAAAAGAGCGTATTCTTTTTTAACAGGCCAGCAACGCTACTAATACTCCTCTGGTGTTTCGGTTGTTCATGAGCGGCGGCGATTGCTAACCATCAGATGATCCTTACAGGATAAACCATAAAAAATCCGTTTAAAAATACTACAACTTAAATGTAGCCTTGAGTCGTGGTTCATATGGCAGTAACCGTACCTAAATCAATCGAAGGGCCCCTTGACCGACTGCTCGTTTACTGATTGTACTATAAAAATCCGTTTAAAAATACTACAATTAAAGTGGCTGCCTTGAGTAGTGGTTCGAGTGGCCGAACCTAGAAGGGCCCCTTGATACAGTACCTCAATCCGGCCCTGCACACACAAACACCGCGGCGGCGTCCGTCGTAACCTGTCACTTAACGACACAGCTTTATTGCTTCTAATTCTATTCTACCAGCGCCGTGCATCGACCCACTCCTACTCCAGGCATGGCGGACTATTGACACATGCGCCAGTGATGGCCTGCAATAGTTTGGCCGCGTCACTATCTACATTGTCGCGGTGGCCGGTGATGGGTTCCAAACCTACCAACGGCAAACACTAATGTGACCTTTTCCGAGAAGATTATTTAGACACCATTGTCAAAACGGTGAAGGAAAACCTCGTGAGGAAACCTGAGCTTATAATTTCTAGCTATAAGTTTGAAATCGCCATTAAGCAAGCGTGGTGATTAATGCTCAAACCTTCTCCATGTGAGAAGAGGCTTTGTTCAGCAGTGGGGACTCACAGGCTGCTAATGTAGGTACTTACTTGTGTTAACTAACTATCTAAGCAGCACCAGATGGTAATTACATCAGCGCCGCTCATGGACATTCGCAGCACCAGAGGGTTTATAAGTGCGTTGTAAGGGATGTGAAGATTAGGGAAAATGGGATGGGAGGAAGCGGGCCTCTGGTAACCTCACTCACTTTTAAAGTCCGGTGTCCTGTGTCAGTGTAGTGGGTGATAACTGTGATATTGTAAAAAACATTTTTTGAAAAGAGTAACGATGGAGTTTCTTGCTCGTTCTTCTCCATTCGAAGCAACACTTTGGAACGAGCGCCTAGCTTCACTGACAGACAGACTGACGGACAATTCAATTTGTCGTTTCAAAAGTGCCTAATTTAGGATTAATTGAAATAAATGCTTTGACTTTGACTTTGATGTGCTATTAGCTCGCCTTGACATGGAGTTTGAAATAAAATGTAAGATTATATTGTGGCGACACCTGACAAGAAACAGATGACAGAAGTCGCACATAGACTATCGACGAGCAAATCAACGGATGACGTCATAAACCATACATCGCACATGTGAAGTTACATGCGAGTAAACATGGATAGACAATCCCAACGAACTACAGTTGGGCAGAAAGCTGCCAGACACGATCACCGCCTGGTCGGAGGATACTGCTTTACTTAGGGAACTTTACTCTCTGTTCCCTAAAATATCATTCTTGTAGCAGAAATCATTTCACATTTTTTCTTTGATCTCTCCAGTACCAAGGTAGATGCACCAGTAAATAATCAGGGCATTATACTCTGTGACAGATTACGCCATGCCCTCCGCTACAGCGCAACAATACTCAGCGCCCTCTCGTGGCGCCGGCAGGAAGTTATTCCTTCCCGCCGCGGCCATTACCGCGCTCGCGGTATTTATATTGTGGCTGTACGCGGCGCTTCCTTTGCCTGTGAGCGCCGCGTAGGGCTGCCACGAATGCCGCGATTCTTTTTTTTTTTTTGAGCGGGGAAAATCATCCAACATAATCACACTCTCATTCATAAATTTGATGAACTACTTCATTTTCCATTTTTTCTAGCTAAATTTCTAGAAATAAGTCTGCTATTGGACGTCAAAATCTGATGACGTCATAATAGAGTATTTCATACAACGTTCATAGAAAATATCGTTTTTGACGTTTCGAAAAAAGTATTGTATTTGACTAGTGGGAAACTAGCCCATTATGTATAGTGCGTGGTGTCATCACACCAGTGGTTCGCGTGGGCGTCGCAGGTCGCGCTGGTGACAGACACCGCTACATCTGATTATTGTAGGTATTAATGTAATATTATAATGTCGTCTATCAGTGTGTATGGCAACACTTGGTTGTGGAGACTGTTGCGAAATGAGGACGCGGCCTGTGGTGTAGTGAGCGGTACTGTTAGAGACGTTGGCTAATGGTCGGACAATTGCTAATATCACACTTTTTCTAACTATAAAAACTTTGCATCACGCATTTCCTCCTGTATTGTGGATCACACAAAGAGTTGCTTCGTGCGGGAATCACCGCTCCACATTGCATGGCAGCCAGTTGCCCAGGCACCGCGCCAACCGTGCAATCAATTGTTGTAGTAGTTTTTTTATGAGATATTTTCTGTGCTCCATCTTCGGCCACATCTTCGCCGTCCTGCCAGTAAGCGGAATGGTGGCCAAACGCAGACTTATCAACGCTAAGAAATAATAGGAATAGGACGGATCACCTGACGGCAATCGCCGACCCTCAATGACACCCAACACGCGTGGCCCCATCAATTTGTAATGTTGTCTATTTTTCCTCGTATTGTAATGAAACTAATATGGACCCAGTGCCGGCGTTAGGGGGGGGCGACATGGGCCGATGGCCCAGGGCGATAAAGTCTGGGGGGCGCCAATAAAATGAAAAACTACTACTAACACTTGATATTGCTTCCCTCAAGTGGGCGCCACAATATTTTCGCCCGGGGTGTCAGTGGCCCTTACGCCGGCACTGTATGGACCATGGCCATTCTTTTAGATTATATAACTGGTATGTTGCCGTATTTAAAGTCCCCATGCTATGCACCACACTCTATGAATAACTGAACAAACACTGCAAGAAGTAGGCAGTTGGCACGGTGACACACGTACTCTGACTCGTGCATTAGGTAAATAATTCCACAACATGTCCCCACTCCTAGTGTCCCCAAGGGTGTATAATAAATACCCTTCTGCCGTTGTAATAAAATTTAGCCTAAAGTAATAGAAACGGTAACGCGATTGGTAGGTTTATTCTAGCCGGCCAATCAGTGCGCCGAACTCGCATCCGTTTCGATTTACTTTAAACGTAAAGCAAACTCATAGGTATTAAGGGTAGGTTTCGTAAAGCAAGTTCATACTGGTGTTAGGCTTTTTACAGCGCCAAGTCAAGTTATAGTAAATATGCAGCTGGCAGCCCTACGCTCGATGTCGCCTCACTTACTATTACCGCGGACCGCGCGCCGCCCACCCGCCGCCCGCCCGCCGCCCGCCGGCCGGTACCGCTAACGACTCCTTTTCGCTAATTAAACCAGAATCAATTGACTCAGTGCATCACTATCTCAGTCGCGACTGCTCAGCTCAGACCGATTGTGGTGTTACACTGATCAGTAGGTATGCTGGATACATTCAATTAGGCGAGTGTTTTTTTTTTTATATAAAAGGCTACATAATGACGGACTGTCGATAGATTTTGTTACCACATTAGGTTGAGAGAGAGGCATATAGTCATACTAAATTAATTATTATGTTATCGACTTACTCACGTAACTGTTCGACGAGGAACTCGACGGCATCGGCATGAGTCTAGCCATACTAGAGGCTCATAATATTATCATCATGCAACGGCATGCCGCTATACTATGTACACCCACTTTTCACCATTTGTGTTATAAGTTCCATGTAAGTAGGGGTATATGGCAATAGGCTCACGCCTATTGCCATATACTGGACATCACTCCGGACTCCGTGCTGACTGACAGACTGAGAAATTTTCGAAAAACCGAAAAAAGCCCAGCAATACTTTGCCCGACCCGGGAATCGAACCCGAGAATTCTGTGCCCGAGACCCCTTGTCCGGCAGCTGCACTTGCGACCACTCGACCAACGAGGCAGTCAGGCTCATATTAATGGCCTAAACAACCCAGTCCTTAGCGATTGTTTTCCGAACAAAATAGTTACTAAGGAATAGTTTAAGTAGTCATTAAATTACTCTGAGTGCGGCAGTAAGAGAATCAACGATTTCTCTAAGCACGTATTAGACCCGACAGCGACAGTGGCGCAACAAACCTTTGTTTAGTAAATAAATAATAACTGACGAATTGTGAAAGAACCTCCTTTTTACCGACTTCAAAAAAGGAGGAGGTACTGAGGCCTAATTGAATGTACTTTTGTTTTTTTATTGGTTTACCGATTAGTTACTCCGGACATTATTTTTTTGTTACATAGGTTATTGTCAAATCGACTGCACGGTTGGCGCGGTGGCTGGGCAACTGGCTGCCGTGCAACGTCGAGCGGGTTCGATGCCCGCATGGAACAACTCTTTGTGTGATCCACAAATTGTTGTTACGGGTCTGGGTGTCATGTGCATGTGAAATTGTATGTCTGTAAACGCACCACGACACAGGAGAATATACTAGTGTGGGGCAACGTTAAAAAAAAAAGAAAAATCTGTTGAAAATTAGCGCAACTACGAGCAACCTAAAGCCTACCAATACTAACTTACTCACTTAAATGAATTTAAAACGACTCTACCTATACATATATCAGTATAAAGAAACACGTGTACACTCTTGACTTGTGTAGTGTAGTGCCGCCAACAAGAGCTCGCAGTCAAAAAACTGTACGTGTACTGTGTATCTTCGACTTTTTGCTTCCAGAGCCTCATTAGTACCG